>NW_026249850.1:2400000-3600000 GCF_024043165.1 Alternaria incomplexa
GCGCGACAGCACATGGATTGGGCGGCATAGATGGGGTGCGGCTGATTAGCCTACGTCATCGCCTATCGGGGACCCTTGCGCGTCCCTGGGCCTCACATTTCTAGACTCCCAACGCTTGCGACTAAACGCACAACCAAGGACTCGACGTCCCAACTAACACCGTCGCGACAATTCTAGTCCCACACTATCGCGACACTACCACCACGCATCACCCCTAAGCACTCGGCTTGCCACAGGCACAGCCCCCTTTCATCTCTTTCACCACCCGCGGCCTCGTTAATGGCGCGCGCCGTATAGGGTGATTCAATCCTCTCCACCAACCGTCAACCGTCAACCGTCAACCGTCAACATGACCGTATCCGTCGACAACCCACCACAACCCAAGAGCAGCCGGCCGCGATGGATGCTCCACGTCCAGGCGCAGTTTTGGCGCGTCCTCATGGGCATCGGCATGATGCTCCACCGCCTGGCCCGCCCACGACCCCCGAAGCCTGCCTTCCATAGGGACATCGATGCCACCGTCTCGCCATTGAAAGGCAAATTCCGCCTCAACTTCTACGTGCCCAAGGAATACAAGAAGCATAAGAAGCTGAAGGGTACTAGGAAATACCCTGTTGTCATCAACTTCCACGGAGGCGGTTTCGTACTGGGCACTGCACACGACGATGCGCGCTGGTGCGGTGTCGTCGTCGACGAGGTCGGAGCCGTTGTCGTCAGCGTCGATTATCGCCTCGCGCCTGAGAACCCGTTTCCCACGGCTGTCGAAGACGGTGCCGATGCGGTACTCTGGCTGGCGCAACACGCCGAGGAGTTGATGCTAGATGCAGATCGCTTCGCCATATCGGGCTTCTCGTCAGGAGGCAACATGAGCTTTACGGTCCCGCTGTGTCTGCAGGGCGAGCTCTTCGATCGAACAACATCTGGCGCCAAGATCATCGATGACCGCGCGGGCAGCGTTCCCAATGCTGTCCTTCAGCCTCCTCCTGCATTTGGCCAAAACCTCACCCCGAACGGCTCCCGCGTCCCACTCGTGCGCCAAAAGTCACGCCTCGATCGCATTGCTATGCTCCGCCAGACAGGCGCCTCCTCGCTATCGCTCATATCCTCATACAAAGACAACTCGGGAGTGTCAGTCATGACGGAGGCGTCCAACACTGTCCTCAAAATTAGGGGCATAGTATCCTTCTATCCACCGACCGATTATACGCAAACCCGCGCCCAGCGCCGAGAGACGTGCTCGAGGGTTGACCAGAACCTCCCCGCTGTCTTCACCGATCTCTTCGACGACTCGTATCTCCAACCACCTTCGCTCGATCTTGCACATCCATGGCTCAGCCCTGGTGTGGCACCAAAACACATGCTTGCGGCGCTCCCTGACGACATTGTCCTCTTCTGTTGTGAATGGGACATGCTTCTCGCTGAGGGCGAACGATTCCGCGACCGCCTACAAAAGGATCTTGGAAAGCGCGTGCATTACCACTGTGTACCCGGGGTGCCACATGGCTGGGACAAGGCGCCTAATCCTCTTAGGGAGAGCCCGGGTGCTCGACAGCAATATATGGTAGCATGTAAAGAGCTGAAGCGTATGTTTGATATTGAGTACGACGAGGACGATTCGCACCAGAATTTGCCATGTAAGCAATATCATAAAAGTGTTGACTTGGGCACCGCGGGTCAGCGGGCGCAGGCCGAAGCATAAGCTGTGGCGTTGTTTTTTCTCTTTTTTTCTCCCCTAAAATATGGGTCTTGGGTATGGGTTCATAAGTTTCACATCAGCGGCGTTTGATAAATCTTCGAGACTGAGCGATGTTTAGCATACATATGAACGCGTTTCTTTTTCATGTTGCGAAATTTGGCGAACTCTCGCTATGTGCTGTGTGATGTTGCTCTTTCCCGTGCTCTTTCAGATGCTTTGCTTGCTCACAATTACTACCTTTTGCAAGGCCTCAGTTGTTGCTATTCACTTTGAAATTAAGGAACTGCAGGGTAAATGGTTTTGTATTATGATTACTTGCTAAATACTGCGATAACGCTGTATTGATTGTTCATGTAAAAATACCCCATCGCTTTACCCGTACGATTTGATGAAAGATTTGAGACACAAGCCCACAACGTTAATCAGAATCCATGCTTCGCAAACTCCTTCTGGGTCCACTCCCACAGCTCATTCGCAAGTTTATCGTTCTTGAGTATTGCCTGCGTGTACTCATTCCCATTGCCTTTTGGTGTGTAGAAAGCCCCGTTCTTAACCTCGCTCTTCTTCGCAGTACTGGCCCACAACTGCGCCTTCGCACCGTCGGCAACATTCGTCAGGAACGGACCAAAGACTACGGAAAGAACCGTACCTAGTACAGGTCTTCTTGTCTTCAAATTATCCCAGATGCCCGTGTTAACAACGCCGGGATGCAGCGCTACAGATGTGATGCTTGGGTATTTCTGTGCGCTGACCTTGCTGAAATAGTAGTTTGCCAGTTTCGATTGGCCGTAACGAGCTACGGAGCTCATGTCCTCACAAGCAGTTGTGAGCTTAGGGAAGAGGATACCCTCTTTGGGACCTTGCTTGAATAGTTCGGAGCTAAGGTTGATGATGCGAACGTCGCTGTTTGGCTCTTCGGCAGTTTTGAGCAGGAGTGGCAGGAGTAGTTTCGTGAAGAGAGTAGGGCCCATGTAGTTGCTGCCGAATTGGACCTCGTAGCCGTCGCTCGTTACGCTTGCAGGGTTGCCTGTTGTGCCGGCGTTGTTCATTAGGATATCCAGACGAGTGTTTTCGGTGAGGATGCGATCGGCGGCTTGCTTGACGGATGCGAACGATGCCATGTCTACCTCGAGGTAATGTATCTTTCCCTTTGCTGAGGGAACGTCTTTCTCGATCTCTTCGATTGCTGCGTTGCCTCGCCTGCTTGTCCGGGCTGCAAGATAGACTTTATCTGGGTTGTGCTTGACGAGTTGGAGAACGCTCTCTTTTCCGAGACCGCTACTGCCGCCTGTTACAACGATGACCTTTCCCGATAGGTCGGGTATGTCTTTTTCGGGGTTGAAGTGCATATTGAAGTTGATGGACTCGACACCTGCGTGTACGACAGCTTATTGTTGTAGAGGAGTAAAGATAAGATTGGCGAATGCTAGTATTGTAAGAGGACTGAGGTTTGCAAGACTGTGCGAAGGTATAAGAGACGGATGGCTTGAGAATCAATGATCCTGAGGTTTGAGGGCGTGTTGTTGAATACATATCCGAAAGCGCCATCAACCTTATATATCGTACAGTCCAACGACGGTCAACGCGCCAAAGGCCCAAGATGCCGCTTCTAATTCACCGCAGATCTCGTCCGAAAGATTGGTAATTTCACCTTGATTTGAGAAATTCTGGCTACTTCGAGCAAAAGGTCAGAAGGGAGGTCCGACTAGGTGGTTGCCCGAGGTATTGTCTATAAGGTTTCGGCAACACTCGTGACCGGTCGGGCAAACATGTCCCCGCGGCCTTCCATCGACCACTTTGAATGTTCTGCGCTACAGCTACATTAGCGCATACTTGTGGTATGTGGTCAGCTAAAACTGCGCCTGCAGCTGTCCAGGAACTCAAGTTCTGTCCCGTCGCAATGCGCGATAGAGCGAAACTTTTCTTGAGTAACTTGGAGTCGACTTTGCGACGAATGTCGTTTTGGATTAAGTCAGAGGTAGCCTCGTGGTGTAGAAGTAAGATTACTGAACTCGCTGTCGGATGGTCCCGAGGCCTGCTACAAAGTCTCTGCGGACTTCTCTCGAGTGCCACACGGACGTTAAATGGGTTTATTGATTAATCAACATTTCCATTGCGTCCCGAACAGAGTCCATAAAACGTATTGCAGAGCCTGTCGCTGTGCGGTGTTCGATATACGCTTCAATGGACGTACAATTCATCCGGCCGAATGAGATACCCGAAGGAAGGCATTCCATACAGAAACCGCGGACGTCCAAAGCCATCATATTCTATTGGATTTACGCACAAGTTTGGCACTTGAACTACTCTCTCTCAAAGGGCGGCAACGATGTATGCACGACGCATGAAAGTTGCGAGCAAGTTCGGCCACGTAGAAAGAGGAAAGAAGATGGGCGCGGGTGCTATGGCCAACTCGGAATGTGGAGATGGTTCTGAAGTCCAACTGCGCCCTTTGTGCATGCTGCTACACATGGAGCGAGGGTTGAAGATATGTTGCTAATCGGGAGCCAGTTCGCGAAGCCATAAGAAGTTTCAATTAATCGTCCAAGTCCGTCTGGGTCAGGCGACGAGGAGCGAAGTTCGAAAGTGGTGGGAACAAGACTCGCCAGCTTTGCCTCCCGATGAAGCAGCAGAGGCAGAGACCAACTGGAACGGTCCTACGCCGCATCGACAGAGGAGTCTTGCATCAATTCCTGCGATGCATGCGTTCGAGACTGCGACATCCTTTCCTAGACTGACAGCAGGGTCATCGATATGTCGTAGCTTCGTAAGGGATGTCCAGACCGGTATATCGGTTGCTTCTATATGTCGCAGGGGATTCAATCCGGCACTTGTGGATGTGGGCACGCACGACGTGCGCTGGAGATGTTGGAGGAAAGTCATTCGATTAGCTGCACAATGAGCATGCAGAGTGTATCGGCACATTAGGCGAGCAAGCGGTGGGGTTGCGGCAAGTAAAATGCTTATACTCGCCTTCGGTATGTCCTCTGGATTGAGCGTTCACAGGTGCATTGCGTTTTGCATACTGGGCGTGTTGGCCGCCTAGACAAGGTCGCGTGAGTGCCTGAGGCAGGCGAGACCGCTCATGCCTCGTTTCAATCATCTGTCGCGCGTATACATGCCTGTCTGATTAGGAAGGCGGCGACACCTCGTCCGCAATCTTGGGTAAGTAAGCCCGAAACGTCGCGCCGTATCCACACATGATGTGTTGGGGTCTCATTTCCCAGCGATCACAGGTGGGCGAGGACTTGTTGCTTCAGCGTGGCCCAGTGTCGCAGCTTCTCAGGTTCCGCATGTGCACCTCAGCTTGCGTCTTGCAAGAGCAGACGTCAGCTTTGTTGTAGGTAGCCTCGTTGCACGGTGGGTGGGCTCGTTGACGGTTGATAATCTTACCACAGCCAGTGAAGTCGGTCGGATCGTCTTGGCGGCGGATCGCGAAATTGCTCCTCGGCCCAGCGTCGTCTTGAAACCACCTGGCCAAGGTTGGTGCATCCCAACCCTGCAGCATTTGTCGCTTGTTCCCCCCGGTATCGTCACCCTGCCACGGCGCAGACGAGGTGATCCTGCCAAATGCCATGGGTCCCGTTGGCGCGACATGCCGCAGAGCCAATCGAACCACCGATCTCATGCAGCGCGTTACCCTGGTCCTGGCTCCGCAACGGGCGGGTTCTCGACTCTGCAATTTCTCCCAGACGCCCCGAAAGTGGATGAGTGATTGCCGCTGGTATGATGACAGCGAAGTGTGGAGGCGCCAGGCTCGTTTCCTGGCAGACCGGTGGTGATACTGGCGCACATTCCGCCGTTCTCTGCATCTCTTCCTTCTCTCAACCTCTCCACGACTGTGTCGCGGCTTGTTCCATTTCTTTGGCTCACTAGAGCTGTCCATTCCTTTACAACCACGCCAATATCTTCCTGTCTTTTCTTCATACTCACTATACCTTCACTCTAACGAATTTGAAACCCAAGATGCCCGGGATGCTTACAAGGTCGAAGTCATTGAGGTTTCTGAGAAACAATCGCAGGGACGCCACTGAGCAAGACAATGGGGCCTCAATGCCGCCTGTTAAGGGTTCTCAAACAGGCGTTGACAAATACAAGCCCTCCACTTCCGATTTGAGCACCGAAGTAAATCTAGGAGTCCCAGGCACGGCAGTGCGGCCAAGCACATCGAGTGGACCTGGAGAGCGTCCATTCATGTTCCATAGGAAAACAAATCTTGCACCATCGATCTATTCTCAGGACCATATCCACTCGTTCCAATCGCCTACTACCTCGACAACTGTACTCTACAGTCCAGACGCCACGAAAGAAAGAGGGGTCATTGGTATCGCTCTTGGGTCACCCACCTCAGGTTCACATTTGAAATCACCGCCTGAGGCTGCGGTACCAACAACCGACTCGAAACCCGCCCATTCTCCAATGGCAACACTAAACCACCCCAACGACTCTTCGGCTTCGCTGAGCAGCCGTGTTGAGGCACCCAAGTCCAAAATCAGCCGATGGAAGTCGTTGTTTCGTAAAGCGCCTCCCCCTCAACCAGAAAAGCCATCGTTCTATCAGCTGGCGCAGACCGTTGCCGCGGCACCTCGCGCAGACAGCCACCATGACGAGGAAGCCAATGAGCCCCAGGCAGCTCGACCGGAAGAGAAAGAGAGGGAGAAGTTACGCAGTGTGTCACCGCCGACCTATAGGCCGAACATCCGAGCATCGCGGAAATGGGCTCCAGGAGAGTTCGTCCCACCTCAGTCGCCACCGGAGACGTCTGCGACCCGAGATCGTGCTATGACGCTCGGAAATATGCCGTCACATGGGCCTAAGAAGTCTATGCAACGGTCTTTTACAACGCCTGCTCTAGGAGTGCGAGGCGTTGCGGGCGAGGTCCCACCTGTGCCACAGGTTGAACTACCGGGCACAACCAACAAAGCACTACCACAGAATCCAACCGGGTCCGCAGATGATGGAGGGCCGCTTCTGGACGTCAGCCTTCCCGATATCACAATGGAAAGATACAGCGTTATGTTCGGAAACCTCTTGCAGTCCGACCCGAACCGATTATCCCTCTTGGCAAGACGGCAAGGCAACACCGAGAAGATCAAGCCACTGCTAGAGCTGTCTGCAAAGGTATGTATCCGCAGGTATGGCTATTTCCAACTAGGGCTAACGTGAAGGTAGGACGATCAGAAGGACGAAAGTCCCGTAGATTACAGTCTCCAGCGCAGGGTGACCTCGCCCGCTCCGGCGTCTGGCTCACCACGGCTGTCCCTATTTCCGTCCACCAACCCCGGCCGCGCACCGTCACCTCTGTCAGGATCCATCATGAGCCGTAGCAAAAAGGATCTGAAGCGGTCCCGGACGATGCCCACGAAGTCTCCCCTTCAGCAAACTTTTGCTCAGAATACAGAGAACACGACAAGACAGATGGATTCTACCAAGCTGAAGCCTGTATCATCTCCGTACCTGAAGCCAGCATTGACCCCTACCTCGATTTGCAGCTTCGAATCTGAGGCCGAATCGATCACGATCATAGTCGCCCAGGCATCACCCGGTCATCCTAAACCGATTACGTTGCATCTTGACGAGCGAGAGCCTGAATGGGAGATCTGCACGAAGCCAGTGAGGACTCTGAAAAGCGAGACCCTTACAGTCAACAGCGAGCCGTCGTCCCCACTAATCCGCTCGCCCTCGCAACAGCAGCCGAAGGTGACCAAACTCAGCGCGCTGTCATCGCACCCGTCTTCTGCACCTCTTGACGCACCCTCCCCTCTGCAGAGGTTGCAGAGCTTGTCAACTCCACCACACTCGGCCAGTAGGCTCGGTGAGAAGCGAGCTGAGATCCAAGCAAGGAGAAGGGAGGGAAAGACAGAAGAAGTCGCCACAGCGAAAGCCATGGTCGGCGTCGCAAGGAGTGTATCTGTCAGCAGAGCGAATAGCCCAAGAGGCGTGGTTCGCACTTTGACGAGTACGCACGAGGATCGTGTGGTGGATCGATTGGCCCTCACCCCTACGATGGTGGAAGTCAGGAACCGGAAGAGCCAGAGAGTACAGCTCGAAGATGCATAAGCTTTGTCTCTTCATTCACTTCTACAAACTTTCGAGAACATCTCATTCTTCTTTTTTTCGTTTGTCCTTCTACGTTGAATCGCGTTTCTAGCGATCGGGACTTGGTATTACTAGGGCGTTATGCGCTGATACACCGAGAGTTGCAAAATGTACTCGCGTGCCATTTGGGTTTATGCGGGTTGTTTCTTATAAGCGGGGGTCGTTCTGGTTGCATTCTCCAGGATATCCCTGGACTTCTTCACATGCGGCTAGGGATGATTCGAGACGTACTGCTGGTCGGTGAAAGGATAGGGTTAGGCGAAAGACTTTGGTACCGCTGAAAGGCCTGCAAGTTTGCGAATGGAACTTTCAACAACTATCACTGCGCTTATTGTCACTTTGTCACTGACTGGAGCCTGTGAATTTTGGGCTCCTGCTGAACGCTGTGCGTCCCGAAACCCACATTCCTGGGATGGGGCCGAGAGGATCGACCGGTGAACCGGTAGAATGCATCGCATCGGCGCTGTTTCGTATGTATACAGGGTTGCGAACGCTTTCGAGATGTATTCTGGTACTGCGAAAAGCTGTCTAGAAAGAATGAGCATTCGGTTGAGTGTGTTCTGGCACAGACTTCTCGCGCGTACTCTTCGTAGGCAGGCATGGCACATGGTCGCAGCTACCGTTTGGAGAAGCGTGGTGGCTATGGCGCGAACCACCTGGCCACCCCCGCTCGGGAGCGGAAGCAGGAAGGCGCACCATCTATCATCTCACTGCCGTCCACCCAACAGACTTCAGCCAAAGTGACCGAGCTCCAGCCTCTCGTCTCCGAGACCTACAGCGCACACTACCTAGGTACATGCTGAGTTCGTTTCCTGTAAAGAAGGCCGGCTCTCAAGCAACTTTCGGGGTGTGGCCCTCACCATTCAGCCCCCACCTCTTGGCGAGCAGCAGGCCTCAAGCCTCACCCGTCACGATAGGCCCTCATACTGGCAGCAGAGCGCATCTGTCAAATTAAGAGCCGGACTAGTCAGAGATGTGGCTGCAAAGAAGCCACCAGCCAAGCCTTTCCTGCTTTACGATACAGTATGCCACTCGCTTCCAGGCTAGACGGCATCACACAGCCCGCCTGGCCTGAAGCCATCGCTACTCATCATTGGAACGGCCGCGCTAGATAGCACAATGAGCGCTGCACCTCGGTCAAGCAATACTGTCGCCTACGCCTGGCTCAGCAAAGGCTTAGCCTAATGTAAATAGCGGTCGCAGGCCACCCAGTCAGACTCGAGCGAGGCGGAGTACCGATGGGAAGGAACCCTCTTCAGCCTTCTGAGGGACTTCCCTTTCTCACTTTACAATCAATCTGTTCTATTCCAGATTGGCTATCCAATCTTCCCCTTCGGCCTCCATCGCATTATCTTACGCGACGACTCTACGTGTAGCTCTGCTTCCTCTCGTACTGATTGAGCATGTGTTAGAAAGGTCCATCACTGCGCGCAGTTGGTGCTTATCGCAAGCCTAGTCAGCCCTAAATCTGAGGATCAGTCGAGACATTCGATTTTCAGCCTGCTCAGGCTCAATCATCCTCGATACAACGAGAACCAGGACCAGAAACCAGTGGAAGGCTTCGCCCTAATGGTCTCAACACGATCTGGGAGCGCTATCTAGCCAACCAGCAAAGCAAAACGGCTACCTTCGGGGGACAATAACTCGTTATCGAGAATGTCCGGTCTTGAGGTAGGTCTACTCTTTTATGCCCCGAAAATTCATCTGCAGGTGTGCGCACGCGACCTCGCCCAAGAATACAAGTCTCCTCTTCTGATTGTTGCTCACAATTAATCAGATCGTCGCAGCAGTGTCTGCTGTTGTTTCCGCGTTCCACGGTGGATCAGAGCTCCTCAAGCTTGTCAAGCAGAAACGCCGCGCTCGTAAAGCCCGCGATCAAGGTCAGCAAGAATGGGAGGAGGAGCAGCTACAAGACTCTCTTATCGCTGGAGAACAGCAGATCGCTCTAAGATATAAGCAAGATCAGAGAGAATTGGGTGACTATGTGCGCGTTGGAGATGGTAAGTTCTACGAATCAGGCTCGTATAGTGGACTTGAGAATTAAGACATGCGCACAGATACCGCTCGGGAACGTCTCTACCATATAGGCTTCATGCTGCAGGCCGAAATAATCAACAGCTTACGGCAAGCCGCTACGAAGTGAGTGTCCAGATGTTTGGCATATCGGGATAGAGCTAACGTTGAGCCTTCAGCGAAGTTTGTGTGCTTAATCTGCATGTCCTCCACGAAGCCTCCATTACGAACCGAAAAGAGACTCTGACAACATTGGACGAGCTGAAACAAAGAATCTACATAGCAAAGCCGATAGTGCGACCGTTGAGGGCGGTCGGTGAGAACTACAAGGACATTTCAAGTGACTCGAGGCATGGCCAGATACGTTCGCTGTCAGATAGCTATCCGACCGCAAGCTTTCCATCGCAGAACGATTTTGGTTATACTGGACATAGTCTGCCCGACTATTGCCGGCCCCAAGATACGTCGAGAGCGTCTCGTCCGGCCTATACCCCTACACAAGCTGCGGAGCCTGTCATTCTAGCTCTGGACAGACTTCGTCCTGAAGACCGCGCATCGATTATGAATGATATCCAGCACATGATTAGCTCTTATCAAGGCCTCAACGTCGAAAACGAGTCAAGACTAGGGAAACCCCACAGGCATAGTGGTGCCCATCCCACTCGCCGAGATACGCTGACCACGCTCAATGACCGAGACGCATATACTGAATCAATGCAAGAGCTGGATAGAAGCCTAAATGAGCGTTCCCATGATTCACCATTGGCTTCCGGTCAAGTGAATACCGTCAGGCCGATAAAGGAGCAGCATGTCTACAATCAACCGCATCCCGCAAGTAGTTCATTTCACCAGACAGGAACGCACACATTACATCCTCGATGGTCTGATACCTCTAGCTCTACGCAGTCTAACACAGCATCTCTTGGCCGCAAAAGCTCCAACTCATCGCAAGGTGAACATGCCCGACCTCCAGTAGCACCATATGATCAAGACGATGAGATTCGTAGTGCTCCACCATACAGCTCTCCCTATATGGCCACAGAAGACAGATATACACCTTCTCCCATTGCACCGCTGGCACCTTTACGCCCTCAATCTCATGCGCCGCTCATCAATACACCCAAGAACAACGCAAATGCACCTACGCGCATGCCTTGGCCTGGATCACAACAGCAACGACATCCTTCCCCTTCACTTTCCCAAACACCATCTGTACCGTATACGCAGCCACAGCAATATCCTGCACCAGCTGAAGGACACCTTGCCGGTCTTAGACAGTTAGTGCACCCTCAGCATTATATGGCACCTGCAACAGAACGCGGCATACCCGGCCAACGTAGCAACAGCAACCCCCAAGCGGCTGCGTATAGTTCTCCAGCAGCAGCCGCTACTTCTTTGATGCCAGTTTCTCCAGCTACAAGCCGACCTCGACATGCTAGTTTTACGCCCTCTGTCGCCTCAACCGACAGCAGCAGCTCTATTCCGATCGGCATCCTTCCAGGCCACCGCATGCGCAACAACTTCAGATCCGATACTATTCAAAGCGGACCAGCAGGTGGTGAAAGAATGATGAACGGCCGCCCTAACAAGGACAACGATTACTGGGGATTTTGTAAGGGTGCCTGGGCTGTCAGAGAAGACCTCAAGAAGGGTATCACAGTCCGCACTCAGCCCTGTGGCTACTACAACACAAAGCAGATTTGGGGGTGTAAGCATTGTACCTTCACGGGCGACGTCTTCACGAAGCCGCACCCCACGAAAAAGAACAAGACTGTCGAGATAGTGGACCCGCGTGTCAAGACTTCCATGTCCGGGATACGGTATCGGTAAGCGTGTCCTTGTTCAAACAGCATGTGAGAAATATGCTGACTTCGTCTCCCACTCTCCAGGTGGATGTTTCTCGCTAAATCACACGTGAAGAAGAAGGCAGCAGAACCTAGCTCAAACGACGACAACTTCGGCTGCCTGCTTTGCTCAGGGCAGGACAAAGTCACGGGCGTTTACGGTGGTGTGGAAACACTTATGAACCATATTGCGCTCACGCACGTGGCGGACATGAGCGAGCAGGCACAAAAGAAAGCCAATTGTATTCTCGGCAGAGTGGCCGGCTTTGACGAGGAGTTCGACATCAACATACCGATCTTCAAGGAGGCGGAGCTTGCTGGCTAAGTACATACAACGGGATTTCGAACTGGGGCTGGGGGGAATGGCGTTGCGGAATTGTGTTCGAGGATACCCTTGCTTTTCGTGTGCTATGTTGTAACATAAAGACCTTCACGGTGATCTATACCGATCTATCATACAAGCAAAGCACTCCGCATCTCTTTATTGTGCAATTTTGATAGAACAGCTTTCTTCGCACAATCTAAAGCATGTGTTTATATCTAGCTTTTTCAGATCAAGTACATGAGGAAGCGCACGATCAGTTCGATTAATCCTGAAGACTAACAGCATCGTTCGTTTACTTCTCCGACTTCGACGGCTCCGACAGCGACGTGCCTGGCCGCCAGTTCTTGTACCGTTCGGCTTCATCCGCAATGGTATGTGGGACGTGTTGCTGCAGCGCCTGCTCAAAATGTCGCATGTAAACTTTCGGCTCGCTATTGGGATCCATTGTGTAATCCGTAATCGCCAACTCGATGGCAACAGCGCATAACCCACTGATATCTGCTCCACTGCTTCCGTCCGTCTTCTTGGCAACAACATCGAGATCGACGTCCTCTGCGAGCGGTCTCTTTCTGGTATGGATTTGCAGGATCTGCTTCCGCGCTTCTTCAGTCGGAAGGCCGATGTGGATATGTGCGTCGAAACGGCCGGTACGGATGAGCGCCGAGTCGAGAATGTCAGGCCGATTGGTCGCGCCGATGATGAACACATCCTTGAGTGCTTCAATACCATCCATCTCGTTCAGCAGCGTTGTAACGACGTTGAGACCGCTATCCTGCGTCTTCTCGCGCGACTTGCCGATGGAGTCGATTTCGTCAAAGAAGATGATGCACGGTTTTGCCGCGCGTGCTCTACGGAATACATCCCGGATAGCTCGCTCGGACTCGCCCACATACATCTTGATGAGTTCAGAGCCTTTGACTGCGAGGAAGTTTTGTTTACTCTCCGTCGCAACGGCTTGTGCGATCAGGGTCTTTGCGCAACCGGGCGGGCCATAGAGTAGAACGCCTTTTCGGGATTGAGGGCCGCCGAATTTGATGTCGAGGTCGGGATACTGGAGATGTGATTAGCTTTGAGCCTGGTTGCAGAGGTAGACGAACACCTAAGGGTGAATTGAATACAGCCGTGGGAGATGTAGAGATGACATAGGACTATAGCTTACCTTGAATGGGCGGATAGTAATGGCTTCAAGCACAGCGCGAACGTGATCAAGACCAGCGATATCTGTCCATCGGACCTTGGGCACCTCTAGAATGCTGTCCTTGAGAACCGTCGGTTGTACCTCTCCGAATACGGCATCAAAATCTTCCTGACAAACATAGTCTGTTTGCTCAAGCTTCTTACCAAAGGTGGTCTTTTCTTCCTCGCTTATCGTCTCATCTATTTGTTGTTCACGTCGGTCTCGGGCGAGAAGACACAGATCGTGAATGTCGCGTCCGACGAAACCGTGTGTGCGCTCTGCCAGCGCTGGGAAGTCAAGGTCTCCAAGTTTGCTCGTAGTGCCCAAAGTTTGTCGGAGAATATCTTCTCGCTGAGTGGTGTTGGGTGGAAAGATCTCTAGCTTCGTTTTGAAAGCTGACGGTGATCGAAGTCTGGTGTCAACATCGTATATGCTACGTGCTGCTGCTGCCACGACCACTTGGCTACCACCTAGCTTGGCCAATTCAAACCGCAGCTTATTCACGAGCGTCTCAGCTTTTTCGAGAAATCTGTCGAGGTTATCCATGATGATTAAGCTCGGTTGGTTGTCACGAGCGTCCTCAAAAACATCGGATATTGCCTTGGCTTGTCCTTTTGGATGCGTGTCTGGATCTACTCGGTAAACTTCTTGCCATGGGCATTCCGCTAGCCGTTCTAGTAGAAGACTTTTGCCTGTACCCTCGGGGCCGTGTAGTAAGAAAGAAGTAGGTCCACAAAGGCGTACGTCGCGTTGATGAGGTAGAGTGTTTGTGAGGTAAGAGAGGCGTCTGTTCATCGTAGTGATGTGAGCAGAAAGTCCACCGATGCCATCACCCCTTACCTGGAGAATCTGCTTAGAAGCTCTCGGGGTCTGCTGAGTAGGGATATCACCCGTGGTAGTGACTTCAGTAGTAAGTTCGTCGAAGTATGTCGCGTACTTCTCAGTTGGCAGCGGATCAATGTTCTGCACGGTGACACGCAACTTCTGGCTCTTCTGCTTGAAGCCTTTTTGTTGAACTGGAAAGCTGCATCCCGGAAGAATAATGTCAGAGTCCACTGCTACATAGCTGTCAGAAACAGTAGCCAAGTATGATCGTTGACCTACCTAAAGTGTGTCGTAGCCAATACAAAAGTTGCTCGTTCGAGCTGAACTTCGCAGTTTGATTTGGTGCGTCTGCGAGACTTATCTCTATGGATTTGAGAGGCTTCCAGGAGTCTACCTTCTCGATGAAGACGGGATCGTTAAGCGAGAGGTCGTATTGCTCTCGCAGAAGATCAGACACCTTGGCGATTGGCTTGTTGCCAGGATTTGTCTGCGAGGCTAGCCAGGCCACTCCATAGCCTTTGAAACCGGCAGCAGTACTCAGCCGTACACAATCGCCATTAACAAGCCCCAACGTTTTCAGCTCTTTCTGTGATAAATGAATACGGAAGGCGCCGCCCTCGAGTGCGTTACTGGGAATGCTCGGAGGATTGCGCTCCAGAGGGCGCAGAGTGTAAGATGTTGCCGGGCTCATATTGTCACCGCGCACTGCAGCAAATGTCAAGACGGGTGGTGAAAATCTCGGAAGTGCTTTGGGTGCGCCGTTGGTGTGACTCACGTCACGTGTGTACTGAAGGCTTCAACTTTGGAAGTCTCTAATTAGCATGCGAATTCATCTCCACCTGTACCTAGGTACCATTGCCTCTTAGCGCAGCATTGTCAGGGCCCTTCAATGCAGCCCAATGTGGTGAAGGATGCTGGGTGACTAAGCGACCGGGGAGCTAGACCGGATGGGTGTGCTAGCGCGGGCCCATTCCGAAGCTTTTCTGAGTATCGCGCTCGAGAGAGGGTAGCTTGCCATGTTACGAAGCCGTGCAATTTATGCCACCGCCGCGCCTTCCTCGACATCTTCGGCCATGTCATCCTTCGGGGACCGCGTACCAGATTCGCTGCGCCCACAGGACGACGCCCGCACCATCCTCGACCGTCGGCGATGAATCCCCGCAAACCACCACTGCCGACAGCCACACAACAGAGAAGGAAAGCTGGTTGAACGGGGGCTTGATCAGACTTGTACCCTGGACCCGGACTACACCGTCTACCAAATCGCAACCGCCATCGCCGCCGCAATCGCAATCGCAATCGCAATCGCAAGCCCAGAACCGTCCTACGTCCGAATTGAATGAAGAGGGGAAGGGCATATCCGAAGCACAGACATATGACACTGGTGCTGTGGTGATCAGGAAGACCACTGAATCGCTGGCGCAGCGCCAGCGAAGGATATTGCATTCACATTCGGGAACACGCCCACAGGACAAGCACACAGGGAAGGCGGACAGTCCAGATCAAGATTTTGAGTCCGCGAGGAAGGCCGAACATACTGTGGAGAGACGCTTGGGCCAGCCAGCTGTTGTAAGGAAGGTTCTGGCCTTACCTGTGTCTCCCGAAACAAGAGAACGTGAACGGAAACACCAAGACCCTATACGCAAAGATCAGCGTAGGCAGAATCCGACCACAAGTAACCAGAAGGAGGTCGCTACAACTCTTCGAGATGACGATACTACAGTCATACGTCAGCAGCTCCAGGGCCTGTTCGAGCAAGTCAAAGCCCTCCAGGCCGCATTAGAAACAAAGATTGCGCTGGGACAGCTGCCGTCTTCGCCCCCCAGGGAGCAGGACATACCGACTGCGGCACCTGTTATACCCCGGAACGATGCATACCCTTCCACCCCGATACAGTCGTTACTAGGACATGCTTCAATGAGCGGCGATCCGGTTTCTTTCCGTCATTCTGATACTTCCTATCCGAAGACCCTGTCTCGCACACTTGAGTATAGCCAGAAAGCCCTCCGTAAGTCGGTCTACACATTAGGCAGTGTGGCTACAGAGCTAGAAACAGCACGCTCTCTAGCAGTGGCCCCAGTTACCCGACATGCTCGTGACTGCATACGCGTATTGGATGAAGACGCAGCAATCGAGGGTGACTTTGAGCTTAAGCAGGCTCTAAGAGCGTCATACAGGAATTGGGAATTGCTCCACGCGGAACAAAGACACTCTGCTCGCGTGAATGGGCGACCGGATCTACTCTTGAAGCTACACGTCAGCGACATAAGAGCAACGTCATCCAAGATTGGCAGTAGTGTGAAAGAGCTGAAAAAAGACCTTGCTCGTATTTCACCAACCACGCCAAGAGCGCCGAAACCAGTACTCCCGTCGGTGGAAGAGTATCGCCGGCAAGCCCGCGAACATGCCGAAAACGTGAAGAAATTCCCAAGAGGCTCTGAGCTAAAAAGCTCAGAGAAGAAGATTGACAGCGAGAGGTTGACGCGAAGGATTCATACACAGTCACGCCTAATGAAGTCGTCAGACGGCTTGAGCGCCACTACTGAAGACGGTGACGGAAAGAGTACAACGACCGAGCAATCTATGAGGACATCGCCGCTTTTGCAGCAGAAGCCAGAGGTTAGCCCATCCACTACTGCCAATCTATCACCAAAACCAACACGGGGTACCGCCGAAATGAGGGAGCAATCGCTTCTTGAAGAACTCTTCCCGGAGGCAAGCACTACTCTGCAACCTCGTCAGCCCGAGCAAAGCGATAGGTATCCCAAGCTCAACCTCCCGGACTCAACGCCTATCGTTCGTCGGGAAGTTTACGACCCTACTCCGTCACTCAAAGAGCAAGTGGTCAACTCGTTGCGCAAGCAGGGGGAACAAATTACCGTTCTTCAACTCACGAACTGTAGCACTGAGCTGACTGAAGCCGACTTCCGTCGCATCATACCAAAGAGCAAGCACATTGAGGGTTGGCATCGAGATGGCGATCTTTATAAGATTGTGCCTGGTCGTGACCCGCTGAGTCTAGAGCGACTGCCCTTCTACTACTTACTTTTCAAGAACGCAGAGGCAGCCCTCGCGTATCAGAAGAATGCTTCGAGATTGCACAAGCTGAGCGCTCTCCACCAGCCCGCGAGTATCTTTTCCGCTATTCCACCCCCTAGAGGGTTCCTCGAAGAGGGTGAAGATATCACAGCTGCCATCTCATCCTACAATCTTCTACCCGCACATCACCCCATGAGTCTCAATGTTCTCATGCAGCCCTATAACCCCGTACTGCGTACGTTGGTGGAGAGAGGCGGCTACCAACCCATCGCGCCCTCGGTCGACGAGAAGGGAAACCCTGTATGGAGGGTGCTCATGCATATCGAAGGCTACGAGCCCAGCACGTCGGACCTTTTCAAAATCTTCTCTCGCGATGCCTACAAGCATGGCATGACTCTTCCCCTGCGCAACGAGTCGCAGACATCGATTCACCGTCTTCGCGACGTGATTAATCTGAAGACGTCGTCCAAGGCCGTCTCGTCGAATCGGCCTCGCGCATATGGCACCTTTGAAAAGCCAGCGAATCCAGATTTGGAGACGACGTACGATGACCCGGCGATTCAGAGCATGCTATCTGGTGCAAACGAAGACAGCCCCAGCCAAACGAATCAGCTAGTCATGAACCGCGTATACAATCGATGGGTGCTGGATTTTGAAGACGAAGACACCGCTCGCAGATGGAGTGTGAGGTGGCATCGCAGAGTACTGCCTGAATTGAGCCATACCAGGGGCGCGTGGAAAGACAGCGAGGAGGCGAGGATTTGCAACACTGAACTTTTGTGGTGATGCAATAGATGTATGATAGTCTGTATATGTAATGATGAGTTTGCCTAAAGATACAATCTAACTGTCTGCTACGTTGTGGTGTGAAACACCGGGTATCATAATGCCGTATCTCGTGCGCTCGTTCCTCATGTCAAGCCTATGAAAGTGCTACGAGCTCATGCCGGCGGCAGTGAGGAAGGCCGGACTCCAGTATTCGTTCTCCCCGGCTTGTGTGTCGACCCAGACCAGACTGTCTGCCATGAGGTCCTCAACCACAGCATGGGCTCGAGGCCTCTCCCAGTTGAGATTCAGCTGCAACATGGATACTGTGACGTAGCCAAGAACCTGTATGGCTTCGAGTACCGTGCTCTGGTCGGTATTCAACTCCTTGGGTACGCTTCTTATCAAGCTTCTGTGCCCAATCTTCATGATGGAGAAGCAGGATCCGAGCGGAGCGAGCGAGTCCACGGCGCGCTTGATGTCGTCATCGCTGACTTCCATGCTCCCGCCTATGCGCTGGGATTTGGATATGCGGGCTTTGAGATCCGAGACGCTGATGAGCCCGCCGTTCTCTGATCTCGTGGCCCGGCACTCTTCCACAATCAAGACGCCCAGGTTGAAGTAGAAGTCATTCACACTCCCGCCCAGCAGTTGTGCCCAGATGCTCTCCCCGCCGGCGCCACTTGGCTTGCCATCTTTATTGTCCCGGTGGTACGAGGAAGCGAGGAAGTCGATGTTCAGCGCTGAGCACATGCGCGCGAACTCGGCGCGGAAAGCAGGGTTGGCGCGAATGTCCTTGGAGTGGGTGACGGCGAAGTTGTGGAGGAGCGACTGGAAGACGGACAGCTGGGTCGAGAGGGAGTCGGCATTGCGGGTTCGCAGCGTGGCGCCGTGCGACGTGTAGTGGTGGTTCTGCAGGCCGCGCGAGGAGAGCGACGAGAGGCCGGGGGTGCGGCGACGGTCCATGGCGGCGGTTGTGCGCGTGCGTCTTCAGTGCGTCGTCTGTCGGATGGCTCGGACGGATGCTTCTGCAGGTAACATGAAGAGCGTGGGCTTATGTCACCTGCAACTGCTCCCTTGCGTGCGCGCTGGTCTCGGGGAGTGGGTGAGGGTTTCACTGCTGGCAGTGGTCGGGCCGGGCGGGGTAGGGCGATGAGATATCGTCGAGGTTGCACCTTGCCCAGGCAGATGGCGTCTAGACAACAAGATGGCTGCCACGACGGCTTCTTGTCAAGGGACACCCATCAATCAGATGGTTCCCTCGAGCACAAGTGGAGAGTCGGGATGAGATCGCCATCCCGAGCCGAGCCTCGTACTAACTCGATGACGCATGGCGTGTGTTTCGGGGAGATATCGGTCACTCTTTACCGGTACATGGCATCAGATGTCGACAAGCTCCCCCGATAGCTACTCATGCGGCGAAACAATCTTAAGCGCTGGGGCGACGCGTCCGTTCGACCTCTACTCCTTCCTGACCACTTTCAGCGCCTGCGTTCTTCCCTTGGTTGCGTTCATTGCCTGGACCCTGCATCAGAGCTAGGCTGCCGCGCTCACGTGTTTTAATATTTTCGCGTCTTGCCTTTCCTGGAATTAATGATACCCCATTTCTCACCTGCTCGAGTAGAGCTTTGCGAACAACCTATTCTCAAAATTCTCCGACATTCCTGGTTCGAGGAAATCTTCCGCCCTAGGATGGACCCGTCAATAATCAACAACTGCGTACTGCTGCTGAATCTGCCCCCCAAGGCACTTGCCGGCATCGACCTCCTGTCCTTCACTTCATCACCACGTTTTCGAGGAGTCAAAAACATTCCACCAGGCCTGCATTTCGTTTTCACCGCAAGCGACAGCACTTTGTCTGTGAGGCACGGCGCCTGGTTCTACGTCACCCCCGGCGTAGGCTCGCCGCAAGTCTTTGTTAAGAAATGGGACGAGAGCACCGAAGACTTCGTAGCCGAAACCTCGCAGACCGAAGTCCTGAGACACAAGGCGAACCTGGGAAGCATATGGAAAGATGGCCTGACACCTTATCGACAAAGCGTCCAGGAAGGGGACTCTGGTGCTGAAGAAGGCTGGTCTGAGGAATCTACCGACTGGAGCAAGCTTACATCGCAAGTCACACCCACGATGCTATCGAGGATATGTGGCCTGAATCCGGATCACTGGAACTTGACATCCGCATCATCCGCCCCACAAGACCTGGACGAAATACCCGGCCTAGAGAATAGTAACAGCATGCTACATCCGGAGAAGGAGCTACGGTTCCTGCCCATCGACCTGAAAAAGACTTGGAGAGAAGGTGCGACCGGGAGGGAACGCACAGAAGCCGCGCAAGACCGATCCTGGTTTCTGGGAGATCTCATCGACAACCACTGCCAGGCGAGTGATCTACGTGGACGAGAGGACGAAATCTTGGGCGAGCTGCAGTTTACTTTCCTTATGGTCTTGACCCTCAACAACAACTCCTGTCTCGAACAGTGGAAGCGGCTCCTGCGCCTTTTACTCACATGTCGACAAGCCGTCAAACAGCGATCGCGCCTGTTCCTCGATTTCTTGCGATGCCTGCGGATACAGCTTGGCCATTGCGCTAATATAGAAGGCGACTTGTTCGACATGAATGATGTTGGCGGAGGCTTCTTGAAGCCGCTCTTCGGCCAATTCCGCAAAGCTCTCGACGATTTCGACGGAAAGTGGAAAGCTGACTTGGTAGATGAGCTAGAGGATCTGCAAGAATATATGCAGAAAGAGTTCGGATGGGAACCAGAGGGCTCTTATCTAAAGCGCGGTATGCTGGAATTAGAGGATGGTGAAAGAGTAGAGATGGAAGTCAATGGTGCAGACGCTGATGAGGAGCTTGGCGACTACGCTCCTACCGTCGTCGACCTGACCCCAGAACAGCAAAGACTGCTGAACCGGAGCGATGTCGGTCATGCAAAGCCAACGAACGGCGACGTTGATTCAGAGTCAGAAGACGACGTCGATCTAGACGATATGGATACGAGATACTGAAGCCATGAAAAGGCCGTGCATAACCGGTGAAATTGAACCAGTCTGCCCACCCGCTCAGCTCACCGGTTCCGTCTCCGCACACCTGGTCTCGTCACGTCTCGGTTGGTCGAATCAACGAACCTTGCGGCGGCACAGCGGTGCAAAAATAGGTATCTGCAGGAACGGGCAGCCCCTAGTCGCTAGTAGATATCCTGTAACCACGTGCTGATCGCGGTTATCTGCACAGCCTTACACCTAATGTCAAATGCCATCATACTTCTGCGCAATGTCTAGTTCGAGATGTAATGTGATGTAGCCAAGACGACGTGGCAACAACACATGCCGATGCCCGTTATGGTGCGGCGTGTCAGCCAGGCGTTCAGCGCAAGGCTTTGCATAACATGAGAATAGTATAGATTTTGGCCCCCAAGTTCAGGACTGCGTCAAACCGCTTCGGGAAATTACAGCCTTGGCTCGCTATTCCCTGGCACGCTACTCGCACCCTTCATCGCCAACGCCCTTCGCCCCATCACCAATGCGGGCAGCTGAGGCTGAAGCGCCTCCAAGTCCTGCATACAGTCATGCTACGTGTACGAGCTTCGGATCGCTCATTGGCCTCGTCAAGCAGCTAAGAGCCTTACGCGGAGTGAACGGCGAGTGATCATCACGCGAAATGAAGGCTGTGCTTGCGATACCCGGTTTGAGCCCCCCTTGGCCGTGGACCCAAGCGATGGTGGAACGCCTAAAGGCTTCAATAAAAGCCACGTCCAATCTCACATGTTGTGGTAAACGCCGCTGTATAACGCCCAACTCTTTTTGCTGCATTCATACTACCGAAACGCAAAACAGTATTCCACAGGCTTCGACGATATAAACCTTCACAATGGAGAAGCAAAATGGTTAGTAATTGCCCTCCGACTGTTGTGTATGAATTCTACGCGATTCAATGCGACTCAAGAACTATGCCGTTATGAAGCGCATAGTCCTTTGAATGACTACGCCGCCTGGCCTTCAATTTCCCTATCCCAAATACCATGACTATCTTGCTGACAGTCTTAAAGTGCCCATGCAGCAATACCCTCAGTCGCCAGACGCGACCGGTCAACCACCCATCTACCACCAAGATCCCAACGCACAATACCAGCAGCAACCAGCCATGTATACACAACAGCCCCAAGACCACCCCACTGGCTCGCCGGCGCCTCAGCATCCACAAGGCGCATACGTGCAACCTGACCACGCTGGCGCCCAGCCTGGCATGCCTCCCCAACAACAAAGCGGAGCCGTCTACCAGAACGCCACACCAATCGCGAACCTGAACCGTGGACCTGCGCCTACAGATTGCCCTGCATGCGGACAGCGTGCCATGACCAACGTCGCTTTCGAGACGGGAAACTCAACGCACGCCTGGGCTCTCGGTCTTTGCTGCCTCTGCTGCTTGGGATGCATTCCTTATGTGATGAACTCGCTCAAGGATGTCCAGCACAAGTGCGGTCGCTGTGGCGTGCTTCTTGCGACTTGGCACCGTAGCGGAAGCACCGAGGTTCACATCCACTCTTAGATCATGTTTTAATCGTGCTGGGAGTTGAATGCACATAGAGAGGGGAAGGAGGTGCGCGATGGTTTGAGGCGGATGATACCCAGGGGGAGAACAGGGCGTTGAAGCAATCGGGTGCAGGGCGGGTCAACCAGCCCTGATTTTGTCTGTTATCATGAGGAGTTTTGCGCAACAAGTTTCTTTATAGTACCCGCTTTGATAGAATCCGAAGAGAACATGCAGTCTGTACCTGATTTCTCGTTGACCGTGACAACGCGTATTTGAGTGAAGCCAACGATCCGGCGCGCTAACCCGAGAGATACTCGTTCAAGAACAATAGTTCTTGCAAGTTGCACCCAGCAAAAGTAACTTTGCCGTATGGTGCATGATTTAACTGATATGCTGATGGGATGCGATGTGTCGTGAGCAGAATGCTCACCCCATCGAGATGAGTGTATCCCTCCGAAATGCATGCATCTGACGTCACCAACGGTCATCGCGCATCGACGCACATGGGAAACCAGAACATGCAGGCTACGCAACACCATCGGCAGCGCCACACATCGTGAAGAATCGAAAGCAGATCCGGCACCAAAATGCCGCGAAAGCCACTTTCCTGACATCACCGCCACCAGATCAGCCACACAAAAGCCACCGCTAGCGAAACCAAGCTTTGGCTACATGCACCAAGCTTTTGGCAGGTTCCAAGATTCCTTGTGTCAGCCCGCTTAATCGCGTTAAGATCGCCATGCCCTCCACATCACCATGCCGCCAGCCGTCCAGATCGAGAGTAACGGCAGGGTTAGCAACCGGTTTGTGGCTGGTAATTTACCAATGCAGTGGCAGAGATGCGAAAATGATGTCGTTTGACAGAGTGCGTGGCCGTGTGACGCTTTGTAGTGTGGAAATTGGCTTTGGGATATAAGACTCGCATTACAAGCCTTTCTATCGAGTTTCCACAAGGCCTATCCCTCTTCTTTTCTCACCTTGACCGCTCAGTTGGACCGCTAAGTGCAGGTGCTGTTGGCTTTGCTGGCACGCTACGTCGTTTGTTGCGTGACCCCTTCCGGAACAGACAATCACAACAAAGACAACAATACGTCATCAGCACGCGGTATAGATACCTCGAATCCAGCACTTCAACGGATCAACATCGAACCCACTTCCAACAAAATGGGGTTCTTCAACAAGCGCAACACGACGCCCGTCGCCGCAGACACCACAACGGCAACCGGTGCTCACGAGAAGCGCGCCAGGCCTAGACGTGCTTCCAAGGGCGGCTCGTCCTCCTACAACAGCAGGCCTGGCTTCGGATCATGGATCAAGGCTACCTGGCTCGACATCCTTACCATGGCCCTCATGGGCGCTGTCGGTCTCGGTGTATACTTCGCTGATCCAGCCCCAAGCCGCAGCTTCCCCATCATCTTCCAAGATGGAGAGATTGTCTACCCGCAATTCGCTTACCCTATGCGGAACGAAATTGTTCCCATTTGGGCTGCCGCGCTCATGGCGTTCTTCATCCCCTTTGCCGTGTTCCTGATCGTGCAGATCCGCGCTCGCAGCTTCTGGGACCTGAACAATGCTACCATCGGACTTCTCTACGCTTTGATCACCGCGGCTGTTTTCCAGGTCTTCATCAAGTGGCTCATTGGAGGTCTTCGTCCTCACTTCCTTGCCGTCTGCAAGCCTGTCATCCCTGCCAACATCCTTGACACTGTCGGCGCCAACGACAACGGTGTCGAAGCCGGTAGCGCCTATGGCAACGTCGCAAATGGGTACCGTCAGATCATGTTCGACCGTAGCATCTGCACAGGTGACAGGAAAGAGATCAACGACAGTCTTGAGTCTATGCCTTCCGGCCACACCACGGCTGCGTTCGCTGGTTTCGTCTACCTGTACCTGTACCTCAACGCCAAGTTGAAGGTCTTTTCCAACCATCACCCGGCTATGTGGAAGCTCGTCGCTCTCTACGCACCCATTCTTGGAGCTTGCTTGATCGGAGGTGCTCTTACTATCGACGAGTACCACAACTGGGTACGTCTTCACGATTCTCACCTTATACTTTAGAACAACTACTAACAAACCTTTAGTACGATATCCTCGCCGGAGCGGTCATCGGCACTCTGATGGCTTTCAGCGCCTACCGCATGGCCTATGCCTCCGTCTGGGACTTCCGTTTCAACCACATCCCTCTCATGCGCCATGCTCCTTTTGTCTACGGCGCCGGTCCAAGCTCTTTCGATGGCTTCCACGACACCGTCTTCACTCGCAAGGCTGGATGGGGTACAATTGAGGGAACCAGCTGGGGCGGCGCACCCTTCGATGCCGCAGATGGTCCTAGGGGTACCATGATGCCGCATCCTGACGGGCCTGCTCACGGCCACCACGGCAGCGCCTCGAGCCGCGTGCAGAGGAAGCCCGTTGGTGCTGATAGGCATGGTGAGCAGATGGTCTAAGCAGCTTAGACTAACGATCTTCTGGGCTATATCAGCTTGTGAGGATGAGGCTGCACACCTGCCTCATGGTGCGGACGAGATGAAATCGAGAAGGAAGGATGGGTTGTGCATTTACTGGGTAGTCTTCGTCGACGACATCTGACGATCATGATAGCGAGGCGTTATTGAGCACTAGAGATACCATGACATCCAACTTATGAATATAGTCTAATAACATTCTGCATAATTCGAGTTGTTGGCTAGTTGCTGTGCTGTGAAGCTTTGGCCCTCGCGGAATGTCTCGGAATGACCCTCATTCCGAGCCTCTGCGCGCACGCGTCCGTTACACGAACATTGCGCGACGACCTTCTGGGATCGACGCCGACCCACGTACCTTTCTACAGAACATCTATTGCCAAAGGGGTCTCGGAACACCTGAGCGGCCCCGTTATGGTGTCAGACATGAGTCTGCTCTACGTACTAGCCCTGGTGTTTACTGTCCTACAACCCTGTGAGCGTCCTCCCTTTACTCATAGATCCTATGCGACGTCACCCAGATATACTATAGGTGCATGGAAATCGCGTCGACAAATTCGAAGCCGTTGCAACTAACATGCGACTCCAGACCCGATCCTCAAAAACCGCACGCTGCCATCTTGACCCCTCCCGCCCTGGGCAGCGCCAACTACCCGCTTCCTCCTCCGCCTCGTCTCCTCCAGTTCCCACGTCACACACCGCTAGACCTCTGACTTATAGCTTCCGCAGCTTCTTACTCCTTCTCGCCGCTTCAAAAACAAACCTGCGCAGCCGTCACACGCGAAGTGGCTACCACACGATACTACAGCTAGAGCTAGCCTACAGGGACACGGATCACATGCATACGAAGTACATGGGCTTGATGTGAACAGGGAGGCAAGTAGGTTGGCTGAATGAAGTTCATTGCGAAAAGTCTATATACACCGGGACAAAGAATCAAGGTACAAAACCATGCAGGGAACAAACGCAACGCCGTCGAAAATGGAGAAAGAGACCGACCAGGCGCCTAGTGCTGTTGAACACCTGTTACAACTAAAAGGGAAATACAATGGGTTCAGAGCGTTTCGAGCTGTCTCCTCAGCTCTTTTATCAGCTCTTCGCCATCGTGAAGGCTCAGCATCGCGGTTGGTGCGAAGACGCCCACATCTAAGGCGCCATTGCGGATGGTCGCCTCGATATCGATAGCATGCTACATATCTGTTAGTTCCTGCTCGTCTCAATACCGCGTAAAGGCATACTTACCAAATATGCGCCATTGACACGCTCGTCCACCAGTTCAGCAGGTGGTTCCAAGCTGTGCTCCTCCACTTCGGTCACCCTACTGACCGACTGCTCCCATTGTTGAGTCGGTTCGATAGTGATTGAGTCCTTATTCTGGGCCTCTCCCTCCGCCTCTGGAGTATCCGGCAGAGATAGGAAGTTTACGAAAGTGTCAACCTTGACACCTGTCCATTCGCTGATCTCGAAGAGGCTAGCAGAAGCGTTCATGGGCTCACTGATTTCTTGCAGGTCGCGTTGGATATCCTCAGCCATCTCTACCATCTGGCGTTTGAGCGGCTTACCGACACGTAATGGTAGTAGATTGACTGTTGGTACAGCAGCCGAGGCAATGCCATTGATAGGCAGCGAGCGATTGGCCAAGTAGACACCAATGATCACGTCTTCATCTGCAGTGCCCGATGTGTTCGCAGCATGAACCTTTGCGTACGCAGCGAGGAAGATGGACTGCGTTGAAACACCACGTTGGCGCGCAGCTGCCTCCAGGTTGGGCGTTGCGAACAAGGCTGGCTTGAAGAGCTGTGTCCTCGTTTTGGGGCTCTCAGCAGGCTGCATCAAGAGCTTCTGGGCAAAGTCCACGAGATACCGAGTCCAGAAGCTCTTCTTCTTCTCTAATTCCGATGTCCCGTACCCTTTAGCGACCATCTGGGCAAGTGTATTGTCTGGCGGATCGACTTCAGCGCCGTTGCAAATGGCTTGCAGTTTCTGCATCAAAAGAGGTAAGCTGACACCATCGTACAATGCATGGTGGATCTTCAGCTTCAACGCCCAGCCGCTGGAAGTTTGTGAGGCGAAGAGGTAGGCCCAAGGCTGCATGGTCGTTGTAGTCTGGACGCGCTGGCGGATTTCGTCATGTGTGCAGCCAGTGATATCTGTGACAGAGCTCTCCAGATCTTTCAACACGACTGCTACGTAGGGTATCTGATGATCGCCAGTCGTGACGAAGGAGGACCGCAGAATCGGACTTGTCGCAACCAGGGCGTGCCACGAATTGTTGAGGTCGTTGAGACCAATACCTCCATAGATAGCGTATGTGAACTCGGCGTAGAAGTTGCTGCCTTTGTTATTTAGCCACATCGACAGCATGTATAGCTGTCCGGCGGTGACTGGTAGAATTTCTGTGACACTTGCATCGTCGATATGAGCCCGGTCTAGGATGTGTGATCTATCGAGATCTTTGAGAGCCTCCCGGACCACTTCATGAGGATTGGCACTGGTTTCCAGCTGCTGTGTGGTGCGCGAATCCACAAGACTTGCCATCTGTTTAATCGTACCAGCTCGGAGCATCTCACCAACGCCGAGGATGATGCCCTGTTTGCGCAGAAGAGAAGAGACCTTGATCGCGCTGATAGAGTCCAGCCCCATGTGAAATATTGTCATGCCGCTCGTCATCTCATCTTCGGGTGTCTTCGACACAAAGGCCAGAGACTCGCGTATCTTGCGAGCTGTTTCGGTGCTTGGTGGATCCCTAGCGTCTTCGTCGTCAACTACCTCATGGCTGCTTGTCGCACGACTTTGTCTCTGCTTGAAAGCCGGCATACCGCATACTGATGTGCCGTTCGTAGTGACCTCAATTACAGATGTCTCTGGATGTTCCATCAAGTGTCTAAGCACGTCATCCATTCGATCGAGGAGCTGTTTTGAAGCCTCTTCGTCGAATACTTCCTCTTTCACCGCACAACGCCAAACCAAGCTCTTGTCCATTGCCTCCATTTCTACACACACCGGATACTCAACGTCACTATGACCCTCGATGCTGGTGTACAGCCTCTGTCCCTCCTCTTCCTCTGACGCGAAGCCCTTCTGGTAGATGAATAGACTTTCGAACAGTCTTCCATCAACACCTGCTGCCGATAGGGCTTTCCGAAGTGGGTAGTGTTGCCACTGCTTGATGTTTGTGAAGTTGTCTTGCATGTAATGCAACATGTCTCCTCCAGATCCGTGCAGGACTGACCGTATCGCGATCGTGTTCATAGTGGGAAACATTAGTTGAGATCGCTCCTCGTCGTCTCTTCCGGATAGTACAGAGCCGAAGGTGACATCCAGACTGTTGGTGTAGAGAGAAGTAACGAGAGCAAAGACGGTTTGGCCGATAGTCTGTAATGACACATTACGCCTTCTCGCGAACGTCTGGAGCTCATCTAGTACCACTGCGCTGTTTCGTTCGTGGCGATGAACATGGCTGCCAGTTTCGCTAGAGATGTCTGTTCGTCGGGGGAAAGAGCTTGTAATGGCCCCCGAGAGATAATCTTGCCAAAAGCCCGTGGAAGCAGACACGGACGTTGTGACGATGTTGATCAGAGAAGCCTCGTAGCTTGGGCGAGGGGTGAACTCATCTTCGTAAGCTCGTTGCACGTCAGAATGCAGTAATCCAAGAGACCATCCATCGTATAGAGCATGAGCAATGGAGAGAATAAGGTAGCACTGGCCAGATGTCTCCACGAAGCTAAGGTGGAAGCGGGGTGTCGAAAGCGACTTCTGTAGGGAATCATGTCGAAGTTTACGGAAGATTGAGGCAAAGTCGGGCCTGCCCTCTACTTCGATATGCGTCCAGAAGTCATGATGTTGTTTGTGGACGACCTGTACGAAAGAATCATCGAGTTCCGGGTCATCTACCTCTACGAAGCCAGTCCGTAGGATTGGTGACGCAGCGACGACTGTTGTCCAGGCCTCTTGGAGTTTTTTGACGTCTGTATTGGGATCCAGTTCGAGTACATCATGGTTGTAGTATCTTGTGTAGTCTGACGCAATCATCTCAGCCACCATAGCTTCTTGCAAGGGTGTCAAGGGTAAAACTTCCTCAACATCGGTGTTGTTAAACGCATGCTGTTCGAGATGCCTCTTCATTGATCTTTTGTAGGCGTCAAGGTTTGGCTGAAGAGTCGCTTCAGCTGACGTTTCCGTGGGCGAGATGAGTTGTACCATTTTCGCAATGGTCAGCCCGCGCATGATGCCGCTTACGGGAATGGTCACTCCGCGCTTCTTGAGCTTGGATGATAACTTGATGGCGTCAATACTGTCGAGTCCAAGTTCAAAGATGGAGGTGTTTTCGTTGATGCTGGAATATTCAAGACCCGATAGTTGAGCAGTCTCCTCTTTGATCTTGATGGCATCGCTCGTCCATTCAAAATCGCTCGTCTTGTCGCCGTTGCTGATCTTTCCATTTGCGGATAGTATACTGTTTTGCATCGCTCCATCTTCAAAGGTCACCGCAGGAATAGTAGACGGATCTACTAAGACCTGTCGCAATGCTTCTTCGAACCGATCAAGAAGCTCATTCGCCAAACACTCATGTGCGACATGATCTTGACTAACCAATGTCAACTTGAACACATCACCCCTCCGTTGCTCAACCTCGAGAGCCAGTGGGTAGTCAGCAACAGTATCATTGTCTAGGATCTCCCAAGCATCGTTTTTTGCCCATCCGTCACCTCCCTGTGCGATTTGGTACGCGAAGAGATTGTCGAAGAGAGGCTGGCTCGGAGTTCTTTTGCACCACTTCATGATTTTTCTCAGTGGAGTGTGCTGATGAGGATGAGCTCCAACGTTGAAATCGTGCACTCGTTTGATTGCCGATGACCAAGATTCGCCACGCTGAGCGCAATGCTGATAGGGGATGGTGTTGAACATTGGCCCTATGATGCGATCTGCACCTTCAAGATCGATACTGCGTCCAGAGACGACCATTCCAGCCGTTACGGCTCCTTTGACGTGCTCGCAAAGTACGCTGAGCCAGCAAGCTTGGGCAATAGCTTGTGCTGTAACATTAAGTTGGCGTCGCACAGAGTCAAAGCCGGTCAACCCAGGCAGTGTACGTGTAATAACTACAGCTTCTTGAACAGCCTCACCGGAAATGGTGGGTAAATGAAGGGTTTGCTTATCCAGATGGTTCTGCCAGAACTCCTTCGCCCCGTTAGGGATGCTGAGCGGGCCATGAGCAAGCGCAGTATGGAAGGCAGGTGCGTGCAATTGTAGATCCCTATTGTTGTAGACGTCCCAGACGGCCCGGAAGATGAGCTCAATGCTGTTGCCATCGTAGAGTCCATGGAAGATATGAACAGACAGCAGCTTCTGCGTTGGTGTGGTAATGAGATGTATCTCGAAAGGGCGGGTAAAGTCCGGTTGATTCAGCCCTAGCCAGCGTTGTCTTAACAATTCCAAGCTTTTGGCAAGGTGCTGCTCTTTGACTGGAGTGTGTATCATTCCAGTGTAGGCAGGAGCACGGAGAACTACCTGCACGTGACCTTCCTCTGTGTTGACAAAGACCGTACGAAGTATGGAAATTGAAGCGTGCACCTTATTCCATGCGGCGTCAAGTCTGCGTTCATCGATGCTGTCGTCTAGCTTGAAACGGAAAGTGTTGAAATAGAGTCCGTTCTCGCTCTCCAGAGATCTTGCAATCATGCCTTGTTGCAAAGGAGTACATGGCGCGACGACATCGATGACGCTGGATTCGATAGAGAGTGATTGTGCGACAGACCGTTTGTAGCGGTGCTGCACTGCGTGAATAGCTTGTTGTGCTGCGAGTATAGATCCATGAGCCTCATCAGTGGGGCCACCAGCTTCCAGGGCTTTGGCGAGACGTCGAATAGTCGGGCATCGCATTACTACAGATGCAGTAGCACTTGCGAAGCCTGACTGCTTGAGTGTGTGCGATATACCGATGACGGAGATCGAGTCCATGCCCATCTCGAAGAAGCTAGCATCCTTACTGATAGATTGTTCGCTAACACCCAGAGCTTGAGAGAGTACTTGACAAAGCTTCTTCTCATGCTCCGACCAAACTTCGTCTTTCTCGTTTGAAGTGGCTGATATTGCTTGCAGATCGCCAGAGGAAAGTGCGTCGTAAAGCTCCTTGAGCTTTTTGGCATCCGCCTTGTTATTGATGTTCAATGGCATCGTAGAGAGAGGAACGAAGTGCGTGGGAATCATGTATGGAGGTAGTTTCTCATGACAGGCTTCCTTCGCGATCCCCATCGCCTCGACGTCGCCTAGCTGTACCTGAGGTTGTGCCCTGGAGAGTTTGCCACACACAAGGAAGGCAACCAGTTGCTCTTTTTGCTGCTTTGGGTGCTTCAGTACTAGCGTTGCAACATCAGAGATCGCTGAGCTGGACTGCTTGATGACGGAGTTAATCTCGGCTACCTCGAGGCGTTGGCCACGCAATTTGACCTGATCATCTGCTCGCCCAAGGAATTGGAATGTGCCATCATGTAGGATCCTAACGAGATCACCGGTCCGATACACACGCGCACCTAAACGTTCGAGGTGAGGGAAGCGCTCTGCAGTTAGCTCTGGGCGATTGAGGTAGCCTCTGCCAACAAGTTTTCCTGAAACACAGAGTTCGCCTACGCCACCTCGTAGGACAGGTACTTCATCCCCGGGATGAAGAACCAAAGACCCCACATTGTCAAACTGAGGGCCGATATTGGAGGGTCTTCCATTGGCTGGAACGCGCGGGAACATGGTGCATCCTATCGTTGCCTCGGTTGGCCCATAACCGTTGTAGATTACGCCTTTTGGACCCCACACGTCGAGAATTTCTTGTTTCAGGCTTTCGCCACCGGTGATAAAGACGCCCTTACAAAGACTGGGTACGTCATCCGGATGGAGAATCTGGGCAAGACTGGGCGTCAGATCGATATGCGTGATATTGAGATCAGAGATGGTCTTTGCTAGATCTTCAAAGATGAGATCCCGAGGTGCTGAAACGACGCATATGCCGACCGACCAACTCCAGTACTGCTCAAGAACTGAAACATCGAAGTGGAACGACGCGAACTGAAGCCATCGCGACTCTGTATCCCAATGTCCGGTAAACAAGCGCTGGAAAGCAAGAAGCGCCTGCACAGCGTTCTCATGAGTCAGCTCGCAGCCTTTTGGTGTACCTGTAGTACCAGAAGTGTACAAGCAGTAGCTACGATCCTGGGAACTGATCCGGTCGTTGCGCAAAAGCGAAGATCCTGGTAGTGAACGCCAGTCGATCTCATCAAGCTTCAGTACTGGCACACTAACGTTGCCCTCAAACTGATCAGCTTGAGAAGATAGAGATAAAACAGCTTGAGCGCGCGAGTCTTCAACGATAAAAGCCTGGCGTGCAGCAGGCGCACCAGGGTCGATAGCGACATAAGCGCAGCCAGCCTTCAATATTCCCAGCATGGCGAAAGATGCTTCAGGACATTTGTCGAAACACACACCAACCAGACTACCAGGCTGCACACCATGCGCAGTGATAAGGTGAGCAATTCTGTTCCCCTCAGCATCTAGCTCAGCATACGTCCATTGCTCAATAGTACGTGAGCCTTGATCGTTCGCGGAAACGAACTCAAACGCGACGCGCCTCGGGTACTTCGTCGCAGTGCTCTCGACCAGCTCGTGGAGTAACCTAACATCTGATGGCAGTTCGGGATCTTTAGCAGGTGTGATAGAATATAGTTGTTCAGAGAAGTGGGCCTCCATCGCAGTGGTGCTTGACGTATAGCTTTCCATCAGGTGGTCTAGCTGCTCGAGGATCAGAGCGGCCTGCTCCTTTGGTACGATATGAGGCAAGAAAGTAAGGCGGTACTCCAAGTACCCTTCCATTGGTTCCAGTTCGATCGAGATCGGGTACTCAATAGCCGCATTCTCTTCAACAACTCTCCACAAACGGCTAGGTTCTGTACGACTAGGCAGCTTCTGGTAAGCGAAAATTGTGTCGAATAATGCTTCGTTGGGAAAGCCCATAAGTCTCTGGATCTTGTTGAGTGGCGTAAATTGATATTGCTGGATTTGGTTGTTCAACGCCATGATGTTAGTAAGAGTCGCAGCCATGTCTTTTGAAACAGTGCATGCCACGGGTACTGTGTTGATACATGGAAAGACGACATCCTCAGCTCCGTCAAAGGTTCGGCCGGATAAGACGACGCCGCATGTTACCGAGCTTTCTCCAGTGTAAGAACTCAACAATGAAAGCCAACTCGCGATACCTGCAGCTTGCATAGTGATGTTGGCATTTCGACAGCCATCCTCAAGAATATGAAGCGGTTTCGTGGATTGACGAGTGCAAACGGATGGGGAGCTTGGATCATATCTTAAAGGTGTGAGATTGGGAAAGCGACATGGACTTGCAGCCTTCCCAATCTCATTCCATACTGCTTCTCCGTCTTCAGTGCTTGTAGCGCTGAGCTGTATAATGCTACTAATGGTTGTGTCGATAGATGTAGGCGACGATAAACCGCGGCCCTCATATGCAGCAGTAACATCATTTAAGATGGACTGAAGACTTTGGGCATCGAAGAGAGCATGAAACATGGCCAGATCAAGAGCGAAGTGACCCTCTTCTTGGATGATGCGTAATGACCAAGGAGGCAAATGTAAATCTTGCAAGAATGCACGTTGTAATCCTTTGAGCCATTCATCGATCGGGTCGGATGTAGTGCTTGAGGTGGTAGACCATGGCAGATTTGTCGAAGTTGGAGTATACTCAATCATTGCGAAGGCGTGAAGCGGATCTTTGATCTGAGCGAATCCGCTGCGCAATGTACTATGGCGTTCTCTCGTCATATCCCACGCTTTCTTGAGCCTTTCGAGGTCTGTATCCACTTCCAGCTGCATACGAATGTGATTCATATACACAGCTCCTTCTGTCGCGAGGAATTGCGATATCATGCCCTTCTGGAGTGGAGTGCAAGGACGAACGGCTACGACATCCCCATCATAGATGCTATGGTCGCTTAGTACCCCCACCTTGTGCTTGCCTTCGAAAGCACTAAAGTTAATATGCGGAAGTGCAGACGCATCCGATGCCTTCGCCTGGCCAATGAACTCGGCAAGATCGGCGCATGTGGTGTGATTCAGGACATCGGCAGCACTCACGGAGTAACCCTGCTTTCGAAGTGCTGCTGCGATTTGAACTGCGCTGATGCTGTCAAGACCGAGCTGGTAAATGGAGGTTGTCGGGGAGATCTCTTTTTGCGAAGCATCGGACAGTCGCGCAAGAACGTCCCTCACCTCGATTTCACCTTGTGTCCATTGATGATCTGAGCCATGTTGAAACCCATTGGTTAGCAATTCCGTGCCGATGTGGTCTCGGAATATGTTTGTCAACGCTTTCTTGTCAATTTTCCCAGCCATTGATCGCGGAATCTCGTCGACGAAGACAAAGAACTGGGGTACCATGTACGACGGTAGCTGGCTGCTTGCAATCGTTTTGAGCTCGCTCTCTTCGATCTTGCCATGCGTAATCAGAAATGCCACGAGCTGGTCCCTGTCTGTCTCCTGCTTTTTCAAGATCTGTGTAGTGACAAACGCGACATCTGGATGAGCATTCTGGAGGACATGGTTGATCTCTCCGAGCTCTACCCTAAGCCCGCGTATCTTGACCTGATCGTCCGTGCGTCCTACGAATTCGAAACTGCCGTCACTGAGCATCCTCGCCAGGTCTCCGCTCTTATAAAAGCGTTGCCCACCCCAAATGACAAATCGTTCGCTTGTCAGATCGGGATTGCCGAGGTAGCCTCGTGCGAGTTGTGCGCCTCCAATGTATAGTTCGCCAGTGCTCAGCACAGGCAAGATCGATTTACCTCTTGCCGAGAAGATGGCGAAAGATGTGCTTGGGAAGGGTTTGCCGATAATTGAAACACGACCGTTTACTGATACAGGGCTTATTGTCGTACAGAATGCAGCTTCAGTAGGCCCGTACGAGTTGACGCATGAATCGCCCCACTCCTTGACGATAGCGTGTGCCATGGCTTCTCCGATGCAGTACAACCACTTGACGCTCGGTATATCAGATCTTTTGAGAGAAACCGCTACTGAAGGCGTCAGGTCGAGCAAGTTGACCTGCAAAGAGTTGATGACTTTCGGTAGGTCGTTCAACAAGTCACTCTGGTTAGTGGCACAGAGCGTGAACCCATGGGTCCAAGCCAAGAAACAGTCGTAGTAGCACATATCGAAAGTTACAGCCGCATATTGTAGCAGTCGTGAAGAAGGGTTCCAGGGAATACGGAAATCTGAGCTTGCGATGGTTTGGACAGGAGCGCGATGTTCCATGCTGACCGCTTTCGGTACGCCTGTAGAGCCAGAGGTGAACAAACAATAGGCTAGATTTGTGTCCACGAGGCCATCAATGACAGGATTATGATGCGGCACAGATGGTATTGCTTCAGCATTGACAATCCTCGCTTCGATTAGATGATCGGGCAGTGTCGAGGTATCCGAGCAAAGCACAAGCTTTGGCTTCAACTCTTGAAACATAATCCGTCTGCGTGCTTCGGGCAGTCCTGGATATACCGGTGCAAAAGCAGCCCCAGCTTTTATAACTCCTAGAATGCTTGCATAGAAACAAGGGCTCTTCAGCATATGGATGGGGACGATATCATCTGGACCAACCCCTTGCCCAATGAGTGCGTGCGCAACAGAGTTCGCTTTTTCATTTAAAGTCGCGAAAGACCAAACTGTCTTGCTACCATCTGGGAGCAAATATTCCAAGGCGATACGGTCAGGGTGCGTTGCCGCTATGCGTTCGAAACCTGAATGTAGCAAGACCGCGTCGGTTTGGCATTGCTCATAATCCATGTTGGACTCTGCTCGAAGGTGAGCTGGCAGTGGGCTTATGTCGGAAGAACTCATTCCCGGGAACGCAAGCAATGATGAGATGCAGGTGTCAAATGTTTCCATGACCAGCCGAGCTTCCACTTCAGACAACAGTGATGTCTGGTAGTGTAGCGATAACTCTAGAGTATTCCGGACCGGATCTTGAACAAGCTCGCATACGATGGGTAGATCCATGTCACCCAGATCTTGTTCAAGTGTCCAGATAGTAGAGTCCAAAGTTGTTTTCGGCTGCTGGAGTATCACCAAACTGTCAAAAAGACGGCCGCCCTCCCGGAGTACAGTGCTTTGTATGCGACGGAGCGGTGTCAACTGATGAGCTAGCGACTCGATGCTGATAGAATGGGCTAGGCGCATCAAAGCGTCATTAGTTTGCTGAGGATCGAGAATGATGCGGACGGGTAGGGTGTTGAAGCAAGGAGCAACGATGCGATCAAGGTCGTCGCTGGAGATATTGCGTCCATTAACGACGTTTCCGAAGCAAATGTCGTTTTCGCCCGTGTAGAAGTGCAGAAGCTTGGCCCAAGCCGCGTGCACTACCGACAGTAATGACAGCGACATGTCTTGACATGCTGTGCGTATGGTGGAGAGTGGTAGTTGTAGACATTTCGATGAAGATGCAGGGTTTCCTTGGGCTCTTGAATCTTTGCCGGTAAGACTGGGAAAGAGAGCAGGCTCAAACCCGCTCAATAGAGTGGCCCAGTATTTATCGCCCTCTGCATAGTCTTGCTGGAGCATGTACTGCAGATACACATCGTAAGACACCGGTGGCGGGATTTTGATACCGAGATATGTGTCTTGTACTTCTTGAATGAGCGTAGAGATAGCAATGCCGTCGTAGAGCGCATGATGGCAGCCAAAAAGTAGCTTTGTTGATTGTCCGTCTTGTATCAACGCGAGGTGAATTGGAGGGCTTTCGGCTGCTAGGTTTTCAGAAATAACACTGTTTATACGCGGCGGTAGACCGTCCAGGGTGCTGTAGTGATGCCATTTCAAGTCGGTATTGCGTAGCACAACTTGCGTGAAGGCGAATGACGGGTTTTCAGTAGCAACGAAACATGTGCGAAGGATCTCATGTCGCCGTAACATACTCTTCCAGGACTCCTGCAACCGGGAGACATCTCCTTTGACGTCGAAAAGCATTATGTTGCAGTACGCCGAGTGTGAGGACGGCTGGCCACTTGAAAGCATAGCCTCTTGAAGTGGTGTGCATGGTAGGATCTTTGCCACCTGGGATTCGCTTTGATTGTAACGCGCAAGAACACGAGACACTTCTTCCGGGCTCAAGAACTTGTCTAGGCTGACGGTATTATGCCTGGCCGTTTCTCGAGTTGAAGGGCGCGAATGTAGTTGATAGACGGATGCGAGACGAGCGATTGAAGCGTTCTTTAATACTGTAGAGATAGAGAAGTCACCCAAGTTTTGTTTTCGAAGTCCATTGCAGAAGCGTATAGCTGAAACTGAATCTAGCCCCAGGCTGAAGAATAACGACGTCCGTTGTATTCCTTCCGGTGAGGTGTTCAGTGTGGATGAAAGAACCTGGGCCACGGCTTTTTCCCATGGCGAGAAGACCTCAGCCTTTGCATCATCCTGCGTCCATTGCAAGGCGACCTGTTCTTCTTCCGCTAAGTCCCAGAATGTGCGTTGAAGGAGAGCCTTGTCGATCTTGGCTTGCATTGTCATGGGAAGGCGCGAAACGGGAACGAGATGCGAGGGAACCATGTACGAAGGCAGACGACGCCATAGCAGATCAGACAGATCCGATATCACCGATTCAAACTCCAAGGGCGCCAAACATTGGAAAGAGTCAGATGCAGCTCCGTTGGGTACCCAGAACACTACCAGTGTTTGAGTATCGTCGGAACGCGGCAGGAGAAGGGTAACGCAGTCTTGCACTGCCTGATGATCGAGCATCACTGACGTTATCTCACCGAGTTCGACACGCTGACCACGAATCTTGACTTGATCATCCATACGGCCTTTGGAAAGTATGGACCCGTCCGGGAGTAGTATACCTGTATCGCCTGACCGGTATATCCTACCATAGGTAGAGTGGTTGATGATCTTCGCGGCATTCAGCTCCGGTCGGTTCAAATAGCCACGGAAAACCTGGTAACCTCCGAAACAAAGCTCACCCACGGCACCGAGGGGGAGAATTGCCTCGCTCTCGGGATCGAGCACGAGGGCTGAAGTATTATCGAAAGGCATACCGATGTTGTTGATCAGATCATCCGGAGTTACCGCCGCCCGTACAGTGCATATGTTTGTGGTCTCAGAAGGACCGTAGCCTTGGTACAAGCCTTTGCCTGCCCACATTCTTCGAACGTGTTCCGTCAAAGCTTCTCCAGCAGTCACCAGGAATTCGACTTTCGGAACATTCACTGGATCTACCAATGCTGCAACTGTTGGCGTCAAACTTAGATGTGTGACGCCCAGACAGTTGATGGCGGCCTCAAAGTCGTGAAACAAGTCGTCTTTCGTTGCCGTGCATAGGCATATACCAACATGCCATGAGAAGAAGATCTCGAAAACACTGACATCAAATGCTTGCGAGCAAGACTGAAGCAAACATGAACCCGCATGAACGGGGTATATAGTTGAAAGGTATTCCAAGTTACTCATGAGATTATCCTGGGTAACGAGAACTCCCTTGGGCGCTCCAGTGCTGCCGGAAGTGAATACAGCATAGGCGAGATGCTGTCCGCTATATGGCACGTCCAGGTTCTGATCAAATTGTTTCGCAAGTTGAGGGGTATTGAACTCAATTATATCGACGAGAAGATGATTTCGAACGCTTGTTGCAGTTGTTGTGTCGGAAACGCATACCGTTACTTGCGCGTCGTCCAGGATGCTTCTGACTCTGTCGATCGGCGTGTCAGGGACTATCGGTAGATATCCGCAACCAAGCTTGAGCACAGCAAGGATACAGATGTAAAGATCAATGGACTTTTCCATCATTATGCAAACCAATTGATCGTCGCCTACGCCGTGATCGGCGAGGACACGGGCAAATTGGTTAGCGCGTGTGTTGAGCAGACCATAGGTCGCCACCTCTTCGACTTCCACGACACCACGTCTGACGCGAGCAAATTTGAGAGCTGACCTTCGCGGATCCTTCAGAGCCCATTGTTCTATCGCATGGGCAGGACCATGCTCTATAGTTTGCTGTCGAGGCGTGGGATTGGCAATTGACAAGGAAGGCGTGGTGAAGCATCGTTTCATGGCATCGATGCCATGGTTGGCATTCGATAAGAGCAGGTTCACTATCTCGTCGATCTGACGAGAGAGATACTTGATCTGATGCTCCGGTATAGTTGAGGCGTCGTACGTAGCGTGGAAAAATATGTTGTCTTCGCGCGGCTCGAATTCCAGCGTAAGCCTAAATTCCAGATCGTCCGCGCTATCGATGACTCTTGAAGCGAGCGACGAGCTTGAGTCGGAGATGATTGACTGTTGCCATACAAACAGAACGTCGAAGAGTCGTGTCCCAGGTGGGATATTTCCCGCCTTCACTATTTCCCGGAAAGGAAGGGTGCTGTGGCTCAGACATTCTCTATTCAATGCTTGGGTCGTACGCAATAGATCATGAATGTCGAGCGTTTTACTGAGATTTATGCGGAAAGGGACGGTTGCGATGCATGGGCCGATAACATCCTCAACACCAGCGATGGGAATGGTCCGCCCTGAGGTAACGTTTCCAAGAACTATATCGTTTGTGCCGCTATAAAGGCTGAGTATGTACGCAGTAGCCGCCTGGAAATAAACCTGGGGGTTGACAGCCATCTCCTGAGCTCGCTGGAATAGTCTGGATCTGTTGATAGCAGAACGGCCCGAAAAGTGATGTGTCGCCGGATCGCGAACGAGCTTTCCATGGTAATTAGGGAGGGCCACCGGAAGGTAGCCATTGAGAAGACTACTCCAGTAGCTCTTGGGTACTTCTTGATCCTCCGGCCTGAGTTGGGTGAAGTACTGGACTACATCACGAAATTGTGGCCGCGATACTGTTTCCTCTCCATGCAACCGTGTGTCGAGATCGTGGAGCAATAGATCGAATGACCAGCCATCGTACAGTGCATGATGTATGCGGAACAAGAGACGAGGTCGTCCAGATATCGACATAACTTGTACGTGGAAGGGACGAAGAAAGTCTTCATCGGAGCTCATTGAGTAAGACTTCGAAAAGACATCAACTTCCTGAATCTGTGATGGCAGTAATGCTCTCCAAATAATCTGCGAGAACGTTCCTGCGTGCTGCGATGCCGCAACGAAGCCGGTACGCAGGATCTCGCTCTTACTGGCCAAGTAGTCCATGGCGTTTCGGATATCTTCATACGTCCGCGTAACTGATAGCTCAACTTCGATCCAGTTGCAGTAGGCAGTAGGCCTGGATATCGTCTCCGCAAGCATGGCTTCCTGCAATGGAGTACAGGGTATCACGGATGCAATATCATTCTTCCATCGCTTGAGCTGAGGGATCTCTACGGTGCCGGTCATCTTCGCAGAGTGATGCGTCGGATTATGCCGATTAGCGCTTTGCGTAGAACTTCTACATATCGCAACGAGATCGCTCAATGTTCTCGCAGATAGTACTTCCATCGCTCCTAGGACGAATCCTTGTCGACGTAGCGCAGACGCTATGCGAATAGCTCGAAGGGAATCCAGACCAGCAGAGCTAAGGTCGGTATCTGATCCAAGGTCTTGAGAGATGTGACGACCAACGGTTTCCAGGACTGATTGGCTCACATGATCGCCTGGGGATATGGTGGTAGACGTAGACAGTCCAGTAGAGTTAGTCTTGTGAAGATGTGTTTTTGCAAGAGAGTCTTTGTCAATCTTTCCCGACGGTAGCTGCGGCATTGTATCGATGAAGTATACGTGTGATGGAATCATAAATGCCGGAAGCCATTGGTTGCAGGTAGCGAGGACATCTGCGCGGGTGACTTCGCTCGAGTCGGCAGCGCAAAAGGCAACCAGAGACTCTTCGACAATGATTACGGTTGCTGTCCGACAGCTCTGTATCCTCATGATAGCTTGTTCAATTTCGCCGAGCTCAACCCGTTGTCCTCGAAGCTTTACTTGACCAGCAACGACACGACCCAAGCATTCCAAGACGCCGTGGCGGTTGATTCTTGCGCGATCGCCGGTACGATATAAGCGACCATGTTCCGGATGTTCGATGAACGATGCAGAAGTGAGATCTGGGCGATTTAAATATTCTTCGGCAACCTGGGGTCCTCCAATGGCTAGTTCACCAACTTCTCCGGAACTCAGTATCTCGATGTCGGCCGATGGTCGTTCTTCATTCATAGGCGCGATTATGAAAGCCGAAACAGTATCCAAGGGACGACCTATGATGCTAGTTGACGAATGTGTCGAGAACTGTGGCTGCAGCGTGCAGTGGATCGAGGCTTCAGTCGGCCCGTACATGGCCCATAGCATACTTTCCTTCGTTTCGTCGCCACCATACTCATCAATGACGTGTTGGGTGAGCATCTCACCGATGGTAAGTAACAGTTTGAGTCCGGGCACGCTGGACCTGCCTTGAAGAAGGTTGCTCACGACTGTTGGCGTAAGTTCAGCTGCATCGACCTCTAGATTGTTGATGGCTCCTGGAAGGTCATCGAGCATGTGGGCACGTGTGCTGCTCACCAAGGTTCGCCCTCGGAACCAGGGAAAGAATATCTCAAAAATGGAAACATCAAACGTCTTACACTACATTAGTAGAGAAAGAGCGCTTATTCTGCATGTGCACTTACAGGGGCTGCAAATTGAAGAAAACGGGCGAAGTCGGGAATGTGGCGGTGGTGAGCCAATAGACTCTGGGTAACTGCATGATGAGTTACGCTGACAGCTTTTGGCTTCCCGGTAGAGCCGGAGGTGTACAGTACATAGGCCAGATCCTTGGTGTTTGGTCGCCGCAAATCGATTATAGGCTGGGCCTCGCGGTCGCAGAGTTCTTTGTCAACCGAGACTACATCGATATTGATCGCTGCTCGTATCCGCTCATCTAGAATCGAAGATGTGATGAGCAGGTCGGCAGAAATATCATCGAGGATAAACTTCAGCCGCTGTGTAGGTGTATCGAGATTAAGAGGACAGAATGCCTTTCCCGCCTTCAAGATGGCCAAAAGAACGATATACAGTTCTGGGGACTGTGGTAGGAAGACCGGAATGACAGGCGAGGCACTTTCGAGCTTTGCCAGTCTTTCTGTGATACTGCCAGCCAGGGCATCGCTCAGACTATGTAAGTCCTTGTAGGAGAACTTCCGCCTTTTCGATCCATATTCCAGGAAATCGATAGCAGTTGCATCGTGATCAAGTGGACGTACAAGCTCGTGGAGAAGGTCTGGCCCGCTCAAGATCGAGGGCCGCTGATTAAGTACCGACAGTCGTTGGTTCGCGCCGCTTTCTTGAATCATCTTGCGTTAAATTGTTAGATATGTCGACAGATGGCAACGGTTACTGGTAGAACATTCGAGTCTCTGTCGTCCCGAGCGATACGTCCATGAATTTCCCGAAGAAAGAATTGCAAAAAATGCACTCGATATTGCTGGACGGGAATCTGCAGAATGCGATGCTTGATCGCAGGTTTCGATGATGAGAAACTGAGGCACGATGATTGGTCGAAGGTCTCCAAGTACCTTGAGACCAGTACACACAGGGGTGGCGCACGTGAGAACGGGTTCCAGCACTCTGTACTTGGGTAGCGCGTTCGACACTTGACGACGGAGTGTGCAGTGCTCCGGTGTAAGCAAGCAGGCAGCAAGCAACCTTCAAGAAGCGACCTCCCAGAACGTATCGCGGTCGCCGAATTCCAAATGATCGAATAGTGCTAGAATCAAAAGTCGAGAAAATCCAAGCTGAGGCGTGCACTGATTCGATGATTTCTGGTGTCGCGACTCCGTGATGTTGAGCGCGTTGTCCGTAGATGCAGCGTCATACATCCTGGTTGAGTGACAAGTGGACGTGTCATTCGACAAGCGGCGCGTAAGATCTGATACAGTAAATCAGACGCGTTTGGCGGCGGCTTTGCAAGTGGGCGAAAACGGGAGCAAAAACTGTTCGAGACAAGCCTAAATCGAGACTGAAAACCGAAGCTCCACCTCAATCATGCTAGTCCGGAGTAGTAGCGTGAAGTGGTGGACGTAAAGGCGTGGGCGCGTCTCCGATGACGACAAGGCCGTCGCGGTGGCTGGTTGGGCGTCGTTGTTCCATAGCCTCTTTGCTATCGCCCCACGCTATGGAGCAGAATCAGTTTGTCAAGCGCAAACGCGTCGCAAGATTCTGTCGCAACGTGGTGGTGGACGCGACTTCGGAGCTGTGCCGCTGCTTGGTGGGGAAGACGCGGCCGGGCATGCCGCCGAAAATCCCGTGCTTTGCGTGACATGCCAGGCGGGTCATCCCTTGAGCAGAAATTATCAGATGCACCACAGCAGTCTACCCCTGACCTGACTTCACGTCGCCGCTAGCCCAGCCCTACAAGAGCTGCTAGGGATGCACGCTGCACGCGTCCGTCAGGCTGTCACCCGACTGCCTGCTGTGAACTCACCTGCCGCAACCCGATGACAGAGTATATATGGTAGGCCTTTCACATGCGGCCTCTCCAGATGCTCAGACAGTCGCTGGTTGTCGCTGCCCTTCTGGTGCATGAACATGTTGCAGGGCGGCCATCTATGACCATGCCAAGACTCTAATTTAGTCCTGCGCTCCTACCACGTCTTCCGTGTTGGCCATGGATGTGACATCAACAACGCTGAATTATCAACATCGCCTCCATGGCATCCTCGCTCATTCCAGTACACAGTCGCAAGTTTATCGTTGCATCTCTCGCTCGCTAATGCTCATCTGAGCAGCAGCCGAGCACTGCACACCCGCAATCGCATTGCGTCACGCCAGGCGCGCGCCACAATGCCCGACTATCGCGACGATGACAGCTCCGAGAGCCAACCCCTTCTGGATTCCGAAGAAAGTGAAATTGAGGATGAGCCCTCTGTCCGCCACAGTACGCAATGGGAAAGGCATGTAGAACCGTCGTTAGCGACGGTTCAGCCTCAGGCTTTTGAAGGTCCCACCGTCTTTCGTCAACGATTCATCCGCCAAATCCTTGGCTTGAACAAAACCTCCTATTTCGCACTCTACAGGCAGTTGGATGATGTTGGCTCCAAGCTGATTCTGGTTTTGGGCATCGTAACTGCGATTCTGGCTGGGCTGCCACTTCCTCTGATAGGTGTCGTGCTTGGGCGCATTATCAACAACTTCCCACCCAACCCAGACGAGCTGAAGCATCTCTTGTTCCGTCTGATGTCAGTCGCAGTCGGGTATTTTGTCATTACCTGGGCTTGGGCGGTTTGCTGGGCTGTCATAGGAGAACGCGTGAGTAGGAAAACAAGAGAAAGACTTTTGCATCGTGCTTTAGGCATGGACATGACCTACTATGGTGCGTAGATGCCCGAGAAATGCCTCGCATAGACTATGTATTGACTCGATTTGCCTTTCGTAGATACCGTCTCGCCTGATCTTTCTAGCATTCTCACAGAGAAGACACAGACCATTCAACTCGGTACCTCGGAGAAGGTGGGCCTCTTCATCGCATCCATAAGCTACTTCATCTCCGCATTCACTGTGGGTTTTATGCTAAACGCAAAACTTACCGGAGTAATGTAATTATCATCATCGCCGTCATGTCAAGAGAGAATCGTTAACATAGCTACATAGGTTCGTTACGGTTATACCTTCAATGGCATTCGTTGTCTATTTCGGTACTAAACAAGTTTCCGATCTCGCCAAGCAGGCTGCACAATACACCGAGAAAGCTGCCTCGGTCGCTGAGAGTGCTATCCGCGCAGTACAGATCGTGCAGGCGTTTGGCCTGTTCGAGCAGCTTAGCGAGGAACACGTTCATCACCTTCGATCTGCCCTGCGGGTTGGAATCCGAAAGAGCGTTGCGGGAGCTGTCATGCTTGGCTCGGTTTACTTCGTTGCATATGCGACCAACGCACTTGCTTTCTGGTATGGTGATCGCTTAAGAGACGGCAGCGCTGAGGCTGGTACCATCTATGCAGTCGTCTTCCTCATACTAGACGCTTCTTTCGTCGTCGGGTCATTCGGTCCATTCATTCAGACATTTGCAATGGCCGCCGCTGCTGGGGCTGCGGTAATGGATGTTCTCGATCATCCCACATCCGATATCGATGTCTATTCCCCAAAGGGAAAGCCGGCGGACAGGACACATTTCGAACAGGATCTGGTGCTTTCATCGGTGTCATTTGTATACCCAGCTCGTCCTACTGTGCGAATCCTCGACAGTATCAATTTACGCATCAAGCCTGGGCAAGTCACGGGTCTAGTCGGACCGTCCGGCTCGGGAAAGGTAATCATCAACTTTCGACTAGCACAAACCATTGGCTAACCTCACTTCTTCTTAGTCTACTATTGCATCCCTGCTTTTGAGGCTCTACGATCCAACTTATGGCGCCGTAAACCTCGGCAACGACAACTTGAAGTCATTCAACGTCCACAGCCTGCGGACACACATCGCACTCGTCACTCAAAATCCGGTTCTCTTCACTGGAACAATACTGGATAATATCAAGCATGGTATCCCAAGTGCCGAAAGAGAACAATTGACTGAAGACGAGATTCTTGCTCGGTGTGAGGCGGCGGCGACAGAGGCATACTGTGATTTCCTAGACCGACTTCCTGAGGGCATACACACAAAAATCAGTTCCGGACCCCAGTCTCAACTTTCCGGAGGCCAAAAGCAACGTATAACCCTCGCGCGTGCGCTTGTGGGTAACCCGTCCCTGCTTTTACTGGACGAATTCACAAGTGCCATGGATGGTACAAGCGAAGCGATCGTTTTGGAAAACCTACGTCGTTCTTCAGCCAACGCCAACCGAACCACCGTCATAATTGCACATCGTCTGGCAACTGTTCGAGATGCTGATCGTATCATCGTCATGAAAGACGGAAGTGTAGAAGAAGACGGGCGCCATCAAGATCTTCTCAAAAAGAACGGCATCTACGCAGAGCTTATCAAAGCACAACAATTCGAAAAAGGGCGGCCTTCAGCAACTTCATCGATTCGATCTGCTGCCAGCTCTACGCACAAAGAGCATGGAGAGTCTTCAGGCGACTCGAACAATGCCTCCCGGCCGATTTCAGCATCACAAACCGACGCGCCAAAGATGAGTGCTTTGACATTAATTGGCAGATCGTTGGCATTGAGTCGCCGTGAAACGCCAGCTATAATTGTCGGTTTGATCTCCTCCGTCTTCAGTGGTGGAGTCATTATCGGAGAGGCGCTGATCTTTGGCAACTTGGTTGAACTCTTGAATGATACGTCCGGCTCGGACGATCTCACGAGGAGAATATCTTTCTACTGTATGCTTTTCTTCGGACTGGCAATCATCGCTCTAACTTCACACTCTTTCGGCAAAACGGCTTTCGGCATGGTCTCCGAAAACCTTACCTTACGAGTCCGAGATTTATCTTTCCGAACTATCTTGCAACAAGACATTGCCTGGTTCTCTAAGCCTGGTCATTCTCATCACGCTTTAATGTCGCGTCTGAACTCTGATAGCGGCAGCATTAGTGGTCTATCTGGTGTCATACTCGGAACCGTCTTCTCCATTGCGACGTCTGTTCTTGGCGGAATTGTTCTGGCCCATATTGTGGCGTGGAAAATCGCCATTGTTCTACTGGCGGCTGTACCTGTCATGCTTCTAGCTGGATTCCTGCGCCTTCGTATCTTGGCTATGGCCGAAGAGCATCATCAGACGGCTTACAACGACGCTGCAGCCCTCGCTTCCGAAGCCACTTCTTCTATGCAGATCGTTGCAGTTTTTGGCTTGGAATCGCACTTCCTGGATGGTTACCGAGAAGCAATCAGAAAGCCATACGAGGAGCACCTCAGGTTCAGCGTGCTTGGCAACATCTTACTCGCCTTTTCACTCTCGGTCACATATTTCGTCTACTCTTTGGCGTACTGGTGGTAAGTATATATGTTGATGCCGCTTCCATCAGCCAAATGCTAATTGGTGCGACAGGGGGTCTAAACAAGTGCGCAACGGTAACTATAGTCAACGAGAGTTCTTCATTGTACTCCCTGCGCTTCTTTTTTCTGCACAATCCGCAGGTCAGCTCTTCAGCTTGGCACCCGAAATAACTCGGGCCAAGGCCGCAGCGCAGAATGTATTCTCTCTACATGACGAGAAGCCGTCGATCATCACAGATCTGAGGCCTTTGGAATCCGCTACCACCACTGCATCCAATGGTAGCGCTTTGTTATCTGGCCCTTCAGCATCGTATGGAACATTTGGAGTGCGTGGAGAACTGGAGTTCCGTAACGTCAGTCTCTACTATGAGAGTCGGCCTAACGTTCTCGCCTTGAACAACGTCTCATTTCAGATTCGCCAGGGCGAAAACGTAGCCTTTGTCGGCCGTTCCGGTAAGTCAACGAGATCGCCGCACGATAAGTACTGACTTCGTCACCAGGCGCTGGAAAGTCGAGTACGATTCATCTGATAGAGAGATTCTTCGATCCAAATGCTGGACAAGTGTACCTCGATGGGCAAGACATACGCCAAGAACCCGTTCGAAACCATCGTGCTCGCCTAGCACTTGTGGTAAGTTACCTACTCTCGTCCATATTAATACACACTTTACTCTGTTAAACGCCAATCGAATGTGGTAGCTCTTCATGGGGCGCGTTTTATATGAAGATGGCTGACACCCAGCAGGAGCAGGAGCCAGATCTCTTTCCAGGTTCCGTCAAGTTCAATATTGGACTGGGCGCTCGGCCAGGTACCGCAGTCGCCGATGATGATATACAACGGGTGGCCAAAGAATGCGAGCTTCACGACTTCATCATGAGCCTTCCAGAGGGCTACAACACGGAAGTCGGTGCACATGGCTCCAAACTCTCGGGTGGTCAGCGCCAACGCCTTGCTATCGCCCGAGCTCTCATACGTGATCCCGAGATCCTACTTCTCGATGAAGCGACATCGCAGCTGGACGCCAATACCGAGCGCGACATCCGAACGGCTATCGCCGCTGCCTCCAAAGGGCGAACTACTATCATGATAGCACATCGATTAGCGAGTGTGCAATATGCAGATCGCATCTTCGTGTTTGATGGTGGTCGTATCGTTGAGCAGGGCAGACACGATGAGCTCGTAGCCATGGGAGGCATTTATGCTGCCATGGTCGCAACACAGGAGCTGGATTAGGTGCACATCTATACACTTTGTCGAGCTTTCGTTTCGCAGTCCCCTCGGACCGGTTTTTCTCTTCGATGCGTGTTGTTCAGGCGACTGGCGCGTTGTAATATGCGTATGTACCAGTACTCTCATGTTTTGACCATCTATCGGAGCACCCCTCGCATTTCGAAGGCGTTGAACAATGTTTGTTCCTGTACCATCATAGTTCCTTTCATAATTAATTAATGCTTCATGCGTCAAGCATGGCACATGATTTTGTTCCTCAACCTGCCTAGTTCGCGCTGGTGCATCCCCTCCAGTATATGTTGCCGCGTTTGCATGCTAACGAAATGGCATGCTCACAGTGGGCCCTAAGATGGAACAGCGACAGATGCATTTATCCAAATGAGCTCACTGTTCCGAAGACTAGCCGGTGCAATCTTTTCGTTCCACAGCTATTCACAAAGTCAACGCTTCTGCCCTGCTCATGTCCCGTTCTTCTTACCGCATATAGCTCTCAGCGATGAGAGGGCGACTTGACCAGCGGAACAAGGCGTCTTCGAGCGCCTCGTTCGTCATCAGCTTGCTTCACTATGCGCTAGTACGACGCGCTTCTGGACCTTGGAATGATCGGCGGATGCGGCGTGCTAACCGAGCCTAGTAGCAACGCCGGAACATGCAGTTGATGGTGGTGTCGTTGGGCGTGCACCAGTAAGACCGAGGCCGCTCCGAACTCGCAAGAAATCTCTTCATCTAATCTGATGGATTGATTCATTTCCATCTGATAAGTTTTACTCCGCCAAGCGCGCATGTTACCCACGACCCCACGGAGACTATACTCGATCGCGTCGCTCGACGCAACTACAGGACAAGTGCTGCGGGGCACGTCTGAAAATTTTGCCTCCGTCATACGCTTTACCAGTGCCGAAAAAGCTGTTGCTCGACGGGCTATGCTCCGTCATCTTATCAGATGGCGCGTCCGAAGATCAGTGACATGGGGGTTGTGCTGCCATCACCTGCTTAGCGAACCACACATGGTGACACTAGGTTGGAACGGACCGTCAGGGTCTGCTCTTACGAAGTGACATCGGACCATTCTGTGACGAGCATCGCGGCCGCTACCGATCGACATGGATGGGCTACACGCAAGAACGGATCCTGGGCACGGCCATGGTCAAGGTACAACTCATGGCCGCCGTCGTGGACCTTCTCCCATAACCTGACGACGGTAGCTACGTTGACCATCCAGCGTCTTGTAACCTTACAATTGAGCGATCAAATAGGTACGTTGCTGTCATCAGTCTTTTCGTCTTGTTCATCTGCGTCAAGTGTAGACGTCATTGTTTATCACATGAATCCGCTGACTGTCGGCTTTCCACTTACAGCTCCGCGACTCAAGCTTCTTGACGCCTGATTGCCCAGTTCTAAAAGAACCCAATTCGAAGCGTTGGTGACAGTTGTCAGTGTACGTAGTCCCGCCAACAGTTGCGCACAGCGCGACACGAGCTCGCGTAATGTGTGCCAGCAATACTAACAGAAGAAGGGTACCTCGTAGTGACAACCCGGGAATATATCGCAGATATGAGTCCTCACGCCGAAATGTCGTCGAGCACGTCCGAAGGGCCAGCCCCAGCCGTTCAACGAGCTTTCAACGGTTTCCTGACCGAGAACCTCAATGAAAGCCATCTCCCCACGATTGAAAACCGTTCACACCTCCGATACACTGCAGAAGATGAACTGCACGACCTTATATGTGTCGGTTTTGGTCCAGCGTCACTAGCCATTGGTGTGGCTCTGCATGATGCTCTGGATGGGACTGATCCTTCCTTGGTGGATGTTGCGGGCCTACAAAGCAGACCACCAAAAGTCGCGTTTCTCGAGAAGCAGTCGCAATTCGCGTGGCACGCTGGCATGCTTCTACCGGGTGCGAAGATGCAAATCACATTCATGAAGGACATGGCCACTATGCGAAACCCGAGAAGTGAATTCACCTTCATCAACTATCTGCACCAGAAGGACCGCTTAGTCGAGTTCGCAAACCTGAACACCTTCCTACCAGCTCGTGTGGAGTACGAGGACTACATGAAGTGGTGCGCTAGCTGGTTCGAAGAGGTGGTAGCATACAGCCAAGAAGTCATCAAGGTCATGCCTGAGAAGTCGCCAAATGGCGAGATAACCACATTCACAGTCGTCTCGCGCAACACCCTGACAGGACGCATCGAGTCGCGGAGAACCAAGCATGTCGTCATCGCTGCGGGTGGAAGACCCAACATTCCTGCGCCATTCCCGACAAACCATCCCAAGGTTGTCCACTCGTCAAAGTTCTCATACATCTCGAAGGAGATCTTGAAGGATCACAGCGCACCTTACAGTGTGGCAGTAGTCGGGAACGGCCAGAGTGCCGCTGAGATCTTTGACTTCCTACACGCAAACTACCCAAACTCGCGAACACGGATGCTGATCAAGGGCGGAGCCCTGCGACCAAGCGACGACTCACCATTGTAAGTGAGAAATGACTGTTGCCGAACTGCCTCGCTAATATACCAGTGTCAACGAAATCTTCAACCCGTCGCGAACAGACTGCACATACGCGCGCGCCCCTAAGCTTCGCGCAACTACGCTGCTCGAAGACAAGGGCACGAACTACGGCGTCGTCCGCCTTCCGCTTCTCGAACACATCTACGAGACGCTTTACCTACAGCGCATCCGTCATGGTAACTCGCCCGCTGAGGAAGAGAACTGGCCGCACAGGATCATGCCATACCGTCGCGTCATCGATGTGACCGACTCCCCAGTTCGGCCGGGTGGTGTACGCCTTCAGGTACAAGACACCAGTCCATTATACTTCTCGGAGTGTGCGGGTGCCCAAGAAAGGCAGGAGACATTGGATGTCAATGCCGTCTTTGTTGCGACTGGATACCACAGGGACCTGCACGAGACGCTGCTCAAGGACGCAAGGCACCTCATGCCCGGTGGAGAGCTAGAGGGTGCCAAGTGGCAGGTGCAGAGGGACTACAAGATCAACTTCACCGAGAAGAGTGTTGGTGACGATGCTGGTGTTTGGCTGCAGGGCTGTTGTGAGACTACGCACGGTGTAAGTACTGCCTGGGCATGTTGCGAAGAGGAAGATATGCTAATTATGGTGACAGTTGAGTGATACCCTTCTTTCGGTGCTTGCGACGCGTGGAGGTGAGATGGTGAGGAGCATCTTTGAGAGGCCTGCCACGTGGGACAACGGCGACGTGTTGGGCGGGTATGAGATGCGCGAGTAATGGATGGTTCGTCGGTGGATTCCATGTAACTAGGCACACTCCTCTTTCAGCTGCACATACTACTATGACGTCTTTGCCCACGCCAGCTTTTCGCCCAGCCATGTCCAATTTCGTTTGTCGTTCCAATTGCACATGTCGCTTGCACTTGCTGCGGTCCGCGGCGGGTGTTGTGAGGGAAAAAAGCAACGCTTATTTGAATTTGATATCGGTGCCTAGGGCATCCAGGGTCGCGCCTGCCTGTTTGAGGACCCTGAAGAAGGAGGCAGCCCAAAGAAGCTGCAGTCGACACAACGTGAAGCTGCGCGGCGACCGTCGTGTGCCTGCTGTATGCGTGGTAATAATGAACAAAACGACAGAGAAAGGCAGCTGCAGCCCGCACAGTGAATGACGGCAGTCACCCCACGATGATGGGCGCGAGGAGGCTGGCCGCTTTGGTCGCTAGCGCAACCAAGGAAAGAGCCCAATTCCATGGATGTTGCAATGGCGCCGACATCAGCGCTACGCTGACCTTGAAGCCATCCTTTCCCTCTGCCTGTGCATATTCCCCTCTGCGCTTCCCGTCCGCGCATTTCTTCCCTGCGGCTGCTCCAGGCCCTGCTGCGACAGCGTACAGCCGCTGACCACGTAACACCACCCCGCAACCGCCAAACGCTCCAAGCCCGTCACCCCGAGTCCCGTACGGCCACAACAAGCGCGCTCCCCTCGAGCCCACGCCTCTTGCAACCACGACTCCAGCGCTGCGCCGCAGTCACCGTCCGCCGTAGCTCCATCCTCTCCATCAGCGGGCGCGTATCCTCGGCATGCAACACCGGCAGTGAGGACTGATTGGCGTCTCTATCCGCGACACCGTCGCTCTACACCCTTAGCCCTCGCTGCTCCCGGTTGCCATGGAACCACAGTGGACTGCCTACTCGGAGGCACCGGGTAATCGCTACTCGCACAGCATGGCCCCGTCTCCGCACGCCTCGCGGGACGCCAGCGTGTCTTCGCAGGTCAAGCCGGACCCCTACGCAACGCCGTCACGACAGAATTCAATGCCTTTGCAATCGCCTGGCGGCACTGCTAGCCGAGGCCCCGAGTACAACGACGGCGATGGCGATGTTCCCATGGAGGATGCATACAAGCCGCGGCTGAACATGGCGCGCCCTACGCAACAGCAGAGGCAATCGCAGCAGTTCCTCCAGCAAGAGGAGAGTGCCGCCGCCCGCAGATACTCGCCCATGAACCTTTCACCTACCTCGCCCTACTCGGGCGGTGCGCAGCAGGGCGGACAGAACTACACCAGCTTTACCCCTCAGGCCCAAGCGCAGACGCAAGCCAGCCGGCAGAGCCCGACGCGCAACAATCCCTATATGTCGCCGCCCAACAACTACTACTCTCCGCCATGTAGGTTCAGCCTGTGCTTGGATATTCACATGCCTTGACCCCCAGTACTGACAGTCTCGCTTTAGCCTCCCGACCGCATGCGCCTCAACTGCCGCCTCTACAGTCCAACATGAGCCCCGAGAGTTTCTACCCGCAATCTGCGACGGCGCAATTGAACGCGGTATACAACAGAGACGCTCGATCGCCGCGCGCCTCCTCCAGCTCAAACCCTTCACAGCTGCCTCCGCCAGGCCGAGGGCCAGTACCAAAATTCGAAAAGTGTGTCAACACTGCCGATTTGCAACCTAAGATCAATGCCCAGCCGCCCTTTCGTCGCGCAAATCCTGAGGGTGGCTTTATTAGCGTAAGTCGAACAGTGTGGGTGACAACTTCCATACTAACAGAACGTCTAGCCCCTACAAGCGCTCACTGCCCACCTGCCAATGACCTACAAGCTGTGCAACGGCGGCTTCAACTACCAATCGTCGCGCAACCCTCGCCGAGTCCTCACGAAGCCGAGCAAGGGCGTCAAGAACGACGGATACGACAACGAGGATAGCGATTACATACTCTACGTAAACGACATTCTTGGGTCAGAGGAATCAGGGCACAAGAACCGCTATCTGATTCTAGATGTGCTAGGTCAGGGTACCTTTGGGCAGGTTGTCAAGTGCCAGAACTTGAAGACACAGGAGGTTGTTGCGGTCAAGGTTATCAAGAACCGGACAGCATACTTCAACCAGAGTATGATGGAAGTGTCGGTGCTTGATTTGGTCAGTATTCACCTACAAAGACGCAGGACGGCTCTAACACGGCGCAGTTGAACAAGCAAATGGACAAGAACGATGATCATCACCTTCTGCGGCTGAAAGACACCTTCATCCACAGGCAACATCTGTGTCTGGTCTTCGAGTTGCTCAGCGTCAACTTGTACGAGCTGATCAAACAAAATCAGTTCCGTGGACTGTCCACAACCCTGGTGCGCGTGTTCGCACAGCAGCTGATCAATGGTCTCGCATTGCTTGGAAAGGCAAAGCTGATACATTGCGACTTGAAGCCCGAGAATATCCTGTTGAAGAAGTACGTAACATGTCTGACATTTGCGCGCGTCCACTGACCTGTTGCTAGCCTCGAGAGCCCAATCATCAAAATCATCGATTTCGGTTCCGCATGCGACGAACGCCAGACCGTGTACACGTACATCCAATCGCGATTCTACCGATCACCCGAAGTTCTGCTTGGTCTGCCGTATTCAGCAGCGATCGACATGTGGTCATTGGGTTGCATTGTTGTCGAGTTATTCCTCGGTCTGCCTCTGTTCCCAGGCTCGTCTGAGTACAACCAAGTGTCAAGGATAACGGAGATGCTGGGGCTACCACCGCATTGGATGCTCGAAATGGGCAAGCAATCAGGAGAGTTCTACGAGAAGTCGCAGGATGAGTATGGTCGCAAGCAATATCGGCTGAAGTCAATGGAGCAGTACTCACGGGAACATGGCACGAAGGAGCAGCCCAGCAAGAAGTACTTCTCTGCCACAACCCTGCCCGACATAATTAAGAATTATCCCATGCCGCGGAAGAACATGAAGCCAAACGAGATCGAGCGAGGTAAGCAGGCCAACAGACTGTGTCACCTTCACGGCTAACATCTCATAGAAATGGCCAACCGAGCGGCCTTTATCGACTTTGCACAGGGACTGCTGAATCTCAACCCACTAGAACGTTGGACCCCTGCGCAGGCCAAGTTACATCCGTTCATAACCCAGGCCAAGTTCACTGGTCCATTCGTACCTCCCATGACTCTAAAGTCTGGCTCAAGCAGGTCGCCTGCCCCCGGTGTTCAGGAACAGCAACGATACGAGGGCATGAGCAGACAGCGACAGCAGCAGCAACAACAGGCCGTCGCGCAACAGCAACAAGCGCAAGCAGCCCAGCATGCTGCGTATGCGAACATGCAGATGAACCAGTATGCCGCTGCACAAAGCCCGCAGGCTCAGCAAAACCCCTACAACATGTACGGCCCGAACCACCAGGGCGCTCCTCCACCATATCCTGCACAGACAGCACAATACGGTCAGCCGATGAATATGATGCAGCCACAACAGCCACGGCAATACAACCAGCCCCAGAACCTGTATGCCCAAGCTACCACCCGCGCTGGGCGGCAGCGAGCAACGACGATGGATCAACAGCAGTCGGGACAATCAGGTATCCCCCCTGCCCTTCAGAGGGTCATGAGCCACCTCGATCCCAACGCGCCTGTTCGTCTGCAACCATCACCGGCATACTACCCACCGCCACCTGATGGTGCCCCTGAAAGCGCGAGCAGCGCCGCCAGGAGAAGGGGGTCAAGGGCAGGCAATTCAAACCGCAACCAGAACTTTGTGCGAAACTTGGAAGACCGGACGCTTGAAGAAGGTTTTATGGGTCAGAATCATTGGCAGTGACGGGATGGCTTCGACGAGTAGTTCTCATATTACGAAAACAACCCTCTGCACCACGTAGAGATGCGACGGTGGATGAGTCGCGGCGTTCTGAGTTCTCCTTGATGCACGTTTCCCTCGGAGTGCTTCCGTCAGTATCGTTGCCCAAGACTGAGATAGGCAACATGTCGCTATCGACAGGTGGAGCAGGACTCGGATGACCGCGCAGGCCGCACATGTTCCCCACGATCTGCTCAAATTGTACCACGCTCTGACGATGCACAGCGCCCTCAACTGGCTTCTGACAGGCTCTCTGCTGGGCCAGATTGATGACTCACGGCCTGCACTGGGAGTCACTGAACGAGAGAAGCTGGGTCTTGATTGAATGGTACATAACGGGGCGGACCAGATGCATGTTCAACAGCTTGGCTGGGGTCGCTAGATGTCGAGCCATGACTCGAACGTCCTCAGCAGTCGGGGAAGCGGTGGATGGCAGCACATGTACTTTTATTAGCATTCTCATAAACCTGTTTGGCTGTGTCCATGGCCACAAAAGCATGTGTATACTTTCAGCTGCGATGCTCGTGATGGGGTCGGAGGATGAATGAGCTCGGTGGAGGCTGACTGTGCTATTGAATAACTAGTAGTGAACGCAAGCAATGAATGTCGAATACCAACGCTTTAGACGTGGTGCAAACTTCAGTGGTTAGAGTGACTGCCCTAGCGTATGGTGGTGAAGGCGTTCGCGTCTGCTTAGGGTTAGGCGCGGGGCACACAGTCATGGCTTGGCGCTGGCTCGAAATTCGGCTCCGGAAAGTTCAACCAAGGCGGCAGTGACTCTGGTCAACCCACACGGCGCCCGCCACACATATTACCCTCGACCCCTCCGGCAAATCCCTACTCTCGAGCACTGCAACCATGGCGTCGCGATTCTTTGCCGCCAGCGACAGCTCCTCGGACGAGTCCAGCGAGGAGGAGCTCTACTCCAACGACGAGGAGTCTGAGCAGGAAGACAGCGACAAGGACTCGGACGAGGAATCCGATGACGACGACTCGTCCGACTCTGGATCCGAAACCGGAGCCAACCGCTTCTTGAAGGACGCCTCGAGCGACAGCGACAGCGACGACGAGGATGTGAACAAGGTGCTGAAGAGTGCCAAGGACAAGCGCTTCGACGAGCTCGAGGCGACCATCCGGCTCATTGAGAACGCGCAGAAGATCAACGACTGGGCTGTCATTTCCGAACGTACGTCCAATTCCGAAGTGGCTCTGGGCATGGCATAGAACACGGTGGCGGGGTACACAAACAGTGCTGACATGCGTTATACAGAGTTCGACAAGCTCATCCGCCAGGTGCCTACTCTGACCAAGCAGAACGATGGCAAGGTCCCCAAGCTGTACATCCAGGCCGTTGCCGACCTCGAGACGGTTGTCCTCGAGACCCACGAGAAGCAGAAGGTCACACCCAAGAAGATGAACGCTGTCAACGGCCGCGGTTTCAACGCTGTCCGCCAGAAAATCAAGAAGCACAACCGCGACTTTGAGAAAGACATCAACGCCTACCGGGAGAACAAGGAGGATTTTATGCGCGAGGAGGAGGAAGTTGTTCAAGCACCCAAGGAAAAGAAGAAGAAGAACAAGATCCCTCAGCTCGGCACCGAGGTCGTCGAGGAGGCCACTGACGACGGCTTCATCACAGTCGGAGCTGGTGGCAAGGCCGTCCTGTACACGGCTGAGGGTATTCTCAAGCACTTGCGCGCCATTGTCGAGCAGCGTGGTCGCAAGAACTCGGACAAGCTGGAGCACATCCGGACACTGGAGAAGTTGTTCGACGTCGCCGTCAATGACTACCAAAAGGTCCGCGTTCTTTTGACCCTCATCTCGACGCGCTTCGATTTGACGTCTGGTACTGCCAGCCACATGCACCAAGATCAGTGGAAGCTGTGAGTACCTTTGGCCTGACATGTTTGCCATTTGCTAACATAACGCAGGGCCGACCAGGAATTCGGAAAGCTCCTTGAGATTCTTGAGAACAGCAACGAGATTGTTGTCATCGAGAACGCCGAGGAGTGGGAGGACGACGAGAAGCTGCCCACCATCACACCCGGCGAGATCTTCCGCATCCCAGGAAGCGTCGTCTCTTTCGTTGAGAGGCTCGACGACGAACTCACCCGCTCGCTGCAGCACATCGACCCACACACTTCCGAGTACATTGAACGGTTGACCGACGAGGCTCTGCTGTACGCTCAGCTGGTGCGCACCCTGGTATACGTTGAGAGCATGAAGAAGAACCCAAGCCTAGAACTTCCACAAGAGCCATTGAACCGCATTGTTATGCGGAGATTGGAACACGTCTACTTCAAGGTAAGAAACATGCCGTTTTCTGCTTTCTATGCTAACGTCCATAGCCCTCCCAAGTCATCACTATCCTTGAGAACAACGTCTGGAAGGCCATCCCAGAGAGCCTTGACTCAGAGATCACCCCCCGCGCCATCTCCAACGACACCGCCTCCCTCGTACAAACTCTATGCACATACCTCTTCCAGAACAGTGAGGGCATCATCCGCGCTCGCGCCATGCTGTGCCAGATCTACTTCCTGTCTCTGCACGACCAGTACTACAAGGCTCGCGATATGATGCTCATGTCGCATTTGCAAGAGACCATCAGCAACTTTGACGTCAACACACAGATTCTCTTCAACCGCGCGCTGGTCCAAGTCGGTCTCTGCGCGTTCCGTGCCGGTCTTGTCTACGAGGCACAAACCTCGCTGCAGGAGATCTGCGGTAGCAACAGGCAGAAGGAGCTGCTCGCACAAGGTCTGCAAATGCAGCGATACTCCCAGATCTCGCCCGAGCAGGAGCGTCTTGAGCGTCAACGGCAACTTCCTTTCCACATGCACATCAACCTTGAGCTGCTAGAGTGCGTCTACCTGACCTGCTCCATGTTGCTCGAGATTCCTCTTCTCGCACAGCTTGGCTCCTCGCCAGACCTGAGGAAGCGAGTCATCAGCAAGACCTACCGCCGTCTCTTAGAGTACCATGAGCGTCAGATCTTCACTGGTCCTCCTGAGAACACCCGCGACCACGTCATGCAGGCGTCCAAGGCACTGTCTGCTGGTGAATGGAAGAAGGCAGCTGAGTTCATCAACTCGATCAAGATCTGGGAGCTCATGGCCGACTCGGAGAAGATCAAGGAGATGCTTTCCTCGCAAATCCAGGAAGAGGGCCTCAGGACATATCTCTTCACATACGCACCTTTCTACGACACTCTGTCCATCACCACACTGGCGGGTATGTTCGAGCTGTCGGAGCGCAAGGTCTCCGCAGTCGTCTCCAAGATGATTTCACACGAGGAGCTTGCTGCCGCGCTTGATCAAGTCAACTCCGCCATCATCTTCAGGAAGGGTGTTGAGCTGTCAAGACTACAGACCCTCGCGCTCAGCCTGTCAGACAAGGCATCCGGTCTCATCGAGTCGAACGAGAAGACACTGGAGCAACGCACACAAGGAACCGCCAACGCCTTTGAGAGGCAAGGTGGACGTGGCGGTCGCGGTGGCCGAGGAGGCGGCCGTGGTGGTGGTGGTCGCGGCGGAGGTGGACCACGGGGCGGAAGGAATCAACAGTTCACTGGCGGTGCTTTGGGACGTGCGATCCAGGCTTAGACGTAGATACCTCGTCTTCTAGGAGGCAACGTAGGGTCATGGGCGGCGAATACGGTTTTGTCGGACTACACCTTTGGTAGCTCCGTGGTAATGCGAATGCTTTTCAGCTAGATCATGAGAGCGAATGCAGGAATGAAAAGTACGCAAAAAGTACATTATGTTCGTGGCCGCGTAGTCTTTGACTGCCTTGATGGTTGATGGGTGTGGGAACAAAATGTATATGATTGCAATTCTGACAGTTCCCAACACACTTTGATTTGACTCTGTGTAGCCATCCATTCTTTGAGTTCGTTGGAGTCTCTACCCAAGACACCCGATGGAGCGCAATTGTACCAAGGCAAATTTCCACTTCATCGCCTTACATTTAGTTTGCTGAAACACACGTCAATCAACATGGCTTTGCATAGCGAACTACATATTTTGGAGGGAGTAGAGTGAGGGCGAGAATGTGATAAGGAGTCTTTCGTATCTTCTGCGAAAGTGTTCAAGAGCACATGAACGATATGTCAAGTTACGGGCTCCACGTGCTGTATAGATCTTAGCACGTATAACTTGAGTTCAAAAGCAGCTAATGAATAACCCTACACGCTGCTTCTTGCGTCTCTGGATCAAGTAGATGCGGTAAAGGTAGGATCGTTGAGCAGCAACATTCGCCTGTCTCTTTGAGCGGTATATCTGGCGAGCAAAAGTTGTCTAAGCAAAAAGAATAAAAAGCTGGACACCCACACTCCCGAATAAAGGTGTTCTAGATGCGAGACGTCTATGGGGGCAAAAAGATATGGACGGGCGGGTGATCTGACAATTCTGTTAGCAACTGTGCTCGAACTCGTTCAATTCACTGTCTTACCGAAACCCGGACCTTCCGCAATTGTTTTCAGGTCTTCTGCACTAGGACTAGCGCGAAGAACTTGCAAAGCGGACCTTTTCATTGGTCAGTTTGAGGCATGTAAGAGTGTATAGGGTGGTTACTAACGCTCTACCACTGAGCCACACGCCCTGGAGTCTTGAAGACTGGTGTTGATGGAGATTTGTGGAATTAGAGCGTATCCAATGTTGGGTAGAAGCGGGGATGAGCCCCTCACCGTACGACAAACTAACCAACCGAAGAACAACTCCTCTTCTAACCAGTGGCCCAAAGGTGGGGCTGTTGGAATGTGGAATCCGAATGGTATCCGATTGTTGGCCGAACCATACGTTTGTATGGAGTCAAACTGGGGATAGAGATCTTGAACATTGAAGACGACACGATAGCAACTGTTTGAGCGACGAGCCATGATGTATTGCGAGCATAAAAACAGTAGTAAATGACTTTGTAAATGTATATTGCTTTAGATCTTGTTAGCCTTCGCTCTGGTAAGGACGTCGACTATAACGCATCTTTCCACTTTCTTTTCCTCAAGACAATAGCCTAGAAACACCAGTACCCCATACTTATTGCGCATTATGTCCATACTGCGAGCTTCGATGTCGTCGTCGTTCCATCACACGTGCCAGGGGAACGACGGAGTTACCGGCCCGCCAAGACCCTGTCGATCCATCGCAGACACGCGACTTGAGAACACGAGACGAAACCACATGGCAGCCGCAGCCCTCCACATCGGTGAACCATGAAGCTACGAATAGCCTCTGCATGGCACACCCTCGCCGTTCTGCTTCTGCTGGGCGGAGCAGCCCAGGCCTCATTGGGTGACAGACTGCCCGATTTCAAGGACTGTGTTCAGGTACGTGTAGATGGAGTTGCGCTTTGGCTGGAGACATGTGCAAAGAGAATGCGCCTTCACCGACTTGAGACATGTAACTGACAGTACGTCGACAGGTGTGTAAAGAAGCCAATTGCGGTCCTGATGGCACGTCAATACGTACGATACACCCCAAATACCCTCCTACACGCCTGCCTACTCACACGCGCAGCCTTCCACCGCCGCCTGCTCCTCTGGGACTGTCCCTCAGAATGCGACTACACGTGCCAACACATCATCACCACCCAACGCCTCGCGCGCGACCCTCCCTACATGCAGCCCATCTACCAATTCCACGGCAAATGGCCCTTCTACCGCTTCATGGGCATGCAAGAGCCGTTTAGCGTCATCTTCTCCCTCTTCAACTACCTCGCGCACGACTGGGGCATGTCGCAGCTCCGCGACAAGATTCCCGCGTCGTACCCGCTGCGGAAATACTACCTGTGGTTTGGCTACGTGGGCCTGGCGAGCTGGACGTTCAGCATGATATTCCATACCAGAGACTTTGGGGTCACGGAGAAGCTGGACTACTTCGCTGCGGGCGCGAATGTTCTGTACGGGCTGTACTATGCGCCTATCAGAGTATTCCGACTCGACAGGAAGGAGCCGAGGAAACAGAGCTTGCTGAGGCTCTGGACAGGACTGTGCATTACGTTGTATACGTTGCATGTCTTGTACCTCTCGCTCTGGTCCTGGGATTACACGTACAACATGGCTGCCAATGTCGCTGTTGGTATCGTGTCCAACCTGCTCTGGAGCGGCTTCAGTTACGTTCAGTATCAGAAGATTGGGAGGACCTGGGCTGTCTGGCCGGGCCTGTGTGTTGCCTGGATCATCTTGGCTATGAGCCTGGAGTTGTTGGACTTCCCGCCTTGGATGGGCATGGTTGATGCGCACAGCCTGTGGCATCTGGGTACGGTTTTGCCGACCGTTTTGTGGTACAAGTGAGTTGGAATCTCATGTCAATAATTGTTCAAAGCTAATAGCTTCCAGCTTCCTCATCAGAGACGCTCAGGAAGACATTGCAGGTACGCGCCTCAAGGATTGATGGACGCGCTCGCTTCCCGACGAGACCACCATCCGCCCGCTGTCAATGGCTCCGTCGCTTACCATACTCGTTTCCAGGAAAACTGCCTACTGCTGGTTATAACGCTGGTGCTTGGAAGGACAAGAGCTAGTTTCACCCTGGACAGTCGCATCGAGGGTGTTCAGACAGGCCACAACAATAAAAACACCGCGTCCTTCTGTGGGCTCACATTACTGTGTACATGGATAATGGGACGACAGTTCCAAAGGGGAAACCCCAGAGACCACGGACGCTCTGTCGTGAAGCTCGTAAAATCATGATATAGAATATTTGTACCAGCCGGTACCCCAGCGCAAACGCCCAGGACTAGCCGTCGCGGTGACTGCGATAATGAAAAGCCCAGTAATCTGACATGAAGCGAAAGTCATCAACCCTGCTCTCGAATTCCACATCTACTCATCGGGAATCTGCAAAGGTCCCTGATTCCACTCACCGCCTTCCAATCCTAAGATGTATTAGCAAGACTACAGCATTGGATCAGGAGGCAAGCCCAGCATACCTCGCGTGAAAGCCGTAATATCATCGCCTTCCGTCTGATAAAAGACATACAGGCTGTCCCACACCGTCTCCTCCCCACGCTTCTCAGCAAATGCAGTGACAGTGAGATGTGTACCCCCAAGCCCAAGCACTGGGCCGGCGGGATTAGTAATAGCAAACGTCTCGTTTGCGAGGAACGTCGTGTTCTCGGCTTGGTACGTAACGTTGTATCCTCTGATACTTCGATCCGCCATTTGTGCGTAAAAGTATGTTGTGTAGCCCAGCGACGTGATGGGATACACGTCCTGTATGGTGCCCATGGTCGCGTTTTGCCACGAGTTGATGGGATGGGTTTCTGTGGACGTGAGGTTTTCATTCGTGTCTTTCCACCAGAACTCGACGTCGTTGTCCTTGTTGTTCAGCATGGCGTAGGATGTGGAGCCAGCACCCCAGCTGTAGCAGCCGACGCCGGCGTGGCCATTGAAACCAGACCATTTATCGGTCGCAATCCATGTTTCCTCCGCTTGGCCACTGTACCAAGCATATTGCTGAAACGTCGATTCGTCGATGGCGTACCAGATGTTCTGTTTTGATAATGATAGTGTCAGCGTATCAACTCAAGACACTCTGCAAACATCGAACTTACCATGCCCTTCCGTCCTGCAAATGGGACTGTGTTGTTGAGACCAGAAGCGGTGGGGAATTCTGTAAAGTCAGTGTCACCATAGAAGTCACCCTTCCAGCACGCCTGCAGCCCAGTGGTCGGCGAGTCGAATGCTTTGAGGTTGAGGTCGCTGAGTGGTCCGGACTGCCAAATATCCGTGACGTTGGTTTGCGTCACTTGCTTGACTGTGTTGTTCTTATCAATGTAGAAGATGTGGAACTATTTATACTTAGTACATCTTCTTAAGAAGAAGACCGAGAATGGGTCAAAGTTAGTTTCAGAGTACTCACAAATTGGGTTTCATCGATAGCAAACGCGACCGCGGATATGGGCGATGCGTCCTTTGCATCACTGGCCACAGTCTGAGCTTTGGTTCCACCAATCCATTGCCTATCTGTGGTATATTGCATGAACCGGATGTCGCCTGTATGATGCTGGAAGTAAAGTGTGAAGATTCGTCGTTGGCCTTTGTTCCACGACTCTCCAGCAAGAGCGATACCAGTGCCGTCTGGGAGGAAGTAGGCATAAGGTTAGTGTGAATTCACATTCATCTTACAGATATGTACTCACTGAATACACCCTTTTTCGACATATATTCGGCGTTGAGAGAGCCGCCAATACAGGACTCAGGGTTATCGCGACAGAACGGATGAACAATGTCCTCATGTCTGCGTTGCGTTAGTGTACGGAGTGCACGAGGGAGTACACCTGTTGAAACTTACGACTCCTTCTTCCTTAGGCCCAAGCCCAGACCGAGTCCCAAACCAAGACCGATGAGTGCAAGAACACCGAGACCGATGAGGATGAAGAAAATGCGCTTCTTCATGCCGCATCTCCGATCGTCTTTCGGTGGCACTGGAGGAGGGGCAGGTTCATGATAGCTTTCATACGAGTCGACATGCTCTTTGAAACCGTACGGCCGGATGTTTGGAGACGTGATGGTAGTGCCTCCATGCGATGAAGGTGACATTGGTCGGCCTCCATGAGGGTAGTGACTAAACTGGCCGGGTACTCTACAGATCCGCGGATGAAGTAAGTGTACGTATCACAAGTAGTTAGTACAGGGCACATACACTTGAGGTCCGGAGAAGTCTGGAGTAGGCGTGCCTATTGGGTCGAGTGTGCTATACGGAGTCTCTTTCTCTGTCGAATACCTGCTACAGCGTTAGATCATGGGCCAAGAAGCGGCCGTGCGGTGTGATGAATACATTGGAAAAGACAATGGGAGAGATCAGACTTACCCTTCTTTGTATGCCTCGTAGTTCTGCGGCTGTGGAGACTGGTGGTACTCTTGTTCATATGGTAGTGGGGGTGAGACTGCTGGCGAGGTGTTCGAGTTGGGGTAGGGTTGTGAAGAACCATCGACTGGGTATATCTGATTGTGTTCCTGGAAGTGTGAAGGTGGGCTCCACTGGCTATCGGCATAGGTTCGGGGACTGCTCATGTCCTCGCGGTATTCTTCATGTCGATCCATTTTGCCTGATAGAAGGTACTAGGTATGAAGGGTGGATCGCAATCTTGACGGAACAGCGAGTTCACTAGCTTTGAGCCTGGCCGGGTGGACAAGAGACATGGTCCAAATGCAGCTGCGCCTCTAGGAAATGCAAGAGGAGTGCTGACGGGTAGGGTCAGGGTAGCATGCATACCTGAGTGCGCCTGAGTGCTTCTGGGTCGTGGATCATCCGGACATAGTTTAGGGTATGTCTACCACACAACAGTAAGCACAGCAGTTAGCATGTACCTAGCAATGGCAAGGACCAATTAGGGTTCGTGAGGCTCGCTGTCAGCACCACCGCATCCAGAGTTCATTCAGCGAACACATTATCATTCGTTGGATACTAGTTATGGTTCGATCGCGCGCATAGTAATGCGAATGGAGCCGAGCATTTGATTCTATTCAGCCGCTGAAAGTCTACCTAAGTACCGTAAGCACTCCATAGCCCAAAGGATTCAATAAGAAAATGATTGTACAGTACTGCTCTCACGACAGACCTGTATCGCATGATACATCCGCCCATCTGTTTCGATGGCGAGAACATAACCTTCTCGCCGGAGATGCAGCTTTGTGGCTTTCGGTAGCAGCCAAAGTTCAGCCCTGGACTAGGGTCGGGCTGGAAGCAGAACTAATATTAGGTTCGTGATTTGCTGGGTCCAATCATGCTTCATACCATCTCGCTTGGCCCGGAAAAGTCGAGAATCTGTCAGCTGGAGGAGACAAAATCGTTCGTTCGTTATACAGGTGTGGTGGGTCAGACGGCGAGGTCTTCCTCTAAATTGCAGCGTCGTGCGGGAGCGTCCGGTAACCCCGCAAACCAACCTCCAGAACCTGGTGTCGCATTGTAACAGTGGGTAGAGGAGTATGCACTCAACCGATGTGCGACGCTATGAATCTCAACGAGGAAGCCAATATGCGAAGGCCCAATTACTAATATGAAGGCCGCTGTGACTAGTTGGGTAGTTGTACGTACCCAGATACACAACGTTGCGGCTGTTCGGAAAGTCCGCGCTGCGCGTTCGAACCATATTCCGGGCTGAGCTCATCGTGGTAGGCTTGAGTTCCACCAGGTGTGGCGACTCAATGGCAGACCTGGCTCACCGGTTGGTGCACAACATGTGTGATTTGATCGTCTGGTGGAGAGCCGACCTGGCGATGCTGACCCTGTCAACTTGGATGCTATCAGCAACGTACGACATTATTTGCGCACCAAAGCGGATACGATAAGGAATATGGGACATAAGAGCAGTTACAGGAGGAGCGCGGCTCCAACAGTACGCTGTGTCTCTATCCTGATGTTTTTCTGTAGCCTCATTGAGGGCATCATGTATCCGAGCGTGCTTCTGAAAGTCGCCGACGACTATGAAGCCGGAGACTTATTGCAAACCAGCGCAAATCCAATGGGGTGCTCATGGAGCAATCAGTGGAATATGACCTGTATAAAGTACGCTTCGCAGAGCACACAGCAAGGCGCAGCATCACGTTGTGACGCGAGACCTTTGAGCAATATGTCAGCTCCACAGCACGAAAATGACACAGGGTGAGTTGTACAATCCATAGACGCTGCAGTAATGCATCAGCTAAAAGCGTGTCAGGCAGGTGTCAGACTGGTTTGAAGAGCGCCCAATAAACAAGGCCAGCCGTCAACAGATTGTTGGTGTGTACTTGTCGATAGGATCGCTTTTGTAGGCATCGACTGGGCTAAGCTTCCGGGTGGCACAGAAACGGGCAAGACAGTGCACATGCTGGACTATGCCTGCGGACCCGGGTTCCTGGTAAGTTCTCGTTGTACGAAGTGCGTGTGAGACATTTACTGATTTCGTACCTCCCTGCAGAGTAAGGTTTGTACACTTGCGCACAATACGCAGGTCCCTCGCTGATTGTAAATCAGATATTCGGACCATACGTATCTTCGATACACGCAGTTGATGTATCTCCTGCCATGATTGAGAAGTACATCAACAACATAGATACGTTCGGCCTTACTCGCGAAAAGATTGCAGGCACGGTCGGCAACTTGCTGTCAGACCCGATCGAGCCTTCTTCGCTGTCGAGCGAAGAGTATAGCAATTTCGACCTCATCACAGTCGGCGCAGCTTTGCACCATTTCCCCTCTGCAAAGGACGCTCTCCGGCTGTTAGGGCAGAGGCTGAAGCCTGGAGGCGTCCTTCTCATTCAGGATCTGTACAGCTACGTTGTAAGCGAAGCTGCTCGAGAGGCAGGCAAAGCGAAACATCCGCAACAGAAGGAAAGTGACTTGGCATCGATGCTGCGGGAGGCTGGGTTGGTCGACTTCCGCTTTGAGGTGCTGCAGGGAAACTTCGAGATTGAGCTACCAAGCGAGGAGGTGGGTCAGATTCAGTGCTTCCTGGCGAGAGCTGCGAGGCCGCTGAGCTAGACCTAGAGATATTTGATACCATAGGCGTTGTTGCGGTAGTTTCGTATGCGAATCCCATACCTAGGTAGTTATATCTTGTCTGGCGATCAAGTTATTTGTGAGCAAGTCTGAGGTGGTGTGGCGTATGTGTGGCTGAGGGGCTCAGCGACCAAATGATACGCTAATTTGCACTAGCGCGAACCAAATGAGTCAGGGGGTCATGACGAAACACGGCACCGTCCATTCGATAGTGTCGAGCCCAGCCCACGAAAGCTGACCCTTTCACACCCACACGCCCCTACGCCCCTACCCACACTGAAGACGCGATATTACTCGCGATCGACAGTGAAGCCCAGCAGAGAGCCGCCTCAACAAGTCATTCATAGCAGACGCGTCTGCCCCGCCTTCTTCTTCACAGCAGCCGCCCTCCCCCACATCCGCATCCGACGCCGGCCCAAGTCGACGGCAACCCCCGCGCGACACATCGCGAAATTTCCACTCCACCCAGCAAAGCGACAGGAATGGATTATATCTGCCCGAGAATCATGGCCTTTTTCTGGTACTCCAATCTCCCCAAGATCGCGAAGTTGGGCGACGACGTCCGCACTGGTCACCGCGTCTGAGCGCGACACTGCCACTCCGAACATCTCTATACACCTATAGCCTCCTGGCGTAGACGTCAGACACTGAGGGAGAGCGTTTCAAGCGGAAACGCAGCGACAGTCGCGCTCACAAGTTGCAACTTGTGACAAAGGACGTCCAACCGATCCGAAGCACTCTTCGCCTTCACCCTTCACAGCGCGCGCACAAACATCACGACCGTGCTTGCAGCAGTGAACGAACAGAGGCTCGTCCAAAAGACATCTGCGCAACCGAGAGTTTCCCGGGTACCAGCGGTCACATTCCCCGCAAACGAACCGCTCAACCGTGGTAGTGCTGCACCCGTGACTTTCCTTAGGGACCACCTGGACACGCACTACATCTGTCGGACGAGACTGTGAACACTCCTAGCATACACAGCAACAGCAGTCAATCTCCATCGCCCCGCGACACGTCTACGGCACCACAAGTCCTGCTCTCTACCTGCAGGTCACTGACCTGCCCTTACCACGCAACACACGACGCCACCATGGCTTGCACCAAGATACCCGCGAGCGTCATCATGCCGCCCCGCGAGCTGAAGCAGTACAAGCGATGGCAATGTCTGCACACGAATACTAGGCCAGCTGAGCAAGGCTACATCCCCACAGCACGCGAATATGAAGACTTCCACCAGTGGTTGAAACGACAAGACTCTGGATACTTCTCAGACCCATTTGACGACATCTCCGGTCACATTACCCACGGACGTTCTTCGGAAACGTCATCCTCCTTCGAATCGCCAGTCGCATCGATATGTCAGCATCCTATGCACCCTGTAGCAGCCGGCCAGCTACAATCACGATGTCCCGTCTGTATCATCGACCTGCACATCAGATACATGAATGTATTGTCAGAGGCTCTCGAAAGCGCAGGCGGTTGCGCGCCATCTTGTACACTCACCAGCTCAGAACACCAACACACCGTTTACAGCGCCTGGTGCAAGGGGAAGATCGGCACACTCAAGGAGCTATCGAGACTTGAGCTCATGGCCGAAGAAGAAGCTTCATGGTCTGCGCAGCATCAAGAGGTCGCGCACGAAGACGTGCGAACCGCAGCGAAGGCCGTGGAGCTATACTGGTCAGAGACTACGGGTTGCTTAGAAAAGCGACCGCGATCGAACAAACAGGCTGCAGTTGTCTTTGCCCCGGACACCGATTTCGAGCCCGGACGACCCAATCCGTACTTCCATAGGCGATCGCCGCGCTACGAGCCTGGGAAACACACAGTTGTTGAGGAAGGGGAACAAGAAGATGATGTCTCAGAGGATTCGGAAGACTACTCTCACGGAAAGATACATCATGTCGGCTCAACAGACGAGTCAAGCAACATTACTTCGCGGTCTGAGGCAGAGGAGTCACAAGCCGTCCTTGACTCAACCTGCGAGATCGAAGAGGATGATGGAGACAGTGACTGGGAAGATGTTGACTCTGACGAGGACAACTCTGACTGCGAAAGCGAATTCAGTGACAGTGACTGCGCATACTTCGAGATTGAGGAAGAAGCGAGCTTCATCGTCTTTGGCGACGACTGAGCTGATCCACAGCGATCTACCTCATACACTCATCGCTACGCGACCACCCAAAGACAGCCTCACAAGAAGCGTTCGCTACGAATCATGTACATATACCCAAGATAGGAGGCAGAGGCACGAAGGACCGTGTCTGGGGAGGAGGACAGAGAGGCAAAGCATACAAACAGGTCTCCAACAAAGGCTGGCAGATGTCGCGCGGCGCGGACGTGAAGAGAAGCAGCGGACTTGATAGCACACATGTGAGTGATCGGAAAGACACTCATCTATCGTCAATGACAAGAATTCATTATTCTGACACGCCTGATCCATCTCTATGACTCTTTTCTCTTCATCCTCAAAGCATCATTGCAAGCTATTCCCACGCATCCCTTCATCGCGGCGCTGCCCTTCGCGCATCATTGCCAAAAGATACAATGTCCTGGAACTGGCTTCCTGGCTTCTTCAGCTCAGCCTCAATTCAAGAGCACGCCGATGCACTTGGATACCTTTTCCACTCTGAAGGTTACTACGAATCAGCCTACACAGCATGGAAAGGCGCCTTCAGGCATCGTAATACACCTTCCAACGTCTATGATGCCGAGTGGTGCCATAACCTTGAACTTCTCGGTCTAAAGCTTCACACCCTTGACCGACCTGAGGAAGCTTTGAAGCGCCTCAACGAAGCGCTCACCTACAAAGAAAGCACGCTCTCCCACGACGATATTAAGGTGTGCGATACACTTGTCAGGATCGCGAGGGCGCAGGTCGCTCAACACAAGTACGAAGCCGCAGAAGCGTCTTTCCGGCGAGCACTAGACGGATACACACGCTTTCTCCCTTGGGGCCATGCCGAGATGTTGCAGATATCCAACGAGTTTGCATACAGTCTGGCTTGTCAAGCCACGCCTGCTGCTGTACAAGAAGCGGAGGAAATGGCAACAAGGACGTTGGACGCGAGGGAAACGCATCTAGACAGGATACATCAGGAGACGGTGGAGAGTGTGTGGACGTTGGGATTTGCAGTGGAAAAGGCCGGGAGAAGAGCAGATGCGATGCGTTTGTATGAGACGGCGTACGAACAAGGGAGGCGTTTGTTGGGAGAAGAGCATGCTGATGTTGTGGACTATAAAAGTGATCTTGATCGGTTGGAAAGAGAGGAAAGGGAGGAAAAGGACAGGGAGGAAAGGGAGAGGGAGGAAAGGGAGGACGATGAGACAGTGCAGTGACTGTTATTATGAATCATATCAACTATTATATCCAGGCGTCATAATTGTATATACTTGAGCTTTGAATTGTCATGGCCTGGCGGGCGACCTACAACACTACGCCTTTTCTTTCCCCTTTCCATAAGCGTCCACAATAGGCGCCTCAGGTACATCAATGCCCCCAATTTTCCATTTCATACCGGGATACGAATCACTGAGCACGCTGATGTCGACCTTCTTGCCCTGTGCCTCAGGCGGCAATGACACCTTGGCTGAAGCCTGCAATCTTGACTGTGCGCCCCCAGATGCATTTCCGCCGCGTCCACTCCGTCCGCGATTGCCATTCTTACTGGGGTCAGGCCAGTTGATGCGCTTCAGAGCGATGATCTCGTCAGTACTAGAGTACGAGACGATAGCGAAGAAGCCTTCTGTCTGCGGCTTGGGGTAGCGTGGCGCGAAGATGCGTATACCGCCTTGTTGCATTCTAGCCGGGTTCTGACGTGAGATCTTGAAGTCCAAGCCGAGCGCGTTGACGTTGCCCAGGTCGAGCTTCAGTACGGGCAAACGAGAGACTGGCTCGATGCAACGCTTAATTCCAGTAGATGTGACTCCAGCGAACTTAGCTGCACGTTCAAGCACCGCGGGCGATGCGGTAGTTGTCTCAATGAGATCTTTCGGACTGGCCTTAGGGTGCTCGAGACGTTTCTTCTCACTCTCAACTTCCACGCCTGGGAAGATCGATAACGGCCCGTCATTTGGCCAGCGCGCTGACTTGATAGCTTGGAGGATCGTGATCATTGTTTCGCATGAAGAGAGGTAACCCAGTTCAGTGAGTACGTCAATCGATGCCTGTACAATACGGATACTCTGATCCAACACACTGTTTAGATCACCGACATAATCGGATATTGGCAAGTCGATCCGCGAGAAGTGAGCCTGTAGAAGTAGAAATGACTTGACATGAGGGTCCCACAGGGGTAGGCCGAAGTCATCCGCGGAAATAGGAAGGGCTTTCGAAAGCTCGGCGTTGATGAGGTCTTCGTTATGACGAACAGGCAGCTCGTCGTATTCGGTGGCGTGAGAGATCCATGATAGAGCGTCGGCGAAGGTTGCGTTGCGTTTGACATTCTTCACAAGGTAGCGAATCGTTTTGTGGCTGAGGTAGTAGTAACTCATGATCTTGCCGAGTGGTGTTGGGTCAACTTCGCCTGTAGGCTCGACGATAGCGCAAGAGGACTCGTCCAGTTCACTGAGGGAGGTCTCCACCAGCTCGACCATATAGTGGTTGGCTAAGGACTGCGCGGCAATCGTGTTGTGTTCCTCTGCTGAAATCTCTAATCCGTAGAATGACGGGTTCTTATGCAACCGGCGGAAGAAGAAAGTCCAGGTCAGGTAATCGAGCGCGTCTTGTTTTGTAGCAATAGTACCTGCAGAGATTTCGGCGCCCAAATGGTTGTCCAGCACCTTGTGCAGAGACGATTCGACGGGAAATCCAGTATGCAGGAAATGCTTGTAGAATTCTTTCTTGGCGTCTTGCGTAAAGATGCGCGCAATACCTGAGTCATCGAACTGAGGACGTCCGGCACGACCCAGCATTTGCAGCACATCCGTGAGATCCATGTCTTTGTACCCTTCTGTTTTGGCATCGAAGAACTGTGTACCCTTGACTACGACAAGATGGGCTGGCAAGTTCACACCCCATGCAAGTGTACTAGTGGCGACTAGGATTTGAATCTGGTTGTTTGCGAAGAGCTCTTCTGAGAGCGATCGATCAGTCTCGACAAGACCAGCGTGATGCAGGCCTATACCAAAGCTCAGTGCCTCGCGTAATGAGTCATCCTTTACTCGGTCGAGATTGAGTGCCAAATCGTCTTCAGACATGTGAAGGAAGCGTCTTGGGTTATCTTCCATGCCGCAAAAGTTGATCAAATCGCGAGCCGTCAAACGAGTCTGTCTACGGGAGGCTACGAAGACGATAACTGGCTTTTCCGGTGAGTGAGCTTTGATTGCCAGGAAAGTAGGTCGGTTCATCGATTGCATGAGCGGGCAAAAGCCTCGCTGTTCCGGGAAGCCATCGATGAAGATTTCCAGCGGTACCGGACGCACAGAGTGGCGGAAATTAAACAAGCCTTCTTTGACACCAAGCCAGTTTCCAAGATCGGACGCATTAGCGCAAGCAGTGGACATGCCTAGAAGACGGATTGAGCCGTCTTTCTTCTGTGATGCAATATAGTTCATACGAGAGACAATGATCTCCAGAATTGGCCCACGGTCACCGCCCAGTAGATGGATCTCGTCGATGATGACCAGACTGACTTGGCGAACGTATCCACGAGTCTGCCAGCTACGACTGATACCATCCCACTTCTCAGGCGTTGTAATGATAATATCGGCATCCCGAATTGTGCGTGTGTCCGGAGTGTTGTCACCAGTCAACTCAACAAGCTTGAGGCCCATTGGCCCAGCTAGACGCTTGCCCCAATCCTGAACTCGCTCGCGAACAAGTGCTTTCATAGGGGCTATGTATACGACCTTCGAGCCGGGCTTCTCACGGAACGCCCACCACATTGCGAGCTCCGCAGCAACGGTCTTGCCACTACCTGTCGGTGATCCAAGCAAGACATTGGCAGGTGTGTGGTATAGGCAATGGAAGATCTGTGATTGCATAGGGTTGAAGTACTGGAAGCGCTGCGCGTATACTTCCTCCAACAGTGGGTTCTTCAAAGCAGCGATCGGCAAAGGCTGAAGATTCAACAGGTCGGTATAGACACTCTCTGTGTCCGGCCGAATGAGATGTTGGAAGGATATGGGATGGACAGTCTCGGCGCCTAACCATCGATCAGATAAGGCGCGAACGTATACTTGCGTAGGCAAAGGATCAGAAAGTGGGATCGTGAAGTTCAGTTCGTGATCATCGTACAGCTTTCGGCGTGACAAGATGAAAAACTCGTGATGGTAAATCTCAGATGTTTCCGAGTTCTCGACCCAGATCCAGAATGATTCGGAAGTACCATGGTGACGATCGTTCCAGACAAAGTCAGGCGTAAGGAACAGCTGGATGCGGAGCACATCTCTGTTGAGCGGAGCGATCTCAGATTCAATGCTCAAGGTTGGGAAGTTGTTCATGAGCTTTGAGATGACGCCACCCATCTTCTTGTTATGTACTAGGTCTCCGATCTCCGTTGCATCCATTTCGCGCAGGGTTTGTATCGACGGATATTTGTGATCAAGCGCGCGCAAGACTGGCTGCGGCAACTCATATTGATGCAGTGGGTGCTGGAAAGACCAGCATCGATGTTCGATAGATTGGCAAAGACTTAGCAGTACCTGACACTGGTAACCCCAGCGCCTATTAAGCGCAATCATGAATAGCGCACGCGCGATACGTGCTGCATTCTGGGTCACATAGTTCGTGTCTGAAACCAGGGTGAAATCTTCCAGTCGTGCTCGCGAGATGTGAGCTTGGAGAAGATAGTTTGTCTTTCCATGCGAAGTAGCATACCCATCCTTGACTTGTGTGATCACATGCCCTTCTTCTTTGAGGGCTGAAAGCTCCTTCTCCTCGGATTCGCGTGATTGTACCTGGTCGAACTCGCCACTCATGCTGACCATAGCCAGAGCATCCGCGTCTGTGCTACGAGGTCGCATCATTGTGTTGAAGATTTCTATACTTGATTGCTGGACGTAGTACTGGCTCGCAATACGCCCGACATCTTTCGCTCGAAGGTCTTCTGTGGTCTCGTTGAAGATAATCATTTGACTTCTCTGCAAGATTCGTGCGGCATCGATGATAAGCTTGCGACGTCTCCCGACAAGCTGTGGATCGTCGCGTAGCTCATTCCATTCAATGCCATACATCAGCGGGCTCTTCTGCATCCGTACGAAGAGGTAAGAGTAACCGAGCCATGTCACAGCTTCAGAGACCGTAGTCACTGTACCAAGCGATATCTCGGCATTGAGATTGTCTATGAGCTTTGCGGAAAACCTGGATTCAATAGGCTGTTGCTCAGTTACGGCGCGCATGTAGTGATCCAACCTGTCGTGTGTCGTACAAATGAAGCCAATACCCGTATCCTGGAATTGGGGTCGACCGGCACGACCAAAAATTTGCAGAACATCTAAGATGCCCAAGTCGGTGAACTTACCTTCTTGTGCGTTGTAAACTTGGGTGCCCTTGATGAGGACGGCTGCCGCGGGTAAATTGACACCCCAAGCCAATGTCGCCGTACAGCAGAGCACCCTTAGAACGCCCTCAGCGAAAAGGCGCTCGATCAGGTTTCTGTCAGAACGAGGCATACCAGCATGGTGAGTACCCATGCCCTTTCCAAGTAGCTCGCGTAATTCTCGGCCCTTTGACTGCTTCATGTCGCGTACAGCATTTTCGTAACGAGGATGGTCCTGCGGATCGAATAGATCGGTGCACTGTTCTTCCATAGCCATGTCGTACAATCGCCTAGCTGTCTTGACAGTGTCTTTCCTTGAATGCACAAAGACCATGATCTGGTGGCCCCGTTTGAGCATTTCGACGACCTTGTCATAGGCCACTCTCTCCACGTTCTCACGTGACTTCGCAGTGCCTGGCTTGCCCTTGGCGCCGATAAAGTGCTGCTCCAAAGGTACAGGACGGAATGAAGCGTCAAAGTAGAATAGACCAGCCATCTTGTTCACTCGAAGGAAGTCGGCTACGTCGACGTAATTAGGCAGGGTCGCCGATAGACCGACAATTCGAATGAGTGATTGTGTACTCTCAACCTGTCGCTGAGTACGCGCTACCAAACTTTCCAAAACAGCGCCACGCTCATCGTGAAGCATGTGAACTTCATCGATGATGAGCAGACGTACTTTCTGTACCAGCTCGGTGTCTCCAGTGCTTTTTCTCGTTACCACATCCCACTTTTCCGGCGTAGTAACTATGATCTGGGTGTCCAAAATTTCGGCTTTGGTAAGATGCATATCACCAGTCAGTTCGCGAGCCTTGATACCCAACCATGCTAAGCGCTTTCCAATCTTGTCTGTAACCTCAGCAGCGAGCGCCTTCATGGGTGCGACATAGATGATCTTGAAGTCTTCCATCATGACTGTAAAGTCGGTCGCCTCAGGCTCGTCGATCGGGTTCGGCACAACATTCTTGGCCACGGTGTTGAGAATGGTGAGCATGGCGGCATCTGTTTTACCAGCACCAGTAGGTGCGCAGATCAGCATGTTCTCACTGGTTTTGTAGGCGACTGGGTACACCAGACTCTGCATGCGATTGAGAGATTTGTAGCCTTTGAAGGTACGCTGACAGAGACCGTCCAGTTCCTGGATCTCGAGAAGCCTTCGACCGACGCCAACAGTACCTACCGGGACTGCGGGGATTTCGTATTCTTCATACAGGTTGTTGTCGCGATGCTCAGTATCTGGAGGTAGCGCGTACTTCTTGCCATAAGCCGAGAGCTTGTTGCCGGCTTCGTGTGTCCGATAGACGTGAGGATACTGGGGACCTGTTCGGTCCATAGAAGGCGCCAGCGCGGCAGTCTTGTGCTCCCAATCCGCCCGGCGCAACGCTTCTTCGCGTTCGGCTCGGGTCTGTAAACGGCCCATGGCACCATTGCTTTGGGCGGGAGTAGGCTCATGCAAGGATCGCATGATGTCCTTGCGATGGGATATGAGCTCGGCTACAAGGTCCAGCTCCCCGTAGCCAACAATGTCTGCAAGCATCATCTGTAGTTCTTCGTCTATCTATAGTCAGCATGCTGCAGATATTGACTGTTGGCTTGAAGCCTCACCATTACTGTCACTAGACAGGATCGCGGTGATCTGCTCCTTCAACGCTCCAGCGTCCAGACCGGAACCGCTTTGGGCTACAGGAGAACATTTCTCTGCGAGCCATTGCTGGCTGTAAGCCTCGCCACCGACTTGGCCCTCAGGAAACTGGTCGAGGTGATCACTGCTGAACTCTTCTTCGTACTCGTCGCTGATAATGTCCCAGATATCTTCGCCACTGACGGTTCCAGAGAAGTCATCATCATCGAAATCGAGGTCGTCTCCGTAGGCTGGCGCCTTCTCAGTATCGGCAGGGAGATTGAGTTCGGCGATGGCTTTGCGCATGGCGTCGAGCTGCTCGAGCCATTGCGCCTGGGCGTCCTCGACGGCGGGCGACATTATCACAGCTTGTCCGAACGTTGGCGGTCGATGTGATTCAGGTGCGCGCGTTGGACCGCTGTTCACGATGGAAAGCGTGATTGCCTCTGCGTCAGGCTTGGCAGAATCGATGATGGGTGAGTGTCCTGGATTCGGCTGGACCTGCCCCGCCCCCGCGCATTAGCGGCATGACATAATCAGCGCGCCACATGCTGGTTCCGCCGACCATGAGACGCATGCTGGCGCCAGGAGTGCTATCTCGGGCCACGACTCCAGGCTTCCTTTCTCCACGACCCTACCACACGCACACAAACCACACAACCTTGCCCTACCAGTCTCCCCACTTACCTTCCTCACGAATAAAACAAAGTCGCCGCCAATATGAAGGTCCTCTATATTGGTGTAAGAGCCCATTCACCGCCGCTTCCAGTATCGGACGAGTACTAACCATGTACAGGTCCTCAAGAATGAGACCAAACCCGCGATCGAACTTTGCGCCGAGCGCGATCTGTCCAGCTTCGGCCGCTTTACACGGGGAAGCGTCGGAGAGTTCGTACGTCACCTTCACCGCACAGCCAGGTTTATGGCAGGTCATACGGACCGAGAGACACAAGCTGATAGCCGTCCAGATGTCATTCACAGCAAAGACGGTCGCTTCTAGAACACTACCAGGGCAAAGACAGGATGTCGAGGAGTCAGGTACGTCCTTCGTCAGCACAGCCGCTTCATGCGCAGACATGCTAATCGAGCGCGTTCAGATTACACATTCCACGCCTACGGCCGTTCCGAAGGCGTGTGCGGCCTCATGATCACCGACCACGAATATCCCTCCCTCGTAGCCCACCAGCTTCTCTCCAAAGTTTGCGACGAGTTTCTCTCCAAATACCCGCGCTCCGCTTTCGCCAACGCGACCGAATCGGCCAACATGTCCTACCCTGAGCTCAAAGACTACATCGTCAAGTACCAAGACCCACAACAGGCCGACAGCATAATGAAGATCCAAAAAGAGTTGGACGAGACCAAGATCGTGCTACACAAGACCATCGAGAGTGTGTTGGAGCGAGGAGAGAAGATTGACAACCTGGTTCAGAAGAGTGATGAGCTGAGTGCATCGAGCAAGATGTTCTACACACAGGTGAGTGTTCAAGAGATGGCAACTGAAAGCTCGGTCATGCTAACACGGTCACAGGCTAAGAAGCAAAACTCTTGCTGTATTGTCATGTAAAGTCTGGGCACGGTTTGGCGAATTTGTCATTTTATTGGGCGTTGATACCTGACTTGTGTTCGAGACAAGCAATCTTGCATACCTATTACCACATATCAAGGCTGGTTGTCTCATATTTCCCTTGCTTGTCACTTTGCTCTGAAGAATTTACATGTCGACTGGTTAGGCAAGGTGGTGAAGATTCTGCCCCAGCGCCTGCGCTGTGTAGCCGAGCTGACGTTTTCTATTCATCTACACTGATGGCTACTTCCTCATCCTCTTCTAGATCCATCGGATCAGGGAGCTCGTCTTCGTCTTCATCTGAGTCGGAGTCGGAGTCGGAGTCAGATGCAACGGAATCCTGGTCGAAGAAGTCTTCTGTCACCTCTCCTTGTACAAGCTCCGTCTCATCCTCCTCGTCGATATCGCCAATTTGCCGCGCATAAGCTTCCAGGTTGGTGCCCACGACTGTCTCAGTCCTGTCCCAGTTGTTGAAATCCGTGTCAGCATCGTCGTCGTGACGCGGATCTTGCCAGACAAGAAACATTTCAGTTGTAGCCAGTAAAATGTCAACCCAGGGCTGCTTCCAATCATCATGCATTTTGCCGAGCCATTCTTCGATGCCGTTGATGAGGTTATCTTTTGAAGCTTCGTCGGCGAGTTCGCGGTAAGTGACGTCCGGTTCATTGGGCGATTTGTTGCATAGCAGGGTGCGACATTGCCGTACATTATACTCCCAGCTGTTCTTGAAAGAGGTCTCAGCCCATCCTTCCTCTTCAGGACATCGATGAGGTGACTCAGGGTCGTAGGCAAGGCAGCGTCGAGCGAAAACAGCACTAGAGCGATGACGAGTATCCTCCGGTGTGTCTGGTGAGTACGAGAGGCGCTTCTTTCGTTCCTTGCCTGCTGGTGTTCGGGGAGCTACTTCATCAGGCTCTGCTACACGTGCAGGAAACTGAACACCCTTCGCATACACATCCACTGCCGTCTTGGCGCTATACGCACGAACGACCTCCACGTCCGCAGCGGGATGCGCAGCCTCCCAGGCATCTTCTAATCGCGCGATATCCTCCAAGTTATCGACATCGTTGACTAGGTTGGTCTTCCGCATATAGTATGCTCGCTTGGCAATCTGCCAGCCATCCGCTGTGGAGCCGGGACGTAAGACACGCCACGGGCCGCCGGAGTTCAACCACTTATCCCATAACTCGGCAAGCAGCTTGAGATGAATCTGCAAAAGACACATCGAACACCAAGCAATCGTATCCTGTTCCTCGCCTTCCTCCTCTACTTCGTCCTTTGGTTGTCTTAGAGCATCTGGACGTGGATCTCCAGGATGTAGAGGGTGTCCACATCGCTTTGCTAGTATGTATCCCGCAAATGATGGATCTGGCGACTTTCTCTCCGCTTCTGGAGTCTCATCGAGGTTCGCGCATTGTCTAGCGCGCCACTCCAGAAAGTCCATGTACTCAAACGCGGTGGGTAGGAGGACGTCATCATCGTTTTGAACAGCGATACCAAAGGCGGACTTGCGCCAGCGTTGGTAGAGTTCGATCTCGTACGGCAAGAAGAGCGCAGAGGCCTTGGGTACGATTTTCGGTGTAGGCAAGGCCATGTTCTAATCGCGTGATGCTAGTGGGTGGAGAGGCGCTATTGCGAGGATGCGATTGCGGTTTGGAGCGGCAGAATGGAAGAGACGATATTGAAGATCCCGTGCTCGTATCACGCAGTCAGAAGGATACGGACTGCCGAAGATGAATTTTCAATGTTGTATAGCGAAGTGCGCGTGAGTGTGGGGTTATGTCAACGGGGGTGGGTCGCAAAGCTCAGTGAATGGCGCAGCACGGACATTTTGTAATAACAACAACTGAGCATTCACTCTGCTATTCACTCAGATTTCTATAGAGCACTCGTTGGGATGCTGATTCCGCATATGCATACTCTCCATGGTTATGGAGCTGCTATGACAGTGCCATCATATCCTTTTTTCTCAGATTCGGTCACATCGAAGAGCATAGCACCTGGTTCCTGAGCCCCTGCACCTGTATTCTCGTTACTGAGATCGAATGCAGGGTTTATCGTCGCTGCATCCCAGTTCTCGTCTGATATCGCCGAGCTCTTCTGATACATAGCCTGCTCAAGCTTCTCGTAATCACGCTTGTAGTCTTTTGTATCCGCATGCGCTTCTCCCAGCGTCTGTCTCGCACCTTCATACGTATCACGATACTTCTGCAAAGCCCGCACAAAGCTCCCCTGTTTCTCTAGTATTCCGGCTAGTATCCACATGATCTCCAGAGTTTCGCGACCATGTGAGCCGAAGCTCTCAGTTCGCCATGAAAGGCAAACTATGGCCAGTTCTTTTGCTTCTTCAAGTTTGTCCGTATGTGCGATTGTATGGGCGAGGTCACTCATCGTCTGGAAGCGCTCTGGATTATCGTAAAACTCGCTGGAATCGTACCAAGAAAGTGCACGACGTAGCAGGGCCTCTGCTTCGATGTACTTTTCTTGAGAAAGTAAGATGCGTGCCAGTGTTGCAGCAGCTTCGGGCACTGTGGAGTCATTGTCCTCGCCAAACATACGCTCTTTCTCTGAAAGCGACTCTCTTAGATAATACTCCGCGTCGGCGGATCGACCATCTAATTGCAATCTCAACCCGATTAGATCCAATTCCTTGACCCAGCTAGTATCGCGTGCTACATTTCGTGCTTCAGAGGCTTGTTTCCAGGTGACGTAGGCTTCAGTATAGCGACTTCCTGTTAGAAGAAAATAGCCGCGCTTGGTAAGGGATTCTTGCGTGCTGGGATGCGCAAGACCAAAATTGCGGACTCTGACTTCCAGCGATTGCATTTGGATTGCTTCGGCTTCTGAACGACGGCGTTGGAAAGATAATACATCGCCTATGCGATCCATGGTATCCAGTGTATCGAGATGTCCATGGCCGAGAGCTTTCTGCTGCAAGCGTAAGATATTGCGATACAGAATTTCCGATTCCGCATTTCTGTCTGTCTGGAAAAGTAGGAGTGCTTGCAGTTTACGGCATTTGAGTGCTTCGGGTGTCTTTTTACCTCCTGTAGTTTCGAAAGCCTCAGCCGCAACGCGGTAAAGATCTTGCGCTATCTCAAGCCCGGTTCTTTGGTCGTAGTAACGCGCAATCTTCCTGGTAAGCGATGCCCATGCACGTAAGGGATGTATGGCAGCATTCGATGGCCGGTACGGAATGGCAGCATATGCATGTGCGATCAGAGGCTCGCATCTCTTGAAGTCACCGTCATCTGAGTCGTGAAATCTATCATCGAGGATACGTATGAAGTGTTGACTCCAGATATCGAGCTCATCATGTTGAACGAGCCACCTTTTAGTCGTGAATTGCACCAGCGGATGCATAGAGAAATGCCTCCTGTCCCTGTTCATCTTGATCAGGCTAAAATCCCTGAGAGCGAGCCAGTCGTCCTCAAAGTCACGAGGGAGGCTCTTAGGAAAAGACAACGACTGTTGCTCTATTTTCTTTCGGCGCGCATGAGTCCGTCGCTTCCACCATGATGTGCGGATGTTCCGTGACGAAAGTATCACTTCGCTGTATTGCCCCTGGAGAAGCGCCTCCGGAATGTCCTGTCGATCAAAAAGACACATCAGCGACAAGAGCCTAGCGGCCGAAGGCATGGTCTTGTGGACGTACTCGAATGTGATTCTCCATGTCTTGACGATTGAGTTGGAACGCCCCGCCTTACGACGTAGCTGTGGAATATCCTCTTCTAAGGCGTTTGAATCTTCCTCATCCTTCGTGCTAAGCTCTTGTAAATAGTCGCGTATTGGTAACGACCGTCTGCTGATATAAGCTGCCGCATGAGTGATTGCGAGCGGGATGTAGTCGACAGTCTCAACAAGTAGTCTCTTGTCCTCATCTTCGTGGCTATCTTCTAGATGCGTTTGTAGGAGCGCGATTGCCTCTGCTTCACTCATTGGCTCCACATGCTTTATGTTTTTGTAATTGCAGGTGATCTGAAAAGCAGCATCTCGGCTTCTCGACGTGACTAGGACTGAGCCATTTGAAGATTGCGGTATGAATTCTCGTATCTCTTTGGACTGGTCGATTCCCTTGTATTTCGGCGGTAGACGGTTGAAGACGTCCTTGTCGTCCGCGTTGTCGATGATCATCAACCATGTTGCATTCGCTTCGTTGCGCAGCCAATCGTAGACGAGACCAAAGACATCCGCGTCCTTGTCGCTTGCGCCATTGATGCGCAAAATTCTGGCAATCTCACGATAGCTCTCTTCCATCTTCGTAATATTCTCCGCATCGATCCAGAAAACCCATGTGTTTGGAAAGTCTCGTTGGACTCTGTAACCGTACTCAATTGCAATCTGTGACTTTCTTTGCTCAAATTTAGCTGCTGCAAATTGCCGTGCTGGGTAACGGAGAATGTGAAGGCTGTAGATAGTTCAGCCGGGTGGTTGTGTACGTACCCGATGCCGCCTGCTCCCACAAGCGCATGTCGCGATCCAGGTCCCCTCAAGGCAAGGAGATCAGCAAGCACAGATCTCTCGATGAAGTCGACATCCTTGCCGAAGGGACAGATGAATCTCGGCATCGGAAGTGGCTGTGAAACTGCAAGTTGTTGGTTGTTAGATCGATCAAGCCCACAGTCTGTCATGGTCGACGCCAACATACCTGCACCACCTCTGCTATCAGCTGCGATAGCAGACTCCAATGTCAAAGTCGACACATAGCCTCTGATCACACCTTCTATGTGTTTCACTTCGCTGTCATAACGAAAGCTTGTAACGGCTTTGAGATTACGAGACGCATTCGAGTTGGCCCGCGGGCGCATCTTCAATATGATATCCGACAGAGCCTGAATTTGAAGCTCAAAATCTTTGATAAGTGGTTCCAACGCTTCCTGGCTTTCTTCAGAAACCCTGCCATCGTCAATAGCCTGCCGAATGCGCCTTAAAGAATTTATCAGCGTTGGAAGCTCGACGCTGAGTGACTTCAATGCCCTTGGCAGACCCTCGGTTGTCGCTCTGAAATCGTTAAGCCGCTTGACAACTTCTGTTGTGATGTGAATGATCGAGATGATGTTTGCAGCGACGCCAAAGGCTTCCATGATGGGGAGGGCGAGAGGGCTGACTGAAGGCAAAGAAGCTACGGGCAAGGAACACCCAGCGACGAGGAATCCACCGCGGGGCATTCAGAGGGACTTTGATTTACGCGTGAGCGCGGCACAGCAAGGCTGCGACGACTTGTGATGCATCGACATGGGTTGCTAGAAAGTCATTCGCTGAAGGCGCGTACAAGACGCGCGAAGAAAGCCGTGCGATCAATTCACGCGCCCTGAGGCAGCAGCCCTTCCGAAAGTGAGCATGCCTAAAACTTTTGTTGAGTTGATATTCGCGTATTGAGAATCAGACTGTTGCGATAGTCGTGCTACAGTGCCCACGGGGCAGGATTGATCCCTTGGAGAAGTGCGAAGCGTGTTGGGCTGGCAGGCGCCTGCCAGGCGCCCGCGCGGCCCCGGGCGCGCGTTCAGGTACATACAGCGCTAACCCAAAACACGATGGATGCGAGGTGGGGCAACATCTCACCAGTTGACGCATACAACCTTGCCCCATCACCAACGACGTTCGCAGCACTAACAAACTACTGCCACGGTTGAAGAAGTCAACCAGCTGAGACGACGTGAGAGAGGACATCTTGATGGATCTGTATCGGAATAGCAAGCTGATTACTACCTAGGTAGAGCTACTATCCTACCGTCTATTGCTGCAACAGCGGTTGACCAACGCCGAACCTGGGTACTGAGTCTACACCTCATTAAGTAAATAAGCAAATTGGATATCTCGACATTGAACATTCAGACCGATTACAACCCCCTCGATTTACCAACACCTTCGTACCGGAAACCCAGAGCTTCGAGAGGCACAGGATCGACGACGTTACGTCCATCAAAGACGTACATTGGACGGCGCATGACCTGCGAAACGCGCTTCCATGATATCTCCTTGCGCATTGTATCCACATCACCGTTGTGTACTGAGTCGCCGCGAACGTGCCCGCTTCTCGTAGGCTGCTTGTTGCTGAACTCGTCCCACTCCGTCAATATGACCACGGCGTCGGCGTCGGTACACGCGTCGTAAGTCGAGGAGCAGACCGTGAGTCTGCCTTTGATGCTCTGCGGACTCGGGTTACTGCTCTCGATATCGTGCAGTATTTGCGATTCCTTGACTTGTGGGTCGTAGATCCTGACGTTGGCACCTTCAGCGAGTAGGTTGTTGACGACTGTGATAGCTGCTGACTCGCGAGTGTCTCCTGTATCCTTCTTGTATGCAAAGCCAAGAATAGCAAGCGTCTTGTTCGAAAGCGAATTGTACAGGCATCGCACTATGCGGCGGGTAAATCGGTCCTTCTGGTACTCGTTTATGTCGACTACCGATCGCCAGTAAGCGGCGACCTCAAACAGGTTTAGGGACTCTGCGATGTATGCAAGGGATAAGATATCTTTGCGGAAGCAGGAGCCACCAAAGCCGACCGACGCCTTGAGCATTCGAGACCCAATGCGCTTGTCCAATCCAACAGCATAGGACACCTCATCGATGTCGGCGCCTACTGCCTCGCACATGGCACCCAGTGCATTGACACTGCTGATCCGCTGAGCGAGCAGTGCATTTGCAGCTAGCTTGGCCAGTTCTGAGCTAAACAAGTTGATCGTGATGATGCGATCTGGGCTGACCCAAGCTGAGTAGATCTGAGAAAGAGCTCGTGCAGCCGCCAACCCATGGGGAGTCTTGAGAGAGCCGATGAGAACGCGATCAGGGTTCGAGAGATTTTGGATAGCGGTTCCTTCGGCCAAGAACTCAGGGTTTGATAGGATCTCAAACTCGACGCCAGGTTTACTCGTTGCTCTCAGAACATCTCGCAGCGTATCTGCCGCCCGGCATGGCACAGTACTCTTCTCCACGATGATCTTGTTGTCTGTAGCAACAGCACCAATCTTCCGCACAGCAGACTCCAAATAGGAAAGTTCACTTGCATGTCCGGCACCCTGACCCAATGTCTTGGTGGGGGTATTGACGCTCAACAGGATGAGTTCGGCTTCGGCAATGCCGCGGTCGACATCTGTTGAGAAAAAGAGGTTTGGCGTTCGCTTGTTGGGGATGCCGTCGCGGGCTGGCTTAACCACATCCATGAGGCCAGGCTCGTAGATGGGGAGTTCTTCAGATTGCCATGCAGCAATGCGCTTGCTGTCATAATCGACCACCGTCACCTGGATGTCGGGGTTGGCGTTCGCCATGACTGCCGAAGTCGGCCCCCCCACATATCCTGCACCGATACAACATATTCTGGTTATGCGTCCGAATAATTTGGACTCATGGGTGGAGCGGTATGAGGGCGCTGGGGTTGGCGCATCTTGCCGTGTGTGACTAGACATGAGGAGTGTGTGAAGGTTCACAGAAAACAAGTGTACAATAGGATGCCTGGTAATTGAGCGGGACAAAGACAAAGAAGTCTCTGTGGAAGTGAGCTGGATACCTATAGCTACACAAGAGTATCGAGAAGTTGGATGAAGTATCTACCAGCCATAGTCACGGACCGAGCGGCCGAAGATCCTCATGGTCGCCTGGACGGCTATCGGCATCTTCTATTATCGTTTACACGATCTCATTTTGGCAACTACTGGTGCCGAGGATGGACCTGAACGTATCGGACGGCTAGGAAACGCTTGGTTGGGATGAGCGCTAGCGTGACGGAAGTACCGGGGACGCCACAAGGATCAATTGATAGGGTGCCTGCCAAGCCAGCCGGGGCCTTTTTAGTAACGTCGCATGTTATCTTTGTGATGTAATCCTTAGCACGAGTACTCCACCACTCGGCGAGGCTTGACATCGATTTCGCATTTTGGCCACTATGGCTATGCGCGTAGCTTTCCAGTTAGTTCCTTCGCAGGACTCCAAGCTCCGCCCCGAGTTACGCAGTTTTTCGCTCCGCCCCAGAGAACGCGCAGAGGAGCCAAGTGCCATAGGACACTAACCCATGTGGACTGTTGCTATTCTGCTAATATCGGAACCCGGCAACGCATGATCACAGCGGATGAAGCCACTGTGCCTAAACTATGGCTTAGTTGGACTTCATGGCGCAGTCAATGGTCAGCACAGTTTCAGCGGGCCAGCGCACACGTGCAGCCACTACACCTCATTCGCCCTTGCTTGAGATGCAGTGTTAACTCCGGTCCCATCCGCCACACCTTACCCGGGTCTATCGTGTGACACGGCACACACCGTTCTCAGCGGGTCCTGGGCAGACAGGCATGCGAAGGAGCTAAGGTGTCGGCCAACCGCAACATTATCCGGTCGTGGTTGAGGATTAGACGCGAAGAGACTTTGTTGGCCCTAGCCACAGTGACGCTATAATCTCTTTTCAACTAATACTTGTCGGATCAGATACCGGTTCAGCCACCTGAAATTGAACACCCCTTAGACTGTCGAAACGCCTCATTGCGAGGTAGCACGCGACTCCTTCCTCACGTCGACCGACAAAGACGACAACATCATGGAGAAATTCGAAATGGCTCAGGCCGAGCCTGTACCCAACCAAGCGGCCGAAATCGATGAGCAATATCCTGTTGAACTGGATATCAAGGAGAATGAACCGCTACTGGACCTCGAAAGCCAACAAGATGGAAAGCATGTGCTTTCTCAGCGTCCTACAGAGCCCGCTGCCAGTAGGACGAAGACGTTCATATACCTGGCGACTTATTTCATAATGAACTTGAGTCTCACATTTTACAACAAAGCTGTTATGGGTTCGGTATGTAGCAGGAGCAGATACGAGGAGTCGATTTAGCTAACGAGATACCCAGTTTCCGTTCCCGTGGATTCTCACAGCGGTACATACCGGAAGTGCTGCTCTTGGAAGTTCAGCCTTCTTGATGTTCGGGCATTTCCAGCTAACGAGGCTGACGCCGCGCGAGCATCTGGTCCATTTCATGTTCTCGCTCTTGTTCACGCTGAACATTGCAATGTCAAATCTGTCGTTGTAAGTTTCCATTACCTTACATACATCTTCGTACGCTAATAACTTCGCAAAGAGCCATGGTCTCTGTTCCCTTCCACCAAATCATGCGAGCGACATGCCCGCTCTTTACCATTCTGATATACCGTGTTATTTTCTCCCGAAGATATGCACTGATCACGTATCTGTCCATCGTCCCGGTAATGCTAGGCGTCGGACTGGCTACCTTTGGTGACTACTACTTCACCGCCATTGGATTCACCCTGACACTCATCGGTGTGGTCCTCGCTGCCATAAAGGTAAGTAATACCCGAAGGATTATGCACGTTCTCGCGAAGGATGCTAACAGCTCGAAATAGACCGTTGTTACCAACCGTTTGATGACGGGGCGCCTGCGACTACCCGCTCTGGAGCTGCTCCTCCGCATGGGGCCCCTGGCCGCAGTGCAATCTCTGCTGTACTCGGTGCTCATTGGCGAATTCTCAGAATTTCTTGCTTTTGTGAATGCCGGACACTTTACAAGGGAAAGGATTCTGACAGTCTCGGGCAACGGCCTGCTCGCATTCGGCCTCAATGTCGCGTCTTTCGAGACGAATAAGCTGGCGGGCGCGTTGACCTTGACCATTTGTGCAAATCTCAAGCAATGTCTAACCATCGTATTGGGAGCCTTCTTGTGGGACGTGCCTGTCAGTCCGATGAACGGTGCGGGCATCCTGCTCGCTCTGGCAGGTGGAGCGTGGTACAGTAGTATAGAGCTTAAGTCAAAGGCGAGAGCAAGTGGATGAGCGAATGACACATGGCGTCGCGCTTTCTTAGCGTGACGCGCCACTCTAGCGAGAACAGAGTCCGTGCATATGTGATTCTTCTGTGACCCCAGACGTGCGCCCAACATATCGCTTGGAGCCTGGATCCGAGCAAGACACTAGCATCCGTCTTTCCCGATATCCTGGTAGTATGCCTCGCTCTATCAACTTCTTTCGGAATCATGCCATTTATGCCAATCATGCAGCTTACCATACGAGATTGCCATGGGTGACGCCACGCTTCCGAGGTCTGCCTGGCCACGGGGCTGCACGGTATCAATGCCAAAGGAGAGTTTTGCTGGGCTATGGCTGGCCTAAAATTAGCGCTCTATTACCACTGATCATATCATAATCGCCCTCAGACGGCTGTGGCTCAATAAACCTGCGCCATGCTTCGTCCTAGGACTCTCGTCTTCGGAACTCTGGTTTTCGCGACCCTGGTAGTTTTCTGGACTGCACTACATCTCAACTCCCTCGATACCATACGGCAAGCCGCGATACAAGATCCACTCACCGCGAATATCCAAGAATCGCGTCTTCACCTGCTCATTGTAGCTACGAGTAGCGGCCTCGATTTGTGCCGCCTTCTTCTCTCCGCGTCGGTGCTCTTGTACCCACCTCCTGTTCTCATCGACTGGGCAGGAGCGGGCGCCTTCAACGCTGCAGAAACTCACCTGGCGAAAATCGCGGGTCCTCTTCGCTACCTCGAGAGTCTGTCCCCCACACAAGATACAGACATAGTCCTACTGGTGGATGGCTTCGATGTTACGTTTCAGCTCGGTCCGGATGTCTTGCTAAAGCGTTACTTCGAAGAAACGGCTACCGCCAATGATCGGCTGGGCAACCGGTACGGCAAAAGCCATGTGCGGAAACACAACATGTACAACAGCATCCTTTTCGGCCCTGACAAAGTATGCTGGCCAGAAGATGTTCTTCGCTTAGCGTGCTGGGTCGTTCCTGACTCACCTCTTCACCCCGACGCTTTTGGCCCTTACACCGACGGATGGGGTGATATGAATCACGCAAGACCGCGCTGGCTGAACTCAGGCACCATCATCGGGCCCGCTGGTGAAATGCGCGAGATGTTTCGTGCAACTCAAGAAAAGATCAAGCAGACGTACAATCCTGAAGACGTGCTGCGCAACTCCGATCAGAAGTACTTTGCAGACGTATGGGGTGATCAAGAGTATGCGCGCATACTATCGCATGGAGATAAGCCCTACGGGATGCCCGAAGGAGTTCAAGAAATTGACCTACCAACGCTCAAGGAAGGCGAAGTGACTGAATATCACATCGGGCTGGACTATCGATCGAGCCTATTTCAAACAGCTGCGGGGTATAGGAACTACATTGCTTGGATGACGACGAACCGATCCTCGCTTCCTTCATCATCGAAATCCGTGGAGCCGTACAGGATTGATCTACAGGAGGACGTGCTGCAGTCTAGGAAGCCATTTGCTGCTATATCAGATGATACAGCCTTGAGGGAAACTTCGTGGCGAGATGTGTCTCTGGGTTTTAACACGGTTACTGGTCAGCCTTTCCCAGTGCTCCACTTCACGGGCGACAAGTCATTTCGAGACACTTGGTGGCCCCGCATGTGGTACTCTGGAGAGGCTGAGCGCCTTCAACGCGCGGCATCTCAAGTAAACGACGCGAAGATTGGGTCAGATCCTATCAATGGAGTTCGGTGGGCCAAGAACATGCCATACGATAGTAAAGTAGGCGAGCCAGAGAAGAAGTCGGGGGCTTGGAGTGACCAGGGGGCATCGCTCTCGTGGAAATCCCTTTGCGAGTCGCATGAGCCTGCGTTGTACAGTGGAGAGGCAGAGAAAGTCTCGTTTTGGGACACTATATACCATTGATCGCGAAGCATCAGGCGTTGAATTTACTAAATCTTAATACCAACATTGTGTTTTACACCAAACTGTACGATCACATGTAAAGTCTCTCTTCGAACTCGCACCAAGAATGGAATGCACAAATCTTACTGCCTAATTTCGCTCCTGTTCACATAGCCACGCCGCCCCTGTCGTGGCAGTTTACCGAGCAGATGGTCCAAGCCATCAAAGAGACTAGTGGCATCTCGGCACACCTCTTCCGGATGATGCCGGCAAGTAGACCCACTAGTGTACGCCCATCCGCCACCTCCCGGAGTTGACGCCGCACGGCTGGGATATCCGACTAGCTCAAGTGTAAGTTTAGATCCTAAGAAGGCGAACTGCCATCGGTGACAGCTCATTACCAGCATGAATAATGCGCTCGGCCGGGTGCAGGTGCACTGCCAACTACGGCGCTGTCGCACGCATTATCTCGCAACGTGAGCTTCACAGTTCCGCCGTGTCAGCACGGTTTTCTGAATGATGCGCGGGTACAAGCAACTCTCCAACGACGCGGTCGCGCGCCTACCTGGCTGGAGTCGCCGGCGTTGGATGCTTTTCGCAGCATCTTTTGTACTCGTTCTTATCTTCATTACTACAGTCAACAGCGACCGCCATCTTGTTCCCACTGCTTTCTCGTCGAGCAGCAAGAACAAGGCGAAACACTCCTCTATCCTCCACGTCCTCATCCCTGCGGACCACAAAGATGTCAATCTTTGCAAGACGATGCTCAGCGCTGCAGTGGCTGGGTACCCAACCCCTACGCTGATCAACTGGGGCGCCACATTTGACGATAAATCGCTAGTGGCTGGAGGTTCGCATATCGCCAAGATCAGCGGTGTGCTCGAATACCTGCGTAAACTTGGGCCGGAACGCGACGACGACTTGTTGCTGCTGGTGGATGGATACGACATCTGGTTTCAACTACGACCCAGCGCGTTGATCTCGCGCTTCCACGCTATCAACAACGCGGCGAATGCGCGGATACGGAAGACTATGGGCTCCAGAGCGGCGGCCGCAGAAGGCATAAGTCAGGACATTGTATTCTCCGCACAGAAGCGGTGTTGGCCCTGGAAACCAGAGGATCCTCCTTGTTATGCTGTACCGCAGTCTTCGCTGCCTGGGAATATATACGGACCACAGACAGATACCGATATCGGCTGGGACAAGAATCCATACGTCAAGTTCCGACAACGGTACCTCAACTCCGGAGATGCCATGGGCCGCGTGGGCGCGATGAAAGCGCTCTTCGAACGCGCCATGGAAAAGGCGGACAAAGACCGAAACTTTGGCAGCGACCAGAAGATCTTCAGTGAGATTTTCGGAGACCAGGAATTCCAACGCGAGGTCATGAGACAACGGCACAGGTCTTTCTTCCAAAAGACAGGGGATTGGTTAACGGGGAGAAAGAGCATCCTTAGCCCGCAGTCTGAGCGGCACTTGCGCGAGCACAAGGTTGGCAAGCCAGATGAGTTTGGCATTGGACTGGATTATGCCAGTCTACTTGGGCACCCGACAGTTTTCGCAGAAGAAGACTCAGCATGGGTAACACACGGCGATTCCAAGTCCATCGCGCAAGCGTCTGCTGAATTCAACATCGCGCCAGTACGCGTCCACGACCTAGCCCAAGACATTACAGAGTCGCAACCGCCATTCCGCCCCGCAGTCGTCGCTCCGGGTGCCAAATTTCCCGATGAGAAGTCTTGGAACGATGTTCCTCTCTACACGAACATGTGGACGAGCGTCGTCCCTGGCCTGATCCACCACAATGCGCATCGGGATGGGCTCAAGTCACTTCGCGTCTCGGTCTGGGATCGCATGTGGTATTTCAACCATACCAGAGCATTGTACGAGTCGAATGCCATGGGACCGGTCGCGCCCGTTGCTGTAGTACACGATGATGCGGGCGTGGAGCAGGCGTGGTGGAGCCCAATCGCGGAGAAGGGCGGGGCAAAGTCAGATAAAGATGAATGGCTGCCATTCAATGATTTGTGCAAGGACTTTGAGAAAGAGGTGTTTAGAGATGTTTAGATTCCTCAGTGTCTTTCTAGTCATATTTCTACGACAACACCAATGACAACTACATACCAAGACAGCAGTGGCCTACGCGTGTGTTGAGAACGTGGCAAGATACCATTGCAATGTATTAGCCAACAGTAGTGACATCAGACGCACGATCAAATGTAAGCATTGTCATTATTCTAGGGATTTTAGAGACTAAAAGAGACAACACGATCCAAGCAGACCCATACGGAATCCCAAACTAACACTATCATAGCCGCAACACTCTCGAAGTCGACATCAACGAGACGCACTCATTATACAAGGCGTGCGACCTCACATGAACCAATCTGTAACACCGCCCCAATATTTACTCTCGTCGTCACCTTTCGCCGAACTTGAACCCTCGTCAACTCCCGTATGTCGCAATTTCATCGCCTCTTGCAAAGTAGGCCATTCCACTGCGCTCGTGCTGGCACCATCACTCGTCCATCGTGCAGTACTTGTAGGTGTGGCGGGTGTCTCCTCCTAGTGAGACTGGAAGTAAGACTCAGAGTAATACTCGTCATCTTCATCGTCGCAGTCGGAGTCGTCAATGGGTTCGACATCGACCTTAGTCTCGGGTGGTGTAGGTACTTCCTCCCAGGAATCCGCCATGGACTTCGTAGTTACCGGATCGATGATATCGTACTCGGAAAGAAGACTGACAGTGTCGAAGTCATCGGTGTCTGAATTGGAGACGCTTTCTTTATGTTCAGCTTCCAGGAGTGCAAGCACTTTGGAGATTGTGGCCCTGTGATTATCTTGCGCGGATGGTTTGGAGTTTACATGGCTGATGTCGAGGGTCGGTGAGCGCTGTGGGATACTGTCCTGCTCATTCCGCGTATTGGGCGATGTGAAAATATCTGAAAAGGACACGCTAGATACTGCAGGCTTGTCTGACAGCGCAATAGAACTATGATAAGCGTTCCACGGGTGTTCTGCCTCCAACGTTTTGAACGAGTCCTGAAAGGGTGGACGAGAAGAGCTTTCGTAAGCATGAGAAGTGGGTGAGCTTATTCTCGTAAATAGATTGTCATATCCAGACGACGGTGTTCCGAGGACGAGCTGCTGGGCCGTGGAGGTGCTCTCGCGCGCGATGAGTTTGCCGTCGGCGAAGAACTTAGACTTTCGACCGGGTTGCTGAGGAATATAGCAACGCGCGTTGAGCTTTGCTGGAGCAGTCACTTCTTGCAGTGACAACCTGATACGCGCATGACCCGAGCTCATCAGCGTATCCGACTGACGAACCTTTGCTGGAGTTGGTATTGAACGGCGTTGCCAACAGCCGTGAAAACGCGGATTGACTTTCATCTTTTCAGCGTCCAAGAATGGAGGTTCCCGCCCAAGGCCATGTGCAATGGATGGAGTTCCAGTTTTTCCATTCGCTGTCTCGGGTTCGGTGGATTGAGAAGCACCAGAAGGGCATACAAAGGTTGGCTCAATCATGGTGGAGGATATGTTGACAAGACTGAGGGGACAGGACGTACTCGGGGTATTCGCGACGGTTGGGAGAGGAGGTGGTCCCTTTTGCTGGATATGTGACTCGTCAGTGGATGTGGTAGGCTTGGCCTGTAGACTCCTTGAAGTGAGTGTACGATGTGCTGCTTTTCTTGCTGCGTATTGTGCGTGGGACGAAGATGTAGGAGGAGGGCCTGAAGACTCTGAGGGTTGCCGACCCTTTTCAGCAGCCTTTGGGTCTAGGAATTTAGACTTGGATGGAAACCGTCCCGATGGATCGGGACAGGCAAGAAAAGCGGAGATTGGGAAGAATTGCGAATTCTGCCGCTTAGTCGCTGCGCCATTAGAGGAAGTTTGAGATCGCAGTGCTTTGATCTGGGAGGACTGGGACTGGCTTGTTGCGCTGGCTTTTGAATCTGGAAGAAATTGCGGGGCCCAGGAAGGTCTGTCGATGTCGAAACACGGAGGATTGATAGGTGCGGCCTTTCGACTATGGCTAGAAGTGTCGTCCATCCCTGGTTTAATCGGCTCATCCTCGTCAAGACGCAACGCAGCCATGGTCTTGCACAACGCGCTAATGTTTGCATTTTCGCATCGTTCAGTATCCTTGGTAGATGAGTCTTTGCTTCTATGGCGCTTTCCTCCACGTTTGCCTCGCCGTCTCGTGCTTCCGGTGGCGGTGGGCACAAAATCGAAACCCCACTTTGGTTCGGTGGGCGACTGTTGGAGCTCTGCTAGGATGCTGAATTTATTCGCTATAAATGTTAGAAGCCGTCAAAACGCATGCCATCTAGTGCCAACGTACGCGTAGGAGTAAAATCATGCTCATGAGGACAGGTAGTCAAGCAGTATTTAGCGGAAATGGCTCTGGTATCGCGTACTCGACAATCTGAGCAGCGACCGTCCTTCAACGGGCGCGCAGGCTTGGAGAATCGCGTCGAGGTTCGGTCATTGCGGATTGGTTGTGCCTGTCCTAGGATCATGCTAGAGGTGTAACGAAAGGCAATGTTGGACTAGGAAATATAGGGCAAACGAGAGAAGGTGACGGAGCTGTAGGTGCAGTATTTCGGTTTATCTTGCGATAGCAAAGAAGAAGACTGAGGTGTATTCGGAAGGACAGCCATGGCGATAAGAGTGCCATGTGGCTAAGAGGAGCGTTACTGCCCTGCAAAGGAGCGCCGTTCGCCCTGTCTTGAGGTCGTGCCTTCTCCATCAGCGGTCAGTCAGTGGCTCTTTCCAGTTCGAACGTTCTGTTTGATGTCTGGAGCTGGAAGGTACACCCGGTGGAGTCTAGGGTCGATGTGAATGTCATGATGCTCTGCATGGACAGTCGCTTCGACTGGAGGAATGCACAGGTAGCCACCTAGATGGAGTGAGAACCAACGGATGAATAGTATTCGCTTGCAGTGCTAGTCAGCCGTGATGCTGTATAATAAAGAATACATCATTCTTGCGGAAGCTTGCCCTGCATCGTAGGGTCGCCGTCTGCAGACTCTCCTTGGCTGTCACTGACCCATCAGCACGACATGTACTGGCGTAATTTCCGACGACCAGTAATCTGCGTCTCTATGCAGCACGACGACAGCGTGTATGTAGAGAAAAGGGAACAAAGAACGTTGTGGTGTTTCAGTGTGGGCGGCGGAGGATGACAAATGGAGCTTAAGCTATGGCCATGAGGTCAGAGGTGTGCAGCTAAAATTGGTGGGGAAGCCATGTCTCCATCTCTGCCTGGACTTCTCTGCTGTCGACTAACCCCACGTAGCAAATACCCTCGCCGCACACTTCTCCCGTCCCAGGGCGCTCCAGGATAATTGGCAACAAGCAGCAGGCCGCAATTACCTGGAGCCGCTTCCGAATCCTCAGTCGCACTTTCTTCCGCACGCCCCAGCAAACATGGCCGACACCGCACGCGCAGCCACCGCGCAGAAGCAGCACCGGCGCCCAGGCTCGCGCATCGTGCCTGCCATCCCCTACCGTCTGTCCAAGTCTCAACCATCAGCCAGACCCATCACACCAGACGGCTCCACCAAGGACAGCGTTGCCCAGCCAGCTAAGCCGCAGCCGGAGCCGCAATCCGCGCACAAGAGGCAGGAACAAGAGCAAACAGAAAATCAGCAGACCGAGGCGGCGCAGACTCCTCTTACGCCAGAGTCAAACACTTCGGGCGCAGAAAAGAGAGAGCCCGATGCCACCGCCGCGCCTGGCCCGTTGCAGAATGGCCACTCGGCACCGGCAGACACTCATGGTGAGCATTCACTATCGGCTCCTTCTTTGACGCAGCACGTACTAAACTCCCAAGATGCAGAGACCCACGTCAACGGCCATGCCGACGAGAAGCCTCCCGCGCCCGTGGCGCCCAGCGCTGAGCCCAAGCCTGCCACGAACGGAGTGCACCGCAAACTGACCATACCCGCTCACCTGCCCCCGCCCTTCTATCCCTCGAACAAGACGGACACACAGACACCACCCACAGAAGGCAGCGACAGCGCTCACACTTCCTCGCACCGCCACCAGCTCAGTGCTGGTGCTCTGGTCTTCCAGAGCGCGAATGAGTCACCGGCACCTCCTGCGGCTCCTCAAGAGCCAGAGCTGCACCAGCACGAACAGCACGCGCTGCCTCGTCCTCCGCCTGGATTCGGTCCCCAGCAATTTGCGCCCTTCTTCCCCGGCCACGCCCAGCATCCCTCAGAGGCAGGAGCACCCTGGCATGTGCCGCCACAAGCAGTCGCGCCGCCTGAAGCTGCCTACGCAAACGGCTCCGAGTTTAGACCCTCGCAGTTTCCCAGCGGCCCAGTCCTCTATCCGGGTCCTCCCAACGGTCACTTCTCGCCGGAACAGGCAGCTTTTGTCGCAAACGGTACCCGCACCTCTCACTCGCAGTCACCGAGCAAGGCACAATTTGGCGACACCGTACCCACGTCAGACCACGGGGACGAGCATCATGCTATGCCCTACCAGAATGGCACTGCCCCTCCTACCGAACGCCTCGAGGAGTCGCCGTTCGAACTTGCCAGCTATTTGTCAATCCAATTCGCCAACCCCGAATTCGCCGACTTCATCCTCCAAGTACGGTCGCCCGAGTCAATCCTAATGTCAGTGCCAGTGCACGGTATCGTAGTCGTGCGTAGCCCGGTCATAGCCGAAGCAGTTCGTCGCAGCCCGGCCCCAAGCCACCGCAGCAGAGACGCGCGCCGACTGGTCGATGTCCTTGCGCTCGACCCTTTCACCACCGGCGAATCCCTAGAGGAAGCTGTCAGGGTTCTGTATGGCGCCCCGCTCCTTTCTGCCCAGACCTTCCTGTACGGCCTTGCACCTTACATGTACGAGAACGACCAAGCGACCCCTTCCAATGACGCCCGTATGCGCATGCGACAAGTTCTGAGCTACGTTGCGGCAGCAAGGACTCTCCAGATGCCTAGCATGCAGGCGCGTGGTATCGAGATCGCAAGGATGCTTCTCCGATGGGATACTGTCGAGCAGGTACTGCAGTATACACTGCAGGCCAGCTCCGGGCCACGATCAAGAGGTGAAGGTCCCGATGCAGAAGACCCCTTTATTTCAATGCTTCTCAATCACGCTCTCGAGTTCATCGCATACACCTTCCCTGTCGACTTCAAATTGTACGCAATAGCCCCAGAGTTTTCAGATGCCCCACGTCTGCCAGCACTCGTTGAACCACGCAACGCCGCGCATAACCCAAGGCTAAGCAAGATTCGGTTCGGTGACGCGCCACCGGAAGATGATCACCGCCCTAGCCACGCGACCGTCGTGCTGTCGACTATCCTGCTATCTTTGCCACTTCCACTCGTGGAACGGCTCTTCAATCATCGGGCAACAGCGAATCAACTCGGATGGAGTGGTGCCACCAAGATCTTGCGCGAAGTAGTCAACGAGCGTGAGAATCGGCGCCAAAAAGCATCGGCGGGCCAGTTGAAGCCGGGCCAAGATGGCACCATTCCAGCCGGCCTCTTGAACAACGTGTATCTTGAAGAACGCGTGGAGCAAGTCGAGCCATCACCTCTTCACCCTTCCGGCCATCGCTTGGCGACGAAACGGGTCGCCAGCGACACATGAGGGGCCGTCCGAACAAGTGGAGCCTCGACGACGTTAGTTCTTTCTCTTGTCAGCATTCGACGTTCGGCACGACTTTTCGGGCCGGCGACATACAAACCAGGTCGGTTCTTTCCTTAGGGTGTAAGCATAGTGAGCGTTCATGGGCGTTCACGCAGGCGTTGTGAGCGAGTCCTTCCACCAAAACCTTTCCTACGGTCACCAAAAGTACGTTACGATGTGACGAAGCATATTCCCCAAGATCATGACAGCATGCCAGCTTGACTTTGATTTGTACATCATTACGGCATAAATGTTTTCTTTTCTCTATGATGATGGCGGCGTCTTAGGCAAATGTGTCGGAATCAGACGCAGCGCGGTATACAAAGGTGGAGGATGAAATCTCACGGGTTAGATAGGCCGCGCTGGAGGGCGGAAAAATAGCATCAGGGTATTCAGCAGACTACATATGCGAAGCGCAGTGTTCTTGGAAGGTACGACGATGGGATACAGCCCTGTCTCGGCCGGAATTGCACGGCTGTAATGCGGAGATAACAATCAGGAAAGTTTCATGACGTGCCTGTTGCCGCGCACGTGGCGCGCCGTTGTCTACAAGGCTGTACCCCCTAAGGTTTTGACTAAAGCATGAAACCGAAACGTTCCTCATAACGAAATCCCCCGACTGGTTACGGTGTGTTGGACAAACTTTGGCAAGTACGTTTCGCCATGTCTTCCTCAGCCTCAACTTCCAAGGCTGGAGCGAGCTGTGGGTTGCTTGAGAATATGCCCGAAAGAGAAGGAAGTATAGCGCAGCCCAAGTCTGTGTTGCACCCTTTCTAGCCGATGCCCCCAGTCGACTCCGAAGCTTGATATATGGTCTCCTAGGGCTGCTTGTCTCTCATTCACGTCTCCTTTCGACGTCTTTCTAAGTCCGCGTTCCGCCAACTCTTTGATTCTTTTACTCGTTATTTCTTGCTTGTGTGCTTCTTAGCAAGCGTTGCTATTGGTAGTTTCCGTTTTTAAGGACCCCATTTCACCAACAAGAACCTCGTTGGACACTCACTGCCGGGCCACTGCTCCGTCTTGATACCTAGCGACAACACTTCCACTCGCGACAGCTACACTGGCAGCGGGAACAGGCCCAGTATGCCACCTACGAACGTATCGACGCTGGACCCCGGTAGACAGACTGGACCGGCTTCCTATGAGTTGACGAACTTTGGCGGACCTAGTCAACAGCCATCCCTTGCGACCTTGAATTCGCAGTACAGTGCGGAGTCGTCGAAGGATCCAAGACATCAGCCATCGTATGCGACTTTGGATTCGCTGCGCAGCACACACAAGGAGCGCGTGATAGAGGACAAGGACGATGAAAATACAGCCGAGAGCAGGCTGGAACCTGCGCGATCGAGTCAACCTAATGTGAATGACGCGTCCAAAATACCTAATGGTGGACTGTGGGCATGGCTGCAGGTCCTCGGGGCGTTTTTTCTGTTGTTTAACTCTTGGGGCGTAAGTCAAAACCACGTACAGACTTCATGTAAGACCTGAACTGACCCTACAGCACAGATTATCAACACATTCGGAACATTCCAAACATATTACGAAACGAATTTGCTCGCCAGCTCGAGTGCTTCAGCCATATCCTGGATCGGGTCTATACAGGCGTTCCTGCTCCTCTTGGTCGGCGCACTCACTGGTCCCATCTATGATGCAGGCTACTTTCGCGCACTGCTCATCGTGGGAAGCTTCATGTTGGTTTTGGGCCAGATGATGCTCAGTCTATGCCATACGTACTGGCAAGTCCTTCTCGCACAAGCGTTCTGCATCGGTATTGGCACTGGATGTCTGTTTATCCCTAGTGTGGCTATCCTTTCAACCTACTTTTCTACCCGAATCGGAACAGTAATTGGAATTGCCGCAGCTGGGTCATCGCTTGGCGGCGTCATCTATCCCATTGTATTCCACAAACTCATTTCTCAAATCGGATTCGCCTGGACGACACGGGTGCTCGGCTTCATTGTCCTCGCCACTATGACTGTACCCAATGTTTGCATGCGCGTCCGGGTTCTGCCGGCGGAATCGCGTTCTCTTCTCGACCTGCGCGCATTCCGGATGCCGTCATATAGTCTCATGGTCGCGGGATTCTTCCTTGGCTTCATGGGCTTATATATGCCGTTCTTCTATGCACAAACCTACGCTATCCAGGAACATATTACCAGTGAGAGTATGGCATTCTATCTCCTCGCCATCATGAATAGCACGAGTGTCTTTGGACGTATAGTACCGAACTTGGTAAGCTTTTCCGCCACCCTCTGGATACTACTTTTGTTTGGCCTGGAGTTACTAATTTCTCTCCGTAACAGTTCTCCGACAAACTCGGCCCTTTCAACGTCGTAATTCCCTGCTGCATCATCTCTGGCGTTCTCTGCATATGCTTCATGGGTGCCACCTCCTCCGCCGGCATTATAGTACTCATGGCATTCTACGGCTTCTTCTCTGGATCGTTCGTCTCGCTTCCACCCGCCATTGTAGTTCAGCTGAGTAGTGACGCGCGAGACAAGGTCGGCACAAGAATGGGTCAGGCCTTCGCTGTCGTGGGCGTGGGACTGCTTATTGGAACGCCGATCGGAGGTGCGATTCAAGAAAAGAGTGGTTTTGCTAGCTTGTGGGTGTTCGGAGGGTGTTTGTTATTCGGATGTGTGCTGTTGCTTATTGCTGCTCGGGTGGCGTTCAAAGGACGGAAAATCATGGTAAAAGCATGAAGCAGGAAACGTGAGCGCCAAAGAGAACGAACCGTTACGCATGGAAGTCTATGGCAGTCTATATCCTACTCAACATAAAGTGAATTCCCCAACTCCAGATACTCGAAACAATAAACATCGAACGGTTGCGTGCATCACTTCGCTTCACACCACGCCTTCAGGTCATTGTTGTAGCCCTCCCATCCTTTCTTCGTCTTTTCCGGGAAGCCGAACTTTCGTGCCACCGCGTTTTCACCCATGAGAAAGGACAGCGCGCCGCTGAAGACTTCTTCTTGCGTGAACTTTGTGCCACCTGGAATAGTACTGCTTGGCTCAAAAGTGAACGAATGCGTACCTGTGAACAGAAGCGGTATAGACCCTGTCCACGCAAAAGAGGTTGGTGTGTTATGCTACAAACTCTGTTAGACAATGTCGCGTCATAGTCAAGTACAGATATGACGTACTTCTATTGGAGCATCCATCTTTTGTCCCGATGAAAAGACAACGCGTATCTTGTTCTCGGGTTCGACGGGGCCGAGTGGGGTCAGAGAAGCGAAGAAGCCTTTGTGGTATTTGGGGAGGGATGCGAAGTCGAGAAACTGGGGATCTCGTAAGCATTGCAACTGATAAGCTTTGTATCAGGCCGGAAAAGGTGAAGCTCGTACTTTTGCGCGGACGGCTTCCGGTGAGGATGCGATGTCGATGCTTGCTGTGACTGTCATAGCTGTGAGGTGGCAGACGAAGAGCGACGATCACTTGGTAAGTTCAATGGATAGGATTTGTTCCGACGAAGACAAACTCGAACCTTAATGTGACGATAGGAGATGCAGTGATGATATTTATCGCAGATAGCGTGACGCCTTCGTACGAATCCATATCTACAGCTGGTGAGCGGACGAAAGATATCATGATATACCTATGCCTTTTGCGGCTCAATGCGCGCATACATATCAGTGTGGCTTTACACTGCAAGGGGGCCTGGGAGATTCTCTGCACGTTAGCGTTGGAAGGTTGATGGAAGAACGCAAGAAGGGGCGGTGCGGCACGTCTTAGGGGTCGAGGCATCTCGCCCAATGAGCCGCAAGCGGTTTAGCTTGACCCAGATTAGGCCGATGTCCCCCCATGTCAGCCCATGACCTCCCCGCCTGCCTCTTCAGCCACCTCGTCCAATGTACCGCATTCGTCTCATCCACATGCATCTCGCAAAAACAAAGTCTAGATCATGGTCAATGTAGCCGGCCGTTCGAAAGGATGCTCAACCTGCCGCAGGCGCCGTATCAAGTGCGGTAAGCGCCAACGTCGTGCACATTAGACCTCAGGCTGACCCTACTAAAGATGAGACTCGCCCAACATGTCAGAGATGCGAAAAGGCTGGCTTCAAATGCGATGGTCCACAGTCGATCGTCTTTGTGCAAGGCAAAATCGTCAAGTCTAGGAGGTCACAGAAGTTGAAGAGCAAGGCGGCGGACCCGCCTGTAACGACTGTCTGGAAGAGGCAAGAAGTAGAAGAGTCTACCTCGGAATCTCCTGAATACCGCTTCGACCTCCCTGAAATCAGGCCTAAATTCAACGACAAAGAAATTTGCATCTGTTATGCACGCCGCCATCTTCTACCCAACGGTCCCATAGACCTAGGGTTACAGGAGCTTCAGCCCTCAGACATTGTCACGGATAACTACGCCGCAAAAGGAGCAAGCGGCCCATTGTTTGTTCAAGCCGCACTCAGCTTTGCAACCCTCTTCTTCGGCGCGCAGCATCACCAGAGCGGTATCCTCACCGAAGGTTATGCCATACATGGTGTAGCTCTTAAGCGGTTAAACCAGGCTTTAAGCCAGCCAGAACGGCGTATGCATGACGACGTAATCGTTTCCGTCATTCTATTGGCTATGCTTGAACTCTTCATGCCCACTGGCCCTAGGAACTGGCTCAAGCACATGCTTGGATTGGAACAGCTTCTAGCACTACGTGACCCAGCATCCCTGGCTTATGCGTCGTTTCGCACACTAGAGCTGTACAAAGGTGTACGACACATGATACTGATAGCATCATTGAGGAACAGAACGCCATCAATCTTTGCGCGACCACAGTGGAAAGCTGTACTGAGAACAGCACTCTCGCTGGAAACTCTAGATGAACAAGACTTACACGATGTGCTCGCAGATTGCTCGGTGCTCATAGCTGCGAGTGACGAGCTCTTCAAGCTTCAGCATCCGTCTGGCTTAAGCTATATACAGCGGCGACAGGAGATGCAATGCAAGGCAGATGGGCTCTTAGTCTTTCTTCAAGCGTGGAAACAACGATGGGATAGCAATGAGGAGAATGTCCATATTGAAGAAGAGTCTCTCGATCTGACCACTACCGAGATGTCGCCACGCATCATCTACAGGTTCATGAGCGACTCTGTTGCGCGGATGCTGATGTTGTACAACACAGCGTTGATCTACACCCTCCGTGTCATGGCGACTTTAGAAATCAAAACCAACGGCCCACAAGAGAATCTGAGCGATCACATACAGGGCGACACAGGCGCGGATGTTACGAACGAGAGTTCTTGCTATCCCGCCATTGTTGCAGCAGGGCTCAATATTGCCCGCTGTATCACTGACTATTTGCAACACAAACGCGCGCGGGGAGAAACAGACTTTGTCTCACCCATTGTACAGTGGGCTGTGATCACCGCTGGGCAGGCATTAGGTGGCGAGGAGTCTCCGGATGGTAAATGGATGGTCAGCCTGCTGAAAGGAGACGCTATGTATACGATTGCGAAGAGAGCTTGGGAAGTTTGAAGGTACTCATAGGTTACCGGCAACGTGTAAGTTGAGGAATGAATAGTTGCGCGGCTTTGTCGCAGCTGGCCCAGCGTTAACTAATGAGATGCAGTTGCTGTGCAGTCAAAGTACGAAGTCACTCTCGAAAGGTCTGATCATGGATGCGTTGTCGATTCTTCGTCATCAACACGTTCGAAGCCTTTGTTGGCAGTGCCGTGCCTAGGCACTTTATAGTGCTGCTTCTTTCGCAGCCCAGATCCCTACCTCCCAACAATCTTCTTCTCAAGATAGCGCGCAGGTATGTACACAAGGGCAGTTACAACGAATGTGAACTCATTCGCAACGTCACCACCATCAGCTCCGATGAGCCCACCTAGTGGACCGACATACCACGTTTCGACCATGCCAAGGATCCACGCGACGATCCCGACGGCGAAGGCGGTGCCAGCGGCGATACCCAACGGCAGGCGACTGGGGTCATTCCACGCATCCAGATCGTAGTTTTCGAAGTTCATACGGCGGAAGATGACATGCTCGCTGCAGAGAATGACAAAGTACTGAGTAGTCCAGTAGCCGAGCAGACTAAGGAAGTTCTGCAGGTAGACACTCAGTTGCTCACGGCCACCAATAGCGAGACCAAGGATGGCCGCGAAACAGACCAGGATCCAGATGAAGCGGGGAACGCGCGCAAAAGGACGGGAAAATTGCTGGCAAGAGATGGCGGCGCTGTAGATGGAGATGACATTTACGTTGATGCCGGAAAGAACCAGAAGAGTGAGAATCAGCTTCGCAAAACCGCGTGGGTAGAGCATGGTTTGGATGAGGAAGCCCAGGCCGTCGTTGTCGTACACTTCTTCCCAGTCTGGTCGGTTGTTCATGCCGAATGACACGACGCAGCCGGCCAGCATGCCGATCGAAGTAGGAATAGCGATACCAAAGGTGGTCATGAGGAAGACCTTCCAGCGGGAGACGTTGACGGGGTAATGAACGTAGTAGTCGGATGCCATGGTCTGCCACGATGCAGAACTACCGTAGACGATAGCAATCAAGCTCAAAACCTGTCCACTGAGGTCCGCTCCCTTCAGCTTAGGCGTATTGCTGTTGTCGGTATACTTGCCCGTCTCGGCAAAGAAGATGATGAAGATGATGAAAAAGACGAACCACGCGTAGCGCTCGTACACCAAAATAGCTCGAAGACCGACGAAGGAGATGAGCGTAGCCACCACTGCCAGGATGACGATACCGACAATCAGCGAGATATGGCCATCCGCCACAGCAGTCAGTGCCAAACCACCCGTGATGCAAGCCACAGACGCCCAGCCAATCTGCACAATAGTGTTAAGAGCAGCAATAACCTTGTTAGGCCACCACCCAAACGCATATCTCGACATGGAAATCTGCCTCAGCCCAGTCGGCGCACCGAAAGTGGCGGCGAACCCTGTCGCCGCGCCACCAAGGATAGACGCGAAGATGGTGATGACGATACTCTGGCGAAGCGCTGCAGGCACAAAACAATCAGTCAAGCTGTTGCAAGTGCACAGGGAAAGCAGTGGTCTTACTCAAACCAAATTCGTGCCCGAGGAACCCCGTCGCGAAACAAGACGTGTTCATTGTGCCCGAGGCCCAGAGGAAGAACATGTTGAGCTGGTGGTGCCATGGCACGTCGCCCTTGTCTTCTGGCAGTTTGCGACTGATGGCTTCGGATTCAATGCCTAGTTTCGCATCTAATCGCTCTTCGAATCGGCGTAGTTTGGCGAGGATTCCGGTTTCGCGTGGGACGGCTGTCGCAGCGCTGACTCCTCTGCCGCTGTCTGTCGAGAGACTGGCTTCGTCCTGGGCTTTTTCCGCTGACAACATCGTGGGCAGTACTCCTCAAACAGAAGGCGAAGTAACAATGACTAGAAAGGGTTGTAACAAACCAACCGAGGGTCAAACCAGGCGAAGCATGGTCGTTCTATAGTAAACTACCCCACCGCGCACACTCGGCTCCCAGCCGCGTCACGAAAAGCCGTTTTGACGCCGATGACAGGGTGCGAAGAAAAAAGAGTTGCCGTATGCCGCCTAGCCTGTGTGCTTGCGAAGAACTAGTAGCTCCACTCTTATCTTTGACAAGCACTTCTGGGCAAAGCTTAGCCTGTCGGCAATCATGGATCACTCCCTCGGTAAGGAGCGTTGCCTGTGAGCCCTGCATATGGCTTGATTCTTATCAGGAGTTGGTACGCTGATTAGGTGCGACTTCGGTCTGTGGCTGACTAGCGGGATGATTTCAGGCTTTCGAGCCGTTCACAGAGCGGCTGGATGATTTGCATTCTCGGAGCAGGCCGATGCGTACCTAGGTAAGCACACTATCCTACAGGCCACGTGCGAAGCAGCATTCCATCACGCGACCATTTAGCAGTCCGTGAAACATTATTGCCATTTGCATGAAGCAAGGCAGAGGGCATTCATTTGGCCCTCCAGCAGAAGGAAGCTATCAACTATGCCAGCTCTCCTAGTGTACATACTATACAATGTTTTGACCCGTTCAGATCATGGTTGGGCATAAGTCATGCAAATGTATTCATGGTTCCAGGAACTGTCCGCTACACCGCTTTTGCGCGTGCTGATTGCAAGGTACCGCTCTTTCTGAGCAAGAAATCAGCGGCCTTGCTGGTTAAGGGGGTGACAGTTCCACGCTCGGGTTGTGCCTTCTTTGCTCCCCTCGATTGCTTCTGCTTCATCTGTTCAAGCCTAGCCGGTATACCTGAACCCAGACCACGCTCCCATAGAGCATAGCTGATAACCTTGTCTTGACCAGTCTTGCTGCGCTTCTCAACCTTGGTAGGCTTGACGCGACGCAATTCGACGTTGCCCAGATTAATCAAATCGCCCAGGTCGGCCCTCCTCTTGGCGTCGGCATCAGATGTGGCCTGCTGCTTCGCTCGCTGACGTGCCTTCTGCCCTTCTACATGCATAGCGCTGAAGAGACTGGTAGGCTGGGGTTTGGCGGCCTCTAATAGATGATTGTATAGATCGCCTAGGGTGTTCGTGGAAGAGAGGTGTGGATCGGAGATGCGGCAGCCGGTAAGTTGGTAAAGGCGTTTGTAAAGCTACAGAAGTCAGCAAAGGTAAAGTAAAAAGGGTCGATACACGTACAGCGAACTTGACGTTGATGTCAGTGACGGGAACGTGCCGCCATTTCGTCTCTTCGGGCTTGATAGCAGACGAATCTCTGCTGCTCTGCTGAACTGAGGTTTTTAGAGCCGCAAAGTCAGCCGCCAAACGCTTCGCTCTCTCTTCGAGGATAGCATGTCGTGACTCGCTCGCTGCAGCTGGAACGATTTGGTTAACGGGCTCCGGGTCGGCTGCATGGTCAACAAGCTCGGTTTGGGGTACGTCGTGAGCAACTTGAGGTGGCGTAGTTTCTTGAACGACCACTTCCTCAACAATTGCCTCATTGACGGGCGCTTCAACTGGCTTGGCGCGAGGGACGGGGCGGTTCGACATGAAGTCAAACGGCTTGTTCTCGCCATCCATCTTGACCACTGCTGCTCTCTTGTGTGCTGGTGTGTCGGGATCCATGGTCTGTACTTGCTCCTGTGCAAGGCCGGCATCCTCAAGTTCCTCAACGACCTCTTCAACGAGCAGCTCGTCCGATACCTCTGGCTCAGCCTCCCAAGCGGGTGCCGTTTGCATCGTCTCCAAGAGATCATCCAAGCTCTTGTGCTGGGGGAAGGCAAGGGTAAGCTCACCGCTTTCTGTCTTGACTAGCTTGATGTCCTTGACCCAGCGTGGCCGATCGTAAACACCTCGGTTGGCAAACTTGGATAGGTCCATATCTAAACCAGCCTGCTTCAGGGCATAAATCTCGGCGACAGCTTGTGTGAAACTAGCACGCATATCGGTAATCCGGGTAGCTTTGGCGTGGAGGCCGAAGTTGTAGCTGGTATATGGGCGCTTGGTCTTCTCGTGTACAGTTTGCGCCATAAGCAGGTTCTCGTCCTTCAAAGTGTACGGAGTGCCCGTGAGCTCTTCGATCTCATTGGCCATGTCCAGTGTCAGTGGCGTGTACGTCCGTAGCGTGAGTTTCTCGAATTCCTTAGCCAAGTCCTTTTCGACCTTTTCCTGCAGCCATTCCTCGCCACCGACCCGATGCAGGCCGCGTAGATACTTCGCAGGCTTGTATTGGGGGAATCTTGAGGCTTCCTCATCAAGGACCTCTTCGTATTCGCCCTGGTCTTCAGGCGCTATGCGGACCGGTGATGTGGGATCATAAGGGTCGACGTGTGCACCGATAGGCTCTGAGTCGCCAAGAAGACGCTTCTGCCATCTTCGCACGAACTGCTGGTGCTTTCTCTTGTCCTGTTTGCCCGGTAGCAGGAAGGACTGGGGTGCGGTTGTGGAGAAGGCGGCGGATGGGGTGCGGAGATGGGTGCAGGGCGACGGGGCGGGGCGGCAGGGCAATAGCGAGACTCGTTGCCGTATGCAAGCGGAGAGGGGATGTGAGGGATCAGTTGCCCGCGAGGGGCGCGGTATTCGGCGCATTGGGTTCGAGATGCGGGTGATGCACGTCTGCTGGAAATTCCTTCGACATGTCGACGAGCACGCCAAGCCGCCGGACATCAGCCAATCAGCGCCCTAGCAGCCCCGAGCACTGGAGAAGCCCATGGTTTTGGGGACCATGCGTCGTCTGATCTCCGCCTGCACTTTGATTTTTGATTTAGAGATTTTGACATCAGGGAAGATACTTTTATGTTGAAGTGTCTATTATGTATATCATGAAAACTTCTTGACTAGCCACGTAGAGCCTCTCTCGTCATAGTCGGCTTTGGACACGAGCAACTCCTTCAACAAGTCGGGTTGGCTAGCGACGTTTGCTCCTCCTAGCCATGTATGTTTGATCGGGTCATCTGCCCTCGCCACGTTCAGCGTGTACTCGGCTGGTACCAGAGCCCTCAGCTCCGTCTGCATTCGTTCCATAAAGCCGGCAATCAACGAGTTCCCGCCCACCACGACAACATTCGCCAACAGGCCGATTCTTAGAGCTTCTGGCAGTGTACTCAGCGACTCCATGACGGCGCCAGGTATTCCAGCTTCCTGAATGCCAATATCGGAAGGGTTGAAGAGGAGCTCGGGCACGGCGAAGCGCTCATTGCCTAGAGGTAGCAGATCTTCTCTTGGTCCTTGTAGCGGTTGTAGCCCTCGGCGCATGCGTGATTTTGCAGGGTCGTGGGGCCGCGCATGCCCGTGTATAGCATTCTCGTAGTCCGGGAGCACATAGTCGACCACTATGCTCGAATCCAGCTCTCGTTTATCTCCCAGCCGTCCTTTCCAAGTGCGCTCCAGATCTTTGGCGAATTGCTGCGATGATGGCACGACGTACGAGACTGCTTCTTTGATCTCGTTGAGCAGATATGTCTCCTCCATCATGTTGTAGTGCCGCAGCGAAGAGAGCTCTTTCAGGTAGTTTGTGAGCAGCTTCCCACCGACTGTAAGCCGCCGCACAGCCGATTGTATGAGCTTGCCATTGTAGAGAGGGAGGACGGTCGTGTCTGAGTACGATGTATCGATGACGAGGAGGCATTCTTGCGGTAGCGATGCCAACGAGGACGCGGTGGGAGGGTTGTAGGCATTGAGGGTCGCGCCAACGCATCGGTAGTAGGCGGCGAATTCGAACTGCTCGAAGATGATCTCGTCGCAGTTCTTCTGCAGCTCTTTCGGGCAGTTTGGCTTCTCTGTCAAGACCAGATTTGTGTCTTTCGGCTCACACTGCGTACTGTTAGTTCTCACACCCTTCACGAGCTCGCGACTGTGCGTACCCACCCTCAACCCCTCCCCCACGGCGTCGCCAATGAACTCGTGCTCCCATATCGCCTTCTCTGCCTCCCAATTGACAATGAAGCCCTTTTCCACTGGACGGCGAAACGCCAGTTCTCCAAAGTCTTTACACGAATCGAGCTCGGCGCCGACGTAGGTGCACTTGTCGCGTGTGCTGCGCGCGATGCAGTTGGGAATGACACTGCAGTCGTCGTAGGTAGGCTCCGAGGCTGGCGAGACTAGACCGGCTTTGATCGAATATGCGCCATTGTCCAGGACGAGCGTCTTGTTGGGCGCTGCAGCCGCCGACTTCCTAGACCCTTTGGGTGCCATCGTTGGTGTTTGTTGGTTTGCGCTGACGGAGCCATTCGCGACGCCCGAACTCCGACGCCTGTTCACGTGCGGCCCACCTGACCCTTGACCTTTGACATACCTACCGCCAGCAACTTCTTTTCCCAAACCCGATGATAGATACAATGTGCCCGGGACGGCAAGACCTGACAAGCCCGTTATGACAGATGCAGAATGGCTGGTCCAGCCACAAGCACATGACTACCGTTGTGGGAGTGACCCGACTAATATAAGCAGGTTGGAAGTGCGGAGTATGCATGCCCCGCGATGCACCCCTATCACCGTCCTGACATCCTTTATGCTTCTCCCACTGTGGCATTTCAGAGGCACCAGTGCTATCGCCCGCTTTCCTTAGGCCCTGAGGCTGGAATCCAGCTAGTCTATGACGTCAACCTCTCTTTGTCGACGAGGCACACGAGCCCACGAACACCATTCAAACAATCTTTGACTCTAGAGCCCTAACATCCAGATTCTTTTGCAATGGACGACTGGCAAGACGCCGCCTTCTCGACGCGGCACATGCACAACCGCACTGGCCGCAGTGGAAAATCTAAACATACGAGCGCATTCGACGTTCACAAGACATTCGCAAGCTATTCTGTCAAATGTCCGGCATGGCAAAAAGCCCTGGGCGCAACTGGGGATACGCAGCCAGAACAAGATGCATCGCTGGAGCTATATCGCTTGACTGAAGGCGGCGAGGGTGTCGTGGGCCAAATGTCTTTGCCGGGCTTGTTACAAGCGTCAGTCATCTTAGCTGGCAGTCGTGACAGTCTTCGGCGAACGATCGCAGAGATAGAACCAGATGAATCAAACGAAGAGGAAGATGAGGAAGAGGAAGAAGAAGAGAGCGAAAACACGGAGCCGGAGTCTCCCGAGAGGACTCGCTTCGAAACATTCGAAAAGAACAGCTTCCGCTCACCAAAGTTCTGGTTGCGATGGAGCGGCAGCCCTACAGACTCCAGCCACAATGCCTCCAAGGCACCCGCACATAACGAGACAGATTTGGGGTACATTGTCTTCTCTGGCAACGATTGTCGCAAGTTCAAGGGCACCATCAATTGCACAAGTCTGAAGTGGAAGAATGTAGCAATCACTGGTCACAAGCTCGTGGCACGATCATCATCCGACGCACAAGTCACTTGGGGAAAAGCTGGAGTGTTGGTTTAGAACGCATATTCTGAACCATAGCTAGCGACTGCGTTATCCACCAAATATCAGCAAACTTATCGCGAAGGTGGTCGCGAAACCGAGTGAGCGAGAAGCGCATCGTAGCCGTACTACCTCCGTTTGCAGCACGCAACATCAGCAACCGCTAATCGTTCCTATGTCGGATCAGTACAGTATTCCCGCAGAGAATTGACCACGGGTTGAGCGCACCAGGCCAATCCATATACGCCAACGATACCCATCGGCCATTACCAACACCTCCGGAGACCTTGGCCCAGCGCCTTCACTCATGTCAGCACAAAAGTTCTTCCCATGTCACGTCATGACTTACTTGTCTCCATTCACCTCAGTAGTACCAGACGTGGTGTAGCAGCTTAATTTGATTTTGGTACCCTTGGGATATTGACCCGGAGCCGAGCAGGTCGTCTTCGGGCACGTTCGATAGCGCAGCCCGTCGACGGCGACAGTTGCGTCAACGACGGCGCGCTTGTCCATCTCGGCCGCAGGAGCGGCCAAAGCGACCGATGAGAGAAGAGCGATAACAACGGCTGTGAGCTTCATGATGTGCTGATTTCGATCGTTGGCAGGAGAATATGCGAACAAGATTGGATTGATCGAAGGAAGGACATAGACGACTGCGAACGGCTCTTTATAGCCCAAATTGCGATCTCCCCCCCTCTTTCATATCTGCAGGTGCTCGCATTCGTCGTGTCATCCCAGTCGCACACTGCAAGAACTATTATGGGGTCCGCATCTCTTCCCTCACTTTCTCTATTTCTGTAGTCCGCAATAGATGCAGATTCGACAAATTCGTCCAATAGATATGTTCCTTGCTGGTTTCATCCTCGCGTTGCTCGCATAGCTTTCCATACTCAGGCGGTACGCGTTGCCTCTTGTTGCACGAGGGTTCAGCTTTAATTTGGTTCCCCGTATTTATCCATTTGGCCCCGAACACAACTTCTACGTGCCAGGACGCACTCCAACTCATCCAGATGATGTATTTATAGTCTTCTTTCTACATCGTTATCCTCTTACATAGTAAGTCCTCACGAGCCCTAAGTGTAGACATCACTGATGACATGACCCCAGCCAGCCATATGACTTCCTTAAATTCCTCCAGCGATCCTCCTCATCTCAGTCCATCATGCAGACCAAATACATGCGACACGTTGTGATAATATGAGACTTTATTCACCCAGTGGCCTAGCCCAAAGTCGCACTACTCAACCTTACCAAGCCATCCCTAGCTGGCTACCTTGACGCCCTTTTCTGGACCACTTGAGGCGCACTGAGATGTATCATTCAAACAGACTTCCCAATGACACAATGACACCAGAGATGACTTGTAGGCCGTGGGGATAACGTTGCGTCGTGGTAAACTCAAAGCCACTAGTCTTGGACATAGCTAACTCAGGTCCCCTTTGCCTGTCCGCGCAAAGCCATTCAGTAGATGCTTTGGGAGCAGAAGACTGGTCATGCGATCCCTTCAATGCGGTATCAGACAGGTTTGATAGCTGTCCATCAATCTGAAAGGGCGTCAAGACCCACACTTCCGTTTGTTTGTTGTGCTGCCTAGTCACGTGCATGACTCAGCCTGGACCACCTGCAGCAACTGACAACTCGAATGCGCGCTATAACCTCTGTTTCTTTCCTCTTAACGTCTCTTGTCATTCTCTTGACGGAACCGAACCTCGCGACCGCAACCTTGCAGCACCTCGTCGTCATGACGCAGTACCAAGCTAACACGGTTCAGTCACGCTCACTGCGACGTCGCCTCCTCAAGGACATCGCGGAGATCGAACAAGATCCGTATCCCAACGTCCGCATTCACTTCCAGGACAACGACATCACAAGAGCGTGTCTTGTTCTCACTCCGGAAGGACAGAAGCCACTTCACCTCAAGATCCGCTTCACCGGCCGATATCCGCTGGTGGCGCCCGACGTCACAATCCAAAGCGCAATCATCCATCCAAACGTCTTCAGCGACTATGTTTGCGCCACCATGCTGAACACCGATGAGGGCTGGACGCCAGCGTATACCCTCAAGGGTATCGCTATTCAGCTGCTGAGCTTCTTCTCTAGTGATTCACTAGAGCAAGACCATGGTAATAGCACTATCAATCTGGCTTGGTATCGGCAGCAAGAGGCTCAAACGTTGGGAGAAGATCGCTTCAAATGCTCTCTGTGTGGATTCGGAGAAGACTCGTTACCAGTACCAGCTGCCGAAATGGAGGTCGACTCACCTGCACCGGATGTTCTCGCCCCAGCCCCTAGCCAGCATCAGAGAGGCCCTTCGGGGTTGTTTAGGCTACCAGATGAGATCCTTCTCGAGATCCTCAGCAATTCCAAGACCGTTGACGTTTTGGCCTTCGCCGACGCCATTCCCTTCATCAAGAACACGATGAACTCGTACGACTTCATCCGCATTCGCGAGCTGCAATGCTTTTGTCTCAAAGAATCATTCCTCGACGCCAAGCTTGGTATTGGTATCGCCGTGACAGGCGGTAACCGGCCGGTCTTCCGAACAGAGTTTGATCTGTTGAGTCACGAGGCGTTCTACAAGCACCACATCCGACGCAGCGTTCAGGGTGTTAAGTTCGATATCTGGCTACCTCTACCTCTGAGCCGACGCCACTGGAATCAAGTTAGAGATCATGTGATGGAGAGCACGCTGGATATCCACAGGACTGCGAACATCACGAACCCTGGAGCTTGCTATGTGGATATCCTGTATCATACTATGAACACCGTTGTCGTTCAGTTCTCATCAGATGCGGAGAGCTACAGCGGCCCTGACGCACGCAGCACCTTGAGTCACGCGTCAGAGAAGGCCGTCGACGCGTATTTCGGTCTCTTCCACCTACTGCTATGCCTGGCGATCGAAAACTCTCACATCACTGACAGCGCCAACAACACGATCAGACGCTTCATGGCCGGTCCGCGCAGCAAGGCAAACTTCCCCGATCTCGGTCACGTTCTCATAGCGGCTCTCATCTGCGACGACGGCCTTACCGAAGACCTGACTTATGAGATCATCGAAGAAGCCATCATTCGCAACGTCGTCTGGATGCTTGATGAGAAGGGTGCTGGTATGGCCGAGCTGGCATACCTGGAACCCTCCAAGATCTCCGAATACCGTACCAGCAAGACATACGCTGCCTCTCCCACCTCATACCGCCTCATGATGTTCCTGAAGATGTTCAGCGCAGCAGCCCGTCCACCCGGTAAGACCCTAGTTGAGCTTCGCGACTCGTTGTTTGACGCCCATGGGGCTCCTCCGCCGGGTACCTCAACGCGCATGGCCGAGGACATTCGCGAGATCCAGCAGTTCGACGCCTTTCCGCAGTTCTTGGCCAAGATGGGTCTCAAGCATTTGCCTTCTCAGCCTCAGTTCACTTCGTTCCTTCGGCGCACAATAACCGACAGTGTTGCCGCTGGCTATTCAATCATGCCGCTGAGCCAGAGCCGACTTTACCTCTTGCGACAAGAGGAGGAACGCTACGTGGAGAAGTCGGAAGATTTGCATGTCTCGCGGGATGATCATTGGTGGTACGAGAACAACAGTTTCAGAAACCCGTCTTTCTTTCCAAATCGCGGCGGAGGTGGCGGTAGATGGGATCGAGACACGCGTGGTGGTAGGGGCCGTCGGTATTAGGTAGATGCTTTTGCGGACTCTCTCGGCTTCAAGGTTGTAAAGCGCCAGAATCTTTGCGCAAGGGTTCGGCAGCTTCACGCTCGATGTAGATAGTACCCTGCAGTACGATAGCTAATCTCGGCTCTTACTGTCCGTAGAATCAGCATTTCATCAACATCTTCCTGCTTTCTCGTGACGTTACCTCTTACGATATAGTTCAGAGACGGGTAAACGGCCAGGTTAGCATCATGCAGCATCTAGACTTCAGCCAAGTAATTGAATGTGGGGAAAGGCGCAAAAACGTCATGTCGCATGCTGTACCACAAGACAGGTATTGGAACACCGCATCCTAAGGTCTGGTCACCTCTTCCTCCTCTCCGACATCTCTACAAAGTCGGCCTCCATAACGAATTCATCCTCGCCTTAACTTCTCTTCACATATCGCAACATGTCTGGTATGCCTTGTATGTTGAGTGGTCTTTGCTCCAGTAGCTAACAACTTCCAGACCAGCTCGACGACAAGTTCATGAACTCCGGCGGCGGTGGTAGCGCACCTCCTCCCAAAGCATCGGGCGACAAGGGCGATTCATCCAAGAAGGATGGGGACAAGAAAGACGGCGGCAAGGGCGAGGAGAAGAAAGGTTGAGAGGCATCGGGGATGAGTGGCTGGTAGCGGGGTTGGAGTTCGTCGATCAGGGACGCCTCGGTTGACGCGTCGGAACGCGCGACAGGATGCGCAAGCCTAAACACGTAGTCACGAACAATCGAACAGCTTGATTCAAGACGGCTGTTGAACGTTGATGTCAAGTGTGTCGCAGATGCATGATGCAGGACGCTCGGTGATGACTTCCGCGTCGTCATCTTGACGTTGACGCAACCCGACGTTCTCATGACGTCTACACACTGTTCATAAGAGCACCAGTACGCCCAAATCTCCTGCTGAAGGCCCAAGGTACCATAACCCCACAGCATCAGTCCCGGAAAAATCACCATGCCCAGTATGTCTCCCGCACCTTCCACGTCATTCCTCTCCACTGACACCATACCCTCAAGACCAGGTCAACGACCCCTCAAAGACCAGCGAAGACACCTTCGGTGTGCAAAAATCTGCCAAAACACCCCAGAAGGCCGCACAGGATCAGGAAGACTACGAGGCGCAGAAAGAACATTCGAACAGTGGCAGCAACACGCATTCGGGGACAGGCATGGAGTACGTTGATCGGAAGAACATCAAAGGAGATGAGAAGCAGAGGAGAGAGGGGAACTGAGTGGCGTGTCATTACATGATTTAAATCAAATCCAAATTTCTGCCCACGTTTTGACTAGGCTAGCATCCAACTTGATGCCTTTCTCGCAGACTCTTCAAAACCAACCAAAGGGCTCCCATTGAGCAACAGCTGCCGGCATCGGGATGCCGATGAACCCAATCAACATGATCAAGAGCGAGAGGATCATCTTGATAGCGCCGAATATAAGAAGGAAAGCCAACTTGGCAGCGGCAAGGGAAAGGATAAAGAGAACGATCCCAAAGAGCAATATGGCAAGGCCCTTCAAGAGTGTTCCCACCACCTGCAATAAAGCCTGAATTCCGGGTTGTGGAGTCAGCAAGTGCATCATACACACTGTAGACCGGATCATTACGTACCCAAGATCGGCGGTAAAGAAGTTGTCGCATCTCTCCATAAGAAGTCGTGGTGGAGGACTTTCTTGTATGAGTTCCACTGCTAGATTCGAGGCCCTTTTCCGCGGCGCTGATATCGACCAGGCTATCTTTTTCGTCTTGGCTAACAGTTTGAGACATCGTTACGATACTGCTTTGAAGAGTTTCGATGCAATGTATTGAGAGGGAGGAGGTGCTGAGCCCATTCGGCAGGGTACAGCAGGGCTTTTAAGGTGTGCAGTGATGTCCAGGTAGCGAGACACGCGACCGTGGAGCCCCGGGAGGAGGTACTCTGGTTCTGCCCATGATTAGCAACACTCGCGCAGATCGAGCAGTGAGCCACTCAAAATGCCCGCAATCTACAGAGGCTCGCAATACTGACAAGACAATAGGCGTCTCGGCGGAATCTTGTTCATATGTGCCTGTTGCTTTGAACAGCTCCAATAGACATTACAGACCAAATGTCATGGATTGTGTGGGCCTACAAATACGTACCTGGTATACAGCATCAGTCCGACGATGGAAGAGAAGCACCTAGTCTGCAAGTGCCTTGACTCAACGTCACTTCTGAGAAAAAACATGAAAAGCTCGATACGCTTACGCCATCCAGTCCAAATATCGACACGGCATCTAGGATTGGAACAAACGACTGGCATCCATCTATATAGTTACAGTCTTGCCCACATTTCCACAATACAATTCTCAATTTGGTACGAGCCACTCATGAATACTCGCAAGTATAATACACTGTCATGAATACTCACACCATTTTACCATTAGCCTCCAGGGGATAGAAAGCTCAATCAAATCCCTTCCAACCACACTTGAAATGGCGCTGCCATCCAGTGAACCCTTTATACATGGGTTGCCAATCTGCCGCGTTGAGATCCTGGCACCACATGTCTTTGGAAACCAGAGGAGCATTCTTCTTGTTATCCTTACAAGCTTGCTCGCAAGTCTGCAGCCTCCATGGGTCACTTTCGATGCGATTTTCTGTTGTCATGTAAGGCCTGCATGGGATGCCCGGCATGGAATCGCAGCCGGTGACCTTCTTGCGGATCTCAAAATTGACTTTGGCCATATCACCATTGTGTGCTAGGAAAAGTTAGCGCGTGTCTAATAAGGCGATAAAGAGTTCACTTACGTTCATAAACGGTCACGTCAACTCCAAAAGGCATTGAATCACCGTACGGACGATTAACGCTCTGGATGTAGTCGGTGATTTTCGAGTCCTTGTTGTGACCGCGTACATTGTGGAAACCCGCGTGGAAGCCATTGGGATCGTACAAGTCCCATCCTAATTCCGCGTAGTCGTCGTACAAGAATTGCTGAAATTCCACTGTCCAGTGGCCGTTCCTGTCCATAGGTGTATGGCTAGGAGCTGGTGCTGCCGAAGTGGTGGACGACGAAGAACTGGTGGACGACGAAGAACTGGTGGACGACGACGAACTGCTAGACGACACCTCAGAAGAGCTTTTCGAGGTTGATGAACCCATGCTAGAGTACGTCCACGTGTTTGATGGCTCATCGGGATTGTTGTTTCCCTCATCATCATCCAAAGAGAGCGGTGCTCGGGTACATGCTGGGGCGTCGGAAGTTAGCGTGCCGGTAGTAGTCAGCGTTGTCGTGGTGTCGTAGCCTTTGGCCGGCTCGCAGATGGTCCTCGTGGCATCGATCAGCGGCAGACATACAGATGTAACCATCGTGGATGATGTACCACCGCCGAAGAAGCTATAGCTAGAAGGCATGGACGAGACGTCAAAACCCTCCGTGCACATGACGAAGCGATCAGTGATGGTGGTCCGCATGCTGTCGTCGCAATCTTCTGGGTCTGGTTGGTCCGCCGGTTTAGTTGGCGCAGGGCCAGGCTTCGGCCCACAACCGCCCGGAACGGTACAACCTGGGAGGCTACAAAGTTCTGGCGGGCACGGATCACACCCTGTTGGACCTGGACAGTATCCGTCGGCGCCTATGATACCCGTAGGCCGCGGACCGGTATGACAACCGAAGAAGATGCACGGGTCACAGCCGAAGATACCACATGGAATGGTGAGCGAAATGGGCGGAACGACATCTTCAGGGCAGCCAGGCCCGTACCCCAGTCCCATCCACCCGCATTTACATCCGAAAAGCTTACATTTAGGGTTCGTAGGTTTTGGAAACGATGTTGGCTTTGGCTTTGGCGGCTTGACTGATGGATCGTCATCGTCGCTATCGCTAGGACTGTCGCTGTCATGATCCTTGTCACATTTGTGTATGACACAAAGGCAAAAAGGCCGCTTGAAGAGCAAGAATGATGCGAGTCTCTGTGCGGCGCATGCAGCGATACAGTTCTCCTCTTTGCACTCGGGGTCGCTGTCTGTAACAGAGTCTGGATCGCCTGGGTGACCATCCTTACCACCGTCGTCATCCGGGCCAAACCACCATAGATAACACCACGGCTTATTAGCTGGCTCAAGACATTCGTGCGGTGGTTCTTCATCGGGAGGGCGAGGGAACACATAGCCCACACAATACTTTAGGCACCACTCGAGGGAACGACACAAGTCGGGACAGCCTACGCCTGTAGGTATCGCGCTGGGAGGCATAGTGCTGGTCCCAATCACGATCGGAGCAGGAATGGAGCCACTTGAGGTACTGCTACCCGAGACACCAGGAGGGACGACGATGGAGCCGCTTGGGGTGCTGCTTCCACTCGGAGGGACAATGGTGATGCCATTCGAGGTGCTGCTTCCCGAGACACCAGGAGGGACGATGATGGAGCCACTTGGGGTGCTGCTTCCCGAGACACCGGGAGGGACGATGATGGAGCCACTTGGGGTGCTGCTTCCCGAGACACCGGGAGGGACGATGATGGAGCCGCTTGGGGTGCTGCTTCCACTCGGAGGGATGATGGTGATGCCATTCGAGGTGCTGCTACCAGAAATCCTAGTGGGAATGACGATGGAGCCACTCGAGGTACTGCTTCCCGTGAAACCAGGAGGGATGATGATCATGCCACTCGAGGTGCTGCTACCAGAAATACCAGTGGGGATGATGATGATGCCTTCTGCAGTAGTGCTGCCTTGGACTGAGGTCAATCGAGTGCTCGGGATTGCGCTTCCAGACGATTGTGCAGCCGAACTGCCTTGAGCACTTGACTGAGCCACAGAAGATGAGCCAGAAGGCGCGACGAGTGATCCAGACGCGGACACAGAGGTAATAGGTGATACCGATGACCATGCAGTCGAAGTGCTACCGGCTTGGCTGCTCGATATACTCGTGGGCGCTACAGATCCCGCGGAAGAACTCCACGCTCCAGAAGATGGGGCGGCTGATGATCCAACGACTGAGCTTGTCGGGGCGCGGGAAGATGGTGCAGTAGAGCTTCCCTGAATCGAGGATGCAGTGGGGGGCGGCACAACGACACTTGAGCCAGCTTGAGAGGATACTTGACTGCTCCAAGCTGCGGTGGACGACGGGACAGAAGACGGCACGGAGGATGCCCACTGAGAAGACGAGGATGCAGCTTGAGAAGACGAAGACGCAGCTTGAGAGGACTGTTGACTGCTCCAAGCTACGGAAGACGACGGGGCAGCAGGCGGTATGGATGACGCCCACTGAGAAGACGAAGACGCAGCTTGAGAGGACTGTTGACTGCTCCAAGCTGCGGAAGATGACGGGGCAGGAGGCGGCACCGAGGACGCCCATTGAGAAGACGAAGGCTGACTGCTCCACACAGTAGAGGATGGCGGAACAGGTCCTTGCACTGATGATGGAGGCGCGGAGGCTTGCACCGAGGATGCCGACTGAGACGATACAGCTTGAGACGAGGTCTGACTGCTCCATACCACTGAGGATGGAGTTGCGGAGCCCTGTACTGAAGACACGATCGATGGGGGTGGGACAGCGACTGCAGAGGACGGGCTCGCAGAGCCTTGCACCGAAGACACAATGGACGGTGGCGGGACAGCGACTACAGAGGATGCGGAAGGTCGAGGTGAGCCTTGTATCGAAGACACAATTGTAGGCGGTGGTATAGCGACCACGGAAGACGGAGGCGGGCGGGGAGAGCCTTGCACCGAAGACACGATGGATGGAGGCGGGACAGCAACCATGCTGGAGGCGACCGGGGGATAGTGGACGCTGGTCGGTGGAACGACGGTACCTTGTACAGATGTCGTGACCGAGATCGGGTCGGTGGGAATTCCGTATTGTCGGGGAACTAAGATGGACGAGTGATCCGCCGCACCCTGGATTCCAGCCTGTCCGCTGCTGACCGTAGAAGCGACCGTAGAGGATGGAGAGCTGCCGGCGTAGCCACCGGTAGCGGCCAGCCCTAGAAGAGTGAAGACGGAAAAGCGCATCGTCGGAAGCCGCAGTCGTCGTCCGCAATTGCTTCGATTTTGAAGACAGCGAAAGAGGGTTGAGGAAGCGAGTGGAAGGCGCGGTGGAGGGGAAGCTGTACGAGGCCGGTGAGCGCGAGCTGATATACAACGGAAGAGCTAGGCACAAGCGCTAGTCGGGTGGTGAGGATCTCAAGATTAGGGTCCGTGAGGAAGGCGCGACAGGGTGAGGGGCAAGTCCGCGTAGGCAACGGCGTGGCCGGCATGGTAAGTGAAAGAGTGTGCGGCTGCACACCGCTCGGCCTGGCGGAGGTGTCAGATGAAATGGAGTGTAAATGTTTCTATGCTTGTCACCAAGAGCAGACCGTGGCAAGAGCCTCGAGGTCATTCCTCCGAGCTTGTAGTCATTGAACCCAGTGCCTATCATCACTGCTCTTGCTCCTGGAAGTGACATCACGTTGTACTCTTAGCAGGGTTGTTGTGTCCACTTCTCTTCCTGATCCTTGTACTTCCACATCAGTTGTACGTATATACCGGGTTTCAAACTCACGTAAGAGCTGTTGACGATCTAGTTGTAAGTAGACACACCCATCGGTCTGGGTAGGTATGCTAGTGGGACTCGATTCACTCGGAGATTTGAGGTTAATACGCTGCGACTCACATTGATGATTCCAGCAAGCATGAGACGCGTATTCCAAGCATTCTCATTATCGAAACAGACCGATCTGAATAGTTGCGACGCAACTGACTGCCACTCAATGGACTGACGTTGCAAGCGTATGCAACATCGTGAAAAGCGAGGACAGCGTCAGAGGGTAAGTTATTGGAGATGGTGAAATGAAATGTGAACGACTATGACGAGATCATATCCAATGTCTACGTGGAAGCTGAACTCGAAAGGGACTGAAGTCTAGTTGCAGCACACGGGCGAACGTGGATGTTTTCCGAAGGAAGCAAACGGATGGGACGCTGCAACCAGTATAGGTCTAAAAAGGATGAGAAAATACCTTGGGCGGTAGGCAGAGCGCTGATTGAGAGATGAGGATAAGTTGCGTTGATGACCGCACGTTTGCTGGTGACAACGGCAATGATGAGATGGATGAGGAGACGAGCCACCCGAAGAGCGTACCTAGAGACGCGACCGCGATGCCCCACTTTCCGTAACGCGCTAGACACGCGTCAGGCGCCCCGCCGTCCCCGGGGCCTGCGGTCTTCGTCGACATGGCGGCTATCACGTCATCCATGATACAGCACGTCGAGATGCTACCACACTGTATATCTGCATTGAACTTATTACCTTGAATTCCTTCCGGCCAGACTCCACACTAGAAATGCGCGCCAGCACCTAAGCCCGCCTGATGCCACGGCGCATGCGCTCCACGATCATCCGTCCTCCGCGTCCCTCACGTTCTACACGTCTCGTCGATTCGCTACCTATACAAGCCGTAATATTAGTCCGCGATACGCTCGACTCGGCATCATATCAGTCCACTATATAGCCCAGTCCGCAGGAATATCCCTGAGAGATGCAGTCATGGGAAAGACTAGGCTAGAGGCAGCAGTGTGCTTGAGAACGTCGCGCTACATCCTGTCTATCGTAAAGCTTGTGGACCTGCATTGCTATTTTCATCCAGAAAGCAGTTATGCATGAGCCCGGGTACACACCCACGCCTGGGTCTTGCACCAAAGCCTTTGCTCTAGCCCTATGAAGATGCATTTGGGTAGCCGGACATGGAATAGCCACCGCGAACATTCGTTGGATCGACGACGTTGAAGACTCATGGGTTCCGATAAGCCTCTGAATAGGATACGACATACCTCATTTTTCTTGCTCATTTTTCGACAGAACCTTCTTCGTGGCATGAGTACCGAGGAGATGACTGGCTGACCGAGGTACGAAGCAACCAGTGATTTGGGATTTTGTAGTTCTCAGAAAGATTGTTTCGTATGGCTTTCGATATCATGGCTTTCCGGTATATGGCATTTTCATGTCCGAACGCTTCGCGGCTACACTCTCACATCCCGAGGTCACCATGACCGCATTTAGCAAATTGAAACCACTGTCAATCATACCTATAGCGTGTTATGTGGCCCTGGACCAAAGGCTGGGTAGCTTAGGAAACGTCTTTACGCATCACACAACCCGTGGCCAAGCATGCTTCATCAGTGGTTGCACTTTCCTTTCCGAGACCTTCGTCATAGAAGACACGCGCGCAAATTGGGATATGGAACAATCGCTCCTTCACCTACGAAGTCACTGTGGCAGCCTCCAATAGCCGCTAGTCTTGCGCCTTGCCTCTTGTATCACGCTGTTCGTCTTGCTGATGTTCCTTGTATCTGTTGCTTCGTTCAGTTTCCCTGGCAGCGATCAGCGACATGACCTTCGTCACCGCCCTTGTCGTCGCGGTTGCCATACACACAGTTGTCGGCAGTATCAAGACTCCGCTGGCCTCCGCACCCATCTCAGACCGCAACATCACCCGCATATCTTCAAATTCGACCAGCCGTGAACCCAACGGACTACACCCCACGGTGGCCTTCTGGGACGATGATTATGCCGCGGAGGAGGATTGGAACAAGAATGCAGCCAAAGGAGGCGCCCTGATCTGTGGTCTCGAAGGCTCTGATCAGACCGCAGGCCGTCAGATGAAAGATACTCGCGAACCCCCATCTGCTGCAAGGCCTTACAATAGTGACCTCAAGATAGGGCTTCAGGACTGGTACTGGCGAGAAACTAGCTCATCGTCGTTCAGCTGCAGCTTTTCTGAGCACTGGCATTTCTCACATGCGATGCGCTCACTTGGTCTCGACGGACGGCCGACTTCAGCAGGCGGAGATAACCAGTGCTATAGGGTCGAGCATTGGGACCCAGAGAAAAGAGATAATGAGGGCAACCAGATCCCGGCTATCAATCAGTGGTACAGCACAGCAGGTAACAGCAAGCAATACAGAGTGAGTTTAGGCTTGCGTATGAGCAGTAGTTAGATGCTGACGGCGTTACAGGCAACAAAGGCGCATTTTGAATTCGGAATCAACACCAAAGGAGGCGCTATCTATGGTCTCTTCCTTGAAAGCCCTCAAGCATCCGCCAAGACTATCTGGGGCGGTGGTACGAAGGAGCCGAACAAAGACGATCTACCTCAACTTCGCGCTTTCTCAGACATCATCTGGGGATTTTGGGTTCGTAACAACCCCAATATCAAGAACATTCGCCACTTCTTCATGATAGCCATCTCCAACGAGGTGACTAATCAAATCATCGCTTCTTGTCTACGCGACCGTAACACCGAACTAAGCGAGTGGCCGGGAACCAACTTCTCTACCACTACGGATCCGGGCCATGCGCTGCTAGGCTAGTCGCGTTCAACTCCGATGACATAGATCAAGACTAACCCAAACCAGGATCTCCAAACGGTGCTGGGTTCGCTTACTTTCTCATGCAGCACAAATTACAACTTGGCCAAAAGACCATCAGCAAGATCACTATCTTCAGGCCGGAAACAGACGACGACGTCAGCCTTGTCGACGCATCTCTGTGTTTCCACGTGGTCGATGGCCCGCAGCCACCACCTGATGATGCTCATATGGAAGGGACTGATCGCCTGAAAGCTCGACTTGTGCGAGAGACAAATTCAAAAGATTCATCCCCCAACAGCTTGGTCAGGGTCCACGAGATCTATATGTAGCCAACGGTTAGTGGGCGTTTCAGACATGAGGATGGTGTAGGCAGACATGCAAACACAGACTTGATGTACGACTTCCGTGTACTGTCTCCAGGCTTCTACAGCGAGCCAATTTTAGTACATGCGCGAGTATTGTATCTATTCATTTCGAATGCTCCCCTGATTCTGTATGGTAAACAGACATCCGTGGTGGACTCTCCGTTCATCTCACTCCGATTGCGTACATAAATGCAGGTAATTTCTCAGAAGGGTTATTGCGCTGCGGGAATCTTTCTTAGCGAGTAGTGCAAGTAAAGATCTGTTTAAAATGAGACTACAAGCATATGTTGGGAGCAAAAGGCGCATATCAGCCGTCTTGATTGTGGACGGCTGGGGGTGTGAAATCGTCTCATCGTCATCACCGAATTAGGGAAGGTGTACCGATGGTCCCGAGGTCTGTGCGATTGAGCTGGTCATCTCTCTTTCTGGATCAGCGTTGATGTTCAAACACTCGAGTATTGATCCAGACGACTAATTGCTTTGATGCGCAACCGAAATGGCCCTATTTTGCGCCCACGCATACAGTCCTGAGGGCATGCTGCCCCTAGATCTTACGGGCCTGCGCCAATCCGTTCATGCCACACCCTCTTGCGACACATTATAAAGCTACAAATCACAACCATCCATGGATCCCGCACACCAAAGTGCAGACGCAACAACTCGTGCGAAGCAAGACCGGGCATCATCCTGGGTCGAAGGAAGGCGCGTACTGCGTTTCGTTGAAACCGACACCTTCAAAGCTTCTTACCGGATGCGCCCATGGCACAGTTCACAGCTCGCCGGGACTCTCGCGACCCGATGTTGTTGACTGTGATTACTCGGCGTATGGTGGAGGTTGTGCATCAGTGCTATCACGCATAGCCAGACGAAGGTCGGTAGGACTGCCGAGAGACGGCGATGACAGCAGAGGCGCGTGAAGACGCGCATTAAATCTCTCGCAAACGCGTTTCAGGTGTGTAAGGTCTACCGTTGACCGTACTGTTTCCCCGTGTAGCGACCCGCTATCCCTCCTCGAAAAGAGGCGTCTCCAGAACCCCGGTCTCCGCTCTGTAAGCGCCTTCCATTCAATGTCCTCTGGATCCTGACATTTGCCAAAGTCGACGTATCTGGAGACGCTTACGACATAGGTTGATTTCGGAAACCTCGACTCGTCTGCGCAATTTCCATCGAACAGCCTTCGCGGAGTTATTTCGATGACCACTTCGGTAGGACAGGCGGTGCACCGCAAGGCTTTATCAACATAGCTATCTTTGAGGTCCTCAGGATCGTGGTACATGTAGAAGCGAGAGACGGCGTTTCTTACGCCACAACCCATGGAATATATATTCAGAACCGGGTCCAGATGTGGACATAACGAGTATGGGATCCCAAATACTACGGCCTTGGGGTCTACATCCTCGACTTCCGGAATACCACTGACCCACCTCTTTCTCAAAAGCAAATGACCATCACATGGCAATGCGTGGATGTCACTGCCCCACCGTTTTGACCCCGATTGATGAAAGCCTTTAGGGCGTAGGAGGTTGTGTCCATACCGAGGGGAGTGCCGGAACCCGCGCATCGTTTCGTGGACGGTTTCCCAGTCCAAACCGTCGAACTTTGTTGTGCGCCGTTTGCATATCGTCCTAGTCCCGTACTTGAAGGCGGCCGGAGCGTTTTGACCCCAAATATCCCGACTACCAGGTGATTTGCGCTTATGGTATGAGCCGCAATAATAACATATGATATGGTCCGGATAGTGCTTGTCGAAACACAGAACCGAGAACCTCGCTCGCTCAGCCTCATTCCCTTCTTTCTTGATCAGGGCGAAAGGGTTCTTGATGGAGCGGACCAATGTATTCGAGTGGTGGCTCGTCATTGCGAACGTCGCCATAGATGATAAAGGTAGAAGTTCCAATATCGTCCTGGATAAATGCCGAGGCAGTCTGTATAAATGAATCTGACGGCCAGATTCCCATGGTTTGGGAATATTCATGGGTGTTTCTGTGTGTTGAGTCATGTCGTAAGTCTGGTTTCGTGTTTGCTGGATGCTGTGGTCAGAGATGACTTCTACGCTGCAGACCTTGGGGGGTTTGGGATCTTAGGCGATTATATATGCTCTGAAATCACCGTTGTGCGTCATATTCGGCGCGTGCGCGGCTATCATTTTGAGAGGTAACCACAGGCAGAAGGTATGTTGACCATTACGTAGAGCTGATTGGGTTTATCAAATCGCAGATGCAATACTCGGTACCGCGGGGTGGCCAGAATCCGTGTCGCATGTTGCTGCATACACATCACTGGATCTTGATAAGCAAACACCTCCTGAGCTAATTTATACATCTACCTTATAATAATTGTGCAGAATTCGATACGAATTGGCAGCTACCATTGGCGTCGCGAGGACCATAGCGACAAGCCACTCACAACTAATTCTACGAGGACCCCCGTGGAATATAATCTTCTGATAAGGATGGCGGCAATAAATGATAATTCTGAAGAACACTCAGGGTTTTACTGCAAATCGTTGGAATAGGTCGTAGTTCTCACAAGCGGCTTTTGTTCTGACCTCTCGTCTGAATGTTTCGTAATAGTCGCCATCGAGCGGAGGAAATAACGCTATCCAGGCGGCGCGCTGGGGAAAAAAGTTGGAATGTCCTAGGATAAACCAATGCGGAGTATCTGGGCAGACGGTTCAGCTTCCGGGTTAGATCTTCCGTGATGGGTGCGAAAGCAGTGCGGAACATGGATATTGTAGCTGCGTCTGGGTAGACCTCATTCGTGTCTTGCGTGCCGAAATGACGCGCGACGGCTTGTAAGTACTGCACATAACTGGAGCAGGGTTTGTAGGTGTACACCTCGATAAGACCCGATGAGTTCACTCTGGCAGCAGATATGGAGGTCGGGTGCATCGTGATGCCAAAAGGGCCGTGTTGTGAAATAAGTTTGGTTGTGCATGCTTACACGCATGCGAAGAGAACAAAGGTCCGGATCGTCGAAAAGATCTTTGCGGGTTTTAGTAATCAACGGTTTCCTCAGGGTCTTCCCTAGTCACCTACGTAATTTCTGCTTACCTGGATAACCACACGCCGCAAGCGTTGGCGGAAGCGGCTACGCGACATGCTTCCCACTCCAAGATCAGAATAAATAACAGGCGCTACTCTACGATTTGGAAGAAAGGCATGGATATCACGGAAACGAGCTTTAGTATGACCGCAATGCATGCCCGGATGATGTAAAAGTCACGTGACTTGTGCAACCTTCTCTATCGATGTAGAAGCAAGAGTGAAACGATGCATGGAAAGACCTCCGTATGTAGGTAGACAGATATTGAGACGTCTCAGAGGCCATTCTATTCTTGAGCATGCGTCCATGCACTGCGGAGAGCCTGACACAGGACCCGAGTAATCCGCCCACCTGCGCTATACCAAGGCTAGCCGGCATAGCCACCCAACGTCAACGTTCATTGGCCAAAACACATACTCGGGGGAGTAAACAAAAGATCTCGCTGTCTCACTACTGCTGCGTAGTACCGTTGTCGTGCCGGAGCGACACATCGATTGGCTGACGATGCCAAAAAGCGCCTCGTGTGTACACGCGGCTCTGATGCACTTGCGGCTATGTGCTTTTCGCTGTTGCCTGAGAGATGATGAGACGCTATCCCAGTCGGTGATGTGACTTAAACAGGCCTGTAGACTTCAGTTTGGCTTTGTTGCACCAAGCCATCTTGCTCTTTTCGTCTTCACCTCCATTTTCAGATACCAACAGATTACCCAAACCAACAAGATGATCATGGCGCAGGAACGTTCTCTTCGCGTACTGAATTTGTTTGCCAGTGCCCTCACAACACCTTTCCTCATTGCCATCACCGTTCTCTCGCTGGAGTCCCATAGTTACCGGTATTGGTACGACCATCGCGATGTAACTACATTCTGCTTCGGCTACATCCCCCTCGCCATGACTGCGGTTGCTTCAACGGCGAGCATTGTCCACCAACGAAGGCACAATCGTACGCCAGGCCCCAAGTTCGCTCTCCTAGACGGATTGGCGGGTATCGCCTATCTTGCAATACTCATTCCGATCTGGGCAGTCGAGGTTGACGATCTGGGGTCAGCGGGATATGGCTTCTTGGCTGGATACGCAACAGCTCCCATGATTGTCAATATGTAAGTTGTTCAAAGTCCGAGCCAGTCATCAGTAGGGTTGCTAACATGATGACAGGTTTGTCCACTTCTACTTCTTTGCTTGCAAGGCTCGAGCGATGTGGTTTGCGTTGCGTACTCCTACGGTACATGAGTGCCCCAACTGCCACCACGACCTGACGGTGGGCACCCCACAGATCAAAGAGACGAACAAGGGTGGAGCGCGGTACAGCTTGCTGCGTGGAGAAGACTATCTCGATGCCGACGCTGATGCCGAGCGCTACATTGATGAGAGCGCGAGGCCTTCCGAGGAGCAGCTCCGACCTGAGGATGATGACAAGGAAGACAAGGGCAAGTCCAGCATCGATGTCTGAGATGTGATCTGGCCTGGTTAGCTCTCGAGCTCTCATGTTGTCGCATCAGAAAGAACGCCGGAGTGTGAAGGAGCGACGAAGGGATTGGCGTTGTGATATCGGATATATTGCGAAACGACTCGCATGAGGGAACACGTTCTGCGATCAAAGTTCAGAGGGATTGGTATTGCGGCGGTGGTGCAAGAGAGACGTATCATGTGTACGACACTTCTTTTCTTAGGCTGGTGGGATATCTGGGATTCATTCGTGAAGGGTTTGCGCTGTCGTTATTCATTGGGCTTAACGTATCTACATCTTTTCGATCATACATTCCTATCATATGTGGTCATATGCATCAATCGATTGCCTATTCAGATTCAGGCATATTGCGGAGGAAATCTCTCGCCTTGATCCCACTGCAGATTGCCACGTTAGTGATGATTCTATTCCAGTATAAGAGGTAAGACTTACATGCTCCGCGATACATCCACCCTCCCATCGAAAACGGTCAACGACTTCCCCAAAACTTCCGGTGCGGTAGTTCAGCCAGCTTTGTGGAGACTTGAACGCTGTACGCAATGGTGTAATGCTCTGCGAGCTCCAGATTGGAGAGAGGATGTTCCAGGCGGAGTCAGACCCGTTCTGTGCAGCGGGGTTGTGGTTCTGTACGTGGTTAGCTGTCATTGATCCTCTTGAAGACGTCATGGCCCTCTCACAATGTAGTCTTTGGCTATGTATTTGAACGCCTCACTGATATCCTTCTTGTAGATGAAAGCTTGGGCGAAGGCTTCGGCACGCGTAGCTGTCTGCGCTTCGGTTGTGTTCATCACACGCACGCACGGTGCCGGCTTTGTCGGACGCGCCTGGCGGGCTGCGAGTATATCTGACCTGCTGTGTATCTCGGCTGGAGCCGCCAGGGCTACTAAAGGTGCAAGCATGATACAACACAGGGTTGTGAAGCGCATTTTGAGGATGATGTCAATATGGCGGCGCTGCGGTAGCGTGAAGATGGAAATGGCAACGAACGTACAAGCGTGCGCACACTTATACCACGAGCACCATACTTGAGTATCACCGTTGCTCCTCGCACAGACGTGTGATCAACACCAGACTGACAATTTACGGCACAATCTCCCAAATTGATGCGCCGAGCTGCCCCACCGGTAATATTCCGGGGCATATGCGAGGCGATGTCACCATTCGTGGTATAAAGAAGGCTGTGGCCTTGGGATGTTATCGACGTCTCAGGTTACGGTCGGCAGTTGTCGTGGCAAGCATGGTCGTTATCGTCGCAATGTGTAGGGCTGGACAAGGGGCTGGGGCTGGCTCAGATAGACAAGGACGCGAATTGGGCCGAAGCTTCCAGGGTTAATGACGTCTGCGCACGTGTGGGGCCGACGCGTCCAGAATGCTGACTCATGCACGCGCGCTCGCAAGCAAAGAGACCTCGGCAGCTTGACAAACAGTACGCGATTTCTCTACCCTACCACGACATGCGCGTAAACTACCAGGGCATGGTCCACCGCCCTCACAACAACTCAACCCAGGCTCGACCAGCCATCGTCCCCCTGCCCCGGCGGGCATTATATCCTTCGTTCTCCCCTGTACACGACCAAGCAAGCTCCTGAAGACTCACGCAGCAGATCCCACTCTAGCGTGCGAGGTACTCGTTATATGAAATCTCACCAGTCTAAACACCGAATCCAGGCATCGTAGCGCTCGCGCTCACCACCCTCGTCGCCTCTCCATCGTGGCTAGTATCCTAGTCTTCGTCGTCGCTCTCGTCTCCATCGATCATCTCCCCGTCTTCACTCGCCCTCTGAGACATGGCGTGCAATCGGCCTGAGCCCTGCAGATTGTCAGGGTCGTAACCGCTATCGCGAAACATCTGCAGCTGGCCCTCCACGATCGCTACCTTCTTCCGCTGAATCTCCGCGGTGTCCTTGGAAAGATTCATACCCTCGCCGGAATAGTTCAGCCCACCTCCGCCTCGGGCAGCGAGTCTCGCATGCGTCAGATCGGACGCAATCCAAGTGTATTCGGATGGTTCAGCATATGATCCAGGGCTGTTTCGGAAGAGATCGCGAGCTCTGCTGTATACCCGAGGAAGTTGCACAACGATCACATTGACGTCTTCGTCGTCTGACGAGTGTGAGGAGTCGGAGGAACCATTGTACTCTTCGTCTTCGTCGTGGAGCTCTTGCTGAACCTTCTGAAGCCTGGCCTGCTCGGCTTCCCATTGCGTCAGTCCACGCCCATGCGCTTTATTGGCCTCACGATCGATCTTCTGGAATGCCACCTTCTTAGCCCAGGCCTCCTCCTTTTCCTCCTTCTTACGATCTTTGCGCTGGTAGGGCTCGGGTCGCTTCTGGAACGTACGGGACGTGGGCGCCGATTGCTTCGCAGCGTTGGATTTCGATACCAAGGGCGCCGTGGACAATACAGACTTGTAACATCCTGTCGCTGGGCTCCAATGGTGATGGTATGTCGAACATATCGCTGCCGACTCGCTTATGCTCGCTCCTGATGCCCATTCTATTTCCAGTTTCGTCATCAACGCCTGCTTAGATTCATGGTACCAATGATCGAGCCCGGATATTTTCAGCAATTCCAGGGTATCTTCGGCCTTCATGGCCAAAGCACCGACAAAGAAATTGAAAGCTCGCGTGTCATTCTCCGATAAGAGATTCATGAACGCTGGGCTCATGCGGAGGAATCCGAATTTCTCCATCGTACCATCGATGGTGCGAATCAGGCGCTGCTGGGGACGATGCAGCTCCTCATATACTCTATCGATGATCATATCGCACACCGCAAGTGCGCCCATCGTGTGGGCGAAAACGTATAAGTCTTCAAGTTCTCGCATGGACCACTGGATCTCCGTAGTCCGTGTGTCCGCGTGACCCGCGTTGATCAATTCGACAACATCGTGAGTGGGCAGGGCCGCTCGGATGTCGGGCGAGATGCACGCGACGAAGCGGGCGATAGTATCGGCATCTATGTCTTCTCCGTACTCGATCGTATCGACTGTCGGATCGTTTTTGATGGCGTCCTTTATAAAGGTGCAGTGCTCGATGGCTTGCTTTCGGCTCAGAACAGGTCGAGTGGGATGTCCGCGGCGCACGTCACCGGTCTTTCGCTTGAAGCTCAGAACATCTTCGGTGTCTCGATTGTTCTTGTAGCGTACGACCTCTGCAGCCTCAGCCTCTGGATCGCTCGTTACCTCTCTTGATTGCGCGGCGGCAGGGCTGTCAAGACGTATGATGTCAGTTCTATGGTCTGTAGTCATGTTTGGCATAGAGTTACTTACCTCTTCCCTTTTTTCTCAAAGTCACAAATGAGGTCGCTTGGTCTCGACTCTGCCTTCGCTTTCCTCGAGAGAAGGAACATCAACTCCGCGTCTTCTCCACGATGCAGTCCCACTCGATAGTCTTCTGGCTTAGGCATCGCAGCCTCAGTAAGACCTCGTGTGGTCTCCTCTTGCGGCTGTGGTGTGGTGTATCGCTGAATACGGGGCACTGGTTCGTCGGCCATGTGTTCACTGCTCTCAAGCACGTTGGTATAGCTAGCAATCGTCAGCGGCTCCTCCTCTTCTATACCAGGTGATGGTATGCGCTCCGTCCGATCTGAGACTGTCTTGGGTGAAACCGTCTTGTGTGGAACTGTCTTTTCTGGGATTGTCTTTCTGGACTGCTCGACGACGCCAACTCTTTTCTTGTAAGCCTTCCGCGCCGATGGAGATACCCACACGAGACCTTTCTCCTCGAGGAACTTCCTCCCGTGGCTGCTGTAGTGCTTCCACATCCCTGATTCAGTAACCTCAGTCTTCTGCTTTTTCGGATCTGCGCGTCCTTCTGCATATCCTTCTTCTACCCATTTGGTGCCGCACTGTTTCATCGAGATGCCTTCGACGTCGTACCATTGCACCAGTTGTATATACTTGGTGTCAACTACCTGAGAAGTCCAGTCTTCGATAGCTGCCAGGCCCTCTATGAAGGCTTTGATCTCTTCATCGCTAGGTATTTCTTTCGCAGCAACTTTGGCGTGCGCACCCAGTGAGTTCGACTTCGTTTTGCGCTTTTTCTTGGGCGGAGAGTTTGCGTCCTCGTTGTCATTAGGCCCGCTGGGCTCATCCGTGTTGGAAGCGGTATTTGTAGGTAGCAGTGGGGCGTCCGCGGCGACATATGGCTCATTCAACCGACGCTTCCGTGCTGTGGTTGACATCCGCGCTGAGGCGTCAACCTCTTCTGTAGGGTTATCTGTGGATGACATGATCACACTTGCAGACTCTTTCGGTTGAATTGATGTAGCGGCTTGCTGTCGTGTGTCTTCTGCGATGCTTGGATGTTGTGGAGCTCTTCTGTCGTCACCTACACCGGAGTGTTGCTGGTAGTAAATAGTAGGTTGAGGCAGGAGTATAAGTAGATTGGGCAAAAGCGCAGCGGGAGGATTAGGCTCGCGGACTTTGTAAGAGGCACGAGCGGAGCCCACCCGGTGAAAACCATTTTCAGTCAGTCTCGTGAGTGCATGGGCTCATAACAAGAGGCGTCAGTCAACAACGGCGTGTGCGATCTGATTGTGATCGGAAAAAAAGGAAGTGAAAGTAGGAGGCTTCAACTGGCTACGTGACAACAAGACGATAAGGGAATCTGGCCTAAGACGATCCCTCGCCCTTCTGCCTCATCCGCTCACCGCGGCGCCGATATGCTCTGGTCCGAACTTCCACGCCAAGAATCCCGGCAGGCTGACCTTCATTGCTTGTCGCTCGAGGCTTTCCAACTTTTGCTCAACTAAATCCGCCATTTCTGTCTCTCCCCTTTCATTCGCCCTCAGCCACTCGCCGTGCTTGGCCTTGATCGCGACCCGAAGGTGCTCAGGTATAACCGGTGGTGGAGTTGAATTGGGTGAATGACCGGGTTGTACTTGATTGGGAGTGCGAAGGGGGCGGGAGCTGGAACTGGATGCGCGAGGTGCTGAAGACATTCGAGAGGCGTTGCGGCTTTGGGCGGTCTTGACTACACAGCGAAAGATTAGTAGGTTGTTCCTCTTAGTCAAGTTGCCGATGACCGTGTAGAAGACGCACCCGGTTGCTTCGCGACCTTGCCCTGAGACCTCCGTCTTGCTGCTTCCCGTCGCTTTTCTTTCTGTCCTCGCGGCTGTCCTCGTACGTGTACAGCTCCATTCGCTACATCCAGATTTCGCGGATGCACAAACTTGAAGTCTTCGCCGCTTAATCCTCTTTTGATGAAGTCTTCCTTCTCAATCTTCGTGTAGAGTTCCCATGGTCTGATAGCGCCTTGCTCTTGATACCACACTGGGCCCCACCTCCTCACCTGATACGATATACCGTATTTGGTGCTGACGCTGCCATAGCCAGCGCCGTTGTACATGCCCACGACGTCTTTGTGTATGGCCATCGAAGATGCACCATTCGATGACTGCGAGGGCGCCGACCGGGACAGCGGAGCTAGTAGTCGTACTAAGAGGAGTAACGGGCGCATGCGCAAGTAAGGGTTGTGTAGACGACATACTGGCGGTTGGTTGGTTGTATGTCTAGTCATCTGGCAGGCGCGAGCGAAAGGGAAAATGCGGTAGGTGGCCAATCATGAAACAAACGAGTGCCCAGCTGCTCCAGATAAGGCAAGTGCGTCATATGCTCAGCTTTCACTTCAATTGCCCGTAGAGACTAGAAGCGCAGCGCGCAAATTGAATTCGCTATTGGCCCATGAGAGACATCACGCCTCCCAAGGCCTCTGACTTGTCACATGAAGACGCTGAGTCAAACTCATGAGCCACATCCCGTAAGACATGTAAACTACGCAAATTTACGCTCCTTCTTCAAGCCAGCAGCAAGCTGCAAAACTCAACGAAAAAGAACACTTCCCAGACTTGCCAATGCCAGCTCAGACTAATCTCCTCACTGCCAGCATCGAAGCCTATCTTCTGTATGCGCGCCGACCAGGTAATGAATTCGTCAACACCCCCGGCAAGTGTTGATATAGGCTCCTCAGGACCAAATGTACTGAGCTTGCTAGAGTGCGGAACACTGAAGTGTAAGACCGCCTCGCGCTCAGGGTAATGTCTGGAAAAAATTGCAGTGCTGAACATACAAGGAAACCAGCAACGGATACCACAAGGATTAGCCCGAAGGCCATACAAGGTTTGTTCAGTCGAATGACGCATGAAAGCGGTGTGTAAAGAGGCCTTGTTGTAGTTGAGTTGAGTGAGCTGCGAAATCTCGGTGTTGAGAAAGGGAGAGAAGGAATGGAGGGCGGATTTATATAGAGCCAGCGCAACGCTAGCTGGCGGTCAGTCCGTGCGTAGTTACCCAGCCCAGCCCTTCACTGAGAGTGACTGAAGTCTTAGTGACTTGACCAGAGTAGAAGCTTGTTTGGTGTCGAGAGATAGAGAATCTCTGAGTCACTTGACAGAATAGGTAATTCACCGTGGAATGGCGCGACCGATCGCGTCTCTTCTCCCACTTGCGCTGTCAACGTCGCAGTTTTTCACTTTCACTTTCACCAAAGACGCAATTATGCACGCTCACTACGAGTTTCTGGCTTGCAAGTCGGCCTTGGCGGTCGACTTCTTGAAGCTGGAGCTGATCGATTCAATTCACAACCCAATCTCGCCGTACAACCTCTACCTCTTTGCTACTATACCACAGTATAGTTTGCAGCATACGGTCACTCAGCATGGCAACCACGACACAACCTGATGTGGGCGAGGCGGAGAAGTACTTCTGGGAGTCGCTCCCTCCAGAGTTGCGACGCATGGTTTGCGACTACGTAAGTAATACTTGTCTCCCCTCGCAGTGCCTCAATACACCTGGACGACTACATCGATCTCGCCGGCGATCTTTTGAGCAGGTCTTAATCCTTGAAGTGTATCAGGATACGGCATTGCTACTCTTTCTGTGTCATGATGTGCTAACGTATGCTGCTATAGTTGCCCCAATACGCCATCTCTCGTCGGCTTCACGTGGCACTCCGGAATAGATGGGATGACGACGTTGCCCTTTTTGAGGAATATCTCTATAAAAAGCCATATCTACGCATCGAGTCTGCCACAGCGCATCGTTTCGAAGGCTTGTCAGCCGGGAGCCTCGCGAAGTTCCGGGATCTACTTGTGCACGTTACGCCTGAAGCAGGCCGAAGGTCGTTGAGAATCATGAAGAACCTCAACACTCTACTGGACACTCCTGGGACGAAACCGGAGCTTCGCACACTCGCTTTCACCAATGAGAGCCGGGTGACTGCGCAGACTGAAGCCCTCTGCCTAAGGCTTCTGCAGCGGTATCTTCCTAATCTCGATACCATATGTATACCAACATGGTACGATGGTGAGAAGTCGAGTGGGAACCTCTTTTGGGGATCATTGCCCCATCTTCTCCAGAAATGGGATTTCTTTCATCCCAAAAACGATGAGGAGTTGGAGGACATTGAACTCCACAATGAGGCAGCCGCAGGCGACTCCAAGGACTCGAGTGAGTTTGATCCATTGGTCCGAATACCAAAGCTTATCGAGACAACTGGAAGTCCGATAATGCTGTTCAAGTTGCGAAAAGAAAATGGCGAAGAGGTGGAAATCCTGGTCAACCGCGACGCCCCTGCTCATTATTGCAGGAGGTTGTTGAAAGAATGCAAAGGCAACAAAATTCTTTCGATTGTCATCGATAACGGTCGTGATGGGGACCCAGTACCGCTAATCCACATCATCAGGGGTATTGGCTGGCGAACCAGACTGAAATGTCTAGAGGAGCTCAGCGGCACACACGTCGATCTTGCGCAAATCGACGTCAAGAAACACTTCCTCGCCAAAGCCATGACGTCACTCCAGATCCGCGACTGCGCAGGGGTCAGCAGCTTCTTGAATCAATGCCATAGCGCATCAGTCGACCTTACATCTCTCATCTTCAAAGAGTCGGAACGCGAGATCGAGCAAGAGGAAGAGACGGCATTGTGCACCATCATAGAGTCTTGCAGCGATTTGCAGACCCTGTGCCTGATCTACGACAAGGCCAATCCGATCATCGAGGGTACCACCACACCAAGCTTCTGGGAAGGCAGCATTAGCAAGATTGACCAGCCCGATTACTGCCACTTTCCCCTGGCCACAATCCTCCCTAGTATTGGGCATTCATTGACATCTCTACATCTCGGAGCTGACCCAAGCCTTCGACTTCACACAAAGGATCTCGCTTTCATCGCTACCCAATGTACCAACCTCGCCAGCCTTGGTATCCCATTTCCCGCCTTGACCGAGGACATTACTCCTGACCAGTTCCGTCAAGGGATATCGGATCTCGGTGTTCTACGAGACCTACTACTCCTCCAGTATCTCCACCTGTCATGCCCGCCGACCGAGCCCGATGAAGACGGCGAGCTGCCACCCCCAGTCGAAGACATAGCAAGCTGCGCTCTGGAGATATTACTGAACAAGTGGATGTTGACTCACGTCAAATACTTCACTGTGGCCTTTCGCACAGCGACGTTTACCCGCGACACCTGCCATTTCCGGGTACTATCGTACACCAATAAGCTCGAACGCATCTCCGAGAAAAAGCTAGGAAGGAACATGGAAGCATTTGGTCACTTTGTACGAGGCGACTGGGACGAGATGGTGAGAAAGAAGACGGGACTTGAGCTGCCGCCAGCTGATGAGAACGACTCAAAGGATGAAGGTACGGAGGGATACATGGTAGACAGTGCACCGTACAGGCATTTTGACCCTTGGTCTACAGCTTCGCGCTGAGAGTGTTTGAGCCATTCAAAGCATCGTCGATGGCACGCATGGCCTGTACCAGCTTCTCTTCTTGTAATCTAGGTGCGACGACTTGTACACAAAGCGGCGTGCCAAGGTAGACCGAACGATCAGTGTTGGTCCCTGCAATTCGTGTTAGTATATGAGCGCTTCGGTGCTTCCAGCGAACCGAGGAAAATAACAATACTTACAAAGCTCCCTGTTTGCTTTGTCCCAACTTCCCAGTGGCTCCGTGCTCGCCATCTCTCCCTTCATATCTGCCTCTTCAAACGACCTTACTGGTACAGTACCGGCAGGGTAGTCTAACAGTACAAACGAACTTGTGTAGCTGACGCCGTTGTACCGGTCAATGGGCGGCACAGGGTGTGGCGCGACTGGGCAGATGAAGGCATCGATCTCGCCATGCGCATCTTTCCAGATGCTCAAAAAGTCCTTTCGCAGCTTCTCGCGCTTGCCATGGAATTGCTGAACTTTGGGAAGGTCCATCGGCTTCTTGCGCTTGAGTCGAGTGGATAGCCATGGCGAAAGTGGCTCGCTGAACGATTCCAGCAAGTCAAACATGGCGTTGCCACCTTCAACACCAAACAGCGCATTGGCGAGGGACTGACATTGAGAAAAGAGAGGAGTGATGTCCATCTCAACTGCCTCGATACCAGACTTTTGCAGTTTAGCTTTGACTTCATCTAAGATGCTGGAGATTGGTGGATGTGGCTCAATGACTCCATCCCGCCGGACGATGCCGATCCGTAGCTTCTTTCGCGTAGTTGACAGGAACTTCCATGGCGATGGTATGACATCTGGATCCATATTCCACGGCTGCTGGGATGCGACTGCGCTGAAGAAGAGTTCGATGTCGCGCATGGTGTGCGCGAGCGGCCCTGCACTCGCCGGGATACCAACTTTTGTTGCTCCAGGAAGCATACCGCCCTCTTGACCTGCGTATGGGATACGTTCCCAGCTGGGCTTGATGCCGAACATACCATCGCACATGGCCGGGATCCTGATGCTGCCGCCCACATCTGTGCCTACACCCAAGATTGAGCCGCGCATCGCGATGAGAGCGCCCTCTCCACCTGAGCTTCCACCAGCGGTCACAGCAGTGTTGAGCGGATTAATAGTTCGCCCGAAGACGTTGTTGTGGGAGTCGAGTGCCATGAGCGTTTGAGGTACGTTGGTCTTGCAATAGAGAACTGCACCGGCGTTGAGTAAGCAATCGACTAGGATCGAGTTCTCTTGTGCCGGTTTGAAGCAGAGAGCTGCAAGACCGATCGATGCATCATGACCTCGGACCCTGAAGGTGTCTTTCAGTGAGATGGGAACGCCGTGGAGTGGCCCAAGGGGTGCTTTTCCTGATGCGAGATGGGCGTCAAGCTCCTCGGCTCTCTTCAGCGCGTCATCAAAGAAGACTTCTGTGAGGCAATTGGTGACTTGGTGGGCAATTGCTGCTCTCTGCCATGACGTTAGTACATCAGCGGCTACGAAGAGGTCTGCTCCGATCTGGGACGGCTCACTTTACAGAAAGCCCGTGTCACATCGATGCATTTGAGTTTCTTCTCTCTGATTGCTTCGGCCAGTGCGACAGCATCATATCGTTCGGTGATGTCCAGCTCCTCTTTTGTCAATAGCCCAGACTTGCGTGGTATGTCCATGTAGCTCTTTACGTCGGCTCCCGGTAAGGCATTCAACTTCCATTCTTTTGGAATGCGCTTGTTCTCTTCTGCTTTCTTCCGCCTCGATATGGACCGCCAATCTTTGTCTGAAGATGAGCCTCCTTGCGACATTGTGATGTATGCGACGGTTGAGGAGTGACGCTGTGATATCGCGGACATAGAGGACGCGCGAGTAGAAGCCGAGGTATACTGGATTGGGATTAGCTTGAGGGGTAGGGGCCCGGGGACGTCGACACCTCCAGGGCTGCCCAGGTGGTCAACTCGCTTTCGCAACGCCGTGGACGCGCGAGCAAATAAAGCTAGGCTAAAGCAACGCCTGTCGCTGTACGTTCTACCGAACCTCCCACTCATTACTCGCCTTACGCACCTTGGGGCATACATGCGCTTAGATATGTCCATCTTTGCTCCTTTTTCGCGCCACTTCCGACTTCAGCACGAGTTGTCGCAACGGACAGCCTCTGCGTTGAAAAGTCTTGTTATCCAGAGACGAGAGCTCGAGCGCGCAAGGTGCAGGCTGGAGTGCCTATCCGAGACTGCAGGACGCCTCTTCGCGCTAGGGAAATGAGCGTACCGTACCTGGCGTACCGAGAGGATGCGATAAGGGCTCAGTCTCGAAGAGCCACGAACAGCCTCAAACAACGACTATGAAGGCATCGGTACAGCCGCCGGAGTACTTCAGAAAGGTCACATGTCTACGTGTTCGGCCTGACTTTAGTTGCTGACATCTGACATGACGGGGAGTCGCGGTCGCGCTTCTTATCCCTGCCGCTGACAGCCAGGGCGCGCCGCAAGCGCTGTCCCAATTGGATGGCGTCTCCTGCCCCGGAATGTTTTCCCACTCGGCCTGCCATCTGGCACCACGACGCACGCCGTGCCCCCATTGCTAGTAGCCCGCCCATAGACACCGCACTCGCTCTTGTACTCCTTTCCCTTCTCTACCTCTGCACCACTTGCATTACATTTTTTTTGTTAAATTCGATATCCGCATCCTTCGCTATGGCAGCCGGCAACTTCTCGCTGCCCCCGGGCCAGCACCCTTACTACCCCATTGAGAAGGAGATTGTGGGCTATCTGGCCAACGAACTGGGCACGCTGGACCTGCTGCTCATGTTCGCTGCCGGCTGCGTCGCCATCTTCAGTGTCACGTACGTGATGGTCAAGCGCCTGCGCCCCAATGCCAGCACCGGCGACCTCTCCACCATCATGTGGTTTGTGCTGTGCGGCTGCATCCACTCGTTCTTCGAGGGCTACTTCGCCTACAACTTTAGGAATATGGGCGGATTGAACGACCTCTTTGGCCAGCTGTGGAAGGAGTACGCGCTCAGCGACTCGCGTTACCTGACCCAGGACGCCTTCGTTCTGTGCATGGAGACCGTCACCGCTGTACGTATACGTCTTGTTTGGGCTTCTCTCGAGGAAGGACAGCCACTAATCAACATTCTCACAGGTATTCTGGGGCCCCGGTTCCTTCCTCTGCGCGTACCTCATCGCCATCGACCACCCGCTTCGCTACTCGGCCCAACTCATCGTCTCGCTCGGCCAGTTCTACGGCGACGTACTGTACTATGCTACCTCGCTTTTCGACCACTACATCCTCAACCTGTCGTACTCGCGTCCTGAGCAGTTCTACTACTGGGGATACTTTGTCCTGATGAACGCTTTCTGGATTGTGATCCCAGGATACCTCATGTACCAGAGTGTCATGGCCACTTGGAGCGCGTTTGCGGCTGTCAACGACGCGGCGAAGCTCGTTGAGAAAATCGGCAAGAAGCGCAACTAGAAGGATGTTCCATGCATCAGACGCATACAAGCAGTGCCTCTGAGGAGGACACCAATACCGCTAGAGTGGAGGAGTGACTTGGCCAAGGACATCATTTTTACGGGTTGATTGTTGGGATGGGTTGAAAAAGCATTTTGGATACAGACACGGTACTTGATACCCTAGTTTTGAAGGCGTGGCTTGGACAGGACGCCCTAGATCGATAGACTCGGATAATGCTAATAGAAGATTATGGCAAGTAGATGCAGCTTCAGAACTCCTTTACAACGTATGTTCCCGGAAACTTAGCAAGTAACGCCGGGATTGCCGATCACCCATGTTAGTGTAAACCCTATTGTCGGCATTTTTCGCGTCGTAAGCTCGATCCTTGCCGCCCATCACAAACAGGCCGAGCAGTACATAAGCACTTGGAGAAGTTCCCGGCATCTTTACGTGGGCTAGAACTCTTGACACAAACAACCATGTATCTGTCGACTACTTCCCTCGCACACTGGTGTCTTTTTGCCCTATCGGCGACAGCTCTTCCCAACGCCGTAAATCATGCGTCTCCTCCCATCTCCATTCAGATGGCCCAGTCGATCATCTCCCGGAGCCAGGGTATCCTGATCAGCCAGACCGACTCCTCTGCCCTATTGCAGGCTGGATTTACGCAGAAGACGTTCCACGAGATCCTCTCCACTTATGCAAACAGTTCCTTGGCCCCAGCACTTAACGCCTACATTACTAAGAGCGCCGACTCTGTGGTACCTGTCGTCTCCAACGCAACGCGCGACACGAAATACCCATTGGACCGTCTGAGCAGCGGAAACGGTCTACTACGATTATGGCAGGAAACCGGGGATGAAAAGTACAAAACAGCATTCGAAGCATTGAGAAAGAGTGTGGATTTGCAGCCTAGAAATGACCAAGGCGGGTTATGGTATTATGTCTACCCGTACTGGAGTTACCTGGATGGCATGTTTAGTCTGACTCCGTTCCTCGCCGCATACACAAACGATGTTGGTAACTCTGCCATGACTGAAGATACGCTAGAAGACATGGTCTTCCAACTCGATCTGCTATGGCAGCGCTGTTACTCGCAAGAAACAGGTCTCCTAGTACACGGTTACGATGCCAGCCACACAGCAGTCTGGGCCAATAGCGCTACAGGCGCCAGCCCGCACGTGTGGGGACGCAGTCTGGGATGGTACTGTATGGCACTCATCGATACGCTCGAATTGCTCCCCGCGAATGCAAGCCACGCACGCCAGTACATCGGATCTCGGTTCCAACAACTCATGCCCGCTATCGTGGCAGCCGCAGATGGAAAGACTGGGGCGTGGTGGTAGGACATGTCCCTGTACGAACTGCATATGAGACATTGACTGACTTCGTACACTCACCTCTTAGGCAGGTAATGGACCGACCTGGCGAAGAAGGCAACTACTTGGAGAGTAGTGCAAGCAGTATGTTTGTGTACTCTTTGCTCAAGGGTGTAAGATTGGGGGCTCTATCCACGAATGCAGCATGGAATGGCACTGCTTCATACAGCAGCAACCAGAATGCGTACGTAGATGTAGCGAAGAGAGCGTACGAGTACATCGCCGAGACATTTGTCGTCCATAATGGGAACGGGACGCTAGGCTGGAACGGCACGGTCGGGGTATGCAGTCTGAACTCGACGGCTAGCTATGAGGTGAGTAATGGAAGGGTGCAGCAGAGTGTGTCAATGCTAACGGGATATGTCAGTATTATGTGGGACAACCGATTGTCTACAACAGTCCTCTGGGGTCGTTGGCCTTTGTGAGGGCAAGTTTGGAGGTTGAAAGATGGGCCCTACAAGGTTGAGAGGTGGTATGGGAGACACGTTGTCTTGGCGCGTACCAAGGCGGCCGTCTGCGGTCAGAAAAAGCAGACACAGGAGGCTAAAATAAACCATGAGATAATTCCACATTAAAATCTCCGCAACAAGCGCACTGAGTGGTGCGATAGCCTCGAAGCATTCGGCAGCGGGCAAATACAAAACCTGTTGTTGCCGTTTTCCATGCATCGTACCATCAAGGATGTCTGTTGAATAAGATGGCGGGGTTAGATCACAGGCCGCGGAGCATATCATCGCACTTTGTTGTGCGCATCTTCGATGCAGTCGTAATGCCAGTAATGCCAGCAAAGCTGCAGCATGGGTTTGTTGATCGAATCGTGGGTCGACGTGGTGCACTGGTCTGTAGGCGAGCCTGTCTCTCATGGATGTTCCCGCGGGATAGCCCAACGTGACTGGGCTGCGAGATAGCAAGCTGGGAATGTCTCAGCCGCCGTGTAAACAAGAGGCTGGAAGGACTCGGACTCGAGCGTGTCTAGATGCCGGCGCTGCATGGCAAGTTTATGCTGATCTCGCACAAGCTCATGGGCTTATCGTATTGCTTGTCGGCGGCACTGGAACGTGCGGGCAGACTTGGCCAGTCCGGTTTTACTGGCGGGCCGCAGCCATTATTGGGTCATCAAACATCACACCGTCCCTCTAGCAGTTCGCTCGCCCTGCGCTACATTCAACGTTCCCCTCTGATGGGGTGACAGCTCTCACCACACTCACCTATACACTCGCTGTCCAAAACGTTGATCCCGCAGCCGCCCGCACAGAGGCAGCTCCGGCGTAGCTCTGGAAACGGCCCGTCAGCCACGCCCACGCAAAACACCACAACACTCGCACCCGCCCGTCGCAAGCCGCCCCGTCCCCGTGACGTCTGCCCGCAGCTCCAATGACACTGGGACTCGATGCCCGCTTCCCCCCGGCCCAGTGACCCCGACAACACGGCTGGACAGCAGAGAAATGGCACGCCGGGCAAGAAGATGGGCGCGACGGACAAACAAGCAGCCATGGACGGCAAGGACTTTGCCAAGGCCATTGGCATCAACAAGCCCGCCAACGTGCGCGACAAGATAAAGCGCTGGCAGCAGGAGGTCGACCCCGACGCCGCGAGCAAGGAAGGCGCCGGCGCATCCGCCTCAGAGGCCTCCACCAAGCCCGCCGCCTCGCCCAAGCCCGCGACCACGCCCAAGTCGAAACCCCACGACGACAAGCCCAACTGGAAACCCACACATGAGCGCGGGAAGTCGGTCGGCGCCAGCCCAGAGCGCCCGGGCAGCGCGAAGAAGACGCCTGTCCCCCACAATGAACTCGACGAGGACCTGCTCACGGCGACAGCGCCAAAGAAGCGCGTCATCAGCGACTCGCACTGGCGCGCCAAAATGTCACCGCCGAAAGAAGCCGCCGGTCGCCCACAGCCAAAGACGATCCCCAACGCCTGGGTGCGCCCCTCGAGGATCATCCCCAAGAAGCCCGCAAGCCCTGAGCTCAAGCCCATAGCCCCCGTTACGCCCCAGTCAAACCCTCTCTTGCCCCTCGCGGAGTACATAGGCAAGAGCACAGGACAGAAGAAAGCCCCGCCGAAGCCACGCAGACCATCGAAACCGTCGAGCTCAGAGAACGAACAACGCCCGGCGAGCAGTGGGGCTGGAAGTGGAAAGACCGCCAAGAGCGATGAGACGCCATCCGATCCTACTTCGCCCCAGCCCGAGAAAGAGAAGACGGAGATGGTGAGGATGCGGCGTAGCAGACGGCGCGCGCGCACATCACCCCGCGCATCCATGTCGGCAGAGGATCTTATGCCCTTCACGCCATGGACTCGGCCCCCAGGACGCCGCTCGGGCTCAGTACAGAGCGACGACCCCCACAATATGGTCACGGTCGAGTACGCAGAGAGCTCTGCCCCATCGCTCAACGAGAGCCGCATCACGTCACCCCGGGACGACGAGCTGCGAGAGAGACGGCGCCGGCGTCGACCAAGAAGCAACGGTGCTCGCACAGAGGACGAGAGCACCAAGCCCGCGCCAAAGCCTTCGCGGAAGAAGAGTCGCAGGTCCTACCCAAGGACCCAGGAAGAAGCTGCAACACCCTTGATCATCCCAGCAGCCCCAGAGACGACCACTCCCACCAAGGCCACGGGAAGCCGCTTAGAAGCCTGGCTCAGCAGCACGCCCGACCCTCTGGCAGAGTCGAAACCCCGACGCAGACGCAAGTCCAAGGACTCTGTGTCGAGCCCAGAGTCCGCCTCCAAGGCCGGCAAATCAGACGTCACAGCATCGACCGATGCCACACAAGAGATCCCAGTCAAGAAGACGCGCTCGCGCCGCAGGCGGAAGTCCAAAGAATCCGTATCCTCCCTCGACTTGCCCGCTACCGTCGATGCTTCCGAAGTCACTGCCTCAGAGGTCACTACCTCCACCAGGACGACACAAGATGAGCCACGCAAGAGGTCACCAAGGAGGAGAAAATCGAAAGAGTCAGTCTCGTCTGTCGATTTGCCCTACAAGGCCGAAAAATCAGACGTCAGCGCGTCCACTGATGCGACAAAAGACGACCCTGTCGAAAGCCGCCGTAGCAGTGGTAGCGGTAGCAGACGGCGCAGAAGACGGTCGAGCCGCGAGATGACCATCAATACCCAGGATATCGACGAGACCCCATCTACTGTCGTCTCGGATACTACGACAGAGACGACAACCCAAGACCAGGAAAGTGAAGTGTCCGTCACTCCGACGCCCTCGCTGAAGCGCCGCGGTGCAAAGCGCGGCCAGTATTCTCCTACCAAAGGCCGATCTATGTCCTCTCCTCTCCGCGAGACCACGTCGATAGACGACATACCCAAGGATGATATCACCGACTTGGACACTGCTTCGTCCGCCCCTTCTTCCTTTGCTGATGCGCCTGTACTTGACGCCATGCCTAAGCCTCTGCGACCGCGACAACTTCTAGGACCGCGTATGTTCCCTTCGACTGGCAAGCGCCTTTCAACCATTGCTTCGCAGTCAGCGCGATCCTCGCAGGTACCAGCTTCTGATACAATCACGACTATCTCCGAGGAAGCAGGCACTGGTCCTGGAGCACCTGCATCAGAAGTAGGCTCGTACTTGAACCCGGAAACTTCGACCATTATCAGTCGCCAGAGTACCCGGCGGAGGAAGCTTGCCAGACATGAGGATCTTATCTCAGTGCTTTCCATGCCCAAGGCAAGCTCGAAGAGCATCATCTCTGCCAGAAGTATCCGTACCAACAGGAGCCGCCTTGCCACTGCCACTGTCGACGACATCATGAAAGAGCTCTCCTCTGACGAAGCCAAATATATGAGAGAGCTCCGCACACTGGTCGACGGTGTTATCCCTGTCCTTCTTAGCTGCGTTCTTTCCAAGTCCGAGTCCGCTATCGCTGCTGGCCTGTTCTCTCGCTCCTCCAAGTCCGATCCTAGTGAAGTTACTAAGCCAATCGTCGACATGGGTGTCTGCTTAGAGCGACTTAAGAACCTGCACAAGCGCGTCCCTAGGGAGGACTCCGATGCACTTGTTTCCTGGGCTCAGAGTGCACAACGAGTGTACTCTGACTACATCGCTGCGTGGCGCCTCGGCTTCCAAGACGTCGTAATCAGTCTCGCGCCGGCAGATGACGATCCGTTCAAGCCCGCAAAGGTCGTCAATGGGCCAGATGACGGTGCCCCATGGGACGAAGGCATGCCGCGAAACGCTGAGGGATATGTAGTCAACAGCGATGGCGAGCGTGTTGACGTCGCCTATATGCTCAAACGCCCACTGGTTCGACTCAAGTATCTGTCGAAGAGTTTGAAGGTACGTTGAATTGACTTGTCCATGCTGCCGCAAATACTGACATCAATCAAGGGCATCAATCATGTGAAACCTTCCGAGCGCGTCGAGCAAATCTCGAAGATTTTCCAAGACCTAGTTACGACAGCACGCAAGCGGTCGAACGACGAACAAGCCCGCCTCGAAGACGAAGCCGCGGCTAGCGTTGATCCCACTCGCGCACGCGATCCCCGAAGTCTCGCCCCACTTGCCGGCGTCCGGGTTGATTCCACGCGCTGCGTGCGAGCTAGAGACCACTTCGACCTACATCTGTTCCATTCGAGTGGTCAAGAAATGAGTTGTCGCGTTGAGATATTACTCCGCGACAACGCACCAGGTACGGGAGTCGGAGGCGACCTCCTCTTCTGCGAAGTCGATCCTACAGGGCGATGGTTGCTCCTCCCACCTGTCCACCTCAGCAATGCATCAGCACGGAATGGCGACCTAAAGGGCGAAATAATTGTCATGATCCGTGGAAAACAAAACGATGGATCAGAGTGGAGCGAGATCATGTCTTTGATATCCGATGATGAGCAAGCTGGCTTTGAGTGGGTGCAGATGCTCGGTCTCAACCCCATCCCACCTCAAATCTCTGAAGTCAGGAAGAACCAGGCCACACCCACCACACACAGGCCGACAAGCAGCCATGGATCCTCGTCTCTACTTTCAGCTGCAACTGAATCGACACCCCCACAGAAGAGCAGGACACCAAGCCCACATGAAATTGACATACCTATTGGGGAGCAACATACTGAAGTATCAAAAGTATGGCACTATGACACACCCGATAGGCGCAACCAATCACGCACCATCTCGCCTGTAACTCCGCCCAGTCACGATGACTTTGTCTTTGGCAAAATAGACGACTCAGAACCCCATACGCCCACAGATCCCATGCAGACGGCATACCAACTGCTCAACGATCCTGATCGAACACCCCGTGGTCTTGATGAGGCGGTGCGAAATGAGGGCACTGGATCGCCTTCGAGTCTGAAGCGGACAAGGGCGAAGAGGCTGTCTAAGAACCCTACCCTTTCTCCACATTCAGCACGGCCGTCCCGTCAGATCACTCTCGAAGATCCGGTAGAGCCAGAGAAAATTCAGGCGCCAGTACCGGAGTCCAAGCCACGCCGGAAATCCACTAAAAAGCGACCCCAAAAGAGTTACAGTGTTTGGATGCCATCTTCGCAAGTTGGCGATTCCGACGACTCTGAAGAATCGTACAGCTCCGAAGAAGACAACAATACTACCACCATGGATTCCGAGATCTCACCACCCGGCTCGCCTCCCTCGCCGCAACGTCCACAGGCACACAGACGAGTCTCATCTGTCCCCTCGCTAGAATTACCGAGCATCCCAAGACAAAGGAAATCAAGCCGGCCCTCTACGCCAACGCAGGATCAAGAAGATGACGATGACAACTTCCGGGAAGTCTCAGCCTCCGCGCCATCGAAGCTGCAAGGAAAGAAACACGACATAATTGTCGATGATATCGTAGAGCCCAAAGCGGAGGTCGAAGAGCCGCCTCCAACACCGCCGCATCGATCGCCCAGTCCAGCAACCCCTGTGACACTCAAGGGAAGTAAAACACCAGTATTCACTCCTACGCTGCCTGGTTTCAAGAACAAACGCCGGTCATCGTCACCCTTGAAGCATGAGTATGAGCCATCTACCTGCACAGAGGAGTCAAGCGAGAGCGAGGAGGACACTGCTTCTGAGGATGAGGTGGACGATGAAGATGAAGAAAGCCTCACCTCGGAGTCGTCAGAAGACGAGTTAGATGACGACGTTCCCATGCCACTTATGCCGATCGGATACCTTGGGCCACGCGGGTACCCTGGACGCTCATACACCACCGGTAGAGAAGCCAGTCGTCCCACTTCATCAGAGAAGGTTGAGAAGGTAGAGGAGGAGACCAAGAAGTTTCCCAAAGTCTCACCTCCTGCATCAATCTACACCCTCCCCAACGGCACTATCACCCCATCACAATCCGCGTCGAACACTCCATACAGAGCAGTTCCGCAGGGTTCCGGCAAAGCCTCCAAGACCATCGCATCCATCTTCGCTTGGTCCGATGCTGGCCGATGGGACAGTTTGCATCCAGACGAATGTAGCATCGTCGTTACGCCAGGTAAGATCGAGGTCTTCGAGATCACAATCAATCACTCCAAGCCTTTCCTGGCCGACGGCGACGAGATCATCACTCCCGAGGGAGGTGCTCCCCTTATTGCGGTTGAGCTTACCCCTCTGGTGCCGTTGCGAAAATCAACGGCCATTGATATCTCCATTCGCTCCCCACCCACCGCAGAGTCGCGCATCAAAGCTGGCAATAACATTATGTTGAGAAGTCGCAATGCAGCGGAGTGCGCCCAACTATACGCCATGATCAACCAGTCTCGTATCAACAACCCCACCTACATCGCGCTCCAGAACGCGCGCGGCCCCTACGGACAATCGAGCTGGGCCGAGGCGATGGACCGTCAGAACGCGGCTAGGACAAGCGCTGAGTCTTCTGGCTGGCTCGGAGGTACGCTAGGTAGGAGAAGCAGCTACCGCAAGTCAAGCACACGCGCTGCCTCTATCTCCGCAGCGACTGAGTCTTCTGTTGGAACCATGAACTCTGCTCTCCGCTCTGCACTAGGCCGATTCTCGTTCGGAAAGAGCGGCGTCTTTAGCATCCGCAACTCAACACTCGGATCCCGCAGTACTGGCTCCTCATTCGACAGCGGTTCCAACTCCCCACGCGGCTCAGGCGCATCTACACCTACCGGCGATATTGTACGCGCGCCCGGTGCACCAGCTGGAATTACGAACACGAAGTGCAGGCTTTATGAGCGAGAGTCACTCAAGAAATGGCGCGATATGGGCAGCGCACGCTTAACAATAATGCTGCCGTCACCCAACCCAAGCGTGCCATCCTCGCCTACGAACCCACGACAGCGCGCACCTGGTACCAGAGATCATACCCAGGAGCGACGTATTCTCCTTACAGGCAAGAAACACGGTGAAATACTACTTGACGTCACTCTGTCCGAGACGTGCTTCGAGCGCGTCGCACGCAGTGGTATTGCTGTCAGCGTATGGGAAGACCACTTGAATGAAGACGGTCAGGTCGGCGGCGTCGGCAAGACGGGTGGTGTCTTGGGCGCAAGAGCAAGAGTCTTCATGGTGCAAATGAAGAGTGAGAGGGAGTGTGCTTACTGCTTCAGTTTACTGGGTAAGCTGAGGTACTAGGCCACGAGTAAGGAAAGAGAAGAGAGGGACATGGACCGAAACGGCAAGCGCATCACAGCAACTCACAACACGCCGCTACTGCCTCTGTTGCGCACTGCATATTGTCACCACCATCGATTTTGCGTTTTCATACTGCGAGCAAGCGTGGCGTTTGTTCATGGGATTTACACGGGCGGTATTTCAAGAAGGCTTCTGTGATACCACTTCCACATTCCCCACATACAATTTTTCACTTTGTAATCACGCTATTGTGTTTCTTACTTTCCTTGTCAATACTGGTTTTCATGCATATGGATGGAGTGTGTCTGTTCTTGTTTTCCATGGGGAATATACACGTGTCTTTTGCGCTCGATACCAGGTGTGTATTTGTTTGATGGTTCTTGGTCTTTTGGTAGTGGGATGAGGAGGGGTGTGTGTGTGATGAACGAAGCTGTGATAGTGGGTGTGAGGTGAATAGAATTAATGGAAGATGTGTCGGCAACTTAAAATTTCCGTGCTGAGCTGACGGATACGTGTCATTACGATGACTCCACTATGATGGCATACATCTTCTTGGCGAATACATGTCGTTACGAGGGTTATAACTATCACGACAAACATCCAACTGCCGTTTATATGACCTTCAGTACTTCGGCCTCGCCCACCGCGCCGTCTTCGTATCCACGAGGCCCTCGTATGTACACTCCTTTGTGTCACCATACAGCTCCATGTCGACCCCAAGCTCCTTCGCCCACACAAGCTCCGACTGCTTTGAGTCATCCCTGTTGACCTTCAGGTGCACAGCCACAGGTTCCGACTTCCCTCCAGCGTGCTCGACGAAGTCCCTTACCGTGATGGAGAGGTACTTGAGTCCTCTACACTCACTTGAGACGATAGCGAGGACTTCGTACGCAACACGCTGGAGTGCCGTGCTGATGGCCTTGGTGCCCATCCTAGGCTCTGTCCCCAGATTTGCGACAAACAAATGCAGGTATTCGAGTCCATAGATAGTGGAGAGAATTGTTGTTTGTTCACCAACATCTCTCCACATATCGTCACTCAAGTGACCTACTTCAATCGCATCCCAGAGCACTGGGCATGGAATGCCAACGTGTCTTAGATCTGGGAAGTACTGACCCAGGAGTTGTAGTTCCTGGTCAGGAACTTCTGACCTCTCTCCAATGCGCAGGGAAATTGTCTTCAGCATTGGCGGCGACTTGCGCAGCAGGTGCCCGATGCCATACACCTCGCTTTGTCGAGCCTTCTTTCGCTCTTTCCTCGATACAGCCTTTGTTTGGCCATTGGCATCAGGAGCGCTGAGCGCAGTTTTGACTTGCTCGTCCGAATTGTCTCTTCGCGCGTGGAAGCAGAAGTGCTCCAATTTGCTGCAATGTCTTGTCACATTGCGAAAGACTCCATCCCGTACTTCTGGGTTCAGTTTTGGGTACTCCCGTAGGTAGATAAACGTGTGTAGATCAGAGTTTCTGAAGGCATCGACGCTTGTGAATTGGCTTAAGCCAGGGCAGTTGTACAGTCGTAAGAGGCCGATTTTGTTGACAAGATAGGCATGTTGTGGAACGTAGCCCGTTTTGAGAAGAAGATTGACTTCGGCCACTCGAAGTTCTTCCAGAATGATGCCATTGGGCATTTGCTTGAAGAGTCGCGTCAGCACGTCGTCCATGAGAGTGTTGTCCTTATGGTTGTCGTTGATGATCGACACAGAACGGACTCGGTACTGGTGCTTGCTGCTAATCATGCCGCGGACAATTTCTGCGGGGGCGTAAGGGGCGACGATGAGGTCGAGGGTTCGATCTTTCAGATCATCGAACAAGGTACTAGATACGATCCGAATGAGGCTGATGCACAAGCCAAAATGACCAGTCAGCTCTCGGATTTGAGGAGGTGCGTCTTTGGGTAGGTAGTAGCCTTTGGGCGCCCGCTGCATTGGTCCATATATGGTTTGACGTGTGACGGAGGTATTGTGGAACTTGATTGTGCGGCGCTCATACTGGTCTCGTGTGTCGAGGAATGTCCAAAGGCGGTGCATGAATGCTTCGTGGCTGGGAATGCGGGCGAGGTTTCCAATGTGGAAAGTGGGAACCATGAGGAGCTCTGGTTTTGGTAGATGCTGATATGTGTGTAGCACCTGGTCCACAGTGCCTGAAACCACGACGCTGTTTGGACTGAACATGACCGCCTTGACTGGAGTCGGCTTGAGAGCGATCAGGAGGCTGTTCATCTGCCACCCAAGCTCCTCAGATACGTCGAAGCTGATCGCGTGGAAGTTGTATGGATGGTTAAGTAAGGCGCTTGGCTGCTGTATAAAGCTCGGGCGCTTCCTCGTGAGGCGCATCTCGACATGTCTAACGAAAAGTCTCTGTAGCTTCCTAGTGGCTCCTTTGCGCTGCCTTCTGGTGGATTGCAACAACAGTATATACAAGTCGCGTTGAGAGAGCTGTCAAAAGTTAGTCGAGGGCGCTACAGGAGTCGAGTACTACACGTACATGTTGGCAAACAAGCTGCATCAGCTCTTCAGGTAGGGTCCAAAAGTCGCCTTTGCTAGGCTTCCCTTTAGTGACACCGGCGGTCGGGCGCAAGCGCTTTGGGGGGTGAGGCTCGTCGGAGTCGTGTGTATGTTGAGTCTTCCGCTTCTCAGGCCGCAGGGGACTGGCGTGCTCGATCGGAGGTGCGATTGTGGAGCGCTCATTGTGGTCCGCGGGGAATTCAGACATGGTGATCGTCGAGCTGGGGAGTGCTCTGCTTTTTGGAGGCGTCGTGTGTGGATGGGAACGAGTGAGAAGTGGAGAGTGCGCCACGGGGTACACGTGGGTGACTGTGAGGGATAGTAGATTGCCGCGTTGCAAGTTGCGGCTCGCTCGAGACCCAGATAGGAAAGCGACATTTTTGCAGTGAATGAGCGTATATTAGTGAAAGTGAAGCGGTGAAAGTCACCCCGCCGTTATACCGACATCCAGACACTGGCGGTGGAATGAGCGGGCTCTCTTAGTGGTCTCGACGTATCACATAGACTTTGAGGAACCTAGGAGCACGAGGCGGCGGTTTGACTGGAGTGTACTATAGGACTAGATCTATGGGTAGGACATTCACGAGAGAACATGGTATCTGCATTCGAGCCATTATGGAAGGTTGCCTCTAAAGACGCGATATAGGTCAAAGTAGAAGCATTGAAGGATGGAAAGCATGATGGCGGTGGGGTTCACGAAGATGGAGGGGTATGAGAACTTGTGAAAGAACGAAAGTCACGCCGTTGCTGGATCAAGACGCTTGGCATGTTACCATCTAACGTGACTTCACGCTTGCGTGCAAACATAATCGTGTCCCTTCTCGTTTCCCTTCTTCAGCCCAGCAGCATGCCGCAAAAGCAAACGAAAAGAATGTGTAGCAGAATTGCGATGAAACCCATTTATACATCGAGAAACGGAGGGATAGGCTCGGTCTTGCACCTCATTGCAGTATCCGTCCGTTCCTATCACAAGAGGCGCCGGCTGGAGGTCGACTTATCAGTACTGCCATACGACTTGATCCATACTGATAATTTCGTCAGTACTCCCAGCACAGTACTGATATAGGCTCCTCAGAACCAGCGGCAGGGGTCGGCTGGCCGGTAAGCAGCATGCTAAGCACGGCTTTCGGCGCAGGGTGTGGACAAGCCGGACACCAATCTCTAGGTTGGTGAAAGACGTTGCCTCGGAGCCATGAGGATCAGCCCGAAGGCCATACAAGGTTGAAGGTAGGTAGCCGCCGAATCAGCGAAAGATGTAGAAGAGGTCCGCACGAACGCGAAACCGAAGAGAAAACCTTGTGAAAAATGCCGCATGAGGAAGGAAGGATGAGGTGGCTACCCTCCTTGTTCCAAGATACAGAACAGAACAGCTTGAGGAACCCTACGGCAGATCGCAATGCCTGAGTACGGGAAGTCGCCATACCACAGGTATTGCTACTGTGCAGTCGAGATGCTGAAGCAGAAGTGTTGCGCATGTTGCAAAAAGGAGAGTAAGTGTAGTTCAATTTGATATGATGCGCGCGAGCGCGGAGCAAGAAAGGGCTTGGTGTACATTCCGCGAAATTCGCGAGTTGAGAATCGGAGTCAGTAAATGGTGGTGGAGAGAGAGAGGAGAGGGAGGGCAGACTACTTAAGACTGCGGGCAGGTGCGGGCGGGCTAAGGAGCGCACGGGCCACGTGTTTGCTCGAACCTGCCACCCTGCCTAGTCGTGAATTCACCGAGATATTTATACGCTCATCTTCACCTGCTATGCACCGCCTTAGCCTGTCGCTAAGCTCGGGCGCAAGCGATATGACGCATCCTTCATTGTACTGAGATGTGTGCTAGAAGAGACCGATGTTCTTTCACTTCAAGTTGTGTCACAGGTTGTAGTGAGATTATGATGTGATCGCGGCGTGATATGAATCATTTCTCTTCTCTCGTCATCTACTCCAGATCTTTGTCCTTGCAGCCTTCCGGTGCGATAAGAGGATTGCATCTCGCAGCCAATCCTCCGGGAAGCCTGGCGACATAATCCCAACCCCATCGACTGCTCATGCCCCAAGCCGGGAAATCGGTACTAACAATTTGCGCACCACTCTCAAAAGCCAAATCCCTCATCTCTGTAGTGCGGTTCAAGATGGTATCGATGGGTATATCAGCACGTGTTCGGATCAAGTAGCCCTTCTTGACAAGACGCTGGATCTCTGCTATGCCGTTGGCGCGCGGCTCATTGTATTTGATGAATGCAGCATCGGAAGATCCTTCGAGCGCATTGGTGAAGACAGTGCGGTTTTGTAGCGAGGGGGCGCCGGTTTTGTAGAGCTCGCGAGGCGAGTTGGGGTCACTGGGTTTCGGGTCGTTATCGAAGAAAAACAGAAGGCGGCCGCGAACGTCCTTCAGCTTCGGCCAGCCTTGTTGCAGGATGGTTTGCTCGAGGGTGAGGCCACTCTTGCGCACGTCGTCGGGGCGGATGAGTTGCTTCTTAGGGAATACGGAGAGGATCTCCGCGTCGACGTTCAAGAGGCGAGGGAGCGTCCAGTTTGTCGCTTCGCCAGGGCAGACACCGCCTAACGAACATGCCGGCGCATCGGTCTTGAGCTCGAGATCAATAGTGATAGGGACGTGTCTCGGATTTGCGTCTGACCAACTCTTCAACTGCTTGAGACAGTCGATGAAGGTGTGGCAGACAGAATCGGGGTCGAAGTCTGTGACGTGGAACACCTTGATACCTGGCTTCTTCAGAATGTCACCATTGTAAGGAGTGGTGGCGTTTGTCAAGTTTGATAGCGTCCATATGACAGGGGGATAGTACAGGCCGCCCTTTGCATCCGAATGTAAGTCGAGCTCGAAAGAGCGCACCGACTGGTACTCCAATTGATTGTCGAGCTCTGCGTGCGAGTAGTAGTAGTCTTCTGGAGACGGTACGTATTTCTCAAAGACTGGTCGCTCGGCGAGTGAGACTTCACGATGGTAGGAGTTGTGCGTTCCGACGACTTGAATATGGTTGAAACGGATGTCAGACTTGGATGCCAGTGCGCTTTCTATGTATCGTGAGCTTGGACATTCCCGCGCAAAAAGACAACATACGAGCGAACAGCATTAAGCTCGCAGATGCCTGGCACCATTAGCATTCGTTCGTTCTTGTATGCCAGGAGCTGTCCTTACCAATGATCCCAACATGTTGCTCTTTCCTTCTGAATTGAAGTCTGTGTTCAAGGTGAAGACGCACAAAGCAAACACAAAGACCGCGAGCAACAAGGCCCGACCTTTATACGCCATCGCACCCATGCTGTTCAGCGCGCAACGGCATGCACTAAAGCTCAGATGTTGAAGTCGTTCCCGCCATGCATCGCGTTTGCGTTAGCTCGTCGCGTGCGCTCATCGGGTCTCGCGATTGGTTAATCGCACCACGTGGGTTCAGTGTACCGGCTCGGAGAGTTCTCAATGTAGCAGGTACAGATTCTGTAGGACCGTAAATCTGCACGTGCGTCACTTCGCGTTCGTGCGCGCTTCTGATGGAATGAAGACGCGTAGCAGTAGTTCGTTGGAGGAAGCGATGACGCGGTGACAGGAGCTGCCAGGGGAAAAGCGGGGCAGGTCGCCTGTAACGGAAGGACCACCTTAACCATCAACAACATTGAAGGCCCCGGGAAGATGTCATAGCGTGCTAAAATGCGACAAAAACCATTTTCCTGGGAAATCATCAATGTACTATTTGTGCTTTGGATTACCACCGCACAAGAGGCTAAAAGTCACTACCAACCATACTTCTGTCCATATCTGCCGACAAATCCTCCTACATCAGCATCTCTCTCGCCTTGCACAATTTGTAACAGTCCTAGCGCACTCGTCTCTGAACTCTCAAGGCCTTGTTCCTTTCTTTGCTCTTTGTCGTCTCCTATGTCCGTCACCACATAGCCTGGGCAGTACGTCCAGACCTTGAAGCCATCCGGCTTGAGCTGGACGTACTGGTATGCCGTCAACATGTTGAGCGCAGCTTTAGTCATGCGATATCCGGGGTATTTAACCTGGGCGTAGGGAGAGCTGTGATCGGAGATCAAAGTGATGCTACCCATAGTAGAGGACACGTTGATGATGCGCGGATTGGATGAGCGCTTCATTGCGGGAATGAGGGCTTCTGTGAGGATGGTAGGGCCAAAGACGTTGGTTTCGAACGTGGTGCGCATCAGCTCCCGGTCCGGCCATGTGCCGTCTCTTTCGGGACATATACCAGCGTTGTTAATAAGCACATCGAGCTTGCTGAAGTCCTCCTCAATCTTCTTGACCGCAGCTTTGATAGAATCGTCGTCGTTGGCATCGAGTTGCACTAGGGAGAGTGTGCCTTGGATGCCTGCCTTGGCTTGCACATCTTTCAAGACTGTTTCGCCTTTCGACATGTTGCGCGCGCCGATTATGACATGGTACTTTGGAGATGCAGATGCGATATAAATGACGGTGTCTAGACCGATACCGTTGGTTGCCCCTACAGAGGCTATCAGTATGACGAGCTTGGTAAACGTCTGGAGGGCTGGTACCTGTTACGAGCACAACCTCCTTGTCTGGGTTCGAGGACATATTTATTTTGAAATGATTAAATTGTGGTAATGGATGATATGCAGATTTCCGACTAAAGTAGAGGAGATGGATTTTGTGATACTCAAGCTGGAGTGGAAGGCGGGCGAATATATATCTTGCCAGCGATTCAGCACAACATGAACGGGTCTTACGGATGTCCACCAGGCGTAATCCACGACGAATAGAGTACGGTCTGGAACTTGCTAAAGACCAAATAGGTAATTGTAACATCAGAAACCCCGTAGATCGAGAAGGAGCGCCGGCCCGATCCGGAGTTAGTTGTCTAACTCCGATTCGCGCGGCCTGATGAAGTAATGCAAAGGCCCCGCAAAGACATGCTATGTATGAAGACTTACTCATGTCAATCGTATATACGAACGCACGAATAGTAAAACGCTGCATGGTCAGATCTGATGACCTAGTGCATTGATGGCTACATCGCAGGCTGCACTTAAGGCATAATTCCGAGAGGCGCTTTCCGTTTAGAACACCGAGCCAGATCCCATGCATGGTGGACGAGAAGGTGTGACGCTGAATAGCATGACTCACAAAGAACAGGTAGGAACTGTCAGAGCATACCAGGATCGGTCTCCTCATAGGCTGTACGCAATTTCCAAGTGTTGATCGTATCGACGCTGTGCACCCCAGTGTGCCTTCACCCGTTCACTTGTGGCATCCAATTCTGACCTGCACCGCTTTTCCTGAGCGAGGAACGAAGCCTGTGCCAGAAGTACCCCAAAAACCCACCAAAGCCGTGTATTACATGTTGGTTAAAGCCGTGATAACATAATTTGCACTTGACTGGCTTCTCTTTTGCAGCCTAGTCAATGGCGTTGGAAGTGCTTGTGACCGTTTCGAACACTCGAGGACGTGCTGACTTTGCACGGCCTTTGAAAGAATATGCAGGTTTCGTAAGACTCAACCTACTAAGCAACTACGAGGATGGTAAGCCTGACTGCTTAAGACGAAGTCTGGGTAGATGTGGTTGGTCGGCACTTCTGTCGTCGCGAACATTCCCTTGATACAATGCCAGTACTTATGAGGCAAGACAAAAAGGGGGCTGATTGAGCATTTCACCATGGTTGACAGGAGGACGCGTGGGGTAAGAAATCTTGAGATTAGCGCGGCGCGACACGACGTCATGGCGGCTCAACCCACCAGACGTCTCAACGCGCCTAGAAGCGACCTGATGTCGCACTTTGTCGAGTCACTCAGCCCTGAACGCGCATAGCGCCGCCGACAAGATGCCCTCCCTTGTTCGCAAGCTGCTCATCTTCGCCGCCGTCGACGGTCTCATCCTCCAGCCGTCCCCGCCCCGCAACCATCCGCCCGCGACGCAGCAGGCCATCAAGGTCGACTACAAGGGCAATGTCGGACCGTTGTTGAAAGACAGGCGCGAAGAAGACACGGCGCCAGTGTCTGTGGAAGCGCATGGCATTATCGGTACGCGCGCAGTCATTGGCGCATTGGAGCACAAGCTGACCCTACTCTAAGGACTACTCAAAGTGGCTACTTCGTACTTCCTGATATCCATATCCGACCGCGAACAGGTGGCACTTGTACGCGGCAAGCCCATCTACAAAATCACCGATGTCGCCCTCATCCCCCTCTCCTCGCAAGCCGACGCCGACAAGGCCATCGCAGCCACGCGCGACCATCTGAAGCGCCGCAACCGGGCGCCCGGCCTGGAAGACGAAGATAGCGATAGCGATAGTGAGGATGGCGCGCCCAGTGTGACCGACTCGCTTGTGGAGGACTCATCGTCCACACCCAGCGAGGTCAAGGACTCGGTCACCGGCCAAAAAGGCAGTGCGCAGCGCAAGACAAGTGTGGCTGAAGACGTCATACAAAGGAAAGGTGTATATGGCAGATTCGCTGACAAGTGGTTCTCGCGCAAGGGTTGGAGTGCTGACAACAGGCGTCTGCAAGGGCTGAGCTCAGAAGAGAACCTGGCGGCAAAGAACGTGCCGCAGAATGTTGACTCGGGGGTGCCCAAGGAAGAAGAACAACCCAAGAGCGAGTCTAAGCCGGATGCCATCCCTACAGATGACAAGGACATTTCGGACCCAGTCAGCCCAGAAGCTATACCCAAGGCTCTGGGCGGCGAGAAGGACGCAGCCACTGTAGCACTCTTACCAAAGATTCTGCAGACCACCAAAATGTACTTTTCATCAGGCAACTTCTTCTTCTCATACGACTATGACATCTCACACGGTATTGGCCAGCAGCAAGCAAGTTCTAGTGTCGCCCTGTTTAAACAATTCGATCCTTTGGTCAGTTTACACCTTGTCCATGTAACGGCCGATTGCTCACCAGTATCTAGTTCTTCTGGAATCAGCACATCATCGCACCTTTCATCAATGCGGGCCAGCATGCTTTTGTGCTCCCCGTAATGCAGGGCTTCGTTGGTCAACGACCTTTCACGATCAAGACGGCTGATGGCCAGTCGAACAGTCTTGTAGTCGACCCGAGTGCCACTCCAGATGACATCCAGCTCCAGTCCTGGCATGAAAAGCAGAAAGAGGACTCACAGTCCAATACGGAAGCCAGTGGCGAAGCATCTGATCCCGATGCCTCTCTTGTGGACGGCAAAGACTTCCTGTTGACACTCATCTCGCGACGTTCTATCAAGCGAGCTGGGCTTCGTTACCTGCGAAGGGGCACAGATGACGAGGGCTGTACCGCGAATAGCGTCGAGACGGAACAGATCCTATCCAACCCGGCTTTTAGCACGACACAGGACAAGATTTTTTCTTTCACACAAATTCGAGGCTCAATTCCCCTGTTCTTCTCTCAATCGCCCTACAGCCTCAAACCACAAGTCTCTACTTGGGGATCGTTTGAGACTAATGCTCGCGCTTTCAAGAAGCATTTTGCCGATCTGTCTTCACGCTATGGCGAAATATACTGTGATTCGCTCATAGACAAACACGGCACTGAGGCAAAGATTGGTGAGCTCTATGAACAGCATGCGAAGTCGCTCAATGAGAATGGCGGGATGGACGGGAAAGGCAAGCAGCTGGGTTTCGAATGGTTCGACTTCCACAACGTATGCCGCGGTATGCGCTTTGAAAACGTCTCGAAGCTGATGGATTCAATCGAACCCTTCATGAAATCTTCTGGATGGGTGGAGATCTTAGGAAATCAAGTACAGCAGAAGCAGTCAGGCGTCTTGCGCACAAACTGCATGGACTGTCTGGACCGCACCAACGTTGTTCAATCTGCGTGCGCCAGGACCGCTCTTGAAGCACAACTGTCAATGGGCAGTTACAGCATCGATCTCCAGAACGACCCCAGTACATCGTGGTTCAACACCCTCTGGGCTGACAATGGCGATGCCATATCTCGGCAGTATGCTGGCACTGCTGCGCTAAAGGGCGACTTTACGCGTACCCGGAAACGGCAGATAACTGGTGCGCTTACCGATTTTGGACTGACACTCACGAGATATTACAATAACATCGTGAACGACTACTTTGCTCAGGCAGTCATCGACTACCTTCTCGGTCGCGCTACCGATACCATCTTCGCAGAATTCGAAGCCGATATGAAGAGCTCAGATTACTTTATCGATGTACGCAAAGTGCGGCAGCAGGCCATTGAACGTTCTGCTGGCATCGTGATTGAGGATCGCGACGAAGACCTGGTACATGGCTGGACGTTGAGCGTACCCACTGCTGTTAACCAGGTCAAGACTGCTACATTTGAAGAAGCAGTCCTTCTACTAACAGAAAAGGCCTTGTACTTCTGCCGTCTCGACTGGGGAACAGAGAAAGTACGCGAGTTCGAGCGTATTCCGCTGGAGAACGTGCAAGGGCTCATGCGAGGTGTGTACGTTACGTCCACACTGGCGCAACGACACACCGACACAGACAAGAACGTTGGTCTCATCATACGATATCGAGCCGATACCAAGGGCGAGCTAGTACGGCGCAATACAAGGGCTCTAGATTCCGGAGCCGCCAGCGATGAGCAGCGCAAAGACGACGCCAAGAAAGACCAGAAGCAGGATACTGCGGGCCGCTTCCTAGCGTTCAAAGCGCTTCCACCGAGAAGCAGCGTTCCGTCATCCCCTGGCGACAACCCTGACAATGAAGGCGAGGTTGTCAAATCGGTATGCGATGAGATTGTGAGGATCGCCAATGAGATGAAGAAGGGCGGCAGGGATGAAGACAGGACACTGAAGGTAGAGGAAAAGGATATAATCAGCCTTGTGGACGCGAAGAAGAGTACCGGCTACCTGGAACAGTTTGAGTATTCCTTGAAGAAGCTTGTTTGGGGCTAAGCCCGGTCTGACACTGGCCATGTATAATGTGTTGTCGTTTCTCATTGTATCTTGTTCAGGAAGCCGTACATAAACCTTTGGAAAGATGCTCGTATCATGTAATACAGTCATCCTGTAGATAGTTACGTTTTCACCATACGGTGTGTCTGAATCGTCGACTTGCCTTGATTGGGGTATAATCTCCTTGATCCCTATACTTCCCGATGGTCTCGGACGGTCACATCAAGAACAGCGGATTCCAGCGACCAGCACGGCGGATTTACGGCGCTTCCAAGTCCCGGCGACTGAGGTGCGTGTGGGGACAGTGCGGGTGGCTGCTGGCTACCTGACAAGCTTGTGAGAGCTATATCGGGAAATGCATCCGCTTTACTTGTGCTGCACTGCATGTCGAGGGTGCTAAGTGATGTGATACTAAAGACTTGAGAGCGGTGCACCGAGATGTATGAGGAAGTCGCGTTACAAGCAAGCCAGCTGGGGAAGTAACGAAAGCACTGGTAAGCATCGACCCAGTTTCCTCTCCGCGCTCCAACATCTCCTTTCCCCATCCATCCTCTGCCCGGCGACTCCACTATTCCACGCGATGAAGCGCTTGCGTCGCTGGGACTTGTTTAATCATCAGCGGACCCGCGCCGCATCTTTTTCGGTGCAACGTTCTACCTTATGTCATCGGCACATGCAGCGAAAGACACGACCGCAACAGTGATCGGTCTCATCGCCCCGTAGCGATGGTCACGGCCCCCACCTAGAGCCTCACCTCGTATAGATGTGGTGAATGGAGTGCGCCGGCGCGTGGACCGACATGCCAATTGCATACCAAAGGATGGGTCAGCTGCACGCCTTACCACGGCCCAAAATGCCACGCCCTCTCAGACGACTTATTGAAGCTTGACAGCTACAGGCTTGCTCGGCACTCGGCTGCGAGCTTAAGCTTTGCACTCAACGGGAGGCGCATGATACGACAACGCTAGCGGCGGCACGGTTGCACGAGGAAAAGCGGGCCAACGTCAGCGTCTCGCGCGATGACTGGCTGCATGCCGTTCTTGATTGCGGTGCGTGACGTCAACTGTGGAAACCTCATACTGTGCTCTGAGCGCGAATGGCACATCGCAAAGGGCCCACCAAGGACAAAAATTTCTGCTTCATGGGGTGCCCTTGGGGTGCGAAATTGTGGGTGTCTGGAGTCTGGAGGAAAAATGGAGAGACATTGTGCGGAGTGCGGAGGGCTCGCATCTCCGGGTCGATGAGATGGATGCAACCATCAGCGTCCTTTGTGGTACAGCCAAACCAGGAAAGGCGAGCATATCGATGATCGCAGCTCCGAGTTCCGTGGCAGGTGGCGCCATGGAAGGCAGGAAGCTTCATCCGCCTTGTTGCCAACCCGTTCCCGTTGTCTCGGCATCAATTGTCCCAAGATTGCGACTCAAAACACAAGCACTAAGCCGACGGATCGTGTCAGGCTTGTCATTTCTTCACTCCGCTGCAAGGTTCCACATCATGCTCCCACCAATCAACGCGTCGTTCTTCGGAGACTATACCAAGCCAGGAAGCACATCAGAGTGTTTTCCGACCGACGAAGGGATGACCGTTACCTGGAACCGTGAAAGGTCCGCTGCGGGGCTCCCACGTTGTTCCTGGCTCCCCTGACCCAACCTCGCGTATGGTATCAAGCCGAGGGAAGCGTGGCATATAAACCCTTTTCGCACCCCGAACGCCAGGCTTGTTCTCTCGTAACCACGCCTGCCAACCTCCGGGTTTCTTTTATACATCCATTGCAGGGTGATTGGCAAGACAAGACATCACCATGGGTTACCAGATCGGCAACATCTACGGCATCACCGCCATTGCGGTCATTGGCGGTGGACTGTTCGGCTTCGATATCAGTTCCATGAGCGCTATGTACGTACTCACCATGGCTATCTGTGGATGATGCTAACATTCACAGTTTGCCAACTCAACAATACCGCTGCTACTTCAACCAGGGACCTAAGGGTCCTCCTTTCACAGGCCCCGAGGATGATTGCTCTGGTCCTACCGCCGATGTCCAAGGAGGCATCACTGCTGCGTGAGTCAGCTCTCACACCATGTATTACATCTTCAGCAACTGACTCGATACAGCATGCCTGGTGGCTCTTTCGTCGGTGCTCTCGTCTCTGGTTACCTTACGGATAAGCTCGGTCGCCGCAGGGCTATTCAAATTGGATGTGCCATCTGGATCATTGGTTCCATCATCTCCTGCGCAGCTCAAAACATCGGCATGCTCATCGTCGGTCGCTTCATCAACGGTCTCTCTGTCGGTATCTGCTCCGCTCAAGTCCCTGTCTACGTCTCTGAACTCGCTCCTCCCTCCCGCCGCGGTCGTGTTGTAGGATCCCAGCAATGGGCCATCACTTGTAAGTACTCACTCTACAAAGTGCGCGTGAGACAAAAGCTAATAAGCGCTTCTCAGGGGGAATTCTTATTATGTACTACATCTCCTACGGCTGCAGCTTCATGGAAGGCACCAAGGCTTTCCGTGTTCCATGGGGTCTGCAAATGATTCCTGCTGTCATCCTTGGTATTGGACTTCTGTTCCTACCCGAATCTCCTCGCTGGCTCGCCCGTCACGACAGATGGGAGGAGACACAGGCCGTTCTTACCCTGGTTCACGGCAAGGGTGACCCCAACAGTCCCTTCGTAAAGCTTGAGCTTGATGAGATTCGTCAGATGATCGAGTTTGAACGCCAGAACGCTGACGTTTCCTTCATGGAGCTCTTCAAGCCCAACATGATCAACCGCGTTCACATTGGTATCTTCACTCAAGTCTGGTCTCAGCTGACTGGCATGAACGTCATGGTAAGTTCCCACTGTACCAACTACATGTGCAACATATACTGACTTCGTACCTCTACCTCTGCAGATGTACTACATCACATACGTCTTCGGCATGGCAGGTCTTACCGGTAACATCAATCTCGTCGCCAGTTCCATCCAGTACGTCATCAACGTCTTGATGACAGTTCCTGCTCTTCTTTTCATGGACCGCTGGGGTCGCCGTCCTATGTTCGTCATCGGCGCAGTCCTTATGATGATCTGGATGTTCGCCAACGCTGGACTCATGGCAAGCTACGGCAACCCAGCTCCTGAAGGCGGTCTTGGTGGTATTGCCGAGCAATCCTGGGAGATTACGGGCGCGCCTGCAAAGGCTGTCATTGCTTGCACATACCTGTTCGTCGCTTCTTACGCGCCAACCTGGGGCCCCGCGTCTTGGGTCTACCCACCAGAGATCTTCCCTCTCCGCATTCGTGGAAAGGCTGTTGCCGTCGCTACCTCATCCAACTGGTATGTACAAACCTGCTTATGATGCTTGAAATCATCACGTACTAACTCCGCTCCAGGATCTTCAACTTCGCCCTCTCCTACTTCGTCCCACCCGCTTTCGTCAACATCCAATGGCGCGTCTACATCATCTTCGGTGTCTTCTGCCTCGCCATGGCTATCCACACGTTCTTCCTGTTCCCCGAGACGGCTGGAAAGACGCTCGAGGATGTTGAGGAGATGTTCATGGCTGGAGTTCCCGCTTGGAAGACTAGGGTCGAATACAGCAACACTCGCCGTGCTGAGCGTGGCGAGGTTGATAACGAGAAGGGTCTCGAGCACAGCCCCGTTAGGGTTGAGAACGCCGAGACCAAGGCTTAGGCTGTGTTTAGGAGGTAATGATCGATGGGAAATGTCTAGCATTGGATATGATGAAGAAGAGTAACAGCCACTGGACTGTTTAATCGCAAAGGTACCAACGTACACATTTTGTCACCATTGTCCCATTTCTTAGTGATGTAGAGTGCAGCTCATTATAACATCCGACCCTGCTGATACAGTGTCTGTCGACCTTTACATCTCGGACGCTAACAACAGTTACACAATATACGACCAGACCTACCGTCTGCAGTGCTGATTCCCCCCTCCTTTTCGCCGAACATCATTCGCCGCGACGCGTGTGCCCGACTAGGCTAGCGTGACGCGTCGCGACTTCCGCCCGCCTTCCGTTCCTCTTTCACGTTCATCCCCGCTGCAGCGTTCTGCTCGGTATCTTATCCACTGCAGTTCAGTTCGGCATGTGCTCTGGTTCCACCCTTATCTTCTGCATTTATGCGTCACTCAAGAACGGTTAGTGAGACGTCCATGTGGCCCCAGCTGGTGAACAGAACTCTTTAAAGTAGTATGGATGCTGCAAGTTTGATGGATGGAATTCATGCTGCCCGATCATCACAACATTCGCAGTTTGTTTAGAACAATGATAGCGACTTGTTCATTGGTGGGGTCTATGTATATAAAACCCATATACTCCTTCACCTCGACAGCTAAATAAGCGGCGCATTGCTCACGCTTAGCAGACTGCATGTGTCTTTCCAGTCTTTGCCTGTAGACTGTGGTCCTCGTCGAAGTGATCTGTCGCCTTCTTCTTAAAGATGGGGCTGATAATGGTCGAACGACGACGCATTTCGAATGCATGCTGCCTGTGCTCCTCGATCTTCTTCGCGTCGAGCTTGTCCAGCGTCGACAGCGCAAGCTTGAAGTCGGCAAGCAGTGCGTCACAACGAGACTTGGTGAAGTCCTCGCGCACAACCACACGCAGCATCTTCATCTTCTCGGAGTGAGGGGCCATTGTGTATGCGGGAACGACCCATCCGCGCTCGCGTAGTTGATGAGCACTGCTCTCGTTAGTTGCAGTTGCAGAAAAAATGGGGTGCACACTTACATGGCGAACTCATCGTACTGCTTGCCAAGATCTTCATCAATGCGGCAAGCAACGAGAGGAAGTCCAGCGCCTCCCCTTTGACTCATGATGATAAAGCCCAATGCCTCAAGGTTCGCGGCGAGATAATCGGCCGTACGCGTCAGGTTCAGCATGATCTTCCTGTATCCTCGCTTGCCAAGACGAATGAGCTGGTAGTACTGTCCGATGATCTGCGAAGCTCCGCGCGAGAAGTTCAGCGTGAAAGACGCCTGGTCAGCACCGAGGTAGTTGATGTTAAAGACGAGCTCCTGGGGAAGGTACTTGGGGTCGCGCCACACAACCCAGCCGACACCGGGGTAGACAAGTCCGTACTTGTGGCCAGAGACGTTGATGGTGGTGACCTTTGGTAGGCGGAAATCCCATAATAAACCTGGGTTGACGAACGGAGCGACGAACCCACCGGACGCGGCGTCGACGTGAATATCAACATCGATATCCTTCTCGACGAGAAGGTCGTTGATGGCTTTGATATCTTCGTATTCGCCAGTGTAGGTCGTTCCCAGGATTGCGCCTATTCGAATTAGCTCATTGTCCTCTTATAGATGCTGTAATACGTACAAATTCCAATGGTGTTCTCATCGATGAGATCAATGCATTCCTTGGGGTCCATCACATAGCGCTCAGTAGTACAGTATACATATCGCTCTTCGATATCAAAGTATCGGCATGCTTTCTGCATACAATCAGTATGCTTCTCCCTCTTATTTGCCTGAAATGACTCGACAATAGGCTACATACCTCCCAGCAGACCTGTACAGCCGAGTTCATGATCATGTTTGGCTTGTCGTAGGGCTTGCCCTCAGCCTTGCGCTTGTTTTGCCAAAGCTTTTTCTGGGCCAGTACACCCAACTATGATGCGTCAGCTCAAAGGCTTCCAGCTTCATACCACTGTATTCACTGACCATGATGGCTTCAGAAGACCCAATGGTAGAGGTGCCGATTGTGTTCGCCTCTGGATCTGCCGGCGCATTGAACAGCCTGGCGATCATCGACACACATCCTGTTTACAATTCAGCAAACATTCCTCAGCCCATTTTGTAGTGTATGTACGAACGGTTTTGGATATCGGCGCTGACGGGGTACTCTTCGTAATCGATGAAGTTCTTCGAGAACGCGTCGCTGAGGTAAAGGGTTATTGGGAGGTTACGAAACGCGAGCTTGTCCGACATACACCATAAGCTTCTCGGCCTCTTCTTCCTGCTCATGTGTCAGTCTTTGTCTATCCGATAAATGATCATTAGAGCTTACCATGTAAGTTGTAACGAATGAAGCCAAGTTCAGTGTTGGGGTGCCATCGAGCGTGAGATCGTCCTTGATCATGCGGTATGCACTAGCATCTGGTCAGCGATGCTGTCGCAGCTGTGGTGCGGCGCATAGTCTGGTGTGTTCGATGCCAATAGTGCATGTAGCAAAGTACGTACACATGGGGAGGCATTTCTCGGTCCTAGATCGTGTCAATTCCGGGTATAGCTACTCAAAAGGGCTGGACTCACCGGCATCTCGTGTCTCGGCAGATCTTCAGCAGCATATTTGGAACCGTAGACGGTAGCAGTGTAGTCGTCGGCTTCATCGTCTGGTGTCAGATTGATGGTAGTGGTGGCATCAATGGCCTCGAACTGGCTCTGCTCCTCGGAGACTTCCTTGTGAGTTGCTACACGGTTGATATGCACCATGTTGGCGGTCGTAGGGTGTGTTTGTGGAGGGGTCTTCTGGAAGAGACAATAGTGCCTGCCTTCTATGATCGAGGTGCAGGTGCGAGGAAAGACGGAGGAAGAAGAGAAGCAGGAAGCCACGTCAAGGAAGTAAACAAGGCAGCCTAAGAACAACCGGAGCTGCCGCAGAATCAGCAGCTTATATCGCTCACCAGCTCCTGACGCGCCTATCATGCAGCATCAACACGCCGCCCGCGTTCCAGCTCACTCTGCTACCCCACCACGACTTGCATACGACATACGTTGGGGGCCACCTGCTGCAGGCCGACGCTACACGACGCGTACGTCGATTCATCATCCAGACGGCCTAGCGCATTTCCGTAGCCATTTATTCTACATGAGGCGTTTGAGCTGGGAATAATTCAAGTAAACAGACGCACGATGTCGCGCCCAAGGTGCTCATTCGAGAGAGACAACATGTCATAGCGGGGTACAGGCCGTTCGCTAAGCATTTGGCCCGTGAAGCTTGTCTGGCTAGTGGCCCTGTTTCCTCACACCGCCCTACACATGCCTTCCTGCTTTCGGCGACGAGCTAACGCCTTTCGAGATGGACTATCGGCGGGGTAGTGCCAGGTACGATCTGCCCGGGCGAGTGTCGGGTTCTGCTCCGCAATGACATTTCACAACCTTCGGGGCTGAGAAGATATGCGCTGGTGGTAGGTATCAGCTAAGCCATGGCGGTTTATGCGTAGCTGACGAGAACGTTATTGCAGCAAGGTCGTCGCACACAGGCACGGTGTCAGCAGAGTTCGGTCGCAGGTTCGCTTCCAACCTTAACACTGGTAGCGTCCGAGTATATGGCTAGGTACTGATTGGATGGCTCTTATGTGCCGCTGAAAGACAAGGCTGCGGGTAAGTCGCGGCGCGAACCTAGGTGTGCGCAAGTGAGATTCCCAAGCATTCCAATAGGTGAGTATTTCCACTAGTGCTGAGTCAATTGAGCACTGTCACGGCATTGGGGACTGCAGTGCAACATATATTACGGAGGCAAGCAGCGTTGGACTGCAAGCATGGAAGTATATTTGAGTATCGTTTTATACGCAGAGCATTGCGACAATCGGTATCAAATAGCCAAGACATCTCAACGCCCTGACCATGCGTGGTTGCTGAAGCGAATCATGTACGCACCGAATGAGAGCTGAATTACAAGCGCAAGCGTGGAACCATAGCAGCGTCAACCCGTCTTGGCCAAGAGAGCAATGCTTGTTATGCTCGAGCAAATGTCGAAAACTGGCTCGGGAGGTGTACTTGCTTCGGCTTCAATTTGCGGGCGGCAGGACGACCCGGGGGTTTGAATGTGCACAACGAATGTACAGCGCTTTGGAGTTAGCGAATGTGTTGCTCCGAATAGTTTACATGCGGTGGTCGTAGTACCCAATGCAGGTATTCGAGTCCAAAGGACTACTCCAGTTGAATGCTGGCCGGAGTGCTTGTCTCAACGAATATCCGTACAGGCCGGCGATGAGCTATCTATAGTCTGTAGGGAGCCTTTTGCTTCATATAATGTTCGCAATGCTGATGCGACTTGTGCCTGACGGTGTCGGACTTGGGTTTGGCGCCATCTTTGGTGGTGGTGGTGCTTCCGGTGCCAACTGCACGCGCTTAACAGGATTATGGGGTGGAGGATAGTAGGCAGGCGATTGCGTGGATCGATGAAGGAGCTCATCCATCAGCTGCTTGACCATTTGCTCAACCTTGCTCCACTCATCCGGTTCAGTTGTAGTGTTCATCGGTGAACCAGATGACGTGCGCAATGGTAGTGCGTCCCGCATCGGTTCATCGCCGCTCGGCGATCTTGTAGCGATGGGGGTCGGGTCTGGCTTCATGCTCGAAGAGATCAAATTATCACCCGCCCAAACCCAAGAATGCTCAAGGCTGCTTTGAGCGTCCGCACTGACGTACGCGATCATCTCCTCATCCTGCTCGAGCTGATGACTGCTTGCGCGCCCGGTACGCACTCTGTCGAACATCCTTTCGAGGAAGAATACCACGTGCTTTCCGCACGCCGTGTTGACCTTCCGTCGATTGCCAATAGCCCTAGAGAGATGCAAGCAAACGAGTGCAGCCTTGTACTCGCCACGGAAGCATAGCACAAGTATACATCTCCACAAGTGCAAACATACGGCATTGCTCGCTATCGAAGCTACTAGCTCTTCCCATGTTTTTCCAGAATCCTGTTTGGGAGGATTGTGCAAGGCCCTTGACACATACGTTGCCGTGTCTTGAGAAACAGAAAAGCACCGCTTTAGAGCACTCACTCGCTCCGCGAGACCGGCTACTGGAGTCAGATTGCGCCGGTACACACTAAAGCGAGCGGACAACAAGCAAAAGATTGTAGGCAGTGCCGACATGTCGAACAGTGTATTGGAATCAGGCTGGTAGGCTTCAGGAAGGAGCAGCAACTTAAGTCGAAGCTCTTCATCAAAGCTTTGTAGGCTCTGTGGGAGAACTACGCTTGATTTGAGAATTTGCCGCAGTGGCGCATATAGGCGTGTGATGTGTATGTTCGCCATGAACCCAGTATAGTGAGTTGGCTTCGCTAACGAGCGGAAGGAACTGTTCGGTTGGATGTAGCGGTCGTCCACGGCGGATGGCAGAGATATTTCGCAGTCGATTTCGTTGATGATCATAGGCTTGCCTGTCTCAAGCGACATGATCCTATTTCAAAGTCAGCTGCAGTTGGCAAAAAGAGGCGAGAAACAGCTTCCATACCTATCGCGAACGTAGATGGACCACCAGAGCCTACGTCGGATCTCACCGTCGACAAGAGGCCAGACATCGACTTCAGGGCATATTTGCAATTCCTGAGCCATTCTCGCGGCAGAGGCGAGCCACATAGAGCCCGCAGGGCCCAAGTTGCACTCAGTAGCGTAGATGCTCAACAGAAGTGCTGCTTGGGCATATGTAACTGAGACATCATGCGGCCAGGACTGGAGAACAGCAGTCGCGGTCTCATACATTGCCTGGCCCTTTGACACTGAGGTAGGAGAGTTGGTGTGCGCCGGTTCAGCTTGCAAAGCGCCACAAGCCAATACCGCAAAGAATAATCCGACCCATTCACGAGAGCAACCCTCGAATGTTTTCGAAGTGTACACTTCGTCCACTTCTCGCTGAAAAGTGGGCCAGTGAACAGCAGGATACGACTCGTGTATCGTCTCCATGTATGAGCGAGCGAGGTACGCAAAGTCTGCGCGTGTTGGTATCTCGGTTGACCGCCAATTTGTCAATCCAGCGCCCTTTGGATCGTGATGGGGTGTAGAAAATATGCCTTGGGCATGTGTTCGGATGTTGCTGCGGACCTGGTCGAAGTTGTTCAAGGCTGGCATTGTGATCGGACGTGGTCCCGGTATGGCGCCAATCTGAGCTTCAGAAAGCCTGCGCTTCGTGTCTGTCCGTTCGGGATCTAAAGGCTCACCATCGGAGACCTTGGTGCGCAGCTGAGAGTTGACATGAGTCAACTCGGCAATCTGACTCTGAAGATCCTGGACCTGTCTATGCAACGTAAGCAAATGTTCGTCCAAGTGGGCTAAGTCATAACACGTACTTGATGGATGACATTCGCCGGTTGGTCTCCTTGGTGAATTGACACCTGTGGTTACGGCTCGAGCATTCTGAACAAGCCGATGTCTCGGTTGCATCGCACTAAAATAGTGGTCAGTAACATCCTCACATGGTCTCCAGTTCAATGCCCTGACATTGCTCATGGAAGCATGTCAATCTCAGCAAAGCTCATGCGCAACTGGATACGCATGCGCTCGACGCGACTGAAAGGGAAGATGGTCGTCTAGGTGGCCAGTACCTGATCATCCATCCCCAATCTCGCTTGTCCGCCTCTGATGGCATTGCTGGAATGCCACCAAAACACTTGCTTTTCATGTACGTATGAACCTTCTATTTTCTTTACTCACCTTGACTTTGCGTTCTCGACAAGCATCGCACGAGGGATCCTTACGTCTCTGTCTGTATGCGCGTTTTTGCGCGTTCAAGTTCGCGGACGATATCTGAGTAGGGGATATCATCAGGCTCGCGCCATCGTGGTTGTGGTCCGGCAGGCTTCCAGATGCCGTACTTGGTGAAGTGGAATGGCTATAAGAGTTCGAAGAATACCCAGGTGAACGGGAGCCAAGCTGTGGGCCAGTAGGCGCCGCCAGAGTAGTCGTGCGAGCAACCGGATGCGACATCGTGAACGGACTTGGTGGTGGTATCATGGTCCGTGGCGACTGCCCACTGGAACCTGGCGGAGATTTGCGCATCGTGAGAGATAGCCCAAGCGCTCGAAGACAGGCCGGGTGTGGGTATCGAAATTCGCTTGGTAGGTAACAAGTTCTAGTCGAGATGATGTCGCTATGGAGAAAGAGTAAGTGGTCTCGGTAGAAGCCGAACACAGCGCTACTCAGAACGGGCCAACGATATTAGTAGCTTGTGGGACCAGGTAGACGTGTTGAACCAATGGAAGCCAGCCGTCAACACCTCATGCTGCCTTGGCGTGATGCAAGATGCGGAAGATGGAAACTTGTGGATGAACAAGATAAGTGACAGGTCTTCGCTCCAAGTGGAGAAACCGTGCAAGCGAGCGGTAGGTTGGGCAGATTGAGTGACTCGGGCATACAGAAGGCTGGAGCGCGATAGTCGGGTCTGTGTCGCCTGAGTAAGTGCTGTCAGCCAGCCGCTCGGCTGAGTGGCCGAGATGCCACAGCTTTAGGTTAGGGTCAGTGGCTAGACTGGTTAGGGTGAACTGCGAGGTGGTGTGTGATGATTGAACTTTCACGGCCGTGAGGAGACAAGAGACGCTTCGGCAGACGGCAAGATTCGTGGGAACGATGTTAAATCTCGGCAAAGATCCGATGAAGGAAATACTGGGTATTTCGGGGCGTCGTATGGGGCTAGTATGCTAGTCAAAATGCTGCAATGATCAGCTCAATTCCCAGTTGCAGTGAAGTTCGTCTAGCAACCTTGTGGTAAGGCGGTAGAAGGACCCTGTCAGGTCGCCACCTTTCGATCTCGGATGGATGCTCTGAGCGACACAGGGGATTGGCGAAGGTGCTTCGTTTAAAGCACGTGTCGACTTGGCGACGCGCTGAAATGGAAAGGAGCTTCGGGGACCCTGTACAAAGCTCCGTATCCTGGGAGAGTAGGGGACTTTAGCAAGCCTTGTTCAACAACACCACGAAGCAGAGGCCTCCTGTGCATTCGACGTACCGGTATACGGGAGGAGCAAAGTTTATTGCGGGTTGATAGTACCACGAATGCCCAGATATGTGGTTTGGCTCCCGTCCACGAGTGGACCGATAGAAGTCGTGCAAACCTATGTTTTTGTGTCTCGTGAGTACTGCCCAATGGCTCCGCACACGGCATACAGTTGGTGCTGCTTCGACTAGAATGAGACGAAGCGAGTGTTCTAGTTCAAATTCTACACGGGCTGGCAGCTCCGTTAGCAGGCTCGGACGTAGATCCGGATGGCTAGTCTTACCTGACAGCTTGTCCGGCTCTGATGAAGCCTCATGTTCCAGAAGATGATCGGTTCGTGCCTAAATGCCAGACGGTCCACATGGCTTCACCCAAAACGTCCAAGGCATACCTTTTCGGCGAGATTCATACAGGGGTCTACCTGCATGCGGCATTGAAGAAAGGCACTTCGCTAACGCCTGCAGCCATGGCAAAAGCACACGGGATTTCGAATCTGCAAGCACGAGGATTACTCGGATGAAGCGCTCTGGACTTTGAAAGACGATGGCGAAAAAGGCGCCGAAGGATCAGTTTTCGGTCCCCAAGAAGATAGGGAACACCGTCATGGTGGTTCACTAGCGATCTGTCCCGACATGCCCTAGTGGGATTCGCGGAGACTGTAGCCAGGCCTCCCCAGCCACAGCACGTTGAGCGGTGGAATCGCCGTGCACGGTAAGCCACAGCCACATCAATTGCCGTGTGGCTTCCGATTTGTTGGTAGACCGTGAACCTACGTAATGCTCACACTGATGTCACTATGAACAAGATTCTTCGTACATCTTCTTGGATAAGTACACTAAGCGTTGAGTTAACACTACCTCATTCAGGACAGTGTTCCGAGAATTGTTCTGCGCGCGTCGCCGGAGAACATCCCTGACCTTGCGGCGCCCGTCATCAGGCGTGGCACCGCTTGCAAAAACGTGGTTCCCCACGTTGCAGCGCGTGCCCGCGCCCGTCGCGGAAGCCCCACAGGCAAGGCCAATGTATCGCTAGTCTGTCCTTCTGTTGATTTCGAGCTTGGCGTCGACAGCGGCTCGGCCAGTCAAATGCAGCATGAAGAGCAATGCGAAGCCGAGGTGACCAGAAACCAGGTCAAGGCGGGTGGAAATTTACTGCCAACTGCCGAACCGCTCGTCTAGACCGCGCCGCGGCCCCTCGCCACCTGAAACTGACAGCTGCCGGATAGCAAGCCCGGATAGGTGCCTTACGAGGCTTTTGACGGGCGTCTCAAGAACGGTGCTATGTTTCTGATACACGGCAGGGTACATTGCGGTATCCGCAAGAGCGAGCACCAATCTCAATGGTCTGTAGCATCTGTTGAGCGTGTCGATCAGGACGTGCATACCAGAGGCCCGCAAAATGCTTCTACGGTACGATTTGTGTCTGCAAGTCGGAGTTTTGATCTTTTTATATCCTGTGCGCCGTTGCACATGTCGCGTGGAGCGGAAGGTATGGAATGTGACACCCGACGTCTGCTCAAGTATCGATTCGATGCTGTCCCCTCCGGCTGCATAGTTGTGTTTCGACGAGGCCCGTACGTACGCTGAGTAGTAAACAGAGGTGAAAAGATCTACAGTTGTGATCGCTCGTTGATCATCTATGATTGCGCGGCCCCCTGGCGGGTCGGTAGCTTCCGTCCAAGGAAGGCAGCCGATGGGGTTTTGAGAAAACGGACTGGGATGACAGGAAGAGTAGCGTGCTGTGAGCCGCTCATCTGCGAGAATGGACCGAATGTGTCTTGGCGGACCCGAAGTTGAGTTCTGCAACCCGAGTTTGACGTGCGATCGGCCCTCCGATAAGACGCCGTTGGAGGCAGGCTAAAATTTCGCCGGTGATCTTTCGCCTGGCGGTTTCCAACCACGGCGATCAGCACATGTCAGTCCCGAATAGGATGTCATGCAGAAAATCTCTTAGACGCTTGGAGAAAGGGAGAAGCTTGTCTCTGGCGGGCGGATGGAGATCTGCGAAATTCGGAGTCGCGTTGGGGTAGAGTGGCGATGTGATAACGCGTCGTCCTGTTCGCGGCAGTTTCTCCAGGTCGGCGAGGAGGGCGAGAACAGTATGTATCGACAGCAAAACCGTTGAAGGATGCACGTTGATGTTCCTGCAATATCCGCTACGCTCTTCATGGTGGGTGCGCGTGGTGTCGTCGGAATGCGCCAAGTTCTTCGCGCCTTCCATGCCTCCCGCCGACTACGAAGGCGGTGTTTACTTCCGATACTCGAGGCAGGCGCACTGGAGCGTGTAACACCACCTGGGCACTGGACCTTCGCTCACGTGCCGTAGCCATCGTCGACATCTCACTTGAGCAGTCGATTCACGTTGGGTCTCGATGTTGTGGCCCTCGAGGCCAGCCATGTCTCACACCAGCGTCCCCATTATGTCCTTGTACGATGCTCCGAGATTGCCGCATACCTAGATCCGACAACCTTAACTGCACCTCTAGCCAACACTTGAGATAATGCTTTTTCTTGTAGCGCAGCGCGCGGCGCAGATAAAAGCACCCTGGTATTCTCCGGGACTATGCGTGGAGGAGATAGGCAAGCTTTAGAGCGAATTATTCTCCGACTCGATGTCACGCATCCGCCTGGTCGCAATGTATCGTGTATATTCCTACCCCGACTTAGGAACCACGATGCAACGACTCTCTCAATGAGAGTTCTCGTCACAACCTGAGAAAGAGCATGTGCACTGGACAACACGCTACCCCACGCAGTAGACTAGCGCGACTTACAGCCTCGGTACATCACGTATGCATTGATACAACTTCGGATGGCTGGGCACCGTTAGCACCGAGGTCGTTACATGAGCAGTCGTGAATCACGACTAATTAACACTCCTACATAGTAACGTATTATTGGTGTGCAAATAACGTTCTATTGTCGCCATATACATAATACTCAATACATACAATCATCATGGCATCCGCGGAACAAGATGTGCAGCTGCACGACTTCACCAACATCTTTACCTTGAAAGGCAAAGTCGCAGTCGTGAGCGGCGGATCTCGAGGATTAGGTCTCCATGCAGCATCAGGGTAAATGAATCCATCTGCTTCCATCCATCATTCCAGCGCACCTGCCTAACACAAGACCAGCCTGATGCAAGCTGGCTGCTCCAAGATCTTCATCACCTCCCGTAAAGCTTCAGCCTGCGATGCCGCCGTCGCAGCCCTAAATGCGCTCCCCAATAAATCGCCTGGTGCAGTAGCTATTTCCATTCCCGCGGATAGCTCCAAGGTCTCCGAGATCGACCGACTTGTGCAGGAAGTCAGCAAGCATACCGATCACGTGGACATTCTCTTTGCCAATGCAGGAGCGACCTGGGGCAGCAAGTTTGAAGAGGCGGACGAGAAGAACGCATGGGATAAGGTTATGGACTTGAATGTCAAGGGTGTATTTTTCACAATCCAAAAGTGGGTGTTTCCTTTCCGGTTTTATCTAACAATAGCGCTAATATGAGCACATAGACTCACACCCCTCCTCACAAAGTCCGCAACAGTTCAAGACCCCTCGCGCGTCATTGTAACAGGCAGTGTAGCAGGAATCGGCGTGGGATCTCTCGGTGAGACAGGCTCTTGGTCGTACTCCGCATCCAAGGCCGCAGTCCTGCATCTTGCGCGCAACCTTGCTGTTGAACTAGGGCCCAGACACATTCTTGTCAACGGAATCGCGCCTGGATTCTTCATGAGCAAGATGGCGGGTGTACTGATGGAGAAAGCTGGTGGTGAGGAGGCGTTGGGAAAGACTAACCCGAATGGAAGGGTAGGAAAGCCAGAGGACATCGCAGCTGCGGTTGTGTATTTGAGCAGTCGGGCTGGCGGACATGTCAACGGAGACACAATTGTGCTCGATGGCGGCAAGATCCACGGAAGTAACAAGTTGTAGAATTTAGGGAAGACTAGGCCTCGCCCTCAGGAATACGCATCCCATGCATTCCCCTATATCCACTCTTCTCCGGCTTCTTCCAACCCTTCAACACCTCCCCTTTGACTTCTTCCTTGATCTCATACACTTCCACCCGAATAGGTCGGCATGTGCTCTTCATCCCCTCATCATCATCTCCCTCTTTCTTCTCTTTTCCCTCTTCCGCCTGCGTCCAGCCCCAACGGCTCAGATCGCCACCCGGACACGTACTGAGCGCACATAACAAGTCCAACTCGGCGAAGAAGGTAAGAAAGCTATCCTTGGTCGCAGGACTAGCTTCCATGAAGTAGCGGCCTTGGGAATCTAGACCCGTGACCTGGAACACGTTGAGTACGTCGTGAACATCGAATTCCGTCAGACCATATGGCAAGATGGAACGGACGAGGTTGGAGTGGCAGTGGTAATCGTAGGACGAGGATGTTAGCATGTCTGATACTGCGTCAAAAGTTAGCATAGCTCTCACACACTTTCGATTGAGTAGAATGATGTCCAGAAAGAGTACAAGGAGAAAAAATCGAGAACACAACCCATCCCAAGCCAAACATCAGGCCCACACATTCAAACATACCATAAGGATCACACCTCGTCCCCAACAAATCATTACACCGTCCACCCCACCTCGTAACCCCACCCCTCTCATCCCTGCTGCTCTCCCTCCCCTTCCCCATGCCCTTCCCCTCGGAATCCCTAATCTCACATCCATCCTCCACAAGCCCACACATCGGCCTCATAAACGGGAGGCAACTCCACAGCCTATCCCCCTGCACCACATGACTCCCCTGCAACTGCCTCGTCCTAGATGCCCAGAAGCGCTCTCGGGGATCATGCTGGTTCCACACGTTTAAATCGCCGACTTGGGGCCCTTCGGGCGTGGAGAGACGGAATAGTGCGCCTGCGGGAACGGTCCAGGCTTTTCCGCTGCGGGGTGGGATGGTGAAGTCCTGGGTCTTTATTAGGGAGGTGGAGGGGAGGTCGCGGAGAGTAGTGTAGAGGGCGGTTGGGGGGTGGAGGGGGGAGTCGGCGGATGTGGGGAAGTAGGCTGGGGCTGGGGGGATGCTGTTCCGGTCGTTTTCTGCCATGGTGGTTGTCCTTGTTGGTAGAGAGAATGCGCTGGGGGTGGGCAGGGTTATGATCGTGATCTTGTATGGATATGGTGACACGGATCGGAGTTGTAGATAGAGTTTGGGCCGGTATGTCATCCATATGTCGGGCATTACTTCACACCAACCGGTATCCACATCTACGGGTCCATGAGCCGGCGATAAGCGTTGTGTAGGATGCATGTGCCGATGTCGGATACGCCCTGGGCATGGCAAGAACAAGAGCGATTGCTGTGGGAGCTGTGCCGATGAAAACGTCTGGTAGGCAAGCGGACAAGAACACAGAACGCGGATATTGTAAGGTTCTACATGTGTGATTTGAGTACAGCTATTGATACCTTGTTTAACTATTCTCATTCCGTTTAGACAGCACTTTTAAACTCCAATGCCCCGGCCTTTTACATCCCAAATGCTGTATGCGATATGTGTGAACGGAGAAACTGAACTGTGAAGCGTTGATAAGACTTCATGCCGCTACACCCCCGCACTCTTGACGTCCGCCTGACTGCCGTTAACGGCAGCCTCCAGCTTATCCACTATTGTGCTTCCATTTTGTTTGCCGTTTCGCGTAGGACTTGAGTCTGGGCTGGGGATCTCGAGGGTGTTCGATCGCTTGGGGCGGAAAGGAATGGGTGTGGTAGGTCTCGACGATAGGAACTGTGATGTGTTAGCCAAAGTGCTGTTTATTATCATGAGCGAAGACCTACTGAAGAAGCTGCGCTCAACATAGCGATGAGAGACGCTTGAACCACGTCCTGGTGAATACCAACACCCCAGACCTTCTGACTGCTCTGCGCGGCTGTGCAACCAATGTAGGTCGCGGCCTTTGCGTCTTTGCTTGTACCAATTGTGTGCTCGTTGTAGTCTACAACGTCCAGGTCGATACCCAGACTCCTCAGTGCATCGGCCAGCGATGACAGCGCACCAGTGCCCGAGCCCTGGATCTTGTGTTCCTGGCCATCAATCTCAATGACACCGTTGAAGATACGGCGCAGGTTGCGGCTGCTGACTGTTCGGCCGTCTTGCGGTGGCAGAGGTGTCTCTGATCGGTCGGCCTTGATTTCGTAATCGACAAGGGAGAAGCGAGGGTTGCGCTTGAGGTGGTAGGCTTCTTCGAAGAGGTTCGTGATCTCGGTTGGCAGGAGTTCGCGGCCGAGCATGTCGGTCTCCTTCTGCACAATCTTGGAGAAGGCGATTTGCAGACCACGAGGCAGGTCGAGTTCGAGCTGGCGCTGGATGATCCAGGCGATTCCTCCCTTTCCACTTTGTGAGTTGACGCGGATGATGGCTTCGTACGTGCGGCCGATATCTTGGGGGTCGAGGGGAAGGTATGGGATCTGCCACCGGCTCTCGTTGTCCGCGCCGTTCTTCTTGCGCATCTGGAATCCCTTCTTGATTGCGTCTTGATGTGAGCCGCTGAAGGCGCATACAACAAGCTGGCCTCCGTATGGCGCGCGCGGATGTATCGGGATCTTGTTGCAGCTCTCCACCATATCGATGATTGACTTCAGGTCAGAGAAGTCGATCTTTGGATGTATGCCCTGGGTGTACAGGTTGAGGCCCAGGGTGACGAGGTCGACGTTTCCTGTGCGCTCTCCGTTGCCGAACAGCGTGCCTTCTACTCGGTCTGCACCCGCCATTTGTGCCAGTTCTGCCGCCGCTACTGCGCATCCTCGGTCGTTGTGTGGGTGTAGAGAGACGCAGATCTTCTCCCTCTCGGAGATGTTCTTGCAGAAGTACTCGATCTGATCGGCGTAGACGTTGGGTGTCGACATTTCCACGGTGGCTGGCAGGTTGAAGATCAGCGGGTTCTCTACACTTGGTTCCCACGCTGCCTTGACAGCCTCGCAGACCTTGATGACGAACTCTGGGGACGAATCTGAGAAAGTCTCGGGCGAGAACTCGTATGCCCACTCTGTGCCGGCTTGCGCAGGGTCGTCCTTGGTTATCGAGCGCGCGTACTTTGTGCATTCGACTGCGAGGGCGATTGTCTCGTCGTCGTTCATGTTGAAGACGATCTGCTGGAAACACGGGCTGGTCGCGAGGTACAGATGGAGGATGGCCTTGCGCGCGCCCTTGAGGGAGTCGACGGTGCGGCGGATGAGCTCTTTCCGGCATGGCGAGAGGACCTGGATCCAGACATCGTCAGGTACTATGCCGGGTGTTTGGATGAGGCGTTGTGTGAAGTCGAAGTCGGTTTGCGACGCGGAGGGGAAGGAGACTTCGATTTCCTTGTAGCCGAGCTTGACTAGCATGTTGAAGTAGTCCCATTTTTGCGCGCCATCCTGCGGTCCGTGTCAGATGTTGGTTCGCAGCGGCTTTTGGGTGGATTGGCACTTACCATGGGATCTACTAGACTTTGGTTGCCGTCTCTCAGGTCGGTCGACAGCCAGCGTGGTGGCTTCTCGATTGTCTTGTTAGGCCATGTCCTGTCCGGCAGGTTCAATGGCTTGAAGGGATGGTACTTCTTCCAGGGCTCCTTGAGCATAGGCATCTTGGTGTGATCAATGCAGCAGGTATCTTGAGGCGCTACTTTGAGAACAGTCTCTTGATGGCCCAGCGACAACAATGGGGGGCCAAAAATGTATCTCGGGCGGATTCGAGCAATGTAAACACACTTGGGATATGGAAAGACGTAGGAAATGTGCGCACAGGCAGGCTATTAGTACAGCGCGAGGTATGATTCACAGCAAAAGAAAACTTTGGTCGGTGATACTAAGCCCTTGAGCCGGCCACTGGGAATGGCATATGACGATGCGGGGCGCAGAATTCGCTTGCGCGCGCCCTGTGCATTCAATTGCGGGGTCCGACTTCGGGCTGCCTGAGCTCTACCAAACCGACAAATCATGCTACGCGGATTTGATTGTGTACGGACCTCCGAGGCTTCACGCGGAAACCCAAAGCATGATGACCGAGGTGTGCATAGCTATACGGACGTGTATACAGCCGCAAACATGTTGTTTGTACGCCATTCAGCCTGTGACTGAAAGCGGGTATTCCAGGTACACGATCCCAACATTTTAGCGCCACTAATGCGATGGAGCGGATTCCAACGTTGCCCGCAACAAGTAGACTGTCATTAACCTACACCACAACAGTCTGTGTTCACCGTTGAAGCCCTCCACACAACCGGGAACCCGCCGGTTTGTGGCTAGCTAAACGCTCCCAGCCCAGCTAGAAGATTGGCACCCGCAAACCACAGCACTCCACTTCACTGCCCTTGACCCCAACAGTACGTCCAAAGTACAGACTACCAAACTCCTGCACAAAGGCGCGATCAGCCTCTGACCATGTATCCAGTCCCATTCGCGACAGGTCGTCTCTGTCAACAATCAACGCATCGCTGTCATTATCGTCATCGTCTCCTCTTTCGCCTTGTGTATCCGCCTCGATGATTTGCGACAGCGTTCGTATGAGCAGTGAAGACTGTCGATGGAAGTACGCAATTATTGCTGTCTCCAGCGACTGTGAGTAGGCGGAGAGGTCGCCAATCAGCTCGCGATCCGTCTCCCGCTCCGCTGTCGTGTATGCATCTCTCTCGCCAGCCGAAGCCCACCACATGTAGCCCATATATGCAAGCCTTGACCACGTTGTTGGTTCTACCACCGTGTCGTCGTATGCTTCGTTGAAGTCGTCGTCGGCGCGTTTGGTATCGACCTCGTCGCGCGACAGCAGGGGAGCAGTGTCGTCGTTCTCGTCGTCCGTATACGGCTCGGGCGATGTTTCCGATCTCGTACGCTGCTTGAAAAGCTCCTTGTGCAAAAGCTTGTAGCGCGCAACGTCCCGCTGGCTAGCCTTGATCAAACTGCCATCGCTCGTTCGTATCCGTGGCCAGCGGCGTTCTTGTGGGGGCGCATCGTAAGTGGGTGGTAGTTCGACGATGATGTCGTAGAGCTGCGTCTTTGTGACAATGATTTCGTCCGTTGTGCACGCCGCCCAGCCCTCTGATGGCTCGAGGCCCGATGTGTGTCCGCCGTGTCTTGGCCTGCGAAGGTCGTCGAGGAGAGGTATGTCGTGTACGCCGACGGAGAAGAGGGTGGGCAGGCGGAGGAGGTTTTCCGTCTCTGGAGGCAAACGTTCGGTGTCGCGAGGCGATATGCTAGACAGGACAGACAGATTGTAGACTGGCATGTTAGCTGTAAGATAGCCAATGATAAGATCTTAGGCGTACCGAACTCGCAAGCAGTCCTGACCGGCGGCACGCCCACGAAGAGGATCCGTTTCCTCAGCAGGGCCGCTTGTAGCAGCCGGAAGACCAATGGCCCGAATACGTCGAGGAAGCGTTGTATAGATAAGGCCGGGTGGTAGTCCGGCAGGCTCTCCTCGTCTTTGATGACAGCGCTCACGGTGGAGATGGCGCGCGCTCTGCTGTGACCTTTCGCCTCTCCGGCATCTGAGGTGGTGTCGCCTTTGCCATGTCTCGAGACCTGTTCCTGCCAGAACTCGTCCAGCGGCGTCACAGCTTCCGGGTCGTCCGCCAGAGCCGCAGCCAATTTCTCCAAGCGGCCGGCCAGTAGCCAACTCCTTCCTAGTCTCCCGAATCTGCCTTCCTTCTGGATTAGAATCCCCACGGAAACGAACGTGGCATTGCGATCCTCTGCGCTCGCGTCGCCCTTTGCGAAGGCGCTGAGCCCGGCATAGCCATCGTGGGTAAAGTAGACGAGGTCATTCTGCACTGAGTGCAGACCTGAGGGTAGCGATTTGTATTCAACGGCGTTGTCGAGGGTAATATCCGGTGTCGTTGTGCGCTTCCAGGCGATTGTATAGCTGTGAATGATCAGCGCATAGCTCCCTAAGGTACTCCGGCTGTCCAGCGTCGCATGACGTACCCAACTTTCTTATCGAACTTGATGAGGAAGAGCGCTTCAACGCGGGGCGCGTCCTCGCTGTGAGAATCTACATTGGTTGCGCTCGATTCAGTCGAGGCCGACATATTGGATGGGAATTGGTCGAAGGTAGACTGCTGCTGCTGCTGCGCAGGCGGCAGTCAGTGATGCGCCGCGTCCCAGGAACGCTTCGCTTACTCTTGCCCGTCGCCCCTTCTCCGGCCATACTCGTCACTGCACATGGGAAACATCTTTTCGATACCCACCTACCGTCGGTTGATATTCCTTACTCTATCGTACAGTTGCTGCAATTGCTCCACGTCGTTCATGAGAATCTCCTGTTGCATTCAACTATAGTGCTATCCGCCATTGCATTACTCATTGCGCCGGCACCAACAGCTTCCTTCGCTCAACAAGTTGGATGTGCGTTACGGAATTTGTAGCCGGCGACAAGAGCGGCTATATGAAAAGCCTGGCCAACTACAGCGCAGACATGATGAATCTGGTGAGAATGGCCCCAAATATCAAATGAGCCTGGGCTCAGTCTCTCTGGAAACCTACCGACGAAACATGAGACCCCAAGCAAAAGAACCAGCCCTTCTGCAAGATACCATTGAGCTCCTGTCTCAACACACGCACGACTCCATCCAAGCTTGCCGACGCCATGGAATATTGAGAGCATTGCTGTAAGGGCGAGCGCACTGAAAATACTGCCACGAAGCGTTCTCATCTTGTTTCCACCGCCGCCACTATTGAACAGCATTGCAGCAGCAGCGATAGCGGCGCCGCCATTGAGACACCAATATACTTGTTGAGCTACTGGATCACAACGAACGGCATAATAGTTGGCTGATGATCCACCGCCCATAGCTAAGAGACAGATGCCGAAGATGTCGAAACGGCCCCAGAGACGGTGAATGTTGTAGGAATGACTCCGAAGTGTGTGGAACGTTGCGCTGAGCCCAAAGCAGAGAGCTGCTGCGCTTAGAGAAATACCCAAAGCGAATTTGTCGCCTGTGCTCAGGTCAAGCTTGGTCGAGATAGCAAGTGTGTGTAACCCGATGCCAGTCCCAACGAATGCGGTGCTCCCAAGAAGGTGGGTCCAGATATTCATCGTTTCCATATGAAGGCAACGCCAGAGCCGAAACGATCGTTTGTACGAATGAGTCGGCATTGGATGTCCAGTGATGATGAAGTCGTTATCATGAAGCCATGTCGGAATGTCGTCTTTGGTTCCGATTGTAGGCCAATGTGGCTGGGCATCTTTCTTGCCGTGGAGTGTTGGGCAGGCGTTGGAAGCCAGTGAAGTGGTATTGGGTGAGCGTACTGCGTCCTTGGCCATATTGGTAGCTTCAATGTGTCGCGACTCCAGCGCTGGAGTTGTTGTCCAAACAGTTATATCGTTATCAAGATACAGACGCCATTGTAGTGTCGAATACAGGCAACAGTTGTGTAAGAAGAATATGTGGAGTCAAACACCTGAATTGCTTGGGCCTGATGTGTCTAATTAGCGTTTGCACCTACCACTCGTTGCTAGATATGTGAAGGGCGTTCGTTGACTCAGTTGAACTCCAACGTATCTCGGTGTGCAGTATCATCGCGACGCAGCCTCCCAGGGCTACAATTCCTCGCTAATCCAAGGCTTCTGTGGTCATATATGTAGGTAAGATGCCACGATCTCTGATGTCGACTTGGTCAGTATCAGGTATGCTAACAATGCTGTAGCTACCGGGCAGTCCTACGCATGCAGCTATGATGTCACCGGTTTCGTGAACAGCCATTGCGGGCATTCCCTAACGATCCTTCTGCCAACATTTGTACAAACGGAGAAATTGCGTCCCTTTGTCTGGGGAGAGCTTACGCTCTCTCCGCGTGATTGCGTGGGAAAAGGTTGCACGATAGTGGAGATTTCTTTGAGTCAGACAAATACCAGTCGGACTGTATGGCGTTCGACGTGGCTATGCTGATTCTCATTAGGAACATATCCTTGGAGCTCTAAGCGTATAACTTGCGAAGCCGCATATTTTCCCTTAAAATCTGACGTCCACAATGCGTGGAAGTCTTGTCGAACGTATGCCTTCAAGATGCTTCTGGTGCCAACCTGAGCATATCGCAAGCCGTGCTCACTAATCAACAAACACTGTTCGAAAGGCCCTGCTGAACAAGGCCTCATAGTGATTATGATACCAAAGAGATATCCATGGGCTGTTCAAAAGTCGTTAGATATCGAGTCTTGCCCGTATGGCGACTGTGAGTTATGGAAGTGTCACAATTGCCGTTGATGGTGCGTGCGTGAGTTGCGCGGGCAGTGGGTACGAGAAGGTGCAGTCGGCCCTTTCCTCGGCCAGACCCACCAGACTGGATAATCACGAAGCCATCAGTCTGCAATGAACTCGATTGAGACGACTATACATAGAAATTGCGTCGAATCCAATGCATGGAGTCAGCGTTTGCATAAGGTCTGACGTCATGTGGCTAACGTACCTGCCACGCACAGAGTGCACTGGCCATGTCGCTGCATCCGCCGACCACTCGAGACATCCAAAGTTGGTTGCTTCATCACTTATAGCACATTGGCCTGTCCGCCAATAAGGAGCAGACCGCACCTTTAGCTTGTACTTTGATCCAAGCTCTCGCACTCCCGGCCGTTAGGAATGTCATCGTCTTCTCTCAGAGATATCGCGCCGCGTCCACAAGACTTGGCTGCAGCCGCCGCTGTTAGTAGAGCAACTCCTACCAGTCGCAGGCCGTCACGCGTGACAGTCGCATGTCTGCCCTGCCGTGGCCGACGCACCAAGGTCTTTCACCGAATTCTTTGCTAGTAGCGACAGCAATTCCGTGAAGTCGAAGCTGACACACGACAGTGTGACGGTGGCAGACCGACATGTCGCTCTTGCTCGGAGAGAAATTCACAATGCGGATACGACCCACCCCTCGTTCAGGCGCAAAAAAGAAAGATTGAAGAACTGGAGGACGATAAAAGTTCCATGTATGAAGTTTTGTGGTACCTACAGACTGCTTCACCTGACAAAGCCACGGCCTTGCTGCAGCACCTGCGAGCGACCCAGGGTGACGATCTGGGAGTCATCTTCAAGAACTTCGAAATGGGCCGTCGCAATTCTTCCGAGTCTGGGCCTGCATCTGAGACCAAATTTGGTAAGAACGATTCACCACCGACATCTACGGATTCTCCCTCATCGACAATGCTTGCCGTCCCTGAGATAATGGATCATCCCCGATTTTCCACTGTTCGAAAGGGCCAGACCGAAGTCACGGGCATCACTCTGCTTGCTCCGAACTACGAAAACGCAAGTGTTTCCAACGTCCACGGCCCATTAGAGATGTTCTTTAACTGTGTGGGAGCGCTATTTTACATTATGAACAGGAACGACGTCCAAGCATGCATCGAAGCAATCAAAGCCTCCGGAAACGAAAACATGCCACTCGGACACATGTTCAGCAACGGAAGTACAATCGAACTTCGTACTTATGCCGCAGAAATTGCGGGTATGGCCTCTATCGGTGTTATACATTCACAGCTAGCCGACCCTACGAAGGCACCGCCACCCGAGCTTGCCGATTACTTCTACGCAGTCGCCAAACTTGGCCTGGACTCTGCAATTCTCTACGATCCGCTTCGAGCCATGAATGTTTGCGCGCTGCTTGGCATGTATAACATCGTCGTCAAGGCGACAGTTGCTCTGGCTTACATTGGTACGAGTCACACTTGGGTATACACACGAGAAATTACGCCACTAATGACTTTCAGAACTTGGTCTGAGCCTTCCTCGCAACCGCAAAATATCTCTCGAAACATGTCCGCCAGACTGGTCTCCAAGCTACTACGATGACATTCGTCGCACGCATATGACTCTTGTCCACTTGCAATGGTCAGTTTGACATGCCTTTAGTTATGTGCGATATATCGCTGACTACTTCGATAGCTGGCTGAGCGCATCTCTTGACTACAACTCTGATTCGTTAACCTTCGACGTCCACCCATCTCTCACTGGACTAGACGTGCCGCCCCAGGACATGATTCGACGCGAATGCGTCAAAGTCTCCATCATCAAGGCAAGCTTACTTCACCGTCTACCAAGCAAGGCGCCTGTACCGGAAAGTGTCACGCTAGAGTTTCGTGCGCAGTTGTCGAGATTCCATGCCCAACTCCCCGACTGGATGTCAGTTGCTGCGCTGTTACGCGGCGACAACAGCCCGCTGATGGCCACATTCCGTCCAGTAATATTCTATGTTCATCTCTTCTACCTTTCGGCTATGATGCTGCTTGCTCGGCGGCTAATAATTGCATACATCCCGCTCGATGCAGGTGGCATCGTAGTTCTTCCACCAGAAGCACGACGGGCTATCGAGGAAGGATACCAAGCTGCGGAAACAAACGCTTCTGTCATGAGTCTAATGCTACAGGAAGGGAAAGTAGTACAAGTTTGCTGGCTCTGCATGTGAGTCAGGCGTATGTCACGGTGGCAAAGGATGCTAATCCAGAATGCCAGTTACACAGCCTACACGGCGGGAGTCATGATCGCTTACCAGGCATCACAAAAGGCTCTGAACAACGAACCGTACAATGACGACGTGAAACTGCTGGAGAAATGCATCAGTGTTCTCGAGTACTGTGCGATCAAAGATACGCTTGCTGGCAGGTTTCGTAACATTCTTGCAGCTCACATGGGGAAGCTGCAAGATTACAGATCTAAGACATGGGATGGTGAAGATCTCGCGACGCCCCCGACTTCTCTGGCGAGTGACAGCCTCTTCTTCTTTGATCGTGGTTCATCTGAGCTTCACACAGCAGTCTTTGACTTGCTTCGCCTCATACATCACCCATTCAGTGGCCTGAAAGACGTCGCGACAAAGAGTACGCTCTCGAATCGCGCCGAGACAACTATGGGCACCCACCTTGAGTGGGAGTACGAGCTCAAGAACAGAGACGACCCCGAAGTACCACCGAACGCAAATGACAGTGCATGTGTGACCGATATCAGATGCGAGCCAACGCAATCTCAGTGTTCGCCATTTTACCCAGTTTGCGCTTCGCAAGAGCTGTCGGCCCCGCCTTCGGAGGAAGCTTGGACAAGATGGACTCCAGCAACGTGGCAAAGTTCCTTTCACACATCACCAAAATGAGTTCGAAACCTCGTTGGCCCTTCTACGAGCACGATGATACGGTTCCCACGAGATATTACAGACGTTGACATTCAAGCCACACCATGGTACGCGTTCTGGGAGCAAGGTATGGAACCTTGCCAGCTCTCACGTAGCCTGGCTCCTTCCGCGTCCGAAAGATGACGGCGATAGAACATGGCATGGTGTCTTTGTTATGGAAGGGTGCTTCCGGTACCACAGTGTAATCCATGGGAAGAACCTATGCAGAGCTAGAGGAATCGTATACTGCCCATTTCCCTTTTATACCTATCGGTATTAAAATTCCACATTTACAGAAGTTTGTATACCATGGGAAGCGCGACACGGGCCTAATGGTCGGTAACGTTGAATACTGCACAACCTATCCCGCAGCTTTACATACGTCATAACCCCGCTTCAAACTATAGCAACCGCTCGACGCATTCGAACTGCGCTGCCAAATCATTCCATCTTCTCGTCAACATAATCATTAACACCACACCTCGTCATGACACATCCTACACCTACCCATATGGCGACGAAAGATCTTTTTAGGCTAAATGAACGGACTATCATAGGTACGGCTTACCAATCGACGTATGGACTGGAGCTGACACAGTCTTCTAGTTTCCGGAGGTGCCGGTGCAGTAGGTACGGCCGTAGGTGTAGCGATTCTAGAGAGTGGCGCAGATGTCGTTTTTGTCGATGTCTCCGACCCCACTCCCGAAAGCTGGGGTACACAATGCCTGCAATCTTCCAAATTTGATCTCCTGTATAACTGTGACCAGATCGGATTCAGGAAGTTGCGCGAGGTAATAATACCCATGCGCTATTCCAACGCCTCGATGTCCAGGATGAACCCAGCATCACATCAGCCTTCAACACCATCCGTGCTAAGCTTCGTCATCCGATCCGGGGGCTCGTCTCCTGCGCCGCCATCTCCGGCGAAAGCGATGCTTGTTCGTACCCCATCGACACATTTCGTACAATCCTCGATATTAATATCTCCGGCACCTTCCTCATCGCCCGTGCCGTAGCGAACGAATTGCACAACGCCAACCAACCCGGAAGCATCGTCCTGTTCGCCTCGATATCGGGTCACATTTCCAATCACGGCATCAACACTGCCGCGTACAATGCTTCAAAAGCGGCAGTGCACCAACTTGCTCGATCGCTTGCCGCGGAATGGGGTCACCCACAGAACACTTTTCCCGGTAGCACGGTCACGGAAACAAACCCAAATCCCAGCCAAGAGCCTCGAAAAGCTTATCCGCCGATCCGAGTGAATACCATCAGCCCCGGTCATATTGACACGCCTTTGAGCGCGGAAGCGCGGAAGAGGGGGTTGACGGACGAGTGGGCGAAACAGAATATGCTGGGGCGAATTTCAATGCCCGAAGAGTTCCGAGCGCCGGTGCTGTTCTTGCTGAGTGAGGGGAGCAGTTATGTCACTGGTTCTGTAAGCTGATCTCCTTTGACAAATGTAGGAAGAGAACGGTTGTGAAGCTAACATGTCATGTGCAGGATTTGAGAGTTGATGCAGGGCACTGCGCGTGGTAGAATCCGATGGAAGAGATGTACTCGTCGATTCATGCGTCCGAAAGAGATGAAGGTATATATATATACAAGAAGAATTCTAGAAGATAACCGCCAAATGTGGGCGATCTACTGCCTTAGCACCAACGCCTCGCTCGTTCGTAATCTTTTATGCAATGCAATGTATCGTCTACTAGCATCAACTTCGTGCTCCTCGTCAGACACCAAGAATATATTTTCGACCCTCTACTCGTTGATCCTGTGCTGCCAGACTTCCTGCTCCGCCCTCGCAGAGTAAGTGCTAGCACCAAGAATAGCCCTCATCTGATCAACGCCAGTGAAGAGAATCTGCCTAGCAACGAACCAGCGGATACCCTCAGTGCAAGGGGGGCTTGTCAAGCTACCCTGGTACGTCCAGAACTCGTTGAAGTACAGGACGCTCTCAAGCAGAGGAGCAAAGTCCATAGTAGTAGGCTCTTCAACACCCATCTCCGTGTAACTGATCATGGCGGGTAGTTGCTCGAAGAAAGTCGAGTTGGAGTTACCAGGGTCGAGGCGGATGGCCATGACGGCGGCTTCGTGACCCTCAGCGTCGACGTGGACGAGATGGAGCTCGGCTTTGCTGCGGTCGCCACCGACGGAATGGTCGGCTGGGGCGTGAATGTGCCAGCCCTTGAGGTAAACGGTCTCGTTGTCGTATGTGAAGCTTGGGTGGCTGGTCCAGTCAATGTCTTCCTCCGCTGCCTTCTCGTCGTGTGCAACGGTGAAGGCGGGACCGTAGCCCCAGTTGTAGAAGTTGCCGGCGACGCTGCCGTTGTACTTGAAGGTCGGCACGTGGTTCAAAGCCAGTCCGTTGCCTAATGAGAGTGCAATGGGAGACTGCTGAGTTCCGGTTTGGCAGAGATGGTAGTCGGGGCTGATCTTTCCCCAGTTGAAAGATGCTTCGTAGGCCCAGTCGTTCTGGGTTACGTTGGTGCCTGGAGGCACTTGTTGTCTTGTAGTGAGGTGTACATTGCGTTTGGCGTTGGTGTGTTGGGGACAGCTGAGTGCTGTGGGCGCTAGAGTGGCGGCGGCGAGGAAGATGGATTGGAACAGCATGGTGACGATGCTAGACTCTGTGTAATGTGATTGTCGGATGACTTGATAGGAAGACTGAACTGGCTGTGATGGAAAACTTGCTCGTCGTGCGAGGACATCTTATATATAGTCCAGTCGGGCCATTGAAAGGTCATCCGCCTTCACAACGACTACCCTAGTCCTTCAAGCAAAGGTCTCAGCCATGTCCTTCAATTCCGCCAAGCAGTCTTCACACATGCCCTTTTCGTGCGCCATGGAAGGTCTCCCATCGCCAAGTGCCCTATCTTTTCACTACCGTTGCGCAGCCTCTTTGCTTGCGCAGTAAGTACCATCAGGAAATGCACTTGGTTTCCTTGGGAGACGGCACGCGCTTGTATGTTGGAAACCAAACATCCAGCCCATTCCTCGTAGCAGTTCGAGCGCCAAGCATGAACCCTGTTTCCGACAAGAAACGCTTGTTGACCGAAGGCGATAGCGCAGGGGCGAGATCGCTCTTTGCTATCTCGAGTTAACCCGGCGATCTTGGCGGGAAACGGTCGCGCGGCTTCTACCCAATGCATTGATACTGGGGATTCCGACAAGATGAGACTTGGCGTGGAGAACCATGACTACCGTATACTGTAATAAGCTCAGCGGACAAGAACGGCCGGGAGAGGTCGAGTTGCTTAAATGATGACACGCAGCACGGATGTAGCAGTCGGCCCGTCGCGGGAACGTCAAAGCAAAACCTTTCCGCTGCTTAAGAGCTCTTGACGCGTGGCATAAGCATGATGCGACGACCAGGAAGCCACAGACCCCGAAGTCGAACATAACGTTGGATTGTGTAGATCAAAGAACGTGGGAGTAGTTCCTGCAGGTCCCACAGATCCGCCTAAATACCCAGACCTAGACCCTTCCATTACGTTGTACAACATCACCCATCGTTAGCTTGCACGCAGATCGATACCGCCGTGCAGCGCCGCCGCTACTCATCGAAGGCGTGCAACAATCAGGGAAACACGACCGCCAAAGCGGCGGCGCATTGCTGGATCTGTAAAAATCTCCGCTGTCGACCCGGATACGTCGACGAAACAGAAGCGGGCCGACGAAAGCTCTCTGTTCAGTCATCAAGTTGTTTCTGCTTCAGCCTTGGCGTGTATAGTGTCCAAACTTGCCAAGGGAGCGAGCTGCTTGGATCCAGTGTGTACTAAACACGAGGCGGGATGCGCAGTCGAGAGAAATGACTTGATGCATGACGGCACGATGCTGAGTATGTCGAGAGGAAACTGGATGATGTAAGAATATGGCATCCGGCTCCTCCGCATCGACGGCAATGCCCAACCAACTTTACCAACCAATCCATGAAATAAGTGAACATCCACATGACATAGATGACCTAGAAGTCTATATTGCCTTAGCGGATTGTTAAGGTTCGCATCTATACCATCACGGACTGCGGCACAGCTGTTCGATCTCTTCTTTATGAGACGAACTAATCTATTCTTAGCGATCAGTATCCAGGCCACACTACCTCGTCGCATTCGGGATGCTTAAAGGCTCCATTGCTCATCTCGTACTCGTACTCCAGATCAGGTTGAAACTCCCAGTATAGGCTCTCAGCATCGGCCCCCATTTTGTATGTATATGCCGCTGCATCGTCGTCGACGTAGACCTTCGGGACGCCGTTGGCCGCTGCCGCTTCTATCTTCAACTGGACATCGCAAGAGCGTTCCATGAGGGTGTACAAGAACGCGGCTTCGTCGACGGTACCTCCTACCGTCTGTGTGGTATTAGCTGAATGCCGGTCGCGGGATCGCGCACTGGGAGACGTACCAATAGGCCGTGGTTTTGTAGAACAAGACCTTTTCCCTTTGGTCCTAATGCCGCTGCCAGCCTCTTGCCTTCTGCCTCATCGAGGACAACGCCGCCAAAGTCATCATAGACGGCTTGCGCATCGCCGTAGAAGTAGCATACGTCTTGATTCAGCATCTCCAATGGCTTCGCAAAGGCGCTCCACGCTTTGCCTGCCTTTCCATGGCAATGGCATGCCGCGTTGACGTCTGGCCGCGCCTTGTGTATTGCCGAGTGGATAAGGAAGCCAGCTGCGTTTGCAGGTCTGCTCTGGTTTCCGCCCACCACCTTGCCATCGTAATCAACAAGGACCATGTCGGATGCCTTCAGGAGACCGAAGTGCTTTCCGAGCGGGTTTGTCCAGAAATTGTGCGGGTGCTCTGGGTCTCGCACCGAGATGTGACCCGACATGCCTTCGGTCAGGCCGTGCCTTGCGAAGACGCGAAAAGCACCCGCCATGTGCGATAGGATCCATGCGCGCTGCTTATCGTACGAGGAGAAGAGGGGGATGCCGGGGAGGCAGACGCCCTGCGAGATGGCTTGCAACGGCGTCAACTCCTTGGTCGCGTCATCTTTGGATCGTGGGACGAGCTGCTTGGGTTGCGCGACGGGCGCTGGCTCGACCTGGATAGCGGAGGGTGCCATGTTGGAATGCGATGCGATGCGATGCGATGGGGTCTAGCTGTGGGTAAGTAGGCCGTGTAAGTTGCAATGGATCAAAGATGGGCTTGAGTCGAAGCTCTTGGATGCGCCGTTGTTATACCCGTGGACTTCAGACGACCGCGATCAGGCCGATGTTATCGCCTCAAAGGGCGCGTCGAGTGGAGAAGAGTGCGATAACGGTCCAGTCGAGCTCAAGATGCGCTGCGGGGTGCCGCCCTAGTCGCCGGCTAACTTATCACCGGCCCTTTCTCCACGCCGCTGCCACATCAACGACTATCCAACCAATTCACACGACGAAGAAGATGAACCGAACCTTGCAGCCGACAGCATGAACAGGTTAGAAGGTTAGGGTTCCGGCATTAGCGTCGAGGCCACCAAATCATATGACAAGAGTTCTCAAGGCAACGCGTTTCGTTCTTCTCCTGAGTAGAATGAGCCCTTTGTCCATGCCGCCACTTCGATAACTGTCCAACGGCGAGCAGCACCGACCGCATTGAAGGCTATGCTTGTCAATGTGAGGGAGATCGAAGAGCTTGCTCTATACTGCAAGCAGCCCAGCCATGCTGTGTCGCTTCGCATTTCCTCGCTGGCAATCACATGTCCGCAGCATCACGAACAAGGATCAGGAATCGTCTGCCTTCAGCTCTCGATCGGCATGCCGGCACCTGAAGTACAGCTCACTATCTCATATACATGGCAGCGTTGGGGCCAATTCCGAGTAACATCATATAATACATCTTTCTTCGATCGGACGCAGATTCCATCCAGGCAGATGAAGGCGGCTCGTTCGAAAGTGATTAGCAAGAGGAAGATAGTTCTGCTTGAAGATATTGTCGATTTGGGACGTTGATAAAACGCTGAGAAGAAGTCATTGCGTACGTATACCCCTAGGCCTACATCGACGTTGTTGTGGGATCTGGCAGAAAGAAACGTGTTACTTCGTTCTCTCGCAGCCAAGATGAGACGCGGAGCATCTCGTCAGCCCATCGAAGTCTCGGTGGCATTACAACCGAAAGGTTCGCCCCACCAAGGCGCAGCCGCAAGGTAGGTCCTCCCAAATCACGATAGCGGGGTGCATCTTCGTCGCGAGAGCAAGTAATTATCCCGCCAGCCCAGCCAACATGGTGCTGTGCCTTGCTGTATACGTCCGACATCCCACGTCTTGGAGTAATTTCTGCAAGACATACATAAACCCTCCCGGCCGACACGATGGCCGAGAGCGCTCGAGATGCGATATTTAAAGAGGTCAATTCTGCCTTCCTTGATCAAATCACCCACCCCACGTTATTCGTTCCCAGCATTCAAACCTCAAGTATCATTCAGGATGTCTTCAGGCAAGACCGTCACCCTTAGCTCTGGCTACAAGATCCCGTATGTTGTTCCAGCCTGTGCTTATGATGATTCGTTGTTCTGACGTCGCTTTAGTCAATTGGGATACGGTACATGGCAAGCCGCTCCTGGTGAAGTCGGCAACGGTGTCTACGAGGCACTAAAGATCGGATACCGTCACTTGGTAAGTCTCCGAGACCCTGAAGATCCTGGAACCGTTTACATCCATCTTTTGAACGACAATTGTGTTCCGTTTTCAACGGCTAACTCGATCAAATTAGGATCTTGCAAAGATGTATGTGCACCATCACAACTTACACTCACAATGCCTTTTTCACCCATCTCACCTCGGCCTTGTCTCCACCTGACGTGGAACAATTTTCCGTCAGCGTTGTTGGAAGTCCAACTGCAATGCCCCTCAGTGGAGATGGAAGCTTAGGAAGCTATGACCATACCCCACTAGCACTCCTGAGAACACAAGCTGACGAGATATTCCACCAATCACAGCTACGAGAACCAAAAGGAAGTTGCGCAGGGCATCAAGCGCGCATACAAGGACATCCCAGGTCTGAAGCGTGAGGACATCTTCATCACGGGAAAACTGTGGAACTCTCAGCATGATCCTGCCACTGTAGAGGCAGCTCTCGATGACACTCTCGCTGAACTTGAGCTGGAGTATCTCGACCTGTACCTCATTCACTGGCCTGTCAACTTCGGGCCTGGAAAGGACCCTCACTCGGATCTGTTCCCCATGACATCTGATCCTAATGAGGTTAACATCGACAACTCCATCCCTAACAGCGAGACATGGAAGGCCATGAACAAGCTGCCAAAGAGCAAAGTCCGCTCGGTGGGCGTCTCCAACTTCACATACAAAACCTTGAAGGCTTTGGTTGAGAAGACTGGCCTCGTGCCCGCCGTCAACCAAATCGAGCGTCACCCCATCCTCCCCAGCAAGGAGCTCGTCGCTTACGCCAAGGAGAAGAACATCCACATCACCGCCTACTCCGCCTTTGGCAACAACTTCTTCGACATCCCACTGCTCATCCACCGCCCTGAGATCAAAGCAATTGCGGAGAAGAAGGGCGCCACACCCGCGCAGGTCATCCTGGCATGGTCTCAAGTCGGCGGCCACTCTGTCATTCCCAAGTCTGTTACTCCGTCGCGCATTGCTGAGAACTTCAAGGAGATCGAGCTGGACGACGAAGACATCAAGGCGATTACCAAGTTCTCGGATGAGCACCAGGGAAGGAGAAGGTACAATGTTCCCTACACGGCGAACAAGCCTAGATGGAGCATCAACATCTTCGATGAGCCAGAGGAGCAGGAGGCGCCCAACAAGGTCGTCTTGTAGATAGAGTAAGCCTATAGGTAGCCACAATACTTACCAATGTTGACTTGAGCTTCTCGAACGACTACGCGTTTGGATAAGCGTGGGTTGTTGGGAGTGAATTACTGCGTCAAGCTAGATCGTATCCTTGCTCGGTGAGGATATGAGTATGATAACGCCAATTCGTTATCAGCTCTTGGGTAAGGGGGTTGAGGGTGCGACGCGTAAATTTGGAGGACTGAACTACCTAGGTAGCACGTACCGCCTAGTGGCGGGCTAGTATCCTTTCAGTTAGGTCAAATCACGTATCTGCGTCACACACGCCGCGTCGCGTAACTCCGCTACCCACAGCTTCAATAACGCCATCTCTTGTTTGTGTCTCGTGTCACACTCGATGCCTTCTATGACTTCCTTACACAGGCCTTGCAGTCATCGTTAAACCGATCATGCTGTCCAGCGCTCTTCACGACGCCAGCAACGCGAACAACGTATCTTCATCGAGGACTCTGGCTCGTCTGGTATCTTGAGGAAGAAAGATTTATTTTGTCATCATTCAAGGAGCAGAAGGAGCGCAGCCACGTCGGTGGTCAGCCTACATAGTCGCTTCATGTGCCACTGGAAACTCGACACCTACCACACCACTTGGCTCAGCGCGAACAGGGCCTCTACATGCCATCGTTGATCTGCACTCCACCAGGTAAGCTCTTCAACCCTGCTCAGTAAGTTAGCACAGTGCCTTGGTGTCTAGTGCTGCGCTTACATGTCTCAAATCCGTCGACATCCTCAACCACCGTCTGCGGAATACTGCATTTCATCGCATCTTCGTCGCTCTGCCTCTCCAACTCGCTGCATTGATCGTTACTGCAGCGTGCATCCAGCGCTCGCTGCAGCGCATCGCCTTTCCAACCAAACATATAATCACCGTGGTTCCCATGGCCGGTTCTACAACCAGTCGTTAGCATGATCACGGTCCTTCGCGCGTTTGAACGGGAAGAGGAGGCCTTACGCGTCGCCCATACTGAACACAAAAGGTTGCGTCCCTTCCTCGCCCCAAAGCTCAGGAGTATTGAATGGGGTCGTGTCAAACATGACCTCATACATGACTTGCGGTAGCTGCACGGGAAAACCCTCTGGACACTTGCCCCTCTGCTGCTCGGGTGTATACGGAAATGTCGCCATGGGCGGGAAATATGGCTCATACGGGATCTCTGCATATGCGACGTGGCTCTGGTGATCCGGTGAGTCCAGATTGACGCCGTCCCAGCATGTAGGAAAGGAGACTTGGGTACGAATACCACCTTCGCACATGCGGTTGGGGAGGAATGTTGTATCCTCTCCTGTACATGGCGCGCCACCAAAGGGCTGTGAGTCCTTGTAAATGCAGCGATGGCAGATCCCGCGGGATTCGCCCGTCGTATTGCGAAGAATTGGGTTGCCAGCGAGCATGCGGAAACCCTAATGAGAAGTCAGCAACGAAGTTCGTTTTGAAGGCAAGCGAAAGCGCTTTCGCCCTCAAGAGTGGGAGACGAACGGGTCTGAACGCAGTCACGTTGCTGAAGCCATCATATGGAGGTATGTAGTACACTGTCATACCGCCTCTCTGGTTTAGCCCAAGATTGGGGAACTGCTGGACACGTTTGTAGGTGCCATTTTGAGGTGCGCGGTAGTATAACGCTGCAGTCCAGTAGTTGCTATGTTTCGTCAGCTATGGCTCCGCTTCGGCCAGTCGCTCCATGGCATACCTGAAGTCTTCGCTGAAAGTACACGTGGTACACGTACTCCTCTCGACCAGATCATACTCCACAGGCTTCATGTCAGCCTGAAAGCTGTTTCCCCCGACGATTTGGTGGGTATGTGGACTTCCAACGACTCCAGGGTTGACCAAGGGGTCCAGTCGCTCGACGGTGAGTTGAGAACATGCGAAGCGCATCATCGCGGCGCCGCGACTGACATTCTGAGCTAGCGCCGCACTGATGAGCGTGGCCGCTACGAGGATTAAGTTCTTCATGATGATTAGACGGCGGAGCAGATATCTTTTGCAGACCAGTCAACAGGACGACCGTCGTTCAGACCAGATGAATATCTATGGAGAGACCTGTGCAGTCATCTATGTGGGGCGCACAAGTGCCGGGACCCAAGCAGTCTTGTCCAAGGCAACTCCCTTCTAAAGGTTCCAGTACAGTGGATTCTGCGACGTTGGGCCATTCGAGGGAGTGGTGTACAGTGCACTCGCATATTGAGCGACCAGGGTCTACCCAATCATGCATCTACCGCACGATAACATCACAGGCTTCTGATAGTCCAACTAGTGACGAGGCACTCAACTACATTCAACGTTGTATTCATCTCCTACTGGCACAGAGCAACATTCCGTTCCATTGCTTTGGACAAGCTGACACTGATTTAAACTACCATTATGTCGAGCAATACAGGATCTTGACGAAATGGCAGGCGAGACATCAATTAAAGATGTCCAGAACGCTCAGCTTGTTCATCCGATCCACAAAAGGCTCTTTCCAACGAGGGGTGTCGTCTTCATAAGGTCGGAACCGCTGAACCTCAATCCGCGGGTTCGTCCCTCCTTCTTCAACCCAGAGCCACCTCCGATACTCCCTGAGCTCCTGGGGCCAAAAGTCGCAAGGGTCCATGTCCGCATTCCAGTCATTAGGAGGGTACCAACGCGGGTCTTCAATCTCAAAGAAGACTTCTGTCACTTTGAAAAGAATCTTCCCATGCTCGTCCTTGCCAGCGGGTATCTTGGTCTCGCGGTACTTGGTCGCGCCCGCGGGGACTTCGCGCCTGATGACCTTCTCCCATGGCTCGTCGTAGACATCTGGCTCTTCAATCGGATTTGTCCAGTCTTGGTCCCGATAACCTGGATGGCAAGGATATCGGCCATGGGCATCGATGGTATCCAGCTCATAGTAGGTCGGCTCCAGGCGCCACTTCCTGCGTCGTGCAACAGGATTCAGAGGACCTTCGACAAATGTTGCAACGGAGCGTATGCGCAGCCAGTCCCACTCCGATTTGTCCTCTATTAGGCGCTCAAAGCGGAAGGTGACGCCCGCATAGCTAGCGCGATCCTCGATCTCCAAGTCCACAGCACCGAAGCGAACTTTGATGATCCTGGGTTCGTCAGCCTCCTCGGGAATGAGTTTGGAGGACTCAGGTTTGGCGCGGAAACACTCAGACTTAGAGTTCCCATGATCGTGGTACCGGGCGCAGAAATCTTGGAGATTTCCCTCGCCCCGTCTGAACTCCTGGACAACGTCGCAAGGCCCGACCATCATTAAGAGAACGGTGTGGAGATACCAGTCTATCACGAAAGCCCTGTTCAGATGACGCTTTTGCGCTTCCACCTTGTCTCGTAAGAGCTCGACTTGGTCGAACAATGACTCGAGCACTACCATACGGATCTTATCATTGGCCTTGGTGTGCTCCCAAAGTAAGTTGATGTCGTCAATTCTGAAGCTCATGAACTGGATGGTGTTGTCGCAATCCTGCATGGTAACTTTCCCCTCTTCATGCTCTTTGACAAGCTCGATTTCTTGCTTGAAAGACAAGACAATTTCGTCAAGGATCATATCGCTGACCTCCGTAGTCCCCATCGCTTGGGAGAGCCGGTATGTCTCGAACAAATCGCTCATCGCGATGGATGGTGTGCCGTTATCACGGTGAATGAAGCTTGTGTCATCGTATGGCTCCAGGCGGTATATGCGTCTCGGGAAAGTGTGACGAGGACCTAGAAAAACCGAAGTGTACCACCGATCGAAATTATCGAGAGAGTACTCAAGAAAGTGTTGGTCGTTGATCGGTAGCCGGTCCATGACCTCTTGCGTTACCCAGCGATTGACGCCACCACCTTGCCCAGGCGGAAATACCACAAGCTGAACAGCCTCGCCGTCGTAGAGCAATGGGTTAATGATAGGTTCTTTGCCCAGAACCGGAGACACTTCGCTTGTATCTGGAAGGAAATGCTTCAGCTCTGCGTACAAGGGGATGTCGTACTCGGCAAGCCCGAGGGGGCTCGTGGCGAAGTAAACTCCCGTGAGCTCAAAGACTGCCTTATTGGCTGACGCGAAACGCTTACGTACGCCTTCTGCACTAACATTGCCCAGTTGTGCCATCTTGTCCCAAGCGACTGGCTCCTGTTGCCATGGCCTACGTAGCTCATAGGCCTTTTCGCATCTTTTGGAAACTTTGGAATCGATGACGACTTTACTCCAATCGACTGGACAACTGGATTGGTCGTGATAGGGGGGCGTTGGCGCTGGGAAATCGTAGTCCCACGGTGTGATCGCTGGGCGAGGTGGTGGACTGAAGACTGTGTTTGTCAGCTGGAAACGCTTATGGCAAGGACGAGGGAGTTTCATACAGGTCGCTCGAGCGCGCAGTTGTTCCGTAACCACTGCGGCGCCGTCTTCTTCCTCTACACCATCCTCCTCTTCCTCGAAAGCATAAGACTCTTCCTCCGAAGCAGAAGGCTCTTCCTCTGAAGCAGTGTCGTCTTCCGTCTCCATGATGTACACGTCTTCAGTACCTGACACAGCGCTGTTGTGAACCTTGGTCTTCGCAGCCCTCAACTCTGTCGACATTGTCATCGAGCTTTGTGTAGGCCTATCGTTCGTTGCGACATGCACTGCGCCAGTAGCTGATACACTACTAGAGGCTATAGTGCGACTCGTGATGCTCGCGGCAGGACCTGGAGCTACATTGCGCTTCGCATGGGTGGTCTTCAGACGCTTTGCCGGCGTCTTCTGGACGTCTGTGTGCCCGTTCGGAAGGAGATAGTCGCTGGTAGGAGCTGTCAAGGATGGATCGCTGCGCTGCGCCATATCAGAGCCGCTCTTGGAGATCGGGTTCGCTTCTTCGGCCTTGCGCTTCTTGCTAGATGACTGCGACATTACTGAAGCGGGTTTCATAGCCGCTGTCGATCTGGCTTGAGATGCAAGGGAGATGGTGGGCATACGTTGCCGGAAGTCAATGGAGTATTCCCGCGAGTGTGATACGCGGTATGCAAGGTAACGTGAAATCAGGTGCAGTATAGGGAGATGGACCCGTCATTTATATGCGGAAGGGGAGTGCCCGTTATCCAGGCCCCAGCGAAGAGCACATGGTAGCTGCACTGACCTCGTCAGCGGTCTTCTGGGGCAAACTGGTGACATCTGCCCGATACACGAGTGAAAGCATTCGTTGATAGTGGTGAATGCTAAGAATGACATGTGATGGATGATGTAGCAAAACAACATGAGACGAGGAACTGAGAGCAATGGATGTGATAAGCAGATGAGTGCATGTATTTGCCCATATATATATCGAGCCGCTAATGTATACCGAGCACATGCAACAACTAACTACTGTAGCATGCCTTCCAAACTCTCTCCCAAAATCTCCTCCATACCATTCTTCCACCTCTGGCACTCCCTCTCGACCATCTCATCGTCATCTTCCATGAGCTCACTGATGAACGGCAGCATCTCGGGAAGTAGACCCAGCCACTCTTCTCCTAATCTCCTCGTCAAGCTCTGCTCACACAGCACTGTCGCTAACCTAGTGTTCCTGTCGTCGCTCCTCATGTTCTTCAGCAATATGCTGTTCATCTCGCGATGGTTCTCCATGGATGATGCAGATGCAACAGCAAGTTCGGTGATGGTAGGAATGACGTTGTTGGTGTTGTCCTCTGGTGTAGATGTCGATGCAGATGGTAGGCTGAGCAGGGACAGCAGGGGCGGCATGATGGTGCCGAAGTGAGATGGCGCTTGCCAGAAGCCGTCTTGATCGTGCTGGAATGTCTTCTGGAGAGCGTCAAGCACAGCCCTGCGTGTGGTAACATCAGAGTCTTCTTTAGCAAGTTCAGTCAGTAGCTTCGCCGCATGCTCGATGATGTAGCTCGAATAGCTTGTTACGAGAGACTAGTTGTGTGTTAGTGACATTTTGATCTAGAATGATAGAGCAAGACGTACCTTGAACTTGTCGAAGAACGCGCCGAGGAACTTGTAGAAAGTGACAGCCTGTTGAGGCTTGCTCGACAGTGGGCCCTCCTGGTCCACAAGCTGAACGAAGAACGGTCGGAATGTAGCATCGCTGAGCTTCAGTACCATAGAGATGACAGAGTCAATAAGCGTAAGCTCCAGCTGCTCCAGCTCCTCCTCATCAACTTCGACGGTAGTAGATTGGACCGTCTCACGTAGTCGGAAAGTTTGCAGAAGTAGAGTGAAGAGCGGCGGACTGGCTTTGACAAGCTTGGCCTTGGTCTGATTGTTGACAGTCGCGCGCAAAAGCTCAAGCTGCTCAAGTGAAGCATCGAAGCCTTGAGAAGCGGCATGTGGCCACGTTGACTTGATAGCAGCGAACACTTCCTGAGCACCGAGATGCTCAGCTACACTCTGGAAGAAACTGCTGCGGCTTTCGTCGCAGGACTGTTCCAGATCGGCAGCGGCAGAGCGTTGGCATAGTCGAAGAGCGGTGTCCAAGTAGTCGCGCGAGAACATGTAGCCCAAGCGCTCGACAATGTTCGAAAGCACGGTAAACACAGCGTTGTGAAGACCAGTCTTTTCCTCTTCGATCGCATCCGATAGATATTGGAATGCTGTTGGCAACACGGTAGGGAGGAGCGAGATGGCCTCATCTTCGAGAACGTCAACGACAGATGTGAGGCAGAGGAGGGAGAGGATGCGAAGGCGATCATCGCTGCTTGAAAGCGATTGGGGACCAGACACAACTTGAGCTACTGATACAACAGCAGATACGTCCTTCTTCCCGAAGCGGTCGACGATGCGATCGATGCAGCTGACAGAGACCATCTTGGCATCCATGTCAGGTGATTGTTCCAGTAGATCCTGAACGCTAGGCAAGAAAGAGATCAGGGCCTCTACAGATTTGCGGTCATTCTGCTTGGCGGTGCCCGCGCGCAGCTCGACCGACTTGACGGCAGCTACCTGGACGTGAGAGTCTGTGCTCGCAAGAAGTAGCTGTGCTGATTTGATAAGGTCGGTCGTTGGCAGGAGGTCTAGGCAGCTGGCGAGAACACGACTACATCCGGTGTAGGTCTTGGGGTTTGTTGCAAGCTTCTTTGACAGTTGAATAGTAGTCTCGACGATGTTTGCAAAGATCTTGCGTGGTCGTTCAGGGTCATCCTTCTTTCTGTACGCTCTAGTAACGTGTGCCTTCACCTTATCGTCAAGCGCGAGATCTGTCAAACACGACAGCATACTCTGAATTGACAGGTCGAATTTGTTGTCTTTGGTCTTTTCCTTGAGGCTGAAAAGTGTTTCCGCGACCTGGGGTTTCGGTCCCACAGCATCAGTGAGGAGATCGACATATCCCTTGAAGGTGACGAGGGTGTGGACAGGTTCGAAGTGAAGTAGCAAGTCCGCACAGAACCTTCGTTGCTCCTTGCTGTGGTAGCGATCGGCAAGAAGTGCCACGATAGCCGGGAGCGAATCTTCGGGGCCTAGCGTACGAGCAAGCTCTGTGAATAGCTTCATCCTTCTGTGTAGGGGAATGTGTTCAAAGGCGGCAGTGAAACTGAGCAGCAAGTCGGACACGCCAGCGATGAAGTCTCTGTGTTTTGAGCGGAGAGAGGCAGCCAATTGAGGCACGACCCGAGAAATGGTCTTATCAACGACCTGAGCGGAATAGTCGTCATGCTGGCGAAGCAGAGTAGATCCGATGAAGGTGAAGATGGGCATGAGATTATGAAGAATAAGATCAGGAACCCATGAGGCAAGATTGGAAATGAGAAGCAGCGCGCTGTTTTGAACCTGTGGGCTGCTGGAGTGTCGAATGCAGTCGATGAGTAGGTCCGCTCGTACTGCCGATTGGTAGTCGGCGGTGTCGGCCTGCTCCTTCAATGTGTTTACGATCGGGCTTAGTGATCCCAGAATAATACTCTGAAGATACACTAGCTCAGACCCAGACTGTTGCTTGAGTGGCTGCAGTTCTGCAAAGATGCCGAAAAGGTTCTTGAACAGTGTCGGGTGCTGTCCAGGGTTTGACCCTTCAACCAACTCAAGTACCAACGTGAGCTTTCGGAGTAGTCGCTGAACATCGTCTTGAGATGAAAGCTCGACTCGAGCCATCTCACTCTTGCTTGTCCTTCGCCTTTTCGCTGAAGGCGGTCCTTCGGGCATGGAGGTGGGAGATGGAATGCTTTCCAAGAAGGTAACCAGGATGGCGGAGTCAAGGTCAACCTTGCGCAGAATCTCAACCGATCGCTCTCTACGAAGCTTGTCGAAAGAGTTGTCGCTTTCACTGGTAGATAGGCTGAGCATGCACTGAGCCAACGCGTGACGAGCTTCAGATCTGAAGGATGACCATGAGGTTTGAATACGATCAAAGGCGGCCATCACTAAAGCTTCACGCTCCGTGTTGAAGGTTCCAGAGATGATGTCCTCGAGCAGTTTCGCGCTCATCGCCTCCCTAGGCATAGTTGCGGCAATGTGAGCCCGCTCCACTTCATCGAGCGAGAGCCTTTCGCTGTCGCAGATGGTGTTCATGGAAGCTGTCGGTAAGGTTGCCCATTCGGTCAACAAGGGGATCACGGAGTTGGTACGAACGGAGTCGGAGACCTTTCCGCGGATGTTTAGCATCGGCAATAGGCCGATGCGGACACTCAATACCGGTGTAAACCTCGCGTGGCTGGCGAAAAACGCAAGGATCGAAGTCCTTGTCTGCATCTTGAACGTATTCTTCGGATGATTCTTAAGTTGTGTCCCTTCCAGGACATCGCGAAGAGCGGGAATGGCGAACTTTGAGTCCATAACGCATTCTTCGAGGATCGGCTGTAGCATCAAGGAAACAAACACGAGGAAATCTTCAGGCTTGAGTTCTGCGAGATGCTTCGACTCTTTCCCATACAGCTCGGACTTGCCCCAAGCTGGTGTTTTCGACTTGGCGGAAGCCTTTCGTGCAAGAAACCCAACGCATGCAGCCGCTGAACGTCGGATAATTGGCGATGCATCTGAAAGTGCGTGTACGAGGTATGGCAGGATGTTCTGCAAGACATGTGCAGCCTCGAGCTTTTCGAACGATGATGCGGCTGCACGGAGGGCGGCAACGCGAATGGCGACAGGCCGGGCGCTACTCCAGACGCGAGCGAGAAATGAAAGGTATAGTGGCTGCTTGAGAGCGGATTCTTGGTGTAATGCGTCCGAGGCGAGGAATCGCCGTGTTTGCTTAGTCGTCACAGCCTGCTCGAAAACGTTGGCCGCTTCTGAGAACTCGGTCGCTGATTCGGCGTCAAGGAAGCTCTTTACAATAAGCTCTGGGAGTTGTATGACAGGCTTCTCGGCTGTGTCCTCATCCGCGTCAAGCATCTCCTCGTCAGAGTCCTCGCCCGGAATATCTTCAATTTCGAAGGTTTGGCCAACGGTAAGTCCCAGAGACTCCAGATTGACATTGTGCTGCTTCGCCGTTTCTTGTAACGTTGCTTGTAGGTCTTTCGATTCAGCCATCCTAGTAGCGATTTGAAGTATTTCTCCATGCTCTTCGGAGCCCTGTGGACTGTCGCGGAGCAGTTGGACCAATGCCGATAGCACCATCTGAATGTGCGATGTGCCGAGGAGGCCTGAGGCGATTAGCTCACGGAAAACCCTGCAGTTCTCGTCGGAAGTATCGCTGAGGGCGCCAAGAGCACAGCCTAGAACAAGTCGTTGAACCTGGCATTGTTTTGACACTGTGGTCAGCTTCTGCACAAGCCGAGGAACCTTGAGTAATCTCCTCGATACTTTGGCTGGAACCTGCGCTTTGGAGCGCTCCATGGCGATGATGGCCAGACAGCCGAGGCATGATTGAAGGGAAGCTTCGTCGTATGCTACGATGACAGCCTCCATCAGCCCATCCAGAAGCTTGTCGCCGACCTTTGCCTGGCTCACCATCATGATGACAATGGCGTAGCAAGCCAGAACCGTGTCAGCGCCGTGCTTGGCTCGCATGCAAGTATTGAGAACCGGGAGCAGTTCCAGGACTAGCTTTTCAGTTCCCTGAGCCTGGAGATCCTTCCTGCCAGTGCTTGCATTGCTCACTATTCCGTATATAGCTTCAACGGTGATTCCCGACCAGAAGGACAGCATGTGCGAGGCCTGGTGTCCCGCCTCTACCACCTTCGCGACGTATGATTGGTATGCCTTGAAGAATTGTGGGGTGTTGATGGCGGTGTAGGCGATGGTTCGCTGCGGTACGTTGGTCGGGGCCTGGATGTACGGGAAGAGGAATCGTATGGCGTGCGGTGGTTGTGGGGGTAGGATAGAGAGCAGCGCAAGGAACTGTGGTGTGTTGTGGTAGGGCAGGTAAGTAAAGACGAGAGTCTCGGTGTTGTACTCGTGGATGCGGAATCTTCGCACCAGCCACTCGAGAGCCTTCTCTGCCGGCTTCAACAGCAGTCTTGGTCCGACCAGCGTGATGAACGCCTCGAGCACCGTGTTCAGCTTGGCGTTCTCATCCTTGGTCATCTGGGTGCGGTCCTCGGCCTTGCTCTGCTCGCTGAAGAGATTCTTGGAGAAGCGCAGGAACCGTGAGTCCAATGCGCAAAGGTCCTTGTAGCCATCGTAGCAGATGAGGTAGACGGTCTCGAAAGATTGCGACGCGGCGACTTTGGAATCGAAGAGTAGCGATTTGCCATGCGCCGACTTCTGCGCGCGCAGGTCTAGCTGATGGGTGCTCGAAGCCGCGATGGTCGCGAGCTGTTTCTGGAGCGCCGTCGCCATCTTCGGATGTTTTCGTTATTACGACAGGCTTTAGGGTATGATTCGGGTAATGCGATGAGCCATGAGACGCAGCGGGACAGCGTAGAGTTTGTCGTGGCGGATTGGTTGAAAGCTCCAAGCCGGCGATGCGCATACAAAATTTCGGGAAGCCAAGATTTCACGCTAATGGTTTTTACGGCGGGCCGCTCGAGCCAGACACGCCGCCGGACTCCCGAGCACGTGCCATGCACCTTTCATCTCTCCGAACGTCTTACCTCTGGTCTTCCATCCTTTTTGTCTTCACAGTAGAAGACATACACCTGCCAGTCCTGTTTCTGTGAAGAACATGTCTGACTCCTCAATGCGCAATCCGTCTCTTGACTCATGACTACGCGCGTCGCATAGATTCCTGTACTCACAGCAGCGACCACAACTATGATGCTGGTCTGAAGCTCCATCTACAAATAGAGGATTGCTGGAGTTGCACCTTGCGCAATGGCGTCGAACATCCCCAAGTTTGCGAGCTTCCGGCCAAAGCCCAAGGCCGCCCCAGAGTCACCCAAGGAACCCCAACACCATGAGAAAGCCGAACGATCGTCGAAAGAAAAACGTTCTACCAAGGGAACATCACCATCGCCAAAGCGAGTTATTCACGAGCATGATTCAAGCAAAGACAGGCCCTACTTCAGCGACCGACGCGGAGACCCTGACGTACTGCGGTATGGATCAATGAACCGTTACGACATCCCACCATATCGTCGCTTCGGTCATGGCTTCATACTCGGACTTTCTGTAAACCAAAAGATCGATAGAGAGTACTCAACGGATCGGAAAATACTCGTGATGCCAGCGACACGAAGACGGCAAGAGCGACTGCTGACGAGCAAGCGTGCGAACAAGTCGGGTGAGCGCGCTTTACGGCTGCTGAAGACCGAGGCCCCCGATGTGGACCACGCTCAGGACTTTCTGTCATTGTCTGCAAATACCAAGAGGAAGCGCGATGACAGTGAAGATGAAGCTGCCGAGATGGAGCCTGAGACAGACTACCGTGGCATCGAAGGGCCAAAGTCGACAGAGCCTATGGATCCAGACACGCAATATGAGTCGGACCCTGATGTCATAATCGACACTGAAGTCACTCGCAAGAACTCGCAGCTCGCACGGCAGACAAAACAGCATCCTGGAGATCTCCAAAGCTGGCTGGAACTGATCAAACACCAAGAGGCTATGCTAAAGCTCGAAAGGCCATCTGCTGAGCTGACTGCATCTGATAGAGCACATCTTGCTGATGTACGTATCTCCACATATGAAGAGGCTTTGAAAAAGATTGGCGCGGATCAAGACAGCAAGCTGGAGCTGTACAAAGGGCTGCTGGAAGAAGCAGAAAGGGCCTGGGACAGCGCAAGACTGGCCAGCAAATGGAAGGACGTGCTTGCGAAGCATCCTCAGAGTGTGGAGCTGTGGATGAAGTATCTTGACTTTGTGCAGTCACGATTCACAAGTTTCAAGTTTGAGGAGTGTCGGGCGACCTTCTTCAAATGCATCGACTCTCTTCGTACAAATAAAAGCGAGATGTCGCCGGAACAGACCTTGCACATATTGCTGCGTTTGACATCCATGACACACGAGGCAGGATACCAGGAACTCGCTCTCGCGGTGTGGCAAGCTGTACTGGAACATCATTTGCTACGACCGGAAGTAAATACAGACCTCCAGGCTTTCGAGCAGTTCTGGGAAACCGAAGTGTCTCGCATCGGCGAGTTCGGAGCCAAGGGGTGGAAGCATAGCAACCTAGATGATGCGCCACCCCCAGGTCCTTCATCACTGCTCAAGAAAGACGCACTGGATGCGGTCTTTGAAGATTTTCGAAAGCGCGAAGTGGAGGCTACGTCGGTGTTACGACTCCCTGGTCGCACGTCGGACGACGTAGCAGAGGATGATGCATTTCACACAATCTTCTTCTCTGACGTCGAGCCATACCTGACCATCATATCGCCCGAGATACCGGCAACGCTGATGATTGAGGCTTTCTTGTGTTTCTGCGGCTTGCCAAATTTACCACATCGCATACCACAACAACGTACTTGGTCGTCCGATCCATTCTTGCAGCGCCACTTGCACTCTGCTTCTCCGGACACCGACGAGTCTACAGAACTTACAAAAGCCATCAAAAGCTTCTCGAATTACTCAGCAAAGCACTTCCGGATGACCACGGAGCTCCTATTTGAGCAAAGCTTCTCGCTAGATGCTATCAGGCTCGACGCAGACTTCGTCAGGCGCTTGTTCAAGCTTCTAGCCTCAGATCCTTCGAGCGATGATATCATAGGAGAGTATCTGCTAGCTTTCGAATCGAGACACTTCCCATCTGAAGCTTTCAAGTCCGCAAAGCGATTACTCAAAGCACGTCCGTCAAGCCTGCGCTTATACAACGCCTATGGGTTAGTCGAATCGCGCCTAGGTAACTCAGCCAAAGCAGATCAAGTCTTCAGCATGGCGCTATCTATGCAAAAGGGGGTTAGCGTGCTATCGGCATCTTGGAGTTTGGAACTCTTCAGCAATTGGGTGTGGGAAGCGCTCCGGAGAGGCGAACACAGCGAAGCTCTATGGCGGCTTGTCTCACCAAATGGAAACTTCTCAGCCGGCGCAGCCAAAGACTCGCATCCTGGTAACACTCTCCTAGAGATGGGACATCTAACCCTCAGCCAGAAAAGCGAACACGCCCTCCTCCACCACGACTACACAACAGCAATAACAAGCACCTCTCTCCTCGCCCTCCTAGCCTACCTCACCCACAACAACTCCGCCTCACACGCCCTCGAACTCCACGCCCATCTCACCTCGTGGTTCGCATCGCACCACCTTTCCACCTCCGCCGTCGCAGAACTCCATGCCCAATCCATCGCCCATCTACTCACCCACCACACCACACACGCCCCCATCGTCAAACCATCTCTCATCCGCTCCACTCTCGAACCGCTCATATCCCGCTTCCCAACCAACACGATTCTCCTCGCTCTCTATGCCGCAAATGAAGCCCGCTTCTCCATCGACGATCGCGTGCGTGGTATCATGCACCAGAACGCTTTGCAAAGCCCCGAAGAAAGGAGTATAGCAGGCTGGGCATTCGCAATACACTACGAAACGCTCAAAGGAGAAATCGCAGGCTCGACGACACATTCCATCCGCGCATTGTACAAGCGCGCAACGGAGTCTACGACTGGATCTCGGTGTCCCGCCCTGTGGAAAGCGTATGTGAAATTTGAACTACGCTGTTTACGTGATGAGTCGGCGAGACAGCGGGCGAATAAGAGACCGCGTAGGGATGGCAAGAAGAGTAGATGGGAGGTACGCGTTGAGGAGGCGGAGCAACGGGTCAAGGATACGTTTTACGCTGGGTTGAGGAATCTGCCTTGGTGTAAGGAATACATCATGCTTGCTTTTACGGAAGCAAGGGATGTGTTTGGGGAGGAGGATAAGGAGAGGTTGTATAGGGTTATGTTGGAGAAGGAATTGAGGCTTTATGTTGAGTTGGATGACGGGGATATGTAGATGAAACGGTGGGTGCGGTACATTGTATAGCCAAAAAAATTAGCACGAGCGTCAAAGAAGAAGCGTGTAATGGCCCTCCTGTACAGAGAGGCTTTTTTGAAGAAGATATATAACCATGTACATTAATCACCCGTATTTATCCTACTAGCGAGCCTCATAAACAAGATTGAACGGAAGTCTAGAAGATGTCTTCCGCGCCGGCATCCTGCCATGTCGTCTCTCCCTTGGCGACACGGTCTCGCACCTTCCAGTACTCATGGTTGAACACCCAGTACTCCTCGCCAGTAGTCTCACACCTGCCCTTGTGGAACCACCTGGGCACAAACTCTTTGCCTTCAGCCTCTCGCTGTCTGCGGGTCGCTCTCTGCTTCTCTTCGACCCTGTTCTTTTCTACGGCCGCAAAGTCGTACTCGCCGTCCTCCATAGCGCGCTGGTCGGGACGGAGACGCGTGTCCGTTGGTGCGACGACCGGGCGAAGCTTGTCGGGAATATCGTTGAGAGTTACCACGAAGGGGGTCAGGTTGAAGGGAATGCCCGTTGGACGCTCGTGAGCTTGCCAGACCAGGAAAGCCTTGTTATCATCGTGCTTTGAACTCTTTCCACTCTTCTCAACGTCTGCATCTTCGAAGCCCGGCGTAAAGCGCGCGTAGATCTTGTCGTTCCATCGCCCGCCGATACTCCAGCGGACCCGGTTTTCTTTATCGAAAACCTTACCAACCACTTGATAAGCTGACGAAGCTTTCCAGCCGCGAGGCTTGAACTCGATCAGACACTTTTCGCCCGTCGTCCAGTTGGTGATTTCCATAGTACCATAGTTGTCGACAACGGGGTTACCAGTTATAATGCCGATTACCGAGGAGGTGACCTTCTTCCAAGTGTAGAGCTCCTCTTTCCCACCGTTGACAGTAGGACGAAGACGAAGGAACCAAGTTCCGAGAGGGTTAATGTCGAAAGATTTTCCATAGAACTTCGACTTCACGGCAGATTCACCCTGGACATTGTTAGAAATGGTAAAGAGAATATACTTCCAGTACTTACGTAGTAGTCCCACTTCTTGGACTCCGCATAGGCGGCACCAATCGGTGGGTGATGGCTGACCTGCTCGATGAAGAAACGGTAACCTTTGTCTGGTCGGGCATACTCGTAGGTCTCGGCGAGAAGTGGATTAAAAGGTTTAGCGACGCGTCCAATGGTCGAAGCATACTCTGACGCAGCAAAGGCAGCCACGTAAAGTAGTCGCTCGGTAGAGTCGTCGCGTTCGGCAGCGGTGTCAAGGAGATCCGTGTACTCCATGTCTTCAGCGACACGTTGAAGCAGTGAAGTGGGCTCGTTGAAAGAGACAGGGAGTGTCATCTTGGTCATGTCTTTACCAATCATGGACTTGAGGATACCCTGAACGATGTTAGCATCTGCACAACTAGTTGCGCCATCAAACTTACCCATAGCGATATCTTAGGCCTGTCGTCGGCATCCATTGCGAGCCTCTTACGCGGACCGTCTTCGTAGCCTGCCCATGCTGTGGCAATCTCCATGTGCTTCCTCTCGAACGGGTCGTCTGAAGAGGCCGGGATGTCCACTTGCGTGGGCTCCTTGGGTGCAGCTGCAGGCATTTCAACAACCTCGACCTCTCCAGCACCAACAGCATCGAAGAACTCCTCATCATCTTCCGAATCGGAGTCTGAGATATCGGCAGCAATGTCTGCAAATGTAGCCTTCCTCCTGACCTTTTGGCTCTTAGCAGGAAGTCCCACATGTGATGTCATGTCCTTCTGTTGCTGGGCATCTTCTGGCGCGTCGGCGAAGTCGTCCTCGTCGTCCTTGGCATCCGGCTTGGGGCCAGTCGTCTCGTAATCTTCCAAGGCTTCCCGCAGAGCTTTCTTCTGCTTCCGTCGCTTTTCCTCAGACTCGCCTATCCGGTTCTCGAGCTCTTCCTGCTCTTTTGCCACCTTGGCCATGCTCTCCTCCCACATGCGCCTCACATTGGCCTCGCGGTCTAGGCGGTACTGCCAATAGGCATCACGATCTCTGGATATGCGAAGCAGATCGCCGATTAGCCCCTTCAGGTTCCCGATAGCGGATTCGTACGAAGCAAATGCTTGTAGCATCATTGGGTCGGAAATCTTCAGGTCGGGTGTTCGGCTCCTCTCTGTCTGGAGTGCCGACGACACGGATGTCAGGAGATCGAGTTGTAGCTTAGCCGATTGCGCTGTGATGTTGAATGCGTCTTTGCTTTGGGGTTTCATCTCATGGCTGCTCGTATCGTCGCCGTAGTCGTCTTCGTCTTCGTCGTCGCCAGCTATGGTAGCGGTACCCATGTGGCTGACCATTCTGTCCAGACCTTGGCCGTTCATGCTAGGCTCGTAGGCACTTCCAGGGTCCTCTGTCACGCTGACCGCAGTTCGTGAGGATGTGTTGTCCAGGCTTGGGTGAGGGACGCCGAGAGTGGATGCTGGACGTGTTAGTGTGTCATACATGGTCAGAAGTTGGTGACACTTACCAGCAGTCAAGTTTCGCGAACTTGGTGCTACCTTGGAGCTGCCAATACTGGACGTGTCGCCTTCGCCCTTGATCTGCTCAATCTTGGCTTGCTTCAGCATCTCCTGATCCTGGTTCGCCCGCTTCTCCTCTTCGCGGGCCTCGTCCTTGGCCCACTGGATTGAGTTGTTCAGAGCCCAGTACCATCGCTTAGCCTCAACTTGGTGGTTTGCCTTGAGGTGGTACTTGACCGACGACTTGCCCTGGATTTCAAATCGCTGCTTGTCTTGGGGGTCCATGTACAGTTTCGCTATGCGCATGTTGATGGCACCGCGGCATGCAGACCCAATATCGTCCTGGTGCTTGTAGTAGCTGAGAACGCCGTCCTCAAGCACGAACCACCGCAACTTGTATCCAGTTGTGTAGTTGGTCCATTTCTTGAGGTAGCCCTTCATCTCACGCGACTCTCTTGCGCCCATTCCGCTCTCTGTCGCGGTTTGGCCCGGGGGTCCACCTGCGAGTATAGTCTTTTCTTGAATGCCCCTCTGGGCTGCGGCTGCGGCGGGTGATCGCTTCAAAATGGCGCGCGTGCGGTCGTCTTTGGTGTAGTCTTGAGGAAGCTTGCCTTTGCGGTCACGACGGAACGGGTCAGCTCCGTTGAGCAGCAAAAGCTGGGCCAGTTTGATGTCCTTCTTCTTGGCTGCCTCGTGCAGCAGGGTACCGCCCGCATCCATTACGACCGGGTCAGTTGCCAGCTCTCCGCCGTTAACGTCCAGCGTGCTCCTTATCCTAGCATCCTGGAGTATCTTCTCTAGGGAGTCCATATCGCCAGCGGAAACCATGTGCTGTATCTTTTTTACGTTGGTGTCAATGAAGATGGAGCGCGAGAGCTGTAGCTGTTGGAAGATGTCCGGTGTGCGGGCGAGATCCAAGGGCGTCTGGCCGTTGTAGTTGGTGACGGAGTCGTTGATACCGGGCTGGTCGAGCAGCATTCGCACGACGGGCGCGCGGCCCAGCGTAGCCGCGAGGTGGAGCGGGGTGTTGCCATCGCGGTCGCGGCCATTGATGTCGATGGGCGAGTCTGGTGTGGCCGTCGCGTTGGATAGCACGAACTCGATGACGGGCACCTCGGCGCACTGTATGGCCAGGTGCAGGATGGAGGTTCCTTCCGTGCGCGCGCTGGGCAGTTGCAGCGACGACCTGCCCTCTTCACCGTCTGTTGGCCCTGCCTGGTCCCTGATGGCTCTCGATATGGCTGCGGTGTCGCCATTGCGGAGCGACTCGAATACTCTGAACAGCTTCACCGACTGCTCTATCGAAGTTGACTTGCCCGTGGGCGAGCTGGGCGCTTGCTGGACGCTGGGCGAGACGGGGCTCAGGCTGTCCTGCCCGGCGCCTGTATTCGACATGCTGGTCGAGAGGTGTGGGTTGTGCTTCTTGGACACACTGCGACTGTGTCCCGATGTTGTTGGTCTAGCTTGCGCGGGCTGCGAGCTGGCCGAGACGGCTGTGCTGGGCGGAGAAGTGTCGCTGCTGTCTGTGGTCGCGGCAGCTCCGTCGGGCTTGGAAGTGACACGCGACAGGAGGTTCTTGACGCTCGACGACTTGGAGCGCTTGTGCCTGCAATACGCTGTCAGACGTGCTTCTGGGCTATCACCGTCCTCCTCCACATGTCCCCCGCCATGACGCCAGCGGGCTTGGAGCACCTACCCTTCCATGCTTGTGTGATTGGCCGACGGGCCAAGGATATGCGGGCCTGTAGGCGGCGGGCAGAGGGAGGAGGGGTTCGGTTGGATGTGTGTCAGCACCGAGTTCTATATTCTATAGAGTGTGTGCAGCTGTTGCGACTTTGTAGGATTTCACCACTGACGCGGCGGGGCTTCGTGACGGTTTTGGGGGCTTTCGTCAGGGGCGCACCATCCAGGCCGCTGCTTCAGCGAATCACGACTATTGCTCCGCTAGGCTGGGCTACCGAGCGATTATCCCAACATCCTGCTCGGGCATATGTCATGGCGGACTCGCCTAGTGAATGCGTGCATTGGGCGAACTCCAGCTTGGTGAGGCTAAGCTTTGGCTCTGCCTAGGTACATCACTACGTCCTGACACGTGCATTGGAAATGTTCATATTGTACATTGTCTACATAGCGTCTTCACATGCTTAAGCTGAGTCGCCGCCCACGAGGATGATGGCACTACCAAGCTGCCTCCGTAGGTCTTCCTTCTGGACATCGTGCGTGTCCTCTACTTCACCCCACTGCTTCGTCTGCCACGTAACCTCCAGGCTCGACGCCTCGGTGGCTTCCTTGATGCCGAAGCGTGGCGCGTCCGTCACCTTTCGCGACTGCGCAAATGCTTCGCCCCATTCGTGGATCAACCGCACGCTGACTAGCAGACTCTTGGACGCCAGCACCGCGCGTTCCAGTCCAGCGAGTTCGTAGGCTGGGAGACCTGCACACCAACCCCGGATCACTTGCTTTGTCATCTCTGGCTGCTCGGTGGGGATGATGGTTTCGGGGTCGAGCGTGGGCTTGATCTCTACACCAGGCCACACGTGTGTCTGGAGGTAGGCGATGATGCCTGTGGCCACTTCCTCTTGAAGCTCGCGCAGTGTCTTGCCGTTCTGGAGCGTCTCGTTCATGACCTTTGCGGGCGCCCAGCAGAGCAGCGTGTCTGTGTCCAGCACGCGCATGAAATAGCTGAGGATATCTTTCCTGATGTTTTCCCTCCCCTCTTTGTCCGCCGCCTCGATGTCAGTTGCACGCGCGGCGAGCGAGGTCATGGGGATGTAGTCGTTCTTGAGGGCCTGCTGCGCGCTCATGAGGAGGTCCCACTCGAGGGCAATGGCAGCCGCTAGCTGGGGCTTCGATGCGGGCACCGTGAGGATCTGCTTGTTGGGCATTCGCACAGGTCGGTGGTCGAGAAAGACCTGCAGGCCGCCCTCGTCCTCCTTGATCGCGACGTCTTTCCAGAAGCGCTTGGCCAGCATGTTCTTGGGCTTGTTGGTGGGGGCGTAGACGTCGCGCATCTCACGCGCCTGCTTCATCATGTCGGCCTGCCGCCTCTTTCTTGCAACCCGCTCAGATGCATCTGATGGCTGTGGCTCGGGCGTCGCAGGCGGTGGTCCGGGTACTGTCAGACGTTAATTGCTGAGCCATCTTGGCTACGTCGTGTGTCCTACCCGATGGATGAGGCAGCGGCGTGGCGCCCCGTGCCGCTGATGTGTGTAGACATTGGTAGAGGGGTCTGTAGGCTCTCTTGGGCGCCGACAGCCGGATGCTGGCGAGGGCTGGGCGAATTGACTCCATGGCGGTGCTGGGCGAGGGTGCAGATGGCGTGCACGCTGCTCCCAGCCCAGGTGGGACCGCCGCGGCGACTTTTTTCCAGCACGCCAGACGCGCTCGGACATCAATTGATGCATGGCCCGGGTAGCGTCGACGACTAATCTGGGGTTCTCCGCTCCGCAACCCAGACCACCACTCGCCGTCAACACACGCCCGTCGGGTAGCAGAGTCACGTCGTAGCGTTTGCCGATCGCCCTGTGCCAGCCTTGCTGAATATGCGCTGGCTTCTCCACAGCTTCTCGTCTCCTCGCAGCTTCTCCACTGTCTGGTCTGGCTCGTGATCGACCGTTGACGCGCATCTGGCAGCTGTTGCTACCCCACTCAAATCTACCTTCCCTGCAGCATCCAACACGGCCTTTGATGCGGTCATTCCCGTTTGCCGCTGAGACCACACTCTGCTTTTAATGAATCAAGGAGCCCCTCAGACGGCCTCTGCGAATGCTGCCGCGCCCCAGCCCAAGCCTATCCGTTTTGTGACGAACCATGATGGTCCCTATGCGAAGAGGCGGCGCATCAATTCCGCGTGCCTGACATGCAGGAAGAAGAAGACGCGGTGTTCTGGTACGGAGTTTGGCAAGTCTGTCTATCATTTGCTGACGGTAGAGTAGGTGAGCGACCTGTATGCGGAACCTGTGTCCAGAACAAGCACGAATGCGCCGGCTACGGAGACGATAATGGCACGAGCGAACACCAAAAAGATGGCAAAAAGGCTGCAAGAAGAGAAAGCTCCGTCTCAAATAGCGCGCCTTCCCGAAAACGAGAGCCTCCCATCGACCCGCTGCTCACACGGCCGCACCTTCCCCATACGACGTCGCAAACCTCCGAATCAAGCGTCCATGCCTCGCCCAAGGTCGAGTCGACAGGAAGCAGCGGATGCTTAAGCCTGAGCACGCGGAACAGAATGCCATACTTCAGGTACTTTGGCCCTACAGCCATTTTGCCCGGTTTGCGACAGATGGTGGTCAAAGTGCGAGGAAAGCAGCATGGTAGTGCTCAGACTACATCAGATCGTACGTTCATCCCGCGCACCATGGATATGCAGCTCATGATGCTGTTACCGGAGAGCACCTGTGTCTCAGAAGCCAAGCTCTCAGCCCATGAGGCTGTGCTCGTGCAAAGGCCGGCGCATCCGGCTCTTGCTGCTCTGCTGTAACTCCGTATCGTGTAGCTAACAAGTCCAGAACACGCAATCGAATCCTCACCCGCGCAACCATCAGTAGGCTCACCACCAGTGCCAGAAGCCCGTACACCCGCCGAGATACCCGTATACGACGCCTCGTCAATGTCTCCAAGTCCACTCATTACCCACCTCTGCAAGCTGTTCTTTGTGCATCTCGGCTGCTCCTTCCCATTCCTACAACGAGAGCGCTTCATGCGTGACTTGGAGGAGAAGCAGGTAGACGCAATCCTCGTAGATGCTGTCTGTGCGTTAGCGGCCCGATTTTCGACACATCCTATGCTGACAGGCAAGAGCGACGTGCAGAAGGAAGGCGATGCAGAACCCTCCACGATCCCGCCTTCTGAGCATGGCCAAGCGTTTGCGCAGCGAGCCAAGTCAGCTATTCCCGACGCTTTTCCGTGTCCCAGTGTAGCAGTGGTACAGGCGGCGCTGCTTCTTGCATATGATGAATTCGGTGCGAGTCGCGACAGTGGACTCTGGATGTATCTGGGGATTGCCATCCGAATGGCGCAGGATCTGGGCATGCAGTCTGTGGGAGGCCTGAAGTATGAGGGACGAAAAGGCCCAACCCCAAATTCTGTCAAGAGCGACCCGGATGGTGGACGGCATTCGGAGCAATCGACAGTTTTAGACAATCAGGGGGCTAGCGCAGAGGAGCAAGAGCAGAGAGCTGCCGAGCGAGAGAGGCTGGATACTTTCTGGTCCATCTTCTTCCTTGACCGCGTCATATCTTCTGGAACAGGACGGCCGGTGACCCTTCGCGATCGCGATATCGAGATCTCGTTTCCCTCTCTGGATGAAGTGGACTCTTCCGGTTGGCCATTGCCCTTTCCTGCGCTGATCCGCATCATTCATTTATACGGCCGTGTTACCGATCTTCTCAACCGGATACGAAGCGCCGCTGACATTACTGCTGACCTGCAGAAGCAACTCGGAGCTTGGGAAGATAGGCTGACAGGCATCTACCAGAACCTGTCGCCCAAGCTGCACTTCAATGCGGTCAACTTCCAGCAATACGTCAAGCTTCACCAGGGCACTAACTTTCTCCTCCTCCATTGCTGGTTCCATACCTTGATCGTTCTTCTGCATCAGCCAACGCTGCTCAGGACGTTCGAGGGAACCCCGCAATCCTTGTCCACCAATAGCAGAGAACTTTCTATGTCTTCCGCAAAGACTGTTGCCGACATCTTGGCCTTTACCGAGCTTATCGATGTGAAGACTGGTATCGGCAATCCTTTTACCAGGTACGAGAAGGTCAGGTTTCCAATGCAAAACTCTCATACTGACTGTTCTTCAGTCAACCCATATACATTGCCGCATGTGCTTTCCTCAAAGAGACGGCACTGCATTCGGCATCGTCGCAGCCCCAGTCTCGCCCTGCAAGCCCAGGTCGTATCGGGGAGAATTGGCAAAAAGCTACTAACCACCAATCTCTTGACCGTCTGGATCCAAACAATAGTTCTACCAGGGATTTGGAACAGAAGCAGACCGCCGCTAAGCACACATTGCTTGCTTCTGCGGCTAACCAAAATTATCAACGCTGCTATCGTGCCCTCAAAGCCTTGGAGACCTACTGGGCGGGTGTCAAGTACATTATGACTGTGCTAGACCAAAAGGCAAAGGGTGTTGGCGACCCCTTGCTGTACACTGCTGAGGAGATGGAAAGTGCATTAGAAGCCCCTCGACCCGAGCCATCTTTCACTAGCCCTGGTTGGAGGAGGAAACTGAGCTGGGGAACTTATCTGACTGCACAAAACTCTGACGCGGACGTCGCAAAGATGGCAGCGGCTATTCGAAAGGGCACGAGAACACCAAACATGCCTGGCTCGCCCATGGTACACCCCAGTCAAGGTATGTCGTCGATGCCCGTGTACTCGAAATCTTACTAACAGCTCATAGCAATCGGATGGTCGCTTACTGGTACCATGAACTCGCCATCAACCAACGTCGCTGTCATGTACACTTCCGAAAATGGCGAAAATCGGAGCACGAGGCCACCACCTTCTAAAACACTCCCTGCAAGCACTCAGCCTTCTATCGCGTCGTTGATATCCGATCCTCCCATCAAATTCGAGTCACGCCAATCTATAGCATCACCATCGGGTTTCTCGCAATTCAGCTCGTCATCCATGCCTCCGCCGCCCTCAAACCCAACCTTCAACCATATGCCCACACCAGACCCAGTTCTAGTATCAGATGCTGATCTGCTTCTGAACCTACATTCCCCGTTCTCGGGCGGCTCACCGACAGCGATAAGAACGCCATTACAAAATCCGACTTCATACACCCGCTCGTCTGCCCAACACAACCAGCTACAACCTACACCTCAAACGGAGTTCTCACCTACATTCGGAAATTTCAACACACCTTCAGACAACACATTCGGCGACATGGTCATCGACACCCAGGACGTCGACATGTCACTACTAGGCGCCGACATGATGCCTTGGGACTTGGAGTACCTACCCCACGATATGCTTTACTTTGGCGATGGCACCTTCGGAAACAATGGCTTTGGAGCAGATGGCGCGCCAGGAGATCATAACACCGGTTGATACCCTCGGCGCTGTCACAAATGTATACTAGACTACTGTGTGTGGAGTTTGCTTTTCCCATAGGGGGGTTTCGGTTGTCTCATTATGGAGTGGACCGGATGGAGTATGATACCATTTTGCCACTTTATATACTATATGAGTTGAGATGAAAGTCAATCACCTTGTCAATATGCTGTGTTTTGGCTGTGCTGCTGTTGGTTACTCACCTTACCCTGGCAACTACTTGAGGTTCGCAGAAGTCTTTCTCTACGGGGATCTATAAGGCTGGAGGTATTCGCTGTGGTTCAGGAGTGTACGGGCATCCAGCTGAGGTATCAAGTCACATCACGGTACCTCAACAAGGTCATGTTCTGAGACTGGGGTATACTTGTATAACTCCACGGTCATGTGAAAAACTTGATCTGGAAGGAAGGTTTTGATTAGACATAGTGCTCTAGTGTGCTTTGGGATGGTAGTTGGAGACATGCAGAGGTATTCTTGATTGACGGCAGTGCTCTGGTGTACTTCCAGATGGTGCCATCAACAGCGATAGTGTATAGACACGTACCAAAACATCCAAATACACGGCATGTCGAGGGAGATACAAACGCGCTACACCTTGGAGATAGCTGGCTGATATGGAGGTCGGGAGGTATTCAGTGCTCACGGTATCTACAGAGTGATAGTCGTGAAGGTACTGAATAGCACAGGGTACCGTAAAGACATCGAGAATGAGAAGACTTTTATCATTGAATGCCTCTTCGCTATGGTATCTACGTACAGGTATGGCTATGAACACAGTTGAGGGACCCCACGCTCCACCATCATCTCTCGAAGTAGTCGTATACGAAACCCGTTTTGGTCGGCACAAAGTGTTCGAAAGAACACGAGATGACATCGCCGAACGTCTCCATGTCGCGCTTCAGCGCCTTATCACTTGTCGTCTCATGCAACTCGGGATTGCTCCGGACGCGAAGGTGGCACGTCTCCGCGTCCATGTCATTCTTGTATTCCAAGCTCCTCAAAGCAACGGTGAAGAGGTCAATGCTCAGACCACATTCGGAGAGGTGCGTGATGACTTGGCGCGTGATGCTCTCGAGCGGCGAGACATCGTAACACAGATCTCGTTCATCACCCCTGGCGACGAGTTGAAGTTACTTGAGCTGTGGGTAGGCTCGGAGAACCTTCGCGAGGCCCTTCAGTTGTGCCTTCATGTGGGCGTCGAGGTTGTTATCTATCACGGCCATCTCGATGAGAGGGCATGCGATGGCGAGGTCCGTGAGGTAAGGGCAAACTACTCCGATGTATGACAGATCGTCATGGCTCATCTCAGAGCGGAGGCTTTGCGTCAGGGTCAAGCTGCGAATGGTATAGTTGACGGGACCGAAAAGGCGAGCCAGCGGAAACCGACCATACTCTGTGACCCAGACGGAAGACTGGCCTTGAGGAGGTTGTACGTTGCTCACTGCCTCCACTTCGTCCTGACGGGCGTTTGGCGCAGACTTGTCGTCGGCAAAGTCATCGTTGGGATCGTCCAAATAGTCGTTGAGGATGCCAGGTAGGCCTGCATACGGACTTGAGACCTTGACGACTGGTGGAGTTGTATACCCGAGTGACAGACTACGCAAGTTGCTGGAAGAGCGAACAAGCTGTACAATGGCTTCTTCCTCGTCGGTAGTGATGTGCTGGTCGTGAACAGAGAAGAGGAAGGTCTCCACGTCGGCGGATTGCTTGCGTAGACCGTGCAAGAACTCGGCGTTGCCCATACATCCGTTGATCTTAAGAAGCTTAAGGGAACTGAATGAGAACGTCGCGGGTACATCATCTGGCTCCGAAGAGAGCAATCCTTTGCCGTATGTGGTGCAGTCGATGTAGCTTAAACGTAGCTCCTGTAAGGCAATAGTCCTCGACCAACCCATACCGGTAACAATGGGTCCAAGCGGCAGTGCGGGACGAGGCGCAATAGGAGGTTCAGCAAAGATACTAAAGCCACGTACTTTGTATCCGTTGGTTTCCGCGACTAGGGAGCGCCAGAGACCGACAGGGGCATTCCAGTGACTCAGCACATCTAGCCTTTCCGAGTGATGGCCTGGAGCGTTGATAGGCGCAATCCGCTTCCTCTTCAGAGCGACATGCATGTTGAACGGGCCTGTTTGCTGGAGTATATGTGCCTCGTGGTACTTGTCATCGAGTGCTAAACCGTTGGGGGTAGCGATCTTGTTGTGGTAGTTGATGTGCTCCAGCTGTTTCGCGGTCTTGGGCTTCAGTAGAGTCCAGGGGCTCGTTAGGTTTGCGGTTGCTGCTGCGTTATCGTGCATCGTCGAGATGTTGGTGATGTCGCCGTCGTACCATGTTGGAACAACGATGACTTCTAGCGAGGGAGAACTGGAACTGAAGAATTGCTTGAGAGCTGGCAGGGCCTCCAAGCCGATAGTGGACTCCATTGTGAACGATACGATGCGTAAATTAGCATCGGTTCGTGGAAACTTGTGGAGTATTGGCTCAAGCCCAACCTTCGATGTAGTCGCGAAGGTGTCGAAGAGTACGCTTTTGATGAGGCTGAAGTTGTGTACGGTAGAGCCTTCGATGAGGTATTTCAACTGGGGTAGACTCTCGGGGTCAAGGCAGAATTCCATCTCGTGGTAGAGAGCACTGAGGAAGTAGTCCGCCATATCATGTGTACCAGCGGGGATACCATCACGCTGCTTGAGAACGGATGCGCACACGAAGCGCTCCATTAGGTCACATTTGGTGAGCTGGATAACGTTAGCTCGTGTTGTTTGAAAGAAGCGCAGTGAACTTACGTTGGCGGTAATCATGTCCTTCAGCTCTACCGGAAGACGCCAAAATCGCGCCTCGGCGAGGCGGGACAGTTGCTGAGAGTATTTTGGCTTCTTGGGGACGGGCTCAGAGGCAGTGAAATGGAATACAGGCGACTCATCAGCGACGTATTTGCGCTTGGAGTCGCGCGCGAGTTCGTCCATGTTGTGTTGTGAGTAAGGGCGAGTCGCGGAGAAAAGACCTGGCAGTTGTATAGAAGATAGAAATTTGGGCGAGCTTGGTGGCCTCCGTTTGCTCTTCGAGCACGTGGAGAGTCGAACGGCGGTGACTGAGCGCTGTCCTTCCTCGAAGCCTGCTGATTGGTCGACTACAGACCGCGTCTAGTTTGAGACTTGCCCTTGGGATATGGCTCACTGCGATCGCTATAGGAAACAACATACAGGCAGGGCCTCTACACAAAATGACCTGCTAGCGACAACTGACAGCATTCAAGTCACATCCGAGCTACCTTTCTAGGTGCATTTCCATCATCGTCTTCATCTTCACCTTCACCTTCACCTACGATTACATCATCTACGAGCCACGTGATGTGGTCCGTGGAGGCCTAGTGCCTTGGCAGCAGAACCAATATCTACTGCCTCGCTCTGGCCACAGTTCCTTTTCTCTTCTGCAACCACTTCTCTTCTTTTGTTCTTATAGCAAACGCTGTAGTCTGCGCTTCCGTGGAATGCTAGGCATACAGATAGCGGAACCCCCGTTAGTCAGAGATTACCTAGGGCAACATGTCCTCGAATCTGTCAGACAACAGCGTTTGCACCTTAGCGGTCAATCAGAATAAGATCTCCTTATAAGCTTGTGTTCGTACCAGCTTCTTCTTCCATCTTTATCGCCTCGGCCGCCTTCAAGATCTTGTACATGCCTACGGGCTCAATCCTACATGGTATTCGACAACTGGGCTCCGTTGGGCGAACGCGACCTCTCGCATCCCAGACATTACCCTAACTCAGAGCCTTGCTTGTGCAATTTGCCGCGAGTTAGTACCTCCACCGCTTGACCCTTGGAGTCTATATCAACACAAGTTAGCATGTGTTCGATGAATCGATCGGGGCTAGTCTACGCGTCGGGAATGGCGGCGTAATGGATTGGCGATGATGAGAATAGTCTGAGTCAAGAAGCTACGTTTCCGGGAACAGTGGATTTTTTCGTTGGGTCTTGCGGCTTGCTGCTGGCTTGAAGAAGGAGTGAAACATCCGGCGCGACTGACAATCGGATAGACACAGCTAACACTGCCAGACATGATCAAAGCCGGGCTTACTAGGACAGAATCGGGGTACCTGGTTTCGAGTGTTAGCAAGAGCATCCCATACTGGACAACGTAAACATACCTCCACAGCTGGCGCCTATGGAGTCCGCATCATTGCTTGGGGAGTGGTGAGGTTCCATTTCCGACGCAGGTTGAAAGCAGTTTGTGATGTGAGTAGCGATCCTACACGCGCAGAATGCAGACAGAGAAGACAAAAAGACACCACACGCGCGAGGAGACTCTGGAGTGATGCCTGGTCATCATTCCATACGTTTGAGCGCGCAGTCCCGCCGCGCGCAGCGGCGTATCGCAACTGCGCATAACCATTTAATTAGTGCATGTCGCGCGACCCGCCAGCTTGTCCAGAGGGCGCAGCCTTAATCGGACGCCACAAGCCGTCTCCTTTGCTTCACAATACAGTACTGTCGTTCTTGTCCTGGAATGCGTCGCGCCGAGTAGTCGCCATCCGAGTCGGGTTCAAAAGGATTGAGGTTTAAAGCCTTGGAAAGGTGCCCGGATGGTAGTGGGGTAGGCAGACAAAGCCGGCGTTCAGGGGTGTTGCATGTGACGTCGCACGCAAAGTCACCATTGTCGTCAGCAAAACAATGTCGCTGAAATTTATAGGCTACACGCTCACAGCGCAACTAACAATGACGCCGCCTGAAAACCGATGTTAAAGACTTAGCTTGCCACACGGCTGCTTTGGATCCAAATCTCGTTCGTTCTTGCGCACCCCTGTTCCGATGCATACGACGCGTTCCGATTCCGACGCGTCCTCTTCGCGTAATGCAGAAGCTCTTGACGGTATGCGTCCTTCAACCAGCGCGGCGCACCATACCGACACCATCAGGAACAACACAATTTTGACAGTGTGCTCACCGGGGACATCAAGTGTTCCAAATATCGGAGCTGCTCGACGTCATCTCTTGTTTTGCGGGACCCAAAGTACAAGTCTTTGCATGGAACGTGTCGCGAACCTGGCGGCGTTCTTCCAAGCCCGTCATCAGCAGCAGCAACAGGCAATCGTACTAGCAGACCTACCTACCAAAAGATCTAGTAAAGTATAGCCTCCTCGTCTCTACCACTAATAAAGCAAGGTGCGATCTAAGTAGGAACGAGCTCGATAAGTTCAACTAAACGGCTACTCGTCTGACAGAGCGGGTTAAAATTGGGCATACTAGATTCATTGCAACTACTCTACCTGTCTGGTTAAGAGGGATGCTGTTATACCTCCTTGCTCGATACACATAGTGCGCAAAGCTTGCGGCCGCTTGTGCATTACAGTTCAAAGATATGCAGGCATCTTCTAACCAACTCTGCCTGCGGTACTCACCTAGAGTACCCTTTTCGGTCACGAATTCTCGACTGCTCAGATGATTTCATTGTAAGGGCACGATGCGGTTTACCGTAGCCATCGACGTCATCACACCTAGCATGCACGCTGTCAGGAAACCATGTCAACACCATGTTTGAAATCAATCTCGTTCCTAGACTCCTGACGGTATATTCCACGGGCTCAAGTTCAAAATCCCAACAACCGTCGAGAAGCAACGCAACATCGCCACCGCATTCATGGCTACTCTCGGGGATATGAGGAAGCAGTTGTCCGATATTGTAGCCAATGTCAAAACGAAAGGCTATCAGATAGAGGACGCCATCCCGGACGTCTTGCGCGATCACTTCAAGGAGTTAAGCGAACTCAAAGCAGCGCGAGAGTACATTCGGGAGATTCAAGATCGTGAGCAAGACCTGCAAACTCATAACAATGTATTGCGGGCGAAAATCAAGGAAAAGGAAGCAGAGATTGACGACCAACCAGCAGAGTTCAAGGCGCTCAGAGTCGATCTCCAACAGGCGCACCGGCAGATCGAGTACTACCGTGAGCTTGCTGAAGATTCGCAACGGCGTGCACAACGTTACGAGCGCGAGCTTGCTCTCGCTGTCACGGACCAAGCTGCCTCCGACGAAATTATCGCCAGAGCTGACCGTTTGCAAAAAGAGCTAGAACAACTTCAGTGCACCAATGTGCAACTACAGGCCGAGAACGAACGGGCAGCTGAAACTTTCACCAACCTTCGCGCACACGACGCAGCGATCATAGCAGCCAACGAAGCTAAATTTGCAAAGATTCTGTCTCATACGTCTGAAGTCGAGAATGAAAGCGAGCAATTTAGCGAAACGTTTACTACGCTCATTCATGACTTAGAGTCTGAGGTTTTATCTGCTTCCGCCTCCCTTAACGACAAGGCTGCTCTGGTACAGAAAACAGAGACGCTGTATAACGCCATCGTTAGTGAGGCAGCACCTTTAGATCGGTTCTTCTCTCGCGCATTCAGGATATTGAACATCTACCAAATTCTTTTCCGGTCGCTTTCCGATCCAGCCCACTCCAGCACTTCAAGTTTGCCCCTTGAGCTAGATCCGCTCATGGAAGGAGCCAGCCAGGACTTGTATGTCTACGAGCAGGTGCATCGGACGATGTGCGAGGACCCTGGGCTTGCTGGGGAGCGAGCTCGTACACATCTCAATGGTATTTCGAAAAGCGCGAACGAGATGATGCAAAGCTTCAATTCCATCAAAGCTGACGTAGCAATGTTTTTGACTCGTCTGAAGAAAGAGCCATGCAGTTGGGTGGCTATGAGGGCGAAATTTGGTGGGTCTAGTAAGAAGAAGGGGATAGGAAAGCGGTTTTCCACGGGCTAAGGCTCTAAAGACGCTCGTTCGAAGTCATCTAGTGGACTTTTTGCGATTTCGTAGTTATTTCATGTATTACACTCTATTTACCATCGTGCGCACAACTACAACCAGGACCAGTATCACTTTTTGCCCTTTCCAAGACCATTAAACCGGCCTTGGCTTTCTCTCATCCCCAAAACTATGACGGCAAGCATTGTGCACCTACAGCATATGAAATTATTCTTTTGGAAGATGCAAGCTCAACACCTTGCGAACATCGCAAGAGCATGCCCTAACTAGAATCATCTAGATGGGACGCGCTATGTGTATCGAGGTTGTAACTAGTATCCCGTCCCGCTGAGTAGTAGCTAGGTACGTCGACAATGCAGCACCCGAAACTCACGCGTGTGAATACATATCGTCTAGTGAATGTCTACACCAGGCAGGTACATTTAGCGTTGTAGATCTCTTCTATCTTGAGATCACCCCAGCTTTACTCAACTATGGTTCTTGATGCTGTTGCTACTTCCGAAAGCGCTTTGTTGCGTGCTCTGGAGATGTTGAAGGCCACTGCAGGTCCTGGAACAGTTCATCATCCGTCCGACTCAATTGTCACAGGCGAGACAGATGACAGCGTAGATGAGTATCAGCCGGGTCAAAAAGAGTCGGAACAGGATCACGCGGACGAAACAACATTAGTTACACTGAAGAATGCTCACCGGGTCACTCAGCGCGCTATGCTTACCATGGAAAGAGAGGGGAAGCAACGCCATGCAGACGAGCAGGTCGGGTTCATCATCATAAAACGCGACAACAACAAGCCAGATGCCTATGGCGAGTCGTCTGAAACATACGGCCCACTGCCGTGGCCGGGGGTCGCCGAAGCATACAACAAAAAGTACGATATGTCTGTCGGTCCAGCGGCGATGGAGAAGCGCGCGCGACAACACCGACCTGCTTGGTTAGCCAAACATCCAGGTTATCCCCTCAAAATAATGTACGCAAAGAAACCAAAGACACAAGCCATTCGGCGCTCGAAGGTTGCCGCCCTACACGCCCAAGCTCCTTGCGTGCAAGCCTACACCAGCAACCAAAAGGTTCGTGGTCCTACTGAGGTCTCTCATGCTGACAGACCGCAGATGCGTGTGGACAAGCGCGAAGGTTCCATCTCCAATGAACGCATCGCCGGATGGATGCCTCCAGATGCCATTCGAAATCGAGCAGACGTACATAACTATATAGACGACCTAATGTCAGCACACGTCGAAAGGGTTGTACTAGAGGTACATGACGCACATGACTCACCATCTGAAGTTGTTATCGGCGACCTCGAATACCTTGGTAGCAGCTCCGTGGTGCTTCAGCAATTAATGGCTGCCGACAGCGAGACGACAGTACAGGTTGATTGCTCATCCCTAGAGGTCGTTCAGTGGTACGTACAATGCAGCTCAGCCGGATGTTTGACGAAAGCGCCGGTAGATCTCCATCACGGAAACGGCTCACTCATGGACCTGTACTGCTTGGCTGCACAGCTTCAAGACGACGACGTGTGCGGGCTGATATTGACACTGTGGCGTAGTCTTGCGGAAAAGAACGTCGAGATGGATTTAAGTGTCGAGAGCATGAACTTGCTCTTCGAAACCACTCGCTACGAGGATCCAGCCCGCGGATTTTGGGTTGATATCGCCCATAGAGCGAAAATAGCTCCTGAACTTATCAAGATGGGCGGCTGCAATGCGGAACTGATTGCTGCAATTCAGAGCAAAGGACCATGAGTATTCACCTGAGTTTGGCGGGACTTTCTGGGCCGGGGAGTCGCCACAACGACGATAGCTGTCTAAGCCTGGTGGTTTGAGATTAGATATAGGACGAGGCGGCTTAAGACGATTCGACCTGTCCACGGGTTGAGACATGATCTTGGAATAGTCGATGTAGTTCGATGCAATTCAAAGACGTATACATCAACTGTTAGTCTTAATCGCTTTGTTGTATCCAGATAGCCCCATAACGCTTGATCCCAGTCCTCGGTGGTGCCGGATCTAATGCATCGTCTCGTTTATAAGCGCGCTAAACATGTCCATTTTGACGCAGTGTTTTTGGGCTTGACTCAGAAATCCGCCCGGTGACCTGAACAAGATGTCTTCGGAGCAAAGTCCAAAGATTTCGTAAGGATCTAAAGACAAACGTCAAGCGCTGTGATTAGTATTAGCAATCGACGAGGAGAGAAACGGCCCGCATTACCGATCACCACAATCTGATAATTAGACCTCCCCTTTTTGTACCTAGGTTGGATCAGTACTCACCCACCGCACGCCGCACGCCGCACGCCGCACGCCACACGCCGCAACCTAACCCAGCAGTTGAGTGTCAGCTCAAGGCGGACTGCAACTCAAGCTAGAATAGCCAAGCCTTCGTAACGTAATCTTCTTCTTTTGCTGGCATGCTAACCAAAGTAGTCCCGGAGTTCATAATATTAGCCTCTCCACACACAGAGCGTATGCCTCTTAACGTAGTAGAGCTTTCGTGAAACCGTTGGTTTAAGGTGTTGTTGACCTGACCGAAGCTGGCACGGAGACAGGCTCTCCGTAGCGCCTGTCCGCGTTGGTCGTAACCTCGGGAACGCCACAGTAGCGCCGTCGCTTACGGCTGGGCAACCGAGTGATGGGGGCTCCTCCGTTGCACCACGACATCCTCACCCCATCACTCGTCCATAACGCGCCAATGTGCATACACCTAGCTCTCATCTAATCGAATTTTGCTTGAGACCCCGGCATGCAACGAGGCGCTTCCAGCCGACTGTCATGCAGAAACAAGCGTCAGCAACCGCCCTAGGCCATGTGCTGTGCCATGCGCTTGCGCTCGCGCCAATCCTCGACATCGGAGCTCATTCGCGGATAAAACCGCTACTATCAAGACAAGCCTTTCTATCACCTGGGGTCACCTCCTGCGTCAGTCTTCAATGCCTCGTCCAGCATGATCCTGCTGATAGCTTTGTGCTGAGCTCGCCCAGCGCCGCCGTTGGCACGGGCGATCTACATTCCAACTAGTGTTGGCCATTGTCTGCTGATTTTGAAGGATTGCCCTTCTATTTTCTAGACCAAAAGCATACGTGGGGATAGGCGATCTGTCCCCAATACTATTGCGAGTTGGAGCAGCCCTGTCGAGACCGGCGAAATGGGATACCTTGATATGACAAGGATATGTCCCGGGTTTGTGAACACCAGGAGATTCCCCGCGTTCTATTGTTTCGCTATCAGGGACCTTGTCGGCGTACTGGGATCGTCTTGGCCTAGTGGCAGCTGTCGTGCAGCAGCCAGCACGATTGCCCACGGTCCACGATTCCGATAGTTGTGCCTCTCGATACTACACTTCTCCCAAGTATGTGGCGTATGCGCTTGAACGGGACGGTTGAGGCTTGTTCGAGATGCTGGAGCCGCTTCCCGATTAGGATGCGGGCCAGAGCCTTCCGTGTCCATTTAGCTCGGGAACATATTTCCAGAACTGCGAGTCCGACAGCACGCCGCTGGGATGCAGCATTAGCCGGACATTGCGGGCCATAGCCCGGCAGTCTGGTCTTTGAGGTCCTTCCCTTGTGCATATCCGATTTTGTTTAATAGTCCACCCGTTTCCCAGACGTATTCCACACAGCTCATCTGGAGTGTCTCCACCAAAGCAATGTCGGACATCAAAGAGTCTTATGCTACGACGACCTCAGAGAATGGCGTAAGTATCATGTTAAAACTACGAGCCGTTGACTGTACTTACACCTACCAGGACCACAAAGGTGCTGTGGCTGACATCGCCATCATCTCTGGCTCTGAAGCCATAGCAGAAGCCAAGCTGAAGGAGCCTGTTCAACGTTTCTCCAGCTCTGCTATGCTGCTTTACGTCTGTGCATTTGTGGGATTCTTTTGCTCGACATGCAACGGGTTCGACGGATCCATGTTCAACTCGCTCCTCACCAACAACACCTTCAAGGAGTACTACAACGTCGAGAGTACTGGAGCCTGGGCTGGTATCGTTACGTCTATGTACCAGATCGGTGGTGTTGTTGCCCTTCCCTTTATCGGCCCCGCCTGCGACACTTGGGGTCGTCGCATTGGTATGATGATTGGCGGAGTTCTTGGCTGCACTGGTGTCATCATCCAGTCAACTGCTCCTGCGTCCAACCCTGTCGGGCAATGTAAGCAACGCCCATATACGACGTCTCGATGAGATTTATGCTGATTCCGCGTTCCTCCTTAGTCATGGGAGGTCGTTTCCTCCTCGGCTTCGCAGTCCCAATCATGACAACCGCTGGTCCGCTTCATGTCATCGAGACTGCGCATCCCGCTCACCGTGGTATCATCACTGGTCTTTACAATACTTTCTGGTTCGTCGGATCACTTCTCGCTGCCGGTGTCACACGTGGGTCTGCCAATCTCGCGGGTAATCAATCTTGGAGGATTCCCGTCTGGCTTCAGATGCTCTTCCCAGCCTTACTCGTTATACTACCTCTTCTTCTTCCAGAGAGCCCTCGCTGGTTGTACACTCGCGGTAAACACACCCAGGCCAAGAAGACTCTCGCCAAGTACCATGGTTGCGGCAACGAGGACAGCATCTGGGTTTCCATGCAGATTCGCGAATACGAGGAATACCTCAACATGGACGGAGGAGACAAGCGCTGGTGGGACTACGGCTCTCTCTTCAAGACTCGTCCTGCGCGCTACCGCCTCGCTTGCAATTGCATAGTCGCGATCTTCGGTCAATGGGCAGGCAATGGGTAAGTCTGCTGGACTAGTACAAGAAACGAAGTCACTAATCGTGTGTCAAACAGTGCTGTCGACTACTTCATCTCTGGTGTTCTCGAATCTGCAGGCGTCACGGACGAGATCAAGAAGATGAACATCAACTTGGGAAAGAGCTGCATGCAGCTTGCATTCGTAAGTCTATTCACAGAAAAGCTACATGTACGATTATTGATTGCTGGCGCCTAGGCTGTCGTGGGAGCTCTCTGCGTCGACAGACTGGGTCGACGACCCATGCTGATCGGTACTTTTTCGACCGTGACAGTAATTTGGGCCGGGGCCATCGGCGCTGTTTCTTACCAGAACAAGACCGGAAGCATTCCTGCCGGTAATGCCTTCGTAGCATTGGTCTTCCTCTTCAACGCCGTCTTTGCCTTCGGTATTACTCCGCTCCAGGCCCTCTATCCCGTTGAGGTGCTCTCATTCGAGATGCGCGCCAAGGGTATGGCCTTTTCCAACTTGGCGCTTACCACAGCCATGTTGATCAACCAATTCGCCTATCCTATTGCTCTGGAGAAGATTGGCTGGAAGCTGTACATCGTCTTCGCCTGCTGGTGCCCGGTCCAGGCGTTCGTCGTCTGGCTCTTCATTCCGGAGACCAAGAACCGCACGCTCGAGGAAATCGATGACATCTTCAACGCGCCGAACCCGAGGAACGCGTCGCTTGTCAAGAAGAGGGTCGCCACCGACGCGCAAGGCAACGTTCTTGAGGTCGAGAAGCTGTAAGCCTCTCATCAGCAATTGGTGTACATGTCGCACTCTCCTGTATACATGCACATGTTGTTACTGCTTTAGTAGTCAAATTTGGAATATCTATAGATTAGATTGATGTATCTACCGCTCTCTGCGAAAATGCTCATCTTCAGAAGCTTTGGAAATAAGCACAACAATCTATAGCCGAACGCATGAAAATGAACAGTTGAAATACATTCATTTAAAAGACTTTCACTGCCCCTTCGCGGACGGCTCGTGACTGCACATCGACCGCGCGATCCTATTCGCTTCATTCATGGCAGCCTTCTTCTCGTCTTCACCAGCTTCTCGCGCCCTCTGCAGCGCCATCTTCGCCTCGTACAGACGACTTTCCATGTCCAACACCATCTTCTCTGTATCTAGCATCGATTGTGTCGAGTTGTCATGCTTCAGCTTACTGGCATTGCTGGTGCTGGAGTACATGATGCTAGTCAGACTGCTTGTTGAGTCAAGTCCTTCGGAGAGACGGATCAGTGCTTTGGGAGATGACGAAGCGTATAGGGCATCGATGTTATGGGTAGCCGAATGGACGCGGTGGGCGGTGTAGCAAGTTTCCGAGCCTGCTGCATGATGGTGATATCGCCTGCAAAACTCGTCTCGCGCAGTCGTTGCGTCAAGATAGTTGTCTTCTGGGTGAGACAATATTCGCTGCACGTCTTTTGACAAGGCCGGAAACCATTCAGCCTTTTTTACCTCCTCGCCTAACGAGTAGAGCAAGTCTGCGAGAAATCTCCATACTGGCGTACTTGCTGACATCTCGGCTAACAGTACCATGAAGTCCCTCTCGAAGTCTTTGGCTGTCACGCGAGCCAGCGTGTTGTCCACGGGTGGCAGTTTACTTCCAACGAACACCTGCCGACCACCAATATTGACGTAACCATCGACAGGCTTACCCATGTCTGCAAAGATGTCTTCATATCTAGCTTCTTCAGCAAATAGGAAGTGCAGTCGATCAACCAACATATCGACAACCCAGTACACTTCCATCCACTGCGCGAAGAGCAGAAGATCAAGAAGGGCGTCTATACTCCAGATGATCTTCTCCACACGTATCGCCCCATAGCGATCGTACACGCCTGAAACAGGTTTCTTCACTGACCAGAGTTGGTGTGTGGGCAGCTCATTCGCGCGCTCCGGCGAGATGAGCTGGATGAAGATGTTCACTGTTCGTGTAGTGATATAATCTGGGACGGTGATGATGGTATTCCTGGGATCTTCTGCTGCTGTTCGTGCGTAAAATGGTGAAATGGAAAGCAGCGTGTTTGTGTCGACGTATTGTGCATCTTCGTTGGCTATGCTTTGTTCGTGTGGGCCGGAGAAGCGAAACGTGACTCTTTCGTCTGTGCGCTGCTGGAGGTGGAATTTCGCGCGGGTATTAGGCAGGACGTAACTTTCTTCCACGGTAGAGGGGTTGAAGAAACCTGGAGGGAGAGTGGTAATTTTGGAAGTTGATGAATGTTTCCTAAGGGCCGGCGGGCTCGATGATATAGGCGTCGGGAGTTTGTGGGCTGGCAGTGTCGCGACTTCGGTTTCCAGATGTTGAGTGGCAGATCTTCCTTGCGGTTCCGCGGTCTTGCCGCTTGGCATGGCATGCGCATTCTCCTCCTCTGTATCGCTTTCATCGTCATCTCCTTCAGAGTTGACCGTGTCTGAGCCTTGAGATTTTTCCTCTGCCCCAGTTTCTACTTGTGGAACTGGGTAAACGCAGACCCCGACATATTCCGGGTTGTTTTTCAAAAACAACTTCCTCGCGGCTCCACATCGCTTACTCAACGTGTTATAGGCCAGTGGCTTCTTCAACTCGTGGTCGAATCGTGCGTTAAACTCTTCGGCCAGGACATGCCAGTCTTTTGGCCCAGTCGCGCCGGGAACCAGATTGTCGCGACAGTGCAGGATGAAGAGATCTTGTTCGGATATCGGTTGAGCACGCGTGAGCCAGGGCCGTGTTTGTAGGAGAGAAGGAGCACTCGTGGTTTTAGCATCCCTATTACTGGCGACGTTGGGAGGTTGTCTTCGCGGCTCCTTCGTCGCTGCCACTCTCGGACGCTTTGGTGTCGAGGCAAGACCGTCATTCTGCGAGTCGGTGGCTTTGCGTTTTGATGTCATGTTGGTGGTAGGCTTTGAAAATTTAGTCTTTCGATAGTAAGGTTGGTGGCGAATGTGAGTTGAGAAGAATCCATGTAGGTTGAAGTATTCAGGTGAGTGCTATGGTACTAAGGAAGTATATTTTTATGCGCATTGGGGGAAGAGTGAAGTATTAATTGGCCGTAGACAACTACGACTGCTCGAAGCGTGGAGAAGGTGAGTGATGAGTGCCTTGGTAATGGCGATTCTCAGACCCCTGCAAATACTGCTGCCCTTACCAAGTGAAAGGTTTGGACATGACATCGATAAAGACGCATGTGAAGGGTACCTGGGAATTACGTCAGAGCGGAACAAGTGAACCGAAAATTTCATCGCGTACCAATATCTTTGCTACTTTCACTCCTAAACATGCCACCAGTGCTACTGTCATTTGCAATATTGAAAAGCCACAGTTGACGAAGTTGAACATAATCGTGGGTAGCGGCAATAGGCACGTGAAATAGTTGGATTTATATAAAACAGACACTGATGAAATGAGCATGGCGGATGATAGTTGGATGTGATCATTTATTTGTATTGGTTCCTGATAACACGAAGCAAATAAGGCCCGTATGATACAAGCAACGAACGGGAATCCTTCCAATCATTGCGAATCGGTTTCCTACATGACAATCTCAACCAAGCTAATCTACATGGAAAGTATCTACGACTCCCAGAAGTCACCAGACAACCACCTGTTGAGCATCTCAAGCGACGCCTCAGGCTGGTCGTAAGGAACCATGTGGCCACCAGCGTGGAGCTTCATGAAGGTGAAGTTGCCACTGGACTTGACCTGGCCAACAGTCTTGCCGTCGCCGTCGATCTTGAAGTCCTCCATCTCGGCCTTCTTGAAGCCCTTGGCACCGGGCCACTCAAGCGCCTCAGTCCAAGCCTTGTTACCTAGCCAGTTGCAGATGTAGTCGGCGTCACCAGCGTAGATGAGGACGGGAATCTTCTCGAGGATGCCGGGAACGACGCGGTGGAAGGGCTTCATCCAGTCACCCTGGAGGAGGAAGTTGCGGTTGATGTCGAAGTTGCAAGACTCGTAGTTAGAGACCTCAGCGCCGACGGCCTTCATGACCTCCTTCTTGTTGAGGTAGCCCTGTATCCAGTCAAGCTCGTCGTAGCAGAGAGAGTTGCTGCCGCAAGGCTTGCGGACATCGTAGACGTTCTGACCGGTGCGTTGGTAAGGACCGATCATAGCGTTGTTACAGTAGATCGAGGCAGGCACGCAGGACCAGACGGACTCGGAGTTGTAGCAGTTCTCAATGAGGCTGGCGCAACGGGGGTAGGCGTTGTCCATGGACTGGCACTGAGACTCATCAAGGACAGCGGGCCAGCCACCCTCACCGCAGGCCATGGGGCGGTAGTACTCGTACTGAGTAAGACCATCAGTCAGACCGTTACCGATGAGGACGGACTGGAGGTTGATGTTGCGGTTCTTGTGGGACAGGATCTCGGAGGCGAAGACGGGGATGTAGTGGCCGGCATACGACTCTCCGGAGATGTGGAAGCTCTGGTGAGAGTACTCAGGGAACTGCTTGAAGAAGAGGGTGAGCAGGGCGTAGATGTCCTTGCCAGCAGCGACGGTGTTGCTAACTGAGCCGCTCGAGTATGAGTATCCGACGTTGACGGGCTGGTCGAGGAAGATGACGGAGGCGTTGGCGTTCCACGAGTAGGGGTTGTGCTTGACCTTCTGGTCCTTGGTGATGGAAGCAGGGCCGAGCTCCATGAACAGACCAGTCAGCGAGGAGCAGCCAGGTCCGCCATTGAGCCAGAGCACTACGGGGTCGTTCTTGGGGTCGTTGCGCGACTCGAAGAACCCTGGGATACGTTAGACACAGGTGTGTTTGTGGTGGTCATGCAGGTACTCACAGTAGAAGAGGTGCTTGTCCTCCTCGTCGTCATCAAGGTAACCAGAGTACTGCTTGACCTTGTCGACGCCGAGGACGCTGGGGTCGACCTTCTTGGCCCTCAAGCTGTACTGCTCGAGCTTGCCGTCGATCTCGCGCTCCTTCTCGCCGTTCTCGTTCTCGACCCAGACGCTCTGGATGTCGGCGCCCTTGACGATGTGGTCCCACTCGCTGTCGGCCTTGCGCGTGTGCGGCTTGGGCTCAGAGAAGAAGGCGGCCTTCTCAAAGCTCTCGGGGAACATCATGGCGACCTCGTCCCAGACGGCGCGAGCCTCGCCGGTGAGCGACTTGAGGCTCTCCTCGAGGTTTTGGAGAGGCTTGGTCCATGAGGACTCCTTGAGCTCGCTGAACGAGTCGGGGAACTTCAGGACCTGTTGCTGCTGGGTTCCAACAGCGGCCGAAGCAGCTCCAACGAGGAGCGCCGAGGCAGCGACCTTCATGATGGCGGTGCTGAGCTTCCGGAGCTCTAGCGGTAAATGAAGTAGATAAGAAGCGTGCCTCTACGTTTTAATGAAGAAGCAGGCGATGAGTGATGGGGGAGGAAGGAAGGATGGAGGAGAGATGGGATGGGTGGAGTTAAGTCGAGCTATGGATAGCTCGTGTGGAGGAGGCGCGGCTTGTCCAGGCAACGGAGCATGACGCATCCCGACAGCTTATCAGAGTGGCTGGAGTCCAAGCTCTCCGGGGCCAGCATCACATGCCCGGCTTAGCGTTTCACGATAGCGTTGATCGGCGCCTGTGGCAGGACACCAGACGGCCGGGGACTTGGATCATAGACATCATTACGCCTGTCGCCTCATTCCAGGCACCTTGAGATGGAAGCCGTGGCGAGATGCTGCTTCCGAGCTCTCTCTGCGGACCGGGAAGCTAGAGCCGGACCTGCATGCATGTGGTCTGTATTGGGTTTAGCGCGCGTGGGATCGTAGTGAGTGAACCTGCGCATGTCATCGGCGGCAGACCCCACCAAAATGGAATGCAACTTTTGCAACTTGCGCCAAATACCTGCACTTCAGTCAACACTATACCCATATCGACCCCCATAATCCGCCAAAATGCCTGTCGGAGTGTTCCAGCCGTCAAACCAGATCAGACTCACCAACGTCTCGCTGGTGCGCATGAAGAAGGGTGCGCAGCCCCCGCCCATGTCTATGCCTCTGTACACTAACGGCCCACAGGCAAGAAGCGCTTCGAAATCGCATGCTACAAGAACAAGGTCCTCGAATGGCGCAACAAGATCGAGAAGGATATCTCCAACGTCCTGCAGATCGAGAACGTCTTCCTCAACGTATCCAAAGGCCAAGTCGCACCCAAAGCCGATCTCGAAAAGGCCTTCCCCAAGAAGTCGCTCGAAGACATCATCACCGACATATTAGACCACGGCGAGCTACAAGTAGGCGAGAAGGAGCGCAACGCCGAGTTGGAGAGAACCAAGAATGAAGTCATCGATATCGTGGCGGGAAAACTCGTGGACCCCAAGACGAAGCGCGTCTACACCACAGGCATGATCGAGAAGGCGCTGGATCAACTGAGCTCGGCAGCGGCGACGCAACAGGGAGACAAGGGCGAGAGCAAGGAAGATGGTGAGGACAAAGCCAAAGCGAAGGAACTGCCCAAGTGGACCGGCATCGTTACGAACAAGTCAGCCAAGTCGCAGGCGCTATTCGCCATGAAGGCCCTCATCGCCCACCAGCCGATACCTGTCGCCCGCATGCAGATGAAACTTCGCGTCACCTGTCCGACGTCCGTCCTCAAGCAATCCATAAAGACTGCGCCCAAGGCGCCAGCGGGCACTGAAGAGAAGGGAACTACCGGTACTGTTAAGGATGCGATATTGGCCTTCATGGAGAAGATCGAGAGTCAAGACACAATAGGCGCCGAGTGGGAGGCAGTGGGTCTCGTTGAGCCTGGAGCCTTCAAGGGTTTGAACGAGTTGATTGAGGGCCAAACAAAAGGAAGGGGCAATGTCGAGGTTCTCGAGATGGCTGTTGGTGCCGACGACTGAGTGGTGACACGTCTTGCCAGCACGCGTCGCGCAGCATGCTCGTCCTCACGTGCTGTTGTATAAGGACAGGAACGCCTGTGCAAAAGGCGCTTCCATACACCCGCGAGGGGTAAGCACTCTGTTCTATGGACTGCAAGGAACAGGGCGACTGCAGTCCGACTGCACGTCTTTCCAAGTCCACGAAATGCCGCTTCGGGCTACACCACCAGGGGAAATGCGCTATACGCTTCCATCCGCCGGAGCGTCAGAGTCAGAGACGAATGCAAATCATCATAGATCTCGCCGTAGGCACTGCACTATGATATGTAGTAGAGCAAGTTCATGGGTAGCGGCTTGTGGTTTCCAATGCATACGACTGTTATCCCTGTACCTATTCCATGCAAATCGTAAGCCTCACAAGACGCACCACGACTTCGCTTCTCATTCGCTGTGTCGTCATGTCTTCCCAAACTTCCCCTCTTCAAACTGCTATCTGCAACGGTCCCGATGTATCTTCGCTGAGCCACTCGTTGCGGGACAGCTGTTCGAGAGCTGCATGATCTTGCATCCTCCCGCATGCAAATTTGCGTGGGGCAGTCAAGCCCGGGTACCGGGCCTCATGAACCTGAACATGGCAATTACACATCTGTGCAGTATAGCGACCAGACGCTTGGTAGGACTTAGTTTTAGCACCTTTCGTAGCATCAAGAAGAACTAACTGCGAACATGCGAAAGATTTTCACTTCATGATTGTAGTTTTACATTCCATGTATGCTAATCGTAAGTTCGTAAATATGTCATCGTTAAGTTGTGCTTCGTGCTTCCTCGTTATCATCTGAACGACGCACCCGTTTTCGCATCGCGTTCGTGAGTAAGAGTCGTAAGTCGTAATCGTTACCATGCAAATGCCGTGCCTGAAACATGCGTCAAGAACGGAGCGCCGGTACCCAACAAGTAGGAAATAGCGAAAGGAAAGACGGAGAGTTAATGAAAGCGCTCGCATCCCCACCACACAATCCCCATGATCTCAAATAACGTCGCGTTCGCTCAGTGCGTGTCTTCATCCCTGCAGCAACGTTTTCAGTCGCTTGCTTAATCCCACCACCGCCGATTGAGCACACGCCCATTGTCACTCAAGATCCCGAGCACATCAGCGCTACTAGTCTGTACGCCCCATACCCGCTCAATTGGATCCGCAATCGCCATCCAGTCCAGTCCTCTGACGTCGTGCATGTCTAGTACTACACGAACCAGCCACGGCGAGTACATTGCATAACTTGTATCTTGGTAGAGAAACGGTGAGGTTGGTCCCGGGACGACTGCATTCTCATGGCTCGTCTGTTGTGCAAATTGTAGAGGGTGAGGACGTGGGCGTTGACGACGGGACGAGGACAGTGGTGGGGTGGACAGTTCTATACCGCCTCCAGCCGAGCTGGGAGAACTTGCTGCTGAGGAGGCGGGGCTGGATGCGTCGGAGAACATTGAATCATCGCTCATTTTGGTGTTCAGGGGTAGTAGCATTCTGACGGAGCGTAACGCTTCCTGTGCGGCGGCTTTGATGGCATCGTAGCTTGAGAGTGTAATGAGCGAGCCCGTTGATTTTGACAGAGGCCCATCGTCAAGGGGCGTGTCACTGATACGCGAAGAGGGCGAGTCGAAGGACAACGATCGTATGCGCAACTTGGGCGAAGGAGTCCGGATGAGTGTCGTCATAATCGAGCGCTGACTGCGACCGGACAAGAAACTCAATACGAAAAGAGGAAACGCAAAGAAGAGCCCTTCCGACGGCCTAGCGAAAGACCGCGCTTTCAGGAAGGGTTATATCCACAGTACTCACCTCAGCCATGCGGCCCTTTCACTGGCCCTGCAGGTGAAATATGCAACCATGCCACGACTTCGGCGCCGTAGGGAAGACTTTACGGGCCTTCCGAGTCACGTCCTGTGAGAGAGGCGTAAATAGCGGGGAAGGCGTACCATTGAGCAGGACGCACTGGCACTGCAGATGCCGACGATCGCGAGGTTGAAATGTTGCAGCATGTGTGGGACACAACGCACTCCACACTTGGCGCTTGATAAATCGAGTAGAATAGGTCGCTTCGGACTGGGATAATTGATTGGGAGAGTATGGAGGATAGGAAGGCCTGTCTTGCACCCAAGATTCGCCAGGTGCCGCAGCTTCGATGGGGATTATGATTCGTGGGTTTGTCCAATGTGCCCTTAGGAAAGCAGGTGTGACCAGCCTAGACGCCGTTAGCGGATCGTGCCGATGACAATGTCCACTCAGTACAAGAACCAGCACTCAGAACACTCTAGTGCGCCGAAGCGTGGTCGTTGTGTGACGTGGTGCCTCGTGAGCGGAGTGTGGGCGCAAAGCGATGTTAGTCCTCATCGCCAATCACTAGCCTATTCTAGGCGCCACACAATAAGCTCCCTCACATGACTGATGCGGAACCCTGGACTGTCGAAAGCGAATACGCATCATGATGGAACAAGTCGAAATTTGAATGTGTGATTTTGGTACAGGCTGTATTCGGCCAACCCTAACCGTGCCGCATCACCTCACCTCATATCGTGCATTGCCGCATGAAGTGTAAGTGTGAAAGCCAATGAAAGCCGTTTGATAAACACCGTAAGTGCACCACCCATTTCGTAAAGGCATGTTCCAGCCCCAGCTGCCCAGCGCATGCGAAAACCTTTAACCCTTCTTCTTGGAGACACCGACGGTTCGGCCGCGACGACCGGTGGTCTTTGAGTGCTGACCACGGACACGGAGGCCCCAGTAGTGACGGAGACCACGGTGAGCGCGGATCTTCTTCAAGCGCTCGAGATCGTCACGGAGCTTGGAGGCGACACCGTTGGCGAGGACCTGGCTGTTCTTGCCATCGACGATATCGCGCTGCCTGTTGAGGAACCAGGCGGGGATCTTGTCTGCAGGGTGTCAGCGTCATTATCCCTGTTGGAGAGATGGTCGTGGCGTACACTGGAGAGGGTTCTGGATGATGGTAACGATACGCTCAAGCTCTTCGGAGGTGAGGTCACCAGCGCGCTTGGACAGATCGACATCGGCCTTCTTGCAGACCAAGTTGGAGTATCGGCGACCGACACCCGTGATCTTGGTCAAGGCGTACATGACCTTCTGCTTGCCATCGACGTTCGTGTTCAACAAACGGATGATGTATTGGAAGCTGGTAAAGTCAGCAATGCTCTTGTGGTGCGAATATGCCTCCGTTTGTGCGCTGCCTCTATGCAAGACCTCCGCAATCCGAAAACCATCAGCCATCGCAATTGGCCACTCCAGTCCGAACAGCACAACAAAGCATCCCCTTGCACGGATAGTTTCCTTCATCTTTCTGCAACGCTTGATGCGTACGATCGTCTACTCTGTTCCCTTTCATTGGCTTCTGAGTGCTGTCGAACTGGAAGGCGGATGCGAGGTCGTGTGTCTCTATGGGACTAGGCGTTTCGATGCGAAGGAAGCGGAGGGCTGAACGGGGAATCGCAGACTCTTGTCTGAACGTACTTAGACTTCTCTCCGGAGACGAGCGCTGTAAAGTTGTCAGCATGTCTCTATTACAAGTGTCTGAACATTAATTATTGCGACCCCACTCCACGCGCTGGGTGAGGCACACTCGGCGCAATGAAAGCCAGGGTCGCAACAACTGATGTGAGTCGACAGATTCCGGGTATACTCACACATGATGGCGGCTTGTCGTACGTCGTCGATGTGGTGTTGTCGATGCTCTTACAGTGGGAGGAATTTCGATCGTTCTCGCTTGCGAGTGTTGGCTTGCCAAGGTAAATGGCACGTGCGGGCGTCCTAACCGCTTCGGGCCTCCGCTGGCAAAACCACTCCGCTCCTCTGCCTACCCCATGTGGGAAGAGTGAAGCGCCAACTTGCTACGTATTGTGAGCAGAGGGAGACATTCTGGGATTCTATTTTGCTGTTGGAGTTCATGCGCGTCTGGATTCCATGGGGCTTGAGGCTGCAGAGTAGACGACGACCTGCTCACACCGACTCAGTCCCGTCCTCGCATGAGCGGTGCTCTTGTAATTTGTGTGGTTTGCGTGCCGTCCATCGCTCGCGCGCGATACAATTCATCTCGCAAACTATCGGTCAATGCACTCGCGTGTGACGTCTTCCTTCACCGCTCCTGCCTCCATAGTTCTCCCGTCGTCACCCATGCAGTCCCAGTGCGGACAGTTTGGGGCTGTGTGCGCGAGCAGGCGACGCGCTGCCTGGCAATGCACACGTCTCTTTCGCACGCATTTGGGCTTGCTTACGGAACAACAGGAAAAAGCAACGACATGACATAACAGTGAACGGACGATAGCTATGTCTCGATCACGAGTACTGCCTGTTATTCAAGGCTAGCACGTTCAATCGCATCCAGTCCTCCGCGTAGTACGTCTTCGTGTCGTACTTCGCGTGTACCAGAGATCGCGTTCGGTATCGTCTCGATGCTTATTTTATCCAGGACGACCTCTGAAAGCACTTTTAGCAAGCTCTTTGTCTATCATGGGGACTGCCTCACCGTATTCTCTCGGTGAATTTCACACGTTTCCTACGTCACAGTTTGCAGTTCCCGCCCCAACTCTGTCGACCTCCATAGGTTCGTTATGAGGCGAAGCATCTCTAAGCGTGCTGCGCCACCGTTCGACCTCAACACTTTTCCCACATCGTCAAGTCATTTGCCAGGATGTATGGTGCCTGGAAGTAGGCACACAGTATCTGTGGCTGTAGCTGCCTTGCAACCACATGTATGCCTGGCTGTTAAAAGCTCCGCTACACCCGTGTGTATGTGTAAAGACAGCACTTCACAGCCTCATCCAACTTATCCATACAGCCTACCCTAGACTGATTCGACCTTGAGCCACGGATATACTCTTACACTATACTGACTCTACTCAATTCGGTCACTGCATTTGTCTGACCGGATCATCCTATGCATCAGGCGAAGAACTGTTCTGGGCAACACAGTCGTGGAAGCCGGTTCATCGCTTAGCCCTGGCAACGACCCGGACATTTCTTCCAAAGATGGATTCTCGGGCCCACATTGTTACAGACGGATCGTTCACCAATGATGAGCTTACTACTGGAACCGCACCCGTCGTCGAGCTTACCAGGCACGACACGATTTCCTCCATCGAAAGTGTCCCTCGATTATCCGAAGGCCGTTGGGCACTGAACCTCAGTGGAAACTGTTCGACCTGCCATCATCACCACAGATCTGTACAAGTGCATGTTCAGGTTTCGGGCGACTCTACTGAATTCGGTGATGTGTATTGCCACAAATGCCAGAAATTGTGGTTGGCCTTCGGAAAACTCAATGGCACGCGCCTGTCTCTTCTCTCTACAAAGAGTCTAGAGCCGGAGACGCTTGCAGCTGAGGCTGATTTCCGCAAAACTCTGGTTCGGGCTATACAGTCTGCCACTCCTATCGCCACACTATCTCCCACTCTTACCGTCATACCGGAAAGCACACCGGCCGGTCCATCCCGGGAGACATCTGTACGGTCAACCGCTCAGAGAGACACCCAGCAACACCCAGCATCCATCGGCAGTCACCCAGGGCCAGTGTCGGTTGAATCCAGTAATGGGGAACAAGCTTCAGGTCTCAGCCATATCCGCTCGGGTGGCCAGAGGCATGCGACATTCCGCCAAAACGCTTGGTCCAAAGGTCGGCAGGCCTTCTCTCGCCTCAGTATGAGGCTTACAGCACGACTACGCAAATCAAAGCCCATTCCCCCAGTTACGAGGTTCCCTGAGAGTAGCTCCGACCAAGATCGCCATCGCAAAATCGGGGGATCTTTACCGGCTGGTATAGCGCCCATCGTGGAAAACTCGGAATCCCTGGCTGAGTCTACAGAGACTCACGTCGACCTCCAAGGCGGATCAACTCAGGAGTTTCCTAATGTCCGCGACCGATCAGCTGCCGCCACGAATGCGCTGGTTTCGCTCCAAGATCTCGACCTTCAGGCGTTCCATGCTTTATCTCCACAAGAGCGTTGGGAATGGGGCCGCAGGCAACTAACAGACTTCAGAACACAGTATGCCGTGTCCACTGTTCCGATCAATGACCCAGTCATGATCAATAGTGGAACGCAGGCAAACCTTTCGGAAGATTCGCTGTTGTCTCATCGTCCACTTACCAGACGTCATTCTGCCTTGGCTTTCGTTGGAAACACCTTTGGCACTCACGACTACTGGGACGTCTTTCGGGGAAGTACGCAGACTTTCCATAATCGTCCACTGAGCATGAGCGAAGCGAATTTATCAGACGCCGAAACCGTTGTTGAACGAATCAGTATGGCTCCTACCACACACCAATTGCTGATCGATACCTTACATCGAGATCGCCGCGGATCTGAGTCTTCGCGCCCTCTTTCGATGCACAGTATTGTGCACGAATGGCAGCAGTATGCTCGGAACAGGGCGGAGGTTCGACTATCGATAGACTCGGCAGCCACTGGCGGTGCTATTAGAAATATCGCTATGGGGAGGGCGCGTGCAAGCAATCGCCTATCTCGTAACTCGATGAATCGGGCGTCCTATTTCTACGATACAGAACTAGGAGGGTCGAGAGTTCAGCTGCCAGTGGCGATGGAGACCGAGCGCAGCGATATACCGGAACACGCTAGCTCGCCTACCGTATCGCCACCGAGCCCCGAAGCAGATGTGAGATCACAGGGTTGAAGTCTCGATATGTTTGTGGGGCTCCGTAAGGCCCGGAAATCAGGGGCTCTTCAATCGTCAGTTTCACTTTCGTATACGATGCTACGGTGAGTTACTACGGTCTCTTAGGTCATTTCATTATAACGCTGCACGAGCTCTCCCTGATACTACGAGCCAGATAGCCTAGGATGCATTCCTTAAATCACCATCACGCCTCACGATATGCTGTTTCTTAGTTTTCTTTCAGCACAAATGTATACAAAGAGATCACTCTGCTTGCCTTTCGCGATCTTCGAAAAGACCTATTTGTCAACATTCATCTCATCTTTGAATATATCGTGACTGCTTCAAGGGTTGTACTGCTTGCGCCAGTCCCAGTGAACATAGTTTGGCTTTATGATGTGATTCAGGGCTGAGTGAAAGCCCACGCCAAAGAGGTCGTGCACGAGGGAGACTGCAGCTCCCAGCTACTCAGCTGTACTTAGAGTCGAGCCTCCAAGCATTTCTTTCGCTTCCACAATTGGGTGCACTCATTGCTCTTGCGTGTGATCTCAACCAACACCATGACGCAACCAACAGATGCACAGGCCTTTCTCTCTTCCCTCGAGTCTCTCGAATGTGCCATATGCATGGAAGGATACGACGCCAATCACCGTCCTATAATTTTCGAATGCCGTCACATCTTCGGCGAAAACTGCGTAAGACGTTGGATCGAAAGTGGCAATGGTTTGTGTCCTAATTGCCGCGCGCCTCTACATGGAGAAGAGACTGTTGTCCCAGCAAGCGAAGAGGTTCAACCTCCACCAATTGAAGTACCTACAGGCATTGTACGAGAAGATCCTGTAGTTCCAACAAGCCAAGAGATTCCACAGCTACCAATGGAGGTACTGGCAGACTTCATTCGAGAGGACAATATGGTTCGATGGAGCCAAGAACCCCAGCAGCGGCCGGTCCAAGTACCGACAGACTTCCTTCAAGAAGACAACATGGTTCGATGGAGTCAGGAACCCGAGCAAGGACTGGTCCAAGTACCCACAGACTTCATTCGAGAAGACAGCATGGTTCGATGGAGCCAGGAACCCCAGCAGCGATCGGTCCAAGAACCCCAGCAGCGACCAGTCCAAGTATCCACAGACGTTATGCGCGTTATAGCCCGTCAATCCGATTGGGATGTGCTAGTAAATCAGCGTATGAGGTGGCTAGTGTCTCGATCGGAACGTCTTGTAGCCTCTCTACTGCGACTACCCGGACAGGCTGGGGTCAAGCTAGGTCTACTTCGACGGAATGGTGCAGATGACCGGTCTGCTAATAATCGTCCTCGAAAGCGCCTGCAGCGAAACCCAGAACTTCATCCACAGGCTCAGGATACCCGTAGGATAGTCGATGCAGCACGTCGAACGAGAAGCGATAGAGGCGACACTCACCAGGCTACCCGTGAACCAATCGGCCGTACTGATGTGCAACGGCTTACGAACGGACGAGACCGCCATTCATCCCGTAGCCATTGGCAAGCACTACTAGACCGAGCAACACCTTCTCGTGTCCATCGAAGACGCCAAGAAGATCAGGATCGAGAGTATGCACAACTCCTCCAGCGTACATACGACGAGCAAGATGGCTCGTATGAGGCGTACGACGACGACTTTGACATGGCATCCCGGCCTACATACTCGATACGTGACGGTGTACATGGGACCCGCGAGCCACCATCGAATGTCTATACCCCTCAGCGGTTTAGAAACGCAGGACTTAATGGCTTGTATGATTCTGTGTATGAGTTCTACTAGGGCCATCTTATGGCAGGTGAGATGAGCTTGATCGTGTGAAGCGCTGAGTGCTAACGGGTAGTCAGGGCTGAAAAGTACAAGGAAGACTGAAGCCATATCGGATGATGCGACTATTTAGGATCCTTAAAGCGTGCAGAAGGGCATATAGCGGCTGCTCGTTTCGTTGTCTGTAGCCTTACAATGAAGACAAGGTTGACGGAGGGGGTTCATGGAGAGCCATTCTTGATCGTGCTGTTTATTATACAGAGATGAAGTAGAATTGGTCAAGCCAGAACGGCCAACATTGAATTACCAACACTACACCGCGATGTCCGTTGCTGTTACCAGTCATCAATCATGTCATTAAACTCCTCACTCTCCACATCCATAACCTTCCTCGCTGCCTCACTTCCACTAACTGGCAGCATCTCGAGTCCACCATCTTCATCATCATCTTTCTTCTTGAACTCCTTGGGCACCTCCTCAGGATCCAGGAGGCCGACCTGGAAGAGCACAGAAGCCTGGTCCCAGTAAAATCTCTCGCACCATATCTTTCCAGCTCTGAATCCCACGATGCTCACGACGACTATCTCTACCTTCTGGTTCGTTGGTTCAACACCGGGAAGGATCCAGGGCATCTGGCAGGTATGTTTGAACTGGATGTAAAGTTCGTCTACTATTCGGTCGACGCCTATTGTGCGCGAGATGAGCCGCATGTGCATTGATGGTGGAGCTGTCTTGAGAAAGTAGTCGCGATAGAAGCGCTTAAGGTCTGGATGTCCGCTTGCACCGGTCATGGTCGGAGTAAAGTTTATGTACGGTGTCGGGGTTTTGGTGTAGGTTTCGAGAATCTTATCGAGCGACTTTCCGCGATATTTTTCTGTTGAGTGTTAGCTTTTGTGATAGATGCGGTAGGTCGCCATGCATACGCTCTTCGTTTTCCTCCCATACCCGCTCCAGATCCACCTCGGCGCTGAAGCCCTTCCGAACAGTGCTCAGACTCCTGCTCCATGCGATAGCGTCGGCCACGGCGTCGTATTCATCTAGATCGTGCTCTGCAAAGCCTGCATCAACGCCCTCGTATGTGAAGCACGGATACAGTATCTTGTCCTGTAAACCTCCCGCGCCAATGCCGTGCGTGACGCGCTTCTGCACCGTTCGTCGCTTGCCCTGTATGCCAAGAACTTCGGGGCGACGCGTCACGCCAACGGTGATGTCGTTTCCGGATGTTCCCTCGGCTAGATGCACGAGCACGCGAAAGGACGACGTGAAGCGGTGGCGCGTATCGGGAATGGAGGACGGGTAGTAGGCGATGAGGGAGCAGAGTTTCGAGGTGGCAGTCTTGGGTTCTGAGTAGACGTCTAGACATACGGCTGCAGCGTCACCGAAGGCTACAGAGGCATGGTTAGTACATGATGCGGAGGGTGCTGGCGCAGAGTACGTATACTCGTGACATGCGCCAGAGTGTGAAAGGGATGTATACCCACGATTGCGTAGCGTTCCCCAATGCCCATCTTGTCCCCCAGCTTGTGAAGCGTCTGCACGTATTGCTTGCCACCTTTGCCCATGGGGATGTATTCGACGATGAAGCCCTCGTCGCGCCATGCCTTCATAGTCTCGATGTCGAACTCGGCGTCTTCGGCTGTGATGTACAGTACGGGCGTGCTGCTCCGGAACGACAGCCAGCCATTGCGGTCAGCAAGGAATTGTTGCGCCATGTCGGGGTCCAGAGTCGTTGTCGCAAAGGCAGGCGCGCTCACGCGATGGCTACAGTAGGTCCACTATAGGCAAGCGTAGCTATCCCGGTTCCGCGTTGGTACCTAGGTAGCGTCCGATGATGGTTGGGACGTTTTCGACGGCGTGTTGCGATGCGCAGTGGTTAGGCCAGCCCTTTGCGCGCGGATGGACAAGGTCAGAGCATCCATGGATGCAACGGCGCATTGTCGGTGCGGGCTCACAAGAATCCTGCTCGAGGCTGGTCGCATGAGGATTTAGTGGAGTCGCGTCGGTGTCTCCAATTCGTGATGACGTAGGCGCTGTAAGCCTCCTTCGGGACTAGCCGGAATGCAGCAGGAAGCCGCTCCAGGGCTGTCTCAACACCGAGGGATCCTGACATGCTCATACTTCATCCCAGACACTGCGAATCAAGCGAAAGAACCTCGATTTTGTCATGCGAGATTCTCGCAAGGCCGGTGAGTCTGCTAGAACAAGCGTGTAACTTATAGGTACGTCCTGGCAGCAGTTACAAATTTTGACTCTATCTGTCTGTCGTCACTAGCTTCACCTGCCTTCAACATATTCTCTAAGTTAGACCTTGTGCCTGAAGGTACATGTATCACGGGGAATATCATATAGATTAGACGGCAACTGGTAATGGGGTATGGCTTGCTTTCGACCATGTGCTCAGTCCGCTAGATCAGACAAAGCTAGCAACCCAGACGTCCATCGCCCTGACTCCCTTTCTACCCCCCCGGATTCCTTCTAGGCTTGCCTCACATGCATCTCGCAATGCAAGAATTACTCCCCGCTCCCTCTCGTCCCTCACATTCTCCTTTACTTCTCTCTCAAAAGAAGGGGAGAGACAAGCAGAAACTTCCCATTGTCCGTCCATCAGTCCCTCTTCATTCTGCACGCGGGTCTCGTTCTCCAGCTGCCACCCGGCAGCTAAAGCCAGCTCGATGAGTCGTTTTGGGCCCAAGATGGTACGAACATTCGAGATGCTCTTGGATTTACGGCACTCCAACGCTGCCTGCGTAAGCGCTGCTAGTACATGAGGCTGGGCAGAGGGATGTATCGCTACCAGCGACCACTCAGCAAGAAGAAGACGCTTGCTGTGCTGTCTGATGGCACGGAAAGTGGAGAGGACAAGCGAGGGAGTCGGGAAGTACCATAGACAGTGGGCGAGCACTGTCGCGTCGAAAGCCTTCTCGCTGCTGGTGGGTGCCGAAGAGATAGAAGACGGTATGGGGAGGGAAGAGAGGTATTCCAGAGGGGATTGTTGAATCCACGTAATTTGCTTCCCGAGCGGTCCTTGTGAGATGTGATCTTGTGCTTGGCCGAGAGTATACGGAGAACCTGAGGGGTCATAAACTCACTGCTTCTATACGCCTGCCAGGAAAGCAAGAAACAAAAACAGTTCGGAAGGACCTACCATAACCCAAGTCTGCTGGATCGACGGCAACTACGCTCCCTTGCTCACCAACAGCACAAGCAAGGACAGTCGTACAGTCTCCCTGCCCGCACCCTAATTCCAGCACCTTTGTGCTAGTAAGGATGTTCCATTGCTGTAGGAGCCTTATACGATGGAGGGTTTGGGCGTGCTGAATGCTGAAGTTATGAGGATCGTGTAAGGAAAGACGAGCAATATAGGCGGCGTCGAGTTCGGTAGCCATCTTGAGCTTGATGGGTGTTGGTTAGAAGACTGCAGATGTTTGGAATGCCAGTTGAACCACGAGGGCCTTTATTCAATTCCATCACGATTAGGCAGAAGCTGGTGAAGATAAGGTGAGTGTTGAAGATGACTCTATCGCCTTGTCTGAGTCAAGCCTTCCGGAGATAAGGCACGTGTGGAGATACGCAGAAGGATGCGCACCAGATTAATACCACCTTCCGAATCAGACTACATCGCCATCCATCTCCATTTGCGAGAGCACTACAGTTTGGATCTAGGCGTCTCACCGTCATGATTCCATCCTGGCATGTCTGCGAGGTCCTTCGCACGCGCCGCCCTTCTCGACTTCAGCGCATCACCAGTACCGGGACGCCATCTCCATGCTTGCGCGAGGTCGTCTGCCAGCGTACCTTCGAGTAACTCGACCACATGCTTACCGATGTTTGGAAGTAGCTTGAAGGTGTGGCTACACTTCAAGTCAGTAACTCATCCATGCGACATTCGTAACGAGGCCGAAACTCACCCGCTATCTCCGGTAGCAAGCACGAAGTTCTTCCACTCAGGATGTTCGCACATCAAAAGTGCCGCATCCGCCGTGTCTGTACACCAACACAAATGTCTGTTGAATAATTCCTTCTCTGTGAATTTTGGCAGGAAGGTCGCAATAGCCTTGCGGATGCTGGCCTCGGAGGCATCCGGATAGGTATCTGTGGGATGCTTCGCTGCGGATCTAGGTACCGAGATGCGCTTTGGTTCCGATGCCCCAAAAGGCTGATGTTGCTTGAAGCGTGTGAATCCTGGAAATTCGTCGCAGACTTTTATGACGCCGTGTTCGTCAGGCTCGAAGAAGAAGCCCACGTCACCGTTGTAGACTACGGGGACGTTTTTGTATTCTGCAGCTTCGCTGGGAGAGAGTTGAATGTGGGCATATACCCATGCCTGAAGACGTTAATGCGAAATCATGTAGCTAAACTGAAAGGACATACCTTCGAGACACACTGTTCTTGCAGATCGACTAGCACGGGGCTCCATGCACCGGCTGCCAAAACCACCTTGTCGGCGTAATACCGCGTCCCGTCAACTGTTTCAACACCGATACATACTCCTTCAGCCAGAAGAGGCTGCTTGAATGACCCTGCTCCACCGAAGCCGAATTTGACACCTTGATCGCGCAAATAGCCACCAATCCCATCGATGGCCTTTGCTGCAGCAAGCCAGCCGCCGTCATCGCTATAGACAGCTTTCCAACCTTTGATCTGTTCGCGATCTAGTAGTGGCATCTTCTTCAAGATCTCGTCTTCCGAGTCTAGCCATTCTGTTGTCGTCTCTAGGCCAGCACCCGCGTCGAGAAGAGCCTGATGAGCTTGCTTCAGGTCCGCGAGACCCTTTTCACTGTGGGCGCAGTCAAGCTGAGAATACCATCAGTCTCTAGAAATGTTTCTTACTAGGTTACGCTTGGAATACTCACTCGTCCGGTGTTGTGAAAATACTCTTTGAATAGATCATCTTCTTTCCACATCTGTCTCGCCTCCAGGCTCAACTGCAGGTCCACTTTGTTCCGCAGGCGGATCCCCATGATCTTGTTCAAGTCATTTCCAGCTGATTGTGATGATGGTATTGGGTACGTGTCCAGCACTGTGATGTTGGATGGGTTGTATCCTGAGCGTACTAGATGTAGGGCTGTCGACGACCCGATCGTCCCACCACCTCCGACAACAACGACAGACGTAGCCTCTCTCGACGGTGCCATGCTGAACTATCAAAGCCTATCGCGCTTGCAATGGCTCGCGTGTTGGAATGGGGAGGAGCGCTGCCGGAAGTCGTTATCAGTACCGACCCACGATGTAATCCCGCCGGTTAAGTATCCTTAGAGGCTGCACACGCCACCAGCACGGTGACACGATGGCGACGCATTCTCCACGCGCCAGATGCGAGCACGCGAGGTTTTGATTGAGTAATTGAGGCCTGCCGTCCCAAGTATCGCGGCCGTTCTCGCTTGGCGATCCCGACTGTTACCCCTTCCAAACGGGGTTAGGCTGGCGGACGTCAGCGATGCGTCAAGCAAGGGCGGTCTCTCCGATTCTGCCCGGTTTGAGCATGAAGCAGGGCCATAACCTTCCATGCTTGACATTGCGATAACGAAACTGGGTCTATGCAGCCAAAGGGCGATATCAACAAACCTCTTTTCTATAAAAGTCGCCCTCAACCCGCGGAGCACCTGAATAGCTGACTCACGCTTTGCATCGACCCGACATCCAAGCCTCGCAACCATGTCTAGCGCAAGCTTACTTTCCCGTAATCACGTTAGTTTCCAACCTCCACTTTTCCAAACTGTTCGCACTTCCATATCCAGCCTAGTCTACACTCTCATCTAAACTGCCCTTTCCCTCGGAAACCGGTCTATCACCGGAGCGATTGACTCCACAAGTCCCTATCAGCTGGACGGGAACGACTCGTTTACCCCAGCTTGGGGTAACATAGTTCCGGGATCCACAGATAAGCCGATGCTGGTCGCGCGGACAGACGGTAGGAGGTAGATGTGTGCGGGAGGGACATGGTGTATATAAAGGTCGCGTGCGATGCCTTTGATCTCGCCTCAGCTCGAAGCTCAGTCGCATCTGCTCCGTATCGTTTTTGGTCTTCCCAGTAGGAGTATTTCAAGATGTCCAAGTTCGACGCTGCTCCTCCCAACACACATGCCGGCGGCGACGACGATGCGCTCCGTACAAAGGGCAACGACCCGCTCAACGCTCCTCCAACATACGATGTCGCCGACGAGAGAATCAACATGGAAGAGTATGCCAGGACGGTTCCAAAATGGAAAAGGATATGGCAGCACAGCTTGACGCAGATGCTGCTACTCAGTGTGCAGGCTTTCTGCGGTCCTGCAATGGCTGATGCTATTGCTGGTAAGCCTTCTTTGAACTCATAACACAGTACATCGTATTGATAAGTCTGCAGGTCTCGGCGGAGGTGGTCTCGCTACTCCGCAAACCTCGAACATCGCGACCGCTGTCAACTACACCATGCTTGCTGTCTGTTGTGCTCTCGGAGGGCCCATCGTCAACAAGCTCGGAACGAAATGGGCTTTGGTCATCGGCGCCTGCTCGTTCCCAATCCGCGGCTCTTCCTACTACTGCAACTCCAAGTTCGGAAACCAATGGTACTTGATCTTGGGCGGCTTCTTCACAGGAATTGGAACTGGCACTTGGTATGTTGCAGAATCCGGAACTATAATGTCACTCGCGCCGGCTGGATCTCGTGGCAAGTACCTGGCACTTTGGATCGTTGCCAGAAACTTAGGACAGCTTGTCGGCGGTGCTATCAAGTGAGTTTTGTAGACTGAAGCCCACTTCGCAGCAGCTAAAATTTGTGTCCCAGTCTGTCCAAGAACCACGAGAAGGGAGTCGTCGGCGGAGTCACGCCAGATACCTACGTCGCCTTTTTGATCATTGAATGTATGGCCTTGCCATTCGCCTTCCTCATCTCACCTCTTGAACGAGTTGTACGCTCAGACGGAACGCGTATCCTCGTCTCTGAAAAGATCGGCACCATTATGGAGTTCAAGCAGATTAAGATCACGATGACGTCGAAGCTTATCTTGCTTTCCGCATTTTGGGCCATATGGTCGTTCTTCTACAGGTCAGTCAACACACGATCATAAAGGGGCGGCAGCTAATCAGTTATTAGTGGGACATGGTCGACCTATCTTGGAACCTACTTTAGCGTCCGCGCCCGCGCTCTCTCCTCCCTCATCTCGCCCTTCTTCTGTATTGTCGGTTGTTTTGGTCTCGGATTCATCCTCGATCTCAAGGGTGTCAGCCAACGTCGTCGTGCACAAATCGGTCTCTTTACCGTCGTGCTTCTCAACCTTGGTGTCTACATCTGGTCAATCGTCATGCAAGTCGGATTCAACAGTAATGACCCAGGCAAGATCGACTGGGATGACTCGCTGTATGCGCGTTCTTTTTTGCCATACTTCTTTGTGCAGACGACTGGTCCTCTGTCGCAATCTTACATGTACTGGCTACTCTCTTCTTTCGCAACAGACGCTCAAGGTATGTCTCCTAATTCGGCAAGTCTTCTTGATTCATCGCTGATGATATACAGCAAACGTGCGTAATGGTGCAGCTTTCCGCTGTCTTGAGGCCATCGGACAAGCCATCTCCTACGGAATGAACACCCAAATCAAGACATCCCCTCTCATCGGCTTCTGCGTCACTTTTGGCTTGATGGCACTTGCGCTAGGTCCGATGCTGTTACTGGTGAACCAGACGCCAGATCGCATCCCCGCTGATGTGATTGCGGAAGAGCAGTACCGCGAAGAGAAGAAGATCGGTAATGTGAGCGTGGAGACCAAGGTCTAAGGCCTGTTTGATGAACGATTCCTCGATGAGATGGAATGGAATTCTCTATGCCCCTGTAGTATAAAGCCAATACAATGCCAGAGCCGGGTTCGACATTGCCACCTGACATGCACCAGCTGTGTGACATGGCAACTAAATATGCATAGTTGATTTCTGGCATATAGGATAGCAATACTCTGGGTGATGCTTTGCTGCAGATATGATTAGAAAACAATAATGTCGGAGTGTGTATACTATCTCGCCGCAGAGGCTGGAGATTAGTCTTTTTCCTCTGCGACAAATAACTAATCAGTCGCTAAGACATGACAAGCTTTTATCTAAAAACCTTCGCATAAATTGAGGCATGGATCGTGGCCACACATAGTGCGGCATGTGAAAGAGAGAAATGTATTGGTGAGCTGCGAGTCGCCCTTCGGATCGCCGTCACTAGAACTACCCACTGCATTGGCTAAAATTGCTTTCATATTGTTTTGATGGATTCAGTCTCTTCGTTAAATCCGCCTTACACCCAGACACGTTAGTGTATGAGTCGCGCGTCAAGGAGCTTGACTCCTAGGCCCATTGTTCACATTCGATATCCTAGCGGGGCGGCATGACCTTCGCAACTAAATCCAATTGAATACAAGCTTCAGGCCGGCACTTAAGGTTGTATGCTAAGACGCGTGTTGCTGATGAGCTAAGCACTAGCCGAATGGGGAAAGACATGGAGCTTTGTTGGCAACGGGCCGATCGATGAAGTATGCGATTGTTTGGACGTGTATCAGATAGTTGACCGAGCCAGACTGGCGGCTTCCTTACGTGCGTACAGCGGGAGAATTCATGTATACCTGGCCGACACGATTAAAAAACAAGTGTACATAAAGACAGTATCGGGCGAGCAATAGAGGACAACTTTCATTGGCTATCACAGCAGCCTTGCTACGTCCCTTTGTTTGTCAAGCCCTCAGTTTCACATTCCAAGATGACTATCACAGCAGAGAACAAGTTAGAGTACCCCCAGGGTCAACTCTTCGTGCACGCCATCGAGGAGAAAGCGCAATGGATACCGAACAACATGTACATGCGTTACGCGCCGGATGACTGGTTACACAGGGGTTACAAAACGATTACATGGAAGCAATACGCAAGTGCCATCGATAAGATGGCTTTCTGGTTTGACGAGCGGCTTGGTAAAGCAGTGGATTGCGAGACGGTTGCTTATTTCGGGCCCAACGATCCACGGTATGCCATCTTGATACCATCTGTTGTAAAGCATGGACGGAAAGTAAGTGTCAAGTCGTTCGGTGTGACCTCACGGCTAACAGCCTCCGTATTTGCTAATTCCCGATGGACGGGTGACCAAAGAGGGGCTTGCGGGCTTGATTGCAGCAAGTAGTTGCAAAGTATGGCTCTATCCAGAAGACGATGCCGCAGGGCCGTTGGTCGACATAGAGTCAGGCTTGAAGCTATGTGCTTTGCCGTCGCTTGAATGGATGCTTGACAATGAAGGGCAAAAACGGTATCCATATGACAAAACGTTTGGAGAGGCCAAATGGGATGAAATCGTCATCATCCATACATCAGGCACTACTGGTAATCTGTCTGAAACGATCTGTTATCTCACAAGCTCACTTCTCTTTAGGCGAACCCAAGCCTATTTTTCACACAAATGGCATGTGGAGCGGATTAGGGAATATGCCCATACTGAGTCGAAGACACTGGCCCCGCGGCATTGAGTACGAAAGCTGGATCGGGAAGACGTCTCTCAATCCATGTCCACCGCAATGGATAGCCGGCTTACATGCGATGGTTTTGAGCCCGCTTTTCCTGGACAGTCCCTGCGTCATGATGCCCCGGGACGAAGTTTCCCTGACTCCCAACCTGTTCAAGAAGATCATTTTGATGAACAGAATTGAAGGCATTAGATGCCCCCCATTCACTATTAACAGCCTCTACGCGGACCCAGAAACTCGACAAATGCTGAAGTCACTGGACTTCATTGTGTATACTGGTGCACCCTTGGATCGAGCGATTGGAGACGACCTTTGTCAGCATACAAGATTGAGCCCGATGATTGGCTCCACGGAAAATGGAGATCAGATTGGCCTTCGACCAGTCGATAGAAAGCTCTGGTATACCCATGACTTTGTTCCAGAAAATGGTCATAGGATGGTGCCTTTGGACGCAGGCTCGGACGATCTCCACGAACTCATATTGGAGCAGGTTGGAGATGGGCGTACTAATCCTTTTCAAACAAGCTTCTGGAACACAGCACATCGTTTCCTGGAGCGGATCGAAACGAAGGAGCTCTACAGGCCCATCAAGGACTCCGATGGCCGCACGCGGTGGGCGTTTTCTGCCCGCAAAGACGACTTGACGAAGCTGAGTTGGCTGGCAAAGTTCCATGCGCAGGATATTGAAAGACGTATTCTGCAACACCCAGACGTACAGAATGTGCTGGTAGGTGGGGAAGCCCGGCCTGCGCCGTATGTTATCGTTCAGGCAAAGGAAGGTGTGCTGGACGGAAAGAGCGAGGTGCAGCTACTTGATGAGCTTTATGATGGCGTGGTTGCTGCCACCAATAAGGCTGATCTGAATGAGATCAGAATTCCTAGGGAAACGGTTATGATTGCGAAGAAAGAGAAGCCGCTCAAGGTCAGCTTGAAGCAGTTGGTCCAGAGGAAGGCTGTTGAGCAGGACTATTCGGAGGAAATTGAGCAAGCATATGTGCGGCTGGAGAACAGCAGGAAGCCTTAGGCCAATCAAATGATACTTGACCTCTCCAGCAGTCGATGCTTCTTCGTGACATGTTGTTTGGTGTGGTGTCTTGAGTCGAGTCAGCCGAACCTAGATGCCTAGGAAGGCGCGTCTGGCAAAACGCGCTAACGGCATGAACCTCGGCATGGTCAGTGATGATGTCGGCCGTTGCGGTTGAGTTACTCCGCATTTCACGAAGGAGCGCCCATAAACCTTGAGGTGTCTTCTCAGCTAGAAGATTAAAATCCCTGGTTTATTTTCCAAGTGAACGCAATATTTTGAGTATAATGTCTTCCTCCAAGCGCATCGATCAGATTGCAGGCCATCTCAACTACCCCAAGGGTATGTTGGCTGGCCAAACCGCCATTATCACTGGTTCAGGTCAGGGAATCGGCGCCGAGGCTGCGAAGCTGTTTGCGAAGGAAGGAGCGAAGGTCGTAGTTGCCGATGTAGATGCCAGTAAGTCAATGCAGTCGCTGCATGCAAACACGGGCTGATGATAGTGTAGAGAAGGCAGAATCGGTAGCTGCGGAGATCAACGAGTCTGGTGGCAGCGCCCTGGCTGTCGCAGGCGATGTGCTCGACGACGCCTACATCAAGACGCTTATTGCAAAGGCTGCTGAGTTCGGAGGCGGCAAGATCCACATCATCGTGAACAATGCCGGCTACACATGGGATGGCGTCATACACAAGATGACGGACAAGCAATGGCACACGATTGTCGACCTGCACGCGACAGCGCCTTTCAAGATTGTGAGGGCTGCGGCGCCATACTTCAGAGTCAAGGACGGCGAGCCGAGGAATATCATCAACATTTCCAGCACAAGTGGTGTGAACGGCAATGCTGGACAAATCAACTACGCGCTGGCGAAGGCGGGTGTAACCGGCATGACCAAGACCATTGCGAAAGAGTACGTCTCCCCCCTCTCCCTCGAATGTATTTCCCTCTAACGTATCTTCAGATGGGGCCCTCAATTCGGCGTGCGCTCCAACACAGTAGCCTTTGGACACATCCAGACACGGTTGACGGCGGCGAAGGAGGCTGGCGCATTCATTACCACGCCCGACGGCGAGAAGGTAGCGCTGGGGATACCGCAGGCGCAAAAGGCAGGCGCAGGGCAGGGCCAGGAGCACATGGACATTCCCTTGAGGAGACCAGGCACGGCGACCGAGGCCGCGAGTGCCGTGTTGGCGGTTGCGAGTCCGCTGTTCAGCTATGTAAACGGAGAGACGATCAAAGTGACCGGAGGGCGCGGCATGTAGAAAAGTGTATGCCTCGTGCGACAATTGACAAACTTCCTTGCAAGCTCAAACACATGCCGTGGTGATGGAGTCGCAAAGATGGTCAGCTATGGTTTCAACTACCAAGATCTTGGACAGGGTCTCGGCACCCATGTTCCGCTCCGCCATCCCCAGATGCTGGATGCACATCAGCCACCTGCATCCGACAAGACGCAGCCCCTCGTCCGCCTTCTTCTTGCCTGTATTGATATAGTTGTCGTCGTTCCTTATACCCGTCCACCATGTACATGCCCAATCGATAGCCCATCCACCCAATTACCATTCAAAGCATACGCGTACGCAGCATTCGCTTCCTGCGGACTATTCGCCGCGGGCGAGCGAGCATCCCTTACCACGACACCGCGCACCACGTGGACGACGACACCCTCACGTGGTTTTAGCTCGCCATGAGCGACGAGAAACATGGCTACGTCCGCGAGCCATCTCCGCCACCCATCCCCACATACGACGAGGCAACTTCCTCGCGCAACGCCCCTGCGCGCCTCGGACCCAACGAGACCAGCGACGATGCCGAGCGGCAAGGCCTCCTGAGCCCGGATGTGCGCATACAAGCCGACCCGCGCAGGCGCAATGGATACTACCAGGCCCCCTCGGTACAGTCGGTCGACGACGATGGCGACTCGGATCTCGGGAGTCCGGTGCGAGAGAGCCAGGACGAGGACCTGCGCCAGACCATGGAGGAGATGGACATTCTAGATCCAGAGTCTGCTGAGGAGGGGCGCTCGAGGCGGAATCGATCAAGAGGCAGGTTCTCGAAACGCTTCTACAGCATCAGACATTCCCTATCGAGTTGGAATATGCCGCGAATACCCTGGCCCAGCTGGCGTCCCAACTTCAGCGCCATGACGGACCACATACCGACGATACCAGAAGAATACAAGCCGGGATGGTCGATTATCGCGCGATTGTTCGGTCTCATACTGATCATCGTCCTGGTATACCTGCTGGTCGTCAGCGAGGTGGTGCCCATGGGCGGAGGATTCGGCACGCCATTCAACCCCGAGTGGGTGCGTTCGACGGCTATGGAGAGCGTCGAGAGCTGGCGGATTGAGAAGAATCTGGAATACATTACAAGCTACGACCACATCGGGGGCACCGAGGGGAGTTATGTGCTGGGGCAGTGGATCGAGGGCAAGTTCAAGGATGCGCACATGGACACATATACCCACGACGAGTACGTTACACATTGTGAGACGTCACAAAGGATCACGCTAACTAGTGCAGGTACTACGTATACATGAACTACGCGAAGAAGGGCGGACGGAGGGTCGCCATCGTCGAGCCACAGGATAAGAAGTGGGAGGCCAAACTCGAAGAGCCGTCCGTCTTCAATCCTGCCAAAGCGCAAACGCCCGCCTATCATGGCCTATCTGCGACGGGAAACGCCACCGGGCCTTTGATATACGTCAACTACTGCGACAAGAAAGACTTCAAGCGATTATGGGATAGCGGGGTGGACGTACAAGGTGCGATTGCGCTCTGCCGATATTACGGAACACAGCCAGATCTATCAATGAAGATCAGGGCTGCGCAAGATGCTGGGGTTGTGGGTGTCTTGGTATATTCAGATCCAGCAGATGACGGCTTCAAGAAGGGGAACCCCTGGCCAGATGGCAAGTGGCGGCCTGGAGACAGTGTGCAGCGAGGATCCGTCGCACAGACAAACATGATTATGGGAGATGTGCTCACGCCTGGACTGCCGAGCTTCAAGAAGGTGGAGCGCATGCCCCGAGACAAGAACCCGGCCTTGCCAAAAATCCCAAGTCTACCGCTCTCGTGGAAGGATGCGCAGAAGCTGCTCAAGTCGCTCAAAGGCTCAGGCGAGCAATTGCCAGATGAATGGATTGGTGGTGTACCGGAAGTTGGCGAGCACTGGTATTCTGGTCATCCAAAGACTTCGCCAAAGGTGTTTCTGCAAAACGACCAGGATGAGGTCGAACAACAGCGGATCACTAACGTTTTCGGGTCTCTCAAGGGCAGCGAAGATCCGGCTAGCAAGATCATAATCGGCAACCACCGCGATTCCTGGTGTTTCGGTGCAGCAGACCCTGGCTCTGGCACGGCTGTCATGCTCGAAGTTGTACGTGTACTTGGAGAGTTGCGCTCTCAAGGATGGCGACCGCTCCGCACAATCGAATTTGCGTCCTGGGACGCTGGGGAATACAACAGAATCGGCTCTACCGAGCATGTTGAAGCCAACGTACAAGCCCTCCGAGATAGCGCCATCGCCTACCTGAATGTCGACGTCGGTGTAACGGGTGACAAGCTGTGGGCCAAAGGCTCTCCGATCTTCCAACACGCCTGGACGCGCGTGCTCGACCGACTTTCCGACCCCCGGGAGAATAAGACTATGAAGGAGCTGTGGGAGACCTCGGACTCCAAAATTGGTAATCTAGCTGCTGGAAGCGACTACGTTGCTTTCCAATCCATCGCTGGTACCTCCTCACTCGACTTCGGCTTCACCAGCAAAGAGGGTCAATCAAACCCCATTGCGCGCAGCTGCTACGAGACTCTCTCTTGGATGCGCAAATACATTGACCCCGGTTTCGCTTACCACGCCGTGCTCGCCCAGCTCTGGGTTCTTCTCATCCTCGAGCTTGCTCAAGAGCCCATCATTCCTATGAAGATTGATGACTACGCCCGCGCTCTGCAGGAAGAAGGCCAGCAGTTGTTGGACTGGACCGAGAAGAAGAGCGGTGGTGGCGAGTACGACATTGAGATGTTCCAACCTCTGGTCGACAGTCTGAGCATGTTCAAGAAGAAAGCAGAGACGTTCGGTCGGTGGGAACAAAGTTGGTATAACCAAGTCTATGCCACTGGCGGCTTCGAAAGTAGTGGTGTCACAATACAGAGGGTAGGCCACAATGGCAGGATCGCGGGTTTCGAAACAGACTTGCTTGATCTTGCGAGGGGAAAGGACGACAAGGGGCCGCATGGTGTAAGTTCCTCGCCTCACCGATATGTGAGATCATCATTGACTAATTCATGAACAGCTTCCCAACCGCGACCAATACAAACACGTCGTCTTCGCCCCGGACCTCAACAATGGCCTCGAAGCCAGTGTCTTCCCTTTTGCACGCGAAGCAATCGAGAAAAAAGACTGGGATACCGCATCCAAAGCCATCAAGAAGACGGCTGATATATTGAACCGCGCGAGCGACAGGCTCGGCTAAGATATGTGTGTATATGTACAGCAGAGTTGCATTTCCGCGGTGTTTGGGCGTAGCAGAAGACTGGCTGCATAACTTATTGGGTCAAGGATATATCTCATATTTAGTGCCGGGCCTCGGCTTTTTCATATGGGTGTCATATTTATCTCTGTTTGGTGAGCGTCTTGATGACCGCTAGCTAAGAGACTGTTTGTTGGGCCATCTTTTCACGTGCTTGTGCTAGCCCGACTCTGTCCACGTCTATATAAATCTATTATTTGTGCTCTTCTGCTTCAATTACCTTATTTCGCCATCTTCATGAACAAAAGGCATGCAGACCTTCACATGTCGGCGAAATATCCTGTTCTTTCCAAAATATATTCGTTTTCTGCATGATGGCTTCTCATCCACGCGCTCAATATTCCAAAAGGCGGCCTAGGCGTCGGTCAGTTCTTCTGTGCGCGCCTCACAAAAAGCCACATATCACGCATGCATGTCCCTCTTCCCTTGTTTCAGAAAGTCGAACATGAGTAGCTGTACGATCCTCTCAAAGATCTTCAATCCTACCAATGTATCAATCTGGGTCTCTCTGGCTTGTACTTGGGCGGCAATGAAATGTACAGTAAACTTGGCTCATGACGACCGACTGTCTCGTCGTTCTTGACAGTGTTCAAGCATCAAAAATCCATGCGACAAAGTGATGGATTTCGTGGACTGTCGTGTTCAAAGATCGGAAGCAAGTACTCATGTCCGCCCTGTCTCCGTCTCTTTCGTGGTGCAAAACGTCGAATTCCAGATACACTTCATCTGTTATCTCCCATCGCCTACCGTTGCTCAAAAGCGAATCAAAATACCTCCTCCGATTTATGGATGCCTCGGCATGTTCTCAGAAGACCGATGCAAATTTTGATGCAAATGTCAAAACACCTGGCTTTCGAATCTATGGTCTTTGTTGCCTGTCGCGGTCTTCGCAAGGTTTCATGATTCATGTCAAAGCTGGCAGCTATTTCCGAAGGACGATCTTGAACTATATCCGAAGAGGAATAGAGTGTGGTGTGAGTGATATATAAGTCGTCTGCCTGCTCGATACCCAACTTATACCATCATCCTCGTCGTCTATGGGTATCCAGAAACTGATGAGGTTCGCTGGATGTCTGCTTCCTCGGGAATCTTTTTTCTAAAAAGCCATAAGAGATAGCATGGCGCTTCTTCTCTCAAAGATGATGAGACTGACCTTATGGTTCTCCTGTTGTCCCGCAACCCTCCAAAAACTATCGTCATACCCGACATGTGTGCTTCGGAACCGGAAAAGTGTTCAAACATATGTATGACTCTTTGCGCGATACAAAACTTCAACACTTCTCACTTCATATCTCGAAGAAAGTCAAAACCTCTTTACCAACACGTCATGTGCGGTCTCTCAAAACATAAGCAGTTTAGATGAATGGTGGATCCTGCCGCTTCTTCGATTGAGGGAACACAGGCACTTTCTTTGAAGAGAGCCGTTCCTCATTTTTTTGCCTGGTGTGCTCTAATTGGGCTGACGAGCTTTACTAAAACGCGAGATACGCTGGCGTATGATCCAGAGGCTTGGGCTGTGTTATCCCTGTTCAAACGTCCAAAATCACAGTCGCATATCTAAGCGTCCTACAACTTTGAACAGGCTGGCTCATTCCCTAAATTGAACACCTTACTGAGCATGGAGCCGGACACATCTTTCCATAATATTCCCTAGGCGTGTCAATAACTTGAGATCAAAGGTCGCTACAATATTGAGTTGACAGTCGTGTGCCACTGGATTGTTAGATACGGACTCAAAACTTTTGCTTCAATTCGTGATTTGGGTCATGAGCTGCCAGAACAGGCCAAAACAAAAGACTCGTCTTCCCTCTTTGCTCACAACTTTCTCTGGGCTCAAGTTCTCGATCTGAGCGGAAGTAGCCCCTCCACGATTCAACAAGGTATGAAGAGGCGTCCGCAGGACTGATACACCTTCAATTTTGTCAATATCGCATTGAAAGAACTCTCCAAAAGAGTTAGAGCAGACAGTCATGTTGTTGCCCCTAGCTCGGCAATTAAAAATTTCGCTTCTACCAGGACATGTTCGCAGCTGGGCTTGGTTGTACTCAATAAAGAATGTCGGACCTGCAGTCATGGCCATCCTTAACTATTATTACCTGTCTCCATCTGGGGAGTAAGCAGAAGCTGGCGAGATTGCGGGGTAGAAAAAGCCTAGCCAGGTGGGAAAAGAAATGCGTGGCGGTCCTGAGCAATAACTGGCAAAAGACGGCTACATGTTTCCTGTCTCTTGCATGGCTTACACCGTACAGTGGCATCCTTCAAAAGAATCCCACGATTCTAGGCCTGGAGGAGGTATGCCCATCGCTTACATGCCGAGAAGCTGACTACAATGACGCTTCGTTAAATCGCAAGGCGCGGGTGCCAGCTCCGAGAACGATACCAACGATCGACGATCGAGTAGCATCCGAACGTTTGGCGGCGCATGTTGTGTGTCGCGTACTGGTGTGCGACAGCGGCTTCGCGATAGTATGTCAGTAGTATGAACCTCTGTCGGCGCAATCTCTTGCTGTGTGAAGCCGAAAGTCTGTCTCATGGGCTCGAGCTCGCTTTCCTGGCGAGGAAAGCAGCAACCTCAAAAGTACCGGGAGCCCGTAGATCTGGTAGCAGGGTCAACGTGCGAGTAATGATGGTGCAAATCTCCACGTTCTTCCACGTTGTGACTGTGTGAAGCGAAGCCCATGTCCCAGCTGAACACTGCCGCGGCTGCAACCGAAAAACGTGGAGTCAGGTAGGCGCTAACGACGCTAAGTGGCTGCTAGCTGTCACTCATCAATCCTTCAGCGGCATCTCGGCCGCGCCGACAAACTTCTCATAACAACATCGGCGCGTGGACAAAACAACGCACTGGTCAGTCCTGCTGTTCTGTCATCGCTTGCATATGAGTTCGAGTCCTTGTTCTACACATACCTGAGCGCTGCGCTGGCCAGCACGCCACCACAGGACGCCATGGAACTTCTAGATTGACCAAAAGAGCTTTTATAAAAGAAAACATGAAGGATCTCGCCAGGTACCGGTCTGAGGTGCCGCTAGCCGATGCGCTGCACAACACATCTCTCGCTTCGAGCGCAACTCATCCGGTGAAAATGAAAGCGCTCTGAATTCGATACAGCCATCAAGCCCAAAACACCTCATCGCGTTAGCGTTCAGCCCTAGCACCCCTGAGCAAATCAGCCCACGCAGCGAAGAGTGCCGCTTGGGATATTCGACTATTCTCACTCGCACGGAAGCTCATCCGCTGACTAGACAAAACACCAGGCCCATGATGCCAAGTCTCGTGGCTTGCGTTGCTGGCCTCGGGAAAGTTGTAGCGTTGCTGCATTTGTTCGATGAACAAGCCACCAGCTGAAGTTTCAGCACAATGTGGATTTTTGGAAGGCTAGAATGGCTCGACATGGGAAACTTTGCTCGCTTCTTTGCTTGGGGAAATAGATGACAAGGTGGTGTGATGGTTTGTATAAGGAGACTGATGCGCCGCGATGGTGTTGAGGTGTAACTGCATCCTCCAGGCGCTACAAATACGCTCACACTCGTTTTAGTCTATCGCAATTAGCTGAACGGCATAACACGTTGACGTACATCCATACAAACCTCTTCCAATCATTGTCACCGCCCTCTACAGCATCGGTCAACCACATCTCAGCCAACGCCAACCACCATCTTTCGATCGCAATGTCAGGACCGTCAGGTAAACTCGGCGGTCTTTCCACCAGTGTCGTCGCCATCATCGCTGTCGGTGGTGTAGCAGGCCTGCTAGCCCTCATTGTCGTTACGTCTCTCATCTTGGACATACCAAAGCGTATGAAGCAAAAGAAGAACACTGGCCTCATGGCACCAGAAGAGATGGAGAAGAAGAGTGTAGAGATTGACGACGCGGAAAAGGGTGCTATCAAGCAAGCGACAAGAGAGATATCAGTTCAATCCCCGAGCTTGTATTCAAGCACATATATTGCTCGGCCAGCGTCGCCAGAGTGTCAATGCGCCCACCCATCGATAGTCGTACATCCCTCGCCAGTCTATTCGAATACCACAACGTTAAGATGAGTTTATCGGCACTACATTTAATGTTCTACGACACCTTTCTGTGGATACTTTATCCATTCGCACACGTCTACACCGCCCGGGTGGGACCGGGTCAGAGGCCATTTTACATTCCAAGGTTACCTTCGGCGTTAAGACCTGGAATGTTCTTATAACCTTTCAAAAAAATTGTTCAGATGAGACGAGAGCGTCACGGCCGGAAGTTCGATACCCTGTTTGATGGATGTTCGGAGTTAACTGTTATCACCGTTGGGTAACGCAAGGCTGCGTGTCATGATACTACGTGAAAGCCCCATACACCATGGTCTAATCCTACTTGAGTACGATTATCGGACACTCTGTAGTATACAAAGCAGATTGTTCACTTATGTCACTGCGTTTCGGGACATCATTCGGCCGAATTGCATGTGTTACACAACACCTGCATGATCGCTTCCATGCAGCACGGTAGATTGCAACTGTCCACAATTGCTCGGCGTCAGCACTTACGATAGTAATGAAGAAACCAAAATCACTCATCAAGAAAGAAGACCATTATTGTTCGTCGAAACCTCTATGATCCGTTCAGACGTGCAATGTTGACACGCTGCGCAGTACGCACCTGTGCAGGCTAGTGCGAAAGGTCGTCGGTCTTTCCGTAGCGCGCATCTCACGACAATCTTATGATGGAGCGGGATTAGCACTGTGTTAACGCATAGCATCGTCAGCGCAAGAAGTCTTCGGTAATAAGCGCTAACCAGGCGAGGCCACCGTCATCCTCGACGTTGCCCAGTTGTGTATCTAGACCGGACGACTTTTCGCCCTATCAAGGCAGCAGTCATGGCCGCTCCGAAACATGCGGGTGCGACTACACGGTACTACCGCTTACTCACGCATGATAAGATGTGGAGATATACTCAGCAGGTATAAAGACTGAGTATTCTTTGCACATCAAAGTCAGCAATTGAACCAGAACGCACGAGCAACAACATTCTGAAGTCTTATCACAATCTTACTGCACTTCCAATACCTCCCATATCCACAACGTTGAAGCATCATCCAAGATGGCGGACTTCAAGCCGTACAGCGAGCAGCCCGAGCTCCACGCCAAAGCACCCTACCGTGCCGCTATGCTCACGCAACCTGCAAACCTCAAACAAGCCCTCAAAGACGCCCAGGCAGATGCGAGCAAGACCCTCATGGGCATCGCGCAAGGTATCCCAAGCACCTTCGTGACCAAGTTGATTGCCTCCACTAAGCCGGATTTCATCTGGATGGATGTTGAGCACGGCATGTACAACCGGTTGACGTTGCACGAGTAAGTTTTCTTCGATCCAATTGCGACAAGATTTTGAGAACTTGAATGTGTATAAGAAACCAAAGCTGACCTTCACGATAAAGTTGCATTCACGCCGCTCAGCATCATTCCGAGGGTAAATCAATGGTCATCTGCCGCGTACCCAAGCATGATGAGCTGAGTCTCACTACCGCCCTCGACGCAGGATGCGCCGGCATCGTCATCCCCCATGTGGAGAGTGCGCAAGAAGTCCGCGACTTCATTAAGGAAATGTACTTTGGCGGTATGTCCCCCATATCTTTACCATCACCACCTATTCTGACACAATATGTCTTTCCAGGCGGCAAAGGCCATCGTTCATTCAGCCCCTGGACATTCACACCAGGCTTGACGTCATCGCTCTACCCTAACGACCCCTACAACGTTCAAACCGCCAACAACCACGTCTGCCTCATCCCCCAGATCGAATCTCTGAAGGGCCTTGAGGCCTGCGAGGAAATTGCCGCCGTTGAAGGCATCTCTGGTCTCATGTTTGGTCCTGGCGACTACATGATTGACGCTGGCATGGACATCCATTCATTCATGAACGGAAATCCCGATCCGAAATTTTTCGAAGCCATGGGGACGTTCAATGCTGCGGCTGCCAAGTATGATCTGCCTATCTTTGGGTACGTATATCGCATGTTACTTCATGTTGGACCAGACGGCTGACGGGTGCTTTAGTGGTGTGATGGGACTGGATCAGATACCCATGGCTATCCAAACTGGTATGCGTGGTATCGCAGTGCAATTCGATGTCTGGGGCACTACACGGCTCTTTGCGAGTTCTTTGGAACAGGGCTGGAAACATGCCAAGAGCTTTGAGGGAAATCCGAAGCCGAGTATGGCGAACGGACAGGCGAAGCCGGCCGAGTAGCTAGAGGCTTACGACTGCTATCAGAAGAGAGGCATCTCATCTTTCCCCTATGACTTTCGCCCGCCAGCAGTATTCCGTGATGCACAAGGCTGTAGACATCAGGCTGCGGAGCTCAACCCCGATGAGTAATTCTTCCAACATCTTATCCGAGAGAGCACCCTCATTGGTGAGGCCTCGCTAGGTATTACTAGATCCGGTCCCTGGCTGTCCAAAGGCTGAGGTTTTATCGCTATTATGAGAACAGGCACCAATTATAGGAAGAAGTGTAGTAGTTGGCTGAAGTGAACGGCTGGTGTGGTGTGGGGGCCGTCCGAGAGAGAAATGGTTATCCTCTCGACTTGCGCCTTGCCAGTCTCTTCATCTCCTCGTCCGTTCTTATCGTGTGCATCGACGAGGCAACTTCAGACTCGTCGGTATTTTGTTTACTGCGCGCGTTCAGGCAAACGTGGCTCCAGATCCCTACATTGCAAAAATATGTCCCTCTTTCTCTCCGCGTTCATCACGACGCAAAGGTTCAGCTCGACTCTAGAGACCGTCCCGATCACTGTTGTCTTCCCTTCCTCATATTATGCTTCCTCTTCAACATCCATTGCAACAACAATCCCAGCTACACAATCTTCAGTGACACCTTCCTCATCCGCACTTCCACCACCAAACACAATGGCGCCAGCTTCAACCTCTCCCAACACAGGCTTATCGAGCGGGGCAATCGCCGGCATCAGCATCGGAGCCATACTTGGGGTTCTTCTCATCGCAGTCGCCGCCTTCCTACTTGGAAGACGCAGCTCTACTCATCGGTCATCCGCAAGCGACCTTGTTGTTACTGAACGCGATGTTCCGATAGGTGGATACAAGGCAGAATCGGACGGACAGGGAAGAGCAACAGTGGAGCGTGAAGGACGAGGCATTGCGCGGTGGTGGAGCAAGAAGTTCAGCAAGAGTGTGAAAACAAGGGCTTTGGACGAGGCTGAACCACGAGACTTCTCGGCTGAAGAGGCTAAAGGTGAAGGCCGTGTGCGACAGGTACGGGTGCGAGATGAGGATTTGCCAGAGTTCCGTGGGGTCTGAATGTCTTTTCTGAGAAGTTTGTTAACAGTATTGAATCAAGCACGTTTCCCAGTCGCTCCTCCATCGCTGTTGCCACTGTGCATGACCATCGGAACACGCGAGGTGAGCAGTGGTATATGGTAAGGATAGATCCGAGTTTACCGTAGTGCTGGGCGACAATCCTGAAAGCGATCGTTGCAGCGCACCCCAAAAGAGGATATAGATCTTCCTGTCAGGTTAGGCGTCCGATGTGACGAGGCTGAGCGTGCTCCGCATCTTGTGAGTCTGCCAATCAGCCTTACCGGTTGGCAGGGCGGTTCCTCGCGTGCATGCACTTTTCCTGAAGCGGCTAGCTCAGTGCTACTCCAACGAGAGAAGGATGGACATAGCCCTGAATTGCCATCACTGTGCTGTGATATAAGTAGAACGAGTAGATCGTCTCGCATACGTATTTAGTGCTTACTGCCTTGCCTTGACACAAGATCAATAAGTATACGTCAGAGCGGAACTGTAGATCAAGGGATTATACCCATCCCATCTTCATGTCCTTCCCAACTTCAGTATCGATTTCAGATTGCGAAAGAGACTCATCCGGAAGCTTAGTCTGTATGTCTAATCCAAGTAGCGAGTTCGGTCAGTATGCCTGCCTCCCTCACACATTTGAGTCTCTAATATGACGCCAGATGCCAACCGAAATGATGCGAAAGACACCTTCGGTGAGTCCGACCTCTGAGTTTGCAGCCGTTTAATTTGACTGACATCAAATCAGACAAAGCTGTCGACGCGCAACAGAGGATGATCGGCATTGGTGTGGGTGTCGGAGTAGGACTATTTCTTCTCTTCGCCGGCCTGGGTTTTTGGGCTTTCCGACGACACAGCAAGAAACGCTCGCGACAGATCAACCAGCAGGCGCAAATACAATCGGCTCTGATGCAACCGAGGATGCAACAGACGGATCCGACACAGTCCTGGATGAGGCAGGGCCAGGAAGTGGACGGCATGGCATACAGGAGTGAGGTCGAGGCCCAGGACAAGCAGCCTCAGTACCAGTCACAACACTACCAAGAGATGAACGCGAATCCGTATGGGAGCCAGTTCCAGGGTGGTCCAATGGTCGAAGCGCAGGGAACGCGGGATCCTCAGGAAATGGCGTTGAACCAGAGGCCGCCGCAGGAGATGCCGGGGAACGGGGCTTTTGGACAGCGCTGACCTAATTAACGTTATAATTGTATCGATTGACCGACATTGACATGTGATGCGACATATAACAACATGCTACATAGGTCGCAAAGTTCCAAGTTTTTGACGGTCAAGAGTTTGGATGAGTCCAGCCTGTCGCGTCTGCCAGGTTCGCGTCGCGGGAGCCATGGTCCGTGCATGACCAGCCATCACCCAACCACCACATTTCCAGCCCTCGAGAAATTGCGCAGCACGACAGCAGCTATGGATCTAATAAACGAATACCTACATCGTGGTTCCCACACTGTCCTCTGCCAGCGCATACCCACACTGAAGCCGTGCTCAACACGTGTACACGACTATCAACGGCGCAGTCAATAAACCATCCCAATCCTTTCGATACCATGCTTCTCAACGCTCAGACTATGGCTCTGGCCGCTTTTTTCTCGACACTGGCTACCGGACGGCCTTTGGACTCGTCGAAGCCCCGCGAGATTGTCCCACGCAACAAGAGCTATTCGGTTGTCAATGTTGGTGGAGACGCCTCGACCCCGGTCGCAACAGCCACTTCGGTGATCAAGACGACGAAGACAGTCGAAGTCGTCGGTCCGGCACACACTGTCACCCAAGAAGTCACTGCGACTGTCGTCCAGCCTCAGCCGGCGCCCGCGTCGACATCTAGCTGCAGCTCGAGCAGTGTGTTGAAGTCGTCGTCGTCATCGTCAACACCCACACCAGTCTCGTCTACTCCTACGCCAACACCTACATCAACATCATCGGTCAAAACTACATCAACTCCCGGCCCATCGGTTCCTTCGCCAACATCAACTGCAACACCGACGATCTCGAGCTTGTCTTCCAGCAGCATCTCAACGCCAGTCGAGACGCCGAAGCCAATCTTCGTCACGGTCACGCTCTCGCCAGACAACGGCCCCACGGAGTACTATGACGATGGCATGTGGCACACGCATTACCGCGTAAAGACGTTCGAGGCCGCTGCAGCTGTCACCGCGGCGCCATAGCTAGCTGCATGATGTCTGCGGTCCAGGCTTCTCTGGTGTTTTTGCTTTGGCGGTAGACTGGCTCAACCCGCCTGTTCCTTTCTCCCTGTGTTTTACGATATACGAATAATGGCCGGAAGCCAGCCTAGTACGGCGAGGAGTTATATTATGAAGATTAGACACGTCTGTGAGACGAATGCCCATGTACCAATAGATTAAATAATAGATGCATGCACAACCCCAAGTTTTGACGCGGCAGAGTGATAGTGGTGAAGGCTGTGATGACGCAGGTCGAAGGGGAGCTTGCATCCCTGCGTGCTTGGCGAACGGTTACACCCAAGGCGGCGGTGCGTATCCACGACGAGCTCTCCACACCCCCGGACGATCCGCCTCTCTCGCTCACAATGGCGTCGCCGCCCCCCGTAGAAGACCAGGCCCGGCTGCTCGAAGATGCCCTGGCCGTGGTGCGCCAGCAGACGATGCTCATGCGGCGCTGCCTCGAGACGCCGGGCAAGCTAATGGATGCGCTCAAGTGCAGGTACGCGCCGACAACTCTAAGCTCCGAGGGCCCCTCTGGTGATGTCTTGTCGTGCTAATGACCCCCATGATAGCTCGACTCTCGTGTCGGAACTGCGCACCAGCAGCCTCGGCCCCAAGCAGTACTACGAGCTGTACATGGCCGTCTTCGATGCCCTGCGCCATCTCTCCGTCTACCTGCGCGAGAACCACCCCGTCAACCACCTCGCCGACCTCTACGAACTCGTCCAGTATGCCGGCAACATCATCCCGCGCCTGTACCTCATGGTCACCGTCGGCACCGTCTACATGGCCATTGAGGATGCGCCCGTCAAGGAGATCATGAAGGACATGATGGAGATGAGTCGCGGCGTCCAGCACCCCATCCGCGGCCTCTTCCTGCGCTACTATCTGGCCGGCCAGGCTCGCGACTGCCTTCCGTCGGGCGACAGCGAGGGGCCCGAGGGTAATCTGCAGGACTCCATCAGCTTCATCCTGACCAACTTTGTCGAAATGAACAAGCTGTGGGTGCGCCTGCAGCACCAGGGCCATTCCAGGGAGCGCGAGCAGCGGACCAAGGAGCGCCAGGAACTGCAGCTCCTCGTGGGCAGCAACTTGGTCAGGCTCAGCCAGCTGGTCGACTTGGACAACTACAAGAAGATCCTCAACCCGCTGCTGGAACAGATTGTGCAATGTCGCGATGTCTTGGCCCAGGAATACCTCCTCGAGGGTATGTATCGGATTGCCGACCTCAGGATCTCACTAATACGCGGCAGTTGTCACCCAGGTCTTCCCGGACGAATTCCACCTGCACACGCTCGACCAGTTCCTCTCCGCCGTCGCACGCCTAAATCCACACGTAAATGTCAAAGCCATCGTAGTCGGCCTCATGGATCGATTGTCGTCGTACGCGCAGAGAGAAGCCGAGTCGGAAAGCCCAGAGCAGCGCAAGAAGACGGAAGAGGAGTCAATAGCACAACTCATGGAGCAAATGCGGATAGCAAAGGAAAAGAAGGCCGCCGAACCCGAATCAGCGCCAGCGCAGCAGAACGGAGACGCAGAGGAACCCTCAGAGACGCAGCCAAGCACCGAAGAAGACTCCGAAGAGGCATCGAAACCCGCAGAGACCTCCGCCGAGAACGATGAGACCCCAGCGACCGAGACAGACGGCGATATCGAGAAGAGACGCGGCATACCGAACAATGTCAAGCTGTTCGAGATCTTCCATGAGCAGGTGCAGACGCTGGTCAAGATGCAGCGGCTACCAATACAAGATACGATTGGGCTATTAGTTTCGCTAGCAAACCTTGCCTTGTACGTTCCAGCACACTTTCTGGTATGGCGACGATACTAATATTCACAGGAACATCTACCCCGAAAGACTCGACTACATCGACCAAGTCCTGACGTTTGCGAATCAAAAGGTCGCCGAATACGCCAACAGCGCCGACCTGCACTCGCAGGCAACTCAAAGCCAGATCCTCAGCCTCCTCCTTTCGCCGATCAAGACCTACATCTCTCTCTTTACCGCACTCGCATTACCCAATTTCATCCCTCTGCTACATTCACAACCATACCCGACTCGGAGAGCCGTGGCCGGCGAAGTCGCAAGAAGTCTGATGCGGAATCAGACCTACATCGCATCCGTGGAGAATCTCGAGAGTGTGCTGGAGATCTTGAAGGTTCTCATTCGGGAAGGCATCCAGCAGGCGCAGGGATACCCAGGAGGACCGATTCAAAGACGGGCACAGGAGACGGAAGAGACGATAGAAGAGCAGGGATGGCTCGCGCGGATAGTACACCTTATTCGCGGCAAGGACAACGATATTCAATTCAAGGTGAGTTCAATTAACATGCAGACTATAGTACGTACTAATAACTCCTATAGCTCCTTCAAGCCGCACGCAAGTCCTTCGCCGAAGGCAACGAGCGCGTCAAGTACACATCGCCCGCCATCATCACAGCATCACTCAAGCTCGCACGGCAGTACAAGAAGCGCGAACACTTCGAAGACAACTGGCAATCACAATCATCCGCTCTCTACAAGTTCATGCACAGCACACTGTCGACACTCTACACCCGCGTTACTGGCTCCGCAGACCTATCCCTCCGCCTCTTCATCGCCTGTGGTCAAGTCGCAGATCAGAACGGTTTCGAAGAGGTCGCGTACGAGTTCTTCGCACAGGCATTTACAATATACGAGGAGGCAATCAGCGACTCAAGAGCCCAATTCCAAGCTGTATGCGTCATCGCGAGTGGTCTACACACAACGAGAAATTTCGGCAAGGAGAATTACGATACCCTAATTACGAAGTGCGCGTTACATGGAAGCAAACTGCTCAAGAAGCCGGATCAGTGTCGCGCAGTATACCTCGCAAGTCACCTGTGGTGGGCGACTGAGATTAGGGCATTGGGTGAGGAGGACCCCAAGAACGTGAGTAGATCCAATCCGACTTTCAAGAAACCAGTACTGACTGCTACAGCTCTACCGCGATGGCAAGCGAGTGCTTGAGTGCTTACAGCGTGCTCTCCGTGTAGCTGACGCATGCATGGATGCCGCGGTCTCAGTCGAGCTCTTCGTTGAGATTTTGAACAGATACGTCTACTACTTCGACCAAGAAAACGATGCTGTAAGTTGCCATCTTGCAAACTCCGAAGCTTTTCTAACGATTACTAGGTCACGACGAAATACCTCAACGGTCTCATCGAGCTCATTCACTCCAACCTACAATCCAACGAAAACGCCTCTTCGCTCGAGAACCCAAGGAAACACTTCCAGCGCACCCTGGATTACATAGCGAGTCGAGAATACGAGGGTGTGGTTACAGCGGCAAAATAATGTTAGTGGGAAACGGAGATGCGGCGTCTGTTTTGAGTTGGAAGTCCTTGTACGACTAGATGGACATGGATATCGCACGCTCGTATACCAAGTACATAGTTTGGGAAAATGGAGAATGCTAATGAAGCCAAATATGTTGTAACATTGCACGCATGTGCCAAGCGTCTTCATATTCACTTGCAAGCAATATGGTGATGATCACCATCGGGACTATACGCAGCATCTGCCAATGCGCTAGGATGTATTCAAACTATCTCTACGCCTTTCTACTCTGTCACCCTGGGAACTCGGTCTTTTCTCCAAAAATCACCAGAATCCACACAATGGAGTTGCTCGGTGCCATCATTGCCTCAAAACACAACCAACCAATTCTATGGCTTTTTCTGATCCGCCCAACGTTACTCTTGTATGATCAGCAACTACCCTAGAAGAGGAAAAATTGTCTTTGTTTCTTCTCTCCAAAAACCGCGACTACCATTCATGTTGGTCGCTATCGTGTTTTTTACATGAGGTACTATTCTGAAACGAGTTTCGAACAATCGGATGTTGGTGGTTGTGGTCGCGATTGCTGTATGCATTGATTGAAGCCGTGATTAAAAAAACGAAAGCAACCATGGACATGAGTTTGGACTTCTGGTGGACTGACTTTACCAGGAAACAGTCTTATAGTAATTGATGGACTGCTAGGAGGTTTAGCTGGAGTACGAAAGATGTCATCCCCGCTTTCATGGCTGGGAAGTCTTCTATACTTTACCATTTCATCTTCATCCCCAAAAACTACTCGATGACGACGTATGCGTTTCGCCGGTATTCCTCCAAATTACATCGAAGAGAATGACATGGATTTCCTTCTTCGTGTGGACTTCAGCCCCTGTCTCTCAACTGGTATCCAAGTGGATTGATGGTGTGCCTTCAGGCTTTCTCAAAACTGTTAACAACGGCCTACATGGGCCTTTCTGTGGCTCTTCATTATTTCAGAAGCTTCTACAAAAGAAAACTGCTTAAGTTGCAACAAAAGCCAAGGGTTGAACTCTGATGTGACATTTGAACCCAACTGTGGCAGACAATGAGAACAAAAAGCATACATGTTGATATGATGATCAGGTGGGAGGAAAGGCTATCGAGACCTGTATCCAATATGAGAAGCGAGGAAAACGAAGGACCTGTCGCTATAGTGCTGTGGGGCGCATCGAGAAATGTATAGGTTCGGATCTGGCTTTCTGGTTCTTTCTCCTCGCATCAATTCAGCCCTTATTCTTCTCAAAAAAAAAAAGATACACCAAAGCTATGGGAATGTGTCTAGTCTCTCTATTCAAATCAAGCGTGAAACCTTACGATGTAGTTCATCGATCTCATTATCGGGGTGTGATGGAACTCAATTACGGTGGAATGTTGATGCAGAGCAGGGCCACCAAACGCGGTCAGGTAAATCTATATAGTGATCATGATGGAACTCAACCTGCTACACATATTCATTCTAAAGCTTATATGAAGCTGAGGTGTCCTTCTACAGAGCTCGAAACCTTAGGCCATGGTCATATCAGGCAGCGCTCCCTTGTAAAACTCGCTACGGCCTTCAAAGTCGAAATCCAAACCCACACATCCAAATTCCACCATCTTCTTGTCGAAGTTCTGGTAAGTATACTCAATGAACATGTCGATACCTGCATTGAAGTCAGCACAAATACACCTCAATCCACAATCCAACTGCAGCAAGAAAGAGAACTCACCACACCCGGCACCGCCAGCGGTCCAAATCTCCGCGCCATCAAACCAACCCTCATCAACAACCCACCTACGATCGACCCACTCCGTCCCAGGAAACATCTTCTGCGCCATGCCCAACATGACCCTATTCGTCGTAGCCTTCTTCCCTTCCAACACCCCACTTCTCGCCAACCACATACCCCCCGTGCACGTGGTAAGAATGACCTTCGTCTGCTTGCTCGCCTCTTTCAGGAACACCAGACTCTCTTCGTGGACAGTCGCAGGGTTCGGGCCGCCGAGGAGCAGTATATCGAGGTCACGCGGAGCGGTTGCGTAGGTGTGCGTGGGTCGCACGTACATGTCTGGTGTTACATGGGCAGGGTCCATGGTGGAGGATATGTAGAGGAAGGTCATAGGAATGGCGTGGGGTGCCATGGACGCGAACTGTGGGTTCATGGCTATGATCAGGTTGATGGTTTGGGGTGTGAGGTTGCCGAGGAGGTCGAGGCCGGCGAGGTCTGTCATTTGCGTTCCTTCGTATAGAACGCCGACACGGATAGGAGTTTGGGTAGAGGACATTGTTGCTGAACTGTGAAGGTTGAGATAGAACTGAAACTGTGATGCTGGTTGGTGGTACGGAAAGTTGCTCACTGCCTTCAACTACTTTATACATATCTACTCACTTCGGAATTTGAACGCATCGGATGAACTCTCAATTTCCGGTCCGCTGCAGCTTCCTACATGATATTGCATACGTACGATACTCAAAATGTCTGCGGACTGTATTTAGCGTCACGAACGAATGGTGGTTGCAAGAATGTTGCTGCCTGAAATATCGGGTGGAGACAAAGAACCGGAGCGGATATGTGTGATGCGCCGTGCCGTTAGGCGACCAGCATGATAAATTCAATTTAATAGCACTAGACGCCTAAGATCATTGTATAGGAAATACTCAGGATTGAGTTGTAAGTATGTACAATAAGGGAAGCGTCCAGAGAGTGGGACGATATGTGGACCAATATGCGCGTAGCGTACCATATGTACGAGATGCTGCAGACGCCGGTCAAAACAAGAATGTATGATGGTCAAGCCATTAGAGATTAAGGAAAGTCGTGAGTTCGTGGGTATTGCTCAAAGAGACGAACCCTATCTGTGCGGTGCCTCTGAGCTGAAGCGACGGAATTCCTCCCTCGCGAGTTCTTTCTCTCGCACTTCGGAGCTTGTTGCGCTGCTATTATCATTACTGTACTTTGAACTTGTCTGTCGAGTAAGATCGCAAGAAGCGGGAGTCTTAGGTTCGTCCGATCCCGCGACTGAGGTGGCGCGTGTTCGCTGGAGTGATGCGTCTCGGATGCGAGTGGAATCGCCACTCATGTGGTTCAACAAGGAGATAATTTCGAGACTAGGAGTTCTTGTCGGTCCAGTTCGGTGAGCTGGTCTTGATGACTCGGAGGGCTTCTGGATCGGGAGTTCGGGGATCTCTTCGATAGCAGGGGTTCTTGCACCCTGAGAATTGGCGCTGTTTGCGCGGCTGCGGATGACCTCTGTCTGCGGGAAACTAACGCGCTTCCTGGTCTTTCGGGATGGCGAGACACTTCCACTTTTAGACGGCATAGTAGGAGTGTAAACCGGTACTGACGTTTTGCGATGAGATCTCGGAGGTGGGGTCGAAGGGTTGGCTCTACGTCTGTCACTGTTTGATTCCAGCCTGGCCAATGCGTCGGTAACCGCATCGCCTACATCAAACTCATTCAATTGGTGATGTTCAAGCTCGTATGTCTGTTGTTGCGGGGTGCCCCGACGCGATGGCGGATTTGTATGCTCCAGAACAGAACTTGCACCCGGCGGTGGCGTGGAAGCTGGCAATGGCCATTCAGCAGGCAGTTCTGGAACTGGCGGCACATTGATATCAGGGCGCGAAGCCTTATCGTTTAGTGTTGTCTTAGATGAGGCTGCGAAAGAAATGGTAGTGTGGCGGCTTCTCGATGAGTCGCCCGAGAGACGCTTGACCTTCCAGCTACCTGTGTTGTCTACTTCTAGAGTCGAATGAGGGTATTGTAGTGAATCAGCCAGTGTCTGGGTGTCTTCGAACACGGAAGACTGGTATCTGTGTAGCGTTTGACTTGAGTCGTTGGGGTGGGCCATCGGGTGAGCCAGAGTGGGCGGGGGTACGGTAAGATTCTTCTCGTTCTCGTCGTGCAAGTCAACGCGGCTCCTGGAGTAGTCACCTGACTTCCTGGCCCCATTTGGCACGTAGAAACGTAGGTCGACGCGAACCACTGCAAACATGATGATGACGAGGATCTCAGTGACAAAATTGAAGCAGTAGAAGCTTCCCTTGGTCAGGTACCACGGCAGCTTGATGACGTCGCGCTGTACATCAATCAATGGGGTTCCTGGAATCCAGGCCAGAACGCAGCGGAAGATCTGCCCGATGGAGAGAACAGACACCGAGATGAGGAGGATGATGATGTTGTACCTCAGTCGACCAGCGCCAAACTTCTCGACTTCTGTCCTAGGAACGAGGAGCGAGATGCCTACTAGGATAGCTGGCGCAAAGCAGAATATCGTAAAATATGTCTGAGCGAGGACGAATAGGTCGTGGAAAGCAGTAAGCTTGCTTTGGTCGCGTGTGAAGAACTGCCAGATCTGGCTTATGATGAGCATAAGTAGAGTGGCTACCAACAGAACCAGTCCGCCTCGGTGAAAAATGCGGTACGGCGTTGACCATCCTAGGCGCGCATGCTGGGAGCGGACAATGCGTTGGACAAAGAACCAGTTCACTCCGTACAAGATGATGGTACCGATGTAGACGAAGATATTGGCCACGATGGCGAGTCCGATGTTCCTGGGATAGTTGGCCCACGCTATCCGCAAGGACATGGTGATGATTCTAATCTTACAGAGACCTGCAATGTGTTAGCCGTGCGCATACTAGTCAATGGGAGTGAAAGAACTTACCGAGTATAGCGCCATTGAAGATGAACTTGTGCCCGCGATGCTTGTTACCCTTAAAGATCTTGATGTGGATGACGCCAAAGATCAGGTAGAGTATGAGAAAGACGATGGCGAGAGGTACGTCAGGCACAATGGCAGGGGTTCCACCCAGGCCGGCATTGAGAGGCGCATATGGAGGGCCTCGACTGGCTTGCCCAGAAGCTCCAGACTGACCATGGTTAGTTGCGCGTAGGAGGAGGCTGGAATTGACATCACTCACTGGAGGTCCTTGGGTTCCTTGCTGCGACATCTTTGCCCGTTTGATGTTGGACGTATGAAACGTTTGCTGCAGAGGAGGTTGGAGAGAACCAAAAAGCTCTACCTGGGAGGCGGGAACGAGGTGGTGTATATCAGGTTCTACTGCCACGCGACTGATGCAGTCTAAACGGTAGTATGCATCGCTTAGAGCAGAGCAGCGGCTGACCCAGATAAGCAAACTAGATGACGACTATGCAATAACCATACCATGTTCAATCCAATTGGATGGACGGTCGTTCCATACGACGTGCCCGGCCTATCCGCAGCCGTGCCTAGACGTGGCAGCACAAGGCCTCACTGGATTGGGGCTACCGGCTTCTGCGGTGAGTGGATACCTACCGCACCCGTGGTACGCGAGCGATCTTTCCGCAGATCTAACGTTTGCTATTCTCAACGCATAGTATGCTTTTTCTCATTCAGTCTCCTTTCTGCGGTGTATAGATGTTCTTGCATCTTGAAGAATGTACGACATGTTTTCCATGACCAAGAACACTGCTTACATTGCGCCGCAGTCAACTGTGCCTCAATAAGGTGCCTTCATGTTGACGTTATCGACGGCTGACGGTAGTACCGGGTCTCCTCAGTGATGCCGGAGATCAGCAGAACGCAGTTCCTGAGTGGATGGTCGGCGAAAACGTCAAACGAGCTCCGACCCAGATGAACCCAAACCGGGACAGGGCACTGACTTGGGCACGGTGCTAAATGATGCGTCCATCGGGGGGTTTTGCAGAACAAAGGCCGACCTGCTTTTGTCCCGAAATAGACGTCGCATGTGAAAGCCTAGAGGAGGCTGAGAGATAAGGTGTCGCACTTGCATAAAGGAGCGAATTGGGCGTGTGTCAAGCTAGGGAAAAGGAGCAGTTGAGGTTGAGAATGGATATCTTGAGGTGTGGTGTGGTGGATGGCAGCTACCCCAGATTTTCGGAACGGTGAAACTGATCGGAATGATGCTGGAGCTCGACGTTGCGTGTGTCCAACCACAACGTTCAGCACATCGTAATTTCGGCCAATGCTTCCTCCAAACCCCGTCGTAGTTTCCGCAATTTCGTAGCCTTCGCCATGCCGCCCAAGACTAAACAACGCGCGGTCAAGCCCGCCGGCACAAAGTCCAAGAAAGCCATCCCGCAGCCCTTCACCGCAGCCCCGGCTGAACTCGAGACGCTCCTGTCCACCTTCGACCGCTCGCTCGTATACATAGCACATGTCGATGTGCATCCAGCCTGGTTCAAGCGGCGTATATTCGGCGTCCCCGTCCTCCTCAACACGGCCATAACCGCGCTCGTACTATGGCGCCTGTACGTCATCGGGCCTCACTACTGGGCCATTCTCATGTCCGTCATGGGAAACCACAATGAGACTACCATATACTGGGCAGGCACATCCTGGGCAAATTTGCTATGGAGGGTAGGAAAGCGCATGGCCATGTTCATGCTGGACTTCCTACTCTTCCGGTTCGTGGCGCTATGGCCGTTCACTTTCTTCATTGAGCAGCCAGGCAACCCAGTAAGCTGGCGGTGGAACGTGGGCTTCAGGGATGAGGAGGTATACGTGAGGGTCAGCAGAGGATGGGGAGCTAAAGACCTGCTTGGGGAGGCTGAAGGTGGAAGTGGGCGTGCAGGCGCGGATAATCCCTTCTTCAAGACCAGAGTTCTGCCCGCGGTTGACAAGACGAGGTTGAGGGAGAAGACGGGATATCTGTTGATGGATTCAGACTTCGACCTGGACTTCTTTGGCATGGTTGCTGCCACGCAACTGCTCGATCGCAAGGACATCACACTCGACCACCTCCGCAAATGCGTCTTCGTCTACGTCGGCGACCCTGAAGCAGAGAACGGACAATGGGCTGTCTGGGAATGCGCAAAGCTCGATGAAGGCTCGGAAACCGAAGCGAGGGACAAGGTCATACAGTTCAAGGACCGGCTCACAGCCATGGGCAAGGAGAGCTTGTTCTTCAGATGGGTCGAGCTCATCCAGTACGAAAGCAACGCACCGGGTGGCTTCACGCAAGAGCGACAGATAGCTGCCGCCGAGAAGGTGAAGAAGATGTTCGAGGACGAAGGAGTGGACTTTGAGGTATTTGAAAAGGAGATTGGGGGTATGGATGGGTTGGCAGGTGCATAGGCTGGACCTAACGTCGAGTTTCAGGATAGACAAAAAGGAAGCATGATTGGGGTTCGTGAACGTGTTGATAAGATACCCAATTTTGTACATTTCGAAGATTTACATCTACTCGTAAAGTCATGCCTACGTAGCATAAAAGGTTATACATAATTTGTCTCGGACTCTCCGCTCAACTTCAGCCTCTACTCCTCAGCATCTTGCCCAATGATCCGCCTAGTATCTTGGCCTCCTTGCTTCTCGATCTTGGTGTTGGACTCGCATGCCTCGACTCCCGTGTCTTAGACTCTATGGGAGAGGTTTCCCTGCGCCTCCGTACGGCAGTGCCCTTAGCCTCTGCGCTGCTGGAAGAGTTGAGCGTGTCGCTGCGTTTCCGAAGACGGCGGGTAGGACTCGAAGAGGAGGTGGTTTGCGGGTGTGAGTGGGACTGAGAAATAGCATGTGGAGATACGGATGTAGATGTCGTTCTGCGTCTGCGCTTCTCCTCGGTATGTTTGGACTCTGGTATCCGCGCCGCTGCAGGGCTAGGAGTGCGTGTCCGTTCTTGTTCCCGTTGTTGATGTTCTTGTGTTTGTCTTTCCTGCTCGGCAATCACACTTCTCCTCTCCATGTCTTCCAATTCATCGATGGATACCTGCACCACCTTCTTCACTGGTGCAACCTCTTCTCGACGTCTTCTCACAGGCACGTCACTCCTCGACGCAGCATACGCGTCTAGAAGTTTCTCAACCTCTTTGCGATTCGCATCTGTGCTGGCTAGACGGACAACTTCCAAGACGAGGAGGAAAGCGATAATGTAGCCGACGAAGAAGCCGGTCCTGGCCCAGAACTCTGGATTGATCAGGAACGAGAAGAGTTTAATTGTGGCGAGAAACATTTTGGCGTTTTGAGAACTGATCTTGCGTTGAACGTGGGAACGACCGAAGGATCGTAGTGTAGGCGCAAGCCAGATAGTGAGGTCGAACAGAAACGAGGGGCGGCGACAAAGAATGAGTGATAGTAAGCCTTCCGACCCCAAATTACGGCGTAAATACGGCGTCGTCGTCAACAAGAAGAGAATGTACTGTGTGCGGCCCGCGCTCGAAAGATAAAAATGTTGTTACACCGCACCGTCCGCAAGTTGCTAGACCTGCTTCACGTTGCTTTTACCTCCCTCGCGCAGCAGCGAGCCCCTCCACCTTTTAACGTCCTGTCAAGCCCCCACAGAGGGCGGCATACTGAGACACTTCGAGCCCACAAGGTACGCGTCCCAGGTGTTCCGCCCCTAAACCTTGCGAACGACACCCCAGAACCGGGAAACTATTAATGGTTGGAGGATTGGATGGGCGGCGCTTGAAACCAATCAGCATGTTTCAGCTGGGGTGATGCAAGGGTGTCTGAGTTAGCAGGTGTTTGAAGTCCGCAACACCATGCCGGATGCAGATGTGAACTTGTCTAGAAGCGAGGAGCGCGCGCCAATGGGCTGGGGTAGCGGCGCGATTGTGTATCAGTACCCAGGCGACGGTTCGCGTTGGTCGCTCGTCATCGGAGTCTGGCCGAGCAATCTGCAAATGGTGGCTTGCGTAGGTTTTGAGTTGAGGGGCAGGCAGAGTTTGGAGAGTGCTCAGGTGGAAGCCCATACGTCACGTGCTGCGAGGACGCGTCGCTGCTCGCGGGGCAACAAGCTGCTAGCCTTTCGACATCACTGATACATCCAACAACAGCCGCATTGCGTATCGCATAACGAGCACTATGGTATATCGCATTCGCGAAATGCGATACTCTGCTGTCTGGCGACCACCCCAGAATATATTCCTCGTTGTTCCTTGTCGACGCTGCCCAGGTGTTCACTCATGCCCTGACCTATGTCGATTAATCGTCGATTACATGACGGCATACTTCTATTACACAGCGTCAGTAGGTACAAGATCAGGTAGTACTTCTACTCCCATGTAACGGCAGTATCAACCATGTGAGACGCGTTGCTGGATGGTTTATCAAGTATCGACGCTCAACAGCGAGAACAGCTTTCAAAGAAGGGAGTAATCCTGTCGTTTAGAGTGATGTGCTAGGCAAAGGCCTCGACTACGCGCGCTATACTGGCGTAGACAAGGTAAGTAGGACTACCACCAGGTCGCTGTTGAGTAAACACTGGGCTCCACCTTTCACGTTGAGTTTGAAGCTGAGAGACCCCGCCTGCGCGCTCGAAGATACAAGTACAGGCTTGATCATTACGGCTGAAGCCAAAGCGTGTGAAGAAAGGCTACGCCGGGAATTGGAGAAGGAAGAGGAAGAAGCCGGAGAACTGCAGGCCAAGCTTGAACAGAATAGACAACGAGCTACTCGAGGCTGATGCGAGATAGGTGGAACTACCCAAAAAGATGCGAAGCAGATGTCTTGATCCTTCATTCCGTCTCGATCACAAAAGCATCTTAAAGCCGAAGTTGAGGTATGCGACAAATTTCTTCTTATGCAATGATCAAGGATCAGTCGATAAACCGACATGACCCTTGCTACTCACACGCGATATCCAAGACACTATCATAATAATACAATCGTGGCGTATCCAACTCCTGTTTCAAACATGCGGCCCTAATAGACAAGACGCCTTCGCTGAATCAATGTGACAAAAGGAAAGTAATGAATGACCGTGACAAAAGCAATTCCTTGCCGTCACCTGCCCCCGGGCAAAATCTCGTCTTCAAACATGCTGTGGTCCCAGCCCTTCTCCTCCATAAGTTTGGCCGCCTCATCGCTAATCCAGTGGCTTTCCCTCATGGTGCTCCCAGCTTTGATAGTCTGGCTGGCACTGTAATTAACGGCCTGCGCCTCTTCGAAACCAAAGAATAAACTCCACATGGTGGCGGCAATCCAAGAAAAGAAGGACGATATTGGTACCCACCAGCCTTGAACAAAGGTCCGGTAGATGAGTGTGGGTATGACAAAGGGGAACTTGGGAGCCTTCATGTTGACGCTGAATGGATGGGGCGACGAGTAAGCATACATCGGCTGGCAGTACATCTCGCTGTGAGACTAGTCAGTGACGTTCCTGTACGCGAAACGGCAGAATAGATGCAACATACCAAGCAATCTCTTCACTTATCCACCAAGTGAAAAGGACTATCAAGAAGATACTCAAGCCTGTGAGGCCGCCCCACGCTCTCCCCCAACTGTTCGATGTCCGCCGCAGGGTCTTCAATCGTTGCTGCCAGAACAGACTTTTCCACCATCTCAACATGGAAAAGTGCTGGACATGGTCGTCTACCGCGCAAGGGCATGCACGACTCACGACTTTGACTTTTTCGCCATTCTCGCCCTCTTCTACGTGCTCGACTTGGTCTTCGACGCGCTTCATGCCGCGGCTTGCATCGCGAATGCTGGTCCGCGCTGCGCGAAGGCGGTCGTTCATGCGGTGGAGATGTAACAGCTCTTGCTGTCGCTGGCGCTCTGCCTCATTCCGAGGAGTCTCAGTCGGTAGCTGAAGGCCTTGAAGAGTGTCTTCGTCTATTTGGCTTTCACCTGACGGAGCGATGAGATCTTCGAGTGAGTTGATGGTCGAATCGCCGAAGTCGGCTGATGGCCGTCTGCCTTGAGATTTGGCTTCGTCTACGAGAGCCTGCAATGCAGACTTTGGAAGTTGAGGGCGAACAGGCTCTACGGGCATGGCTTCGGATGGCTCTTCGGCCTTCTCAGACGGTCTTTGCTTGCGCGGACTGCCTTTCTTGGGCGAAAGTGAACGCGATCTTGACGCCACGGCAGGTCTTTGTACTGTACGCGGGCCTGGTGTATCGACCCAAGCACCAGTCACCACTGGCGTCTTTGGGTTCAGGGCGGGTCGCTCTTTCGGCATTGGTGTAGCTTCCACCTGCTCGGTCCTTGCCGCAGCTTCCTTGGATTCAGTGTGCTCTTGCCGCACGGTCGAGGTCGCTGCTGCCGCATCAGGAACCTCGGCAGAGACAGGCGTCTCCTCCACAGAGGCGGGTTTGCTTTCAGATTGCGTAGTCTCGGTCAGCACAGTCTGCGGTGCGCTGTCGAGCGGTGCCGGGGGCGCAGATTCCGGTCTGGATGGTGCTGTCTGTCTCGGGCTTGGTGTATTGGAGACTCTCGCGAGCCGCCGCAACAGATCCTGCGAGTCTTCTCTTCGGTTCGGTATGCGTCTTGGAGGGACAGGCTGGGCCGTGGCGACTGCTTCGCGATCTACTGCAGCTATGTTCTCGGCACTCTTGTACATGGCAACTGGCGGATCTTCCATGCCGATGCCCGTGACCGGCTGCGCCTTCCCAATGGACTGCCACGAATGGGTCCGCGTGCGCAGTCTCCGCTTCGGCGAAGGAGCTGGCTGTGTCACCTGCTCTGTTATTCTCGCGCTGCTATCTACAGTGTCTACCGTCCGTATAGAAGACGTCCGCGGGCGCGATTGTTCGGGCGACCCTTGGCGCATTCTCTCCAGCCGGGCAGTGGCTGCCTGCTCCTTTACACTCTCCATCTCCCTCTGCCGTATATCGTCTAGCACAGTGTTGCGTGGTATGTAAGGCGTGGATGCTATCATAGAGGCTTCGTTGAGCTCGAACGTAAGGTCCCACTCTTGCGACTGGTCGTTGCGTGGTGTACCCTTGTGCGAGAGCGGGCTGTCTTCGACTGAGCGACGCGGCACGTTTGCATGTGCTTCATCGTAGTGGTCGTGTATTGTGTCATCGGCCGGCGCGGGTGTCTGCTGCTGCTCTTCCTCGTACGTGATGGTGCGCATCCAGTTCCGGTTGCTCCTGCTCTTCCTCCCCCATGTAGCTGGCGCATGTATCGCCGGGTCGCTCCTCGCGCTCCCGGTGCTGCTGGGCGGGCTCTCGAATTTGACATGGCCATCCGCCCCAGCTACCGCGTTGTTTCTCTCCAGGTTGTCCAGAGTCAGCCCGACGCGTGGGTGCGTGCGTGCCTTCCGGAAAGCCTGCGGTCTGCTGACCAGCGCCTGGTTCAGCCGCCGCTCGTCGCGCGCATTCTGAATCATGCGCTTCTCGAATTCGTCCTCGGCATCGTTTTCGAGATCGCTCAGCGCAGACCCGACGGAAGCTGCATCCTGCACGTCTTCCTGGGCGTATCTCTGCTCGTCCATCCCTGCGCTTCCATTGGCGCTGCGGGTGGTGGTCGGCCGCTGGAGGTGGGCGTAGCGGGTGTTGATAACGTTGGCCGACGGCGGGGGAAGAGCTTGGAGGGGCTGGCGCGTCGTCATTTCCGGGCAGCCGTCCTGTCGTGATGGTGCATAGTAGTCTGAGCTGCGCGGAAGCTGAATCTAGGCGTGGCTAAGTTATGTTGCGGCGGGATTGCAGCGGTAAGCGCATTGGCTTGTGCAGCTGTTGTCAACTCGACGCGTCCCGACTTTCACTAGGAACGTGCACCACGATCGCTGCAGGGATCTTATCGTCTATCTTGCCCAGGTGAGCATGCTTAGCCGACTCGACATAGTTATATTGTAGTCAACGCTCGTCATTAGGCATTATAACATTATGCTTCGTATCATCATGCAGCCCTACGGCTCCTGGTCGTCTATGGCTGCGCATCTCTTCTTCACCATCTCCAAATCAGTATTGCCCTGCTCGTCCCTCCATGCACGCAGTACCTCCTCACGCATCACCCTCCGTGGCGCTCGCTTGCCAGTAAACAGCTCGAACTGAGCAAATGCCTGCTCGGGGATAAAGTCTAGACCGTCCATGTACGTCCATAGCTTCTTTGGCGCGTCTCGCACTTGCTGCGACAGTGGTGTATTGAGCGTCTTGTATGCCGTCTCCATCACGACACCGCCAGTCGGACTCTCCATCCACTGTGGAGGTAGCGAAAATTGCGCTGCTGGGCCCCCATCTATTGGATCCGTAGGTATGCACGAAATGATGATAGTAGGCTCCCGGAGATGCTCCGGCCAGCATTCATCGCGCGATTTCAATATCGTCAAATTTGGCCGCATCTGCCGCATCTTCCGTGAGCTGACATGGTCCACTGAGCTCGAGGCGAGCCGCGAGAAGTGCTCTACGAGACTCTCGGCTCTCTTGTAAGTTCGGTTGAAAATGGCAATGTTCATTACACCCAATTGCAAGAGCGCGTAAACAGCTGCCCTCGCCATACCGCCAGCCCCAATAATGAGTCCGCACGTTGACGGCCGTACCGCGTTAGCTGGAGAAAGACCACGTCGTACGCAGGACCGGATCCCAATCCATTCGGTGTTGTCTCCATAAAGAGCTTGGACGGGCCCAGACTGGTTACGCTCATGGAAGAGTTCGAGGTCGCTTGGGATGCTGCCATCGTCCTTTCTCCGACGTACAGGTATGACTGTGTTGACAGCGCCAATCGCTCGGGCATGTTGACTCAGTGAGTCTACCAGCGCCATTACCTCCATCTTGAAGGGCTGTATGACAATGGACCCACCGAAGTTCGGCTTGCGTACAAGCTCCTGGAGACGGTTCACAGTCGGGCTCTCGATGCGACTGAAAATGTGTGGCATTCCGCAAGCATTGTACGCTGCATTGTGCATCGCTGGCGATACGCTGTATCCCAGGCGCACACCAATGATGTACATTTGCATGGGGTCGAATGTGAATGAATTGTAGAGGGCTTGTGTCACTTCTTTAGCAGTAAGCCAAGAATCGCGTGGGTACTGTGCTATTGACGCGGTATCGTCAGCCTCGTCCCTTTTCGAGGCCGCAACAACAGGCGTAAAATGTTGGTTGAAGCATACGGAGCGTCGACCAGCTCGTCCTGTATTATAACAAATCAAAGGGATCTGGGCATCCTGCGCTGCCATTCGACGACTAAAGCTGCGAACCGAAACATCGTCATCAATGGAATGAGCTGGCCGAGTAAATCGAACGACGGAGCACCCAACACGTACGGCCTTTTCGTACTGTGCCACCCAAGAATGATCCTCCCATGGCTTGTCGGCATGCAGATGGCCGATCATCTTGGTTGTACCGCGAGAGTTGATGACGTCCGCAAGCGCGCCAGGGTCCAGCGACAGGTCGATAGTCGCGTACTCAGGTACCAGGCGCAAACCATGATGTATGTATTCCAAATAGAGTGTTCGGCTGCCACCCGAGGTAGAAGTAGGCAGCACATGGTATATGATCGGTACCACTGTGCTTCTGCGTACTTTCGACACACAAGCGCTAACATCGTCCATGAGGGTGGCAATGGGACGTTGTTGACTCAAATCAAGGGTGATCTCAAAGGCGTCAGCGCCAACTTCTAGGCTTTGAACGTCGGCGTCTGGAGCAAGTATGTCTTGCAGCGATACCTGCACGGCACAAGTGTATTTCCGAAGCTCGGTTGCTACATCGGACAGCGGATAACCAGGTTCTAGTGGTGGAATGGACGCCCCAACCGACTCATCCGGAAGCTCGGGAGTCGTTATAAGCGACAAGTACTTGAGGAAGGTCCTCTGCGCCCTCTTCAGTGTGAGAAATGCTGGAGCCATGGTCTGGTCATCTGACGTGTCAACGTTCCCGGCTTTGGCTTCGGATATGTTATAAAACTCGTAATTAGAGCAGCGCCGCAGCATGGGTGCGGTAAAGGCGAACATGTCATTGAGTCTCTGCATGTCAGGCCGGCCCAGGTAGCTATGCAGGCTAGGAAGATCGCGCAGTACATGTACTACCGGATGTGTCCGACCAAAGTCTTGTATCAAGGTTTGCCCATTCCGCTCCAGAGAGACGCCATTGCAGACAAGTATCGCGTCGTGGTCATGCTCATGAAGAAGACTTCTTAGCAGTTCTTCTTGTCGCAAATTATAGTTGGCCGCACCGAATTGCTTGCGGTATTTGGCAGTAGAAAAGCCTGTCGTGTCTTGGAACATGTCATCAATATCGACAACGCGCCTCCGGCAAGCCATCGAGGCAATGACAGCTAGGGTGGACTTGCCAGTTCCTGGCATACCGAGAAGCACGATGGAGGCATCCTTCTTGAATGTGCGGCGGCGATAACTCGCAGGAGCGGCGGGGGTGGGGGCAGCGAGAGGAGTGGAGCGGGTACCGAACATTGCGGAGGCTGTCGCTGGTCAGTATGCGACCGATCAAGGTACGGGTTATTTTCCTACACATGTCGCCCACACTGAGCTTCCGCCTCTGACGGGATCCACCAGTCCTGGATGGAGCGGCCTCCCCTGAGATTGGCCTATTGTGCCGGCGGTAGAAGTCACTGGTGGCTCCATCGTCCTCGCCCAAGGACGCAAAGACGCGTTTCCCTACCACCACAGAAGCCATAGTCGAGACCTCAGGATGCGCAAGACTTATTTCAGGTACCCCTTGGCCCCCAGATCCGGTATCTGGTATTCGGGAAGTGTGTTGTAGTTCCGGTAATCCCAGGGACAAAAGGTGAGGTGCGCCGTATACTGCTGAGCCGGGTGTGTTTGCGACCTCTATGTATATGCATGGTAAGGCCGTAAACACACAAAGAACCCCAGTCAGCCTGGAGAGTATGGGAAGAGGTTGTAAGAGGGACAACGATTACATTTACGCGACGCCATGTCGCGATGGTGGTTGGGTATTGGCGCAAGCTACTTGTGTGCGAGGAGCGCTCGTACATTGCAAGTTCCGGATAAGCTATCTTCCCCCTCTTTTGCGCCTTCCCGACTTCGCCTGGACACGCGACAACTTTGCACTCCCTTAACGTGCCTTGAGGGCGTACGAAAAAAACTATCCGCGCGCCAATTATTACTCACGCATGATAGATCCCCGGCCTTGCAGCTGATGAGCTCCGCGGCGCAGGTGGACAGTTCAAACGGTGGGTTGGCGGCGCCTGCCACCGAGCTTTGCCGCGTTTACTCATAATACCGCAGAAAACAAATCCGCGAACCATGCGAAGACGTCATTGGCAATTTTGTCACCCGAGATTAGTTTCGGTACCTGCTCACTTGCTGTCCTTTCGTCCGAATAAGGCTCATGCCTGCCCAAGCCCAGGCAAAGCGCCGTTCCGCACCCCAGCCGGAGGAGAAGCCTGCCAAACGAACCCGAGTATCACGAGCATGTGACCAGTGCCGTGTCGCCCGTGAGAAGTGCGACGGAGTACAGCCAACGTGCTCCACTTGCTCAGGAACGTCAAGAGAATGCTCGTACACCGCAAATCCCAAGAAAAGAGGTATCCAACCTGGCTACATTCGCACTCTTGAGCTAGCACTTGCCTATTTGTTCCAGCGAGACTCTGAAAATGAGACAGCTCTCCATGAGAAGCTGGCGCAAGAAGGAGCATCTTCACTACTATTGGGTCGTGGTGACTCGAAAGAGGCAAACAAGCTGCACAGACGATGGCGGAAAGCGAAATTTTACACCGAAGTGGATAAGCTACTATCTGGAGGAGAACCTTCGCGTCATGAGCAATCGACTGGAATTTCACCTCATACCAGTGATGACGATTCCGGAGCAGATGAGTCTGTAGCTGCACATGCTAGTCTTACCCAGGATCGCAGCGCCTACCTACAGGAGCATGTCGAGCATGCAAATCTCGATCAGCTTATGGCAGCGTCATCTGAACCAATATTGGGAGACAGCTGGAAGCTTATAGAGGTCTACTTCACCAACGTACAATCCTGGCTTCCAATCTGCGAGAAGCATGACATCTTGAAGACTGCCTACGACCTCCCTGTTCAGGGCATTCCAAGTGTATCTGGTCAGCCTGGATCTGGCTTGTTCGCTGAACTATGGAGCGTGCTGGCGGTGGGATCACTTTACGGAACAGCCATGACGTGTAATCCGTTGGACTCTTCATCAGTAAAGCCCAGGAAACTATACGAGCACGCCAAGTCGCTCGTACCCAGTGAACTGGATCGCTTCGACATTGGCCACATCAAAGCCCTTCTTAATTTGGTTGTCTTTAACATGTTGCGAATACATACTGGAGATGCCTGGTTGCTTGTTGGATCTGCCTCAAGGGTCCTGGAAAGTGTAGACCAGGTGACGCTGATGAGTAATCCCAGAGGCAAGCATGTTTATTTTGGTTGCTTTCTGCTCGATAGCATGCTAGCACTTCAACTCAAACGGCGTCCGCATTTCCGAAGAAGCGACTTCGTGCACCTTGGAACCATTGATGAAGACGGTCTGGAAGAGTGGCAACCATGGTCTGGCTTTCAGGATCCCTCACACGCAGGAAGGCGAGCCCCGTTACTCTCTCTCAGCATTTTCAACAGTCTTGTCGACCTTGTCGACGTACTCATTAGCATCGAAGATACAACAACACAGTATCTTTACAAAGATGCGGTCGAGCATCTCGAAAGATGGAGAGCGCTGATGCCTATGAAATTAGCTCACATATGTTCCGACAATACTTTCGCGACCTTGACACCACCGGTCGTCTTACTGTTAACGACGTATCATTGCGCCTCTTTCGCATGCACTCCGTCTGACAGAAGCCTCCACCGGCTGTTGGATGTGCTAGACCATTGCTTCGAACATGCTTCCTCTCAATGCCTACCACCAGCAATCCGGTGTCTGACAGACGTTGTCAATAGGCATGCAGCTCGCATTGTCCTGCATGACGTATACCACATGCGGCTACAAAGACTGCAGGAAAAGGTCATAGCCTATTTTGACGTGCCGAATCATTTGCAAGTGCCGGAGAGCTCGGTCATGCCTTTCAGACAGCATATAAACGAGGCCCATATGGTAACTCCGGATCCAGGACAATCGATGTGTTCAAACACACGTCCTATAGCTCAGCCGGTGGCAGTCCCTCAACATACGCTGCATCCGGGCTCTACTCCGTCTCAATTCGATCCTCGCTGCCCAGAGCCTACCAGCGATCTGGAGAGCTTTTTCGACGAATTGGCGTCACTGGATAGCACAACTAGGTCGAATTCCCAACCACAATTTTTGCAAAACCTTGGCTTCGGTCCAGAAGCGAGCATGGCCGACTTGTTCAGCGAATACACACCCATGCAGTCTTCGAATTTCATCCCTCGCGAAGACACCACGCCGACACATCTGGATCAATATAACTTCTACGATGCCAGCTGAACTCAGCTGTCCAGTTGCACTGTCAGACTGCCATAAAATTCAGTCTTCCGCCCTCGATCTCGTCTTGTCTTCCACCACTCGATGTCGAACATATATAATATGTAGCGGCATTCATCCGATCTCTGGACTGTATCCCGCAGATGGACGTGGAAGTAAGATTTACTCTTTGAAGTCCCTGTACCCGAAGTACTCTTCCAAGGAAATATCACTGTATTCCATATGCCCCGGGCTAGTATGACGAAGCGATTAATGGAGACAACCTTCACGGCCTTTCTGAACTCTGTTATCGCCATGACGCTTGGAAGAACGAAGATGCGTTGTGGTATCCAACGACAGCACCGTATAGGATGTCTTCCGGCCTATGGGTTTACTCAAAGGCGAGAATACGAGATTGCCCTCGGGCTGGCTGCCGCTGAGTAGGAGACGTTCCTGCATTTCGGATTTGCGAAGGGGTTGTTCGGAGGAGGCTCAATGTGCAATGCTCAGGCCACCGACGAGGCTGCACAGCCAAGCAGTGGAATTTTGAAACAAGAGGCTATGGACCACTTAGTCCTCCAACCGACCGAACTTTGAAACAAGCTGCTGACAATAATTGGCATGGATATAATTGTCATCTGGGTGATTCCAGATAGACGAGTTTCTCGACATCTCCTTGGTACATCAGAGCGAGGCGCAGCGCGAACGGAGCAATGCCCTACTCGAGTATAAGTCGATACGGCGCATAACAACGAAATAGGAGGACATGTCGCATCGTGTAATGCAGCCGCAAATTTGCGCTCAACTGCAATTCTAGCTAGAAATGCTAAGAGTCGCCTTGTCCTGAAGTAAGACTTGCCGGCAGCACAGTCCACGATGCCTAGGAAAAGTGGTACGGAGGTCCGCGCCGTCAGCTTATGCGAGCTAACCTACCACTCCTCTCAGATCAGGGTCCTGACTATACAAACTTGTATGGGTACCTGAATCCACCGCTAGGGCTCGATGTTCAGGGAAAATCGACAGGGGTCTGTATAGACGAGTACGGAGTCGCTTGGAAAACGAGACGACATTGGTGTGAGATGCGTCCTGGTAGCGCGTAGCAGTCTTATTCATGATCTTCGGTTAAAATGCATACTCCGGGCTTGGAGGACGGTGCAGGGTCATCGGTGAAAAATTGCCGTGATGTTCTTTGTTGTTGTAGCATACGGGGTAATGTCGGTTTGATTAGAAATGGATTTGTATTACTTAGAAAGACGGTTAAGGGAGAGATTTCGAGATCGATGTCGTCATGCATTGTTGCTTGAATCTTGGTGATACCTTGGAGTGATGCTTGGCTATGACATTCACGGTTGCGCGGGAGGTTTATTTCATACTGTCGACGCGTATTGCTTGTAAAAGCATGCGACTGTGCCACCAGCACCGGCTCCGGCCTGTTAACCAGTGGTGGGTTGAGAAAATAACAAACAAGGCTGTGTGAAGAGACGCGCAATGGTTCCTTAGCCACATGGCGTGTCCGCCCGATCTGCTGTAGGAATGTTCGATGCTTGCATCGTATGCCCAAGAAACGGAGTTAGGTACGCGCCCCAGACCTTCGAGACGAGCTCGATTGGGTCATGGTGTCGTCTGCCAAGCTACTGGTGCATGCTTACCCCACACTTTCCGGATCGAGCGGCGCGTGCTTGTTGCACTTCACCTCAGCCCAGCGTCCTGGGTCTAGAAACAACGCGGACTCTCTCAATCGATTTCTGACAGCCAGTCTATCAGACTTGACCAGGAAGTTGCAAGCACTACTGTAAAAGAGCGGCCGCTATAGGTACCGTTGTTGGCGGAAAACCTCCAAAGAGCAAGAGCTGGTAGAGAATGAATACACACGGGTGATCAACAGCCTCAATGTCGCTATTACATGCCACCCAAGTGCATGCGGAGAACGCTAGCCGCTTGTTGGTCGCATCTATGTACGGCTTCAGCTGTGTCATAGCTCCACTTGTGCGATGACTTGGCAAACTCTTTCCCGTTGTCACTGGGCAACATCGCGAGCTACAAGCTTCGCCCTGGAAGGCCGTGCTACGAAAGGAGGCCTTATTGGCCAGCATGGGGTGCGGAAAGAACTGGCCGGTGGCGTTTGTTCGAAATGTGCTTGGAAGAGCAAATGCCAACCTTGCTGAGGCCCGGCGGAACAATTGGTCTGTGGCTATGTGCATGGGTGGCATAGTACTTATTGTCCAGCTTCCCCTCTTGTTGTGTACCATCTGGACAATCATCCACCTCCTACTACCTCCTCTCGTGATATCGTAGTATCATCAGGTCGGCCTGTCATCAACATGCTCAAGCAACTCTCCGTCCTCGCCCTTGCGGGCTTCGCACTTGCTCAGAACGAGACTGTCCCTGATCTCGCTGCCGCCTTGAACTCCACCGACGAGCTTTCCACCCTCCAGTCGGTCATTCCCGCAGGTGTACTTGAGTCTTTGGCTGGTCTCACCAACATCACCATTCTCGCACCCTCCAACAGTGCTTTCGGAAAGATTGACAATGAGACACTTTCCAGTCTCACTTCCAACGAGGGCCTCCTCACCGCCCTGCTACAGTACCACGTGCTCAACGGTACATTCAGGTCGACCGACATCACCAACACCAGCACCTTCGTTCCTACAGCGTTGACCAACCCAATGTTCACCAATGTCACTGGAGGTCAGGTTGTCGAGGCAATTGCCATGGATGACAGCGTGATGTTCTACAGTGGTCTGCTCGCCAACTCAACTGTTACAACAGCCGTATGTGCTCTTCCCTTATTTTTTCTCTTGTTTAGCTAACAAACGCAGGATGTTAGCTTCACTGGTGGTGTGATCCACATCATCGACAGTGTCCTCACTCTACCTGAGAACACTGCCGACACCCTTTCTGCCGCCGACCTTGTTGCCCTCCGCGGGGCCATCAACGCGACCGACTTGTTTGACACCGTCAACAACACCCCGAACATCACCATCTTCGCACCCAACAACGAGGCTTTCCAGAACATTGGCTCTGCTCTCGGTAACCTAAGCACTGAGGACGCTGCCAGCATCCTTACCTACCACGTCATCGCCGGCACCATTGGCTACTCCTCTACCCTCGAGAACGGTACCAACCTCACCACTGCCAACGGCGAGCAACTTACTATCACTATTGGTGATGGCGGTATCTTCGTGAACAACGCTCGTGTCGTCGCTTCTGATATCCTCATTGCCAACGGTGTTGTCCACGTCATCGACGAGGTCCTCAACCCCTCCAACGCGACCATTGCCGACCCTACCTCTGACGAGGGAGAGCCAGCATTTGAGGGCGCAACTCCTGTCTCTGATGTTCCCTTCACCAGTGGCCAGCCCACTCCCACCACCAGCATCGGCGAAGACGCTAGCGATGCTGCTGACCCCACCAGCACGCCTTCCAACACTGACAACGCTGCCCCCAGGCAGACTGGTGCCATTGGCATGAGCGCGCTGCTCGGCGCTGCTGCCGTTTACTTCTTGTAAGCGTATACAGTTTCGCAAATTGTGTAGGGCTTGTTGTGTGAATGATATCCATAGGGGGTTTCTTGTAAGGGACGATCGTTATGGAGTAATGTAATATACCTCAGCGAATTATTCGCTCATCCAGTCACGTTATTAGACATGAAATCGAGATTCGTTTTACTCTTCGAACTTAATTGCGGGAATCTGGTAGTTCGCGCATCTGATCACCAAATGTTCGCGCAGGTGACCCTACGTAGATTGCGTACATCTTGTTCGTTGGCTAGGGATCTTAGTTGTTGATAAGTGGTGTTCGCGTCATAGTGGATGAATCTGCCGAGACAACGGTCTCTAGCAGTGTGCGACGGCTTTTGAGTCCGAGTCTCACAGCTCGATGTTACCGTATCATGTCTGCTCTAGATTAATCGCTCCATGTGACTGCGTTTCAGGTCGGCAGACTTACCCGGTGGCACACCACCCGCACGGCTTATTTGAGATAATGACGTTGTACAATACATCGCGCACAACGGATAATGGCATCTGGTGCACAAAATCCTATGCTGCTAAGCACAACACGTCTCAGTCCGACCCGAAAGCAAGTTGACCACGGCAAATGCCCAATTACGCGTGTCTTTGCGCAAGACCTTTCTTCAACGTGTTAACAGAGAGCCTCGCGCGCAAAGACGGGAAGACCCCTTCATCGCCTCGTCCCTGCTCACTCGGTCTGTTGCGAACTGTGCCACAAACCAGCGTTCAAGCCACCGCACCGGCTGCCCCATTAAAACAGTTTCGGCACGTTCGGTGTCCAGAATCCTCCGAGCTTAAGAACCGCTCGGGCAAGGGTTCAAACGCTAAATCTTCACGACATTTTAGTGCCGCTTTCCACGGCTACTGCATCTGGTAGTTTCGGCGACACCTTTGGGGTGTTCTCCAGTTTCGCGTTCTTACCGCCATGCCACCTGGGCAATGTCGGATTCCCAGTGCGTCGCAATCATATCTAAGACAATTGCCAGGCTGTATACTTAACATATCGCTTGCCGCAAACGAAGCAAAACCAGGTGCCTGCATGCGATGTCACTATCCGGGTACCTGTCTGAACCGGCGTTTGACTCGTATGAGACATGGGAATATACACGGAGTTTTCTAGAAACTCAAATCACAACGCTTCTCTTCGAACGTCCAGCTGTGGGGGGAAAATAGCGCTCAAATTGGAAGGATTGTCGAAATTTCGAAGGGAGGTGGTATCGATCCTGCTGGCACGGACGCCGTAGAAAACCCTATGCACCAAGACTCTGATCACCAGCGAAACCCCGCAAGACATCGCGTTATCTCGGTGTCGAAGCTCTCTCGCTGTGAGTGCATATCGTGCCAGAAAAAGCGACGGATAGCGATAATCAGCTCTCCACAAAACGGACGAATATGCAGGTTCTCGCGGCGTCCGAGCTTTCGATTGGCGAAAGGAACCGCAGATTGCCCAGAAGTGGATCGCCAAACCAGGGCCGCGGTCGTTCCGAGATCCGTTCGACCCTTTTACAGTTCTCCAGCCTCCACATCGCAAATGCAGCATGCACCTGGGCATCATGATCTTCGGTAGATCACAGAGAACACCCATCTCCAGCCCTTGCGCGGCGAGAGCGTCGTACGATATCGTGGAGTGGACGCTGCGGAGGGCCGTTGCATGGTCGCATAACTACCTAGGTGCAACGGCACAACAGTGACCAACGAAATATTTCTCGTTCCTGGTCCCACTATCTGTCATTACCCGCGAGCGCGAGAGCACAATCCTATACCCGCAGCTTCGGTGGCGCTAAGTCCTCGCCAACCCAACGGAGGATTTGCAATCTCCAGAAACAGCCGAAGGAACCTACCTGTCGTATCGTAGTGCTGTCGCCATGATTCACTCGTGGCGTACATGCATTTCTCTGATTGAACCGCTGACCTCGTCCGCTGTGGGTTTTACCATCTCGGCGTCTTTCTTGGGGGCTAATGGCAGGGTAGTCCGTGAGTTTGTGACGGCATCATGCTGGGTTGACGCCCGTGCGGAGCGCATGTCTGGGTGCGTCGTACGGGATATATGAGTGTTGCAGGGTAGGCCGCGGCGCTGGAACATTGCGCGCCGTCTTACACGCGTCTGGTCCAAAATTTTCGTCGGTTTTGTGTTGTACTGTTCTTGGGCTTATTGATGCGCCATCTGTTCCCATATCGTCGAGACTGGCACTCGTTCCTTTGTCATTCTCTTCAATAGCCGCAGTGTTGTTCAGGAACGCGCGATAATCATGTTCCGTTTATCAAGATCCTGGAAGGATAAAGGGGAGAAGCACCAGGTCGATGTGTAAGTTTGATCGAACCGACCGCGCGCCACACATACGTTCTGAAGGAGTCAAGGCCGTTCATGGCCATCACGATTCGCAGGGTCTTTTCAGGCCCCTGTTTCAAACTTTACGGGTGGTTCAGTAGTCGAAGTGCCGTCAACCTCATTCACTGACCATTTTTAGTTATGAGCCGTCTCGACCGAGATCTGTTAGCGTGTCGACAAACCGTTCCTCCACCACGTCCAGAACGGTTGTAGTTCCAAAGGCCGCTATACGTTCATCAACTCGATATGCCGATGCCGAGATTCCCATCCGGAGCATACATAAAGATGCGGCATATGATGCCTGGGCTGTACCGCGCCTGACGAAAACTCCATGGGAGCTCGAACGAGGCAGGAGGAACTCAACGCGCAGACGCTCAAGGCCTATTTACCAATTCCCGGCACATATTTTCAAGAAGCTCCCGAGAGAAGTGTACGACTGCATTCTTGCCCAATTGGATCTGATCTATCAGGACCGCAGCCAAGCTTGTGCTTCATGTTATCTTGGAGATCTCCACAGCCTGTCATTGACGAGCCGTGCATGGGACAAGGCTGCGAGTGCTGTCATGTACAGCAAAGTTCTAGTCCTCACCAATGAAGAGCATGGCGGGCTCCCGAAGCTCAAGACAAAAGGCACAAGCCGACTAAAGCTTTTACGCAGGACACTTCGCGAGAATTCTGGACTATCCCGGCGTGTACTGGAATTACACATGTCTGATTTCCAGTCGCTTTACGAGAACGCAACCATTGAGCGAGAAGAGATCGTGGATCTTGTAGCTTCGTTGGTTATGGCTTGTCCGCGTTTGGAACGCTTAGTCGGATTCCATGTCCACTTCTCACAAGCCTTTGATCGATTGTCGCACGCGCTGTCTACAAGATCAAATCTCAGGGAAAGAGCGTGGATGTTGACCAATGCCGATGGAGACGCCGGAGCAGATGACGAAGACGACGAGACAATAAGAGGCAACTATATCGCCGAATGTGACCCGACCGAACGCTTCCTCAACCTAAGCTCTCAACATTCCAATTTATCAACTCTGATTCTGCATCAAGAGCAGGGCCAGTGTTTGACATATCTTAATTTTCGAGCTGTGGTTGGAACTTTCAGAAACTCTCCACATCTGCAAAATCTGGCGATTTCTGGACTCGCGGCGCACTCGTTTACCAACATAGCTTTGAACGCTATACCACCAAACTTACAGTCACTGCGCCTTGAAAAGCTCCCCGGTGTCACGGAGAAAGGTATTCAGCGCCTTGCTACCTCACGGCAGGCTGTCTCAATCCAGAAACTGACGCTTGTGGACTTGGAAATTGAAAGCATACTCACGATAGCGGACATTCTTTCTTCACATCTTGCCAGCTTGAAGGAGTTCTCGCTCGTCCAAACCAGAGCGCCAACATTATCGAGGCGAACTTTCGATCCTGTGTTCGACTCGCCATCACTCCGATACATCCACTGGGAAATACGCTCTGAGGCCTCCCCGTTGCCTTCATTCATTTCACCCACATCTGCGGAGCTACCAGAATCACTACCATTTCCTTTCCCAAACGTTGAACCGATATGCTGCCACGCCACATCCCTGTTTGCAGCAAGTATCCAGGCCAACGGCTTTCCATTGCTACGTCGCATTCGCATCCCTCATGACCCTCAAGGTGTTATACAATCGCTTTGTAAACCTCTTGCGACAGCACTCCTTCCGTCCGATACGTCCAAAATTGCGACCGCTTCATGCATCTCTACTTCGGACGGATTTTCTATCGTGTTGGAAGAGCCTGTCGCGGATTCTCCAAATAAACACAGAGCGTCCATCTATGGGGTGACATCAGCGTCACGTGTAGACTCTGTAGTCGGCTCCCCGACCTTCGAACCGAGCCATACAGATGTCGCCCTTACGCCGATGCGATCGCGTCTCGCAGCGCAATCACGAATCCTTGCCGCAAGAAAGAATGCCGCCATGACAATATGTGTGTCCAGCCCCGAGGGTGAGATTAAAGTGAAAAAGGTCATTGGTGACTATGTCGGCTACGTGGGCAGCAAAATCACGTACGATTTGAAGGCTGATAATGAAACGACGGGGCGAACTGAATGGATCACAGGGATGAATGACTTGGTCGGCAACGCTGAGAAAGAGAACCAGGACATATCCGAAAGCAGTCGAAGAAGTTGTGGACATCTTGCTGGTAGCGGAGGGGGCAATGTAGTGGGGGTTGAGGATCTTTTCTGAGTCGTACGTTTCTTCTGTCGAACCGTCTCCTTTGTTCTCAATCGTTCGCAGGTATGCTGCAATGTCTTTTCGGTCCTAGAACACCCGGTGTGTTCAGCTTAGTTCAAATAATTTCTAATGCAGACTTAGCCAGCGCATCCCATAGGCAGCGCTTTTATGCAATGCATCATGATCAAACATGTTCACCAACCGATGAGCATTATGAATACAGGGATGTCGGCAATGAAGGCCGAAGTGTGCTCGATCAAAGACTCGGGCCGAACAACCATCATGAACGCGCAGTTGCTGATGGTGCACCTGAGTTGACCTGGAGCCAATCGGAATCATGCCAACCCTTGCGCAAGCAATCTGTTTCTGACAGCCATGAAAGAGTGGGCCCGGCTCGCGATGCGCGGGTGGTATGGCGAGATGGGATTTGATTTGCGCATGCCGGCGATAGCACATGCATGGGATACTGCAGTCCTTGACATCCCCATGCAACCGAAGTTCAGCTCCAGAGTCATCCATCGGTACGTCCGCCGGGTGATACTATAGGCAAGCTCGTACAGAGTCGCTTGTGCATGGCTGCATGCGCTCAGCCTGAAGAGGTATTTCCCACGAACTCGCTGATGATTGATGCTCGGTGGTCGGACGTCGCATGCTCATTGGGGACGTTTCCAAAGTCTGGTTGTGGCTAGCAGCGTCTAACATCTGAGAAGGTACGCTAGTCCAAGTGGGGAGACACGTATCGAGAATCGCAATCCGCTATGCTCTACAATATTCCGTAGGATTATCCCCATGTGAACGCAATGGAACCTGGTTTATGAGAATGTCCGTTGGCATACGTGGCCTATGAAACACAGCTTGTTCTAGCCATCTGCGCAAAGATCCATTTCCACTCGGTAATACCCAGGTAAAATGTTAGTTGTAGCCCAAACCTCGCAAACAGCAAAAGCATCCAAGAAATGCTAAATCCCGACAGAATGGTCAGTCGAAGCTATAGCATAGTGGGACAATGGCTGCACGCTCAGGATACAGAGACGGGAATATACTTGGCTAGGCCATTGCGGCTTCCGCGGAGAGGATGCCTCACAAAAGCCAGCGCTGTCGCTCTTTGCCCGCTGCATCCGCTCTGCTCAAGCCACGATAACACAAGAGTTCCTAACGCTCAGTGAGGGATACCTTCCCAATACCAACATCTTCGAAAGACCCATATATCGCAAGTGGGTCGCTTTTACACGGCAGAAGCCGTGTTCCCCACGCGTGCCCTTCAAATTGCCGGGACCAGTAAGATGCAAAGCTGCACGTAGATATGCCGTTCTTGGGTATAGAGCACTGCGCCCGTCTCTCGATATTTTTTACTAATACTTTAACAGTCATCTCCGCAATCGAGAGGGATGCGCTATAGCCATGGACATGAGTAAGAATCGAACCACAATCATCTACCGACTCGAGTAGACTCTCGATCACGAATGCCGTTTGCCATAGTGAAGTTCCTAGCGGGATCGCCCGTGTGAAGAGTCGAGATGTTCCACCGATCGCCACACCGGTTTGATTCTTCCGGTCTAGCCTTGGCATCACATTGATCAGAGTGGATACAGAAGAGCCACAAGAGCCACATGGCTGGAAGCCGATAGTGGAGTTCGGCGCTAGATTGCTTTCCGCGGACTCGAAGGAGAGTTATTTGGAAGGCCTGGCGCTGCTAGGGCCGGGTTCGGATACTTTCTGGCAATCGTGCACTTGCTGCTTATATTCAAGTATGTTCCATTTTCGTTTGTATCGTTCCATTCCGATTCCCAATTACTACACTCTCCAGGCCTTACTCCCGTACATTTGATTACAAGACATGATTACCCAAAGACGGCTTTTCGCGGACAGCGGCCCTGCGATGTGACCAACGCCCCAAGATACGTGAAGGATGCGCCGATTGCGACCAAGAGATGCGAAGATGAACTTCACCAAGAACCCGATGATGGATCAAACTCCGAAAGAATAACATAAACAACCCAAAACGCTGCAGAAATATCATGCTACCGGCTTGATCGGGATATGTCCCTCCAGTTGCGGCATAATCTCAAGGATCTTTGGATCGACAGTCCAGTTGTTCAGGTCGGCGATGGTACTCTCAAAAAGTGGTGTCATACGGGTGTAGCCGGATTCAATATCCCAGTAATGGCACGCATCGTCCGCGTATGGCCATGTGATACCGATCAACCCAACGAGATGTACAACTGGATATTCCTGGGGATGCGCATACAGCAGCTGGCGTACTTGAGGCCTGTAGGATGATTAGTAAGAATCAGATGATTTGAAGAGCCGGCGAACGTACCAGGGAACAAGGTCAATGAGCATATCGTACGGTGACGTCTCCTGCTTTCCTGCGGGTGGCATCAACCATTCCGGACTTGCGTTCACGTTCTCCACACTGGGCCATATGAGAAACTGCAGAAGCATTAGCTCCGACTTCGCGCCGTGCGAAACATTACTTACGCGCATCAATTTAGTCAAAAGCCATGTAGACGCAAGTCTGACTGGCAGAGGGGACGAGGGAAGCAGCCTGTTGACCGTTCTAGAGCACCATGTCGAGACTGGCTGCGCATCCTGAGGGTCCAAGAAGCCCAGCAAAAGAGTATCGACATCGATCTCCGACCTTCCAAATATCTGTGGCTCGCTCCACCCGTTCGCGAGCTGATCTCGCTTGGTCCTCCGATAGAAGGCGCAATCGAAACCGAATTTGTTGAGGGCATTCGCCGCAGCCTCGAGGCTGAGTGGAGAGGGGTTCGCGGCCACAGTCACGTCAACGGGATTGTCGTGGGAATAGGCCAGCGAGGACTGGCTCTGCTCTCTTTCTTCACGGGAAGAACCGCCGTACGATGAGCCGGCCAAGGGGTGCGTGTGACCAGGAAAGGGCTCGCTACTGCTTGGAGTTCCAAACGAATCGGCGTCTGCAAGGGCAGGTGTTGGACCCAGAGACTCCTTTTCTTCAGTCAGCAACAGGTCATGAGTCGTTGGAGCGAAACGTACCGAAAGCGCTTTCTTAACCTCCTCAGCTGAATGGTGTGCGAAACCATTCTTCTCCAGCTCGGACGCCCAGTTTGCTGCCGATGCACGATCCGGTGCCATTGCCAGCAGCGACACGACGGACTTCATATCATCCAACTCCTTGGCTAACCGCCTGACATGGGCCCGCAATTGGGTTGTCGTTTTGCCATCTTCGGCGACATCGTAGACGCATGTGAGGTTCTTGGACTGGCAGGTGTTGCACTTGGGCCTCACGCCGTCGCACTGCGCATGTGTCAGTGTGCCTGTGGCATACGCGCAGAACAGGTACGTACCTTGGACTTGCGCTTCCTGCAGCTTTCACATGCTATCGATGTGATCTTCCCGCGGGGCGTCCGCAACGCATACGTGCCGGCAATGGGAGACGAATGCTGCCCCCGAGCATTGGCAAGGGCGCCTCCAAGTCCCTGTTTGGGCGCCAGCGGGGCTTTGTGATTTGCAGCGGCGGACGCTGCCAGCGGGCGAATCACGAGGTTGGTTTGGTTGGTGTCGAGGTGGAGGGGCACCTGGCTTTCGTCCCACTCGGAGGGCTCCTGACTGATGAAGTGTCAGCAAAACTCAAAACCCGCGTCAAAATGGCAGAAGCAGCTGGCGATGCATCCCGACGGTCGCGCATCTGGCTTGCGCACATGGTTGCGTAGACTCGCATCGATATGCGCGCCGTCCATGGTGGTTTGGACCCCGCGCCAGCAGCCCGAATTCAACAGCCCCGAAACCAGTGCCGAAGGAATCCTTGGAAGCGCAGCAATGCACGGGTCATCCTGACGCCGCAACGGGCAGGTATATCAAATTACCGTCGTGATAGCCAGGAGACCCTAAACGGAGCACATATTCTCCGTCGCCAATACGACATGCCGATATGCACAGCCACGGGCGGTCGTAAGACGACTTGCAGATCCTTTCCCCGGGGATCATCGCTTGAGCAATCGCTCGAGCAATCTCTCACGATTCCCAGGTAATTCTTGGCATCTCCGGATCGTACCGGTGCTTCGAAACATGCTCTGTGTCTCTGGTGGACCATGGAGATTGGAGCCTGCCGCGAGCTCAGAGGGACGTCGTCGACTCATCGTACTGCAAGGCCATCCACCACGTTCCAGGTACTGGTTCGGCCTTGTGAGGAGTGGTAACGGAGTGCGAGGCTGGCGAAAGATGGGTCCGGTCCGGGTCCAGAGACGGGGTCGATTGCTATCGTGTGTATGCTGGTGGGGATAGTCTGCTAAGACTGACATACTCACATTTGGATTCCCTGAGCTTGTCCTACGGCTTCCGAGGCACGACGCATCAAGCGAGGATTTGCGCTACCTTGCGGAAGTCCTTCTAAAGTGTCAGGCAAGCTGCCACTGCCATACCAGTAGTTCAATCCTGCGGTATATGTTAGTGGGGGGATCAAGAGCTGGACATGATGCCGACCTACCAGGAGACGAATTCGATGATTGTGCCGGCATGAATGCGAGCATATCTCAGGGCGGAGTTATCAACAAAAGGAGCTATGTCGGAGTAAGGTGGTGGTGGAGGGAAGGATTTGCTTCTGCAAAATTCACATGGGAGATCCGCAATGCATATCGGGCATTAACTTTGTATATCCTCTACTAGAGCACTGAGCCTGAGGTTCATTAGTGCCCGGCGAACTCCTGTGCGGAACTGCTGACACGCACATAGAACTGGGACGAAGTTTCAAAAGCGTCGCCCATCTAAACACCAGCTTTCGGATGCAGCTGGATCTAGTGTTTTAGCGCACCACACAGCAACGACCGCGGGGAAATCGGGTTAGCGGACGGCACTGTTAGACTAGGCTAGAACGGCCGCTCCTACGAGATGCTGGCAAAGGCATGCGAAACCGAACGCGGACATGCGACCCCATGATACTATGTCATGAACTTTTCGACTGGTATGAGTCGCTCTCCATCTGATTGAACAGAGATCTGTAAACCGCAAGTAGCCTCAGTACGCCATGCGCGCGATCAAGGTTGCTATGTGGAATCGGACCCTTTTTCTTGGTGTAAACATAGGTACGGTTAGATCACGCCTGTCGATCATCACTTTGCATGCTCACTGGTGCAGTGACGTGCGGCAGATCGTCTCAAATCAACTTTCAACGAAGTTCCAGGCCTCCGTAGCTTAGTATCCCGTATGGTCTCAACCTAACATGGACGCTTGTTGGAATGTCGCTAGGAACACGTAGAATCTGAGCAGCGCGACGCCCTTGACCCAAGCCGGTGTGGTAATATCTAGTCGGACCGATAACCACCAAAGCTTGCTGAACGCGCTGCCGCGTTGAAGCGCCCAACCGGGATCCGCCATGAGAAAAACGCAGTATGCTTAGACCATCAAGGATGGTAGGGTGTGACGTAGTTTTTAAGTTTACGAACGTCGGCTTCATGTGCCCTCACGACGCCCGGACGTTAAGACCAACATGGTCAAGTAGCTTTTGCCAGGGTCAATAGTCAGGCAGCTGGGCAGGAACATTCTCCCGCACGCGCATTAGAGTGCAGAACGCCACCACGAAGCCACGCCACGTTCATATGCCTTTCTTTCTTCTATCCAAGTCGGGTGGCATACCTCCGTGCAGCGAGGTAAGCAAAGCGGCGGGTATAATGCTTCTTCCACTGCGCCTCCCGCCGGCATACGCACGAGAAAGAATACCCGAGATCTTCTTTCCACTAGCTGGATGCTCGACTTCGACGCACAGTAGGCGATAGACAGACTACGCGGGGATACGGCGTCGAGGCTGAAACTTTCCACAACGTTGCCTATGTCAAGCTGTACGGGACGCCGTCTAAGTCGATGCTATTGTAGTGGTACCTTACGTTCAAACCTGTTCCTGGCCCTTTTTCAATTGTCATCAAGCAATTATTCCAAGTCGGCCCAAACTTAGCCCAAGAGGGTATTCTTACCCTAAGACGGAGCACGAGGCTTTTCAACTAGCTCCACACCATGAACGGGTACGGGGAAGACTTCGCAGTCGCTTCCTTAGATCCATGACTCTAACCACGTCTGATTGGTATCCCGATCGCATCTATAACCTAACGCCAACTCACCGAGCATTCCACCGTGCAGTGTGCGACCACGTGCTACACATTTCGGTGAGCAGAAACTACGATCAAACCCATTGTTGAAGTGTAGCTGACGGTATCAAAGACTGTTGAAGCCCATCTCCCTTCTGAAGCTCATGATGTTTCTCAAGTAAGCACTTTCCCTAGTCGTGTTTGACCAATATCTCTCTCTGTGTTGATCGTGTCTGGATGATGTATTCTGCCCGGGCAGATATTCTGCCTCTCCCAAAAAGGAAATTGGACGCGCCTTCCAAGCTCGATCAGCAACCTTTTGCGAGGTACTCCTAGACCATCACACCGAGGTTTGCTCATCGAACTCCGTCTGTAACCTTAGGCTATGAAGTCTCGAGTACTCAGGGATCGCAGAGTTTACGGCTTCTTGCGGACCTGCGCTAGACTTTGCGGCCTTGGAGTCTCAGACGTCTCAGACTACTACGGGCTCTACTGCTGCCCATTCACCCTTTGAACCGTGACCAGACCCTGGCCGAGGATTTTCACAACTTGGTAATGCTTCAATCTATCATAGAGCTAGATCATAGGTTCTAGATTTGGGAATTGTCTCACTGGTAGGACATTCTGTGCTTGCGCACTTTCAAGACCTGGAATTTCTCCATCTGTTCTGGATCGCTGCTGAGGAGACATGGAGTCGAAAGGATAACTGGGGGTCGGTTGGAGAACAGAAGTTGAGGGCATAGTTCACGGCCGGCTAGGTGTGCTGTGGTGTTCCCCGGTGTGGCCGGTATTCGCCGTTAAATGACGTTAGGCAACATAAATCCTTGGAATGGTACGTTGATTTGGAACAGATGGCTCGTACACATGGCAGAACTAAACGGCTTACTTTGCAAGCGTCGAAGAGGCGTAGAAGAGAATTGTACGGAGGATATCGATCGAGGTCCAGACCTGACTTCATCTCAGTCCCCTGCTGTCGGTTCTCCATCTTGTCCCGGTAGTCTGGCACACGCTATATCAGGGTCTCTACCGTTTCGTGCCTTCAGCACGTCAGTGGCTACGGAAGCCACGCCGACGCTTGCGATTGGTTCGGAACCTCGTCCACCTAGGTGGCCACAGGGTCATCCAAACCCCGAAGATCTTCGGTGACATACGTGTGTAGCGGGCACAATGGAGTGTTTGAAAACGTGGCTAGCAGAGCTATCAGATCAAGTACGCTTCGGGTAACGTACTCATTCATTGCACCCGTTCCGTCCAACAACATGATGAGTACCGAAGCTCGGCTACGTTGAATATCATTTCCTGCAGGGTCAATCGTACGACTTTCATGCACCCTTTGCTCAATTGTACCTATGTAGCGCAAAGTTTATCTCACCTGGACTTCTCCTTTACCTAGGTACACTACGGTATACACTGTAGAACCTTTAGTAGTACTCTGCGGTTCTGGAGAAGATACTTTCGAATTTTGATGCCTTTGTCATAGCCTTCAGCCAAACACATGGCCCGTGTTTTCTTTTCTACATGGTGGACACTTTTCTTCTTTGTACCTAGGTGGTGTGTACGTGAGCTATCGTTCACCGCTGCAATCTGCGAGCATGACGCACACCGTGCTTTCCATACCAACACGCCTAAGGCGTGGAAGTGTCTCGTATTCTGCTGCGCGATTGTCAATCGCTTAGATAGTCGTTTGGCAAGGATAACATGCGTTCGTTCACAATGTTGATGGTGATCATGCTTGAAGCATTTCCGCGGACCTGCGATAATCGAAAAGAAAACTCGCCTACCTTACCCAGAGACATTGGCCTACTGGACTACAACTGGCATGTTACTGTTACATGGATCGGCTCGCGAATCTTAGATGCGGAAGATCTTCGTGCGCGTAAGCTACCAAGGTAGACGGAGGGGGGCGCAACACCGGGTGCTTAGCCCCATCGCATGAGACCCGTCACCAAAGGCTGCACAGCCTCGGTAGGCGTCGAGGCGAGGCGAGGATACTTTCGGCGGGATGCATCCGATGCTATCTGTTACAGGCGATCCAGTTGATATTGGGCAGTGACACAGCAACCATAACCCGTAACGAAGTCGTTTTGTGGAACTCCCCTGTGAAGAGTCATGGACTGCTGTCGTGGATTTGGACATGAATCACCGGAACCAGACCATCGCCGCTTTGGCCCCTCGCATAGCGGAAAGAGCAAGAAAGCACGGCACGATGAGGCACAGGTGTGCTGTCAGTTGAGCAAGAAGTGTCCTTGGACGCCTTACCAGCATACACACCCTTTTTGACGCTGTCCAGTACCATGCAACTGGGTAAATTTCATCTGGCCGTTGATTGCGTCAACGGAAGCGGCGTCTGGTCAAAGCAGACGTCTTGTTCTAGCCGCTACGAAGTCTTTCGTAGGGTTGGTCATTCTATAAACGTCGGAGTAGAGTATGTACGGGTAAGTCCACCTGGGCACTTCGTCAGGTACCACACACGGGCGGGCTTGGGAAACATTCCAACGGCTCAAAAGTCCCGAGGTCCACTACATGTTGTTGTATGAGATGACCTGACCAATCGGCCGAGATGATATCCAGAACATTTGAACGCTGGTCTGGAGAAGCAAACGCGGTCTTGCTGATGGATGAGTTGTCAGGGCGGTTGCCTGCCCGCGTACTTGGTCACGTGCCTGCTTATGTAATGCCTAAAGCTCTGACTTCATTGCACTTTCCCCGCTGAATCGCGAAGCCAACCGCGACGAGACCACGACGAATTCACCCATCACCAGCGCGTTCCTACTCACCATCTCGGTGCGGTCGCGCTTGTCTCTCCTTCTCTGCTACACAGTCAGTGATAGAGACACTCAATCTTCTCATCAACAAGAAGCAAGCTGACGCCAGAATTTATCTTCTGAAGCAAGATAGCGCGGTCCAGCATCACAGCAAGAGCCAACATGGCAGCGTCTCGCTCAAGTTCAGCTTCAGAGGGCGAGGTCTTGGATACCCGACACAAGGCAAACACAGTCAACTCGCGCGACGAACCTGCGATTAACGGCTCAAGCAGGTCCTTTGGACTGGATGGTGCTTATGATAACTACCGCGCGTTGAGTCGCTCCCCTTCGCCATACCGCCGCAAGCGCACCCCATCACGCTCTCCGTCACCCTATCGGAGGAACCGCGCCGTCGACCGATCGCCATCGCCCTATCGACGAAGCCGAGCCGACCACACTGGGAATGATGCAAGGGGCTACAAGCGCAAGGCCTCTCCGCCGCGCAGTCGTCCTGACAAGCGGTATCATGCTGATCGTGGCAGACACGGTGACCCTCGACGGGCTCCAGGATCTTACCAGGGAGGCTTTGTCAAGGAACAGAAGGATGTACCAGACCGATCACACGCCAGGCCCATATCATACGCCGAAGTCGAGAACCCCAACCCCGTGCCAGACTTCCGAGAGCCGCTGCCTACCGACAAGCGACCACAGAACTCGCGTCACGGAGATCAGCAGCGCGAGAAGTCTCGTCAGTCGCAGCCACAGAAGCAACAGGCACCGTCAGAACGCCCCAAGGCGAACAAGGCAAGCGTGACAGAAGATGTTGAGATGTAAGTGTACCTAGTGCCAAATGATTCCTCTACACAACTGACTGCAATAGGACCTCCGTCGACGATACGACTGAGTACACCCCGGCCCCTGTCGAAGAGAAAGTTCCCACTCAAGAATCGCGTGAAGAGAAACGTCGCCGCTGGGCTGCTATACGCGCCGCTGCTTCTGAGCAACAGAAGCCGAAAGACAGTCTGCTTCAGCAGGCTGTGCTGACGAATGCATCTGAAGCGGCAACCCCTAATGTCGGATCGCCAGCGGCCCACGCCGACAGTCCCATCTCACCGTTCGCATCGCCCCGTAATGGCGACTTCGACTCCGTACCAGCTTCACCAGACGTTATGGTAATCGACAAACAGAACGTAATCAGCGAGGGCAACAGTCCTGCGGTAGCGAGTCCATCCGCGGCGGATTACGACCCGCTACAGGACATGCTGGACGACCGCGATCGCGCTGCCAAGAAGAATCAGAACACCGAAGTATCCTCGGATGCGTACCGCGAGACCGACCCGAAAGCCCTCTCTACACTTCCAGCTGAGAAAGTAGCACCTGTCAAGAAACAAAAGAAAGAGTTCGACATGTTCGCTTCTGATGACGAAGACGAGGAAGAAGATGTCGGAACCGAGGAGGCTGTTGTTGCGAAAGGCACTGTGCTTGACGAGAAGCTGCTCGACAATTGGGACGATCCCGAAGGTTACTACAAGCTGATCAGCAACGAGCTAGTGGATGGTGGACGCTATCGCATGATCAAGGGTCTTGGCCGTGGTGTCTTTGCCAACGTCGCACAAGCTGAAGAAGTCAGGGCTGACACCGGAGATTCAAATCCCAGGATAGTCGCTATCAAGATGATTCGCCGGAACGACTTGATGAGAAGAGCCAGTCAGAAGGAGATGGACTTCCTGCGCAAAGTCAACGAGGCAGACCCACAGGACAAGCGTCACATTATTCGCTTATTGGGTTCTTTCGACCACAAGGGCCATCTGTGCATCGTGTTCGAACACATGTCGAAGAACTTGCGAGACCTGCTCAAGGAAGAGACCAACGGCCACGGCCTCACACTTCCAGCTGTCCGCATCTATGCGCGTCAGATGTTTCTTGGTCTCCAGCACTTGCAGAACTGTCAGGTCATCCACCTTGATCTGAAGCCAGACAACGTCCTAGTCTCTGCTGACAAGAAAACTATCAAGCTCGCCGATTTCGGTACCGCTGTCGACAAGCGAGACGTGATCGAGCGGACTGAGTACCTCGTTAGTCGATTCTACCGCGCACCCGAGATCATACTTGGTATGGAGGTTGGCTATCCTGTTGACATGTGGGCTGTGGGTTGCACTGTGTATGAGCTCTGGACTGGTAAAATCCTCTTTACCGGACGGTCTAACAACCAGATGATCAAGTCTTTCATGGACTGTCTAGGATGGCCTAGTGAGAAGCTGCTCAAGAAGGGTCTCGTCAACAACATTCTCGATAACTTTGAGTTGGGACCACCGCTTAAGTTCATCAGTCGGGAGGTGGATCAGTACAATAAGGTAAGCGCTTTTGTTCCTCTAAGAGGTAAAGCTAACGAGCCAAAGCTCTCTGTCCGCAAAATTGAACAGCAGAAGAAGATCAATCGCGACATGAAGACGCGAGTTCATGAGGCTGCCCGAAGCATCTCCACTGGAGGACCCACCGTGGGCGAGCTGAACGATCTTGCAGATCTGTTGAGCGCAAGTCTGCACATGAACGTCGAAAAGCGTCTATCGCCAAAGGAAGCTCTCGCGCACAGATTCTTCGCCAGTAAGAACCCCGCGCCTAAGACCGCCACACCTGCAAAGTCTGCTGTCGTCAAGCCACCCATGATGAAACGTGGCAATCCAGTTGGTACATCTACTATTCGTCGGTAAGCTCTACAACATGGATTTCAGCGTTGCAGTTTTCTTGACTTCCGGCGTTGTTTTGCTTCTTTGCTTTGAGCGTGAAAATATGGACCGTCTTCGAAGAAGGCGGCTAGGGCAAGGGCTTGGACTTTGGAGCATGAAGCATGAACAATTAACACAGGACCTGATAGGTTGCCTTCGGACTGGTTTCCAGTATCGAAAATGGCGCCTGCGGAGAACATAGAGAAGGGTAATCGGTCTACTGAGTGAGTAAGACACAGGTACCGTGGGGTCGGCCACCACTGGGTTTGAGTCTCACGGCGCTGCTCATTTACAACTTTCGACTATGGCTTATTTCACGGTTGCCGGCTTCACGACGATCAATGGAGCAGATGTGTGGTAGACTCGGATCGAAAAGTAAGTGCTGCTGTGCACTTGGCTTGTGGGTGGGCCTTCCTGTCAAATCGGCCTTGGACGTCCCTAGAAGGACTCCCAATTCACATGAACTTTTCGGTGGAGGAAAGATGATGAGGTGGAAAGCTAGTTCACATGTATAATACTCGGCACCTGGTATCTCACGATATAGTTAACATGATGCATGTGATGGAACAATCAATGTGCTATACACCTTGTCTATACTTCAAGCGTCAATCTCTCCTCTCAAGAACGCTTTGACTTTATCACCCCAAACGACCTGACGCTTGTAGATAGTCATGGCTGGTACGCTGCCCAGGCCCAAGCCGTCGATAGCTTCCGCAAGAGCCTGCCCACTTCCCCTCGTCCCTCAATTCACGTAGGGGATACTGGTAGGTCTTATTCTCGTTAGCCGAATCCAGCTACCAAAGCCAGCCAAACGTACCTTGAACGCAAAGACCAGTGCTCCGGTCTTTGGTAAACGATGCAACGTCTGCCTTTCACACCTTACTACTGACTTGGTCAGATCAACATCCTCTACATCCTCCATCTCTTGCTTCCTTTGCATCTCCTCTTCACTCATATGATTACCCTCCAAACAGAACAGCTCCCCATTCGTACTGATGCTCCAATTACTCCGCTTAACGATCTTGCCCACGGGTAGATTGGCAAAGAAGCGATCCATGCTCTTCTCTAGCTTTGCCGCGTACCCGGGGACGGGAGCGTGAATGTCAGCGAGGAGTTGGCCAAGTTTCGAGCGTGTGTTGAAGCCGCTTGGAAAGCAGTTTACAAAGGCTGTTAGTACGTATTTCGTCGGAGTAGTAGGTGAAGACGTAGAAGGAGAGGGAGTGAGTAAAAGGAATTCCGTGTCGATGTTCGCACCTAGGATCTCTAGTGCTTCTTCTTCGTTGGCCATGTGTAGTGGGATGAGGGTATCTGTGACGTGATTCCGCAGATGCTTGCCTGATTCTGTGATGCGGTATAGGCTTGGGAAGCGTTGGGGTAGATACGTTCCTATGAGCCATTCGTAGAGTTCTTGGACTGCAGGGACGGCTTCTGGGTTGCACGCGAGGACTTCGTGGCGTTCTTGTTTGAGGAGTTTTGTTCGGATCTGTAGACGTGTACGGTACGTATTATCCATTGCTAGGAGGTCATTCAGAGTAGTGTTCTCGAGGGCTGTCATAGCAGCGTTGTCAGTGCGTGTCATGGGTGATTGGGATTCATGATGGAGACGCTACCCATAGTCATGTGAAACTTCGGTTTGAACGGACGAAGCTTGAGAGGTGCTTCTGTTTCGAGGTTGAAGTTCGGGAGCGGTGTAATGGCATTGTATATGGCTTCTGGGTTTATAGGCTCGATTTTGTTGGTGTTTGGTGATGTTGTCGGCGACCGCGAAGGTCTCTGAATTACCGGTTGGTGTCAATGTCATTAAGGGAAGATGCAATACTGGGGACTTCGTACACTGATAGCCTTTTGTAGTCGATCTCGCTGGAACAATGCCAGAACGATTACTCCCGCCAGCCAGAATAACCATGCTAGCGGCTTATTGACAAGACTAAGTTGATCCATGGTTGTATTCGACTATCTTTCAAGACGTGTCGAGCAGATGGTCTGGATGTATTTGATATCTAAAGCGCCTGCCAAGGACGTAGGGCGTCGTTATGACATCGGGGAGAGTATGGAAGCATGAACTAAGAGACGCTACAAGCGCGGTGACTCTGCTATCAGTCGTGTTGAAGCAAGTGGGATTTGATTGCCTATCAGAGCTAACCCCGCATTCGGGCGGTTACGCTAAGATGTTGTACAAGGGACAGGCCATGTTTAAGCATGCATTCGTTAATCTTCACTCAAGACTGACCCAATACTAGGTGTCAAGGCGAACGATGAGCCGTTACAAGAATATGAAGATGCTTGATTTCACGTTAGAAAGCCCTTCGAAACTGAGAAACCCCCTCAGTCCTTGCCTACGTGCCTTCCGGCTGGATCCGTGTACATGCAGTTGCTTTGGCACAGGCTTGTAGTATATATGGCATGGCGGTTTTATCGGATCGTAAACCGTTACACGACCATGCGCGGCGACGCATGGCGAACTGCTACCAATCCTTCAGCCTCAATGAAGCAGCTTTAGTTTCCACAACAGCCTTGCTAGACGTCTGCCTTGTCGAGTCTACGCTTTGGTGTCTTCGGCCTCAGGATGACCGACAGGCACCAGCTTGCCCACAACTAAGTACTTTTCCTCGAATCTCTCCTCCCATCCCCTCAGCGCATCCATCTGCTCGGCATCCAGACCCTCGAGAGTGTCCAGCGGTCCGTCCAAATCCTTGGTCAACATGTCCTCGTCAAAGCTGCCACAGGCCAGGCCCCTTGAGGCATCGCGGCCAGCGAAGTTTGCATAAGGGCCACCAGGTCCGTAGAAGTTGCGACCGGATGTGACGTCAAAGACACGGCCACGGACAGCGAGGTAGACGGGCATATTATTCAAGCCATTGTAGGGGAAGAGCGAGGGCGGGGTGAAGGTGCGGAAGACGGTTGGCGGCGGCGCCCGCGGGAGGGTTTGCGGGGCGGCTGGCTTGAGGCGGAGATAGACGAGCAGACCGAGGAGAGAGAAGAGGATGATGTTTATCGGGGTGAAGACGGAGGCGCTGGAGGGCTGTGAGCGAGGTGTTGGTGAAGGAGCGGAGCTGGTTGCTTACGCGTGGGTTACCGCTGGCTCCGGCAGAGGTGATGGGAGTGCTATTGCGGTTAGCGCGACGTTGCCCCAGAAGGTGGCTCTTGTAGAGACTAACCATCTGACATGGCTGCGGGTGGTGTGCTACAGCTGTGCTAGAGGGGTGACAGTGAAGGGTGCTGGCGTGGTCGAGGGTCGGCCTTGGAGCTTTGAACGGCGCGGGGAGCTCAATCGACATGACAGCCGATGATGCAACCCCAAAGACTCTCTCAGCACTAACCAGCCATCCATGTCAAACTATCACGGATGTCCGCCGGTTTGACATGCAAGGGCCGAATCCAGACATATGTACAGACAAGATCATCGAATCGCATCCGGCCTGCATCTGCCCGTCAAAGGGGCGCCATCACAGCTGGGAAGCACGGCGGTGCATGTGAGACATAGCCACCGGCCTGCACAACCACGGATGATGACGGTAATCTTAGATACTTCGACTCCACTTGCACCGTGACCGCACAACCGCAAGCACGCGCCCATCTGCGCGCAGACGTTGAGCATCGCGCCGCCGCACCCAGCCCATCCCTGCCGCGCTGCCTCTGAAACAGGGCCCTCTCCAGCCCTGAAACGCGCGACAGCGATTCATTTCCACCGCCCTGGGACGCGCTGATTCGCCCACGCCGCCTCTTGCGCCTCGGCCCTATCCCGTCCAAACATTGTGTCGCAAACCAATTCGCTGCTGTCGAACCGCTGTGTGAAGACAAAGACTTGCGGCACCGGTGCGATATCCTGCCGCTGGCGCTTTGGTCGAGGCGCAGTTCGCGAGTGTTTGTGGGGTGTTCTCCTAGATGCACTGAGCCGGCACTGATACCCGTCGACAACTCTACCTCGACTTGGTCGCCCTCCCTCATTTACCAAAATTACGCCCTCGGTGCTGCTGCAGGGCCCGAAGGATTCACGGCTTGAAGCTTACGTGCTGTTTCTTTGTTTAACCTGCTGCCATCTACCACAACAACAACACAAACAGTCAACACAAACTCCACACCTCTCCCTTTACGCATAATTACACCCGGTACGTACTCATATTCCTTATCTCATCATCAGGTCTTTTGGCCTTGGCACCTGCGTCCTCGACATCGCCCGTTGGTTTATGCGCTTGCCATGCAATCCGGTTCTGGATGAGACGCAATGCCAGGTTGCACAGAAAGAGCTGGTGTTTGTGTCGTTCAGATACAGTAAAGGCATCTGGTAGTGGCCCTCCGCATCTCTGATCGACGGTCCATGTCTCTCGCCTATCGCCCGCACCGACAACCATCTCCACCAGATCTAGAACCAGGCCAAGTCTCGCGATGTCGATGGGTTTCAAAAAGCATCCAACAATCATGCAATCAGTGCAATGGCTCTCAAGGTTGCTGCGAAAAGGGGAGGCTTCCTGAAATAAGTAGCTCGGAGCCGCTGAGAATATCGCCTTCCATACTTCATGATGCTTATGTATACTTGCACCAATATCGAGCCGGGCTAATATTCGTTTCATGCAGATTCGCCCATAATGTGGAAACGATTACAGGGCGCCGTCCGAGATAGGGATAGGCATGCGCAAATAGGAAACCCCGTACTTCTTGAAACCACCTATGACGAGGATCAATTGAAGCGCAATCCCAAAGTGACCGACCTGCAAAATGGCAGTCACCATAATTATGCGCTCCCTCAACTATCGCAGTAAGTATCGCAATTTCGTTTGCTCACTCACCGCTAATTGTCTCGCAGTTTATTGTCTCCCCAGGAACCTCCCAACTACAGAGCCTCAGAAGTACCCACGGCCTCCTCCATCTACTCACAAGACACACTCTGCTACAATAACGACAACCCCACCGGCAGATCGCCCTCCGCATACGAAGACATATCGCCTCCCAGCTCTCCGGAACCGGAACAGTACTCCTCTTTCAACTTACCGCGAAGATTCCGCTCGATGCGTGACGTGTCACCCATGGACGACGATCGCAGAAAACTCGAAGACGATTCCCGCGCGGGCAGCCAGATTCCCGTCCTACGCAGAGCGCCATCTGTCCTACGAAATGGTGACGCTCCACCAGCACCTAAGCAGAAGTTCTGGGAGGGCAAGCTTGCGCCAAACGCGAAAGTGAAGTGGGATGAGTATTCAGGCGAGCCTAATAGTGCAGGGAAGGCCGCTTCAGTCGATCCAGGCTCTTATGCGAAAGGTGTGCCGTCATCAGACCCTAGGCCCATGGGGTATCAGGTTTCAGTCAGTGGTCCTGAGAAAAAGAACACAAGTTTTGGGGAGCGCGTTGGCCGCTTCGGGTCGAAGCGCTCACCACCGCCCGTGGAGCCGTGGAGCCGAGCGACGGGACGATCAGAAATCGCTCCTCCGCTCAAATACCAGCCTGCAGACAAACCACTTCAAATACCACGCAAGACGATTTCACCAAGCACGGACCAAGCGAGGTCAAACGCGCTTGCAGCTGCCATTGATTCTGCACCCAAGCTGCCTGACACTCAAACTGTAACAACCGAAATGGCGCCCAAGGATCCACGCGATAACGATATGCGTTACAACGACGGCATTAAACCCATTGTCCCGCTCAAAGTAGGGAAAAACACGCCTCTTCGAAGCGGTCACATTTCTCCAACCTCACCTTCAGCAGGTCTCGGTATAAGCACATCGTACCCGAGCCCCATCACACCAACCAATCGCACTCAACTGAACCAGTCCCCGGCCACCGTAGAGCCAGTAGAACAGACGCTTTACCCCACCTTGCGGACTGCGACGCCGCCATACAACAAAGAGACATCAGAGAAGGACAAGCACGCACCCATCAGCCGGTTTTCGTGGACTACCTATAACAGTACGGGGACATACCAACACTCACCACCACCTTCACCGCCCAACGGACTCTCGTCTTCGCAAGGAAAGCGCGTCGTAACCGAGCCCATATCGGCCGCTTCCTCGATCCTAAACCGTCGCCGCCCCGTACCCCCCTTAGATAGGGAACCCGCACCCATGGCCAAAGTCTACACCCCGAGCCCGAGATCCCCTTACGCCTCCTCCACCTTCTCCAACTCATCACAAAAATCACAAAAGGCGCTTCCGCTACCTCCTTCCCAACTCAGTGCCATCGACCACATCGCCTACTTGGAATCGCAGCAAGAAGATCTACGCATTCGTCGCAACAATGTGTATCGTTTGCTCAAGGACTTGAACAATGCTGCGCCGCCTAACCCGCTGCTTACCGACTTTAAGAAGGCTCGGGTCGCGGAAGAGAGGAAGAAGGCGTTTCAAGAGGAGTTGGATGAGATTCGCAGGGAGGAGCATGATGTTGGCCTCAAGTTGCATCGCGCGTGGAAGAAGAGGGAGAGGGATGATCCGAACTCGAACGGGAGCGCCCTGTGGGTGAGAAGGGTCACTAGCTAGATGCAGTTGACTCTGTGGCATCGAGTCGGTCTACGATGTGGAGGATTCTCTTCTTTTTCTGGCATTCGCATTTCACACAGCGTACTTGGCGTTACTTTCCAGGTTGCATCTACCTTGGCTCGAAGCCTTGTGGTTATCCAAGCGGATACGTTTTCTTTCAAATTAGCGAGACCTTAGTTATCATACCCCGAATCTCATAACATTCCATTTTATTTTGCAGACTAGTCGACCTCAGGCACAGGCCTAAAGATGGGTGTACGAAGTCAGTGTTTGTCTCACATGCAGTTCGTACATAGGCAATTACTTACAGTCCATTGACTATCATCATTCCCTCCCGTCCCAACATCTTCATTGCTTTTACCGCTTCGTCATGTCGTAATTGCTTCGTCTCTTCGTCCGTTACCAATACGAAATCGTATTTGAGCAATTTTGATCCTTCCTTAACATCATACTCCTTGGCCTGTTCAGCTGTTACGGTATCTAAGCTGATAATGAGAGATTCCTTGACACCAAAGACGGCGTCGGACGTCTCGTAGTCGGAACCACGGACGTATAATGCCCTAAACATGGCGTCAGTAGGCTGTGCAAACGAAGAGGTCTGAAGAGGAGACTCACGTAACCAAGTTATCGAAACCCTCTTTCTCGAACATGAAATGCATATGGCTAGGCCTCCAGCAATGCCTACCCAATTTCTCAAGCAACTTGCCAACAGGCCCGTCGTTGGGAATTGGATACGGTACGGGTACGATACCCTTGAACCAGAATACGCCATCCTTGTCACTCCTTATAACCGCACGGCCATCTGCTTTGTCACCCCTGTTCTCATACTGCACGTCGTATTTGCCTTTGGAGTCTGTTTCCCACACGTCGATCTTGACGTCTGATACGGGCTCGCCGTTCGTGGTTTTGACCGTGCAGAGGACGAGCAGGGACTCGCCGTCGGGATCGGCAGAGATGGAGGTGCCGTTGGAGTCGGAGGGTGCGTCGTGCGTGTGGAACGGACCGAGGACTGTGCCTTCGGTGGAGGAGGCCGGTTTGGGATGGTCTATAGAGTCTACGAGGAGAGAGAGGCCGACAATGTCTGAAAGAAGGATGAATTCCTACAACGTATTAGTACAGCTCGGGTGTCTTGGTCTTGTATCACGAGGATCAGATGGAAACTTACCTGTCGCACGTCTGTGCATATTTGTCCTACCTGGGTAAGGAACTGTATGCCTGCCATCCACTCATCGAAGCTTAGGCGCGTCTCGCGTGCGAAGTCGTGTAGATGCGACACCAGACGCTCCATGACGTACTTGAGGCGCGGGTCTGCGCATTGCGAGTTTATTCGATGCACATTCTCGGTGATGTTTTCGATTGTGAGATCTTTGAGGACGGGAACCGTGGAGGCGTCTGCGCCCTTGCTAGATGCCATGGTGCCGTCTGATGAGACGTGGACGTTGTAGAGGGTTTAGAGTCGAGATTGGGCAAGCTTCAGACGGAAGATGTCACGGTCGTAGAACCAAGCACACGAAGATGAAGATGACTTCACGGTTTCCAAAGGAAAGGACACAACAAGCTTGCGAAGCTATTCGAAGAAGGGAAGTAGTGCACTTGAAGCTAGCTGCGACATTGACGAACGAAAGCAACCGCGAAGCTCGACGCGAAAGCCGCCGAATCGGGCCCCATCTCAAAAGACGTCCGCTGACGATAGCGCAAAGCTCATAGGTCGCGCAACTGCGATGGACAGGGTTGCAGGCGCCGGCAAAGAGTTCAAGAGGTGGAGGTGATGATGTCGGAGGGGCTCTCGGTACCTGGATGCGGGGCGGGGCAGCTTCCAGCGCCAGCTTACCAAGAGCTTACAAGCAGTGGCGGGCGTTACCGGACAAATATCCTTCCTTTGCCAGTCCATATCCTCATCATGAAAATGCTTGACATGTCTACAGTTCCGCTCCCCAACTATCTTTCTTCACTCATTGATCTGCTCTTAATGACTGAACATGCGGCCTGTTGGCTCACTATACACCAGTTATGCCATCATAATTTTGGCTTCTTCATATGATAGCAGCTACTAGCTGCACTCGTGTGCCACTCACTATGCCCCGAAGTTCATCGACAGCTAGTTCTCGAATAGCTATCACGTCGACACCGGCCTGGTCATCTTCCGGAACACGGCACCGAGATTCGTCTCGATCTGTACAACTGCTTCGCAATTAGCCTAAAGGATCTGTGTCGCTCAAGCTGCAGGAACAACACAGTTAATACACGTGCATATGCTGAGAACGAGTTGGATCAATTTCTTCCATATTGCTGTAAAGCGGATCGTGACAGTAACCTATGCGCCGTGATTGTTCCCGCCCATCAACCCAAACGCCGGCCGCGTACCGTCAATCCATGATAAGACCAGGAAAGTGAACATGACTGAGGAAAGTGAAGGGTAACTCTTATTCTACTGTGTTCTCACAGTAGACAGAGGAAAGTGAAAGCTGTTGAACAACTCCATGTGAGATTAGACGTTGTTCTTGGGGTTCTCTGGTGAAGCCTTCCACTGTTAAGTGTTAGCATGGTTACTCATCATTATACGGAGATGACGTACCTTCTTGCCAAGCTCTTGCTGTTGCTCCTTGAAAGAGAGATCCTTGTACTCATCGCGGTGGGCCTTGACTGACATCGTTCGTTAGCGGATCGGTCGTCCCATGAGGTGTTGTTCTTGCGCCTGGAGGAACGCGTCCGAATAACGCGTCAAAACGCGTCAAACGATGCAGACTTACAGTATGCTTGCATCTTGATCATCGCGTTTCTCGCGTTGCCCTTCTTGGCGATGCGACCGCCTTTAGGACCAGCCTTCTTGACACCCGCGGTGCTGGCCGGCTTCGGTGTCGCAGTCTTGGTAGTGGTAGCAGCCATGACGAATAGCAGATACTGATTGAAGGTGGTATTAGTTTGTGAGCGGAGAAAGTGGGTGGAAGTAAGTCGCAGAGGTAGAGCTGTCGTTGTGGTGTTGATGAGAGGTGAGCGTGGACTGTAGGTTTATTGACAGAAGGTGCGACCCAGACCGCGCTAAGCTACACTTGGCCTACCACCCTACTTTATGGATTCGATAGCCTGCCTGGGTATTTGCGCGACGTTAGAAACATAGTCTCGCGTGATTGGCGCAGCTGTTCACTTGAAACATGTAGCAATGTGCGCCCCCAACTGTCTTTCAGAAGCAAGGTATGCGGCATGGAACGCATGATTGTGTCTCCGGAAAGAGACATTGCCATTGCGCGAGCCATGAGCTGACATGAGCGAAATTGTCGCCTTTATAGTCTCACTTTCGTTCGAAGTCAACCGCTCGTCAGACTATGCGGATCCTCGTGTATCTACGACGCAGTTCAATCTCGTGCAATGAATGCGCAATGGCTTCCTCGGTGCTTAAATACGTCGCCCTGTGGTTGATCTCCCGAGAAGTCTAGCACTCTGCAGAGGGACTTCCAACTTAGGGTCCCGGCATCTGAGATACCGAAAGCCGTGTCGATCACCGGTATCCGAAGGCATGCACAGAGGTCCAGCTCTTGAAAACAGCGTGGCAGCATTCCGCCGAACGAGATTCAATTGTAGGGCTGTCTCCAACTACGCTCTCAAGAAACATCTGCCGTCTTCTCTTCCGTTATACGACGATGCCGAGCATCCTGAGAGTCGGTGCCCCCTGTGATCAGAACCGGCCTTTCGATGCCTCGAGAGGCAATGCTGAACTTCCGACGGTGGCCACTCGGGCGCTCTGTGAGGCTGGGAGCGCGTGGTCTCGCTTTTCCGCGAGCGCGTCCGCCGATGACTGGTATCTCGTATGCGCCAGCGCGACAGCAGTATAGGATAAGGTCGTAGACGAGCAGCGCTGCCCATGGGCCGATAGCTACGAGGCCGAGAAAGAGCTATTCGGTATCAGAAGGCAGCTCGCAATTAGAAATGCCGAGCATTACTCACGAATATGCGCGTGATCCAGGTCTCAACCACGGCCAAGTTCGCAGGTAGAATAGAAAGGAATCCCATGGCGGGGCGTAGCGGAGATTGTACACGGACGGGACGAAGATAGAGATAAAGGGGCGTCAATTGGAGGTGCAGAGGTACGAAGGGGCACAGAGTAGTCTCAATCAACTGTTGACACTCAGTAGTCGAGAACACAGAATGCGGTTGATGAAGATGTGTGATGTTCAAGTTTAGTGGAGAGATTGGCCGCCATGAAGCCGCCTCCAGCGGCCGCCGCGAAGTGGATCGCGCTGTGGGCCGCTTTCCCCAGCTCGGCACCGGCACATCACCGACCAGACCCCCTCAACACCAACCACTAAACATCAGATGCAGCTGACATCTCAGCCCTATATGTGAGGCTGTAGAATGGTTCTTCCACTGATTGGATGCCGATTTGGCGTCGATTTTGCGAAGCCAATAAGACATGACAGCCATACCGGCACCCCTCCATGGAGACAGCCCCAAGCACCTCTGTTATTATACAACTCTCTTTTTATACACATTCTAGCACGCTGGATTGCACTCACTTCTGAAAACTGCTAGCACACCCTGACGTACCAGACGCTGACCAGCAGGCTCCCCAAAGACGGGTGCTTGGCTCTGCCCGCGTGCCCACGGTTGCCTGGCCCTACCCACCCCAACTTCTGAGCCTTGTCAGACTACCCACGAAATCTCTCCATTGAGTCAAAGGCTTTGAACTTTTGGCATACCTTACGAACTACCCAACACTTCGCACAACTTCTCAGTCGCTTACATCGGCACCTTGATTTGATTGCGACGCCTCACCAGCAGCCTCGCTGCTACACCCGGAGGCCTCACATTAACCACCAAGCTGCATAGCACTCCTGAGGGTAGCGCAGGGACTTCCAACTCGCTTCTTTGTGCATTCCCGTCCAAATTCAACATGGACGGTCTCTCCTTTTTAGACGAGCACATGGAGCGGGGCCAGAGCAATGCGACGTTGAAGATAGTCCTCCCCAGCGGAGAGGTCCGTCAGATCTCCGATCGCATCTGCCCGTTCAAGTTCTTGGACAGATGTCAGTAATGTCCCGTACAGTTGCATGCCAACATCTACTGACTTCGTACACCCATATACTAGGTCCGCTCCTGTACCACGCCTTTGAGTACGGTTTCCAGAGTCGCTTACAAGCGAGTATTGAGGCCCTATCCGAGCATGCTGTCGTCTCGCTTCTTCGGTTCTGCTACACTGGTAGCTATCTTCCGCCTCGAGCGGACTATGATCCAGTGTCGTTTCTTCCACATGCCGAGACGTACAAGATAGCCGAGGATTTCGATGTTCCGGAATTGCAACTTCTCGCGCATGGCAACTTCTCGTGCCAGCTCGAATTCGCCTGCTGTGTACCCGCCGCGCCCCATGACTTGGTCGAGACTATTCGTTTTGTATATCGTCACTATGCCAGTCAGCAGGCTCGTCGGGAGCACGACCTCGTTCCGTCACTTCTCAACTACTGCATCTCAAATTTCCTCTACCACAAGCTAGGAGAGGATGTTGAGTTTCTCAAGATCGCTGCTGAAATCCCGGACTTCCGCCAGGACCTATGTCGCACGAACATGGAACGCAATTTCCAGGATGAGTGTAAGACACTACAAGTAGATTCACATCCTACGCTAACTATCATAGGTGCATTCGACATTGTGCGGTTATGTCTCGACACTCTCCAGGTTCAACCTTGCGATCGTCCGACTCTCCTTGCGTCAAGGGACCTACCAGATGAGATGATGTGCGATACTCTTCCGGAAACACCCAGCCCTTCATGCTACCCATCTGGCGAGAACTTTACAGCTGGAGAGACCGATCAAGACAACATGGTCGATTCCGGAATCCTTACATTTGTTCGTCGCCCCAAGGTTGCACAGCCAGCTACGATCCAAGAGTCCGACGAGGAGTGTCTCGAATACGATCAGGGATTCACGTTGGTGTCCCGCCCCAAAGTCCAGAGCCTGAATACGTTCGACGAACCGATGTCTAGCCCTGAGTTGACTTCTCGTCCGGTGGTCGACATACTAGCCGCGACTGGCACCGACTACTCCAGCGACGACGAACCAATGTCCAGCCCCGAGTTGATCCCCACTCCCGTAGTTGATATACTATCCGCTACCGGGACCGACTACTCTAGCGATGAAGAGTGGACACAGATCTGATAGGGCCGATACGCCCCGTGGCTAGAGGGCGCTCTGGTCATGATGGCATGCGGCGTTATTGATGGGATATAGGTATCTCACGAAGTTATTGATATTGAATTTGCTTTGGCATCATGGTGTTTCAAGTTGGGTTTAAATTGTTTAGGAAGGGGCGTTTCACTTGTAAGGAATCACACAAGGGAAAAGTCGCATAAGCGCAAGAGTCTGCTTTGAGAACTCATTAACACATTGTTTTACATCCAAACTTTAAGAACTCTTGTACTAGAACATAGCAGTACTATCTGTTCCTTTTTTTCAATATTATCAAGTCATGTCTCTGAATCCACAGTCTTCACCATGCGCCAGGGATCGTAGTGTAATTCCCTCTATCCTCCGACACCACTGCCTGAGAAGCCCGTTGCGGCCTGGCCTCCCATCTCGAATACGGCACCATCTCTGACATCGCATTCCGCTGTACAGCTCTTCCTTGCGCGTCGTGATGTTTCCTCGGCGCATCGATATCGATACCAGAAAAAGCTCCACAGCTCGAGGTAAAATTTGGTCGTTGCGCCTGACCATGCTTCGCATCCTGGCGCTGAATTTTCTTCTGTCTGCTTTTCGTTGTGAGACGCACCGTGGGGAAGCACAAGCGCTGAACGGTTTCGATGGCTCTCTTATCAACGAGGTATGGATCCCATTGCCGGAGCATGCTCAAGACGTCAATGACGAAACTTTGGCAGTTGGTAGTGGCCACTTTGTATGTGAACTCTCGTAGAACCCTCTCTTTTGCCGCTTCAATCTTTCTGAACGAAGATTGTGCGCCGTGGATTATTGTGGCGTCTGATCCCTTGTCCATCAAATCACCGATCTTGACAAAACTCTCCCGGTTGCATTCGAAGACGTTCTGGTGCGAAGCGCTTCTTGGGAAGGTTTGGTCAAGAAGTAACGCGCCGCGGTTTGGTCGCTCGTTTATGTAGTTTACTTCCCATGTTGTACCAGTCAGCTGGTTTGTGCCATCGTCAAGGAAGAGTCTCCAGTGTGCGGTGTTGGAGCCTGGGCTTGCGCTGGTGAGGTAGAGTTGGCAGATTTTGGAGGAGTAGCGTGGGACACTGCTGGACGAGCTTGATTCGATGCTCTTGCTGGCTGAAGAACCCATATCTTCGATAGGGTAGAGTTGCTCTTGTCTTAATGTAGTGTTGGTTTGTGATGGGAGGATGGAAGAGTTGGAAGACTTTGGAAAAGGAGATGAGAAATTGCAGAGTATTTATGCGAGGCGAAAAATGAGTCAAGGGCAAAACTTTGGCATGTTATTATCTCGGAACGATCTATTGGGCACATGGCGGGTCCTTATATCTGGCTTGCATTCCTATAGGTAGCGTGTTAGTGGTCATAGTTGCACTATGGAACCAGAAAAAGCCAATGACCATGGCCAAAGTGTCCTGCAAATGACGTGCATCGGATTATGGATGACAGGACTCCTCATGGCTTCACAGAGACCTGGAGCGGATGGGGCAGATTTCGGGTACGTTGATTCATGTTCGCTGCAGCTAGTCTGCGAACAGAGCCGCCCATGGAGTACATGACAAACCATAGCCACAAATAATCAGATATACGAAGTCCATATGTACGGGAAGGACTTTTTTGATGTTACAGGAAAATTAGGCCACCTTATGCATTTGAGATGGCAATAAGGAATCCAGCATAAAGGAAACCGCCCTCTCGTAATGGCCAGTGGACCGAGAAGGGATCGCATCAGAAAACAGCAATTACATGGAACATCCAAATGAAACCGGGAAGCAGGAAACACATAATCAGTCTCGTGGGTCCATGCCGCACACTCAATCCTCCGTTCGTCTTTCGGCTCCGTCACTGCATAATCCATATCCGTGGGCATGATGGTCCCGGAGGTTCGTGTTCCAGGAGATGAGCAGTCTTCAGGAATGTTGACACTCACTTGATCGATATCAGCAAGTGCTTTGAACCAGATACGCGATGGACCCAACTTACATCGTGCGCCTAGTAGCGGCGGGGTGGGTAATCAGCCGCTGCACCTTCGTAAGGTGGGCGGCCTCCGGGGCTACGGGGACGAGCACCACGTGGGGACGGTGGTCGTCCGCCTTCGTAAGGGCGTCCATGACCGTTCATGTATGGGTCATCGTAACCACGGGGAGGAGGTCGGGCCCTAGCATCATAAGGATCGTCAGGGTAACGCGCGCGCGGTGGGCCATACTCATCAGGCATGCGACCACGAGGCGGCGAACGTCCATAACCACCATCACGCCTGTCATAAAACTCGCGGGGAGGTGTGCGTCGGCGATAGTCATCGCGGCGGGGGCTGTAGCCACGAGGGGGACCGCGACGGTCGTAGTAGTCGTCATATGGCGCGGGTGGGTATCCGCCACCGCGACGGCCCATGGGGGAGCGGGATCGGTATCTATCACGGCCCCGGTCATCAGGACCACCAGGGCCTCCGTAAGGAGCGCGAGGCTTGAAAGGTGGAGGTGGGGGAGGATCGGAGACGTCCTGGATACAGGTAACTTCCTGCCCCTTGAACTCACGGCGGTCCAGCTTCTCCACTGCGGTCTTCAGATCGGCGGCCGTCTCATACTCTACGAATCTGCGCGATGGTTTAGTACGTGTGCCTAGCTACAGTATGTGTCCACTCACCCAGAGCCATCCCGTTCGCGGCCAACTTCGGAGTAGACGACGTCCAATCCAGACTGGCGGGCGAAATCTTTGAGGTCCTATAAGTTCGAAGTTAAGCGAGGCCCAAATCCAGAATGTATAACGGGAAGCAAGCGAGAACAAAGCCATTTCTGGTCCAGGAACGGTGCGCTGGCGCTAACAGGGAACTGAGGAAATCCAATGATCGGGGAGTCTGACCTGCCAGCTGGTCTCCACAGGAAGATTTGCTATTCTCATCCGGTATGGTGTGCGCCTAGGACGCGGGGGAACGCGCTCATGGGGAGTGAAGTTCTCGTTACGGGCACGCGAGCCGCGAGCGAACTGGACGATGAGGCGCTCGCCCATGAAATCGGTACCATCTTTGAATCAGTTAGAGATGCATGTCCGGACACATACACATAAGAGTTACATACGGAATGCTGCATACGAGTTAGCACGTGTTCAGCCGATCGGCGCGTAGTTGAAGCTTACCAGGGACGACATCACGAGCATCCATTGCGTCCTTGTACTCGATGAAGCCGAATCCGTTCATGAGCTTGATCTCAGTGATCTCGCCAGTGCCGTGCGACGCGAAGTGGCCTTCGACATCGGCCTTGGTGGCATTGCGCGGGAGGTTGCCTAGGTAGAGGCGCGTGGACGATACCTCGGTCATGGTAGCGGCTGTTGCGGTAGAGCTTTATCCTAAAGATAACCTAGTCTGGAGAGAATCGTGAGCAAATATCCATGAGCAAGCGGGAAGCCATCGAGGAAGCGCGCATGGTGCCTGCCAGTGACGGGGTGACTCGGTATCAAAGACGCGACGCCAGAAAGCCAGTGTCCAGCGGCGTGCGCAACTACAGGAACCAGGAAGACGCGCAAGGAATTTCCAGTGCATGCAATACAGGCGGCTAGTCGTACCTTGGAGATAGAGTCGGGCGCTGGAAGCAGGGTGGCCGTGAAGAACCTGAGAGCTTGAGGACCAGGAAGAAGCCGGGTGAGTGCAGAAGGCGCGTCCTTGAATCTGGGGCACCGGAATTAGTAAGCCCAGTATCGCGACCACGAATTGCAAGTGCAGATGAGGGCCGAGCAGCTATCGATGTAAGAGGCCCCGGCGAGGTTGATGGGTGGACGGTGACGAAGGGTGGAGAAGGAAGTTCGCCCAACGCCTCACTCGCCCTAGCGTTCCAAGCTTCGGGCACGGACATCACGTGTGCCTTGCCTCGAGCCATGTATGGGACCGCACGACCTTTCAAGGCACCCAGTGAAATGTCACTTCTTTCAAGCAGATAGTTCAATGCTGTTTGCTCATAGGATCGTGTGAACGCAGTTGAATCCCGCCCAGGCTTCAACCGCGCGCCGAACAAGGCGACTGATCACTCGATCCCTACAAACCTCGGAAGGTCACTTGGGCAGCAACCATACTCGGGCTGACGTTGAAATCTGATATGTACACACACGGTTTGCCCTAATATACAGGTCCTCTCATTGCGTGGACGGCAGCTAAGCCATGATCTCTATCTCGGCGTCCGTATTAAGTAAGTACGTACTTTGGTCCCTCGCCACCTTGGGGTGTTTGCCAGTTGATGTCCTGGTCCGGCACTTTGATATCGCAAGTCTTGCAGTGGACGCAGCTGCATACAGTTAGCGGTCTTCTAAGTAATCGCGATATCTAGACCTACTTTTGGGCGTTGATTTGGAACCTGACGCCCAGCTCTTTGCTGTCGTCCTCCACATACTCGTAGACGCCGGCGGGGCAGAACCGGTTTTCTACACCCTTGTACCTGGGCCATTCTTTCTGGGCATGCGCATCGTAGTCTTTGACCTGGAGATGGCAGGGCTGGTCCTCCTCGTGATTCGTGCCACTTCGGCTGACGCTCGTCAATATGTCGAAGCTGATCTTACCGTCCGGCTTGGGGTATTCTATCTTGGGGCACTCGTCCGCCGTCTTGGTCGCTGCGTGATCAGGCTTGCCATGCTTCAATGTCCACGGTGCCTTGCCTCGAAGAACGTAGGCCTCCAGACCAGAGTACATGATACCTCCGTAAATACCTAGTGGTGTGTGGAAAGACGGGCGCATGTTGCGCACAGTCTTTAGTTCCGACCAAATTGACGACTTGCGCATCTTGTCCTCGTAGTCATATAGAAACACGGTACCGCCGTCTGCATTGGCTTGTAGGGCGTCCCAAGTCGCCTCAGCAGCTAACATACCGGACCTCATTGCATTGTGCGTGCCCTTGATCTTGGGCAGGTTGAGCAAGCCTGCGGCGTCTCCAAGCAGTGCGCCACCAGGGAAGGCCAGTTTTGGTATGGACTGGAAGCCGCCCTCAATCAGCGTTCTCGCGCCGTATGATATACACTTGCCGCCTTCCAGTACGTCCTTGTAGTAAGGGTGGTGCTTCATCTTCTGGAACTCGCCATAGGGAGCCAACCAGGGGTTCGGGTAGTCGAGCCCAACAACGAGACCAATGCTGACGAGGTTGTCGCCAAAGTGATACATCCAGCCACCGCCATAGGTATCCTTCGGCAGTGGGTAGCCCATCGAGTGAACCACCAGTCCAGACTTGAATTTCTCGGGCTGCACCTCCCAGACTTCCTTGATGCCAAGTCCGTAGGTCTGATGTTGGCTATCTCGCCTCAGATCGTACTTCTTGATGATTTGCTTCGACAAGCTGCCATGGCAACCCTCACCAAGCAATGTGACGCGTGCATGGAACTCCATTCCTCGCTCGAATGAGTCTTTGGCCTTGCCTTCACGCGATATGCCGAGGTCGTTGGTAGCTACGCCTTGTACGACACCCTCGTGGTTGTACAGTACCTCCGACGCAGCGAACCCGGGGTAAACCTCGACACCAACTTCCTCTGCGCGCTCGCCCAGCCACTTGACCATCTGGTTCAAGCTTATTATGTAATTGCCGTGGTTGTTCATCTGCGGAGGCTTGGGTAGAGGGATGGCGCTGTTCTTGGTCATGAAGAACATATGGTCTTCTTTGGCGGGGGTGATGTCGGCGAAGCGGTTCAGGTTGTCCTCTGATCTCCAGTCAGGCAGTAGCTCGTCGAGGGCAGAGGGCTCTATCACGTTCCCAGACACGATGTGATCGCCCAACTCGCCCGCCTTCTCCAACACCAGAACCCTGAAGTCTTCATTGCCGGCCGCTGTCGCAAGCTGCTTTAGCTTGATGGCGGCGGACAGACCTGCGGGGCCACCACCCACGATGAGAACATCGACCTCGTCCGATTCGCGCTCTATCGACTTGGGATCGAATGTGTCGTCTACGGCGGCGAGTCGTGTGCGTAGCGTCGTGGAAAGAGCTCTTCTTTGGCCGGCAATCCGTACTGCGGGACGGTACAGGCTGGATACGTTTCGTCGCGGTAATGATGCACATGCAAGTGGTCTTGATGCTATGCGCGTGGATCGCGAGGCTGCGAGCAACTGTCGCGTCGCGGAAGCGGGGACTGATCTGGTGGCCATGATGCAGGACGTGTTGGAGAGGCAAACAAATGTATTGTATGCGAAAGTAAGCAAGTTGACGAAATTTTTGCGCTTCCTACGAGTCCGACCGGCGGCGCACTACAGACTAGAAGCGACAGTGCTCAATACTGTGGAATGCGACAGAATTGCAGCATTGGACATGTACGCTCTTAGCCAACGCCAAAACCTCGACATGACGATATCCAAAAGTCGCAGCCGAGGCTACAAGGCTAAGTGCGGGATTGCAATACCGAGCACCCCATTGGCCCAGTCCACCTTCATTCCTTCTCTCCGCACATGTCAAAAGCACCACATCCGAATATCCTCTCTGTGCGATCACTCTCATGTCAACATCTTCACGCGCAGTAGTGCGCGTGCTCGGTCTCTCTGACAAATGTCTCGACATGACGCCGTGGTTCACAGGGTATAGCAACATCAGGGTACTCGCGCAGAGCAAAGTACTGTCATGCCTACCAAGAAGGCTGAGCCAGCAAACTGCGAAGACAATTTGGAATCATCACAGAAGTTTGGGCAGCAGCCTCCTGCAGTTTCTCATATTCAAGCAGTCGCTTAGGTTTTCCTCCGAGCGCGTCGGCGTGCCTGAAACCGGGAGAGAGTCAGGCCCTTGTATGCCTGCAAACCTCAGTCGTACACTAAACTTATGCGTTTAGGAAGGCATCTCTCCGCATAGATCGCCCCTGCCCCGTCTGCAACATGTTCTCAAACTACACACGTTCGACCCCCATCCTGGATCTTCGCCATGACGACGACTCTACCGGCATGGAGCTTGCGTCACCTCTTTCTTCCGTAATCGTACGCTCTGCTTCATGCGTTTGATTCGACCGTTTCCAGCCAAGCCAGGGACCCGATCCCATGTCACACTCGATCTCCCGCTGTCATGCGAGACAAGGCTTTCGTGCCTGTGAGAGAATTGTGGGGAGGACCGACGGTCTTCACTTGAGCCTGGCCTTTTCAAGGCATCCTCCAACGGCGCATGTATGACATGCACGGCAAGCAGCAAATGATCGTCCCAACAATCGCGGCCTTGTCTATTTTGGACAGAGTCTCAGTCAAGCATTCGTGGAGCTCAAATAAGAAAACACTCTTATATAAACCAGTCTCCTCAGGCGGATATCACGGCACGCTCAGCTTCAATCTTCAAACCATTCCTTCGTGCAGAGCACTATCTGTTTATTTCTATTCTCAAGAGCTGTGCTCATTTTACGTTTCGACACACCTCGTTTCAATCCTTCAAGATCAACCCCATACCATCACAATGAAGACTTCCATCTCCCTTCTCACTCTCCTCTCAGCCTCCTTCGTGGCAGCAGCTCCAGCGCCTTTCGTGGGCCAGGGACCTGTAGTCGCCGCTGGCACCGAGAATGTAGTCATGCCCTCTACAAACTTCGGTCGCCGCGAGGAAGACGTTGTGCAGAAGTTTGGCGAGAAAGCCCTCAAGCTCCGCGGTGCGCTCTTGGCAGCACGCGGTGGCATGGGCAAAGATAATGCTAATGCCGACGCCGAAGGTGCCAATGCTGAGGATGCTGCGGCGGCTGGCAACAATGGCGCTCAGGATCAGGCTGCACAGGATGCTGCCGATGCTGAGGAGGCCGCTCAGGGCAATGGCAAGGGCAAGGGCAAGAATGCCGATAAGCAAGCCGCTCAAGCAGGTACGTCTTGTCACAATCCTTTCCAAAGACTTCATTGACCCTCGATAGCCAAAGAGCAACAAGCTGCTGCCGATGCTCAGGCACAGCAGGATGCTGCCGCCGCCGAGATGATGAACCAGGGCCAGGCGCAGAATGCAACCGAGCAGATGGGAGCAGCAGACCAAGCTGCCGCCGATCAACAGGCTCAACAGGATGCTGCTGCGGGCATGAACCAAGACCAAGCAGAGAATGCGAACGACCAGCAGGCAGCGGACCAAGCGGCTGCTGACCAGCAGGCCGAGCAGGGCGCCGCCAACGGTATGGACCAAGCCACGGCCGACCAACAGGTATGTTTCAACACCCAGATCTCATATCAGAATGACTTATTGACTCTACCAGGCTGCTCAGGATGCCAAGCAGAACCAGGGTGCTATGGATCAAGCCGCAGCTGGCCAGCAAGAGGCTGCCATGGAAGCTGATCAGGCTGCCGCGGAGCAAGGCAACGGAAAGCAGCAACAGCAACAGGATGCCGTGGACCAAGCCGCAGCCGACCAGCAAGCCGCTCAACAGCAGGAGGGTGCTATGGGAGCCGACCAGCAGGCCGCCCAACAGGAGGGCGCCATGGACCAAGCCGCAGCTGATGAACAAGCCGCTCAACAGCAAGACGGCGCCATGGGAGCCGACCAGAATGCTGCACAGCAAAAGGGAGGCATGAACCAAGCCGCAGCTGATCAGCAAGCCGCAGCCGATGAGCAAGCCGCACAGCAGCAAGATGGCGCCATGGGAGCCGCCGAGCAGGACAAGGCACAGCAGCAACAGCAGGAGCTCGAGCAGGCCGCCGCCGAGCAGATGGCCGCTCAGCAGCAAGCCGACCAGCAGCAGAAGGAGAAGGACCAGGCCCAGATGGCAGCAGACCAGGCTCAGATGCAACAAGATGCCGCCAACGGCGCCAACGGAATGGACCAAGCTGCCGCTGATCAAGCTGCCGCTGACCAAGCCGCTCAAGCTGGAAGTAAGTGACATCCTCTCCATAAACCTTTCATCTACTAACAATCTCAGACGCTACTGGAGTCGTTGACGCTGGAGCCGCCGCCGGAGCCGCTGCCAATGGTACCGAGGCAAACAACGAAAACGGCAAGGGCAAGGGCAATGGCAAGAACAACGGCAAGGGCAAAGGAAAGGGAGAGGGCAAGGCCAACGGCAAGAACAACGGCAACAATGGCGTTGGACAGCTCCTCCAGGAAGCCGAAGCCGCTCTCCAGGCTGGTGGACAGCAGGGCCAACAGCAGGGTGGAGCCGGCGGTATCGAGGGCCTCCTCAGCAGCCTCCTCGGTGGCGGTGCTGGAGGTGCCGGCGCTGGAGCCGCTGCCGGTGCTGGTGCTGGAGCTGGAGCTGGCCAACAGAAGGCTGGTGGCATCGCAGGCCTCGACTTGAGCAGCCTCGGCATCGGACGCCGCTCGAAGAGGACCACCTTCCGTGCTTAGATATGAGAGACGACTGGGAGCTCATCGTTGAACGATGGAGTCCCACCACCCATGTAACCTTATGATTGTCACTGCTTCTAGATGAAGTATACAGCGAATAGATGAGTAGTAATGCCAACCCAAAATCATCATCGTTTCCCTCAAGTGCCTGTGCTCTGCCCCTTGGAATTGATTTACACATACTCTTCTCCCTCCATCCAGCCCAGCTGCTTCCACATATGCAGCTTATCCCACTCCTTGATCCATCCTTTGATCTTGCCATCTTCCACCTCGAAGATAGCTGCAGCATGCCATGCTGCCTTGTTCCCACTCGCCTTGATACCATTGTGTGCCTCGCCGCAGTGACTTCCACTAGCACTGTACCTCAGGCACACATGCCCACCTTTTGCGAAGATGACGTCGTAAGAGTCGATGTGTAGATCTGATACCGCTGCCATGACATTGGAATGCGACTCGGCGTATTCTTGGGGCGAGTTGACGCCGGGGAAGGTGGTTGGGGCGATGAAGTAGGCGTTTTCATGGCAGAGATGGGCAACGGTTTCGGCACCTTTGTTCTCCTTAGGTGAGTAGGCGAGGCGCATGTATTCTTTAACTATGTTGACATTGTTCTGTTGGGAGGTGTCAACGACATGTTGATACGTAGAGGTAGCTTTGACGAAGTCTTACTTGCTCCTCCTCGGTTTGAGATGTGCTCTGCTTAACGGGTGGATACTTTGTGTCTGACATTGTGATTTTTCCTGGCTTACCATGTGACGATGGTGACGCGGAGGGGTCATGGAGTGGCTATTATACGATATATGCTTGATGACGGCACGGCTTCATGATGATGTCATTCCTACAAGGCCTGAGACGATCACGGGAACATGATGGTACAGATACTGGATAGAAGGACAGTTTATTGGGGCTTGAGGTGGTGGACAACCGTAGCAGTGGAATATACGTAGTATTCTGTTACGTGGTCTACAAGTCGAGCGACGCTTTGGTATAGCTGCCGTGATATGGCATACGCTAGATATGCTCGAAACCAAACCAGAGTAGTAACCCACCTGAATGCTGATGATCCTAAGCCTTGAGCACTGATGTATACGAGGCTACGCGAACAAGCCTGTCCTTCTTCTCATACGCGTTCGACGCGTTGTCGCGTGGTCATGTGAGGCCCAAGAGAATACCTGCATGACGCTACTTGGTATGCGCGTGGTGCGATACGAAGGGATCTGAGCCGATGCCGCGTCTTTCCTAAAAGAACTATAGAAGGCATGCATCATCGTCGAAGCTTCGTCGGTCGGGCTTTGTGTGTCTGTCTACAATATCAGCGCCTGTTCATCTACCAGTGAAGGGCTGGCGTACACCGACGAAGCATCACGAGCCCTGGGCAAGAGCCAGGTCGAGTGCATCCATGCAGTCGACAGACATGCGTCCTATAATGGATCAATCGTAGTCCGGACGGCGTCTCAGCCGGTCATACTCTGGTCTCCGTCTGCATCCTCTGCCTGCGCGACTGGCCGACCGAGCTCCGCCAAGGAAGTCTTCAGCCGCGCAATACGCGCCTCGAGATAGTCAATCTCATCTTCTTGGTCCTCGCACGTGCGGTCCATGTCAGGCAAGGCCGTCACTGCGCGTCGTGCCTTTTGTATCTTGAGACGGATGTCGTTGGCGGCGGTCGCAACATGTTGGATCTCAAGAGGCCCTTCGGCGGCAAGCTGTGCGGGTATGGGTGTGGCTGCGGGCGGCTGAGCAGGCGCCTCGAGTATGCGCTTGAGCAGCTTGTGGAGGTCGGGGAGGATGTCAAACGTCGAGGGCGGAGGGAGGGCCGGGGTGCTCGCGGTCGGGGGTGGGGGCAGCGCTGGCGTTGCAGAGCCCGTGGGTGCAACTGAGGCTCGCGCTGAGGCGGGCGCATATGGCGTTGCGGCTCCGGACATGGTCGCGACGTCTTGCGAATTGGCGCGCAACAATGTCTAGCGTGGTGTTGCAGCTGTGGTCGCGACGACGCGTGGACGGGATGACGCTCCTTCCACGGGTAAGGCTGGCTGCAAGGGTGGTGATTGGATGGCGATTCCGTGGGCGATAATCGCTTTCGCTGTCTGATACGCGTTTCCAGATGTCAAAGCGATCGCCAAATAGCGCGGCTGCTGGTGTCACTCGAGATAAGTTCTGGCCGTGGGTTGTGGGGGGAATGTGGGCCTTTTGGCGGAAAGATTGTGACGTTGGCCGGCGATGCTTTTTTGAAGTCGACTGTTTTAGCCCCGCCAACCCTGCCCCTCCGTCAACAAGCCATTCACTGCTCCTTCCTCAACAACCCTCAAACCTTATTGCCTTGATAACTTCTTGGGTTTCATCGTTCCTTCTCCCCGGATTGACCTCATCAGCCCGCAATCATGGCCAAAGTCGACCAGAAGACGGTCCTCATTGTCATTGATGGCTGGGGTGTCGCGACTGAGAACTCGCGCAAAGATGGCGATGCTATCCTTGCTGCAGACACGCCCACCATGGACGAATTCGCAAAGGAGGGCTCCAAGACTGCCCAGGGTTACACCGAACTCGAGGCCTCTTCTCTCGCAGTCGGCCTGCCCGAAGGCCTGATGGGCAACAGCGAAGTCGGCCACCTGAACATTGGCGCCGGACGCGTCGTATGGCAAGACTCCGTCCGCATCGGACAGACCATTAAGAATGGAAAGTTGAAGGATGTAGACAACATCAAGAAGTCGTTCCAGCGCGCCATTGACGGTAACGGAAGGCTCCACTTCTGCGGTCTGGTTTCCGATGGTGGTGTCCACTCGCACATGGACCACCTCATTGCGCTCCTCAAGGTTGCAAAGGACCAGGGTGTCAAGGAGGCCTACATTCACTTCTTCGGTGACGGCCGAGATACCGACCCCAAGTCCGCGGTCGGATACATGGAGACTCTGCTGAAGGCGACCAAGGAGATTGGCCTGGGCGACATCGCGACAGTGGTCGGACGGTACTACATCATGGACCGCGACAAGAGGTGGGACCGTGTCGAGCTTGGTATGAAGGGTTTGGTCACTGGAGAGGGCGAGGAGAGCAGCGACCCCGTCGCAACCATCAAGGAGCGATACGCAAAAGACGAGAACGACGAGTTTCTGAAGCCCATCATTGTTGGAGGAAAGGAGCGAAGAATTCAAGGTATAACACTACGCTGAGCACCTGCATGTCTTCTTGCTGATTCGTCCAGACAACGACACCGTGTTCTTTTTCAACTACCGTTCCGACCGTGTTCGAGAAATCACTCAGCTGTTGGGTGATGTCGACCGCTCGCCCAAGCCCGAATTCCCGTACCCGCAGAACATCCACCTCACCACCATGACCTCGTACAACCCCAAATACACTTTCAACGTTGCTTTCGAGCCCCAGAGGATGACGGATGTTCTTGCCGAGACACTAGGAAAGCAGGGCGTCAAGCAGTGTCACGTTGCGGAGACCGAGAAGTATGCTCACGTAACCTTCTTCTTCAACGGTGGTGTCGAGAAGCAGTTCGAGAACGAGGAACGCGAGATGGTTCCCTCGCCCAGGGTAGCCACGTACGACCTAGAGCCGAAGATGAGTGCCATGGCTGTCGCAGAGAAGCTGTGCGAGCGCATCCAAACAGGCAAATTCGAGTTCCTCATGAACAACTTCGCGCCACCAGACATGGTCGGCCACACAGGTGTTTACAAGGCAGCCATCGAGGCCTGCACAGAGACCGACAAGGCTATCAAGAAGGTGTACGAACAGTGCAAGGAGAGCGGATACGTTATGTTTGTCACTGCCGATCACGGGTAAGTCCGCATCGCTGCACCTTTCGAGACAGTGCTAACAGGTTACAAGTAACGCGGAGGAGATGCTTACAGAGGAGGGCACACCCAAGACCTCCCACACTACCAACAAGGTGCCTTTCGTCATGGCCAACGCCCCAGAAGGCTGGAGCCTAAAGAAGACTGACGGCGTGCTTGGTGACGTCGCGCCTACCCTACTTGCGACTATGGGTCTTCAGCAGCCTGAAGATATGGACGGTCACAGCTTGCTTGTCAAGTCATAGGGTGTCATTTGTAATGAAGTTGTGAGACGAAAGTTTGAGATGCTTCGTCCTGAAAGTTTGCCTTCTTAGATTCATACACATATAGACGACACGAGCTATGATGTATAGAACCATGCATAGAACAATTTTGACAAGCAGCGACGCGCATAGCCATTGCTTTTCAGAGACCTTTCTTCCAGCTGTGGATTGATGGATGTTGCGATTAATGCTAGGATGATTGATCCCGGCTGAGCGGCTATGCGCTTGGCAACAGGGGTAAAGTCACCGGCGGGGAATCGTGTGGACCCCTCCTTACGTACTCCAGGGCGCGATAGCCTTCTTTTCGACACTCCCATGGCTTCGTAGCTGAATCCTCTATATTTACACTATTCGCGACACAGTTCATTGTACCGTCAACAGGCAGACTGGCCCCAATCTTGATCATCGCCAACACTATCCCGTCGCGTGCCATCAAGCAGCTCTACGCACGACCACCAACGTCGATCATAAGCCCATCGACTACCCTCAACTCGCTATTAACTTTCGCTATCACTACGCGATATCTACGCTGTGACACATGTTGTCATAACGTCACATCGCGCTTCCCCGACAACATCACCTGTCGGTTCCATTGTTTTCGAAACCCAACCTGAGGCATCGGTGCCCGACCACGCCCTCCCCAGGCCCTCGTAATCGCGACACGCACACGGCACGCCTACTGCAAACACTCCCCATCACGTCAGCTCTCTGAAAAGCGATTCGAACTTAACAATGGCAACTAGAACTTCCAACGGTGCGTCTGGAGCGCAGGGCGCGCAGACTGCGGCGCAAGTGCAGCCTTGCAGATACAAGACCGGCAAGACATTGGGCGCAGGCAGCTACTCTGTAGTCAAGGAGTGCGTGCATATCGACACGGGAAGATACTATGCGGCCAAGGTCATCAACAAGCGGCTCATGGCAGGCCGAGAGCACATGGTCAGCTCAGCCTTAAGCAACTGATGAACAATGAGACTGACAGGTACCAGGTCAGGAACGAAATCGCTGTCTTGAAAAGAGTATCCATGGGCCACAGGAACATTTTGACGCTTGTCGACTACTTCGAGACTATGAACAACCGTACGTGTTAGGCTTGCCTGGGCTGAATCTCCAGCTGACCTCTGCCATAGTGTACCTCGTTACCGACCTTGCGCTTGGAGGCGAACTATTCGACCGTATCTGCCGAAAGGGCAACTACTACGAATCCGATGCTGGCGATCTGATCCGTGCGACTCTTTCTGCTGTCGCATACCTCCACGACCACGGCATCGTACATCGAGACTTGAAACCCGAGAACCTATTGTTCCGAACTCCAGAAGACAACGCTGATTTGTTGATTGCCGACTTCGGACTGTCTCGCATTATGGATGAAGAGCAATTCCATGTCCTGACGACGACCTGCGGAACACCAGGATACATGGCACCTGAGATTTTCAGAAAGACTGGGCATGGAAAGCCAGTGTAAGATATACTGCACAACTTTGCGATCCATTGCTGACTCTGTTGGTAGTGACATCTGGGCGATTGGAGTTATTACCTACTTTCTCCTCTGCGGTTACACTCCGTTCGACCGCGACTCCAACCTCGAAGAGATGCAGGCCATCTTAGTCGCAGACTACTCCTTCACACCATTGGAATACTGGAGAGGTGTCTCCCTTACTGCCCGCGAGTTCATCCGCCGATGCTTGACCGTCGACCCCGCCGCCCGCATGACAGCCCATGAAGCGCTCTCACATCCTTGGATCACCGAGCTTGGCAAGAACAACGCTGATGGAGAGGAGGACCTACTGCCCACTGTCAAGAAGAACTTTAACGCGCGCCGCACACTACACGCAGCTATCGACACGATTCGCGCCATCAACCAGCTGAGAGCAGGTGGTGCCGCTGGCATGATGGATGGCCAGCGATCCGCTGAACCACGGAGAGGAGCCCCTCATGCCAACATTCCTCAACCCGCGGAGGAGCCTGATGACCCTATGGAGATCGACAGCAGAGGAAACGGCCACGGCCAGACTGAAGAGATGATACAGGAGCAAGAGCGGAGGATTAGAGAGACTCAGCAAGGCCTATGGGGCAAGCGATGATGAGCGTCATCTATGATCTCAACGTCAATTCTTTTCTCAGCACACGTTTTAGAGTGGATGTATTTGGCCCTCAGCGGAATCTCCTTTCGATCACATTTCATGTTCACATTAGCGAAGGCTGGCGCTGAAGCCCTTCTCTATGCGAATTGGTTTTGAGCAGCTCATTATACACAATGGTACCGATTCAACAGCACGCAAACTCTTTAAAGACGTGTTCTACAGAGATACAGCATACATTCGCGTCCGAACTCTCGATCCCCCAAACCATGATCTATCACACCTATCTCTTGAACAAACCTTCGGCTGACAGAGGGAGAGTATCTAGATGTTGTATACCAGGCCTACGTCAGCTCTGACCTCGTCTCTACACAACAACTCCCAGCCTCGATCCCAGTCGTCCAGCCCCTCACCCCACTTCAACTTTAGCATTCCCAAGTCTCTGGCCCGTGCCCAGAATGCCTCGAAGGCCGTATACAAATCCTTGAAGTATTGTTCTCCAGCCACCTCAATGCCCTTTTCTTGCAACAAACTTGCATTGACTATGTTCAACGAAGCTCTGTCGGCGAGGCGTTGCGCTGCTTTTTCTGGGTCTTGAGGCGCGACTTCACCACCGACTGTCACCAGTGTGAAAGGGATGTTGGTTGATAATGACGACAGCGCGGACCGCCAATTTGCGTTTGCTCCCGGGCGAGCGCCGAAGTCGAAGAGTAGGGTACGTGATGTACCAGAAATCTTGATTTGATTGACTGTGTCGTCGAAGTCGTCGTAGAGAACTACGGTGTCGTACCACCCCGTTCTCTTGATCGCGTCGATAGAGGCTTTCGAACTAACTCCGATAATGCGATCAGGTTCATGATCAACGGACCGACAGTTTCGGAGCGCATACGCAAAGCAGGAAGCTGTTTTACCACTCGCATTCAACAAGACAACCGTAGCACCTCCCAAATCGGCGTCCTCAGCGCTCCACTCCCCGTTTCCCGTGGGATGTATTCTCCTCTTTTGACTTTCCTCTTCGTCTCTCTGACAAGTGAAGACATAGTGGCAGAGATTGTGGCCAACGGTAAACGGGCCCATCATCAACGCTGCCCAACCCAATTGATCTCTTTCCTTCATCTCGCCGGCGGATTGTGGAAGTGGACCGCAAACACGATACCGGTTATACAGCTTCCACAAATGCTGTCTATGCGCATCTACTACAACAATCTGATCCTGAATCACACTTCCATCTCGTGCGTCTCTAGCTCTTTCTACAGTTACGTCCTCCCATTCGGTACTGCTCGGTAGATACCCGTATACGCTCATTCCTTTCTCGATTCCATCAACCGTGCTTTCTAGTATCTCAGCGTAGCCCCATGCAGCAACGCGACCGTATTTGGTAGGATCGTTGTACGTAGGTGGTGTTGTAGAAGGAAGCGGATATGTGTCGTACCAACCCATTAGGTGGCCGATGCGTGCGTAGGAGAGGTTGTTTGTTGTAAGGCCTAGGATTTTGGTACGGAGGCGGAGGAAGGAGGAGGGAAGGGGGGTAAGGGGTTTGGAAGTGAGGGGAACGAGATGATGAGTCGTGTAGTTTGCAAGGGACAGGATGTGCGTAGCTGGCTGGGTAGATAGTGTTGATGAAGGCATATTGTTGACAGGTTTAATGGTGAGCTAACCAAGATTACAGCAGTCTTTCCGGGTACTGATTGTGGCGAGCGCTGTCGGTATAGATATGGAGGCATATCTGCAACATCCTCAGTGTCGTATATCACTTCAACACGCGTTGGCCAAGACAAGGCTTATCGGAAACACTACTTAGTCCCCTGTGACTCAGATAGCCATCCACCCGAGGAACCCCTTACGGGCGTATCAGTCGATTGGAAGCGAGATATAGATGATGTCTAACCAATTGATGAATCCCCATGCTTACGGCCAAGAATATTGCGGGGCTCAAAAGGGCGTTCTGCTCTAACCAATCCGGGTTGGCAGTGGCATGCTTGCATGAGAACCACCACTCCTTGCGCCTTTCTCTGATCCTTCTATGCAAAGTTGTTATCCGTGTGCGTTCCTTCGGTGCCATTCTCCCGTTTTTCATTCTTCTTATCTCCGTCAACGACCCTGCCACCCACTTTCCGTCTACTTTGGACCAAGGCCTTAATTAGCGCGACTGTAGCTTCCCATCCTTCTCTCAGCTTGTCCGCACTATCACTTAGATCGGGTACGTGGAGGAACACGACAGGCCTCTCGTCTTGCTTGATACCGAAGTAGTGCGCTAGGCTGTTGTAGTAGATGAAGCCACACAAGAAGTTTCCAGCATCGTTACTAATCCGTACGTCGGGGCATCCTTCGTCGGTCGTAGTGCCATCAACAGATGTGTACCCCAGATTGGCTTTCCAGTGCGCGAGGACCTCGGATGTATCAAAGCTAGTGTTCAGTTTGGGCGGATACTTTGAAGATGGGAAGTGCTTTTCCATTTCAGAATCGTTGAATCGTTGGCCATCTACGTCAGGAATCTTCCCATATCCACGCCCTTGAGACCCTTGCTCGATGGCGAAGTATTTCCGTCCAGCTGCTAGGCCGATGTGCAGCACGACATCTGGAGGAGGGTAGAGAGGGTTGGCTGGTGGAAGGAGCTCGGGAACGAGATTGACGACATTATTGTATGCCACGCGGATAGGCTCGTAGTGAACGTGTATGTTTATCGGCGTTTGGTTCTTGGGTGATTTTGGTATCAGGGCCGGAAGTGTAGACGCAATCTCCCAAGAAGAGTTCTTTGGGAACTTCTCTAGAAAGGGCTAGGTTTACGTTAGTCATTTTCTTGAATCCACCCAACCGTCTGGCTGGAAACATGTCGATGAGGCAGATCAAGGCATGCTCTGGAACACCGGAATGTGAGAAAGTTGATCCAGGTCTCACTCAAACATGATTGGGAGGCCTTGAATTGATTATCGACACAGGAAAGAGATTAAAACTTACTCCAAAGCCCGTAACTAAGACTGTGACTGGCTTCTCCCCCTCTTCACTCGGAGGCTGTGGAGCAGCGTAGGATGTAGGCGGCATCGATGATCGGACTTAGCGGGAATTAGAGGTACTAAACGCAATCAACCAGGCAGTATTGAGGATGAACTATTACGACGTTAGTACCTGCAGCGGGTGTTTTTGTGTCAGTGGGTCGAGAAGGGTATTGCCTGTAATGATGATGTACAAAAGAGCGACTTGATGACGGCATAGAGGCTAGGACGAAGGTCACGTTTACACCTGCCTAGGAAGGGACTTCACACACGCGCGAACAGCAACTTACGATTATCGGAAATTCCAGATGGGTCAGGGATGCACGCCCATTGCAGATCGCGCTTTCAAAAGGCATCGTGGCCAGGTCGTGTTCGGCACTCGGTTAGGTCGAAGCGGCATCTTGGTCTTCCAAATGGTTTAGCGCCAGCCAGAATCCCTGGGGCCCTCGTGCGATGCCTCAACCGCCGACTTTGTTCCCGAATGCTTACCCCACATGTTTACCTTCCAGACCCCACATAGCAGCGCGTCGCCTATCGCCACCAGACGCTTGCTCTCTCGGATGGGGTGTTCTGCAACGCGCTCGGTATCGGGTAGTGCACTTGCTAATATGACGCGTATGCCGTCGCGTGTTAGCAAGTGGATGATTTGTTATTTGGGTGCTGCAGGGCTATTGCATAAGTCCGCAGTCAATGACGTTGAGTGAGCTGTCGTCTCTCATCGTCCCGAGGTCGGTGTGACTTTCGGATCAGAACCAAGGTAAGTGCGCATAACGGTGATTGGCAAGCGTCAAGTTCTCTTTCCATTGCACGATGCAGTCGCGTCGTTGATATCAAGCTAACAGCACATTGAAAGACAGTTCCCCCAACCGCACGCCTATACACTCGGGACATCACAATGGCTTCCACGGGCTCGTCTTCGAAATCCTACTCGCTCGCCGTAGTAGGCGGTGGGATATCCGGCCTCTGCCTCGCCATAGGCCTCCTCCAGTACGATATCCCGCTTACGATTTACGAAGCCGCACCACACTTTGGCGAAATTGGTGCTGGGGTTGCGTTTGGACCTAATGCCGGCCGTGCCATGGAGCTCCTGTCTCCTAAAATATACCAGGCTTTCTTGAAATGCAAGACAGGCAATGCGGACAATTCCAAGTCCGACTCATGGTTCACGATACGGGTGGGTGATGCTAGGAAAGAAGACAAGGAAGGATACGTGAGGGAAGGCAAGAAGGTCGGCGATGCCCTGTTCGATGTGCCTATGCACTCGGGAGGAGGACGCGGCGGCGTGTACAGAGCCCACTTCCTTGACGAACTCGTCAAAGAGATGCATGACGGTGTTGCCAAATTCGATAAGAGACTTGTAGAGCTGGGCGAGGCTCAAGATGGCTCTGGAGATGTAGTGCTCACGTTCGCTGACGGTTCCACCGCACAACACAGCGCTGTAATTGGATGCGACGGCATCAAGTCTTTAACGCGAAAGTGGCTAGTTGGGAGAGATAACCCTGCCTCCAAGGCTGTATTCTCCGGAAAGTACGCTTATCGAGGGCTGATACCTATGGATGAAGCTGTGGAGATACTGGGCGATGATGCAGCGCGGAACAGCCAGATGTATCTTGGATACCATGGCCACTTGCTCACCTTTCCAATTGCGCATGGCAAAACGATGAACGGTAAGGCTAGTCATCGTCCAAAGTGCTGTCTTGCTAACAGCCACAGTGGTTGCATTTAGCTCTCGCGATACCTGGGAAGACGAGAAGTGGGTTGTGGCCACATCGAAACAGGAAATGGAAGACGACTTCCAAGGCTGGGGCCCACATGTCACGAAGATTGTCAAGGCCATGCAGAAGCCAGACATCTGGGCGCTGTTCGAGCATCCACCCTGCGACACATACACGAAGGGCCGCGTTTGCTTGCTTGGAGATGCAGCGCACGCGACCACGCCTCACCAAGGGGCTGGTGCCGGCCAGTGTATAGAAGACTCTTACATCCTCGCCAATCTGGTCAAGGACGCGAACGACGTCAATGGTTTGCAGCGAGCATTCAGCGCCTTCGACCAAGTCAGACGAGAGAGGACGCAGAAGATCGTGAAAACAAGCCACGAAGCTGGTCAAATGTATGAATTCGAACTGTTCGGGGACGACCTTGACAAAATTGAGGAAAGCTATAAGCATAGAATGCGATGGATCTGGGACATTGACTTAGAGGCGCAATTGGAGCAAGCGCAGCAGATCATGAAACAATGAAATTGAGATATGTTCCCCAAGTTATACTCCGGTCGACAAGTCTCGATGCTCGACAAAGCCTCGTGTCTAATCAATGACATCATCTCTCAGAGCAAAGATCTGCTTCAACACTTCGTCTGTCTTGGCACCAATCCCGTTGTGATACATTGTGTTCGTGATGAAAGTCTTGCAGCCTTTGATGGTGTTCGCCGTCTCCATACTCAGATCGAGGTCAACGTACATGTCGTCCATGTAGACTGCAACATAGGCCGGTACCTCGTTCTTTCTCAATTGCTCTTTGTCGTACAGTTGCGGCCAATCTTTCTCTTCAGCTAAGAGGTTACCAACAGTCTTGAGCTTAGCGAGCTCCGGGTAAACATCGAACATGAAAGGGTAGATCATCTCGCCTGTGAAGTAGACAGGCTCATCTCCATCTACGCGCGAGAGTGAGAACTCAGGATATTTCGGGAGTAGGCGCTCCGCAGACCAATTCGAGGCCTGGCCTTGACAGTAGATGGGTTCATGGAGGAGAGCATAGATGACGTTAGAGTCCCAGCTCTGCGCTGCCTCCAAGGCGAGTACATTAGGTCGTGTAAGATGTCCGAATTGGGTCAGATCGGTATCGGCGCGAAGCACAAACTCGTGGACGTCATCGAAGCCTCCGTGCTTGCCAAAGTAGATTCCCAGTTGTAGAAAACGACGTGCAGAGAGATGGCCTTCGCCGCCTTGTACACGCACCGTAGTATCTCCGAAACGGGAGAGAAGCTTGACAATGCGTTTGACGCGGTCGACATCTTCGGGATACTTCGCGTAGTATCCCTCGTTCCTGCTCTTGACACGCGCGTAAAGCCGCTCGTAAACTTCATCAGGCCCGTCTCTGAGGGGTGGCAGGCCGCCGAACAGGAACGCCTCTTTGACTCCTTCGGGGAAGAAAGACAGATAGGTCAAGCAGCAGAAGCCGCCGAAGCTCTGACCCATGATACTCCATTTCTTCTTCTCTTCGGGATAGTCTTCTGTCAGGGCTTTCCTTACAGCCTCACAGTCTTTGACGATACTATCAGCCCTGAAACTCTTCATATACTCTGCTTGTACCTTCTCATCGCCTCTCAATTGTAGACTTGACTGGCTGATGGCAGTTGAGAGACCAGTGCCACGTTGATCCAGCATGAGCACTTGGTAGCCTTTTTCGAGAATGGTCTGGGTCCAGGATACCTTCTCGGGACTACGACATTCGAAGCCCGGGCCGCCCTGTAAGTAGACGAGCCATGGGAGTTGGGTTTTCGTGCGATCGAGGTGCGAAGTGGGTGTGTAGTCTGCAGGCTTCTCGGCTTTCAGAGCCGAGCGAGCGAAGAGTTGGATCGTTCCTGCTGAGGGGTTCGCTTCGAGATGGAACTGTCAGCACAATCTTTGTCATCGCTCAATTTTCAGATCAGTTGCCTTATCCAAGGCCATAAGTTTCAGATTCATCTGTTGTCTAATGAATGAGAGGACTGCATACAATAATCTCTGGGTACCTGGAAGAAGTGCTCCGTTATCCGGAGCTTGCCTATCTGTAATTAGCCATGAGTCGTTGTAGATGAAACAGAAACACCGTAATTACCAGGCACCAAGTGACTTCTCTGCTCGAGGATCTTTGCTGCTTGTATCATATTTGTAGTTGAACAAGTGTCGGGTGCAAGGTGGGGAGTGAATGTATACGGTCTTATCGATAAGCCCCCAACTCCGTAGTGCCTGCTCCGAAGGATTGGCGATATTGAAGGCGCTGCACGCGACAATCCGCAACCGTAAGTTTGCGCTTAATCGTTACAATAATTACGATTCAAACACTCTAGCCTTGGTCGACCCGTCATTCGCATCAATAGGAACAAGTTGGTGTATCATCAACGTCGGCGCTGGGAAAATTTACAACTGAGGGGCAAACGCGGAGAACTTTCCACCGCAGACCGAGTAGTCACCACACTGCCTTTACACAACTGCGTCGTCTCGTTTTCGAATCTGAAACATGGCTAAAGATAAGAAGAAGGCGGCAGCGGGAGGCAAAGCAGCAGCTAAGGCTGCAAAGGCTGCTAAGCAAGAGAAGAAGGCAGGCAAGAAAGACAAAAAGGTCGCATCCAAAACACAGGAAGTCGACTCTGATGCGGAAGATGTTGACCTGGATGATATCTTAGCCCAATATGCAAAAGAGCAGGAACAACACCATGCTATCACCGAAATACCCGCTGAGCCGCCGTCTGCCCGAACTTCGAGCACCCTCCTCGCCAATCCAGCGAACGAGAATGAGATCTTCTTGTTCGGAGGCGAATACTTCAACGGAGCCACCGCCAAGTTCTTCAACGATCTCATGATTTACAACGTCAAGCAGGATTCTTGGAAGCAGGTCACAAGTCCGAACTCACCACTTCCTCGATCTGGACACGCTTGGTGTCGCGCTGCCAACACGAAAGAAATCTACCTGTTTGGTGGAGAGTTCAGCTCTCCGAAGCAAGGGACCTTCTATCACTACAACGACTTCTGGAAGCTCGATCCGGTCTCTCGAGAATGGACGCGCATGGAGGGAAAGAGCAAGACCGCTGCCCCACCAGCACGGAGTGGACATCGCATGGTTGGCTTCAAACAGTACATCATCTTATTTGGAGGTTTCCAGGATACGTCTGCGACTACCAAATACTTGAATGATCTTTGGATCTACGACTGCGTCAACTTCTCATGGCACACGCCAAAACTGCAAGCAGCTCGCGCAGTACCAGATGCACGATCGAGTTTCAGTTTGTTGCCGCACGAGCAAGGCGCAGTCATCTATGGCGGTTACTCTCGTGTCAAGACGCAAGCTGGTGGCAAGCAACAGCAACAAGGCAAGGGCAAGAAGAGCAGCAGTGGCGGTCCGGCATCGCGCATGGTGCTAAAGCCTAAGGTTCACGACGACACCTGGTTCATACGTATCACACCACCACCTGCTGATCAACCATCCACTACCCTTCCAACTGTGTCTTGGGAGAAGCGAAAGAAGCCCGCGAATGCGCCAAATCCACCACGTGCAGGTGCGACAATGGCTTACCACAAGGGTCGCGGTGTTCTTTTCGGTGGTGTGCATGATGTAGAAGAGAGTGAAGAGGGCATTGACTCTGAGTTCTTCAATCAGCTGTTCATCTGGAATGTCGAGCGCAACCGATATATGCCACTCACTCTACGTCGGCCGAAGCTGAACGCAAACAAAAAGGCTGCACAGCAAGCGAACATCAGCCGACGGGATCGTGGCAAGGCCGCAGAAGAAGAGCTGCTGGCTAATCTCAAGGCTCTCGAAATGAAAGCCGGTGTAGTTACAGATGCGGATTCTGACGACGAAGCGAAGAAAGCGAAGGAAGAGGAAGAAGAGGAAGAGGCACGTCCAGAGAAGCCGAAGATATTCGAGTTCCCACATCCACGTTTCAACGCCGCACTTACGGTTCAAGCTGATACACTCTATATCTACGGTGGTACCTACGAGAAAGGCGACCGCGAGTTTACCTTTGACGAACTCTGGTCTGTCAATCTCAACCATCTGGATGGTGTCACCGAAATCTTCAAGCGCGAGCTCGAAGACTGGCAAGGCAGTGAGGATGAAGCCGACTCGGACGAAGAAGACGAGGAAGACTCTGAGGACGATGAAGAAGGTGAGGATGACGACAAGTCTGTATCGACAGCACCCACGAGTGTCACAGAATCCCCTGCCGTTGCACCCATTCACTCCGAAGACCTTGGTCCTCAGGAAGAGATATCCGCGCTCACCGACACGCTTCCACATCCCCGTCCCTTCGAATCCTTGCGCGACTTTTACGCGCGCACTTCAGAGCAGTGGCAGAATATCATCCTGGAAGAGTTGGATAGGAAGGGAAAGAGCGCAGAGAAGAGCCCGAAGGAAGTTAAGAAAATGGCATTCGAGAGGGCAGAGGAGAAGTGGTGGGATTGCAGGGAGGAGATTCGTGCGCTTGAAGATGAACAGGAGGCAGCGGGCATCGGTGAGGTCGTTAGTCTGGCGGATAAGGAAGGCGCTGGGGTGGGAAGGAGAAGATAGTACCAGACACGAGCTTGGGGAAGTTGAAGCTTGGCATGTACATATTCTGCTCGAGAACAAAAGTCTACTTCAAGAAGTAAAAACGCTATCGCCTCATTTACATGATGGCTTCAACGACTTCAGACACCCAGTCTAGCTGAACTGAACTGACACGCTTCGCCCACGCCTTGCCAGTAAATACAAACTCATTAAACACGATAGCCTCCAACTTCTTCCCAAACAGCACTGAGCTGGGATGAATCGCCACCGTTTGGTTACCGATCATCGTCTTGTAGCTACCATCTGGCATCAATCTCGCTGTATTGGAGATGAAGCCGCGCAGCATGCATGCCAATATGGCTTGACTCCTAGCTTCCGAAGGTGCATTATCGGACTCTGCGTCGTCAGCCGAAAGCAGCTTCTGTTGTCTACATTGTTCCCGCAGTTGCTTCCTGATGTTCATTACGTTCTCCATTGCGCGGTGGGATACGTAGTGCTTGTCACACCAAGCACGACGCTGTGACTTGAGTTCAGCGGCGTATCGCTGAACAGTAATGAGAAGTGTGAGGTGATCGCCTTCTCGACGATGTAGCTCACGCCGGACTTCCTCTGCCTCTTCCTTGCGCTCTTCGGTGACAAGATTCAGGAAGACCTCCTCGACGCTGAGTGCGGATATGATATCGATCACGTCGAGTAGGCAATCGCGCTCTGGCTTTGCTGCTTCGACTAGCACTCGGCCTAGCGTGGGCGTGAGCGGGAACTTGGCAATCTTGAGACCAATGTCGCTAATTTCACCGGTGTCTGTCAACGCTTGCAAGTGCAGTAGTTGCAGAAGAGCCTTCTCTAGAGCTTCTCGTGGTGGCCGATCAAGGAATGGGAAGCCGAGTACGTCATCGATACCTCGCGCCTTCATTGTCAAAATAGCCTGACTGAGGTCGCAACGCAAAATCTCAGGCGTGGTACGTTCTTCCATAGATTCGTAACCGTTTTCAGTATACAACCGATAACACTGACCAGGTGCTTCACGACCAGCTCGACCTTTGCGTTGGATAGCTGCAGACTTAGAGATAGGCTTCACAAGCAGCGATTCGAGACCTAGGCGACTGCGAAATTGCTTTATCTTCGATTTTCCGCAGTCAATCACAAAGCGGACGCCAGGGACAGTGACTGATGTTTCGGCGATGTTTGTTGCGAGGATGACGCGGCGTGTGCGATAGGGCGTTGGCTGGAAGATGCGCTGTTGGGCGTGTTGTGGAAGGGCGGCGAAAAGAGGTAGCGCAAGAAGTTTAGGGACGTCGTCGTCCATGTTTTCAGCATAGTCGTTGATGAGCTTTTCGAGTCCCTCGATAGTATCTTGACCCGTGAGAAAGACCAGTATGTCGCCTGGCAGAGGCTCCTTGTAATGTATCTGGAAGACGAGCTTGAGAGCTGCTTCGACCCAGTCTTGTGTTGGTTGCGGCAAGTATACTGTTTTGACGGGGTATTGCCGTCCCTCTACAAAGCATGTCGAAACGTTTCCTTTACTTTCCGTAGTAGGTTTCGCGATCGCCTTCTCGGTGTTCGACACAGGCTGACTGTCTCCGAAGAACTTGACGAGACTTTCCACGTCTGCCGTAGCACTCATTACTACGACTTTGAGCGGATGCTTCCTCGCCACGCTACCTTCTTTAGCGGATAATAGATTGCGTAAGAACCCAAGGATCAAGTCGACATTTACACTTCTTTCGTGGACCTCATCTACTACAACGGCGCTGTACTGCAACATGTTGGGATCTCTGAGCATCTCTTGAAGCAGCATACCCTCCGTCAGAAACTTGACTTTGGTGTGCTTTCCAGCCGCAGTGTCGAAACGAACGCTGTATCCAACCTTGGCAGTAGGGCCTTTGTCTCCAAGTAAGCTACCCATCTCATCCGCGACGCGTCGTGCCAGGGAGATCGCCGCCACTCTTCGAGGTTGCGTGATCGCTATACACCCGGTACACCAGGACTCATTGGCCAAAAATTGCGGCACTTGTGTCGATTTTCCGGAACCAGTCTCTCCGGTCAGCACGAGGACGTTGTTTCTTTGCAGAGCTGCTCTGATGATGTCCGCTTGAGGCCATATTGGAAGCGACTTGCGGACAAGCCGCAACTCATCACGCTTCTGAATGACATGCGACGGCACTCTTAAGTCTTGTTGAGAGGTACGAGGTCTGTCGGCCTGTTTGTTCTTTGGTCGAGCTTGTTGTCCGGGGTTTGGTTGAGGGTTGATAGGTTGAGGTGCATCTAATTTCGTGCGCTTGTGCGCCTCTGCTTGCCGCGCAACTGGAGTTTCGACAACGCTTTCCGTTCCTTTGGGTTCGGCGACGGGCTTAGGGTGCTCCGCAGTAGAACTGGGGGTGTCATCGTCGGAATGGTCGAACTTGATCAACACGCCGGCTCCCTTCTTGCCACTCCAGCCATCTTTCGCTGGCTGAACTCTCTTTCTCTTCTTGCCTTTCTTCAATTCCACGGGGAGGTCCTTCGCGCCGTCAACTTTTGGTTCGCTGCTCTTTCCGTTGGACATCTTCGTTGTTGCGATTGGAACCCGCGTTTCACGTTGCCAAAACTTTTCCGCTCTTCCCAAGATCGTTATCGATAAGCTTACTAGCGTGATACGCGCGTGCACGTGCCGGTGGCCCATAGCCCCACCTGGGCACCTGGGCACCTGGGCACATTCTCGGTCGCTCGTTGATCACTCATCGCATTGCTGGCGATGCGTAGCAGGACGTGATTGTATCTTCTGGTGTTCGGTGGTATTTATCCCGACGCTATGCATTCAATGGTTGACCCCGCCGCTGGGGACGATCAACCGGGAACTTAATCAAAGTAGGGCGGGAGAGGATGCCGTCATAAGCTATATAAAGACGAGCGGGTAGAAGCGTTGCTAACGAATCACGAAGCCATTATGTTTCCAATGCGACTGGGGAAGTGGGCCCAAGTTCTATATTTACTCTCTCTCACATCGCCTGTCGTGGAGAGCAAAATCGATCGCAAGTCGATTGTCCAGCAGTATAATATCAAGCTCAGCCAATCGAACCCATACAGCCCAGTCCAGGTTGGCAACGGAAACTTCGCGTTCGGTGTAGACATTACCGGACTGCAGACCTTTCTGCCGCACAACACTCTCTCATCCTGGGGATGGCACAACCAATCTCTGCCAACGACACCAAATCAAACGCTTCCATCAGACTACACTGGTGTTGACTGGTGGACCCACGATCGCCTCGTCAACTATGCGCAGCCCAACCCAGAACAGAAGGACATCAGTCAATGGATGATTGCGAACCCACATCGTATTAATTTGGGAAGAGTTGGACTGTGGTTCGGCGGCATCGCAGGAGGGAACGTCACCGAAGACCTACTTGCTGGTAAAGAGCAGGTGCTGGAACTCTGGGAAGGTGTCATCAAATCCACTTTCTTTATCAACGGAGAAAAGGTTGTGGTGACAACTGTTGCAAGTCCGGAAACCGACACTATCGCTGTAGACATATCGTCCAGCCTGGTAAGGACTGCAGGACTGGGCGCTTTCTTCGATTTCCCGTATGCGACCGGGAAAAATAAGTTCGATGCACCATTTGTTGGTCTCTTCAACGCTACTTCCAACCATTCCACGACGGATGAATACAGGAACAGAGGTGCGACAATCACGCATGTACTGGATGCAACAACATACACGGCCGATATTGCTTGGGAAGGTTATGCCCGCCTCTCGCGCCTGCACAGAAACGAGCACAAATACATCCTAGCCGCCAGTCAGAGATCTGAGACGCTCTCGTTCACTGTTACATACGCTCCTCGGGTGGCCAATGTGTCTTACACTGCAGAGACAGTCAAGCAAACGTCACAAAGCTGGTGGGCAGACTACTGGTCGACTGGTGCATTCGTGTCACTTCCTTCTGCCAGCAATGCTTCTGCACACGAGCTGCAGCGTCGCACGGTTCTTTCTCAGTACCTTCTTGCGGTCAATGGGGCTGGTAAAGATCCCCCACAAGAGTCTGGCTTGGTGAACAATGGATGGTACGGCAAATTTCACATGGAAATGGTCTTCTGGCATCTAGCCCATTGGATGTTCTGGGGAAAATGGGACCTCTATGATCGCAGTATCGGCGTCTATGGGCGCTTTCTACCCAGCAGCTTTGAACGGGCTGAAAAGCAAGGATACGAAGGCGCGCGCCTCGGCAAGATGAGCGATCCAAGTGGCCGATCTGCGCCAGGCGAGATCAACAGCCTCCTCATCTGGCAACAACCGCATCCCATGTACTTCGCCGAGATGGAATACCGATCTTTCCCGACCGAAAAGACTCTCGAGAAATGGAATGACATCTTGACAGGTGTTGCGGACTTCATGGCTAGTTATGCTTTCTGGAATTCCACAACGAATCTATACGATCTTGGGCCGCCCATGTATCCAGTCTCTGAGAATACTAATCCCAACGAGACGATTAATCCGACGTTCGAGCTAGCGTACTGGCGCTTTGGTCTCGATGTAGCGTCGAAGTGGCAAGCGCGGCAAAACAAATCTACCCCGGAGTCCTGGATACATGTACATGACAACCTAGCGCCTTTCCCCATTGAAGAGGACGCGTATGTGACGTATGAGGGTATACCAAACATGTGGAATACCCCCGAATATACGGAAGATCATCCGGGACTTCTAGGTATATATGGCTGGTTGCCCCCAGACTCTCGTGTGAACATGACAATCTTCAACAACACCATCGCCAAAGTACACGAGATCTGGAACTTTCCCTTTTCTTACGGCTGGGATTTCCCGTTGCTGGCTATCACGGAAGCGAGGGGAGGAGATGCGGAACGCGCTGTTAGTCAGTTGCTTGACGTGAATAATGCTTTCGATGAAGTAGGAATGCCAGAGGGTGGAACAAGAGTGCCGACGCCGTATTTTCCGAGCTCAGCGGGCTTACTACTCGCGGTGGGGATGATGTGTGGTGGCTGGGATGGGTATGAAGGGCCAGTATGGCCGTCGCACTGGGATGTCGAGTGTGAGGGTTTTACGCGAGCCATGTAGGGTGGTTGCTAAAACATATCATTCATACACCACGAGTGTTCCTAAACTTCTTTCACTTCATCCCTTTCCTCTTCACTATCCGCTTCTGGAAACGCCCCCATCTCTGTGAGGACGTCTGCGAGAGCAACACCCTGTTGATCTAGAAGTGAAACGCCCAGGTCTAGCATTTTTTTCACATTATACCTAAACCTCTTCCAGGTTTCCATCCTTCTCGTGTCCGCCACTTTCATCTTCTCTCGCCAGAGAAATGGCTTTCTTTCGAGATAGTCGTTGACTGAACACATGCGAATGGCATGTAACTTCCTGTCCGGCGGCAACGACCCGACGACCTGAAGCAATGACTCTAGAGTTTGAACTCCGTAACCAATGTTCTCTGGAAACCGACGAAGCACAATCTGAGTGACTGATATAGGGACATCACAGAGAGGCCCTGTGGCATCGAAAGTATCAAATACTTCCAGAGAGGATGTGTGATCAAAGACCTCAGACATGTTGGCCAGTTGGCTATCGTCAAATTGCAGCATTCTCAAGCCGGCACCGTACTTTGCCATGAAAGCAGGCAGATTACTCAATTTCCTCCAGTTATCGTGCGGCTTCCGGATTGCAAAAGCTGAAAGCTTGGGCATAGCCGAGTGTGTGAGCCAGCCTATTAGCTCATTAGTGGCGTACTCTGCAACCAGCTCGACCAAGCGCAGATGAGGGAACTCAGATGATTCAACATCGTCCAAGCCGCACGTTCGGCCTCTAACCCCCAGGTGGAGGTCTCTGAGGGCTGTGAAATGTTTTAAAAGAGAAAGCGCTTCCTGAATACGGATAGGGCGACGTCCAATGTATATAGACAGCTTTGTAAGTTGTGGGCCGTGAGAGTGTACAATAGCTGCGATTTGCGGACGCTGGAGATCAAAACGACAAAACAATTCGCTTAAGTTCGTCATGCGGGAGAGCAGAGTGGGCAATGCAGCTTGCAACGCCATCAAGGCTGGTTCAGTAGGGCTTACGCCCTCATCTCTTTGGATCCAGAATGAGCGCACCCAAGAAGCTTTCGGAGCATCGGATTCGATGGTACGGTCAAGGAGACAGGCCAAAGCTGTGATGTGGTTGGACGCTAGATCGTTGTTGCCGTCGATCGTTAAATGGCGGTAGACAAGTGGCTCTACCAAGTCCTGCGAGAGGTCAGATAAAAACACAATGGTTTAATCTGGATTTTTTTGTACCTTCCACGACTTGCACACATATTGCAGTCTCTGTAGATCACATGTTCGTTCTCTTCTATACTTGAGAGACTGGTTGAAAATGTGGGTGTCGTAAGTGACCACATGCTCGAATATGGTGAGCCATAGTTCGGTGGGTAAAGCGGGTAAGGCCCGATGCTCAATTAGCCGTCCAGAGGTTATGTCCATGATGCGATCGAAGTGAATTAGAAGACAGGAGGGTCAGTTGGGTGACGTTGCTTGGAAGGTGGATTTGTCTCAACACAGGCTAGCGCAGATCTGGTTAGACAGACCCCCGAGATCAGGCGAGCCGGGCTTGCATGTCATTACATCTACTTGGGGGCAAATGCTAGAACACCCTGAAGCATACTACTTCTGCAATCTCCAATTCCTTCATCAGCTGCTCCGACTCCACAATTCACCTTTGCGGTGACGATGTGTGCGATACGCCACGCTTGTAAGTCCCTCTCACAGACCGCCAACCATGACTAGAGCTATGTCTCCATGAAGTCCTTCATGCTTGTTGTCCACGAGGTCATCTTTGAATTGGGTGTCCTCGCACATGCCATAAACGCTTTTGACAAGTCCAGCGTGAAGGCGAGCGGCATATCGTCAAGGTGAATAGCCCAATTCTCTTTCGCCTCTCTGACCCACACATCAACCATGAAGCGCCTGCCGGGGGATCCCTCCGGAGTTCCATCGTATATGGTCTTGACTATGCTGGAGCCGGGACGTAGTGGCTTGTAGAAAGGCTGATTGAGAAGGGCGTCACGGAAGGCGACTAAGACGGCGTTTTTGAATGCAGTATCCATGAGCATCTCTCCCATAACGTAGCTCTTGCCAAGCATACCGGTCTCATGATTGAACCTCCCTGTATTCTTCGTGGTGACAGTAGGGAATGTCTTGAAGTACAACCAATGAAGGTAAATTTTGAAGATAGCCGGGTCTTCGTCGACAAGAGTGACGGTGCGCGCATCAACACGAGATGCTGCCCACTCTTCCTTCATGGCCTTGTCGAAGAACCTTGAGCTTCTCCTGATGACAGCTTCATGGACCGGAAACTTGGTTCCCTCATTGCCAACGTTCACTGTGATCGTGTCGAAGAGGCTAAACGCTATCAATATTGGTTCTTTCTAAGAAGTGAAGAACTCACTCGAAGGCGTCTGTCTGCAGGATTCGCCCATGTTCAGACTTGAACTCGATCGCCGGTTCCTCAATCTGTCCCGACATCGCTGCAGAAGATAGTTAATTGGCGGTTGTCGTTGGTTTTGTCGCGGTGTTTTGGAGGGGAAGCTGAGCAAAGAGTAGTGTAAACAAGAATGGCTAGAGCGGATTTTCATAGCGTCTCTAGGCAAGGTGATAGTGAAGATGAGTGGTGAGAACGCAGTGTCGCGCAGCAGATTGAACCATAAAGAGACGAGCGCGCCTGCCGTATCGGGACAAAGCGAGCGAGGGCATGTTCGGGTGTCCATGACATGTTGTCCTTATTTTACATTCTTCACAGTATAATACAGGGTCGTAAATTCGTTCCTCAAGACCATCGAATCTTCATCTTCCACTGATCCAGTTTGGCCTCCCACCATGTCTTCTGAGGCGCCCGCTCGATCTCCTCCATTAACCTAGTGTAGTGCTCTGGCGCAGATGTTGGCTTCAGTACCCCCGGTGATAGCGCATACTTTGTGCTATATCGGTTCTCTAGTAACGAGAATAGTGCGTTCACTTGGGCTTGCTCGAGCTTGGGATTCGCAGGCGGCGAAGATGCGGCCGGTGTTGTGGATGCGGGCGCTTGGGGCTTTGCGCCCTCTTCGGGAGTGGGTGTTATGGGTTGGACGCCGAATGGTTTGCCGTGATGCTCGATTGCGCGTGTCAAGGGTAAATTTGGGCGCAGAGCGTCTTTTGGCCAGAGAGCGAGGAGGCGGGTGTATTGCTTTGTTATCTGGACTATGTCAGCTGACTGTTTTGCAATGCAGCGCTGTATACTCACAGTATTCGCCATGGCTGTGTGTGAATTGAGAAAAAGTGAAGTTCTTCACCTTGTCGGGTCTCAAAGTCGATGATGCTTCGGTAACCAGGGTCCAGGCGCTATTGGATCGTGGCGCAGCAGCCGTGTCGCATGGCCCAAAAGCGAGCAACTTGCATTTGAAACGCCTCCTCCACTGCACCTGCCGCCTGACACGCTCCACCCACCTGCACCTCCCTCCTACAACCGCCGTCTCTCTCGTCCACGCTCGCTGCCTTACCTATTCCTACGACTCCCCGCCTTGACGACATCCGATAGCAGATATCCCATCGCCCCCTTCACGTCACGCATCCGGTTATCCGCGCAACATGCCTAGCCAGGGCTACGAGAGGGTGCGTTGCCCCGGTCCATCCCGACCACCATGCGACTGCGCGAAACCCCTATATTGCTTTCGCAACGACAGCACTAATGCGTTAATCCAGGTAGCCGCCCAAGACGAAGAAGAATCTCCCCAGACGCTGCAACCCGGCCAGCAGTGGCCCCCGGCCTCGCCACCACCCTCCTTCCACTCGCGCGCATCATCACCAAACGGCACATCACGGCATCTCCTATCCGAGGATCCGATAACGAACGAAGAAGACCGCACACTCGCCGATACCTTCGACTCGGATTCGGATGACGACGACGATAACGATGGGCGCGACGATCGGCAGCGGCTGATGCGGGGAAATCCGAGGACAGAAGAGGAAGCGGCGCCACCGGGCATCCAAAGGAGAGTGACGGAACTGCCAGTATTCAACACACAAGCGCCCACTCCAGGACGGGTGTACGGTGGAGGAAACGGTGGTGTCTGGGCAAATCTCAGCGCAAAGCCTACCAGAGGGGAGGATGCCGAGGAGAAGCCTCCAGTACGTATCAGACTATCGATAAGTCGCGTGAATCACTGCTAACATGCACCAGACATATGAACAAGCTGCCGCAGACGCGACACCACCCTACTGGGAAACCACCATCCTCGCTCCCGGCACTTTTGGCGATGAAGTCTTTGTCGAAGGCCTCCCCGTCGGCTCCCTCTTCAGCTTCCTCTGGAACGCCATGATCTCCATGTCCTTCCAACTCGTCGGATTCCTCCTCACCTACCTCCTCCACACGACCCACGCCGCAAAGAACGGATCCCGCGCTGGTCTCGGTATCACGCTCGTGCAGTTCGGTTTCGGATTCCGCTCCGCCGTACTCTCCCCGAACAACGGTAGCAACGATAACCCCGGACAAGGGTTCGACGGTGGCGTTCCAAACGACCCGAATGCACACGACTTTGACCCGGACAAGGTCGGCAGTGGAAACACAGGGGGTAGTGATATGACACCCGCAGCGAGTGCCATCACAGGCAGTGACTGGATAGCGTACGGCCTGATGATTGTCGGCTGGTTCATCTTGATCAAGAGTGTATCAGATTTCATTCGCGCAAGGCGGCACGAACAACTCGTTCTCCAGTCTCCCGATCGGGGGCTGGGTGTGGCGGTGGTCGCCGAGGGTGAAAGCCCAGAGCGCAGTGTATAATTTCTTCAAACGAGCCTCAGACTGGCATCTTCTTTTCTTTCCTTTCATAGCGTATTACTTGGTTGCATCTAGGGACGGCGTTTACTATTGGCTAAAGACAGATCGAAAGACACGCGCTTCGCTGTTGTAGCAGCACATCACCGCACGATTTTCCTTATACACCTATCTATTACTTTATTATCCAAATCCCCTTCCGGAGTTTCTTCCACACGAAGTCCGTCACCACCCAGCTACTTCCCCTGTCCTGATGCAGTTCATTCTCTAGCGTCATCAAATGCTCAGCTGAAATCCACATGGCGGTAGTAGAGATATATTGAATTAGTCTATCGGCTATTGTACATGCACAACATGTGCTGGGTATCTTTGGGGTAAAAATCTCAAAACAGCTCTTGACAAAGCGCTCATATCTCGTAGACGAAATTAAACCATGTGCCTGCTGATACGTTAGCAAGCATCTCTTGAGATGAACCGCGGACATGACTTACCACAAGGAACCGCCGCGCATGAATCTTTGGCACATATTTAGCATGCGACCTATCAAAGCTGCGGATTGTTACATCATAACGCACTTTTCAGTCGCATACACCTCTCCGTACTGGTCCACGCCCGCCATCATCTCGTTGTACCGCTGCTTGTTCTTGACTTCCTCCGGGAACCATTTCTTAAGGAAGGCGGCTTGTTCGGTGTCCAAGTTGTCTATAGTCACATAGTCAGCATGATGTTCCAAGGCGTCTATGAGTTAAAGACATGCTTACCTGAATTTGCATCAAAGACTGTCTTCTCCCGGCAGAACGGACAGTTGTATTGCTTATTGTTTTGCATGACGATCAAGCACCGGATGCAGAAGGTATGGTTGCAGCTAAGCTTTACGGGCCGCCATTGGATCTCCATGCACATAGGGCAAGAGTAGTCGTCTATCTGCGGGACGTGGGATAGGATCTGTGTGTTGACCTCTGCGCAGACGGCTTTGGCGAGGTGTTCCGAGAACTCTGGGTATTCTACCTGACGCGGGAATGTGGACTTTACGCCTAGCGCTGTGCGTTTATCAAATTCTAGTGACATGTTAGTTCAGCGTCTCCATGTTTGTTAGGATATGGGGGTATTTACTCTTGAGGATCTTGATCATGGCATTATGGTTGATCTCACCGAATCGCAGGCCCTGGAGAATCTCCCGGTTGATGTGCATGAATGTGTTCAGTGCTTGTAGATTCTCCTTCTTCTTCAGTTGTTCCACCAAGCCAGCCTTGGCAATCTTATTTGAGAATCCTGCCAGTCTCGCCATGGCCTTCTCCGAGTCGTGCGATTTGTGGTCCATCTCTGTTGTTCCAAAGAAGATGCCTTCTTCCACGTATATCTGGAAGATTTGACGCCAAGCAGTGAGCATTTTCCTGTTGGCTCTCCGGTCTGGATCCGTCAACTTTGCAACCTGCTTCCCTAGTGCTTCAATCTGGACGTTCATTCGCTTTTGCTCCCGCTCCTGCAATTTCTCCAGTCCTGTAACTTCACTGGTAAGCCTGGTGAAGAACTCGGTATCCGAGGTGATGGGAACCTCCACTGTACGATACCCTGGTCGGTTGCGAGAAGCATTGGCCGGAGTGGTAGTTATAGAATTGGATGGATCTATGGAGTCGATGGACTGTAGTGACGAGTTTGAGTCGTCCAAGACGCGCATGTCAGACATGCCCGTCTCAACAGCCAGCATATGGAGTTTGCGTCTGGTGTCATCATCGAGCTGGGCGCTCAGTACCTCTCCGCTCGATTCGTTTACGTAGAAGAGGAGCTTTGGATGGAATGCCTTGCGCGAGGGCGATGCATTGTCCTTGGCACTGTCGGGGTTGAGAATGTACTCGAAAGGTCGTTCTTGATCGTCGTCTTCTCTGGTAGAAGCATTGTAGTCTTCGACATGTTTGAGTAGTTTGGACAAGGTGGCAGGATCGAGGCCCACTTGCCGCAGCTCGTCGGTAAGCCTCTTGATGCATTTCTTGAGCTGCGAGTATGAGATAGCCGAGTCGACCCACTCTGGCGGGAAGCCCTCATCCCGGAGAGTCTGCTTGAACAGATGGCCGAACTTCATGTTTGGAGCAGGGTTGACGAGGTACCGTGGTAGGGCTGGCCGATCAGAAGGCGCAGAGGAGGCACGTGGGGAGCTGAGTGGTTGCGACCCTTAGCGGGGTACCTTCCACGCTTGTTCGGCCACAGTTCCGGGTCGGGCTAACGAAGCGTTCCAGCGATCACCGCCCTGGGATATGCAGATGCGGCTGTGTAGTAGAGCGGGATTATTGGAATGAAGTGTCAAAGAGTCCCAGACGTGTGGTGGTGGGGAAGCAATGGTGTTGGGTGAGAGAATTACGACTTGTCAACAAGGGCGATTTGCTCCGCGGGTCATGCGCCTATGTGCCTGGAAAGGATGCCGCTAAATGGAGACCCCAGAATTCGATGGAGATTCGTCTTAGGCCATCACGAAGACATGGGGATGCGCCTCTCTTATGAAGCAAATCAAAGCATGGCGTGTGCCGGCTTTCGGCGCTGTCTAGACTGCGGTGGCTCCAATAGCGCTCTTCTTCAATCACTGTCTGCTCAAACTTTTCGCCTTCGCAGTCCGCGACCAATCAACGCCAAGCGCACAGTCATAGGCGATTTGCTTGCAGTGACGCAACATGGCTCTTCGCGACTCACCCAACTAACACGATGTGAAAGCCGGGGTAGTCTCGGTGTATAGCAGGCTGTCAGCACGCGCACCGAGAAGCTGTGAAAGCTGCACTACAAACTTATATGCTGTCACTCTCCCATACACGCCCACACAACTGAACTGCAGCATCCAGCCACTGCCACTGCAGGTAGTCCGAGACCCGAAAATCTCGAATACGTCCGAACCGTACACCTAGCTGCATCGAGCCAAAGCCACTATGGGTGCATCACAGTCCACCGGCGGCGGCGACGCGCCTAGTAATGCCGGCGAAGTCAAGACAAGTTACTACGAACTACTGGGTGTGGAGCGCAATGCCACTCAAGATGAGTACGTAACAAGACACACGTAACCTATTCAATACTAACATCTACAAGACTCAAGAAAGCATACCGCAAGAAAGCGCTCGAGCTGCACCCCGACCGAAACTACGGCGATGTCGAACGTACCACTGCCCTCTTCGCCGAAGTCCGATCCGCATACGAAGTTCTCTCAGATGACCAGGAGCGCGCATGGTACGATGCACACGAGAGGGATATACTGCGGGGTACTACTGGCGAGGAGACCAGCGACCATTACCAGGGTGACATGAAGGTTACGACAGCCGACGACATAACGCAGATGATGGGCAAGTTCAGGGGGAATGTGGACTTCTCAGACTCGCCGAACGGCTTCTTTGGCTTCGTACGAGAGACGTTCGAGCAACTTGCGCGCGAAGAGGAGTATGCCGCTGACTACGACGACCTCGACGTACCGGATTACCCTAGCTTTGGTCACAAGGACGATGAGTACGAGGGTGTTGTGCGCGACTTTTACTCCGCATGGAACGGCTTCGCGACGGTGAAAAGTTTTGCATGGCTGGACGAATACAATCCCTCTCTTCAACCTGATCGCCGCTATCGAAGGGCAGCTGAGAAGGAGAACCAAAAGATCCGCGACGAAGGCAGAAGGGCGTTCAACGATGCGGTCAGAACGCTGGTTGCGTTCGTACGCAAGCGAGACCCACGATATACCCCGAACACACAGACGGCAGAGGACAAGGCCAAAGCACAGCGGGATGCTAGGAAAGCGCAGGCTGCACGAGCAAGAGCTGCGCAGATCGCCAAGATGGAGCAAGAGGAGCAGGCGGTGCCAAGTTGGGCTACCGCACGTCCGGCGGATGAACTTGAAGAGGAAAGCGAGGGTGAAGTCGAGGAAGACGTCTACGAGTGCGTTGCGTGTAACAAGACATTCAAGAGCGAGCGACAATACGATGCCCACGAGAAGAGCAAGAAGCATCAGAAAGCAATCCAGGCTCTCAAGAGAAAGATGCAAAAGGACAACGCCCATCTGGACTTGGATGAAGACGCTCTCAAAAGTGACGAGATCCTACCGGTGGAGGATGAGCTTGCAATGGAAGCCCAAGTTTCTGGTGGTGGAGACTCCGATGCATCCGTGGAAAACCTCGCGACAAGGACGAATGAGCTTGACATAGACGACCACAGTACAGACGAGGAAGAAGGCCGTGTGGACCGAGTGGCACCTAGTAATACAATGTCTGCATCGCCCGTCGACTCAGAAACAAGCTCAGACGTTGACGACGAATATGCTTCGCGCTCCGAAATAGAAGCACGACTTGCTGGCGCCAGCACAGAACCCTCCACAGCACCCACCGAAGATCTCGACTTTAAACCTGAAGATCCCACAGAACCAGAAGTCACCGCCCCGCCGGAACCCAAGCTCGGCAAGGCTGCGTTGAAGCGCATGAAGAAGGCTGCAAAACAGGCTGAGAGCGAAGAGCCCGATATCAAAAACAAGTGTAATGGCTGCAGCGCTGGTTTCTCGTCCAAGACTCAACTGCATCAGCACTTGAAGAAGCATCCCGAACATGCGGCGCTGAAATCTATCGCGCAGCCGGGTGGTGGAAAGAAGAACAAGAAGCGGTAGTAAAGATGATGGCACGAATCACGATCTGTATGAGAGACATGGTATTGATGTATGGTTTGCTTTGGCATAGCGCAGGTGTTTGCTAGAGGCTAGATGATTTGTTAGACTTGCATTGAGCGGTTGTTACTCGCATTTTCAAGGCGTCTTTAAATGTGCTGCCATTAAAACCACATTCAAAATAGAAGTTGTCGCTGATATACATTCCCCACTTGCCAATAGTAAAGTATTCCATGTCCTCTCGTATCCAGTTTTGTGTTCCTGCAGGGTTAACCACTACAAACCACCTCGGTATTAGACTCAGAAGCCTGCTGGACTTCACTCGAAGATTCTGACTGTTTGACACGCAATTATCCTCAAGCAAACATAGACATTCGAATCACAGCAACGGCTACATGGCTTTCCAACTTCTTGATTTCCCCGACCGATTCTAACGGAAATTGCCAACAACGATCCGCACGCTGCCCGTCATGTCGCAGGATCAGGAGCTTGTACGATATCAGCGTCTACTCACACTCGACGATATCGGCGGGAAAGCCAATGAGTTGGGTATCGAGGCTACACAAGAAGAGCTGAAACATGTGCCGTTGGTGTGGTGGGACGTCAAATAGCACATGGACAACGAGAGTGCCGGCTTACGACAGTATGCTGTTCTTTGGTCTTCAGGAGTGGAATGCGCAAAGAGACAAAAGAACAACAGTTGAGAGTAGCGAGCACTGTGATCTCTTCGCCCGACGACGTGTTGGTACAAACAGTTGTTTTCGTTACTTGAAAATGCCCCAAATGATGCAAATGTTGAGAATACCGTGAGGAGAGTCTATATGAGCGCGTCCGAGCGCTCGATAAGCTTTGGCAAGCCATGGGTGCGTTCGCGAAGTGGAAGTTCTTCCGTGGAGTTAGTGCATATGCGTTTCCACACCCCACTACGCCCCTGCAAGTGCTATCGCTATACACATTATATCTCGGGTAGTCGCCTGACAGAACTCTCGCATTGCCACTTGTGTAGTCATGTTCGCGTTGCTTTTGATTCAAGGCTACCAAAAGGCGTGCAAGGCAAGACTAGCGTCTCCAACGGTTGAGGAGTTCTTTTTTCTGGCGTGTGGGTTCTCGAACATCAGATAATCATGCCTTAAGATTCTGATGGCATTGCCGTGTGCCGGGTCGAGCATGCGAGCGAATGCGTGAGAGCAGAGAAATGATCAACCACCGGGATTAGGCCATTCCATTCCACAGTCAGGCATTCTGTCAATGTCCTGTGCCGCACTCAGCCGTTGTTCCACCAGCCCGTGTCGTATCGGCAAATGAACAATTGTGTTCGAGTACGCAGTGTTTCGTGAGCAAAAGTGACGATTGTTGATAGGTGGCAGGGACTGGGTTTCTCCTTGACATGGCCCCAAACACCAAAAAGGTCACTGATAGTAAGATAGAGGGGCATTCGGGTCTCTATGCGGCGCAGGGTCGAACGGGTTGGGGCGCATTGATCCTCGTCGGATGTTGCGGATCCCACCTTCCTGATTGTGATGCTCGCCTTGCGACGTCCCATCACCTCCATGTACAGTTAGCTGAGGGTATAGAGCTGCAGATGCCAGGGGATAAGTCCACCTGGAGTGTTAAGCTCCCGCGCTAAGCCGCGTGGGCCCTCGAACAAGAGTTCTCCCATTGCATGGCGTTGCTTGACGTCAATGCATCGGGGACTGCTCCAAGACGTTTCCTTCGCGCACTTTTAGTCCTATGGTACTGGGTTGGACTGCAATGTGGCGGTTCGCGGCCGGCGTGATTGTTGATGCCCGTTAGCGTTCGCGGTCAGAGTCGCTTGCGTGCGCGTGCTCTCGCCAGCTAGCCAAAGACACGACTAGCCGAGGCTGATGCGTCTTAGCGCCAGGGTCTGACGGAAGCTTCTACCCCTGAACGATCCAGGCGAACAACTCCTATCCACTCTTTCCTGACACCTTCAGATCCTTTTGATCGTATTCCAGGCCATGCACTTATCGTGTCCGGCTCTAGCGGCCCTCTGATAGGGCCTTGATCGAACTGTCAGCTCGTACTTGCCCAGTCTGTCATGGTGTGGGGATAGCCCAGGGGTTCGCATGGACACCCTCCGCTACTAATGGTTAGCTGTGCTCAGTCGACGCTTGTCAGAATGGACGCTCGTATCAAATGGGGCACTATCTGAAGGCGGCTTTTCTCTCGAGTCTTGTCCATTTCTTGGGATTCTTGTCGCTCTCCAACTTCGCCTCTCGACCTCACAACTTACCCTCAGTCATTCGTTAATACAGTCGCGCGTTGTTCACTCGTTATGCAATCATGATGCCAAAGGCGTACCGTCTATCTTTCTCGCACCTCGTCTTTTACATCTCGACCTTTGTGATCGCAACCCAGTTATGGTCCATATGGGGGCAATCGAAACACAACTATATTCCTTTTTCACACCATAGGAATCTTCAGCGAGACTGGGACTTCAACGCCGACCTGCATGCCAATGTGCACACACTCAGCCATGACCAGTGCGATTCCGCCTTTCCAAAGCTGTATCACAGCTTAGATCAGTCGGTTAGCCTAAGGCAAGGCAGAAAGGTGCATATTCAAGATATCGAAATCGATCAGGGAAGATGCATGCTACGGGTTATGATATACGAGGGCGAGGTACGTCTATACGCGTCTGGTCAGTTTCCGGGCTACAACTAACCTGCCACTCCTAGCTGTTTGTCGTCGATGCCGGAAAGCCAGAGGAATGCTACGTCACGAACGGAAACGAGAGAGAACGCATTCTAGGAACCCTAGCACAAATCGACCGCGCCGTCTCCACCACCTCAACATCCGACCCCGCGATCCCAAACGTCGAATTCTCCCTCTCGCTTGACGATCTGCCACGGCGATCTAGGAAACAGGGAACATTCTTTGGGTACACCCGGAAGGAGGGTCCGGAGTACAAGGACATTTGGATGATGCCAAACTACGCGTACTGGGCTTGGAACTACACCCATGCTCCAAGCTGGAATAGCATCAGGAAAGAGATTGAGCAGAAGGAGACCGAACTGCCATGGGCAAAGAAGGACCCTAGGATCGTATGGCGAGGCAAGGTCAAGATGGCTAAGCTTAGGAAGGAGCTAGTCCGAGTCAGCGAAGGCAAGGAATGGAGCGACATCAAGCCTGTGGTCATCAACAACGCCAGCGACCCGCATACCAAGGACGTTATGAATCTGAGGCAATTCTGCGGGTAAGAGACAAAGCTGCGACATGGATATGAAACCGTACTGACCGTCTTTTAGATACAAGTTCACCGTCCAAACCGAAGGTACCTCGTACTCCGGCCGCCTTAAGTACCTCCAGCTTTGCCGCTCAGCCCTCGTTACACACCCTCTCGAATGGCAAGAGTTCCACACACACCTAATGAGGCTTGCTGGTCCCGATGTGAACTACATTGAAGCGTCCGAGAACTTTGGAAACCTCGAATCGGCTATGGAGTACTACCGTGCGCATGACAACGAAGCCGAGGAAATTGCAAAGAACAGTTACGAGACCTTCACCAGAAGGTATCTGACACCAGCGGCAGTGACTTGTTACTGGAGACGGCTGTTTTGGTCATGGGCGAGTGTACAGGGATATGAGCCACAGTTGTACGTACCTGACAAGGACGGCAATATGGTCATGCGAGGTACACCATGGACTGCCTTTGCGGCCAATTGGCCCAAAGATCCTGCAGCTATTCCTTGAGCGGGAATAAGAAGTGTTAGGATAGGCGTTGCATGAGCATTTGGAGTACTTGGTTTTATGCTTACGATACCCGCGTTCAAGCGTTCCAATAGACACGCATTATTATCTACGTTTACAGTAGTCACTTGAGGCGGAGCTTTGTCCTTTTCAGTCGTGTTTTAGATGGCTTTGACCGCCTTTGTCCTGCATCATAGGATTCAAGCGAGTAATATAGGTTCATCAACCCGCACTCACATGTACATTTACCTTTGTACTAAACGTTGACGCTTGACGCCCAGCTGCGACTATAACGAGGATTTGTCTTGACTGCAAATCCTACTTGACGGACTAGACTGAACCTGAATGATCTCTGGTGCACAGCTGATCGGACAGCATGTTTGACCTATACCCTGATCTTTACCGCTGTATCTTGCAGTTTGGCGCACGCTCGTTTGCGGCTCAGGCTAGTGTGCCTATTTATGCACAAAAACACGCATGCTGTAATTTGATAAGATCCTAGAGCAGAGATATTGATTGAGTGGGCAAGTATATAGAGAGAGGTGAGGTCGTTCTACATGAGGGTAATAGTACAAAGGACCAAAAGACAGTCGACAGCGCTGAGCTTTGCAAGATACATTAAGGAACGTCCGCAAACCACTTGTGCGCCAAAGCCTCAGAAGCTGTGATGCGTCGTTTCGGGTCCATACTCATCATCTTCGTCAAAAGATCCTTCAGATCTTCGTCGAGATCGCTCCACAGGCAGAGTGGACGTCGCGGATAGTCTTCGCTGAAATTCGCCATCACGAAGTTCAGGTAGCCAATCCAGGGGCTATCTTCCAAGTAGGTGATCAACCCTTCCATATCTTCTAGGTCGCTGAAATATGAGACCTGACGTCGAACGACGATGGCCTCGATTGGATTGTCTTCTGTAGCCTTTTTTGGATCTACAGCGAGAACTGCTTCCTTTGTCACGGCGTATATGCACTGCGAAATTGAGTTACCCATTGAAGCACGATGCAAGTGGTAGGCCACTTACAACCAGACCGAAGGAGAACATGTCTGTCGGCTTTTGTATCGCTGCCGCTGCGTGCGCCTCTGGACTGCGCCACATCCAGTTTCCCCACTGCCTGCCACTGATGTAATGGTTATCCGGGAGGCGAACCATATCTTCCATGTCAGCAATCTGCACTTCTTTGACTTCTAGCTCCCCTCCTTGATCGTTCCAATCCAGCAATATATTGTTTGGCTTTATATCGGTGTGCACCATCCCTTTGACGTGTAGCGCTGCGAGCCCACGCAGAGCGTCTCGAAGGACGAGTTTTGTTGTGGAAAGCGGAACGTCTTTCTGAACGAAAGACAGTAGGTGGTCACGTCGGTATGGATGTATGAAAGTGCAATGTTCTGAGTCGGTGTCTTCGGCAACACGTACGTGAGGCGTACCGCGAAGAGTGTCAAACATGGTCTTGCAATGCTTGTAAGTTTTCTCAGGGACTGTCTTCAGCACGTACTTCCGATCCTCAGAGCTGTAAAAGACGTCAGACGAGTATCATGTTGTTTGTTTGGGATAGTGTCAACTAACGTGGCAAGATACACACGTCCATGGTTGCCCGGCCGATCTTGAAGTAGTCGTTCGACAACGTAACGGCGACCCGACTGCCCAATTACTCGCGTCAGGGCAGCGGCTCTTGCGATGGGAGCATTGGACATTCGTGTTGATAGTCAACAGAGTTGAACAGACCCAATGATTTGAGCTCTAGATGGCGACTTGTAGCAATGGAAGGCGCGTTCAATTGGGTAGCAACGAATGTGAGAGCGGACAAATCGTGATTCGAGACTGAACTGCACTAGTAGCGCTTGTATTGCAAAGATCTCACGTGCGTGTCAGGTCGTTGCCTGAAGATGACGCGCCCAGCGCCCACAGTCGTTACCCCAGACCCCTCATCTCGAAATCTCGCTAAACTCTGGGAGGCACAGTCGGGTTGCAGGAGAGAAGAGGCAGAGCAGCGGAAGACGTGGCAATGGGAGCAGACAGCGTATAGCAATCGCCTGCTGAAGTGCGAACGTAGTGCTAGACACAAACGATCGATGAACGTGTAGTGGCGTCTCTTCTCATCAACTTGATAGAGTGATTTGGCGCGTGCACACTTGCGCACGTGATTGCGCGCCTGACGTGCTGCGCCTCCTCCCCGATCTTTGCGACGGACATGCATCGACTCCACGACTGCATGCCATCTCTAATGACGGTGAATAGGTACGCACATGCTGCCAAGCTTCAGGACCGCATGTCCCTCTCTTCACTAAACATTGTCCAGCTGCAAAGACCCGCATCGCGTTTCCCGCTGCTCCGCAACCCCACACTAGCCACTATGCCGCCCAAGGCAACACCGCCCGAATTCCCCGTACAGGCGTTTCCTACGTGTACAGATTTCGAAACCTTTCTCGAGCGCGAACATGCCACGGCTCCCGGCCTCTACGTGAAGCTCGCCAAAAAGAATTCTGGCACACCCTCAATAACGGCAGCGGAAGCCGTCGAAGTAGCGCTATGTTATGGCTGGATAGATGGTCGCGCCAACGCCTACGATGAGACCTGGTGGACGGTACGCTACACACCACGGAGAGCGAACAGTATGTGGTCTCAGAAGAACGTCAGGACGGTGGCACGTCTTATTGAGACCGGCCGAATGCGTCCTGCTGGCCTAGCTGCCATTGATGCCGCGAAAGCAGACGGGCGATGGGATCGTGCGTACGCAGGGTCTGCTACAATCGTAGTGCCCGATGATCTCAAGAATGCGCTTTCTCTGGTACCTGCTGCGGAAGCTCAATGGGAGAGCATGAACAAGAGCGACCGATATACAGCACTGCTGAAGGTAGAGACAGGCACAAAGGCCGGAAGACCAAGAAGAATAGAGAGCATAGTTCAAGTGCTGGCAACAGGGAGACGCTTGAGTAGTAGTACCACTGGAGACAGGACAGCTCGGAAGGTTGCCAAGAGAGCTGGAAAGAACAGCGCGAACGCTGAACCCCACATGCAAAAAACAGCACCTTCACCCCTACGAACAGGACTGCGACGACGCAGGGACTGAGATCTCCCCCTAGTTATGCTCATAGTGTACAGCAATCGACGAGTATGCGCCCACAGCATGTCGACGCAAAAAAGATGGACTTTTTGGCAAAAACATACAACAGCGGGGATTCGCTAGTGGTCACCCACCTAACTACTAATCCGCCGGTACAATGCTTGTATATGGCTGAGCGGACGGGAAGCCTAATTCTCATTGTCCTATGGTCGTATGTGAAAGAATGAGCGACGCGGACCTAATATATATTTGGTTTAAATTGGGTGAAAGCTATGTAAACGCCCACAGCCTTTCCGCTGGAGGTCCGGCCCTGTCACCTTACAGTCCCTGCTTCTCGCAGATCCGGCGAATCTCATTCCATGTCTGTGACTGCAGCTTCTTCCCTTGGTACCCAATGACCAGCTCACCTGGACTGCTGGGGTTCAGTGTTTCCTATGGTATGCAACACTTGTTCAGAGGACTCACTCATCCAAAATGTCATCAGACCAGAATTGGTTGTGACCGATCTTTCCCAGAAGCGTGGCACTGACCAACTCGCGCGCTCCTTGTTCAGCTGTGCGTCCCACAAACATTTGCATCAATTTTGTTGGCATCGCGAGATACCATGGGAAATCTCTCCCCAGATTCGTGGTGCAATAGCCCGGGCATGCAACATTGATGAAGACATCGGTATTTCCTTGGGCGTCCTTGGAGAAGTCGTCGACGAGGCCTTGTCGTATGTACTGCGTGACCAACTTGATCAATCCATACGTCTTCGCGGCGTTGAAAGCAGTAGGGTCATTCAGCTTGTCGATCAATGTCTGACCACTCTTGACTTCAGCGTCTGCAGGCATGACATACTTGCTAGCGAAGCTGCCAGTTATGGTGAGCTGGCCTGGATTACCCTTAGACGCGTTACTCTTGAGGCTGGGAAGCAGTAGCATGGCGAGATAGGCCGTTGATAGGATATTGACTTGCAGGGCTGTCTCGTAGCCTGTTCTCTCGTTCTCGACATAGCTCGGAGGCGCGACCCCCGCGTTCAAGACGACGATAATAATCTCGTCGTATCTGCTGGTGACATCGTTGGCGAAGGTTTTGACAGATGTCCAGTTACTCATGTCGAGCTCGAGGATATCAATGACTTCGGCTTTACAGCCCGTCTCTGCGATGATAGCGCGCTTAGCTTCTTCCCCCTTTGAGAGATTGCGTACTGCGAGGATGACTTTGGAGGCACCGTTGGTAGCGAACTTGGTGGCGGCAGGCAAGCGGATCCCAGTATTCGATCCAGTGATGATCACTGTCTTTCCCACAAAGGACGATTTTGGGTCTTTAGGCGGGTTTTGCTTAGCCCATCGCATCGCTGCCATCTGCCCTTTCACAGAAGCAGGTGGGCCGGGACCGATAAGTGATTGGACATTGACATCGGTCGCCATGTTGGGTTTTATTTACAGATGAGATGGAAAGAAGGAAATGTAGATTTGGAGGAAAGAGGTAAGAAGATCACGAAGGCCCTTAGTCGATTTTGGGGCAGATTTCATTTTGTACAACACGCAGCAGTCACGACTATGGGGTTCAGGGGGGTCGCGACTCATCCGCTTCCCGTCCTGCGGAACTCCGCAGTACTGAGGCGGACGAACTTCACAGATGCATCGCCAAATCATTACCTGATGCTTTCGGTCTTGTCTTACTTTTGTATCAGCTTTTGCATAATGTAAAGACGTTTGCAAAAAGCCGATAATTTAGATGCGAGTATGTACTGAGTTTAAGATCACTTGGTATCGCTCTTCGAGTCTCGTGTTGCAGGTGCAGTATTTTGTATATCACTGAATACCTAAACAACTTAGGCTGCCGTTGACTGCGGAATAGCGCTTTGGTGCTTCTGTTGACTGAGACCTAACAATTGTAGTGTAAACTACCTACGAGGAGTATTGGCCTGACTATAATTACCCCACGGTTGGCTTCCCACCTCTTGGTGCAGGGACTTATCTCGGCAGCTGGACTAGGTTGTTGACCCCCTGCATCCTTTTGAGTACGTATCGCACAGACGATGAGCAGGTAGATTATTTGGACTGGTGGTTTTCGGGGCGTGTTCTCTTAGGTCTTCGCTATCTCTTGAGCGTTGCGGATTATACTTATCCTGATATCTCATGGCCTGAAGTTAGCCGTAGACTATCTCTATCTCTTCTAGTATGGATAGTCTTATAGAATTGCGACAGTTCGACTGTGCCACCTATTGGTACTTGCGCTAAATGAGTTCAATAACAGCTCGAGAGTGCCCTAGATCAAGCTCGTATCTACAAGACTAGCTGGGATGCACTAGCGATCGGGTGACACTACAATCACATATTGCAGCGATGCCGTTCGAGTGTCTGCATGCTCGAGTCTGCCTCTCCCAGATGCTGATTCCCAATCAACTTTGATCAAAATCTATGATAGACGACAGGACAGCACTTCCTGGGTGAAGATTTAGCACTCGTGTAGAGATTGGATATGACACAATAAACTCCAGAATCAATAGGTGCGATTGCGTTCAAACGTGGTCGACATCATGGGTTTGCTTGTTGGGAGACTGAGGTGACAGTAATCGGTCAATCTTGTAGTGCCGGACATAGTGAACTTGGGCAGTTATCTCCGGCTGCCCAAGCGCCGCCACAAGTCGTCACTACCATTCCATCACAGACGCATCACAACGACCCAAACAATGACACTAGCCCGCACTTACTTGTCGCTCTTGGCTCGTCGTTACAAAACCATTGTCCATAGCTGTGTCAAGGGCAACACCCGCCCAGGGCGTCAATCTGCGCGCCGTCGGGCGACGCGACGGTCAACTACGCAACCTTACTGGGGAAGGCAGAGTTCGTGGATCGGTGCCGCACCGCCTCTCACGGTCATTGCCTGCATCGATGCTCTTGGGTATCGCCTCCAACAACCATCGCTATCGCGATGTCACATGCTAAAATCACATGGAAGGCCGAACAGCTTGTACCACAGCTGATCAGAAGAGCTTGATCGGAACCAGGTACCACCTAATGTCTAGCATCGCAACTCTAGGTCCGACTTCGGCTCTTCCGACAATGTGTCAACGACGATCAGTATCGAAACTCGGCGCACGTATCACGAACGGAACAGTGCAATACCAATCCAAAGGATAAATTGTTCCAAAAACGACGAAGCCAAAACACTACAGGCTAAATGTAGATGTAGCAGAATGGTCCGCCCATGGTGCTCGACGCATCTTCTATGGTGATGGGCCCAGGATATGCTGCCCCCATGCTCAGGGTGTCGTTGAGTGTTGCATTGGGCGAGGTCGGGGTTCCGATGAAGGTAGGTCCATACAAGGCAGTTGTACGCTCACTCGGCTTCAGGTTCTGCCAAGTCCAGTAAAGCCTGTCAATCGACGAGTGGTGGAAGAAGAAGTAGGGATCTCCAGGAGATGCCGTGAAATCACCCGCCGGATCGCCGCCAATGATAAAGTGACCGGCCGTGTGCACGCCCATGAAACCGTTCGCGAAGCTGTTCCCCATTGGCCCACCTTGCAAAACTTCCCAAAACGTTTGGTAGTCGTCACTCTGGAGCAGAGAAACCACGTCGTCGTCCTTCAGCCATCCCTCTCCTGTGAAGCCGTTGATATCGCGCATGAGACAACGGGGGTTGTATCCTAGGCCGGACGGATCGGGATTCGGTCGGACACATTTGGATGCAGGAACCAACGGTCCGAGATTGACAGTGAAGTTCGTGAACGGTCCTGAGGTCACGCAGCCACCACCTTGGCCATGCGGAATCTTGATGACTGGTTGATCGTTCGACGGGATTCCAGTCCATGTCTGATTGCTGCATCCTTTAGCGCCCTGTCCAGAAATCGACGTCGCAGAGCCGTCGAGCAGAGGCGACTTTGTAGGATCTTTGTGCCATCTGGAGTAGCTGTCTAGATATTGGTGTACGAAATCAGCGTATGCATCACATGCAGTTCGTACAGAGACACCTACAGTAAGGTTGCGTGCCCTTGTAGCCGCATTCATTGCGCAAAGTCTGCTCATACGCCCAGGTAAAGTATCGGTGCCATGTAAGGAAATTACCCGTAACGCTAGACGTTGGTGGACAAAGTCAGTACGTATATCACATTCGTGTTCCAAAGGGAGACCTACTGGATGTTGAAGGTCTGCTGCATGTGGGTGGCCACGAAATCGTCATAGCGATTTCTACAACCGGGGCACATCTCCTTCGGTGTCTTTGACGGCAGCTCAGTTAGACACTGAACCGCACTAATGTATGCCTTCTTCTCAGCCTTGGAGAAGGTAGACCTTCAAGACGATCAGCATGGTTATCGAGGAGCATTAGGTTCCGGAGACTTACCACTCCTGCCGCACTTGGACGTTGCTGGGGTTGCACTTTTCGTACTGCGCGGGCTTTTGAGTGGCTTGATAGAGCTGCTGGTTGATTGCAGCGCCACCAGCCATCAGGTCCTGCTTGATGCTACCCAAGCCTGCGAGAATGTCGTCAACATGGTCGAAGGGTCTCTTTTTAAACTGCGCTCGGTCGTGGGGAAGCGCATTCCCCACGGCCAAAGGCAGAAGTAGGGCGACTTGAAGAACACCCCGCATGATGTGTGGCTTGGGAAGGAGAGGTTATGTCAAGCTCAATCTGTGGGAGCAAGCGATGTTGAAGTATGACAAGACTGGAGGACTTAACGCCGATCTTTTGAAATGAGGCTCAACTACGGTAAAAGACGTATGAAGGACAACGGGCCTACTAGCTATGCCAAGTGCACGTCTCGGACCACTTCTTATAGTTATTCACACGACATGCAAGGACCCGTAAAAATCTCGAAGGCGAGGTGCTCGGGCACCGAGGTTCTGCATGTCAAGGATACATGTGAGTGTGCGAGGTGGCCTACTACTCTGCGTAGTAGATATTCGCATTCCAGAAGAATCCGAACAGGCCGGCATGTCCAACTGGGGAAGGTCTCTCATACTTTTCAAACTCCGTGTATAGACGGCGTTACAGCCACTGCCAACTACCTGGTACTAGGAGCGGCTGATTCGATCGGCAACAGATCCGATCGGCACGCACTATGGATGTTGTGTGTCTCGCTACTATTCGCGCATTCCCGTAGTACAGAGGGCCTGACGCCAAGGTCCGTCACATACGTCAAGTGCTCTCATGCGCTGCCAATTAAAGTTCCGCGGACCTTCACCTAGCCTCCATACCTTCTTCAACATCTTAAAACAGTGAATAGTCGCGGCGTTATGTCTCCGAATACTTTGTACGACAGACCGAGAGCCGTGGAAATATCGCGTCTTCCCAGCCTGTTGTGCGCTAGGTAGCTAAAACTAGCAGGGGCGGCGCGCGCCCATCACAAACTCAGCTGTGGCGCCTCGGAAGCATGTAATATGCATAGGCAAGATTACAACGGCTGTATTACGCGATGAGCAGAGTCGTGCATAGCTTCCGCGTGTTGAGGGAAATACAAGATGATCGACACATAACAGCGCATGGGCAGGCTGTCTAGAGGTGGTTTCGCGACTGGCACGAGACGATTCGATCGCAATACAAAAAATGGCACAACCATAAACTGAGGCGTTCAAGACCAGAGTGAGAACTTGCCGGCTGTTGTGGTTGAAATTGGCTTTTACGCATACTCTACCATCCAAAGACGGGGTTTAGGCGTCCCAAACTTCGCATGTCACCCTCGCGTGGCTAAACCTCCATCCTCAATTGTTCTCGCCCCCAGACGCCACCAATATCCAGTATCTAGAATCTGACAGATGCGCCTGCAAGATGACTTCTGTGCGGAACTAGGTACTGGTCGCCTAGAGAATGAGACTGAAACCATTCAACCCAGACTTGAACCGAGGCTTTTTGCCTGAGTTGGAAGATACTCTGCACAGCATGCTCATTTGTCTACGAGAAAGATAGTGTTAAAATCAAGGAGTGTGGTACTGTACCTAGCAGCAGCAACTGTCTGACTTCATCGTTCGTCCTCGAGATCTCCTACAATTGTTATTGTCCACGACCGAGACAAACGTTACATTCATTGCAGTCTGTCTATGCCTGCAGGAATTTGTAGCGGCTAGCTCGTTTGAAACTGTCAGCTCTCTGACATCAGGCTACTGGTACGGATCAGGACACCTGACTACAGGGCTATTATACCGTCAAGTCTCGCAATATATCTGGCACGCGGGGCGCAGTACGACAGACTCATATGCAGTGAGAGATCGCAATGCGACCAAGAATATCACGCACATGGACAAAGAGTCCAGGAGGGAACATCTTGAAGGTGTCGTCGCATAGAGGGCGCATATGAGAAGGGTGGAGTGTGCATCTGCGAATGAGGATGATGATGATGATGATGATATTGGTTTAACTCTGCGAATGAGGACAGCATCTTGCCCCCATATAAATGCATTGTGAAGATCACGCACGTCAATGTATTCTGATTCAGATCTTACATGGTTGAATTTCATCTTCAGCTCTCAGTCTGTCACTAGAGACGAAGCACCGAGCGTACAGTACAAGAGTACAACAAGTGTCCAAATCCAAAACCTCAACCGCTCTTTCTGACAACAGCAGCCCGGATCAGGATCAAACCGCAGTGTGAATCGAATGCGCACTCTATTCCATGAAAGATGTAGCTTCTTGGAGTCAGACCCAGGCTGGATATGAGCTGTGGATGATGTATATTCTCGATGACTTTGACATTTTCCGGATCAAAGACGGTATCACGAGCTTGTCGCAGTGGTGTCTTAAACCGACAGCGAGCTAAAGCCTAAGTTGCCTGCTCTTGTCGACGAGGTCTTCGCACTGCCTGACCGGGTATCGTTCAAATCAAGAGATGGAGACTTGCTCAACATTCGTAACTATCCCGGACTACTAACGAAAAGTCACAACAAGGCGTGAAGATGCACCATTTGATCATTGAGAAGAACAACAGTATATGTTGCCTCTTTCCAACCATTGTGCCAGCTGAAGTGTGAGCAACACCACGAGATGTCCGGTGTGCCCCTCTATCAACACAGTCCAGGTTGCCCCTCCATGACCACCCCGCTGTGCCCCTCGCGCCCTTTGCCCCTCATTGTTTTGCCCCTCTGATAGTGCCACAATCTACGCTTTGTTGGAATTGCCGTTTCTGGTAGCATCAATCCGCACTGAAGTGTCTTGGGTATGTTGCAAACTCTTAAAGGACAACACATGGGCATCACGCGACAGCAATGTACGTAAACGCCATGCGAAACGGCAAATATAAATTTTGTATGCGAGCAAGAGGCTGATTTGTGTAAGTAGTTCTGGGATGCGCTGCAAATTGAAATGCGAAGAGAAGACACCTGGGCATGTTCGATGTGGATGTGCTGTTAAGCGACCTTGAATGTAAGGAATGCGATGCAGCAGACATGCAAAGAATAAAATCTCCCTAGCTAAACATTATCACCCTATGCAGTGTGTTAATAAAGAAGAATGCGTTCTTAACTTAGAGTAGGGCCTGATCTTAGTACGGGCTGGTTATTGTTGCTGTACTTTAATGTGAAGAAGTATAAAAAAAGTGTCGCCTCTGCACATACACACAACCTTTCTCTAAGACTTAAGCTCGGCAAAAAGAATAGAATGCTCCCTGCCAGATTCGCTGAAAATTTGAAAGTTAGTACTCTGATTCGAACCCCGGACATCGCAGTGAATACTTACAACTGGCGGCCTTCGGATATCTATTGTTAGGAATAGTCATACTCTATGATATGAGACCGACGTGATAACCGACTACACTCGTGGGGTATTAGTGTTTGTTGCTAAGAACGGTGCTGAGTTGCGACTTACCCAAGGAAGCTTATTAAGCTGATAACTCATTTGATGGCGATTTTGAAAATTGAACGGACTATATAGACATTAGCTATCGAGCAGGCAGTGTTCAAAGGTGGGTAAAGGTCGATGATTCCGTTGGTGGGGCTGAATAGAACATTAGTTGGCATCAGAGGTCTGCAGACTAGTGTGAGTGGGTAGAATCCAATGCGGGGTTGGCGAACCATGGTAAGCCATAATCATCTATACCTTGAAGAACATTAGAATTATGCCGTAATCGCGTCAAGTCTACATATCTGTACAGAACACTCTATCTTCCGTATGATGAGTAGCACAGCACACCGTAACCGTGACGCCTCGTCGTGACGTAGGAACCGAGCAATGCCAAAACGCCGGTAGCAAGTCGACCGCCCACACCATATTACTTCATTCGATCAAAGACTATGGCCCAAGTCGTTGCCCTCCATCCGGAGTTCTATTACTCAGCGGCACACTCGTTGTTGGCAGTACACCGTATCGGCCGTACGTCTTTTGGTCGACACTGACGTAGTGCGGTAACCTTCCAAGCAAGTTCAGCTTGGTCTCAACCCATCTCAGTATCTTCTCGTGCGGTACGAGGAACTTGATGTATCCGGAAGCCCAGAGGTAGCCGAGACCTGCGCCGCAAAGATGGCCGACTAGACTGACGTAGGGGACGAGGATGCTGGTCAGGACAATGAGGATCAGGGGCGTCGTCCAGGTGGGGATTTTGTATGGTCCGACGCTGCGAAGAGTCAGTTTTTGGATTGAGAAGAGGGGTCGCATGATGGTACCTGAAGTACGGGTTCGCCTTGTGTGTCTTCATTACTTCTGCAGACAGAAGGAGGAACACCCATACACTGTCGCTATTAGCACGTCCCCATACGTCCCTATAAACCCATCTGACATACCTCGCGCCCATGACTGAGGTGTTACTCCTCAGTACATACTTTTCCAACAATGTGTACACGCCCCCGGGTATCGTTCCAAAAGCTGCCGTCTGGTCAGCTTGATATCCATACATGTCACCCAGTTGATATCTTACGCCCAGTGAAGAGCGCCAATGTAACGAGTGTTCCATATTCGGACTCGAAACGCTCAATAAGTGGCGTTACGGCGACGAGGTTGAAGATCATGTGGATAAAGTTCCAATGTAGGACGGGAAACAGATTGAGTCGGTGCACTACGAGTGTATTGTATTAGCATTATGTTCATATTGGATCAGACGAAAGTCAAGTGCAACATGTCTCCTGCTACGTTCTCCTCCGTCTTCAATGCCAGCTCCGTGGGTTCCGCGCCCCATGATGCGCCCACGCCGCGATGCAAGAGCAGAACACAAGCACTGTGGCCGACCACGCTCCCCTGGTAGTAACAAAACAAACATACTCTGCGTCAGATCCATCTTGGCCGGCTCCAGGGCGCCAAAGTCCCTAATCCATGGGAAGGGAATCGTTGCAACCCATAACCCTACAATGGCGGCGACCAGCACTTTGGTGCAGAAGGGCAGGCGCAGGATATACGACCGTATACGGGCAGGGCTGATCTGGGGAATCGAGGTCATAGGCATGGTCGGAGCGAGCACGCCGGGCGTTGGTAGAGTTGTTATGCAGGCGCGTGTGTTGCTAAGAGAACAGACACGAAGATTACTATGGGACTAGGGTCCAGAGCCGCGCTAGTGACGATCCTCCCGCTGGAGTCGACTTAGCACCTTCCCAGACGGATATGTGGGATGCTGGGCAGAGGGCCAGGACACGACCCGGTTTTCGCTTTCTGTCCTCTTACATGACGTGCCATTGACGTCTCAACATGGCGCTCTTGTGTGAGTTCTGCTCTGGCGGTATGCGACGGACGAACAGCTGACATGGGAAGCCTCGATACTGGCGCTCCGGCAAGATAAACGCCTGCTCAAGCTACCGCCTTACCTCTCCGCGCTCTGCATCATCATTGGAATAGGGTGGTTGCTGGTTCTTCCGCTAAACGACTACTCGCGCAGGACATATGTCTCCGAGAACGCGCTCTTGCCTGGACAGGTACACACCTACTTTACTGGAAGCGAGCACAATGTGTTCCGCGCCTATCGCCATGAGGTCCATGGATTGATGGAGAAGCCTGTCGCTGAGTGCGTATAAACTACACAATCTACGAAGAGAGACTAACGAGACAACAGGCGCTCACAGCGACTCGAAGCCATCTTCCGCGAACAGAACCTCAAAGTCGCAACCCAGCACTACAACTACACCGTCTCGAACCAAACAATCGCAAACGAAAATGTCTACGCTATCCTCCAGGGGCCCCGCGCGGATGCCACCGAAGCAATTGTGCTGATTGGAGCTTGGAAGAACATGGCAGACGAGGTCAACAACTCTGGTGTCGCATTGGTCCTCACACTGGCGCGCTACTTCAAGCGCTGGAGTCTATGGAGCAAGGACATCATCCTGCTCATTCCCGGCGACAGCACGATCGGATCCCAGGCTTGGGTCGATGCATACCACGAGGCCCACGATACGCGTTACGTCGAGAGCTTGAAGATCAAGAGCGGGGCACTACAAGGAGCGGTCGCAGTCGATTATCCTGCTGGTCCATGGGGTCACCGATACGACAAACTGCATGTGGTGTATGATGGCATAAACGGTCAACTTCCCAACCTGGATCTGTTCAACACCGCGGTCCAGATCGCCTCCAGCCAAATGGGCATCGGCTGTGTGATCCAACGGATGTGGGACCACAAGGACTCATACAAGGAGCGTCTTCAGACTATGCTTCGAGGCATGCTCTCGCAAGGCATTGGCCATGCGACCGGACCCCATTCATCTTTCATTCCATACCACGTCGACGCGATTACACTGGTGACAGTCGGAAACGGGTGGCACGACGAGATGTCGCTGGGCAAGACGATCGAGTCGCTTTTCCGAAGCTTGAACAACCTTCTTGAACACCTGCACCAGAGTTTCTTCTTCTATCTTTTGTTGCAAGACAAGCGTTTCGTCAGCATCGGCACATACCTTCCCTCTGCCATGCTAATTGCGTTCAACTTCAGCATCGCAGCCATGGCATTGTGGGTAAAGAGCGGACGTACCACGAAGCCCATTGGTAACCCCGCAGCCACGAACCCCAAGAAGGCTCCCGTCGAGAAGCCATCTCCCGCAGACACCAAGGCAAAGGATCCAGAAGTCAATGAGAAATCTGAAGGTGAAAAGAAGCCTGAACCTGAACAACCAGCAACAGAACTCGTCGAAAAAGACGGCTCCTTGGCCATTGTCCCCGTAGCCAGCACAACGATAACAGAACGCCACCTCCTCTTCCCCCTCATACTTGTCCTCGCCGCCCACGCCTCCGGTCTGATTCCCCTCTACCTATTCAGTAACTGGGACGCCGACCACCTCCCCAACCTCTTCCTTACAGCCTGCAACGTTACCACGCTCGCCCCGCTCATCATAACCTTCCTCTTCTGGTGGTCTGCTCCTGATGTCCTTACCCCGCAAGCTCTCTGCCTATTCCAATGTTTCTCGTTGCTGCTACTAGGCATGTTCCTCGCGGCACTGGCGACGTTGAACTTTAGTTTGAGTGTCTTGGTTGGTGTGCTGTGTGTACCGTTGAGTTATGTACGCAGGAGTGGTAACAACAGCATCACAGGGCTGCAGATGTTGATTTTGGCCATGACGAATCCCCTCCTGGTTGTGCAGACTGCAACCAAGCTGCTGGGAGTGGGTCTTATGGACGTGCTCATGCAGAGTGCCATTGGATGGCACATTTGGGGCATGTGGACGCAGGTTGTTGTTTGGTTAGTCTGGTTCCCTGCGTGGTTGGTGGGAGCTTTGGTGGTTTCCGCTGGATTCTGGCAATAGTGGCCAGAGATGCGCTGTAGAAGATGTCATGTATAAGCAAGAGAGTTGTACGTGGTGTCATGAGTCTTATCGTTCGTTGACCATCTATGGCCACTATCTATGATTACATCGTATGCACGCGTGTTGCATCAACTGATGCATGTTACCCGTCAAGCATTGACATGGCTTCCTCTCAAAGGCGAGTCCTCATCGTCTAGTAGAAGATGCACCTTGTTCAAGCAGCCCAAACATCCTTGCCGACACCCTCGATCCAGTTGCCCAGTTGGTTGACACTGGCGTCCCACTCTTTCAACCTCGACCTCATGCCCTCAATCTGCTTCATGTCTAGAACCTTGGGCTGTACCCAGTTGATACGTGCAATCTCCGCAACCTGGTCAATTTGTCCCTTCAGCAGTCCCAAGCTCAGCGCCTTCATAATCAGGTGCTCGATCTCGTTCGGTTGTACCTTGGTCTCTTGGGAGATTTCGGAGAAGGTCATGGCGCGGTCGTGGGGTGGGCGACGGAACACGGTCTCTGTGAGGGCGGATAGCGAGATCTTCTGGTAGAGGAAGGTCTGGTGCTCTTTGAGGAGCGGGACCTTGGTGATGTTGTTGGAAAGGACGTCGTATGCCATCAAATCGCCGCGGTTGAAGGCGAAGAGGAGATCGCGGAGCCACGCATGTGGGGTGTTGACGAGCGAGTCGAGGATAGGGTGCAGCAGCAACTCTCCGAAGTTGTAGATGGAATCTGAGACGAGGGCGGCAATACTGAGGTCGTAGGCGCGAGACTGGCGTTCGCGCAGCTCCAGGTCGTTGAGGTCGACGCAGGCGAGGAACAGCAGGGCGTTCTTGTAGTATGCGGCGAACTCGTGCTTGGACTTGTAGTACTCTGCGCTTGCGCGGTAGAATGAGGCATGCACGACGGTCTCGACCGAGTCGAACGTGTCCAGTATCTGCTCGCACTCGTCGAGCTTCTTCTTGGCACCCTCCTCGTCTTTTAACCGTAGCTGTATGCTGGCGGCGGCAACTGTGGCGTATACGTAGGCGTCTTGTGAGGCGGGCTTGTTGACGCTCTTTGCGAGGTCATTGACAAAGGCGAGGCGTTCCTTGTCGTCTGTGAGAGTCAGCTGCCGTATCTTTTCACACCGCATGGCGCATCCTACCCTTGTACTGTGAAGCGGTGTTAAGTCCCAAGGTGACGAGCTTCAGCTGGTTGATCTTGTTTGCGAAGCTCTTGATGAAGGTCTCGAAGAAGGGTATCCGCTGCTTGGCGCTCTCTGGGTGGTCGAAGAACTCGATGAGCTTGTCGGTAAGCTCGTGCCATAGCTTTCGCTCCCAAAAGTCCTCAAAGGCGATGAAGTATTCCTGTAGTTCCTCGGGTGCCTCGTCCCGCGCATCGCCTAGAAGGTTCGGGATCGTGTCCGTGTCCATGGCCATGATTGCTGATTGTGGGCGTTCGATGGTAGGTGAGGGAGCGGGTATCGGGTGTAGAGTTGGTGGAGGTGATCACGGAGCTGGGCTGTTGTTGGCGAGTGCGGGACGTGTTGCTCTGATGGCGTTGCGGCGGAAGCTACGATTAGCGCATAGCGCCAAGACCAGCAACCACGGACGTTGATGCGTCCCATCGGCATCTCCAGCAGCTCTCTTCGACATATCCGCCGCCATTGAACGCCGCCAACATGCTGCCACTCCGCTGCGCTCGGTCGCCAGTGGCGCTGTCGGCGCAAACGCCCTTGAAGCGTGTCGCCAACTTCTCCACGTCCGTCCGCCGACAACAACTCAACTCGGACGTCAGGATAACCAGGTTCGCCAGACTCGTCCCCGCGCCGCCAAATACACGCTGACCATAGCACAGGACTGGAAAGCCCATCTTGACTGTCTCCGGCGGACGTTCCTCGCTCGGAGGTACGCTGCGACCCGCGCCGGCGTGCTATACCAACGCTCACACATCACAGGATACACCGCGACCGTCTTCGGGGCCACTGGATTCTTGGGACGATACATTGTGAACCGACTGGGTGCGTGGGAGCGATTGGCAGCGGAGGGACATTGCGCTAACGACGACGACAGCCCGATCAGGATGCACAGTGGTAGTCCCCTTCCGGGAGGACATGGCAAAGCGTCACCTCAAGGTCGCCGGAGATTTGGGCAGAGTTATCTTCATCGAGATGGACCTCCGAAACACTGCATCGATTGAAGAGAGCGTACGACACTCTGACATCGTCTACAATCTCATTGGTCGCGACTACCCCACCAAGAACTTCGACCTGGAGGACGTACATGTCCATGGGACAGAGCGCATTGTGGATGCCGTCGCCAAGTACGACATTGACCGCTTTGTTCAGGTCTCCTCCCACAGCGCACGCCTAGACTCACCCTCCGAGTTTTACCGCACCAAGGCCCAGGGAGAGCAAGTAGCACGCTCCATCTACCCCGAGACTACCATTGTCCGACCTGCGCCCATGTTCGGTTTCGAGGACCGTCTTCTTCACCGCCTGGCCTACCCGTCAAACATTGTCACCTCGAACAACCTAGAGGAGCGCATCCGCCCCGTCCATGTCATCGATGTCGGCATGGCTCTCGAGCGCATGCTCCACGACGACACCACCGCCGCCCAGACGTACGAACTCTACGGCCCCACAGAGTACTCCATGGCCGAGATCAACGAACTCGTCGAGAAGGAAGCCATGAAGCCGCGCCGCCATGTCAACATTCCTAAGCGTCTCATGAAGCCTATCGCACACTACGCCAACAAGCTTCTCTGGTGGCCCATCCACTCGGCCGATGAGGTTGAGCGCGAATTCATTGACCAGATTATTGACAAGGATGCGAAGACATTCAAGGACCTGGACATTGACCCCGTGGAGCTGAAGAGCTTGACCTTTGAGTACCTCAAGGGTTACCGAAGCTCGAATTACTATGATCTGCCACCCATGAGCGAGAAGGAGAAGAGGGAAGAGAAGAAGTACCTGCACGTCCTTGACGACCAATAGACGGGTACTAGCATAGTTTAAGGGTTATGGAAAATCTTGTACATATCTGTGCCCCTATGCTGGGCGGACATGGTCGGTAGAATCAACAAGTTTTCGTTTGTGCCTGTTACTTCAATCGTGTGGAAAGAAGATTGTATTTTCAGAGTGGGGTATCAAATGCAGGTGCGCTAAATGCTATCATAAGAACTCTCGTTCATACAGTCCGCGGTTCATCCTTCTTTTCCGCCAATCTCTCCAGGTACCGCCTCAGCAAAGCTTCGGTACTCTCCGGATCATCCCTATCCCTGCGCTCGTCCCAATGCCGGTAGAATTCGAGCACAACCTCGACAGCGATAAGTGCGATGATAGCCCACTCAAGCCTCAATCCATGTTTTTCACTCAACTGCTCTCTCAGCACACTAGCAATCTCTTGCGCAAATCCAATCTTCTCGTTGAGCACTTTGATACGTACTCCGACATCCAAAGCCCGCCCAACTTGATCGTAGTACTCGCCGAGCCCTAACTCGTGCCGCGAGTCCCAGAAGATGTCGGGCATGCTGTCGGTGAGCTCCGAGTAGAGATTCAGCTGAGCGCGAAGAGAGAGTAGTTCGCCTGTTTTACGCAATATGAAGGATCGCGTGAATGGAGCGCTGCGCCGAGGGGAGAAGGTTTTGGAAGAGGCTAGCATATTGGGGATCTCGCGCGTCGAATGCTGGTAAGCGGATAAGAGGGTTTCCAGGACGGCCAGCTTGGTGCTACGGGCAAGACCAGAGGAGAAAGCAATCTTTGCTAGAACAGTGTCTACTTCGTGCCGTTGGTCGGTAGTGTTGGAAGGCTCGTCGAGAGGGGATGATGGCGGGCTATCGGATAATGGCTCTGCTTTTGTGCCGAGGACGATGGTATCGCCAACCACTTCACTGGTCTCTTTGCTTGGGTCTTCGAGATAGTCCAAGTCTTCTGTCTCGAGCAAGTCCAGATGTGAGCCTTCAGCAGCCGCTGGTAGCACTTGGTTAACCAGCTTCAACGCTTCTCTTTCTCGGACATTCCATGTCACCACGGTGCCAGACGGAAAGATGAAGATGTCGCCCTGTTGGAAGTCCTTGACCTCTGACGGCCGATCGGAAGTCTGGACGTGTATAACTTGTGGGTATAGGCCAGTCTGGAAGGGATCGAGCTCGTAACCCTGGGCTTTGACAAGTCGAGCGGCGGTGGCAATATCGTACGTCTCGGCAGCGCAGTATGCGGTTACCGTCTTGGTTTCGGCGTCTGGATCTATGAAGCGGGTTCTTCCTCTTGACTTGACAAACGCCCGGGATCTCTGCGCCTCGACTGCGATGCTGCGCAAAGACGTCTTGCCAGCATTTTTCCGCGCGCCCTTGCGATCTGGCTTTTGCTGCGTCTCATTTGTGGCCTCTTCCTTCAGGGCCGCCTCGTCCTGCTTCTGAGTGAAGTCTATCTTTTTCTCATGTCTGCTTGTCGTCGAAAATAGTGGGTTTGCGGGGGTGCGCAACAACGACGGGGCGTGTGGAAGATTCAGCGGGCGGCACGCAGCAAGACACCGTGTCAAGCCATTGAATGCGTGTTTTTGAATAGCTGTCATCACCGGCGCAAGTGTGGCTCGGACATAATTCGCAGCAACGGGCGGCGAGGCTGGCGATGGATCTTAAGGTGGTGGAGCAGTGCGGAGGAAAGCTAGACCCTTGCAAGTCCGCGGGAATGGCTTGGCCAGCATCATAGGCCTAGATCGACGCGGGCATCGACTGCAACAACACCTCCATCTCCACGCGCCGGAGCTTCTCCAGGTCTCTACCACGCCCGCCGCAGCTCATGCCGCCAGCATGGCTGCGGAAAACACCCCCGACGAACCGCGTACGCCTGCGCGCGACCCTCAGCCCGTCGACAAGGTAGCCAGCGAAGCGAAAGCCAGCGCCGAGCACGACTCCGACGACGAGGACGACGAGGTCGAGGAAGAGCCCAAGCTCAAGTACAGCCGCCTGACAAGGGACTTGGGGCCCGTCTACCGCAATGGCGACGCGACAGCTACCTTCATGGTCGCGGGGGACAAGATGGTACGATCATAGCTCCATGCTTCACGCCCACGACAGGTGCACGCTGCCGAGTGAATGCTAAGATTGTACCTAGATAGTAGGAACCCACAATGGCAACATACATGCGCTGAGCATACCCTCGTTCCAAGTCCTCCGAACCTACAACGCGCATCCTGCTGCTTCCGTCACCGCACTCTCCGTATCGCCTCTACTAGCTTCCCAGCCCTTCGTACCTACAGCTTCAGACCTCCGCTCAGCAGACCAGACCAATGCATCGACCAGACGAACCGATTCTCCAGCAGGCAATGCATCCTCACCTCGGACGCCGCGTCAGGCCCAAGTGCCATTGACACCTTCCAATCAGATTTACATAGCTTCGTCATCTATCGATGGGCACGTATGTGTGTCTTCACTCATCGACCCCAAGGATGTCACGCTACGCAACTTTGGTCGCCCTGTACAGGCGGTGGCGCTGTCGCCTGACTACAAGAACGACCGCTCATACCTATCGGGAGGCTTGGCTGGCGAGCTTATCCACACAGTCGGAGGTCCAACGGGTGTGCGTTCCAATGCCAACACCAGCTCAGCATCGCAGACAGCTCAAGGATGGCTTGGAGCGATAGGACTAGGCGGGCACAGTGGAAAAGATACCGTTCTGCATGCAGGAGAAGGTACTATAACCGCCATCAAATGGTCTCTTTCTGGCAAATTTGTAGCCTGGTCCAATGAGCACGGCATTCGCATCATGCGCACCGATCTTCACCTCGATAGCGCTGAGTCCGAATATGCCTGGAAGAGGATTGGTTTCATCGAAAAGCCGAACCGTCGAATATGGCAAGAGATGGCTGGTGTGTGGAAGGCGCGCATAGAGTGGATTGACGATCGATCGCTTGAGTCTGACGACGATGCGATATTGAGCATGAACGGACATCACCTTGCCGATAAACCCGAGGCCACCTTACCACACAACCGCTCACCCCAGGCCACCAAGGACGCGAAGCCTCCGAAGAAGTTCGAAAAGCTCATCATAGGATGGGGGGATGCCGCATGGGTCGTTCACATACAGCCAGGTGGAGCTGGCGTCGGCCGCAACGTCGGTGAGAGATCGATCGGAAGCGCCGAGGTGGTCCATTTGTGCGTCCCTTTTCTCCTACTACCTACGTCTTGCTAACTAGATCTAGCCTTCGTTTCGACGACTGTATTGTTTCTGGCATTTCGCTCTATACCCCTTCTTTGCTTCTTGTTCTTGCATACCGGACACGCGACGACGATGACAATCCAGTCTCTGGGCCCGACACAACTCCCAGAGGGGGGCGACACCGTCGCACAAACGGTCTTTCTCCTGAGCTCAAACTCATTGATGCCGCGACCTCGGACGAGGTTGAAGTTGACTCTCTGACCGTCAGCCGATTCGAAAGCTTATCTGCTGCGGACTATCATTTGGGCACGCTGTATGTGCCACACCCCAAGACGATGACACCTGCACAAAGAAGTGCACTGGAAGCCATTGGTGGCGGGATATGGGATGTTGGCGCTGCTACCGCTCGCATATTCAGCTCTGGGGCAAGTGTGATGAACCTTCCCATCGGTTCTGATAAGCCGCCGTCGAGAGCGCCTTCCATGTCATCAGCAAGCGCTGGAAATGCTGCTGGCTCAATATCGGGCAAGCGCCAACAACAGGCACACCCAAACGCTGCAACCGCGGGTTTGAAGGTCTTCATACAGAGCCCCTATGACTGTGTACTGGCCATAAAACGAGAGCTGTCTGATCACTTCCAATGGGAACTCGAGCATGAAAACTACAAAGATGCGTGGGAGCTTCTGGAGGACCATCCCGAGATCATCGCGTCCGTGTCCCAGGCATCGTCAGACGGCTCAGATGCAGGTACCCCAACAAAGCAGCAGGGAAGCTTACACGAGTTCTTTGCCGATGACAGCGAATCTCAAACGACGCTGTCTGCTACAAAGGCGAACCAAAATTCTGCAGTCGAAAAAGAGAAGCGTCGTATTGGAGACCTCTGGGTACAACAGCTTGTTAGCGCTGGCGAATGGAAACAGGCAGGCAAAGTTGCTGGTCGCGTACTCGGCACCTCCACACGATGGGAACATTGGGTGTGGAAGTTTGCACAAACGAACCACTTCAACGAAATCTCACCTTATGTTCCAAAGAAGCCCATACAACCTCCACTACCTTCAATGGTATACGAAGTGATACTGGGCCACTACATCATACATGATCGCATACGCTTCAAGCATTTGCTCGAAGATTGGGATCCTGACCTGTTCGACATCAACAGTGTTATTGAGGCAATCAAGAGCAAACTCTCTGCCGGCGACGTCACGGAGGATTCTATCGAGGGCGACATACAAGGTCGAGACTGGCGGATATTGCAAGACGGTCTTGCGAAATTGTTCCTTGCCAGTGGTAGGCAAAGAGAGGCGCTACGCTGCTACATCCGCTTGCAAAATGCGGAAGCAGCAATGACTCTAATACGAGACTTTCACCTTGTAGAAGCCGTACGCGACGATATCCCGGGCTTCATCATGATGGGCGTCTCGAAAGAACAGATGAAGTCTGCGTCCACGAAATTAGAGGAGCTAGAAGAAGCGTCAGCGGAAGCCATCGACGTTCTCGTAGAGGAGGGCTGCCGGGGCACCATTCCCGCAAGTGACGTTGAAAGCCAACTGCAAGCGAAAGGCCCGTCGTTCAGACCATTCCTACACTTCTACCTACGAAAACTCTGGAAGCCAGAAACGCATGAGCGAACAGCCAAGACAGCTAAAGAGAGAGTGGCTGAGGATCGTCTAGCAGCCGACGGGAAGCTCGTTGCAGAAGAATTCGCGGATCTCATGGTGGAATTGTTCGCAGAGTACGATCGACCGCTGTTGATGGAGTACCTGCGCAAATCTCAAAGTTTTGATTTGAGCAAAGCTACCGCGGAGTGCGAGAGAAGAGAGTACACTCCAGAACTTGTGTAAGTCATTGGCTGTTGGCGCTACATCACTTTCCACGTTTGCTAACCTACTGTAGGCACATCCTCTCCAAGACCGGTCAAACCAAACGTGCTCTTTATCTGATCATTGAGAAGCTCTCCGACGTTAGCTTCGCTATTTCGTTCGCTAAAGAGCAAGATGATCCCGATCTTTGGAACGACTTGCTGGATTTTTCTATGGATAAGCCCCACTTCATCCGCGGTTTGCTTGAAGAGGTCGGAACAGCAATCGATCCAATCAAGCTCGTCCGCCGTATCCCTGAAGGCCTGGAAATCGAAGGGCTAAGGGATGGCATTGGTCGCATGGTGCGTGAGTATGAAATCCAACACTCTATATCAGAAGGTGTCGCAAGAGTCCTCCGGGGCGAGGTAGCAGCCGGTATGGACACGTTGCGTGCCGGTCAGAAACGGGGTGTCAAGTTCGAAGTCATGCCCTGTGACGGCGCGGGCCACGAAAAGCATCGCCATGCAAAAGGGCAGATCGACATTGAGTCTAAAGGCATCGACCCAGTCTCCGCGGCAAAGGCTACGGCTAAGGCAGACAAGAAGACTACTGCGGCATCTTCCACAACTAACGCACCGAACATCGACCCCGCCCCCACGGAAGCTCCTCAAGGCGAGGCACCGCCTGGCCATTGTGTAGGCTGCCACCGTCCTTTCACGCTTCCTACTGCCGAAGAAGAGACCGCCACCGTTGAGGGTGGCCCTATGCCATTGTCTCGCGACACGCTCGTGGGCTTTGCATGTGGTCACGTTTTCCACCTCACCTGCCTACTACCCAAGACAAGTGCCAGTGCCAGTGTTGCAGCTGGTCTACAACAGCAGCTCGCCACCGATGCCCAGGAAAGTGGTGGTAGATGGACAAGGAGTGTAGGCGCAAAGGTAGCGCATGCTCATGTCATCAAGAGTGCAGTTGGCCGGGGGTGTGTAGTATGTCGCGAGAAGGAAGTAGTCAGTGAAGAATGAAGATGATAGATGGTTGGATTGCTCGAGGCGGTGTATATATTAGAGATATTTGGACATTTGGACAGTACGGATGTGTACTGGGGTGAACCACATACTGTAACATTATATGACAAGTGATAGGCTTACGAGCGGAGCATTGCATTGAAGGCGTCGGAAGCCACTCACACGACTACGTATGTATGGGAATGTTGAATCAGCGTCCAATCAAACTGGGTTTCGACATTGTAATTCTGCCTGCTCTGCTGCTATCAGTCATTTTTGTTCGTCTTTTTGGGAAGTTTTGTCACATGGATCGATGGCTGCGCTACCATGGGCAAAGGGCGTGGAAGAGCACAAAGCTAGCCAGATGTCTCATAGTCCTACTCGACGATGTTTCCTGAAAAGGAGTGTTGGAAGAAGCTGTTGAAGACGGCGAGAAGGGCGCAGTGACATGCATGAGGGTGAGGGGTATGGAAGGGCGCGCACTTGACATCCTATCAGTATTACCAAATTCACGTGATGGACATTCTATCTGAACTGCACATCCGTGGATATATGGCTCCACATAGGTTGGAGATACTCTCACACACAACGGTCAACTTGGTAGAGTACGGACGATGGCATGCCCGCACGATAAGCGGGGTTGAGCCTATCAGATGCAGGGTGAAGCTCAGCGTCGCATTTTTTTCTGTCTTCAACTTCACACAAATGCTGCAACGATCACCAGAGCTCGATTGTGAAGAAGCACTCCATCGCGCTCACGACTTGGGGTTGTTCCAAGGTTACTGCCAGCGCATGTGTAACAACAGACTACCCTATACCCAAAGGAGTATCGGTGACGCACTAGCTAACGCCGGTGAATCTCCGGATGGTCAGTTGTTCGCATCAACACTCCAACAACCTCCCGTTTGCGCCTCTCTGCACAGCCCTCCGCAGCCTTCATCGCTGGAGAGGATGATTTTGGCAAGAGACCCGCGACTACGACATGGCATTTGAGGTGTCGTATGATCTCGAGAATGAGCAACAATTCTGGGATGGTGAGCGTGCCTGGCAACCCCACCAACAGCAGCCTCGACTAACACGCTACACAGAACTCGACGATATAGTCTCGACGCGCTGTCACCAGCACGACATTATCGACAACTCCCTCCGATCCTTCCTTAATGTTACCACCAACTATAGATGTACGCATCTCCGACCTCTGCCATGACCAGTGTTGACCACGATTAGCCGAATACCTCCAAACCGATTTCAGCGTTGCCAAATGCATATTTCGCATGCTCGAGGGCGAACTCTTCGCTTCCAACAAGGAATATGTGCGGCGGCAGATAATATATTGCCTCTTGCAGGTACGTTGGCGCATACCTTGGCCTCTGGCCGCTGGCTGAGCAAGGCTGACGAACATGATAGGAAGACGATAACCCTACTCTCCACATAGTCGCCGCATTCCTCCTATACGATGGCCGCAATAGCAAAGATGACGACATCTTTGACATGATGCACTCGGAGGGCACATTTGCTAGACTTGTTGAGTTGGTACAGACGCAGAGCGTGCAGGAGGAGACTACCGTGCATCAACTACTCCTCCAACTGCTTTACGAATCTTCACGAGTTCAACGATTGACGTGGGACGACTTCGGTATGGCAACAACATAACTAGTTTTCCTCTCCCCCAGAGCGACTGCTGACCCTGGATGTGTAGCGGCGGTGAATGACGCGTTCATCCTCTACCTGTTGGAGATCATAGAAGGTGCCTCTGATGATGCTGATGACCCTTATCACTATCCTGTGATACGTGTTTTGGTACGTCTGCAGACATATTCCATCGACTATTAGCTGACACTGAGACAGCTGGTTTTGAACGAGCAGTACCTTGTGGCCTCCACTAGCCGTCATACCGACGGCCGGCCTGGCATAACGAACAGGGTCATCAAAGCTATCTCGACGCATGGCTTGACATACAAGACTTTCGGATGCAATCTGATTCTCCTTCTGAACAGGGAGTCGGAGACATCCCTTCAGCTTCTAATTCTCAAAGTGCTTTATCTTCTGTTCGGCAACCCTTCTACTGCCGAATACTTTTATACCAACGATCTTCATGTCTTGGTCGATGTCATTCTCCGGAACCTCATAGATCTACCCCACGACTCAGCCGCGGCAAATGCATTACGACATACCTACCTCCGAGTTCTACACCCCATTCTTATGCACAGCCAGATCAGCAAGCCACCTCACTATAAGCGTGACGAGCTACTGCGGCTCCTTCATCTACTTGTCACCAGCGGCAACCATTTTGCACCCGTTGATGAGACTACCGTGCGACTTGTGAACCGATGCACCAGTGTGCACTGGTTACAGCCTCCAGCTGCTGCCGCTGGGGACGGCTCGGCCAACGGTCATAGTACCACACAGTCTCCAGTTGACCATGTGGCGAGTGGTCAAAAAGAGTACGCGCGACGAGCGCTGGGCATGACCGTGCAAGGTAGCAGCGAGAGTTCTACGAGCGTCTTGGAAATTGCAGGCCACACTGCGCAACCTGGTGTACAAACGCCGAGTATGTCGAAGGTGGCGCAGTAACACATTAGAATGTTCGGGGGCTTTGTTAAGCGACAGGCGTCTTGCAGTCATCATTACTGGTTACGTGGAGTCTGGAAATGTCCTTATCAGCGATTACAGATATCCACACATCAGTGGGGGCCTTTGCATACTTGCATGGACGGAGTCTGGGCATGTCTAGCGTTCTGTCACTGATCATGTATCTGGTTTCACTTTACGATCACATCGATGTCGTCGGGTGACGCGTCGCTATCTTCGATCTTGCTTGTCTCTAATGTATGTCATCAAACTGCTGTCATCTCCATCTACGTGATTGACGTAGCGCTTGAACAAGCAGATTGAAGTCTTGGTCGTGAGTCCTGAGCCACAGATTCCGTATAGCCAAGCAGCGATTCACGATTTAACTGTACATGCGCATCCAGACGCTTCACCGTCATATGACTGTTTCTAGCCCAAATGCGAATCCGATCTAGACTATAAATCTGTCCTCACTATACCGATCGGCATTGCGCAATGCAGCCAAGCTTGCCGCGCTACTTGGTATATGTACATCGACATCATGTACCTGCTCCCGAAACAGGAGACATCAAATGCCACCAACCACCTTCACGCATCAATATCTCTGGTGCGACGACCACGCACGGCGTAGTGCCTACCGGATACAGATTTCGCGCCGATGCCAATCTAATCATGTACCTTGGAGACCCTGGGCCCCGCTCTCACCGCAGGATGAGGTGCCGCGACAAGACGAGCGGATTGCTTGGCCTCCCGCTATATAGATGAGCCACAGCCGCTGCAAGTGCAATGCCAAGACTGTGAAGGAAGGTCAAGACGGAACGAGGGAATTCTGCATCGCTTGTTTGGGCTAAGGCTTGCTTGTTGTCTATCCTCGAGGGGGGCATGTACTTCTCGGCTTGGGCATTCCGGTGGTAGCTCAGCAGGTGTATCATTGTGGAGGTCCATCAGAGCCGCTCTTCTGGGACAAGTCTTGGAAGTTGTGCTAGACTTGTTACGACTTTGGGAATCTGGTTCGCTTTCCATTCTACCGAAATGCCAAGAACGTAGACGACCGCATCGAAATGGCATCGACGTTGATCAGCAGCATACTAGACTACCCCAGAGATGCTAACATGACTCTCATCTCTTCCCCAGATGCGTTGGTGGTCAGTGTGACTTCCGCTCAAAGCGCCACGGCCATGTAACTACCCCGATTTTCCCCCGTTACATCGCCCGCCATGGCACGCATCTTGTGTTCCACAGCAAAAGCTCTCTCATCCCGTTTGGGACTCTACTAATTCTGTGTTTTCCGGCTATCTGTTCGGGTAACATTGCACGCGTCCGCCGAACGTACCAGATTCACAAACAACTGTGGAACCAGCGCAGCGTACAGATGACCACACCTCCCAGCATACCCATTACGAACCAAATCATCCAATATCGTGGTCCCCAAGTGCCAAGATACCGGAATCTCGGCCCATGCGTTTCGACCGCAAGATCAAAAGGTGGATGCGATAAGTGCGGTAATGCAGGGATGGTCTTAATCATCCCAAGATATTGAGGCTGGTCTTCAGCCTCCCACCTGGCATCTGACTAGTGCTTCTTTGATGCGAGATGGAATGCAAGTGATGGAATAATACTGCTATGGGTAAATATTGCGCATATGCGCAAGGTTTTACCGGCACCCCACAGGCATCTGCTCCTTGCTGCAACGAAGCAATGCCTTGAACCTGGGCGTTGGCACTCTGGGTGGGCTTGCGTGCATTCCATTCTTGGGCTGACGACGTCGGTGTTCCTCTCCGTTCTGTTCCGAGACGAGACATCAGTGGCCTACGAACACGGGTGTAAGCATGTGCACATTGCCAATATACCGTCTCCAGTCTTTTGAGTACCTGAGATACTACACATTCCTTAGCAGGACGAAGAATGTGTGGCCTTGCGTCGTCCCAAGACCCGGTCTCGACCACGGAACTCGAGCGCTGCCAACGAAAAGGTTCGATGTTTGGCTATGTGTCACCACCTCAACGTTCGGTACCACAGAAACGTCAGGAACCGGCCATTGTTCTCGAAGCACAAGATCGCCTGGCCAGAATTTGCGCATAGATGCTGAAAGCTACTACAGCGCATCGCGGGCTTTGTCGATCGATTGCTGCCATTCCGATGCAGTGGTAGACCAAAGGTGGCTGAGTACATTCACGACACACCACGCCAACGAGAATGCGACACGTCCATGTATGTCATCAAGGAGAATTAGGCACCGGCCCAGCTGCCTTTCCCAAGAAGACATAGTACGCTAACACTGCCTTCGAAGCAACACTAACGAAGTCGTACATGAGCGCTTCTAAACCTTCGCACCGCGGAACTTACTCCTTCGAAAATGCGAAACGCAGCTTCTGCACATCGATCAAGTTCCAGATTGCGATCTTCACAGAACCGGGATCTACAGGACGTGCTTTTGCGGAAGTTCAAACTGCCGAGCCGGAACAGTGATCAATTTGAACCATTGCGACGGGACTTGATGATGAACTCGTGATGTGTGCACGTAATTTGAGGGGTTTATCTTGTCCGTGGGGCGCTTACAGCGTGGCAGCCCAAATGTGACGGAATGGAATGGTGTGGAAACTTGAGCAAGTGGAGCGGTGAAGGACCGCGCGGGACATCTGGATTCTCGGAAGCAGGCGGCGCGCTCTTTCTAGAGTAACATGTCCAGACGATGTATCACAATCGATGATGAGAGTCAAAGTTGAAAATCATGGTTTTGGTTCTATGCGTTATAGCTCGTAAACTGATGCTCAACCCTGATCGAGGGAGCTCCCTGCGCCTACGTTTGCCTTGGATCGTAATTCAAGACGGAAAGTTTTGGTCGGTGGGAACCCTCGATGTCCTCTGTGAAGAAAGTCTAGCAGAAAATAGTACCGAAAGCGGCTGAACATGTATTGAGCCCAAAGCAAGAAATGAAGAACCCTTTCGCGCTAAGACGAATGTAAAGCAGTCATAACCTCGTTAGGTGATGCTCCAGACGCCTTGCAGAAAACACAAACAAGGAAATAACACAAATATCAAGCCACCGAGTATAGGGGAAGCTGCTAAACCATCCTGCCAGCATCATTTTGGGTGTCAGAAGAAGTACGCAGTGAGCCTGCGTTGCTGGGCACTCGGGTAGGGGCCTGTGATAGAGGGTCAGGTGAATTGGGGTCACTGGCCCTGCGCTTCTCGGTTGTCTCAGCTTTACTCAGTCTGCGCGCGATTGCCTCCTTCGCATGTTCGCCGTTGTCGCATGGTAGATACCACCGGGATACGGCCATGCAGATACATGAGAGCATCAGGTTGGCACCGGACCACATCTGGACGGTGATGTAGGTGTTGTATTGTGTGATGAGATGACCAGCAATGACGGGACCGGCGAGAGCTGGGATGGCAGCAAATGTGTACATCATACCAGTCCAGTGACCAAGCTTCTTCTTTGCGAAGTGAGTAGTGCCAGGCGCGGTGTAGGAGCAGTTGAGAATGTTGCCGATGGACGCAGGAGGAAGGCCGATAACCATGCCGGAGAAGATACCGAAGACGACGCAGAAGGCAATAGCATCGGTCTCTGATCCAGCTAGTGTCCAGAGAACCAGTGTGAGCATAGATGCGGTGAACTGGGAGCCGATGTGCATGTTGAGGGCGCCGACCTTGTCCGAGAAGTGAGCGAGGAGCATCCGTCCGACAGTCGAAGCTCCGTTCATGATGACTAGGAGCCAGAAGGTTTGAAGGGGTTTGTCGGTCGTGTCGGCAGGGCTTACTGATGAGCCGGTACGGTCGCGGGTGCCAAAGCCACGCACTGATGCCCACTACACATTGTTAGCTACAAGCATGAGAAACAGTGTAGGAATACTGACCTCTTCAAGGTTGAAGAAGACTGGGTAGAAACCAAAGAACATAAAGGCCACGGCTGCAGTGAACCAGCACCAAGCCTTGTTCTTGAAGGCCTCGGTATCGAACCAAGTCCTCAGCTTGCCCCAACTCTTCGGCTCGTGGTGCTCGTGGGCTGGGTCTGGAGTGCAGAAGATGAAAGAGTAGATGCAGGTCACTGAGGTGAGAGTCGCGACATAGCGTACTGCATTGTTGAAACCGACCGATTGAATCAGGAAGCGGAGCATGCTGGGGTAGATCACGCCTGCTACACTGGCACCGCAGGCGACATAGCCTACAGCTAGACCTCTGCGCTTGGGAAACCATGTTGAAGCAACTGGGAGAGAGTCAGTACAGGCAATTCACGGGATCAATCACCACTCACCTTGAGAGCTGGAGACAAAGAAGGTTCCCATGCCCAAGCCCACTACGAGGCCTTGGGTTGCCCAGATTGGACCGAAGCTTCCAATGGCCTCAACATCGCTGGGGTGTGCGACAGAGAGCATGAAAAGCCCAAAGGGCACAAGGAAAGTGCCACAGCCGATGACTTTGCGTGAGTGCCCCGCATCCAAGAGGCGTCCAACGACGTTGGAAAGCAGGAGCACAATGAAGGACTGAGTCGATCCGATCAGGTTCAGTTCGAGCTGGTCAACACCTCGCAGTGAGTGGCCCACATAGTACGAAGACCACGTGCCGTAGGCGTTGACAAGACCCCACGAGTTGAACATGAGAAAGAAGCAGCCCAGCAGACAGGCATAGGCACGCCATGACTGCGGCCAGTTGGGTTCGTCAAGTGTGTCAACACTGGCATGTCGGGATTCGTCTCGCATCGAATTGGTCGCAGTTGGTGCTTCGGAGAGTGGCAGCGTTCCTTCGCTGTACTGCCGACTCTCCTTGTATGAAGATTTGGTAGGTGGCATGTTGGCGGTGTTTACTGAAGGTGCGGGCCGTGAGGTGAAGGTGGAAGGAGCGATCAGTTATCTGAAAAGGTGTTTGACGATGACGCGATAAGATGCTCAACACGGATAGCACGTGTTGGAGGGGAAGCGCTCAAATGGACGCACTGGTGAAAAGGTACGGAAACGATCAACTGTCAAAGCGGCGGAGATGAGGGTATAAGTACGGTACTCATGTGGAAGCAGGCATGGGATATGGGGAACGAGCCCAAGGCTTAGATTGATAGAGGGTTCTTTTACGGCTCCACTTCGTTAAGCACGCGCGTAACCCCCATGTAGAATGTGGCTGGCTCCTCCCATAGTGACGTGGTAGTCAAACGGGTCGTGTAATGGGGCAATGGCAGTAGCAACGCACAAGCAACGCAAGGGTGCAAGCCCAAGAGAAGCCAAGGCAATACGGGCGTCTGAACTCCGCCGGCAGCAGGGTATACTTCATTACTCTGTTAGATGGTTCAAATGCCCGGCGGCCCAAAGGTTTAGTGCGCCGCGTTAATCCGGTGTGAGAGCGATCGGCGGTCGTGGATTCTCCGGAGCATCTCGCGTTTGGACTTCCCCACGCTTACTCGTTGTCGTGAAAACATGCCAACCATGCCGGCTCCAAGGGAGGCATGCTTTGTCTCTAGTGACCTCATTTGTTACAAAGCTGGGCATCGCCACCCCTTCTTCCTCAACGTGCGTAACAACAAACGGGATTGGAACGCACTGGGCAAGACTACCACGGTACGTAGACGCCGCATGCCCTATCCCACAAGCGCGTGTGCGGATGTCGAGATTGCTCATAGGCTGTGCGTTCTTGGCTTGTTCCACCAAAACGAAGTTGCCGGTGGGCATAGACATCTGGTAGGCGATTATAGGGGTTGAGGCGCCTGACAAGGTTGGGTGAAATAGCGGAGCGGGCCCTCGACCCTTGGCGTAGTATCAGCGGGCGAGATGTGATGAGTGATGAGGCTCGATTGGGTCGGCATGCCAAGAATGTGCTCGAGTAGTGATGTACGAATTCCGCCTTGGCCGGCCCAGTTATATTGCAAGGGTCAAGAATGAGTACTCTCGCGGTGACACCGCTGAGGATGCTACGACTCTGGGCAGTCTCTCCAGCAGAGCGGATGCAACAGCCGACGGTCTGAGTGAAAGCGCGCAAGCCGGTCCAGAATATCGGCGTTGCAAGCTCGGCGACACTGCCGACGAGGGTTGAGTGTTAGGCGCAACATGTCGAGTACATGACAGGCAAGTCGCGCTAAAGTTGGCAGTGTAACAAGATCAGCGGGCCGGTGCGGTTCGTTGCTTCGTTATCTTGAGTTTCAACACAGCCACAACCGCTTCAGAGGTATGCCCAGGGATCGACGGCTAGGGCGTTTTGCCAAGTATCAACACCCACGCTGGCTTCGATGCTTGCTTCTTCCCGCCGCCGCGATGAAGCCGTATCATATTGAGAGGGTTATCAGACAGTGCGGGTGTGGCTGCAGCAAACTCGTCACCGTGCCTTGCGATGACTCGTTTCAGCCACGCGCAACTGTCGGCGCGAATGGCCGCTGGGGTGCATTTTCTGTTGACAGACGACGCGCGGAGGGTGGATTCGAACGTTCCGAAAGAGCATAGATGGAGTTGGGGTAAAGAAGCGGAGGAGGAGTCAGGACTGGGGATCAGCGACGCTACCTCCAGAGAGTTTGCTCTGCCAAGCCAGGTGTCGGCCGTGGCAATTACGCGTTCTGGCAACCCTCGCCCAGCATCGACCCGATCCAGCGTCGAGACGAGCCCCAGGCACTATTTCTAATCAGATCTGGAAACAAATCCAAGCCCGACATCTTCCTAGGTCTGTGCAGATCTCCCCTGTCGGGAGGTGCCCAAGAGCCGAGAAGAAACAAAGAAGCATCCCGCGCAGAGCTGCGCTGCACGTTACGCAAACAACAACGACAAAAGACAATGTTATCTCGTCTCAGACTTCTTAGTCGCGTGGTTTGCTAAACGTCCGATGTGCATTTTGCCACGGGAGCGGTCAATTGGTAGCTTCACTCCGCTGTGACGGCTAGTTTCTTGTAATGATGGCGAGGTCCATGCTGAGTTCCCGCGGACTCCATCAGCTACGTCAGGCGCGTTCCACAAAAGGCCCATGGGGACGCGGACTTTCGAAAACCGGGGACTTCTTTAACGTTCTCACGAAGTTCTTCCGGAGCCGGACGTTGAGCAGTGGATATCGTCATGCGTAGTACTCTGCCGTGTCACTACATGGTGCCGCAGTCTCTCCGCACAGCGTCCCCATGTCATGATTCAGCTGTCGAGGGTTGGTTGACCTTCTGGGTTGGTTGGATAAGGCATCCGCGTCTCGTCCGATAAGCAGCTTTGACAGCGGCTGCGGCGTTAGGCTTCGATCGCAGCTTCACGGGTAGATACTCGGGGGTTCCAACAGGTTCTGACTGCCGACAGTCTTCGCCTGGTGTTGTCAGCGACGGCCGAACATGCTGGGTCGCTACCCAGGTACCGCACGGTGATGGTTTTGCGGAAGCGCGCTCATCCGGAGTCTCATTCAACAATCGACAATTCAATGAGCTGGGATCAGCTCTCGACAATCTCGTGTCCATACTCTAATCTGACAGAATCCATTATCTGGAATCCATTAGTCCATGTTTTGTTCGGTGCGGGCCAGCAGTCAGGCTCCCGGTACTTCCACTGTGCATAGTGACGCCAAGCCCTCCACTGAAACGAAAACTCACTCAGAAAATATTCCTGTCCACTCCTCTCTTCCGAACCACCCACAATCCAGCCCCTGAAAGTCTGTTTTGGATGCTCAGCGATAGCGCTGTGGAAAAAACAAGCAAATACGAGCGGAACGCCACGGCGAACGAAGGGAACGAATCCTTGTGGCGGCATGCAGTTTCCGTGTGTCAACGTCAGGCCACTTGGAGAACCAAGTCCGAGACGCGATCCCGCACCCACAAAGTCGCAGATTCGAAGCGAGGACCACCAGGGCGGAGCGGAGAGCGGAACGTGATAAAATGAAGAAGAGATGATGTTGCGATACCTGCCTCAGATCATTCTTGTCATCTGCTGGGCACAACTGGGCAGGGCCGAATCGCCACGTTGTTAGAGCTCCGACAGCTGCTCCGTCTTGGAAACGACAAGACGGCACCCAAGGCCGACAGCCGCCGCATTCCATGTCGAACACCAGTTCGAGTCGAGCCGCCACACATAGCGGGCGTCGAGGCGGAGCGGAAAGCCCAGCGCCGCTCGTGGCGTTGAGTTTCGAGTCGCGCGAAAAGGGGTTTCATGCGGCACGAATCCACGACTCGCAAACATGTAATATTCGGGCACACATGTCAGCGCAGAAGATGTCTGAGCAGTGTGCAGAGGCCTTGGGTTGGGCACTGTCGTGCTTTTCTTCCAAGACTTGGTACCTAAGGCAGCTCAATGCGGCGGGCAACAAGCAAGGAGCGTCAGGCATGCCCATGGCTATGGTGTCAGAGCGCAGTCCCCGAGAGTACCGCGAGATCCATACGGGCACAATAAACTCAATCTTGGGTTCATCAAAAGGTACCCTCAGGTAGGTGCGTCCGCGGCGCAATCAAACGTCCCGGGGGTAAGCATGGTGTCTCTACGAGACCAGCAACTGAAAACCAACACCTAGTCGGCATTCAGCACCAAATGTGACAACAATAAAATCCCACCGTAGATTATATCAGAAGTCAGCTAAGGCAGGCAATGTCTGCTGGGAGGCCTATCGTAATATACGCCAGGTAAGGGAGGCTCCTTCAAGGGCAATGAGAAGTCGCAAATCCGTGACTAGTGTCCTCTTTCCTTCAAATCAATAGTCTTTTCCTACGTCTTCGCCGAGTCCGTTTTTCTCATCTCATAGCGACCTGCAGTCATGTTTTCGCGTACTCAGACACACTCACGCCACCTTCGGGCAAATCCGAGCCAACTCACAATGTTGCCGTTCTCTCCGGGCGAAACCGCTAACAAGTCCAGAGACTATCGGAGTCAATCTGCTTCTTCACGATATCCACATCCATCGCCTATCCGAGCATTATACGTGGATATGGACAGCACATACCTAGCAATACGTTCGGAGTTGCACGTGTGCAAGTACGCAGGGTCGAATGAAAGGTGTTGAGGGGACCCGAAACATCGCCGACCGACGCGCGTATGATTACTTGAGGAAAACAAGACGCTGACAAAACGGCCAGAAAAGCCGCGATTTGACCAAGAGTGCGCTCTGAAGACAGAGTGAGCTTTGGTGGATATGTAGGTTAGGTGCGTAATTCCATCCTGCCACACAATCTATTTCACGACGTATTTGTCTTCACGTTTGGTCGTTGTCTTATCATCACGTTGCTACATTAGAGAAGCTTCAGATGAATTCCACGTTCAAGTTATGGAGTGGTGAATTCGCGAGACCATGTTGCGTTCACTTCACCAACCAGGATGCCGTTGTAACAAGAACGAAATACATATTGATAGAATGGAATCTAGCACACCACGTCGCCAGTGGAAGTCTTCATGTAGAACGGCTGTCATTGCTCTAGCTATAAATACAGTTCGCTAGACGCTACCTTCAAAACGCCATGCTCCGGGGATCAAAGATTACTATGCCATGTTTGCAATCAAGAAGAGCAAGAATAAAAAGACAAACCCCCCAGTGCCATTGGTTCGGCGCATGGAGGCAGAGCTGCAGATGGCCCATGACCAAATCGCTCGAGGTAGAGTCATGACCAGGCGTGCGCCGTGACTCAAACGCCCTTGATAGCAACGGTGCGCTCGCTGTTCAGCTTATCCGCATTCCGGTCGTGGCTCTCCTTCTTGCAGTCCTCGAGTCCGACACACTTGTGGTCCTCGAGCATGCGATGACGGCTGCAGTGTCGGCCTTCGCAGAAGCCGCAGTCGCCGACGATGGGCTGGGCGCGGTCCTTGCAGTCCTTGAAGGAGCAGCGGACCTTCTTGGGGGGCATTCCGCCGCGCAGAGGGAGGGCGAGATGGAGGGTGGAATTGGGCCCGATGGCGTAATCAGCCAGGGTGGTGTCGGGTGACGAGAGGTGCTTGCCGGCGTGGACGATGCGCAGGTCCGAGGGAGCGGAGAGGTTGGTGCGGAGGGCGAGCAGAGAGCGCAGCGTGCTTATGGATGTATTTGAAGGGATTGTGAGGGGAATTGCTGTGCACAGTGTTAGCCCTTGCCGTGACTTCATGATGCGCCTGGTTCCGAGCCTCGGAACGGTGGCGGCGACGACTTACTGTTGCTGCCGGACACGGTCTTGACGAAGATCTGCATCGTCTCCTCGGCTTCCGAGCTGGACGAGCTGATGCTGCTGATGCTGGACGAGCGGCGCATGGTGACGGTGTAGAGACGGTGTAGAGAAGGTGTAGAGACGTTGGTGGAAGCAGTGGTTTGGGAGAGTTGTGAGGGAGCCCTGGGTGAGGCTGGGGTGCTCGGCGAGTAGTGATGACGCTGCGGCGCGGCTAGATAACGGCGATAGTCGACGGGGTAGAGAACAGCGTGTACGAGAGGCGACAAGGTGCGTGGTATGACTAAGAGTGAATGGTTCAGCAGCAGCAGGTGTGGGTGATAGATGGAGATCAAGCAGGTGAAGGTGACGCAGACCGCTTCTTAAAGAAAGGCAGATGGAGCCCCATGCTGTCACTGGTGCCTCCACGGCTTGGTCCGACCGATGGCACTGCCAAACTGTACACGACTCGAGCCGATATGCGTTCGCAGCGCGTCTTTGCCTCCCCGATGCAGGGCGGCGGCGACTAGCCGAACTTCTTCCATGGTATTCCATATCCATCACCATCACCAACCTCTCACAGTCTCGCCCATCAACCCGCTGCTTTTGTCGCCAGTCTTGCCTTTGCCAGAACAACGACGTCTCACGTGTCCGATGCGGTCGTGCATATACTCGCACCCCATCCCTCGCCCGAGTTGCCTTTTGCATGTGACACGTATCGCGCGTCCGGTCTGTCTGCCACTTGTGAAATGCAATCTAGATCGCGTCTCATGCATACCCTCGCTTGTTGCCGCTTTCAGACGTGTAACACGTGGACGACAGCGCCTGGCATTCTGCTGTGCCGGATGAGGCGTTGAGCCCGGCCTGCGCCAGTGTTTACGATTGGCCCTCGTCGTGGCGCGTGCATGACGGCTATGCGCTGTGTGAGGCTGCACGACTATCGTCATAAAACAACGACACGCATCCTTGGTGTTGAGTATCGCCGCCTCGCGTCGATTGGACATGCTTCGTTACGACATATGCACAAGGCCTAATGCTCCGACTCGCTGCGGCCCTGCCGTTGATCATCTGGAGTCATGCAATCATCCGCCCATCATCTATCGTCTGTGCCACTACCGCTTGGATCGGTGCGCGGTCAGAACCTTGGTACTGGAGACACGTCCATCGATTTGTAGGCCTGCATGGTCAAACACGTCCAAACATGGGCTTTCCCCGCGCATACGTTATTTCCGTCATGTCACAGCATCGCCGTTGCTTCTAGAAGCGTTTCACAATCTTCTGCGCCGCTTTAGAGTTTGTACTTGTGCATCTTGGGTTGTTCGGCGTGGCAAGTGCCGCCATGCACCAAATATCAATACGCTACTAGTATACACCGCTTCCAACACGAGCCTACAACATACTCTTGGGGAAGTCCTTCATCGCCTGCCGTACACCCAAGTCGCTGAGAATCTCCTCGGTACCTCCAAGAATAGCATCAAACTTATATGTGCGGTGGAACTGCTCAATCACCCGGCCCATACCACCTTGCGTAATTCCGCGACCTCCGAAGATGTTGACGGCTTCATCTGCGATTTCGTGTGCAGAGCGGGTGGCGAATGACTTGAGTAGGCCAATAGGTCCACCAAGCAGCTTCGATTGCTGAGCGTACGACATGTGCGTCATCTGGTAGGCAATAGATTCTAGCCATGCTTGGTTGGCCTCGACGTGTGAGATCATCTTTGCAAGCCTGGAGTATTGTCAGTAGCGTTCAATCGGATTTAGCTCCTGGAATGCAAGCGAGGGAATGTGGCGGGGTCTCATCCCACGGATGCACCGGTGGGACAAGAAGGCTATCTTTGGAGGCAATACTCACTTCTGGCGGATGGTGGGTTGCTCTATCAACTTCTTCCCAAAGACAATCCGCTGGTTGCACCACTTCAGACACTCCTCAACAACGGTTCGCGATTGTCGGATGACGGCGCATGCCATCATAAACCTCTCGTGATTGAAGTTGGACATGATAACGACGAAGCCCTGATGCTCTTTGCCCAACAGGTGGTCTACTGGTACCTTCACATCATTGAACTCTACGTATGCGGTGCCGGCGGTGGTGGAGTAGCTCGTCTTGATCAGCTTGGTCTCGACGGCCTCGTCGCGCTCGATGAGCAGGACAGAGAAGCCCTTGTCGGTCTTGCAGCCTGTGACGAAGTAGTCGCTGAACATTCCGTTGGTGATCCACTTCTTTGTGCCTCGTACGATGTAGTGCTTGCCGTCTGGCGTCAAGGTTGCAGTAGTCCTGATTCCGGCGACATCTGATCCTGCAAAAGCCTCGGTGATGGCCAAGCACATCTTCTTCTTGCCGCTCAGCACCTCGTGGACCACGCGCGTCTTCAGCTCAGATTCAGGCATCCACTGCAAGACAGCTGTCAAGCTGATGGTCATGCCTGCCATGTTGCCGTCTTGGAAGCCACGCGCGTTGGCGCGTACACCTTCCTGTGCCTGGATAAGATCATGGAGGTAGTCAAACTCCTCACCCTTGACGACACCCATCAGGTTCTTGCCGTGAAGATGCTTTCCAGGCCCAAGGCGCATAGCTAGCATGTCGTTCGCCGCCATCTTGTCGATCAACTCCTGGCTGATGTATGTACCATCCTTCTCCTTTTGTTGCGCCTCGGGCGTGACGTGTGTGTCGACGAACTTGCGGACCTCCTTCTGCAGCGCGCGATGGCTCTCCTTGAAGTAGGGACTCTTGAACTGCGGTCGCAACCACAATGGCTCCGCGTATGGCACTGGGCTCAGGTCGCCAGGCTTTCCGACAATCACTTCGGACTTCTCGCCCTCGATGGTGCCGATGCATAGCTCCTGATACTTGTCAAGGACCTCCTGTCGGTGTAGGTTGTAGAACGCCGTCGTCGCATCTTGGCCGGCTACTTGCTCGAGCACGACGGAGCCGCCAGGGTGGGCATCGACGAACTCGCTGAGGTCGTAGACTTTGTGGTCGATGATGCACCAGAGGTCTTCGGGCGTGTTGTGCGAGGCGACCGAATCGCGGGTGAGGGAGGCGTGAGGCATGTCGACGGTGTGTGGGAAGGAGGCGACGGGTGGAGGAAGGTACGACCTGATGCGTGGCAAGAGGACGTTTAAGGGACCGTAGGACGAAAGGAGAGCGAACAGCAGACGCGACTACATTATGGGTCTCTAGACGTTTGGCCTCGGTCTACGAGATGAGCTAGTCCTCTCCGCGCAGCGCTCCGTCTTTGTGTGGAGCAAGAGCGCCTGCCTGCAGACAACGTCTGGGGAAGATGCCGAGGCAGAAAGTAATCGCCTCTCCAACACCGCCCATTGGTTGTAGAATTCTCGCGGCAGTCCAGCGGCAACCACACTTCCTCTGTTCTCTCTAACTGCACCTTTGTTTCTTTGGTTTCGTCCATGCGACACGCCACCGACTGTGCTTTTAACTCCAGCTAATCACAGCCAAAACATTCGTCACGCATCCAGAAGCTCGATTGTCCAGCACAGTCTTCACACGCATCCATCTCTCGACATTGTGCAACGCACCAAGGAACACTGTATCGTTACTCAAGTACCTCTATCTCGCCAAGGTGTCAAGTGACTCTTCGATTACAAATGTATAGTATACGTCAAGACCTCGGTGAGCTTGACTTGGCTGTGCGAATACTAGTCGCCTCTGGAACCCGTTAGTCAATTGATCACTGCCACTAGATCGGCCACCGTGCCATCTTCTGAGACGCGATCCGTGGGTCTCTGTACGTACTTCCATCTTGAACCTTTTTGCGATCTGGTACTAGCAGAATAGGTATCACATTTTTTTCTTCGCAGCGAAACACTATCTACACGACGACTTCACAGTTTATTCTACGTACTATGACAGCTTCCGTGGAATCTTCTAACCAATATATTTGGACTTACTAGGCGGGTGCAAAGATGATCATAGACGTCGGAGATCGCGCCTTGATGGATGTTCTCCATGACATTCCCGTATCTCTATCAAACATTTGCATTACCTCCAGGCCCGCTTCATACCGACAAGAACGTATCTTCGAAGGGAGGAAGTAGTATTGAGGCGTAGTCGTGTCGCTCAGAAGCATGATGATATGCCACCAGATCTCCAGTCGCAGAAGGGACGAAATGGGGAATTGTAAAGACTGGATTATCAGTAGGGTCAACACACGATCTTGATCACTGCTATTGTGGCATAACTCGCAGAGGTGCCAAAAATGAGGTCGTTTGCGATAGGACATGCGAAGCACAGGTATCCAATGATTTCTCTTTGGGGACATTCAACGCAAATAACCTGGTCTCTTGCACTGGATTGTATCATGAGCTCCAAAGTCCGCAAAGTGTCTTCTAGATACGAACCAGTTGCATATGGAAATGATGAATGTTTCGACGAATAACGTTAAAAGTTGCTATCAGAATCTAGAGAAAAGTTAGTAGTAGATACTACAGACCCATCTTACCTAGGTACCTAGTCCTCCGTCGACAAGCTCTCCAAGTCCCACGCATCTCCATCCTCCTCTCGCCATACCAAAGCGTGTTGTTTCCCCATCAGATCATCGCCCTAAGAAAATTAGTGTTGGTGAAAGCAAACTCATCCGCGTCGTGCCCCTCACTCCTCACCCATCTCAACAGAAAAAAATGTTTGCCCCTCCACCCCTCCTTCAACATCCCCGCCATGCCCCTCGTTTGCTTCCTCGTTTGCCCTTCTGCCCTCTGCCCCTCCAATAGTGCCGTAATCGACAACACTTTGCTCAACTTGCCCAATCTGGTAACGTCACGCTGTCGCTCCCGACGCTGCGCGAGTGAAGGGCGCTATCTTGCCAATTTCTGCTCCATATATACGTCCCATCACTTTATTCTCGTCGCAAATTTAAGATCCTAGAGATTCCCTTGAACAGAAGCTGTCGTGTGTCGAAATCGCGATAGCCGTTGTGCGATCCCGCGCCAACGCATCTCTAAGTTTGTTTCGATTCATGCATTTGCATAGACAATTTCAAACCGAGCAGAGTACGCAACAACCGAGGAAGCTTGCTCTGTACTTTGCGAGTCTTCTCTCACGTGTGCCCGTGCCTAGATAATGCTTCAAACATGTTCAAAGGGCAAGTGCACTTATCGACTTGGTCATGAGAATTATAGTATTTGGGTATCTCTCGTGTTCATACCGACGACAAACAAATATATCTACACGTCTATAGTAGCTCCTGAACATCGTCTAACTGTCTTGAAAGTAATCTATAGTCGTAAGCGAATTGGCTGTCGCCCTCATGCGCCGTCTCAGCCCTTGAATTTCGCCAGCGCCTTCCTCAGTTCATCCTCCCTCTTCCCAAGCACAGGCAGACCTCTATCTACACAAGCTCTCTCGAGCTCTTGCTTCCCGAGAGCTGCCCATCCGCCATCGCGTTCAATCAACTTGTCGTCCGTCTTCAAATACTCCAACTTCTTCCTGACATTGCGCTGCAACAGGAACTTGGGGGCTGTGACAGGAAGCCAGTCGAACAGCGCCGGATAGCAGTCGAGTTGTGCGGCGGTAAGCGAGAGTTCAAAGAGTGTCATCTCGTTCCAGTTCTTCGTGGTGACTGGCATGACTTGTCCACTCTTTGGCAGGGTTACAGAAGGCGTGTCAGAAGATGTGCTGCCAATAGGTGGTCGATCCCTGCTCATCAGTCGCATGGCGTCTAGAGCGATCCTTCTTAGCCGGTCTTGTCGCTTGTCTTCGCGCTTGCGTAACGCGCGCTGGACCTGCTGGGGTATCCGGCATGCCTCTGGAATGACGGGCGTGATGTACATAACAACGAGTGGTAACCACTCTCCAAGTAACAAGACCAAGAAGCCGAACGCTGGCAATCTCAAAGTGTCTAGCCTACTCCTTTGCACAATCTGCCATTCTGCCCTTGACAAAACCTCGGTTATATCTTTGTTGGGTGTTTGAGCGGCCTTTTGGCGCAGCGTCTTTGCAAGTTTGGATGTTTGCCGGACATGCGATATGCCCGTTTTGTAGAAAGTAAGGTATGCGCGACCGGCGCGATATAGCCACTTGACGACGTTCTGCTCTGGTGTTCGTGCGGGAACAGATATATCGGGGGCGTATGTGAACGGTGGTGGGTTCAGTTTCTCTTTCGCTCGCAGTGTGGGGACGGTTGTGGCTTTCGAGGTGGGTGTTTGCGCGGGAACGAGAGGGGGGGACTGAGGCTTTCTGGGAGAAGTTGTCTTCGTGGGTGTAGTCGTCTTGGTTGCTTTGGCGGGAGAAGGTGGCATGGCCCCGCCATATCCTGTGGTTTTCCCCGGCGCCGCTGTGGATGAGGCATACGCCCTCTTTTGTGTCTCCCATCGTTTTGCAAGAATCCTCCTCTGTGTGGTATTCCTCGATCCATCATGCCACGTCTGACTTCCTAATGCCGGCGCAATGGCACGCATGTGTACACCGCGGCGGCATTGTAGGTTTGCGACGACACCATTCAATCGCGCCGGTACGACCAAGGTAGAAAACATCAGCAGTGGTTTCCTGATCGGGTGGTTAGGGACGTGACTCTGCGAATGCTGAAGCAGCCGCTGAGCGAGGGCGGGCTCTAGTGGTGACGTTTCTCATTCGTAGGCAAAGAAAAAACTGGGTCAAGCTGATCCCTGTCCGCGCGCCTCCGCCCACGCGACACGATGTCATCACACCTCGTGTTTGCACTAACTCGACTTGGTAGACTAATGACTGTCGTGATTGCATGATGTACATGTAAAGTCGTCGCTATGATGTTGAGCAATACAGCGAAGTCTGAATGATTTGAAATGTCCTGTCTATGCCGTAATGGACGCCGCATTCCTTCGTCAATTCCACCACTGGCTGCGCCTGATCGTACCCATATCTACAATAACGTAAAAAAGTTTCAAAGCGCCAACCAGCCCTCGATGACCTATGAAAACCCCTTGCACATATGCGTAGCATCCATCTTGTGCGCCAAGTAACACCTCGCAGAACGCTAAATCGGATCAGATAAGGAAAGGAAACGCCATACGTTAGGACCAAGGAAACTCGTAGAAGATACAGGAGCCGGGCATTGGCAGGCCAGAGAAATGAAAACGAAAAGGGAAAAAACATGAAAAGCAGTTAAGAATCGGACCGGGGCCTCATCCAGGTTTGAATTCGCACGTCAACCAGGGGGTAAGCCGCTAGAATCGTGTGAGTCGCGTGGGTACGTGGGTAATGATCAAGTCGCCAGGGAATTGTCGCAAGGGTACTCCATAGTGTTGTTGCGTGGAATGAGGATGCGAGGGCCTTGAAGCTTCACCAGTTATGGCCAAAGCAGATAGCACGGGTCCAGAATGGGTTACTGTCTGTTCGATGAGCTGGCTCGTGGAAGATACATGGCTATTTGCAAGGGCTGGGTAAAGGGCGCAGTCGGGTTTGGTCGGTTGGATATACACCATGTCGATACATGTGCGGAGGGAGCGGTATACAGGATTTGGGCTATTGTAGTAATGTCGAGTTTATCTGTTGGAAAGGTTCGAGACAGCCGTGCTTGATGTCTAGGCTTCTGGATGTATGGAATGGGACTTTTAGCGTTGATATTGAGCGAGTTGGGCCATGATCTCAGACATATCCGGCGCGGGGCCAGCCTGAGTAGGTGTCTGCACTGGTGGAGCGACAGCCTGGCTCTGGTTGGCGAAAAGAGAAGCAAGCGCGGGGAACTGGTTGCCCAGCTGTGCGAGATGCGGCTGGGACTGAGCACTGAAGCCAGGTGTTTGCGCCGGGCTAGGCACTTGAGCTAGCAGGCGTGCAAGATCAGCGTTCAATCCCTGGTTCGGCGCGGGTTGCGTATTCTGAGGCATATTATTGCCGGACATTGCGCCGAGGAGCTGAGACAAGCTCGCACCGTCGAGAGATGCAATGAGGTTAGAGATGTTCGGCTGACTGGTCGGCAGGGATGGGAAGGGGTTGTTTGGCTGGGGAAAGTGCGGGGGTAGGGTCTGAGCGAAGCCGTACGAGGATGATGGTGGCAGGACCGGGCGAGATTGGCTTTGTTTGGCATTGTTGACGAGGAGGCCAGCGGTCGTGGGGTCAAGATCGGCATATTCTGGGCACATGAGTCAGTAATCGCTCATGTATATCATAAGCAATCGTACCGTTGAACTGGACGTTGTTTGCACCGCCACGTCGGTCGAATATCTGGACGCTAACTTTGCCCTTGGTAAGGCCAGTAGTATCAAGCCTCACGATGGCCAAAACTCCCTCAAGGATCTGTCTTCGAACTACAGCTGGTTCAGGGAACCGACCACTCAATATCAGGACATTACTACGGAGATTTTGCGAGCGGAAAGTATCCTCGACGTAGCGGATGAAGTCACTACCACTGAATTAGCGACCTTGATATAATAGCTGTTGGTTCCGAACTTACCGAGGGAGACCTTCGTTGAGCACAAGAATCTGGATGTCAGGCACCTCGTGGGGCAATCGGCGCCGCAGGTCCAATCCATCCTCTGTGTAGTCGCGACGCGGGGACGGGCTTCTGTGCCTGCGCGGTGGTGTTCTGGACCGGCTACGGTATCGCGTATCAAACCTATCTCGGCTTCTGTCCCGTGATCGTACACCCCGAGGCGGGGCTCGCGGCGATGGCGATCGCATGGGCCGATAATCGTCCCGATCACGGAAACGTCGATCTCTAGGGGACATGGAGTTTGGATGCCCTACATAACGATTGTCCCTAGGTGCTGGTCCTGTACCGCCCCGATTGTAATCTGGCGAACGTGAACGTCGACGCGGTGTTGGGTTCGGCGGCTCGATCTTCTTCGTGTTGCGCTGTGGCTTGGAGATCTCAAGGTCTGTCATAGTTAGTCGACTGTCCAGCAGCAAAGTGATTGACATGACATACGCATCTTCCTGCCGCGCACTGCCTGGCCTTGCTCGGCATCCAGAGCTCTGCGACATGATTCCGAGTCCAAGAACTGGACAAAGCCATATGCATGTTTAATTGATATCTGCGCAAGCCTGCCGTGGCGGTAGAAACGATGGAAGATGTCTCGCTTGGTGACTTTTTCGGTGGGGAGGTTTCCTAGGAATCGGTTAGGCGCATCCTTGGTGCAAAAACAGTCTCAGCTCACCAATGAAGAGACGCGAACCCATGGGAAACTGGTCCCATTGCCCCTCCGTCACAAACTTCCTCTCCTGATCCAAAAACTCCTCGTACCTCCTGTTGACCTCGGGCGGCCACCGCTGATCCTCATCGTCGGGCGTTTCGCTACGATCGCCCGGCTGCTGCTGAGCCTGGTTGGGCGTGGAAAAGTCCTGACTCTGCACATTCAAGGGCTGAAGAGAGCCATTGCCTCTCTGCTGAGCAATGGGAGCTTGCTGACTCTGTGGATGATAGGATCTGATGTCATCGCTGGGGTTATAGTTGGGGTGCGTAGCGGGCTGTTCTTGGGTGGGTGGTCGAGCAGGAAGATTGGTGGCCGAGGGCAACGACGAGGCATGGTGCTGTGTCTGCGGCGACTGGGAGGACATTTGTGCAGAGGCATATTGGGCTGCAGGCGCATTGTTGGTAGCAGGTGTCAGAGAGTCCAAGAGGGCTTGTACGTCAACATTGGAGCCAGTGTGCGCGTCAGTCTGGTAGTGAGCGCCTTGGGCAGACTGGGCGGGCGCTTGCTGAGCAGCATAGGCATGGTCATGGGGGTATGGGTACGCAGAAGAAAGACCTTGAGCAGCCGGCGGCGGCGCGTCAGTGGCCGACGCAGCGCGCGACTGGAGCTGTGCGGTGAAATTCTGCATTGAAGAGGTATCATGCGGCTGCGTACCCATGCCGCCGCCAAACGCAGCCGACTGCGCGAACGCCCCCGGCGCATCGTGCCCTGCCCCTTGTGCGCCTATACTCTGGAAGCTGGCGGTCGAAGATGGGTCGGCGAAGTACGGCGTCGACGTGTTCGCGTTCGCGTGGGAGCTGTGGGCGGGCGCGGCAGAGTCGTTGCTGTGGGAGACATGACTATAGTTCGCATCCATGTGCTCTACGAGGATGGGGATGTTGGCGGGCGACGGGACGTTTTGCGGGCGCGGGCTCTCGGGCGTCAGCGACTGGTGCCGTATGTGCTCAGCTTGTTGCGGCGGACTCGAGTTGGGTCTCATGTAGACTGCGGAGCCAGAGCGCAGAGCTGGCAGACAAGGCGTAGTGAAGGGAGTCAACTCAAAGCATCTACGAAAACGCACCGTCGCGACAAGGGCTGGAGAGCTGCAGGTGGAGCACTAGGAGAAGACGAGCGGATGGCGGGGCTGGCTAGATGCTACCTAGGTATATGTGATGAGTGAGGGCAGACGCGACAGCCACAGGCACAGTAGCGAGAGCGGGCCCCGTAAAAGTAGCAAGAGACGGTGGTGCAGTCAGGAAATATCAGGAAGAGAGATGTAGCGCAGCAGATGTTGGGATTCGGCGCCGCATCGACTCCGAGGAGCCTGGAATCGAGAACTTGCCTGGCTAAGCTTCGTCCACGTGATGCGTTTTAGTCTGCTTCTAGCGTCCGTTTTATGGTTAAAATGGTCATGTTGATCCTAGCTCGAGCTATTGCGGTTGCGACATGATCTCATCTTGACAAAGGCCAACGTGAGCAATTTGCGCAACCGTGATGCTGCGACGCTTCATTTTTCACACGCTAGTCTTCCCTCCTGCGCCGTTGCCAGCGGTGCGCCGGATAATTCACTGTCGAGGGCATAGCAGCAGTGCCACTGGCGACGAGGTCCAGGCTGCACGCGCCTGGCTCGCGGAGCTCCATGCAGAGACGATCCCTTTCAAGAGCATTGGCGAATTGAGCTTCAGCAGATCATCAGGACCGGGCGGCCAAAATGTAAACAAGTATGACACACTACACCACTTTTTAACACGGCGCTATACTAAACAGGCACCAAGAGTCAATTCTAAAGCTACGTTGAAGGTGCCTCTCGACGCGTTGCTGCACCACATCCCTGCAGCCCTACATGGCGAAATTAGACGTTCTCGCTACGTTGCTGCTAGATCCAATGCTATAATAGTCCAGGCCGACGACAGTCGAAAGCAGAGCGACAATGCTCAGAGCTGCTACAGGCGCATATACGAGGCCATTGCCCGAGCCGGACAAGATGCTGTGCCCGCCGAGACGTCGGCAGCACAGGTGCAGCGTGTCAAACAACTGTATGTCGTCGCACTTCCGATAGCCCAGGCGACGGCCCGAAAGCTGATAAGACGCCAGACAGAAGGCAGATAACGAGCGCCGCCTCAAGAGCAAGAAGCAGCAGAGCGCTAAGAAGACGTCGCGACGAAGCCGGGGTGACGAGTGAAGCGGTCTGCGGGGAAGCGGCCTGCCACAGCACCATAGCTCAGCGCAACGTGCAGGTGACGTGGTTCTACCGTTGAATCGTAGTGCATCTCACGATAGTGCGAGCATGACTGTAGCGGTGTAGTGTGGCGTGCCTCCCGATAAGAGATAGGAAGAATACTTGATGCACGAGTGCTCGGTACGATTAGTCTGCTGACCAAGTCCCTTGATCCTTCACGTTTCCGTGACGGCAGAAAGTTTCTGGAGCGTTTCATTCGCAGCCCAGTACTTGATGCCTGTCTGAGATAGCACCTTTGCTTCGTCTTTCTTCCCTTGCTTCCGCAGCAATTCGCCCAATCTAGCAACCTGATCGCCGGATCCTTGACCGTCTTCCATCGCTCGCACATACTTGCGGAGTGCTGCACGCGACGCCTTCTGCAAGGACGAATCGCTATCCGCGAGTAACCGATGCAGAGATAACAATTGTCGAACAGCGACTTCGGAGATGGAGGCAATCTCCTTGGGATGTTGCTGAACGGTAGAGCTTATCAAGTCCAGGGCCTTGCTCAATGCAAGGGCAATCTCCGGGTCGCTTGGGTCGCAGCCAAATAGCAGCATGCGGAACCTGCAGATGGCAGTTTCTACAGCATGGGGAGAGTGCTCTTGCAGGTAATCTAGCACGTGCTGCAAGATGCGTGGTATGCAGGCTAGCTGACTAAACTCGGCAAACATGTCGAAGAACTTCTCCGCGAGTTTGGGCTTGCCCTGGAACTGCTTCATGGCGGAGTCAAAGACTGCCAGTGGGATAGCACCAGTGAGCACTGGCGCAGACGCCAGGTTCTGCAGCGCCACCTCGTCCACACCATCGTCCTGCTTCAGGCTGGGATTTACATCCTCTGCCGTCACTTCCGGAAGCGCAATCATGTCTTCGTCGCCGTCCTCGTCTGTGCCTGGCTTCTTTGTACGATCAATGTCCAGACCGAGAATCTTGCGCCGACCAGCGATCTTGCCAACGTAGATGGTCTCCAGCTTTGCGTATTCCAGCCACATAACCTCGGAGTTCTTGCAGAAGCGTAGTCCTCGCTGCATGTAGCTTCGCGCATTCGTAATGTCCGCCTGCGTATCCATGAAGTAGTTGGCCGCGAGGATCCATATGTCGGGCTTGGTGGGGTGGAGTCGAGCGACAGATGTGAAGATGTCGTTCAGCCGCTTGTATGCCTTGTCCTTGCGCGCAAAGTCGATGTACTGCATCCACAGTACCAGATCGCCCGAGAATTTGCGCGTCGCCCGGTTGTAGAGGAAGTAGATGGTGCGCTGACCAGAGCCCTTGTACCGTACACCCAGGCGCTTTATTCGTTTGCGGCGGAGGGCGTCGACGTTCTTCTCGAACTCAATGTATCGCATGTAGTCTTCGGGGTGCGAACCGCGTGCATTGATAATGTGCTCGAAATCCGAGCGCTTCTTCGCTATGGAGCTGATTTCTTCCTATGGCGTGTTAGCGAAGCTGGCGTTGCGCGCATGGCGGCCTAGCATACCCGTGTGAAGATTTTCTTGCGCTCAAGCTCGTTCAGCTCGGTCGCCGACTGCTCGAGGTAGAAACGCGCCTTGTCACTGGGTCCGGCCATGTCTGCGCGTCCGAGGTGTTGCTGCTGGCAGAGTTGGGATAGAAAAGTTGACTTCTCTAGAAAAAAGTTAGGCTAAAGTTGCTCCCGCGGGTAGCGCCTTGGCCTACGGACCTCGGAAGCGCGAACCCTGGCCATTGCAACCTGTGGACTTCAGGAGACGCGCGTGTTGGACTGCGCATCATCAATTCTCGACGCTCTTTTGCCGCTTTTTTCTCGCTCAATGGTCCAGCGCTGCTGAAAACCTACCTGAATTCTCTACCATGGTCAAGGACAAGGACGGCGACACTGTCGCTACGGTACGCGCAGTCCGGCCTCACCCCCGAGAGCTCCGCATGCTCACCAGATGTAGTTCAATGGGAAATGGATATCATATTCGCATACCGCCATGGCCTACTGTACGTTCCTATGTGCTTGACGGATACCAACGGACTAACAAATCCCCAAGGTGCCTTTGTCGGAGCCCTCATAGTCGGAATGTACGCTTCTCACTCTCTACTACCCCACGACGCGGCTGAACACCCACAGATGGCTACACTACCACAAGATTGTGCAAAATGAGTTTTATGTTAGTCCCCGAGGACCATACCGGGCCCAGAGCCAACCATTGACGTGCCCAGGGTTACCCAGATGAATGGTTTCCATCCGTGTCCGCGACCATCGGCGACCGCTACCCGGAGCGTTCGGTCTTCATGCTCTTCATCGCTCTGACATCTGGTATGGAACGAGACACAGCGCACAAAGGCATATGCTAAGCTTTACAGGCCCAAGATTCGCCCTCGTCGGCCTTTGGTACATCTTGACCCGCCGACCCAACTCGTCCCTCCCCAAGTTCATCGCTGGCGTTGGCATCTTTCGGACCTTGACCTGTGGAGGATGGACATATGTGACTTCTACCGACGACCACGACTGGCACGACATTTTCATGATTTCATACCTTGTTGCGACGCTACCGTGGACCCTGGGCTGTGTCGCTCTGAGCCCTAAGAACCCCACTGCCCTCAAGTACCGAAAGGTCCTTGCTGGCAGTTTCTTCGGAACTCTGGTGCCGTTGATCTACTTCTTCATCCAGCACAAGGTGCACCGAGTGGCTGGAGGTACGTTTGACAATTCTACTATTTTGCCATCGCTAACGTCTTCACAGCATATACCATCTACGCTTTCTTCGAATGGGCACTGGTCTTGCTCGATGTAGGCTTCGATGCCGTCACGATGATCGAGTTCCAGCACTTGGAGGTTGTCATAAAGGATGTTCGAGGTGTATCTCGCCTGTACGTTCCTCGTCTTCCAATATAGATAGACACGCATCACGAATCTATACTTCTTATGGACACTTTCTGATAAGACATGTCTTGTAGTGCGGGCTCCAAGTCGACATCCGACAGTATCCAGGAGTAAGTCACTACTGCTTCCCGAGGCTCTGCGCGTCACTGACAGGAGCAGAAAAAACAAGGAAATGAGCGCGACCTTTTCGGGTGCCTTTTCTTGGTTCGGACTCATCTATGCTGCTGCAGACGTGTACAACGGCGTAAGTGGCAAAACGTGGTGTCATTGGACGTGACTAATTACTCTGTAGTTTGTCTTCTGGTCCATGCTGACTTCACTCGGTGTCTGCGTCTGGTGTATGTTCGAATTCCCCTGTGCGATCGGTATGTCTGCTGATCATATTTAGACTTCCCTCTCTGGCACATGGGTATCTCTGGCTACGAGGCCTTGGTCATGTGCACTGTCACTCCTTTCTTCCTCGGCATCAAGCCCCTCCGCTATCTGGCTACTCGCTACGTCTGGTTCTTCCACCTGCTCTCGCTCTCCGGACTTCTCGCGTTTCTTGCTAAGACACCCGTCAACCGACTCTTTGCCGTTGGCTTCGGTCTGTCAATGTCATGTATCGCATGGTCTGCCACCTTCTATGCCGAACGGTCTCAACCCCACCGCCTTGAAGCACGCATTTCCGCTTTTGCTATTGGTCTGATCGCCTCTAGCATTGCGAAGTTTGCCTTTTGGACCAACAACCCAATTTGGCCAATCATGCACGAGGCAAACGGCGGATGGAACAGAACTGGGTTCGTAGTAGCTCTCATCTCGATGCTCATATCGACCAGATCTACCGCCAGTTCTGGCGCAGATGTCCCAGCTCAAGGCCCTACTAAGGGGTCTTCGGTCTTTGCGAGCTTTGGCCTAGCGGGTGTCATGTTCGCCATGCACTCGCTTCTCTCCGATTCGAGCACGATGATCTCTTGGGTATGGGAAGGTTACCCTGTTCGGGGTCCGCTGGCTGTACCCCACGGCACCCTGACTCTCCTAGCCATGGGTCTTGGTCTTATGGTCGGTCTGTTTGCGCCCAACCTCTCAAGGTCATGGGCCTTTTACGGCGTAGGCTCTATCGGTGCTGCCGTTTTGACAACTAGCAGCCACTGGTCTGGTTTCTATGGAGCCTTGGTTCTCGCCATATACACCATGGCAGCAGCACCTGTTCTCATTGCCCATGCGGCGCGCCACTCACCAGGCCGCACATTCGGTCTCGGATTCTTGGTGTACAACTTAATGGTTCTGTTCCACGTCTGGGTAGTAGCGTACGCGTTCGTTCCGGGTGGACCGCTTGTTCGCGAGCACACAGACTGGGTCATGACAGCCATGATGCTTCAGATCGGTGCCGGTATCTTCAGTGTCTCCGCTCAGCCGCCAGCACTCAAGAGCTACAAGGGCAAGGCGGTCATCACGGCAGCTGCCACCAGGCAACGATCCTACTACCTCTACGTTCTAGGTGCTCTAGAGTTGATCGCCATTGCCACCGCCTACCTACGCTTCCCGTCCTACGACTACAAGCCGTATCACCCGGAGACTAAGTCCATCACGGCTGGCATCTGGACCATCCACTTCTCCCTTGACAACGATATGTGGTCTTCAGAGTACCGCATGCGCGACCTCATCAAGGAAATGGAAGTCGACGTCATCGGACTCCTCGAAAGCGATCTGCAGCGCATCATCATGGGCAATCGCGACACAACGCAATTCCTCGCCGAAGATCTAGGCATGTACGTCGACTTCGGCCCAGGCCCCAACAAGCACACATGGGGCTCGGCACTGCTCTCCAAATTCCCCATCGTAAACTCAACCCATCATCTTCTCCCCTCGCCTGTCGGCGAGCTTGCCCCGGCCATTGAAGCTACCATCGACGCCTACGGTGAGATGATTGACATCTTCGTCTTCCACTCGGGCCAGGAAGAGGACCCCGAGGATCGCCGCCTACAATCAGAATACCTGGCTGAACGCATGAAAGCCACGCCGCGTCCCGCCATCCTCCTCTCGTATCTCGTCATCAAACCCGGCGAGGGCAACTACAACACGTACGTGGGTGAGAAGAGCGGTATGAAGGATATCGACGCGTCAGACTGGGACAGGTGGTGCGAGTACATTCTCTACAAGGGCCTGAAGAGGAGTGGATATGCGCGTGTTTCCAGACATACCATCACGGATACCGAACTCCAGGTAAGTTTTCCTTCTGGTTTCCTAGCGTCAGATCAGTGTGCTAATCGTGTGATGCAGGTTGGTAAATTCGTCGTTGGCGAGCCGGAGAACGGAAACGAGCTTCTGCATGAGTCACAGGTGCCTGCTGGGTTGAGGTTCCCGGAGCTGTTCAAGGGCCAAGGTGTCAGAGGGCATAGGTATCATGTCTTTAACGAGCCTAGATACTATGCTTAATCTGTGGGCATGGACTGGGGAGAGCAAAGGTGAGAACAAGTCTATTGAGTAGACTGGAAGTGTATGATAGGTTGAGGAAAAAGTGAATATAGTGTTGTTTCATTGCTGATGTTGATTCTTGGATACTACTCATTTCGCATTCACTACTTGCACAGCGATTATGCGCTGTTGCCCAGGAACACAGACGGCCCTTTTTAGAGCCATGGTAGGACGCCAATACCCATGCATGCAGTGCGCGAGCCTTGCCCACGCCTGATTCGTAAAGCGCCAAATGCCGAACCCAGACTTTTCGATCATTCCTTCATCCCTTTCATGATCGTCATCGTGTCCCCCCTCATAGTCTCCCCGCCTCCCCAGAAGCTGTTAGCTTCCCCCCGTATTATGAAACGAACGAGTTGACCGGCTGTAAGTGTAGCGCTCATTTCGCAACAGCGGCGCTCAGGACCTGTGTCCTGAAGAAGCCTCCCTTTGTCCGCTCGATGACTTGTTGGTAGACGGACTGTGGTGGGTGGTTCATGACGACTGTGCCGGCTTGGTAATCGATCTTTGCGTCTACGCGAGTGTCGCGGATGAGGTTGACGATCCACTTCTCACCCTCGTCTTGTGAAAGACCGAGGCGGGTCGAGAGATCCCTAGTCGTGAGTTAGTACGGTTTTGGAAGCGCCGAGAATTGTAGAATGACTCACTTGATGTCGATTCTCTGGTGGATCTTGCAGTAGCTCTCCGAGATGAGATGTCTCGCCGAGTCGACAAACAAGTCTGCGGCGCCCAACAGGAAGAAGTCGTTCTTCAGAATTTCCTCCGTCTCGCTGAGCTTCTTCTGCGCCTCCTCAAAGTCAAAGTCGATGTACAGAGCCTTGATGAAGTCGGTGACAGGGTCATTGTACTCGTAGCCTTCTTGTCGCACGATCCTGATGAGATCCTTGAGCTGCTTCTGGTACTGGTTCGAGTTCCTGCCACGGTTACGGCCGGTGATGACGGCAGCAGCGAGGTAGCGCAGGATCCACGGGCAGTTGGTCTGGATGGTGTTGATGTAAGCGGGGGAGAAGAACATGTCGGTGAGGGTTTCGCGCGAGGATTCGTGGTTGAAGAGGGGGAAGAGCGACCAGTGGATCAACCAGGTGCGGTGCTGGAGCTGTGCGAGGGGGTTGTTGAAGAGGCGTGTGTCGATGATCTCCTTGAGCTTGTTGATCTCCTCCATGGCCGAGTCCCAGTTGACGGAGAGGATCTCGCAGGCGAGCTTTCCCCAGGTGGCCTCGCGTTCCTTGTCGCCGTCGGTGGTCTGCTGACGTTAGTAACCAGTATGCCGCAGGGCTTCATAGAAACGTACCAGAACGCGGAAGCGGTAGAGCAGCTCAGCGGCATGGGGGTAGACACCGCACGAGTACTGGAACTGGCCAAACTCGAGCAGCTGGTTGATCATGTCCAAGTCGACGCCGTGGCTCTCCTTCAGGTATGCCAAGTTCTGCTGCTTGTCGCTGCGCAGGTTGGTGACGACGTTCTCGTCGTCGAGCAGGCCGCTGATCTTGCTGGTGGCCTCCTCGAGCTGGTCGCGCTTCTTGAGGACCTCGTCGCGCTTGGTCTTGAACTCGTCGGACATGTCGTCGAGGCCGTGGACTTCCTGATGCAGCTGGCCGACGAAGTCGGTCATGTTGGTGGGCTTGAGCAGTTCGAGCAGCAGCTTCTTCTGCTCGACGGTCTGGTCGGCGTCTTCATCGCTGGAGAAGTTGAGGAGCGGGTAGACGAGATGGCGGTCGAGGTTGGGCATGAGCTTGGGGAGCAGCGAGTACTGCTCGGCGACATTTGCGCCGGTTGCCGCTGAGTCCGCCATGGTGGGTGGTTGGTTGGTTGTGGTGGGAGGAGTTATGGCGATGTCGAGCGTGGTGGGGTGGGCTCGGAAACGAAAAAAGCAGCCGGACTGTGCGCGCGAGGGACCCCAGGCGCTACTTCTGGAGTTGAGCCGCAGACCATGGCCGCAGCATTCACCCCACGGCCCTCGCGACACATCCCTCGACCCTTGGACACGTGGTAGAATACTTTCACCGGCACCGCTGCCTCACAATGCCTCGCTTGCAGTCTCTCGTCCCGCTCCTGCGCCCATTGGCCGCCCCAAGAGCCATCGCATGCCGGCAGCACTTCCGCTTCTCTACAGCGGCAAGATGGCAGGCTGAGCGTAAGCTATGCATTCTTCTAGTACAATAGATACACCAATTGACCCTCAATAGAACCCCCGCCAGACTCCAAGCCCATCGTACAGCCTTCCCTCCCACCCAACGCTTCTTCTCAACACCCGACATCCCCCCAAGAAGCTCAACGCGCCGCCGACCTTGCCGCAGCAGAGTCTCTCACCGAAGGCGACAGCGCGCAACCACCCGAGCAGAAGCCGACACTGCCCTCCAAGCACCCCCGGTCCGACAACAAGCCAGAACAGACACCCTCGCAAGCGAAGCCCGCAAAGGCCGATGACGTCGCGCCCAAGCCCTCGACCGCGCCCTCAGACACAGCCGACACAACATCGACGCTCCAGAAGAAGGTCGCCAAGAAGCCAAAGACACCGCGTGCCCCCAAACTATCCCTACCACCGCCCAAGTACGCTGTCTCGAGATCTGCGAACAAGAACCTGCCCATCTACACCGACTACAAGCGAGGAGGCAACTTGCATCTGACGACGGTACGAAAGGTCACCGGCGACCTATCTGCTTTGAGGGACGAGCTGAGAGTCTTCTTGAACAAGAAGAACGAAGACGTCAAGATCAACAGCGTAACACAACATGTCATTGTCAAGGGGCATCACACTGCCGAGATTGCTACATTCCTGAAGGCGCGGGGCATGTAAACATAAACAAGAGAGGGATTTTGTCGCGTGAAAAACGAATGTATATATCATGTTGTAGTACAACTTGTACCATATGGGAAAGAGGGTAGATGAGAAACGTTGGCTATGATTGTTCAGCCAGTATAATGAACTATCCCGTTGCATCAGCGACATCAAGAGGCAGAAACCAGCTGGCTTGCACATCACCATCATGTTGTATTCTCGAGTCAGAGGTGTGAAGCCTGAGTTCCATTGCTACTGTGGACGAGATCTAATCTATACCCCAAGCGTACTTGTAAAAGGCGTCCGAAATTTCCCTGCAATTCATTCCATGTCTCAAGTACCGTGTAGAACAAGCTTCTAGTAGAGGTCAGTTGTATCCTGTAAAGTGGGGTAAGACTTATATCTTACCACGGAAATCGCGTGGCGCGATTAGTGAACCTGGACAGGCGATCAAGGAGGAGGGCAGCAAGTCCAGCACTGACCAAAGTAGCACTCCCAGCGACATGGCTTGAAGTTTGTTGCTACGTTGGCGGATGATACGTCGCTGGAGTCGCTGGAGGCGCCGCCCATGTCGGGCATGCAGACCGCCCAGCACTGACCGAAATAGCACTCCCAGTGGCACTTGATCTTAGCCTTTGAAACGGGGTCGTTGATCGCAGTCTCCTTCTTCGCTTCTTCATCACAGACCAGTCCGCAGAGCGACTTGTCCGTGTTGCAAATCTCGCGGCAGACCTTGTGTGGAATGTCGGGAATGTTCTCGATGGCGGTTTCGGTCCCAGCTACTGGCTCAAGAACGGTCTCAGTCCAGCAATTGCCAGAGGTCAAGTCGCAATGGTAGAGGAAAGCATTCTCAACATGCTCGTTGTTTTCCAGCTGTGTATGGTTTGCAGTGACGGAGACGGACGTGTCGGCATGGAGCTCGGTCTCGTCGATGACAATCGCGCCACTGGCTGCATAGGCAGCTACCCCAGCGACGTCGGTACACTGGCGCGTGCACGTCACATGGAAGCAGATCCAGACGCATTTCTGTGCAGCTTCTTCGCGCTTAGTCGCTGGAGCCACGGAAGTAGCAGAGATGTCGGCAACAACACCCTCCATGGTGGCGGGGTCTGATGCATCGACCTGCTGAGTCTTGTGGCAACTACGGCTGCAGACGTTGCACTATGAGGCTGTCAGTCTATTTTCTCTCGTAATCAAGACGGCTATGAGAGGTTGGCGCGCCATCCAGAAGATAGCGCACCGGAATAGAGACTTACGTCGGGATCATTGCACCGTATGGGTAGACATTCTTCTTCAGTGAGGTTGTTTTGCTTGCAGAACAGGTTGATGTATATACATCGGTAGCAATTGGCGTCAGCAAAGACATCATCACCGGGAATGGCGAGTGAGTCGTCGCGCTTAGCCGCTGGAGCCACAGAAGTAGAAGAGATGTCGGCAACGGCCGCGTCAATGGCAGAGACCAAGGCGTTGGTGGAGACAGTGTCCGAGACATCAGTAGAGACATCGACGGGTCCAGCGACAGCTGAACCAACGCCAGCACCCCCGATGGGTGGACAGTGTGGGTTGCACTGTCGGCACATCTACATGTTGTTAGACCTTACCTTCGCCCAGCTCAACTCATCTCGCCAATGCAAGCAAGAAGGCGGGTGAAGACTTACCAGACTGAGGCACCACAGGGTGTCGCATTTGTACTCGCTGAGCTTCCTGTCCTTGCAAACTTTGCCAATCGAGGTTACGCAAGCCGGACAGTTGAGACCAGCAGTTGATACTTCGTTGGAAGCAGCGATGGGTGAAGCAGAGGTGATTGCGACCAAGCTGATGAGGAGGAGAGCGAGCATCTTGAAGAGATTGAACACAGCCATGGCGATGGTCGGAGCGGTGTTTTCTTGTGTGGGTTCAAGAGTAGGTGGGGAGGGGAGAAAGAATAGAAGAAATAAACAAAAGGGAAGCACAGGCCGGAGCGGATCAATGCAAACGGAGCGTGAGCGTGACTGAGGAAAGTGAGGTGAGGACCCGCCGAGGATAGAACGTGTTTGCTGTGGTCACTCGGTGCAGTGAGCCGGTGTGCGAGCGCGCGGGTGCGGTCTCGTAATTGGCCCAAGTATCCCCGTTCTAGGGTACTACTCGAGGTATGGAACGCGGGGGTCGAAAAGTGAAGGTGAAAGAGAACGACGAAGGAAGACAGACTTGACAGAGTATACTTGCTTGAGGACTAATGGACTAACCAAATGACTTGCGAGTCTTCACGCCTCTGGTTGCCCATCGATACATCGCTTAGGCCGTCAAATGATCACGGAACTGTTATGGCTTAGGGCTAAGAAGCCTCCCCATATATTGTCGATAGCTGCCATGACTGTTGCATCTTCTTATCGCGCTGCGGCGTTGATTGGAAAGGCGAGCGACCGTTGAGGGAAGTTGAGCCGCAGGGTTGGGCTTCATCGGCGCATCGTCACATGCACACTGGCTGATCATTAGTAGTCTGGAGTATGACACTGCTGCAAACAATACTTTGTGCGTGTAGAACATACCCCAACGTGCAGTCGCGGATTACAATCACATGGCAAGCGGGTCTTGACGCTCACGTTGCCGTTGCCAATGCTTCCACAATCGTACAAGCCTGCCTATCCACGCGACAAAACGCGTTTTAAGCGCCAAAGACTACAACATGGGTTCTGCTGTCCCCTGATGATCACACCCTGATGCAATAATGTCCGTGTATGATGCTGTAAAGTTTCTCCTGACATGAGCGCTCGTCTCTTCATCTGCTCTTGATGGGTGGACGTTGAATTTACGTTTAGGCTATGATCAGCCATACCTACTTGAGCTGATCCGATACTCTGGATCCATGTGGCAAGAGGCCCGCGGGGGAGTTATCCCCACTGACAAACCACAGGGTGGTACTTAGCGCGAGGCAGTGGTAGGACCGACTGGTCCGCGGAGCATGCTTTCGCTGGACCAATCTCGCCCCGAAGCATTCGTCTCCGTTCATCGCATGCCAGTCTTCGAAAGTCTCTTGCGGATATAAGTGGGCGTATCGAGCGGTTGTGTAAGGCTGCCTGCGTGGTGGCTAAGAAATGCCATCATGGTCCATGCGGTTTCGCTAAAACCCGATCTTGCAACTAGAATCCGATCCTTCCGCACCCGTGTATGGTCTACTGCCGTGCGATCGATGAGCTGCATGTAGTCTTACGTAGACACGTAACGCGCTCAAAATCTTGCAGAGCATATGCTATGCTTGTAGCGCTGTATTCGGCCGCCTTATTTTTTTTCCTACTCCGTTCCTGACACCAAGTCCCTACGAACGTCTCTCCGCAGATGTTCTAATTATACCTGGCTACGTCTTTTTCGACTGAACGCACCCAACGAAGCTGCTGGCGTGTTTTTGCCGTCAGCCACAATAAACATCGATCACGAATCGACTGTCTGCAAATCATTTATAGACAGGAACGGTAATGGCGCTTGTCGGTATGTCTCTCGTCCGCCGTGTTCTGAATCTTCTGATGCGATGTATGCTAACACCTACAATATGCAAGCGCGGTCACCAAACAAGGATTTGTAGGCTTTTTACATGGTAATCCTGCAGATCGAATTCGGCCGTGTACGTGAATCGGGTTCTAAGAATGGGTACGATCGCGACGGTTCAGTGTTCGTGAAGTTGCTGCCATTTCGTCAGTCGGTGGACTGCTGCTCGTAAGCCGTGGTACGCAGTTGGCGAATCTGGCTTTGAAAGATGCTCGTAGGAACTTGGGACCCTCGACGACAGCGGGTGTCCAGATCGCGCCGGTGGCGTCCGCAGATGAAGTGCAGAAGCAAATCTGTGACCGTGAGATAATAGGAAATATCAGCTAGATGGCGCCTGCGCTTGTGAAATGTGGCTGCGATGCCGAATCTCCATTATCAGGCTCGGCCTGAGCTGGCACCTTTGTTGGCATCTCACCTTCCGCGCGCTCCATGATCCGGCTCCGGGGTTTCCAAGTCATCCCTGAGTGTGCGGGGACGCAACTGCAAAAGCTCAACGGTACAGGGTCCTCTACCAAGGGATCCGCCCACATTTCATGCATTCGGTTCACCGTCGAGATTCGTACGTATTCTCGGCCTGCGAAGCTCACGCTAAGCAGTGTTACTGTGGTGTCGCACGCTTTCACTGCTTGCGGAACTTCTGTCAGTCGGTCTTGAGGGTATGGTCCGGCTGTTCTCTCTCGGAAATTCGTTGGGTGCCACGTCTGGCCCGGTGCTTGCGATAGTTGGTCATTGCAGGTACGGCTAAGGAGTGTTGCCAGCGGGCAGGGTGTGTGGATGGTCTCGGCTAGGACGGATTCGTGTGATCGGGGAGTTCGTGGGCGCACGCGTGGACGGCAAGACAACACGAGCGTTGAGGATGGCAGTCTCGTCAGGGTGCGAAGGCTCTGGTTTCCAACGTCGAAACGAGGTTCTGAACTATGCTAATCTGAGCAACTCTTGGCGGTGCAGTTCGAGAGGTAGGTCAGCAGCCCCGATGCGGATGCAGTCTGCGCTTGCTGTGGATCGCGACCCAGTACAGCTGAAGAGTAGTACTGGTAGTTCAAGAAATACAGCAGCCTTCGTGCTGATGAGCTTCCTCAGGTAGCTATTTGACCTGCTCGAGACCTCGATACGAATCAGTCTTTTTGGACTAGAATCACATCCAGCGGCCAGTTGTCAGAGTATTTGACCGACAGACTGGCGGGACTGGGCTGATCCTCGAGATCTTTGGGCAGATGCGGCCCTGCGTACGGGGCACACAAGACACTGTGTGCATAGCAAAGTCTCAGCACCCGATACCCACTTACCTAAGCACCTGGAGAGGGTTTGGGATCCGAGCGCCGCCCTTCTACGGGCTCTGACTGGCTGCGGGATCTTTTCCCGCAGCCAACTTTCACCTAGCAAGGGCCACCAGCATTGAGCGGGTGAGGTCCAGTATCGAAGATTGGCCTTCATCGAGGCAGTCATGGGCTTTGCACGAATGCCGTATCTTCAGTACACAGTCTAGTCTATGAGCAACAGCGTGACGTTGCACCCCGATCCACCCAGCATCGACCGACAGACCGGCCATCGAAGGTTTTCGACGGGTGAGTTATACGCTCAACTCCCTTTTCCAGCGCGTCAGAGGGTAAAGCATATACTCTGGCAAATGACTAATGTTATCAAGACTACGTCGGAGAGTTGACCAGCCTGCGACTCCGTAGCATATCTAGCCCACACCTGCCTCGCTTCCACGTGCCCTGCTTGAGCGCTCTTGATTTCTGTCCAAGATTGCCGAGAGGATCCTACAGATGTCACTGCTTCGGTAAAGGCTACGCGCAAACTCCAGAAGTCGTCCGAAGGGTCCCTGAAACGACACAATTACGTAGTTGTGGTACGCACTTCCGATATTAGCCATTTTGTCGATTCATGACGAGCGCCATCGTCGAGGGATCGGGCTCGAGGCGAAGGGCACATCCCCACTAGCTAATACGGCGACAGGTACACTTCGATTCGAACCTAGGATTCGGATTTCCTATACATGGGGTAACTCCGGTTCCCAGCCTACACATGAAACGTATTACTGACTTCTTACAGTAAATTCCGCTCTAGGAGCGGCTGGTAAGTGGATCCATGAGGTTGCGGCGACAAAGTCCGCTGATCTGCACAAGCCTTACATGTCGAGCGCGCCGCGTCAAATGTCAGTGTCCTGCTTCCAGGCACTCCTTGCCGTACTGATAGTTCTCCCAGGTGACGAGACCCGTCCAGTATGCAAAGCATGCGGCAAGAAAAACCGTCCCTGTCAGTGGGAGGAGCCTCATACTAAGTTCAAGGACTACCGGCCTGACGGCCCCTCTTCCAGTCGATCTGCTGCCGGCGGTACTGATGAGGAAACCGAGACCAAAGAGGACATGATGGATGTTGACGGTGTCGATGGGGTCGATAACATCAGTCGAACAGAAGGAGCCGTTCGTGCAAACAGTTTCAGCGAGGAAGGCTTGAGCCGGAACACTTCACCGAGAAGGCGGAAAAACAGTCGGACCGATGGGACATCGGAAGGCCCATCGACCAGCGTCTCATCACCGTCGGCTCAGCTATCGCCAGGCTCGCCTTACTTTGTTCCCCGATCTAAGAGTACAACGGGTGGCGTGTCGGTGGCGAGTTTGCTGCAGTCGCACGACCCGGACGGCATGCCAGAGGGCTCGCTGCCGATGCATACCCGCCAGACCATGCAGCAGCCGAATGCGCATTCGCATGGCCGAAGAGACATGCCAGATGGAACTAGAAACTACTCACCCCGGCCTGTTCCTTTGACGCATGAAGAGGCCTTGCTCGTGCACCACTACACCGAACATCTTGGCCGCTGGCTTGACTGCACCGACGCCACTCGTCAATTTACGCTGGGCGTACCGGAGAAGGTCAAACAATGCCCGGTACTTTGCCATGCCGTCATGTCATTTGCTGCTCGCCACTGCAGAAAAGATGCGACAGCTGAGGCGGCCTATCAGCGTTGCATCGCCCTGCTCATCGAACGATTGAATGAGCAAGCTGCTAGCCACGACGAGACGCTTTTGTGTGCGATCGTCATACTGCGATTCTACGAGCAGCTAAATGGTGCGTACTATAGTATGCATTATGCCTCTCATTCCTAACACGTTCTTCTAGTCCCGTCCAGTACCGGTTCTGATGATGAACAGCACCTTGCAGGCTGTTCGGCCATTATTCGATCTTCCCAGGGAAATCACTATGTAGATCCCTCAGCGCCCACGTTGCGCGAAGCTGCTTTTTGGGTCTATGTCCGCCAGTGCCTCTACAATGCCACTATCAATCAGCAACCCCCTGATATCGATTTCTCTTTGCAGCTACACCCAACCCCAAGCTCACTACGAGATGCGCACCCGCTGGCTCGACTAAGGCTAGAGACGGCCTGGGCCAATCAAATGACTTGGAATCTTGCATGTGTCGTCAACTTCTGCTTCGACGGCAAGGAGCCACAAAACGAAAAGGCTTACAAGATGCGGCGATGGAACGAGCTGTGGGATCTTGTCCAGACATGGATGCATGGTAGACCGGAAGGTTTCAATGCAATTTTCGAAGGCCCAGCCGGCGATGGGGGCTGCTTTCCTGAGATTCTCTTCACAGCCGACTGGCACGGTAAGTTAGCCAACATGTCCTTCCACGCAAATGCTCACAATACCATCAGCTGTATCGTTCGGGTTCTATCATTTTGCCTGTATCATGCTGCTTCGATACAAGCCAGGCCCCAAGTTCGCAATCCGCAACGTCGGCAGCCTGTCTGAAACAGATGTAAGGACCAAAGTTACCAAACAGCACGAACATTTGCTTATTGAAGTAGAATCAGATTTTGACGCATGCTCGCGCCATTTCCGGGGCTAGTAATAGCTCACCGGAGACTGTCCCACTAGCAATCACCGTCTGTCACACCATCTTTATCTGGGGACCTCTTGTATGCGACCCAAAAGAGAGAGATCAGGTAGTACAGCTTTTAAACGACTTCGAGAAAAACCATGTGTGGCCGACGACGTGGATCAGTAACGCATTGAAAGCCGAATGGGGTATCCCAACACCCTCAGCTCCTGTGGCATAGCTCATGAAGTAGAAACTCGAGCCGGCATTGACTCTTGGCCTATGGAGCCAATTGCCAATGACTTCCCTCGGCCTACCCAAAACCAGCTTGGGTCGGTTGTGGAATAGGACCACAAGAAGAAGGTGGATGTGAAAGATGATGAAACCCATACAAGACATTTATTGTGCAAAACAAAGCGCTCAGTGTCTGGAAGCCAGAACCGTCGTGTCTAAGTCATGCCCGCGAATTATCCTGGTACAATTCATACCAGCTCTGGGCGCCATGGTCAGCTGCATGTATCCCGTCACTTTGTCCCCTCTATGTAGCTCTAGCACTCGACGCAGAACTCCCATTCTCATGCGAGAACATGGATGTTCTCGCAGCCGGGGATCTTCCAGCAGTCAACCGAACTTGTGCAATCCGGGAAGATATACCTTCCGAGGATTGGGAGCTCGGGTAACAACTCCGAGTGAAATACATATAATGTCACCGCTACATCTTACTATACAGTAACAATGCCTCTCTTGGAGATAGTACTTTTTCGTGTACTGATCTCTGTTTTCACGTGCAATCATTCGCCTGAATGAATCTTTTTCAGATAATTTTACATCCAGGGCTGCAATTTTCGGCTCGGTTCACCGAAGATTGCCTGAGCTGTACGCATGTACCCGTGGCCGGTGGCCAGAAGGATGTGGAATCTGTTAGTGAAGCAAGCTGAAAGTCGTGTGTGGCGCAGCACATTTAGATCACTAAACTACCCGTTTCGTACGCTGCTGCCTGAGTTACCGTGATTACGCGCTTGATCACGATACCTGTGTTGAAAGCTTGCTAGACCACCCCTTGTAGTATCATAAATCGTACTGTTTGCCATAGTACGCGTCTTGTCGATTTTGGAAATTCAACAGATGCTCGCATTTCGTCCCAACATGCCACCACCAATTTGACCGTAACGCAGCTGGCTGAAGCCAAGACGAGAAGCTCTTTTTGCATCCGAAAGCCTCGCAACAAAGCACCGATATCTGGCAGCTGCGGTCTCTTATTGCACGTCTGGGAGCGCTACGTGAGTATCACCTAGATATTGCTGTGATGCATATGGCCTTGTGCAACGCGTTATACCTGCATTCCATCAATCCCTAGGTATGTAGCAGACCGGCAGTAAAGAACACAAAGCGCATTCTCCCGTGCGAAGTCGATTAGCACGTGCCTGGTTGCTGACTTGATATGTTGAAGGGATGACCGTTGAGCAGCTACGTCATTTCACGGCCGGATATCTGTCCCGGGCCAATCCCTTCGCGTAAGTCGTAACGAGGTGCCAGAGCCCGGTCACGGGAGTCTTGGTACATCAAGTCCTCATCGGGTCCGTTGAGATTTGCATAGCGCAACGCGGATACCCATCCATCCCACAGCGTACCTTTAGCATGCATTCCTCTCTGCAAAGCCCCTTATGGGGCGATAACCCGAGATGCCTTGGGTGACGCCTCAGTCGGACGCCACTGGACAAGTCCCCCCTTGCCTAGGTACCTCCGGGCCTCTGCCATTTTATAATCTTCGCCTCCGGATGTGAAGCACTCATGTGTACTTCTTGACTGAACAACAGTCAAGCTTAGTATGCGTCGCAACGACTCAGCAACAGACCATGGAAGCCTACAAGTGCATACGAGAGAGACCATGAAGAGTGCATTGGACCTCCGCATTCTAGGGGTCTGTTGCGGAAGTGGGTTAAACCAGCTTGACTTCGCGCTGGTCCGGTATCTGCAAGCCTCCCCTAGTGCCACGCTGTATCTAGAACTCATCCAAGTCAGTGCTGTTCATACTGCCGCTCTGCAAATGCTGACGACCGATAGTGCGGTTCGCTACCTACCTCACCTCCCGTTCGAAACCATATCCTCACTTCCATCCGCGAAGTTGAGCGCAACTCCTCACTAGCGACACGCCTCAACGCGCTGCTCGGTTACTTGTTCTCCAATGGCATTACCACTTTCTGTGAGAAGTATTGCATACCACTCGCATCCATAAACCTGGTCGGCACACACACATCGGGCTTGAGGCGACCTGACATGCCCGAAACGAACGACCTGAGCACGCACCCGCTAGGATGGAACGCCAATATAAACACTGAGATTGGTGTCAACACTGTCTTCGACTTTGCTGTCATTGAAGCTGGGTCTTTGAGACCTCAAGCTTCCCCCGTCGCCTACATTGATCAACTCTTCTTAAGACACTCTTCCAAGTTTCGAGCTTGTCTGAATATCGGCGAGCTTGCGAATTGTAGCTTCATTCCTCCCCGGTCGAAGGGAGATGTTCGAGGGACAAATTGTCGCGACTGCGGGCCTGGAAGCGTATTCATTGACTACGCCATGAAGTACTGCACTTCAAACGATCAGAACAATGACAACGACGGGGAGTATGCAGCGCCGGGGAAGCCTAATCAAGCTATCGTCACACGGTTCCTCCAGACGCACGATTACTCTCGCGTCTTGCCTTCTTTAAGTATAGCCCGGGATATGTTTGGCGAACATGAAGCTCAACGAGTTGTTGATGAGTGCATCTTCATGAAACTCTCTGAAGCAGACACAATTGCTACTGTTACCCGTATAACGGCCGAGAATATCTTGAAGCAGTATCGCAGACTCCTCGCGCTCCGCTTTCCTGCCGGCCAGGACGTCGACGAACTCTTCATCAGTGGCCCGAGTGCGCGCAACGCGAACATCATAGACTACCTCGAAGCGGAGCTCCCCGAGAGCGTGATCACAAAGCCATTCGACGATATAGGCATACCAGGCGATGCGAACGAGGCCGTGTGTTATGCACACCTTGCATTGGAATCGGTGCTGGGACAACCAACACGCAGTTCTACGGAATTATCGCGGCCTTGGAGCCAGTCGGGTCATGATGCTGTACTGGGAAGGGTGGTGCGGGGCGAAAGTTGGGAAACCCTAACGGCCCAGCTGCAAAAGTTTGGCGATGGGAAGCCTCGCAATATGGCGCAGAACGTGGAGATAATCAGCCATCGAGGATCTGGGAGTGAAATGATGGCACGAGCACGATGACGGAAAAACGGGGCGTTGACGGTTGGAAAGTAGATGATGGCAATGCCGTACTTGTTTTCTGGGGCAGAGCGGTGATGCGCTCTCTCCCGCGGAACTCCTCTTGAAGGCAATATTCTTACGTCACAGGGAGTATGGAGCTCGACGCACAACTCGGCGAGATGTTTGAACAGCCACGCGCACGTACACCTGTCAATCTGGTGACGTGCACTTTTACATTCCAGGTGTTTTTTTACGCGATGCTTTTGAAAACAGCTCAGCTTTGGCGTACCTAGGCAGCATACGGGTTCAGGCGTCAAATACAAGATTGCTCCTGACAAACATCTCTTTCGCAACTAGCATGGGATGCACATGCTAAATCATGTCTTTGATTTGCACTACATTTCCTCTAATATGTAACGCTGATCACGACGTCTAGATGTCCATTACCAGATCTCGTCGCACGGAAATTCGTGTCCTCGAATAAGCAAACCGTGTGCAATCGAATCGCATCCTTACATCCATCGCGATGTTGCGTGGTCATCGTTACAACACGATACGCAACCGGAAAATCATCTTGATACGGGGTAGTGAGCCAAGAAGTTTGCGTTGCACTTACGCTGCATGTACACCACGTCTTTCACCGGAGGCGAGCAGGAGCGACCCGCTTATCGTGCACCATGAGACTGCGCATCGAAGGCCCGATCATTCGATCGATTGTATCATTCAAATACCAATCATAGTGCGCGAAGCCGTGAGAAGAATAAACTGAACAGTTGTCTCGCTAATTACACAATCTACTGACCCCGTTGCTGAGCACTTGTGCTGCCTCAAGGGACTGCGGTTGCGGTGACAGTCTCGTTTTGTTTGCCTGCGATGATGTCGCACATGATGCGCGCCTTCTGTTGCTCTTCCGCCTCACTGCTGACATCCTTGAAAACCTGGTCCATCTCCTCCAAAGTCTTGCCAGATGTCTCCGGGACTACGAAGAATGTGAAAACAAAGGCGAGTCCACAAAAGACGGCGAAGAAGGTGTAGGCTCCGTAGCCGGTGTTTTGAACAAGAGGAGGAGTAATCAACCCCTGGTATACAGGTCAGTCGCTAGTCACAGACAGTAAAGACGAAGGGAAGACTTACGATGATGAAGTTGTTGAACCAGTTGGAGCACGTTGAGAGTGCAACGCCCTTTGCTCGCAAGGAAGATGGGAAGATCTCCGAAGGCATAGCCCACGGGACGGGTCCCCAAGTAGCACCGAAGCTGAACATGTAGAAGAATAGGAAGGCAACGGCAACCCAGCCTTCCACTGCAAAGTCCAGCCATCGTCCACCAAACTTGCCAACCAAGACAGCGATGATGAGATGGCAGATAAACATGAGAGCAGCACCGGTGAGGAGTAGTGGCCGGCGCCCGAAGCGATCCATGGTCCATAGACTTGTTGCGACACCAACGAGCTGCGTGCAGTTGATGATGCCGGAAAGTAGAAGCTGCATCTCGTAGTCCTGGCCTAGTGTTTCGAAAAGAGAGGGCGAATAGTAGATCAACGCATTGATACCTAGAGTCGTGTTAGTATTTTCTCACGTCGGGGTAAGGAGGAACATACCAACAAACTGCTGGAAGAACATGATGCCAACTCCGACGACAGTGCGCTTCCAGCATCCATGTCTAAAGCAGTCGAGCCAAGACTGAACCTCAAGCTTGAACTCGTTCGTGCGAGTTTTGGCCTGTAACTCAGGGTGCCTCTCAACGCTCACTTCGTGGTTGAAGGTAACTTCTGCGCGGATTTCGCACCATTCTTGGAAGATGCGTGGATCGTCAGTGGGAAGCTTGCGGAGCTTGCCCAGCACGACTAGGGCTTCGTCGTCGCGGCCTTTGCTGGCGAGCCATCTTGGAGAGAAAGGCAGGAAAACAATGCCAGCACCCAGAATAAGACCAGGAATCATCTGGATAAGGAACGGGAGACGCCATGACCATTCGCCGGCCATGAAGCGTGTACCATAGGTTGTCCAAAAGGCGATCACGATGCCGAGGACGATGCTGAACTCCTGCAAGACGAGAAGAGCACCGCGGATCTCGGGTGGCGCAATCTCAGAGATGTAGAGTGGGGCGATAGTTGCAAGACTACGCGTGGTTAGCATCTATCCCGTGTACAAAAATGGCTCAACATACGCTCCAATTCCCCATCCTCCGATCAAACGTCCGACAGTCAACATGGCGTAGTTCATTGCTGCTGTTTGTAGAATGCTTCCGATCGTGAAGATGACGACTGCGACGACGATGGAATACTTCCTGGAAAGTTTGTCTGCAATCCAGCCGGCAAAAAGGGCACCGATCAGTGCGCCCAGTTCCAGCATAGCAGTCATCAGGCCCTTCCAGAAACCAGCTCCTGAAGCTTCACTCGAGACACGCGGAAACCGGTCGAGGAATTGATCCATGACGAGCGTTACGGAAATAACACCCTGATCGTATCCAAAGAGAAGACCTCCAATCGTAGCAAAGGCTGCACACATGGCAACGTAAGGGTTGGAGAAGAGGCCGCGGAAACCTGGCTCTGGGATTAGCCCACGTGTGATTGAGGTTCCACAAAGTGATATGCATACCTGCTGGTCCATAAGGCTCCCGAGTCACCGTTCCCTGTTTGCTAGGGAACGGAGACATTGCCTCGCGCTGCTCATAAGGGGCGCTCTTGATCGAATCTTGTCCACCCATGATGACGTGCAGTGATATGGGTCGTGTCTTGTTGAAATCGCCTGTGTAGTGGATGGCCTGGCTAGGAGGGAGTAGTGAATGCGAGGAGGCAATCGACCGCTTTATGCACTTTCGATATCTCGCTTGATGCCGCGTTAACTCTTGTCCGGTGGGTCCACACCATGTACAGTATCTGCCAACGCTAGTGTCAGGCGTCTGACTGCCGTTAAGCGCACATCCGATGACTTCCCAGAACGAACGCCAAGGAGTGTGGATGAAATACTAGGAACGACCGCGGCCGGTGTTTTCTGAAGCGACTTCACGTTAGCTCAGCTTCACATCTACCTCTTGCGACCTTCTGCCTGTCAGGTTCGTGGGTGACTTGAGATGCGAGCGCGGTGTGCGCATGTGGGGTTTGTGCTGTTGAGGCTACGCCGCTTGGATCGGAAGATTCGCTCGAAGTTTCTGTGGGACCCTTGCGTCCGAGACTGACCGAGCTGCTCTGCTACGGATCGTGAGAATCAGTAGCAATTGCATGATGAACGTCTTGATGCTAATCTTGAAATTACATCGCGTGACATTGGTCTCCGAATTTGCTTCTGAGAGACTGGCATTGGCTCCGCAAACCTTCAAAACCCCTGCTGCCGGCGTCATACGCCTTTCTCCGCATCTTCAAAGGCCGCGGTGACCGTATGGGGTGCTCGGAGACCCCAGAAAACGCGCGCGAGCGTGCCAGTGCTACCCCGGATTCCCCAAAATTAGGCTCGCGTCGTTCCGCGCTGTGCAGTTGTCCAGTTGGGTAAACGTCCTTTCAAAGCTGACCATCTCAAGGGAAAAGCTGCCGGCGAAAGTGGAGGTCGCGGCGGGAATTCCTGCTTCAAGCGAAGGTTAGTGGAAGCTAGGTGCTGGACTAACCCCGATCAGCATCGGAAGGAAAGAGTCGCCGACAAGTGGGCCGCGCTACTGAAGGGACAGTAATTCTAACCGCCGACCTGTCATCTTTCCGTTATCACGCACGACGTCACTACGTCTTTCGATCACTCATCAGCCCAGTTCCAGTACAAGACAGAAACGTGGGGTCTCCACATCCCCTCTTACCTGTTCATCTGGGGGAAAGTACGGCGACTGATGTCCGTGGTCTCCCCGGACACTGTAGAGCGGAAGCGGAGTGAACTCTTCTAACCCCTCCACCCAAGGAAGGATGTGATGCATGTCTCGTATGCACTGCACATTCAATGACAGCATTCAATAAGATTTCTGTGTCCCGATACATACTTCGCGGGACCAAGGGATCACATATAGGAACCGAAAGAACGAGCAGATGGTATTCCGTTTCATGCTTCCATTACAGCTGCTCTAACACACTACAAGGTACTTGTCCTACCCTGAAAAGTTCCAAAACATGACATTTCACCTCATCGATGTAGCCTCGCCATGCCCACAATCAGGCGCTTGTCTCCATGAAAGCCCACCCTCTCCCTCTTCATCAATATAGTAATGCGATGGGTGGTCGAGACGGGCGCGCCAGCACGAGGGCGTACAATTTGTCCTATGCGTCATCTCGCATCGTACAGCGCGATAGAATGCTGACGGCAGGTCCCTCAATTCCTGCACTAGTGGAATGCCATCCTGAGACAGCAATTGCTCAGGGTTAGGGAGAAGGTACGCGAACATATCCGCCAAAAGCGTACGCAGACGTGAATGAGAAACCGAAAACTTATACGTGAATAAGATGACATCGTCCAGCTCGAGGCGCCAATCATGGATATGCACATAGGTAAACGAATCCATGACATCGTTCATCCAAGCCCTGTCGTCGATCTGCTCGCCAAAAATGTATGCGCGAGCCAAGAACATGAGAACCTCGTCAGCGGTAGAAGGAGTGAGTCGACCAAGGGAAGCCATGGTAGGAAGCCTACCACGACCTAGCCACTCCACGTATTCTTTAACCACTCGGCTGGAGAATTGTTCGCCCACGAAGTGGGCCAATACTTTTCCAGAAGCTGAGTAGACGTTTCCAAGTCTAATGAAGTAATCCGTGTTCCTCGCCAGGGTGTGTTGGTAAGCCATTGCGGATCTGTCATACTGGTGATTTACAACCAGCTCTACAACTAAATCAGGGTCCGCTTGGATTGGGGTTGGTCGAGGTGTTCTGCGTTGATCTGGAGTCCATCGAGCCGGAGGCGTTGCAGGCACGTTGGATCTTCCGAGTGGTGTTCCGCTTGCTGAGCCATAAGTCGACCTAGCCGTGCCATGGTTGTTCCGCTCTGGGTCCAACGATCGCCGGTTCTGGCTAGACTGTGCGAGACCGTTAGACGGCGGTGCTGGCCGACCATAGGGAAAGCCGCTTCCCTGATCCTGCGTCCCGGTGGAAGCTGATGGCGTGGCGGAATTGGAAGGTCGTGGTGCTCGCCGGCCATGAGGGATCTCGATTTCTTGGTTCTGCGGCCCAGTGGAAGCTGACGGCGAAGCCGTAGACTTTTTCAAGATCCCTCGAAGAGGTGACTTCGCCCTACCATGAGACTTTGGTTCCGGGGCTGACGAACACGAAACTTGTGTCTGGGCGCCTTGGTTGCGGGTGATAGGTTCGGGTTTGGCCGGCGGCTGTGGCTCAACCCATGGCTCTGTCTGCGTGCCCTGGTCTCGAGTAGCGTTTTTGGGCTTTACTGGAGGCAGTGGAGGCGTCCATGGTTCCGTATTGGTGCCTTGATCTCGGGTAGGGTTCTTAGGCGTGACTGGGGGCAGCGGAGGTGTCCAGTGTTCTGTTTGGGTGCCTTGAACTTGAACAGAAGTCTTAGACTTGCTAGGCCGTTGTGACTGTGCCGGTAATTGTGTTTGAGCCTGAATAGGCGCCTCGGACTTGGGAGGCTGTGCCGGTGGTGGTGTCTGGGTGTGTTGAACCTGAGTGGGTGGCTTGGACTTGGGGGGCTGCTGCAACTGTGCCGGTGGTGGTGATTGGGTTTGTTGGACCTTAGTAGAGGACTGAGACTTGCTCGGCAGTTGTGGCTTATCGGCAAGGGGTCGTGCAGTCTCAGGCTGCTTTACCATTTCCTGAGTAGGTGGTACAAGTCGATCGTTGGGCTTCGGCTTTTGAGGCAATCCGGTCGACGCTCGTACTTTGTCTCCCTGATCTTCGGTAGGCTCACGGGTTTCTCCAAGCGGTTCTTTGCGAGGCGGCGGTGACAGCGCCCGATGAGCTTCGAGAGGAGCTGATGACTCGTCGCTAGAATTTCTAGGTGCTGCTTCATCCTTGACCTTTGGCCGGCACACAGCGTCATCAGCTGCAACGATCGTATCCTGCTTCTCCTCGCCATCTGTCGCTTTCACGTCTTCTTGTGATGTCTGTGTTTCGAGCGAAAGATGCTTGAGCTTATCGCCTAGATCGTCTTGAAAGTTCGTGGTATCTTGGAGCTTCCCAGCATCTTGAGACTTCGCAACATCTGTGACGCCTTTCTCACCAAACGACCATGATTCAGTAGGGGCTCGGCTATTCGGAAGGGTATCACTAAAGACATCTCCAGCGTCTGACACGTTGCTTGCCTTCTTCTTTCGCGCTGACGGCGTCGTAGTCCAAGGTATCGCAGTGTCGGCGACATCGGGCTCTTGCTGTGGGAGCTCGTCCTGCGGCTCGTCGTTCTTAACTGGCTCAGTTTCAGTGATATCCTCTGCCTGTTCTGTAGTCGGAGTGGATTCGATGGGCTCTTCGGAAGTTTCGGCAACGTCATCCGGTTCGCGTGTCGCATCGTCTTCGGCATCATCACGATCCCAAGCTGAGGAAGAGTTAAGGTCCTCCAAGGTTCTGATCTTGTTCTCTTCTTGCTTGTCGCTCATGCCGCCCCGTCCCTTCTTTTTCTTGCTCGAACTGGCTACCCCATCGGCGCCGGAGGCGCCCTTCTTCTTATTCTTGCCTCCCATCTTTCTGATTGCTGATGTTTGCTTGGTGAAGGAGCTCAGGTGACTCTTGATGGAGTTTGATGGAAGTTTTGGTTGAGCGGAGCAGTGTAAAGAAGTGCAGTGTTGAGGTATTGAGTCGAGGGATCGGGGGTTTATATAGGCTAGGGGAGTGGCAGAACGACAGCTACTCAGTCGGTCGGCGCAAGTGCACGCACCTATTGGAGACAGCCACCGGGCACTGCGATACATTGTCCAGCGTGGTTGCGATAGCGGTGATGAGTGAAATACAACTGAAGTGAAAGACATTCACAATCGCGCATCGTAGCGTACGCTGAATATCTTCCAGGCATCGTCAAACCTCTAATGTATAACCTTTTGTAGTGGGACGCACCGAACTTCATGGCGTGGTTCAAAATATCAGAACATTTAGAAGAGTATATACTGCTGCATACTATGAAACAAGGTGTTTAGGAAATACACCCGCATTGCAATTATATACTGTGTTACTTAACTGCGTTGTGCCCGCCTTCATACACCAGACGTTCAACAAAGCAACAATCTTTTGTATGCAAACGAGGAAGCCTGCTAGTGTAGTTTGTATCGTGAGGAAAGTCTTCATTGACGAATCGAACTTTGAAAAGGCCGCAGTGCCGCACGATGAGCTCCCTCCTATTGTTAGAGAGAAGACACCTCGTACCAAAGACGCGCACATGCTGTGAGCACATGCAGATCCCATTGTAAGGTAAAACTTAAACAGGGCTGCAGGATACGTTGAAGCAACACTATACAAAGTAGGCAATCTAACGTTGACGTAGGTTCTACGCGACCTTGTCCTATGAGAGGGACGGAGGTTAGTGTCACATAGTTTCTCTTGCCTGAATAGTGTACAGCAGGAAAGTCGCCACCCTTTAGTCGCTGATGGTGTTGTCATCGGTGAATGGCGTAAACCAATTTTGTATGCTAGTAACATGTTCAAACATATCTGCGGTGGCGAGAGAAGTTGTGAGTCCACGGATTGCTGCGAGGTCGGCTAGAGTGAATTAGATTTGCGATAGCGCACGAACGAATACAAACTGGTAGCAGAACATACATTTCTCAGACTTCGTTCAGCATAGGCCAATAACCTTCCGTGTACTCGTCCCATGGGCGCGAAAGTTTCTGTATCGAATTTATCCTCGGTATCGCATCCAAAACGTCCACCAATGCTTCGCGAGGCAAGCGATTGAAGTCTGGCCTTCGATCCTCGTCCTGAAGGGTAGCATATGCACACATGTCCGCGGCTAACGCCCTGATGGGCGAGCTTTCGGGTGTGCCACGGTAAAGAACACGTATAGCCTCCTCAGAAGGAAAATCTGATATACAGAGAATTCTCCGGTCCGGTGGCTTATCTGCGACATCCTAACTATCGTTTTGAATACCAGCCATGGTGTTGAGAACAGTCTGCTGGTAATGTCGGTCCAGTATCTGCTCACCAAACACGTATGCGGTCGCAAGGTCGATCCAAACTGGATTGTTCTCCTCTTGATCATGGAAGGTTCGACAGAGATCGAAGCACCTGGCTGGCACTTTTCCAGAGTACAACCAGTGTGCGTAGGTTTCAACATCTTTTACTGTGTAAGCGGGTAGCTCAATATGATCCGGCCTCTCCCGCATGGCCGCCCATTCAGGCTTCAGGGCTCGGGCGAAGAATTCAGAAGTTCTTGTAAGGATATCTTGATGGACTTGGATCGACACGGCCTCATGCGCTGGTCCGATCACGAGCGTGATCATGGGTCCTCTCAGACTAGGCCATACTAGTTAGTTCTGTCTACGCATCCCTTTACAGACCAACTTACCGGAAAGTCTTCGAGGCTTGAATGCGCGCGTTCGTAGGCTGTGAGAGACCATTGCCGCTTGTGATTCCGATGTCGTCATACGAGTCTGACTGGACACTTTCGTCATCATCATCGGTGTGATCTTGCACCATGCTTTCGGCTTCGTCAGTCAAATCCATGGCTTTTTTTACATCCTGAAGGTGATGGCCTGGCGTATCGTTGCTGGTACAATGCGAAGTGTGGAATTGCGCGGGGACTAGGGAAAGAACGCCATTGAGTAAGCGAGGACCTGGTGGGCGCAGCCTTCACCAGGGGCGGCAACAATTTGTGTCGCATCCTCAAAAAAGTTGTTAGGGCTATTTTCTTACTAGAAGTGTACATTGTCCTGGACATTCTATACCCACTGAGTTATAATAGTATGTATGTAGCAAAACCCGGAAATGCAACACAAAATTATTACCACCTCTCGTGCCGTTGCGCGTGTAGAAAACTATGTAGTCAACTCTATGGACAGCTAGTACTTGTTCAAGCATACATCAAGAGGCAATAGGGCAGAACAAAGCAAACGACAGTGGTGCGTTAACAAGCCTATTCTTCGTATACCGGTGGCTTGCTATCTCATCGCCACGTCTTATCACGTGATGCACCAATGTATCAAAAAGTAAATGAGCAAAAGCAAAGCGGAGGATAGTAAGCAAGCCGGGCCAGGAAGGATTGTATGCTGAGAAAATAGCAGCGCGAGGTGGTGGTGCTTTTGGAAAGTGCAAAAGGAGTCCTGGGGTATTGACCTTCTGAGAAGATGGACGTTTGTTGCGAACCTTAAAGTATTATTATTGTTTGTGTTTGTGAAGCGCAGTAAGCGGTAATTGTTACAAGATTACAAGTCCTTAGTGTCGTGGTGGTGCAAAAAGTTGGGCGGTTGGGTGGCCCCAAAACTCCACCATTTCACCCTCAACCTCAACCACAACCGCGCAAAAAAGATGCCACTCTCTCCAGGCATTGAATACAACGTCGCGGACAAGATTCGAACTTTCGACTCTGTTAGATGGGGCTCTGATGTGTGGTTTGGGTATATGTACCTTGCGAGGCCGAAGCCATTAGATGACTGAATGAAGAATTCAAGTCTAACCCATTAACCACTCTGGCACCGCGACTGATGGTTTGATAAGGAATTCTGGATCTAATCCATCTATGATTAGGGCGCGTTGTGCTAGATTCGCACTACGGAATGATTTGGGTCATCGTACATGAACTTGGGCGTGGTGGGGCGCAGTTAAGTCACTTGGGCGCTTATTAGAATTTAGCCATGTCAAACTATGTGTCATTGGAACATCTAAAGACTACTCTTCCCACTAAGTACCCACAGTTTGTCACCGCCCACCTTGCCTTCCTGCTTCAGCTTGTCGAGAATCTGGCAAATACCCCTCTCTGCCGGTTCCCAAAGGTTCTCTGGATACTCCTTGTAGATTACTTTTACAATATCCATAGAACCCATGCCTTGACTCTCCGCAAGTACATCCAACACCTGTTTCTCACGCTGCTTGCGATGTTTTATATACTCAGTGATTTTTGATGGACCATCTTCGATGACAGGCCCATGACCGGGATATGCGCGACCCCTGAACTGCGTCGACATGGCGTCGAGGCTCTTCATGTACGCTGCCAGATCTTCGAATACGGCTGTGCCCTGACCCAATACGTTGTCCGCCGTGAACATGGCATCTTCTTCCTCCAACACGAAAGCCGTGTGGTCTGTGGTATGTCCCGGGCAGAAGAAGGCACGTAGGGTCGCGCCTTCCGTCTCAAACTTCTGCCCATCACTTATCGCAAGCCAGTCGTCGTGCGGATCGTTCTTGTAGATCTTCGTCTCGGGAGAGTGCGCGAGTAGGTCGGGGACGCCTTGGATATGATCGTGGTGCCAGTGCGTCAATAGCACTTTATCGATGGCGATGTTCTCCTTTGAAAGGAGCGACTTGATCGTCGCTATCCACTGCGGTTTGCCTTCGCCAGTGTCAATGAGCAGTCGTGATGCGCCACGACCAACTATGTACGTGTTCGTGCCTAGTTTACTCAGAACATGTTAACCGTAAGATTGTTACCGCATGTACCTTGCAGCGTGAACTTAAGCTTTGTCAGATCGCGCCGTTCCTTAGATGATAACGGCGCTCACCTTGCTGGGGTTGCCGCCGAGGATCCTGATAACCCGATCGCTGATCTGCTCAACCTCTGGAAGCGATACCAAAGATTCTGCCATCTTTGAGTATAGTGCGCGTGTGCTAGAGGTAGCTGACGGCCATCGCAATCGCGGGCGCATGGTCGCTCTGACCTCAGGTTACAGCTGGACCAGCACAGCCGAGGCACACTGTTATCGATAGTGGGATACGACTCAACCAAACTATCACTTTTCAGGTACACTGTGCGGCAACCTGCCTTGGGCCAAACTCAACATGGCGTCGATAGCAGACGACGATGAGATACCGTAAGTCTTACTAGCTGATCGCAGCCCAAATGCTAACAAATGAAGACAGCTCTCCGGCGATGCTCTTGCCGCGCTGAAAGAATTTTATGGCGAGCGGGATGCACGACAAAAGCAGTTTGAGGAACTAAAAGGCCAAGCCGAAGATGATTTTGAAGGGAAGTTGTCCATGGACGCCTTCACGGAAGACTGGAATGCAAGTCAATTTTGGTATAGCGACGAGACCGCTATGGTGCTTGCGCGACAGCTTCTGGATGGTGCGACAGATGAGACAAGGATAGCAGTCGTGTCTGCTCCGAGTGCTTTCATCCAGCTGAAAAATCTACTGGTGAGTACTCTGGAAGCGCAAGACGAGAAAAACTGACCTTGTTAGAATTCGGGTGAAGTCAAGTGCCGGCCGCAGATTAAATTGCTGGAATTTGACGAGCGCTTTGCCGTCTTCAAGGAGTTCGTGCGCTACGACTTCGAGAAGGCGATGCAACTACCAGCTGAGATGAAGGCCTCGTTCGATGTCATCATTTGCGACCCGCCATTTCTAAGTCAAGATTGTCAAACTAAAGGTACTTTCATGATATGTCTCCAACAACCGTAGGTTCGATGTCGCTAACACGTCGTAGCTGCCTTGACCGTGCGATGGTTAGCTAAGTCATGGACGCAAGATTCTCTGCGTCTCATTGTCTGCACTGGCGAGCGTATGGAAAGCCTGGTCACAGACAAACTGTACGGGAAAGTAGGAACCAAGACGACTGATTACGAGATCAAGCACGCCAAAGGACTGAGCAACGAGTTCAGATGCTATGCGAACTTTGAGTGCCCATCGTGGAAGTGGGCAAAGTCATGACCCGCGAGAACATGGGGTAGCTATACTTGAGAGGATGAATGCTTCTACAACCAGTGCAGTAGTGTTCATGAGCATACGATCGTGATTGGAATATACATGCGAAGCACGGCGGAACCGTCCCGCCAAACAGCTACCCCACATGTCCCTCGGTCAACCCCACTTCGTTCTCAAGCATAAGCTCGCTGCGTCATCTTCATTCACCGACCAGACCCGTACCAACCAACCAACTATCCATTTCACGAGTACCACAATGTCCTCCGCTGCATGCATCTTCTGCAAGATCATCAAGGGTAACAACCTCTTAGCTTGGCTATCCTCTCAATCGACAATGGCTAACAGAAAGATCAGGCGAGATCCCTTCGATGAAGATCTTCGAGAGCGAGAAGACACTTGCTTTCCTTGACATCGGTCCTTTGAGCAAAGGCCACTCTGTATGCTTTCCAGTTCCTCCAGTATCGACCAGCCAAGACTAATGTGCCGCCTAGCTCATCATCCCCAAATACCACGGCGCAAAGCTCCACGACATTCCCGACGACCAGCTCGCCGAAGTCCTCTCCGTCACGAAGCGAATTGCTATCGCGCAGAACATCCAAGACTACAACATCCTACAGAACAATGGAAGGATTGCCCACCAGCTCGTGGATCACGTACACTTCCACCTGATTCCAAAGCCGAACCAACAGGAGGGTCTCGGGATTGAGTGGCCAACTAAGGAAGCGGACAAGAGCGAATTGAGCAAGCTGCTGGAGGAGATCAAGAGCAAGATGTGAAGCAGCGTGTATAGCACTCGTACAGGGCATCAATGAAGCATGTTGACTCAGGCCAGAGGCGCATATCTCAGCACTTGACCAGCGCCACTAACATTCGATTATTCTCCCTTGAACACGGGCTTTCTCTTCTCCTTGAACGCGACAAGCGCCTCGTCCCTATCATTTGTCCTGACCACAAGCTCGTATGCAGCATTCTCAGCCTTCTCGCCCAACGCGCATCCCTCAACCGCCTGAAGCGCGGCCTTGATCGCTATCGGTCCACCTTCACATATCTCCCTTGCTAGTCTAATCGCTTCGTTCAGGACCTTCTTCCGCGCAGCCCCTTCTTGTTGCACATCCTCTGCCGTGATCTCTACTAACCGGTCGCACAGCCCCAGGAAGTAGGCTTCTGGCGCGGCAACACGGCGGCCTGTCAAGATCATGTCTCGTGCGCGCGAGAGGCCGATCAAAGCGGGCAGACGATATGTTCCTCCCGCGCCAGGAAGGATGGCAAGACGCGTCTCGGGGAGGGCGACGGTCGTGGTGGACGCGAAGACACGCATGTGTGTGGTAAGGGCTAGCTCGAGGCCGCCGCCGAAAGCCGGTGCTGCCAAAGCAGAGATTGTGGGGATGGGTAATTGCGATATCGACGCGAATGTTCCTCGTAGTGTGGTTAAGAAGTTGGATGTGCTGCCATCCGTTAGCTGTCGCTCGTCTCATGTGACCGTTATGATACTAGACATACTCTTCCTGGGTAAACGTAGCCCTCTCCTTGAGGTCCGCGCCCGCGCAGAAACTTGTCTCTATATCGCTCGCCAAAATCAACGCCCGCGTTGATCCCTGGTCCCCCTCATTGTGTAGGCTGCTCACTTGTTGCGTCAGCTCTGTGAGCAGTTGCCGTGATATCGCATTGCGTGCCGCGGGCCGGTTGAGCGAGAGTATTCGTATGCTTCCGCAGTGTGGTGCTGGGACGTTTGTGACGTTTATAGCCGGGGCTTGGGCAGTCGCATAGCCGCGAATTCCAACGGCGCGGTGTAGGACGCGGGGGTTGAGGCGGAGGAGGGGCATTTCGATCGTATTTAGGATGTTTTTTGTGCGACTGCGATGGTTCCGTAGTCTTTCCGCCCAGAGATATTCAAGTCTGGAGCTGGAGCGTCGACGTTGTGCGCGGCATGTTTGGCGACCTCATCGCTGATAGACCGCAGTTAGCCGAGGCACCGCGACGGCACAGCTCTTGATCTGGTCCATCGTCATTCCTGGCGCGACATCAAACACTCAACCAGAGAACACGAGTCTGCCGGCACGATGAAGACCTGGTGCGCCTCTCACGCATTACACATTGATCGTTCCTGCGAGTGTTGCGGTATAATTCCGACAGTGCTTGACGTTCAGTCTTGTTCCTAGCTATATTCAGGCGCATGTATTCAACCTTTCAGTTCCGAAGACGGCTGGAGCAATCGACGTGCTTCTATACCATCCGCAAACCGGCATTGAGTCTTTGAATCTTTGTGAGCAGACCCAACATTATCAAGAGCAATATAGCCCTCACCTTCGCTTCCAGATTAGTCGAGACGTCTCGCCCATCACACATCATCAATCCAGACGACGATAGCAGCGACTTTCGCGTAACGAACTGAGTATGAGACAACTCCTTTCCGTTCTCTACTCCAGTTTCCCGTATAGCTGTTTTTGACCCAGACACATTGAGAAGGTATTGTTCCGATCGTTGTAGTTGATCGACCTGTTTGGAAATCCGAAGTCTACCCTGTACCTGGGTGGAAGAGAAGCATGCCGTCAGGGACGAAAGACATGCAGATGCAAGGCAAAGTCGAACAAACATTCGTGAAAGCCAGAGGTCCCCTGTCCTTCCATAGTGATGTCGCAGCTACACTACGGCCTTGTACAAGGTTAACCTTTGCTACTTTCTGCTAAGTGGAGACACTCTTGACTGAGCACAGCTCGAGAACAGAACCTGGGTACCAGCAACTGTCAGGTACAAAGCTATCGAATGTCAAATCTCGTAAATCACCGAGAAGTCATGAGTGCAAGCCCTGATCAGTTCGTGTCGCTGCTGAAGGGCTTGCACAGGGGGAAGGACATTCCCTGTATGGATGCCCGGTTATCCATCTGCGCATACTTACGAATCCAAGTCACGTTCTCATCCTGGTACTCGGAGCCCAGCTTCATACACACTCAACCAGTCTGTACTTCGTATTCTAGGCCCAGAGCCTCCCGCTGGGTCATCAACTCCTGCACTGTTACGTATGTAGTGCACCCTACATGGACACACCCGTAGACCTGGGCAATTTCGATGCAGCATCCGCACCTATGAACGGCTCTCGGCAACCGCGATGCGAGGTTTTTTATCATGTCAACAACTCGACCTGACGATCTAAGCCCGACTTGAGGCTCAACTTCGGCCCAGGACGTTTGCGGGGAAGTGACTTGTGGAGCTCCGGAGCGATCGCCATGTCACGATGCTGGGGTTCCCAAGGGTGCATTCCTTCTGCTGGCTTAGCGCCTACCGAATACCTCCACTGGGTCCGACGCTTGCTCCATGCACCGAAAATTTCTGTTACCCATGAGCCTCGTGACGATGCCTACCGATGCCTCTCGGGACTTTTCGTCGGCAAGACACAATACCCAAGATCTCGCCCCGCTTTAGGATAAACAGACAAGCTTGGAGGCGTGGAGCTTAGTCGTGTACTGTCGTATTTCGCGCACTTCCCCATATGCGCGAGTCGTGATGGAAGGTGTACCGGTATTCTGCGGAGATTGTTTCGTGGAACGTTCTTCGATCAAACTGCCAGTACCAAAGCTGTGGTTCACGGCACGTGGATGTACACAGTAGCAGCATCATCCAGGATTCGTCCCCAGGAAGCTAACCCTGCCAGTTCGACTGCAGCAGCAATGCAAGGCGACTCTCAGTCGCGAGTCATGAGCCAACCTCACGATCCCCGCAAATCATCGCGAGTCAATGTTCCCGGCTCCGACCTCTTCGTTTTCTACTCCACAACCATCTGCCGACGCGCATGCACACGTCCGACCGCCCGCTTGGCAACCGCTACGCAGCCTTGAGATGACGTCGTGCGCCTTAATACCAGGACAACACTGGTATGGTACGGAGGTGTGGAGACTCCGCAACCCGCACGGGCAAACTTCGGGACATGGTGGTGGCTGCCACATCGGCTTCTAGCCTTTTGATCGGGACGAGGACTGCCACCGGGCGGACGAGTATGCGCCGAGAGAAGAGCAGTATATAAGTGCTGCTGTGCACAACGATGATGGTCATCCGGGCACTCGATTCACCCTCGACAATCCAGAATCATGGCACCTTCCCTTGTCTCGGCCGTACTTTCGGGCTCTGTCCTCCTGGCAGCAGTCAATGCTCAGAACTTCGAAGGCGGTGGCCGCGATGAAGATGCGTTTGAGTACGTACAGCCGCTCAACACCACCATCTTGACCGAGTATGGCTCCTCACCAGCTGTCTACCCGTCGCGTAAGTTATCCTACATCACCAACCTCGCTCGTAACCAATCTAATGCTCTACAGCAAACATCACCGGCGCTGGTGGCTGGGAGATGGGTCTTGAGAAGGCGAAAGCTTTCGTAGCCCAGCTCACGCTCGAGGAGAAGGCTGACATGGTCACTGGCCAAGCCGGACCTTGCGTTGGCAACATTGTTGCTATCCCTCGTCTTGGTTTCCCCGGTCTGTGTCTTCAGGATGGTCCTCTTGGAATTCGTGTTGCAGACTACGCCAGCGTTTTCTCCGCTGGTGTCTCTGCCGGAGCCACATGGGACAAGGACATCATGTACGAGCGTGGTCATGCCATGGGCGCCGAGTTCAAGGCCAAGGGCTCCCAGGTCTTCTTGGGTCCCGTCGCTGGTCCTCTCGGACGTTCCGCCTATGCAGGCCGTAACTGGGAGGGATTCTCCTCTGACCCTTACCTCAGTGGTGTGGCAATGGAGGAGACCATCAACGGAATCCAGGATGCCGGTGTGCAAGCCTGCGCAAAGCACTGGATTGGCAATGAGCAAGAGATCATGCGAAACCCGCTCTACGAAGACGAGAACGACAACACCGAGCAGACTACGGCAGCTCTCTCTTCCAACATCGATGACCGCACCATGCACGAGCTTTACATGTGGCCTTTCGCCAATGCTGCCAAGGCCCGCGCTGCCAGCTTCATGTGCTCTTACCAGCGCATCAACGGCTCTTACGGATGCCAGAACTCCGCCTCGCAGAACGGTCTGCTCAAGACTGAGCTTGGCTTCCAGGGCTACATCATGTCTGACTGGGGTGCCACTCACTCTGGTGTTGCCTCTATCGAGGCCGGTCTGGACATGAACATGCCCGGTGGACTTGGTGCCTACGGTTTGAACTTTGGCCTCCCTTCATACTTTGGCGGCAACGTCACTGCTGCTGTCAACAACGGCACCGTTGATGTTTCCCGCATCGACGACATGGTCATGCGTATCATGACCCCTTACTTCCAACTCGGCCAAGACCAGGACTTCCCCTCGGCTGACCCCTCAGGCGCTGATCTGAACACCTTCTCGCCCCGTAGCACATGGTCCCGCGAGTACAATCTCACCGGCGAAGTCAGCCGTGATGTCCGTGGCAACCACGGCGAGCTTATCCGCCGCCATGGTGCCGCTGGCAGCGTCCTCCTCAAGAACGTCGACCGCACTCTGCCTCTCAAGGCTCCCCAGAACGTCGCTATCTTCGGTAACGACGCAGGCGACCCAGCACGCAGCTCTGTCATCAACCAGCAGAACTACGAATACGGTAGCATTCTCGCTGGCGGTGGCTCAGGTACCGGCCAGTTCACCTACATGGTCACCCCTCTCCGTGCCATCCAGAACCGTGTCGCCGCGGATGGCGGTATCACTCAGTTCTTCCTCAACAACACTCACATCATCGCCAACAACGTCAGCACCCTTGTCATTCCCCGCGCTGTCCCCGAAGTCTGCATTGTTATGCTCAAGACTTGGGCTGAGGAAGGCGATGACCGTGCCCACCTGGGATCTGACTGGGAGGGTGATGATGTTGTCGAGTCTGTCGCGTCTTACTGCAACAACACTGTCGTTGTTACCCACTCTGCCGGTGTCAACACTTTGCCATGGGCTGACCACCCCAACGTTACCGCTATCCTTGCTGCCCATTTCCCCGGCCAAGAGTCTGGAAACTCGCTCGTTGACATCCTGTACGGACACGTAAACCCCTCTGGTCACCTTCCTTACACCATTGCCGAGAACGGTGATGACTGGAATGCGCCTCCCACTACCGCCATCAACACCACCGGATTTGCCGACTGGCAGAGCTGGTTCGACGAGAAGCTCGAGATTGACTACCGCCACTTCGACCTCCAGAACATGTCTGTCCGTTACGAGTTCGGTTTCGGTCTCTCATACACCACATTTGAGATCTCCGACATTGAGTCTTCCCCTCTGGAGCACAACATCACATCCATGCCCGAGCAGCTGCCCATCCAGCCCGGCGGTAACCCCGCTCTGTGGGAGTCTCTCTACAACGTCACTGTCTCCGTTGCCAACACCGGTGACTGTGCCGGTGCCACCGTTCCCCAGCTCTACGTCGGCCTTCCCTCTTCCGCCCCAGCCGGTACACCTATCCGCCAGCTCCGTGGCTTCGAGAAGGTATACCTTGAGAAGGGCGACAAGGAGACCGTCAGCTTCGAGCTTCAGCGCAGGGATCTGAGCTACTGGGACATTGTCAGCCAGCAGTGGGTCATTCCCGAGGGCGAGTTCACGATCTGGGTCGGACTGAGCAGCCGAGACCTGAAGGTCCAGGACAGCTTCACCGTTGTTGGACAGTAGATAGCTACTCCAAAAGAAGAGATTAGCATCTACCTTTACTTTAATGATATAGTTATGATAATGTATAACTTTCACCTCTGACATTTGCCTTTGAACACCGCATATATTTTCATACTGATCGTATGACTTGTACCCCAAAAGTGACTCAGCAACCTTTTGCTCGATGAGTGTGCTGCACTCTGGCGTAGACATGGGCTTCAGTCTTTCACTACACATCCGTCATGCAGAGTTTAGTGGATTGTCGCGGTTCTCTACAGCTATAAGAGTAAGTTTCTTGTTACAGTGTATACAGTCAGCAAATGTATGGATAGGTAGTCGTACATTAGTATGCAAGCACAAGTGCCTTATCGACCCTCACCTTCACCTTCGCCTTCACCTTCACCACACCAAGAAGACGAAGTTATGACGCAATCTAATTTGAGCTCGAACGCTAGTGTTAGGCAACCCTTCCTACGAGGTCCCAGCGGCTGTCGTCGGCAGGCCAGACGAAGACCCGAACTCACCTATTTACTATGAAGACCTGTCTGGGAATTGCGAGCACTACCGTAAGCCCCACTTTTCGCGTGCGCGGTTTACGACACCTGGGCAATCAGGGTCTATTCTGGATGACATGTGACAGCAAAGCGAGCGCTGCTGAGTTGGCTATGTAAACAACGCTGCCCGCCTAGTCCCCATCACTTCTATCACACGCTCTCCAATTCCTCGAGTTCAGAAACACTTTTGTTTTGTCAAGATCCCTCAACACCATGACCGCACCTAGCCCTCACGTCGCTACTGCTGCGCAAGCTTAAGCGGTACTCCCCTTGCTCACCCCGGGATGATATTGCAATCGCAGCGTCAGCAGCTACAAGTATATCAGCTCCTTCCCCCGTTTTGTGTTGCTAACGTTTCGAAGTGAGTCCAGCTCTCATCAACCGCGAGCGAGCACTACGACAACTTCCAAACCAGCGAGCAACAGATCACCATCGTCGTCTTTCGCCGACATCGCCACTCAATCAACAAGATCTCAATAACAGCAGCTTTCTACCTGCAAATATCGCCTGCGGATATCCACCACATTTTGGTCGACATCACTTCCTTATCTCCGTCGACATCACTTTCGACATTCACGGTCATCACCTGCACTCACTCGAACTTCGCCCGTAGCTAGCAGCAAAATGTAAGTTAGCTTCCCTTCGCTCCAATGTACCTCACTGACAACATGCAGATCAAGTTCTCATCTTCTTCATGTACTCACCGAGTTCCATCAGCCCTAGCTGCAGTCGCCCGTCCGACCAACGGCCCCTCAGACGTGAGCAGCATGGCCTTGTGCCTTAATGGAAGGTCACCCGAACATGTGTCGGCACGATGTCACTCCAGCGACTTCGGGTTCTGAGATGGCTGGCGGTCACCGTCACGGCGCACCTTACTGCAGTGGAGGCTCGGGAACGGCGATGAGTTTCTGGGAATCCAACTCGCGCTGCCTTGTGCATTAACGAAAGGTTGCCCGATTATGTGTCGGTGTCAATGTCACTTCGGCGTGTTGGTGCAGTAGAAACTCGGGAATCTTCGGTGAAGGGGTTAGGGAAGTGATGAATTTATGGGCGGCGGATGATAGATGACGGCGATAGCGGATTCTATTGCATACACGTAAATATCCTGTAATGATGAGTACAAATTACTTTCATCTTTCCGTCCTAATGCAATGTTGCTTCTCAAGCATGCCCTCAAGGTTGCGTAATGGAGACGTTCAGTTCGTATTGATTGTAATGCAGAACATGCCTTACCCTGGAGGTAAAAGCAGTTCTCATCACTTACAGAGGGTCTGGGCCAACATCAACGTCGTCTTTAGAGTGGGCTTTATTTGCGCGTGCAAGTCATTGTCCGCATGCGTCTGCTCCAACTCACAATTGAGCAAAGGCTTCGTCTTCACGAGTTTCGCTATCGATCCCCTTGTGATCCGTAAGCAGTAGTATTAGAGGGAATGATGCGATAATGTGGCCCGAGTGTGAGAGATGTTGTTGGCGAGGGCGAAGCAGGCGTTGGAAGCCCGAGGCACGTTCCAATCGGAGAAACCCCGGCATCCTTCCCCAAAAGTACAATCGCATAGTCGCGACCTGCATCAAGCTTCACCTTCAACGCCAAAGAACCGCAACCCCCCAGTCCTCAACCTCTCCCGCACGCGCACGACGCGCCAATCGCCCCAGAATGGCCGCAGCAGAAGCCGAAGTCGCAGATGCGCTCTACAACCTCCGCCTGAGCATCAAGGCCAGCGCAACACCCATCCTGACCACGAGCGCCGAACCCACACCCGCCGATACCGTCGCGGATCTCGCCGTCGCAACACATGTCTCCTTCAATACTGATTCGGGCGACCACCGAGTGTTTGCGCTGAGCACGCCGACGCGGTTTGCGCCAGACGGCAAGGCGGTTGACTTGCGCAGCTGCTACTTCGCGTGGCTGAACAAGGACGCCTCCGTCACCGACTACTTCGCCGCTGTCCAGACGCTCAACGAGGAGCTGCCGAGCGGCGCGGGAGGCAGCGTGCAGAATCTCACCTTTGCGCAGAAGATTGAGCTCATCGCTTGGTTGAGTGGAGAGACGGAGAGCAGTGATAGCATCGCTGCTATAGATGGGGGCGCGCTCAGTGCTGCCGCCGGCGATGCGGCGGCTATTGCAGGCGGCAAGGGCGTCCCCGTCGATGGAGGAAGGGGTGCCAAAGTAGGATCAGCAGGCAAGATGGTGGATGCGCGGTTACTGCAGATCTACGACGGAGAGAGGAAGATGGGAGACCACAACAGCGTGTTGAGGGGCTCCAAGAACGTCGTACGTGTCAACCAGCTCTCTGATCCTCTTACTGCCACAGACTGACACTTTGCAGGACTTCTCGCCTTACCGCAAGATCGCCAGCACATTCCTCCGCTCACGCCCCGATGCCAACAAGCTACCCGCACCCCAGCCCGCCCTTGTTGCCAATCTCCAGAAACGACCTCAACGCCGTCTACAACCCATCATCCTCCTCTCCCCATCCGCCTCCTCCCTCCTGCGCACCTCGAACGCAAAGACATTCCTCAGCGACGGTGTCTTTGTCCCACCAAACACCACAGACTCGTCCAGCACATCCGCCTCCGCGAACATGATACAAATCCAACGTCTCCTCCCGTCCATCTCCTCACAACCCCTGACTTTCATCTGCGTCGATTCCACCGCCAGTTTCAAGCCCACATACTGGGGCCGTGTGGTCGCCATCTTTACTACTGGCCAGCTCTGGCAGTTCAAGAGCTACAAATACACACAGCCCGCAGAGTTGTTTGCAAACTACCCGGGCATATTCGTCGGCTGGAGTTCTGAAGAGCCGCCAGAGACGGTGAAGCAATTGGGCAGGGGTGTGCTACCCGTGGGTGTGGATAAATGGACAGGCAGTGAAAAGGGCAGATGGAGGGACAGAGAGGTTGTGGAGAGGATCTGGGGCAGGATTGAAGAGGGCATGCGAAAGAGTGGCTGGACGAGAGACGGACCGGGACTGGCTGGGCAGCAGGGGCGGTAAGACACAATGTCTCATGCGCCTTGTTCAAAGGGAGATTTGTATCGATACGAGACGGAACTCTATCTTGGGGTCTTGGGTGTTCTGGCGTTGATGCGTTATGCATGGTCTGCGAAGTGCGATATACCTCAAAAGCTGGTTTCGCGCATACCAACTCGAGCAAAAGAACAAATCAAAGCATTGCTCAGGCGCAGTGCAGTCAGGTGCGAAAACTAGATCATTCATATATGGCATTTCATTTCACATGATATCTTGGTCCCAACATAAACACCCTAATCCAAAGTCCGCAGAGCAGCCGCTCGCCAGATTATACAAAACTCCAAAGAGATTGACTAAAGTCCGACTTTTACCCTCGTAATATACCTTCTACCACTCCAGTGGTTCGGTGATCTCCTCTCCTCGATTGGTCTTTGGCACAGGTTGAGCCTGTACCTTGACTGGTCCGCGTCCATGTCTCTTCAGGAAGCCACTTCCATCCAGCCAAGGCCAGACAGCTGTGCGCTTCTGCTCGTGCTTCTCAATCTTGTCAACGTTGGCCATGGTCAGACCAATATCATCCAGTCCGTTGACAAGACAGTGTTTCCTGAACTCCTCGACGTCAAACTTGGCAAGTTCGGTTCCGTCGGCAGAGCGGATGACTTGGTTGGGGAGGTCGACCTCAATCTCCTTGCCAGCGTTCGCCTCGTCGGCGACGCGTTGTAGGACAGTGGTGTCGGTAATTCGGATGGGGAGCATACCGTTCTTGAACGTGTTGTTGAAGAAGATATCGCCAAAGGAGGGGGCGATGATACACTTGATGCCGAAGTCGAGGAGCGCCCAGGGTGCGTGTTCACGACTTGAGCCGCAGCCAAAGTTGGGACCAGTGCAGACTAGGATCTTTGAGTTGCGGTAAGGTTCCTTGTTCAGTACGAAAGATGGGTCCTCTTTGTTACTACCGGCCTCGAAGCGCCATGCGTGGAAGAGAGCACTACCAAGACCAGAGCGCTTGATGGTCTTGAGGAACTGCTTGGGGATGATAGCATCGGTATCAATGTTCGCTACGTCCATAGGTGCTGCGATTCCGCGGAGGGTCTCGAACTTAGGCATGCCGGCTGAGGCACCGCCTGTACTTCCAGTATTTGAGCTAGTGTGTTGAGGTCCGGAGCTAGGAAGATCCATGATCTTTTCAAGCTCTTCGTCGCTGCTAGGAGGCTCGACTTGCGCGTCCAACTCAATCTTCGGTGAGCCCTTGGCTTGTCCAGACGTTTGTGGCGCAAGTTTCCGTACATCCGCCAGGTTTCCTACAATGGCAGCGGCAGCAGCCATCGCGGGTGACATGAGATGGGTTCGGCCACCAGCACCTTGTCGGCCCTCGAAGTTTCTGTTCGAGGTCGAAGCACATCGCTCACCGGGAGAAAGAATGTCGGGGTTCATGCCCAAGCACATCGAGCATCCAGCTTCTCTCCACTCAAATCCGGCATCACTGAAGATCTTGTCAAGACCTTCTGCCTCAGCCTGCTTCTTGACCAGGCCAGAACCGGGCACAATCATGGCCCGCTTAATGTTGGAAGCCACCTTCTTGCCCTCAACGATTTGAGCAGCTGAGCGCAGGTCCTCAATGCGGGCGTTTGTGCAAGATCCGATGAAAATCTTGTCAAGTGGGATCTCCTGCATTGGGGTGCCGGCAGTCAGACCCATGTACTTCAGAGCGCGTTCGCATGCCAGCTTCTTGACCTCGTCTTGGAAGTCGTCAGGTCCAGGTACTACACCGGTAATCGGGATGACATCCTGAGGTGAAGTCCCCCAGGAGACAGTCGGGGCAATGTCCTTTGCGTCGATCAGAACCTCAATGTCGTATTTGGCGCCCTCATCTGACTTGAGACCCAGCCAGTAACTGCATGCCTTCTTCCACTCCGGGCTGTCAACCTTGGGTGCTAGAGGCTTTCCCTTGAGATAGTCGATGGTAATTTGATCAGGCGCGATCATACCGGCTCTTGCGCCGCCCTCGATTGACATGTTGCATATCGACATGCGCGCCTCCATGCTCAAGCCGCGGATAGCCGAGCCGCAGAATTCAATGACGGCACCTGTTCCTCCGGCCGTGCCAATCTTGCCGATGACGTGCAGGATGATGTCCTTGCTGCCAACGCCAGGTCCTAGCTCGCCCTCAACCTGGACTTTCATGTTCTTGCTCCGTTGTGTGATGATGGTCTGTGTGGCCAGAACGTGTTCGACCTCGCTGGTACCGATACCAAAGGCCAGGGCACCGAAAGCGCCATGTGTGGATGTGTGGCTGTCACCGCATACGACGGTGGTACCGGGGAGCGTGAAGCCCTGTTCGGGTCCGATGATGTGCACAATACCCTGCCTCTTGTCGTCGAGGCCGAAGTAAGTGAGGTCGAAGGCCTTGACGTTCTCCTCGAGGGTCATGCATTGTAACCGCGAGTCGGTCTCTTCGATGAATTTCTCGGTCGTAGTGAGGTTTTTCCGCGACGCGGTGGGGATGTTCTGCTACCGTTAGCTGCTGCTGGATTCTGCAAGATGCAACACATACGTGGTCGACTGTCGCGAGGGTGCAGTCCGGTCTTCGCACTCGGCGGCCGGCATTTCGGAGGCCTTCAAAAGCTTGCTGTAGTTGTGTGAGTCTGTGGAAAGGCAGGACGGATTCGGAGGTCTGCCTACTGGTGATGTCACTTCATGGACAAGATGCCTGTCTGTGCAGCTGTCAGTAAGAAATAATGGCTACACAGCGCATGTCATACCAATATATAGCAGAATTGTGCCATCTTCCTTCTCTTCGACGATGTGGTCCTCGAAGACCTTGTCGTACAGGGTCTGCGGCGGTTTCACAGCAGACGGCATATTGGATATGTGAGGTAGAAGTTGCACAACAAGTCCAAAGTAGGTGCAGGAAAATAGAGTTGGAGATCAAGAAAGTGAGACGTGCTCGGCCAGGGCAGGTATCGGCTTAAATGAGGCGCGTGTGGAACTCAAATCCATGGAAGGCGAACGAGGCACAAAAAGATGCCGGCCGATGTTCGGAGTCGATGGTAAGAGGGGCACAGCCGCCAATCACGCCGCGAATGATGACGGTCCGCCTCGGCCTCCACCGCTGTCGGGCTGCGATACTTCACATCTGGTAGGTGCCAGGCGGTGATAGCGCTCTTGAGCGATATAACATGCAGGCAACCTTGTCGCGCATCGCCTCTGGCGCTGCGAGCGCTCCTCTAGGTACTGTTTCCGCAACCAATGACGACATTCACGTGTCGAGAGGTCGCTGTCGCTCCTGCCCCGCACTGCGCCTGCCCCACTGCACCGCCTCCCGGCCGCCGTCTGCAGCGTCAGCAAGTCTACCAACGTTCCGATTTGACACTGGACGAGCATGTTGCGACGACAGCTGACGAGGCCCTGGCCAGCCCACATGTTCACCCACGCTCCGTGAGGCTGGAATGGACATGACAGTAGCTCAAGTGCAGAAGCAATTTGCTGTGTTTGAAGAAGAAAACAATAGCCGTTGATAAGCAAGCGAGCTACCTCGTCCGACCGCGATCCTTCGACTGTATCGCTATTCCCACCCAGTATCGCTTCTATCAACGCGGGGTGAATACAATACGCCGAAACTCCCGGCAGGTCCCTTGTAGCATATGCGCTCCAGCCATCCTCCCAGTAATCTACATGTTCCACGATACTATAGTACACCCACCGGTCTATATGCCTACCCACACATCTACAAGTTGTCCGCTGTAAAGATAAGCAATGCCATACGATGCCGCACGAATAGTCCTACAAGTCCAATCGCGAACTGGAACGCGAGCAAACCCATAGCTAAGCGGTCCTCCCGCATGGGACCGAACCATACTAACCACAAGTTGATTAGTGTAAAGTTGCTCGACGAGACCACCTGCCCTTTCCCATCCGTCTCAACATCGAGCATCCGAAGCCGGTGCAGCACCTTGAGGCTCTCCGCTATCGGTCGTCGTAGTGGTTTGGTGAATTCGACGCGCGAGGGCTCCAGTAAACCTGTCCGTGCGTTGAAGTGCGGAAGCCGATGTCGGGGACATGGTACGATGTGGAACAGTTGGGGTGCCGAGTAGACAAAGTTGAACGCTTGCGGTAGGAGTAGCAACATGAGCGTTTTGCTGAAGTGACCGAGGATGGCTACTACGGCGAAGACCATGCCTGCAAAGTAACAGTAAGTGTCGCCCACAAACACCTTTGCTGGATACCAGTTGTGCATCAGTAAGGCCATCGAGACACCGATAAACGGTAGCAGCAGATACAGCGAAAACAGATGCGAATCCGTCGCTGGATGTGGGTACGTCGTAAATGGTGAGAGATACAGCATATCATTGCCGACAATCAGGACTGCAATGACTATAGACTGGGCCACCTCGATGCCGTTGATGCCCGCCAAGATGTTAATGCTATTCGAGGAGAAGATGGACATCAGCGCCATGTAGACGTAGTAAAGCCAGCCTGAACGTACGTTAATGGGCAATTCAGAAACAGCTCTCAATGCAAGTACATACCCAGGTCAAAGAGCTCGCCAAGGTAAGGCCTGAGTGGTAGTGGGACGACCATCTGCGTGACACCAAAGTCGACAAAGTAGACCACGAGCATGGGAATAACTGCAAAGGCTGGAATGAGCACCTTGTGTCGCCATCTTATGTCGAATAGGTCGTCACCAATACCGAGCAGTACGATCGACTGGAGAGAAAGTATGGCGGACAGATAGGACGCAAGCTTGTTGTGAGGAAATCTGTGTAGTAGCCTCCCGGTCTCGATCAGCTCCAGTTCCTTGATCGTGTCCCGGTTACCGCCGCCTGATGTTGCGACTACAATGTCCTTGTAAAACGGCCATGGTATGAAAAAGATCAAGATGAAAAGGTACACCATAGCACACACCGCGCCCATCATCTCTGGGCTGTCGTCATTAGTCGATTATCATCATGTGCAGTACTTGACACTTACATTTCAATCTGCTTCAGCTTACATAGATCCTTCCCTTTGAAGCCCCGCTTCGCAAAGGCATCTCCAAGCCATCGTATCAAAGCATAACAGAATGCAAAAGCCAGACCACTGAGCGCTATCGACGCAACAAGCGGCTCACCGTCACCGTGAAGCGTGTTGGCCAGCACACCGACACATGCGAGCGACAAGGAGAGCAGTGAAAGTGATTCTGTTGATGACAGCGCGCTCGCCATGGTGACAGTGATAGTGTCTGATGTCGAGGTGACGGCGGATCTTGGCACGTGGACGCCTGTAGCTGTTGACTCCGCCCGGCCGTTTGCTGTCGCGACGATATCAACAACGGTTGCGCAACCTCCCCACAGCAACACCGTCACGACCTGCCGTTTTGCCGAATCGCCACCTCTTTGTCTGAACCCGGAGCGTGACTTTGCGTGAATCGTTCGAAGTGGACTTGAGACTGACAGATAAAGATTGTGAACAGATCCACGACTCCAGCAACGAAACCAACAAGCTCGCAGAGTGAGCGAGAGACGAACAGAGCAGCACAATCTGCACGAGGTCGTGGTTGCGGTGTTTGGTGAGTAGAGATTCTGGCAAGGTGTTGTTTCGGCTTCTTCCTGCTCTGCTAACCCGAAACGATAGACCCACGAACATTGGCATCAACATGGCGGACCACAACCAAGCCAGCCGCTCGGCCAAGGCTGATGAGCTCCTGGACGGTCTGAATGCGGTGAGCAGTCATCTCGCGTCGCGAAGTTTCCTCCAGCACTTGACAGCGTCGCGTCTGCCCTCTGCTGCAGTCAGCGATTCGTCCTCGCTGGGCCCCACCAAGGAGGAAGCACGGTCGCCTGCACGGAGACCGCATCTCAATATCGCCGCCGCTTTCGAAGACGAGATCGAGCACGTGGATCTAATCGCTCCCCTGATTCAGGAGCCTTGCGCCGACGGCAGCACCGGCAGCGTCGAGCAGCGCGTCATCGACCAACTAGAGGTGGCCTTTGTGTGTGCGCATCGCGCCTACGCTGAGATGGCTGCAGAGCGAAGCTTCCAGACCTTCTCGCATGGCCACCAGGACCTCGTACTCGCTGTCGACTTCAACTACTTCGGCACGCGCATGGTCACGGCAAGCTCAGATCACCGCGTCAAGGTCTGGGACAAGAAGGACGATTCGTGGACCCTGGTCGAGAGCTGGAAAGCTCACGATGCCGAGATTGTCGATGTAAGTTATCTAATCTTCAGCCGCAAATCTTCTTTCGGTCACCTGCATGCCATTTTGCCACCTTTGTGACCCGTCGCTAACTTCATGTACAGGTCAAGTGGAACGGCCCCTTCATGGGCGAGGTTGTTGGTAGTATTGGTGAAGATGGTCGCTGCAAGATCTGGCAAGAGGACGTCACCGAGGTGGCCATGTCTGGCAACCGCTTCAAGCTGGTCTACGTACTCCCTTCGTTGACCAACGCGCCGTTCATGTCTTTGGACTTCAAGAACATCATGCAGGAGACCTGGCTCGCGCTCATCACCCGCGACGGCTATCTCACTGTCTATGAGCCCCAGGATCAGAACAACCTCCATGAATGGACTATCCTGGCAGAGCGCTGGGTCTCCGAGAACAACCCTCCCGAGCGCCAAGAGGAGGTAGGCTTCAAGGTCGTCTTTCACAAAGAGAAGCTACCCTGTTGGACCGCCATCACCGCTGGCCTTGACCGCAAGTCGCTATCCCTCGCTGTTGCTGCCATGAAAGACGTCCTCGTCTTCCGCACCGACAAGGCCAAGCGCTTCTTCCAAGTTGCGAAGCTGGAGGGTGCTCGTCAGATCATCCGAGACCTAGCCTGGGCAAATGGTTCTATGCGAGGTTACGACATCTTGGCCACAGCTAGCAAAGACGGCGCTATTCGCATCTATGAGCTTCGAACACAGACCGAAGATAGGAACGCTGCATCTGGAGAAGCGTCGTCTTCCGCTCCGCTTTCAGTCTCTCCGCGAGGCCATCGACAGAACGCCCCATCTGGTATTGGAGCTGGACTGGCTGGAGCTTCCAAGGCCCCCGACACTTCGATTGAGAACGAGCAGTATCCTGGTCGCATCAAGCAGAAGGTAGAGATGACCGATGAGCTTACCAATCATCACGGAGCGGTTTGGCGTGTCGCGTTCTCGCAGATGGGTAAGTCACACCGGACGAACATGCACCTCACAACTAACAATTATCACAGGTGATCTTCTCGTCACTACTGGAGATGACGCTAGCATTCGTACCTGGAAGAAGGCCGCTGATGGCCACTGGCAGGAATATGCCCAGATTGAGACCGCTCAAGATAACTAGCGAGTCAAACGTTTCCTGCATTGTCAAATTCGACATGTCAGGGCTCGACTTGGTCTTCTGGATGAGATATCTACGGCGTTGGTGGTAGGCGGATCGGCAAAGGTCTGTTAGTAAGCCAAAACGCGTTGCATAACGGAGCAATTATGGGATGAGGGAGGGAGATTTTGCATATGGAATTTTCGGCGTTTAGGCATCAGGATAACACCATACGACATACGACGCATGGCTATTACGCTGCGTCCAGGTCATTTCACGTTTAGATACCCACGGCTATCCATCACCGATTCATCAGCCATGTCATGGTGGGACTTTTCATTTCAGTCATCGTTGGAATAAAAAGAAGAATAGCAGCTATGCTTACACTAATATCGTGCACCCACGTCTGCCGTTGTCAATGCTGTACCGCACCAGTCGAAGCTGCTGTCTTTACTTACATCTGCCTCAGTCCAAGCCGCCGCCGCCTGCGTCTTCATCAGCTGCCGCAGCAACTGACCCGGTTGAAGCTGCTATGTATTGTCACATCGGCCTCGGTCCAAACCGCCTTACTCCCCAGTCGTACCTGCGCATCCTACTTGCCCGTCGCCAGAGCTACCAGAGCTATGGTTACGCAGGGCAAAAGAAAGAGGTTAGCTAAGGCTACAGTTAGTTCGGATGCAGAAGACTCCAGGGAAACACAGCGCCCAAGCAATGAACTATGTGGATGGGATGTCTATAATGCTGGAGCAGAGCCACCCGTCATCGACGATGCCGTTGCTGAAGACCCAGAAGCTGCCAGAGCGGAACGGGAGCTATGGGTTTACTTACCCTTTACAGACCAAGAATTGACGGATACCACGCTGACCAGCGAGGAGGTCGTAAGGATGGTAGAACGCGGCTATCCCGCCCTTGCAACCAGTGCCATGGCGGACTTCTACCAGTCAGCTCGTGACCACCTGCCTAAATCGCCGCCGCTCACCATCTCAGTGCGCGAGAAGCATCCAACAACATGGCCACACACAAACGCGTCAATGGATGCACATTGGGGCCAAGCTACCGATGCGGAGAAAGCCCTTCACCCTCCTGACCAGGTCGACTCCACGGATGACTTTGCATGGCTTGATATGTCAGAGAGGTTGTTAGTCAAACCCTGTGGGAGCTCCGACGACTCTCTCATGGTGTTGTCCTCCTATCCGACTGCTGACGTCAACTCCACTGTGCACTTGGCTTATGGGACCAACGACGATATGTCCAACCAGTCCATGTGGCTTTTGTACTCAAAGATGGGTTTCCACGTCGCTGATATCAGGGAGCATTCGATGTTTCATGTGGACGTTTTTCCCCGGCGGTTGAATCGCAAGACCGTGCCTGGGGGTGACAGCTCCCTCAGTCTCCTCCGCCAGCTTCCTGCCGATCTTCGATAATACTGGGCCACTGCCGCCCAGGTGTTCATCCGAATGTCCACGTCCAAAATCCTGTTGGTCATGGGCACGGTTGCGGCCAGGGCATACATGATCTACATCAAAGAGAATGAGATCGAGCATAAGGTTCTATGGACATTCAGAAAGAAACGATTCGAGCAGGAGATCCCGTTAGCTTGGCTGCAGTTCGAGGCTGGGAAGATAAGGCGCCTGGCCTTCGCGATTCCACATCCAGAAGCTTTTTCGAGGAACCGCGCGTCTGTCCTAACGGACATCCAAAGGGAGTTTGCATTCCGTGAGCGGATATTTGACTACTGCCTTGTCAAGCTTTTCGGTAAACTTCAACTCCCCTGATTCCTCTCAACAACAGGGTAAGCCTATCGGTTGAGTACTGGCAGCATTCTTGAGATGTCGGCTTTCCGGAATTTCGACGTAAAGAAGAACGACACCCTTAGCAATCATTTTAAGCGGCCTACACTGGACACGGTCTTCTTAGACAAAACCCTAGAGAGGACATCAGGCATTGACGAGAAGCAACGAAAGGCGATCATGAAAGTTAGGGCAGCTAGTAATGTAAAGCCATCAGATGCCCTAACGAACTATCATAGGGACGACGCTAAGCGGAATTTTGCTGGCTACATCATCATCTACATCCTAATGACTTCCGAGGCTCTGGGAGGAAAGGCTTCGTCCATCTCAAAGACCAGAGAGCCAAGGATATACCAGTGGAAGAAGTGACCATATGCAGGCTCCGCCACAATAATGGTTCCATAGACGTCTGGGATGTCAAGCGCGACCTCCGCAGCGGCTCCGTCTTTCCACAGGCTGTCAACAACAGGATTTGTCAAGGGCCAAGTATGCGGATTCATCTCTCGAACGGGTATGCGGAAGGGCGGTGAGCTCTCGAGGTGCTGGTTGACCTGCAGAAGTACAAAGTCAGTATATCTTTCACATGCGTTTCGTACAGACAGAACTTACCGAGTCCCAAAAGATTTTTATCCTTTGGTTAGATGCTGAGAGTACAGGGTAGGCGGTTTCGACCATGCGCACAACATCGTCGCTAGTCAGGGTGAAGTCAAATAAGGCATCGTCGGAGAAAGGGACGTAAACAGATAACCATGCACGTCGCTCATCGGCGATGGTCTGCGGATCGGTCTCGTCTTCGAAGTCTGATCGGTGGAAGCCATTCACGTCGGGTTCGTCCTGCTCTGTCTCCTGGGCAGCCGTCTGGACCTGAAGAGGCTGGTGGTCCCTGAAAAGACGCCGCTTCCTAGGTCTCTTCCGGCGGTCCTCCCATAATTCATCCTCCTTTTGCGTCTCATGTTCCTCTTGCTTCTCATGTTCCTCTTGCGTCTTATGCTCCTCTTGCGAATCAAACTCATCTCCTGAATTGTCCTCCTCTTGGATTATGGCCAACCTGCGCTTCTTAGTACCATGTTGCTTGTACCGTGTACGCTCCCTATCCTGGTCTTCATTCTGATCCTGGTCTTCGTTCTGATCCAGGGGGTCTAGATATCTCAGGATGTCCGCAGAGAGTGCCTTCTTCGCTGTTCGAGCTAACCGTGGCCGAGTTGAAGCCTGCATAGCAGGAGCGAGCGGCCGCAGTAGCGTCTGATAGGTGCCGGTAGCAAAGCCGAAAGCTGGGGTGATAGCAGGAGCGAGCGGCCGCGGTTACGCTTGATAGGTGCCGGTAGCAAAGGCGAAAGCTGGGGCAATAGCAGGCGAGCGGCCGTAGTTGCAACGAATAGGTGCTGGTAGCAAAGGCGAAAGCTAGACAGGAGATGAGCGAGCGGCCGCAATTGCAACTGGTGGGTGCCGGTAGCAAAGAGGAAAGCTGGACAGGAGATGAGCGAGCGGCCGCAGTTCCAACTAGTAGGTGTTGGTAGCAAAGGGGAAAGCTCGCTGGTAGTAGCAGATGTGGCACCTGAGGAAGCTGGGATGAAGGCGGGCGGGCGGTAGTTGCATCTGGTACCTACCCAGTAGCAGCCGTTGCGGCATCTGAGGAAGCTGGGATAAAGGCAGGTGGGCAGTTGCTGCATCTGGTACCTCCCTAGTAGCAGCTATTGCGGCAGTTGAGGAAGCTACATTGGAGGCAGGCGGGCGGTGGTTGCGTCTAATAGCTCGGTGGTAGCAGTAATGGCGGCAGATGCGGCAGCTGAAGAAGCTGCATCGGAGGCAGGCGGGCGGTAGTCGCACATGGTACATCGTCAGTAGCAGCAAATGCGGAATTAGTTGCTAGGCTTCTGTAGCCGCAACAGATAGCTCTGCTGTTGCTGTAGATGCTACCTCTAAGTAAGGCAAATGAGCGTTGGCGGGCGTTATGTTTGCTGATGGGTGTAGTAGCAGAGTAGACAGTATAAAAGCGTCAGCTGCGCTATGCCAGGCAAGAGTGACTGCTAGTTCTGTAGAGGTGTTAGCCTTGAAGTTGCACAAAATTTGGTACACAATAAGAGACGCTGTTATCAGACCGCTGGAATTCCTTCTTAATTTCATCTGAACCTCCCGGTTCCTGTTACTTAGTTTTCGCTGTGTTACGAACTGTTTCCTACTACAATCTTTGCTTCTTAACCTCTTCTTGATGTATTTACAATCCGTTATTGTGAAGGCGCCCTGCACAATTTTGTTATCGAAATGCATACCTAATTCATCTGGCTTACGCCGCATGGAGTGGCTGGTTAGTGAATATTCTAGGCTACAAGACTATCGCTCTCCTGACAAATTTTCAGTACTATAATCGACTGTGATAGCAATTGTGATCGAACTGAAACGTCACTAATTCGACTCTGGGTACGATGAAGCAGCTACAAAATGTCTCCTGTGCGTGTGGCATGGCGGCACAAGGCTTTTGCTGGTGGGGCGGCTGTAGAATAGAGCTGTTGTATAGGCGGTTGACTCAAGATACCATCTAAGTCTAGATCTTTTAGATGCATCTGGGCTAGGGAATAGGAATAGTGGGGTAGAAAGCCGTTGCGTAATGCTAGGAACGTTGTAGGATTAGCGTATACAGATCGTTGGAATTGAAGACGTGGCCTTTCTGACAGCGGATCGGACTGGATGACTAGACTTGGAACTAGTATGATGCCATTGCGATTAGCAGACTATCTCATCAAAGTTGCTGTGTAGGGAGTAAGACGCTGCGTATAATATGCATGTATGAATCAATTTTTCCCATCCAATCAGGCCACGTGGCGCAATGGTAGCGCGTCAGATTCCAGTTCTCCTGGAACCTCCTGAAGGTTAGGCGTTCGAATCGCCTCGAGGTCAGCTTGTACGACGTCTGGGTGCTCAGGACAATGTATGTTTTTTGCCGTTGGGTGGGAGGGGATGCGTTGATGCCCTAGGGCGTTGTGGTTGACCGATTGCGCCAAGGAGGGTGACTCCACCAAGAACCGAGGATCTGGACCTAACTAGGCCATGACTCTTCTGAAATTGGCGTGCATTTTTTTGAACTGCTTGAATTATCCGAAAGATCCGAAGACAACCGCTTTACCAGATGAATTATCCTCCTGCAACATGGACCTTTCGAGCATTAAGAGGAGATGCGACGTTCTTATGAGGAGCTCTACCGGACATCAGCAGGCGTTGCAACACCAAGGAGGATGCATTGACTTACCGTCGTACTCAATTTCGTATGTAACTGGCATATCCTCATCTGTGCTGACGAGGATCGGAGCGTCTCTCCGAAGCTTCCGTTCCCTTACATTGAAGCGTACACCGCTGTCCTTCCTCGGACTGACCCAGAGGATCCGCGGGTCGTCCAAGTCCGCTTTCTCTTCCTCTACCTCTCTTACGATCTCTTTGCCCTTACCTACCTCCTCAACAACCTCATTTGGCACCTCTGTATTCGCCGTCAAGCCCCTCGCCGCAATGTCTCGCAGCCAATCTCTCCACACTCGGAGTACACCTTCCTCAATGTCAACAAAGTTGGTGAAGAGATTGTGAGAACCGATTTTGACAAGATTCGTCTGCGCAACCAGCTGCGTGAACAATTCATGCGCCTCCAAACCAAGTGTCTGTCTCACGGTCTCGCCTTCGTATCTCTCCTGTACTGCCCCCGGAAAGGTGCGACTGCCAGGTACGTCTCCAGGTCGGCGCTTCACTCTCCTGCCATCCGCTTCCAAATCGCGCCTATGGGGCTTGAAGCGCGAGTACATGTTGTTGTATTCGGCTAGTCTGCCAACCTCCTTTGTAGCAGAGTTGTAATCATCGTAACTCTTCAAGCCATCGGTGCATCGGTATGTACAGAAGTACGGGGGCTCGGTGAGCTTCGCAGAGGGGTGGAAACATTCGAGAAGCACCGAGTGCGAATGTAGCTCGGCAGCTGCAGTGAGCCGATTATGGAGGATACGTAGGATGAGCGTGTATATGCGATGCGATATCGTGGTCAATTGTAGGAGTTCGGGCGTTGGTATGGGCGTAAGGAGATGGAGAAGTAACTACGATGGTTAGCAAGTTGGACGCGATACGGATGTGACAGGAAAGCGTGCCTCATTGGGGAGCCTGTAGAGATAGCATTCACCCATGATGTGAGATGCGGTTGTATGTATATCAGGTTGCAACGTAGAATGTCAAACCTCGTGGGGCACGAGTCTACACACATGGGCGAAGGGAGCAACACCACGACTCGGAGATAAGATATCGTCATCGCGGTGCTAGGCTCACTTTGGCGGGGCCGAGGCTTGTCCGGATGAAGTTAGAGCATCATCAGAGACGCGCTTTCCCATTCAAGCCTCAGCACTCACTTTCTCAACTCACCTCGCAAACCTCAACTTCACCTGATCGTCGACAAATATCTAGGTAATAGAGTGAGTGTGGCTCTCTCTTTACCCACGATGCAAGGCTTTGTCGCTCGTCAGAGAACCGGCAGTCCTGCCGCTGGTCAGCCTCAAAGCAAGCCCGACCGCCAAGCCAATGCAGCCAACGCGAGGGTATCAATAAGAAACGGACATCCCGTTCAGCAACCTCAAGCGACTTCTGGTATTCCGGCGCGCGGACTCAACATTACCCAGAACAGCTCCGCCGTCTTACAGCCGCCCCTCCAAAATCGACAATCAGGTCCGGGTCTAAGTCAGAAGCGTGATCTCTACGACACTGATGCAGAGAGTCTTGACACTACTGTGAACCCATCTGTCGTACAGGTCGAAGATAGTCAACAGAAAGAGCAGCACTACCAACAGCAAGATCATGTCGTCAATCTTGGTGGCACTTCGGAGATGGAGGGAGAAGACGATGACAATGGAGACGAGCTAGAGGATATGGAAGACGGATCTGAAGATTATGACGACGAAATGGTGCAAATGAACCAAGAATTCATTCATGCGAGCGGAGTAGCACATCTTACTTACGATGAGCAAGTCGCCTTTTTGCATCAGGCAGGGCGCGGTGGACTCCCAACAGTCCGAGGCGACTCGTATCCCCCGACTACCAATGGTGAGCCATCCGAGTGGGAAGGCGGGCCGGAAGCACTCTCCAACTACCAAAACGAGTTTGTTCCCAGTTCCCCTCCGCCTCAACGTCAGAACATAAACAAGCAAGCTGCACGCATGCCGGCGTCCCATGTCCCGCAACAACAGCAACGGCGAAACATGCCAATTGCCAGCCAGGATACGCAGCAGGCATCGGGTTTGTTTCAGCATAGTGCGCAGCTCCGCGAGCAGTCTCGCACTGCCGCGCCTTCCCGGCAGGCTGGAGGTCAAAATGTTCAGCATCACGCCCTCGCCCTTCCCACCAGTCAACACCAAGCCTATAATCCGGACAAGCATAATAGCGCTGCCAACCTGCCGATGTATTCGGGTCCTCATCCTAGTACCCAGGTACAGCCCAGCAAATCTCAGCAACACCTTGTTCGACAGTCTTCTGGCCCCAGGACGCAGCCCCCACCCAGGAACAATGCCATGCCCAGTGAGCCTCATGCGCCTCAAAAGCGCCAGCCTCTAGTACCGGCTATACATGAACCCGTCGCGCAGCAGCAATCGGTCGAACAAGCGCCGATCGAGGAGCCTGAGGTTGTCTCCCATGAAGACTACGACCACACGACGCTGTTCGGGATGAGTTACGAGCAGCTTAGGAACGAAAGCTTCGATACTGATCCCCGTGCCCGGCCGTCTGTGCTCTCAAAGGAGGATCTTCAGAAGCCTCTGGTCGAGCGTCTAGAGTTAGTACAGCAGAACCCAGATGCCGTTCAGCAATCCGAGTTCTTCCAATCACTGCCCACAACCGAATGGGAGGATGCTGGCGACTGGTTCCTCGATCGATTCCAAGACATCATTCGGCGCACAAAGGAGGCAAGGCAAAAGAAACGCAAGCTAGCGCAGGAGTTTGAGGCAGAAGTTGAGAAGCGACACGAGCACGTTTCAAAGCGGCAGCATCAAGTTCAGCAGGCGATGGAGAAGATGAAGTCGCAGGGTGAGGGTCTAGTGCCTAGGAGCCCAAGATCCAGGAAAGGATAGGAGCGAAGCTTCTGAGCTCTGCTCTCTTGTTTCGTACCATCTGATGTTTACACGGCGCAGCGCAATGATGGCTGCCATGACAGGATGACTGTGTCCCGGCGCAATGTTACTGCTCGATGTCGCTTCGCGTATATTATACCCATATGTCGATTTACCTACTATTCCAAAACATAAGCGTGCGCCATACCTTCTCTCGCGGGGTGCATTTTATCTTACTGGAATATCATCCCGATGCGCTAGAGCTTAATTATGTACTACCACTCTCAACTAGCCTTTCCTACTATCCTCTTGTGTACGGTTTGTCTATCAAAAGCTAAGCAACTCGCAGTGCTGTCCCATTCAGAGGAGGAATTAAACAGATGAGTTGCAGTCTACATTGATCTCAAAACTGAAGTTCACAAAGTCTTCAGGCAATGTAGACTCCTTGGTGGTTTGTATCTCTCAGCCTCCGTAGATGTATGTTCAATCTTCCTCTTTGAACGAGGTCGTGCTCTTCAACATAGATTCACTCTCATCACAAAGCATGAGCAATCGCGACTGTAGCAGAGGAGAGTAGAGAGAATTTCCACGACAAAGAGGAGCAGATGAAATGCACCATCGATAAGATCATCGTCATCTCCCGACAAGCGCATCCTTCATCTCAGGATACTCTCTCCATAGATTGACAAGCGGCAAGAACAGGTTCTTCTGCACCTCATTTCCTTCTTGTTCAGCTTTCGCTTGTTCCCCAGCCCATTTCCACATTTGGCTCCAAGGCACCCAACTCCACGCGGCACATTTATGCGGTTCCATCGGCTGTCAAACCCATCAGTACTGCATCTCCTTTCCCCGTCAACTCCAGCATGAAGAGGGACTTACCATGGGTGTCTTATTTTCACCGGTGATAGTGCAGGTAACAAAAATGGTCACGTAGTGCTTTCCCTCTCCGAAAACATCGTTGGTAGCAGTCAGAAACTTGATGTTGCCCACCTCAAGCCCAGTCTCCTCCAGAACCTCTCTTGCAGCCGTTTCAGCAAACGACTCGCCGTACTCGAGATGACCTCCGGGACATTGAAGGGTTCCTGCGCCGTGCGAGCCTGCGCGCTCGCCCATGACGATGTTGCCCGCATTGTCATGGATGACAACGCCGACGCCGATCTTGGGACGTTGAGCTTCTGTCATATTGGATGAAGCTGACGGGGTTCGCTGTTTCGTAGGCAGCTGGGAAGTTTAGTCGCTGAAGTCGTGACTTTCTATGCTGGCCGAGGCTGCAGGCATGACTCTTCCCGATACATAGTGGCTACTCCGTGCGCTAGCGCCTAAAGTAGTCTAGTCGATGTATCGCCTCGAAGCCCTGCAGCGCTGCCCCGGGGCCCTCTCCATCTCCATCTGCATCGTGCTCAGCACACTAGGACGTCGCGAACGAGTCAAGCTGATGGCAAAGCGTTACTGCGCTTCGAAGGCGGAGTCGGCACTCGCGGAAGGTGTAAATCAGGCCTCCAGACCCACCATCTGCAAAGTTCGCCCTATTCGGAACATGACGGAAGCTTGGCACGTCAACGTTGACTTCATCGTCAGGATGTGTTGACAAATGTATAATCGGGATTTAGTGGCATGGTATGTTCTATCTCCACAAGGCGTCTGTTCTCCTGTCGCTTTTTCTTTCTCTCTGCGGGTAGTTGCTACAATCAATCGCTCGTTTCGACGACTTCTCCAGCATCACAACACACCCAATCTTGCCACCGGCGATATCGCACAGCACACACTCCCATCAGCATGCCGTTCGAAATAGCCCGAGAGTGGTCGTCGTATCATCTGATACCCCAATCAGTCGATGTCGCCTTGAATCCACCCGAATCCTACTTCTTCGTAACCGACTTCCTGATCATAGCCTGCGGTATACTCTATACGCTCTGCTACATCTTCTACACCATCCGAACCTACTCGGACCGTTACCTAGCTGGTACTGTACAGTTTCTTTCCGCGACCATGGCGTACGAGATATACTACGCGTATATTTGCACCACCACTACATTCCAGAGAGCTTGCTTCTTTGTGTGGTTCTTGTTCGATATTACATTCGTCACTGTAGCGCTCAAGTATGCGTACAAGCCTGAGGAGAGGAGGAGAACGATCATGAAGCTGTTGTGGCAGGTGCCGGCTTGGATGGCCTTTTTGTGGTGGGTTGGGACGGTGTGGCCGGATGAGAGGGAGCAAAAGACGGCGTTCTTCACGGGGTTGTATCTGGAATTGCCGATTGGTTGGGGACAGATTTTGTATTTGGTTCAGCGACAGGATACCAAAGGGCAGAGTCTGGAGATTTGGTATGTTGATCTGTTTCCCATTTGCATCATGGCGTATCGCAGTTCCACCTCATTCAAGGGAAGGATTGAAGAGACTGGAGCCTACGTTGTCGCCAGATATTCCGATCTGCTGGATTTTATCCCAGGGTAGTCTGCAGACCTGTTTAGCGTTTTACTTGCCTGAATCATCTCCAGGAACCAAGCGCTGACAAGTCTAGGATTACGAGATATCTTGGGTGCATTACGGCGTTTCTGGTGTTCATATGGAGATATGTCAACGTACCGGAGAACTGGTCATATGTCGGCAACTGGTGGAGTATCGGTGGCATGATCGTCACGCTGCTGCCAGAGACAGTGTATCCGTTCTTTTACGTCTGGGCGCATCGGAAAGAGAGGGAAAACACAAGAAAGAAGAATGCGTGATGCTGAAGGACGGAATTTGTCGATAATAGAGGGAATTGCGAAGATGCACAGTTGTACCTGTACGGGAATCTGTGTGTCAACCCTGTCCAAACGAGCCGTGCCACATGGTTGTCTCCGCCCAACCCATATTTGTACATACCAGACACGTTCCCCAGTATCGTTGCCCGCGTCTATGGATCATATTCTCCTGTTGCATCAGCTGATGCCAGGCGCATAACAAGCCGGAAATTCGGCATTCTCGATCAGGCTGTGGACTGATGCTGTGACAGTGCGCGAAACCCAAGACGGCCGATCGGCTCACAAGAATTTGCAGCCACGCGTACACTCGTTACGGAGGTTATGCGACGACGACGACGACGACGACGGATGTCAAGACAATTGGAAGTAGGATGACGCGAGCTGCTGGGTTTTTTTCCTTGAGCGCAGCGACATTTGGAAGTCGGTAGACCAGTGCGCGGGCGATGCAGCAATCTATTGCTGAAATCAAGATCATCGGCAGGCATGCTGGTAGGATTGGACAAGCTTCCCAGCCACGCGATCTAGGCCGCACATGGCGTCTTTGGATGGAGCCCAGCCACTACACTGAGCGCTTAAGTGTCTGTGCCCCCAGCCATGACGCTCATCATCTGGTTCGCACTAGCCGCATTACCGATCTTCAGCCACACGATTGGTCTCGTTCGCTCTGTCGCAAAAGCGAGTCCCTAGTAACGCCGCGAAGCATCATCCGCTCTAGCTTGCCCAAACTTCTGTTTACAGCGTCGTCCTCTCCTTTCCCCTCACCGTCGCATTCTTCGTGTGCCGACAGAGCTCTCATCAATCGACACAATGGCGCAACACGGTGAAGCTGCCGATTACTACACGGGCGCCGCACCACCCCAGCAACCGCAGGGCGCATACTACCAGGGTCAGCCATACGGACAGCAACCTCCCCAGTATGGCCAGAACTATGCGCCGCCGCCTCAGGGACCGCCGCCGATGCAGCAGCAGAACGGCTACCAGCAAGACAGCAAACAGAGCTTCGAACAGGCGTTTAAACTTGACAAGCCCAAGTACAACGATTGGTGGGCGGGACTACTCTTCATCGCTGTTTTCCTAGGCTATGTCGCAGTCAGTGTGATTTCAATTCGGGGATATTGTAAGTACTCAATTCGCTCAGCACGGAATGCGCTTGGAATGAAGACTAACGCGCGACGCAGCGCGTACCAATAGCGGAGGCATCTACGGCGGCGACACCAACAACTTCGCTCTCAACTCGAACACCATCATCCTCTTCGCATTCGTCCTCGGTTTAGCTACCGTCTTCAGCTATGCATACATGTGGGCTGCGCGCAAGTTTACCAAGCAGTTCATCTGGATCACCGGCATACTCAACATCATCTTCGGTTTTGTTACGGCAATCTACATGTTATCCAGGAGGTACTGGTCTGGAGGCATCGTTTTCCTGCTGTTCAGTGTTTTCTACGTTTTCTGCTTCATCAGCTGGATTCCCAGGATCCCGTTCAGCGTCCTCATGCTGCAGACTGCTATCGACGTGTCAAAGAAGTACGGACACACCTACATTGTATCGCTGGTCGGAGGACTGCTCGCTGCTGCACTAGGCGCATGGTACTCCGTCACGCTGGTCTCCATCTATGTTCAGTATACACCCAATGGTGCCAATTCGAACTGCAGAAACGGTGTCGGCGACTGCGGAAGCGGCAAAGTAATTGGCTTGCTCGTTTTCGTTACCTTCGCCATGTACTGGATCTCCGAATGGCTGAAGAACACAATTCACACCACCATCTCCGGCGTATACGGCTCCTGGTATTTCAACCCGAACTCCATGCCAAAGGGCGCGACCCGCGGTGCTTTCAAGCGGTCCGTGACCTACAGCTTCGGCAGTATCAGTCTTGGAAGTTTGCTTGTAGCTATCATCCAGACTCTGCGTCAGCTCTGCTCGGCCGCTCAGCGCAATGCTGCCGGTGATGGCAACATGGTGGGGGCGGTTCTGTTTTGCGTCCTGGGCTGCCTCATTGGCATCCTCAACTGGGCTGTCGAGTTTTTGAACAGATACGCATTCAGCTACATCGCGCTGTACGGAAAGAGCTACGTCGCCGCAGCGAAGGATACCTGGAAGTAAGTTCTTCTGTCGCTTCACACCCGGTAACATTAAGACTGACTCTTATAGGATGATCAAGGATCGCGGTATCGATGCGCTTGTCAACGAGTGCTTGATCGGACCTGTGCTTTCAATGGGAGCTACCTTCATCGCATATGCCTGCGCGCTCTTGGCCTACCTTTACCTTATCTTCACCTCGCCCGAATACAACTCAGACGGCGCCTACACTCCGGTTGTAGTAGCCTTCTCTTTCCTGATTGGCCTCCAGATTTGTAAGTTGTCAGCAATATTGGTAAAGCTCATACTAACCCCTCTCAGGCAACATCTTCACCACGCCATTGAGCAGTGGTATCGATACCATCTTCGTCGCAATGGCCTGGGACCCCGAGGTTCTTATGCGCGAGCACCCAGACCTCTACCACCGCATGATAGCCGTCTACCCGCACGTGCAACAGGCGATTCATGCATAAATTGGGGCTGCGGACCTCCTAAACACTTCGTCGGACTATTTGGAAATTCCATAAAATCTTTATAATCACGAGATACCCACTTCGAATCGATCGCGATGCCTTTGCGACACAATTTTCTGCCCATGGCGGGGCGCCCTGACAGCAACGGAGATGGATGGGCTTGGCGCAAACTAAAAACGGGAGACCGAACCGGCGTCTCCACAAGGCCACTGTCGGCGCTACGACTTATGACGTCTACAGCCCCATCCACATCGTGGAATGCGCGATCCAGGCGAAGCATAATGTTGGGCGTTGCAAGCTATGGAGCGGCTTCCACGGCCGGGAAAGCTCCGCCTCGTGAGGCATCACAAGTAAGACGTTGGGCATTACCCACGAGTGAGATATTAATATATTCTGTTCAACTTCATGTTGGTGGGCTGCCTGCCATATTGCAAGCGACACGTCAAACACCCGCGTCTGCGGTATTGCTTTTGCACTGTCTCGCAGTTCGTGCCTACCTACATTCGCTCCTAGCGGCCAATCGGGTGTCAATAATAAACGTCACCGCCCTGCGGGGTCTATCCTAAGCCACCTCACTCATCGCGCTGGGCGCCCCCAACATAAACACCACCTGTTCCCCCTCTCTCACCACAGCCTACTGCACCTCCACACTCACCTGCACACCGCCCGCTAGAGAACCTTCTGGCCAGGTAAGTCCCTCCCAATTGCATACGTAACCTGCAAATCCCGCCGGTTCCCTACTACTTATACCCCACCAACGCGCCTTCCTGCTCCACCACCAACACAATAAACACTTCTCTTCCCTACCACCCCTCAACTCCCTACACCTCACTTCCAACCCGACTTCAACGAATAACACTCCCGTAGTTCAATACACACCACCCCCACTACACACATCATGCCCTACGAGAAGAAGGCAGTCCACTTCGGTGGTGGTAACATCGGCCGTGGCTTCGTCGCTGAGTTCCTCCACAACTCTGGCTACGAGGTCGTGTTCGTCGATGTCATGGACAGCATCATCGAGTCCCTCCAAAAGACCTCCACCTACACCGTCACCGAGATTGGTGATGACGGCGAGCGCAAGTTCACCATTGACCACTACCGCGCTATCAACTCCAAGCACGAGATGGACAAGGTTGTCGAGGAAATTGCCACCGCCGACGTCGTCACCTGCGCTGTCGGCCCCAACATCCTCAAGTTCGTCGCTGAGCCCGTCGCCAAGGCCATCGAGGCCCGCAAGCTCGACTACCCCATCGCCGTCATCGCCTGCGAGAACGCCATCAACGCTACAACTACATGGAGGGGTTTCATTGAGGGCAAGCTGAGCGAGGAGACCAAGAAGAACATCGACAGCAAGGCTCGCTTCGCCAACTCGGCCATTGACCGTATTGTCCCCCAGCAGCCCCCCAACGCTGGCCTCGACGTCGTCATTGAGAAGTTCCACGAGTGGTGTGTCGAGCAGAAGCCTTTCGAGAACGGCGGCAAGAAGCCGGATGTTAAGGGCATCCACTACGTCGACGACCTCGAGCCCTACATTGAGCGTAAGCTCTTCACTGTCAACACCTCCCACGCCACTGCCGCCTACTACGGACACCAGAACAAGGTCCAATACATCCACGAGGTTCTTCAGGATAAGAAGCTTCACGACACTGTTCGTGACGCTGTCAAGGAGACTGCCCACCTGATCGTCACCAAGCACGGCGTCAAGACATCAGAACAAGACGAGTACGTCGAGGAGATCATCAAGCGTATCTCCAACCCTGTCCTCAAGGACAACGTCGAGCGTGTCGGCCGCGCTCCTCTCCGAAAGCTCTCTCGCAAGGAGCGATTCATCGGCCCCGCCGCTCAGCTGGCTGAGAAGGGTGAGAAGGTCGATGCTCTCCTCGGCGCCGTCGAGCAGGCCTACCGCTTCCAGAACGTCGAGGGCGACGAAGAGTCCGCTGAGCTTGCCAAGATACTCAAGGAGAACTCCGCTGAGGATGTCGTCACCAAGGTCAATGGCATCGAGAAGGGACAGCCCCTCTTCGACCGCCTTGTCGCCATCGTCAAGAAGGTTCAGGAGAGTAGCTGAATCGCCGTTGGTAGACTCTGAGTAGTCGCTGCGCTTTGACGGAAGTGGAGTAGTCAGACACTTAGAACCTACCGTGGTTTGTTTACAGCAAGGAGGATGGAAAGCGCCCTGAGCGACGGCTTATGTGGCGAAACTTTTGTGACATCGACCGGAATCAATGTCCTATATAATGACAACGAGACATGAATCATGAATATACCCTTTCAGTTACTTCTCTTCTCTTCTCTGGGCAGCCTTCAGTTCCATGCGTCTTTGCTCTTCCAACCCCCACATCAGCCTTGTCGAGGTTTTCTTATTGCAATCAAAGGAGCTGTAAGATCTCCATACTTTTGTGCCCCAACGTCGTATTCTACATGCGTCGGGGCTACATGGGCGACATTATGCTGACTTTATTGAAAATCAGCCTTGGGAAGCTCTGTCTGTTCCACCCTGCGACAATCGGCCTCCCTCCTTTCACTGAGAAATAGGAGTATCTTTAGCTTCTCCTTCGTCATGGGGTCAGCTTTCGCCTCGGGTCTCGAGAGATTCGCACCATCAACTGACTATGTTGGGCCAGTTACCATATCTTGCAGCAACTCAATATGCGCTCAGCAACAGTATCGCACATGGAAAGAATCGCTTTATCTAGGATTTTCGGGTCTCGGGTTACACGCGAACAACCAAGAAATATATGTAGTGTCGTTGCGTAATTTCGCCCCCTTCGGAAACGTCCAGGAACGGGCGCGGGTATGACTGACAGGGATGCCCGGGGGCGGCGTTTGCGACATTCACCTCGCAAGGCAAAGATTTCTTACGAATCTTGAGAAATTGCAAGGCCTTCCGGGCGAAGTGATTGTTCTTGTCGCTTACAATTGTGGGCACTTTCGCGATGCGTGTTTCGAATGTATCGCCTTTACTGCGCGACTACTTAGAGGACCTCATCGCCAGAGCAACTCTTTACGTTCTTTTCCCTCTGTTCTTCCTGGTTCTCAGTTCAGAAGCCTCTCTTTTTCGTTCAACTTCTGTGTACAGCTGCCCGTCTACCGCGTACGTATACGTTTTCCACGTTGGACAGCAACCCCAAAAAATGGTTTGGGGACTACAATGCTAATACGAGTATCAGACTGACCGGCCTCGTGCGTATTCCAGCATACGAACCCCCAAGTTCATTGTACTTCTTCACCAAGATTTGCATTAGACCAACAGCTTTTCGACTATAACAACAATGTTACCAACCTCTATCTTCGCTGCTAGCAGCTTCATCGCTTTTGGATACGCGTTCCCGCTTTACTCTCGTGTCGCAACATCTACTACTTTAGCTCCGCGAGCTGCTTACATCACGTTTGGCGGTGACGGGTCGGCCGCTGCAGGATGGCCGAAGCAGAGCGAATGGAAGTCTTTCGAGGACGCCTGGTATGTTTCTTCAGAACAAGTATATCCTTTTTACTCACGCATTAGTAGGGCATCCAACCAGGACACTATCAAGACCTCTTGCGAAAATCACGGCTGGGGCGACAACAACAGCGACGCCGAAACTCAGGCCGTCAAGGACAGTATTGAGTCAGAGTCAGTAGCTTCTGGCGTTCCCAAAGAGCTCATTCTCGCCATAATGATGCAAGAGTCCAAGGGCTGTGTTCGTGCTCCCACTACTGCGTCCGACGCGCCCAACCGTAAGTGTCTCTTTACAAACTACGTGGGATACATACACTGACTCCATACACCAGCGGGTCTTATGCAGGGCGCAGGAACTGCCTCCTGCCATACCATCTCGCCCTGCCCCGCCAACGTGATCCATGACATGATCCACGAAGGTACCACCGGAGAAGGTCTAAGGTTAAGTCTGAAGAAGGCGCTGGACGCCTTCAGTGCCACCCCGGACGACAGCAAGTACTACAAAGCAGCGCGTCTCTACAACTCCGGCGATCAGGTCACAGATCCAAACTTGGGTCAAGGCGCTACCGCATGCTACGCTTCAGACATTGCAAACCGTCTCATCGAACCTTTCGGGGACAGTAGCTGCGACAACAATGCTGTCGCTAGCCTTACTCAGACTGCGGGCCGCGAGACTGTCAACAACAACAACGAGAACAACGACGATCAGCAACTTGATCTTGAACAGCATCAGACCGTCAATGAACAGCCAGCGCCCAAAGATAATGGCAATGCCCAGTCTGCTGACAGTGGTGTCCTGGACACTACCATCACCGGCGCCGTGGACGGCTGCACCAAATACTACACTCCATCTGACGGCAGTACCTGCGAGGCCGCACCAGTCCCTTTGGCCACGTTGCGTCAACTTAACTCACAGTTAAGCGAAGATTGCTCTAACCTTTGGGCCGGATACGGTTACTGCATCGCTACCTGAGCGTGATGGCCGTCCAGCAAAAGCGTAGAAATTCATGGAAGAGATTCCAATTCAACTCTGCGCTCCCCAACGCTGTCACCTTAACCGAGGAAAACTCAGGACACTCTGGAGCCTACATTAGATCTATATCTTCTAGTCTGGATACATTTACCCTATTGTAGGCTGCAGGCCTGTTCAAACGTTTCCTTGTACCAGGTGCTGCTCTCTTCTTTTCTACACAATCACTTTTATGACGCGTTTTTCCCCTCCGTTTCTGTATGATTAGACTAGTGAGCGTCTAGAACGACGAAACACTTCATGCTCTACAAGACCACTGTCACCGCGGGTGCTCAGAACCAAGTCGCAGTTTACTGCATACATGTTGCTAAAACTTGATCAGTACGTACCTGCTGATGCGATGTATACTTCTACCTCGATTTTTTCAGGGTACATTGTGACAGTAATAGTTGCTACTCCTAGTGCTGTCGCGCTCCTGCGTGTCGTTTCTATTGCTTAGTGTGATGAGCAGTCTCACGTTTGAAACTCGGCCCGTGTTTTTGTATTGTACATAGGCTTTTCAAGAGGTCGGATAGTGCACACACGTATTCGCGGCCAAATCCTTCGAAATTGCCAGGGCCTACACTTCTAATGAAGCCCGACCATGGCCAGTGCGATTGCGTTGGTTACGCTACATGACTATGTATTCAACTTGCGCGACGGCGACGTCGACGGAGTCATCCTATTGTCCAGACACAATCAACTGAGTAATATCATCAATTTCCTTGACCGTCGGCGTCAAGTTCTCGAAACCATCTTTGGTAACGAGCACATTGTCTGCAAGACGTTAGCAAATTCTCAACACCCTTCATCACAACAGCATACCTTCAATTCTCACACCTCCCACACTCCAGTACTTGTCCAGCACACTCTCATCGATGTACTTCTTCTTCTCCTCATCCTTGAGGTACGGCTCAATGATGAACTTGCAGAAGTAGATACCAGGCTCAACGGTAATGACGCTGCGTTCGGGTAGAGTTCCCCTCTTCCTTAGGTACCTGAACATGACGTCCTTGTCCGCGTAGTTGGGGTCGCCGCCGGAGTCGTGGGTGTCCATTCCCAAGTAGTGACCTAGGCCATGAGGGAAGAAAGCGACGCTGATTCTCTTGTTGAAGAGCTCCTCCGCATCGCCCTTCAAAATACCGAGTTCCAGAAGTCCCTTGATAGCAATCTTATGGGCGAGCTCGTGTACGTGGTCCCATACGACACCAGCTTTGAGCGCGTTGGTGCACTGGTGCTGCATGTCTAGAACGATCTTATAGATAGCAAGGGATTCAGTTGTGAATTTGCCTTTCACGGGGAACGTGCGTGTGATGTCGGAAGCGTAGCAGTCGACCTCGCATCCTGCGTCTAACAATAAAAGGTTCTGATCCGAGATTGGAGCAGCATTGTTGACATAATGCAGTGTTGCGGCGTGTTCACCGGCAGCCACGATAGAATGATAGGCTTGGTTCTTCGCGTTGCGCTCTACACACGCCTTGAGGAAGACAGCCTCAAGTTCGCATTCGTTCTGCGCTTTCGACGCAGCCTTCATGACGGCCTCGTGGGCTGCTGTTGAGATGACATTTGCTTTGCGGATGAGGGCGATTTCATAGTCTGTCTTTGTGACGCGGCAGTACTCGATGGCGGTCTTGAGCTGCTTGAACTCCTTCTCTTTGTAGGAAATAAAGGTGATGTGATCGGATACCTGCTCCGGAATAGCGTAAACGGTTGATTGCGCAGATTCAGATTGGCTTGCCAGGTGAGAGTTGACGTCTTTGGTAGTCAGACATTCGTCAATGTCGTACTTGGCCTTGGCCTCTTCCGGGCTCATGGGCAGACCAGACCAGATAACCTCATCCGGCTCTACAGGAGGGATGAAGAGTGTGAGCTTCTCGGTGGCAATCTCGTATACAAGATACGAGTCTGGCAGCTCGCAGCCGCTGAGATAGAAGAAGTACCGTCGCTGACTAGATGGAGATAATCAGCGCATGCTTACCCCGACCCAAAACATGCCTACCGGAATGGTGCCTCTCCGTCGTTGTCCTGGCAAGTACATTAGTCTGTGTTGTGATCAGCATCATGGATGCATACTTCGTTCAACTTCTGCTTCTGCGCTTCTAGGTAAATAGTTCCGTTCTTGTCTCCACCCTTCTCGATGATCCACTCTGCGACCTTCTTTGCATGTGCCTTGGCCGGGTATTTGCCCTTTAGCACCTCTTCATAGTTTTCGGCAATCGCCATCTTGTGCACGTTGGTCCAGCTTCCGCTCTCTGCAGATAAGGTGTAGAAACAAGGTGTTGCAGTCGCTGAGTGTGTTGTTGGTGATGGCAGACGTGGTCGTAAAGTGTGTCGAAGTGAACGACTGATTTGAGGTAGCAGGGCACGCATGGGGAGCTTGAAGGAGCTTTGCTGTTTGTTAGGCGCGCTGATAGCTACAGGCCGCGAAGGTGGGGTGGTGGGGTGAGCTTGCATCTGACGGGTAGCCGCGGTCTACCAGTCTCGATCATAACAGGAAGGTGCAACTATTCTGAACGTGATCATCAATTGCACGTCGCGAACTTTTGTTGGATGTACAGATATGCATGTCGCTTCGCTAATTTTCGTAGTACTACATAATCATGTCTAAATTCTTAACCCACAACAAGTCGTCTGACGCCGCAAAACACGCTCGAACCCCAAACGCCGGTCCATTATGCCGTTGTCAATCCATGCGATAGATCAATGATACCTCCAAAATCGCACGTGTCCATGCTGCAGCCGAGCTGACCAATGCGTATGGCTCCGAATACCGACCCCAAAATCTTTCACACGAGAGTTGGGTGTTCATGCTTTGTCGTACGGTGGAGCACAGTCGCTTTGTTTCGTCTGATGCTTTCGTTCTCGAATCGGTAATGCATGTGATAGAGGGAAATCTAGTCCTGCCAGCGCCTCAGGAATTTGGCCATGTCGTCGGTGGCGTGAGGAGCTGCGGCAACCTAAAAGATGTCAGTAAAGCTTCTAGCGTATCTATACACCCCAAAGAACGTACCGTGTTCTCCATGCTCTTAACAGAGAAGGTTTGACTCTGCGTAAGCGTAGTCAATTGGCTCGGGATCGGCAGCCTCGACTTCGCAATCTTGACGCTGCTTGTAGGGTACAATGGCTTTGTGTTCTTGGCGGTAATCTTGGTGGGCGGTACAGGCTGCATAGGCGCATAACGCGTCAAGCCTGTCTGCATCGCGTAGTCCACCTTGTATACGTCGCCATCAACCGGATCGGGCTCAGCAGGATTCGTCCCATCGGTCGTCGTGTCTACGGTCGGCGGCCCGGTTGTGGTATCGATGTCCTTGACGGCGGCTTTGACCGCAGGGCTTAGAATGTTCTTGCCCGTCATGCCACTGAATTGGAAGCGATCGGAGTAGGTGAGGAGCTGGCCGCCAGTCTTGCCAACTGCGATCATCTTGATGAAGCTGCAGCGGTCAGATTAGCCGGTCGTTGAGCTAGGTTTCGGGGGGGGAACTTACTAGGCATTGACGTCTTTCAGGTCTTCAGACTGGGTTGTTTCAATTCTGCCCGAGGCTGTGTTGCCCGCTGTGAACGCGCCGCTTGTTGTGATGACGCCCACTGGGAACTGTTTCCCCTCATTAGCATCTTTTCGTTGCGCCTGTGCTGATGCCACTCTTCGCAACCTACCTGCTCAGTGCCATCATTGCCTCCCACGATTACCTGCAACTCATACGTCGTCAGGTCTGTAAGCTTCGGTCCTGTGCCACCTTCTTCCCATTTTACTGTAACGGCTCCGCCAGCCGCAATCTTGTCGCCCGCTTTGGGTGATGTGAATTTGACCCCGGCACTGACGAGTGGAGAAAGGGCAGCGACGACTGCGGCAAAGGGAAGTAATATCCGCGTCATGGTGAGGATTTGTGAGGACAACGAGTGACGGGCGGGCAGCGGTGTGGCGTGAAAGCGAGCGTCGAGCGCTGTCCGATGGCAGAGCGAGGGGCACGATACACGCAATGTTTGCGGATCTTGGATGCGATATAGGCAGACGTCGAGTAGAGGTAGGTAGAGGCGGGTGTTGGGCGGTGGCTGTTAGTGTCGGGTGAAGGATGCAGTCTGGAAGCAATCAAGCAACATGCGGCGCGCCAGGGGCACGATCGTCGTTGCCGCGCACGCTAAACTGTGATTGGCAACGATGGTCGTCTCATTGCGACGCCTCAACACCATGGAAAAAGGACGTACATGATCCAAGTCAACAATCTGCCAATTGCAGTGATTGCCATTGTTTCCATGGATACTCAACAACACTATCAGCAGCTATCTCGGCCTGCACATGACTTGCTCGGCTCGCATCTCCTCCACTTGGAGCCGGTACCTGAATCTACATTATCGGGTCTCCACATTCTACCGCCAAAAGTGGGTTTCAATGCAGCCTGTGTTTGCACGTCGAAAATTTTTGACATTCTCTCCAGTACACCTCTTGGTGTCTATAGTACAGACGCTTCTCTCGCCGTCATGCCCGTGTTTTGCTACTCAAACGCCATTGCCATGCTAGATGGGGATATCCTAAAATTCCAAACAAAAGGAGATGCTTGCCCTAGTGTCGTTCCAATTCAAACAGCCTGCGCGTTCCGTACTTTTGGGTTGTTCATCTTCAGGCTGAAGGATGTCGGTAATCTACAGGTCATGGTTGCAGCCTGTCCCGCCTTTTGCAGTTGAAGTGTCAGCTCCTTGAGCTTCTCTGGTGTGAAGATTTGTACGTCAAACGACAGCAAGAACTCTACGCATAGCTCAAGTCGGCTGAGTGCCGCCTCGTCGACACCTCCTACGGCAGCAAAGCGCTTCTGCGGCCACCTGTGATCTTCTAACGCCTTCATCGCTACGAGAGCGCAAGCCAGGATGAGCCGGTGCATTGTCCGGTATGTGAGGGGAACGCTCCTATCGATAACGCATAATCGCAACATGTACGACCCAGCAGCTAGCCAGACAGCCGTAGACAGCGGACAGAATCTCTGGATGCGGTTCATGTACTCCTCGACGCCAACTTTGGGCACCGTCTTGGAGAAAAACTTGCGAGCCATGTTGGCTCGTTGCACGGACTCGGGCTGCGCTCCGGCGCCAATGTCGTGTATGGTGACGGGCTCATCGTGACCCGCTTCCGGTGGAGCTAGCTCGGTCGGTTGGTGATTCTCTTTTTCGGCGGGGATAGGCGTCGCTGGTCTGGACGCTGTCCGTCGGTGGGAGCGTATGAGGTGGTTTTCCCGTCCGCCAGGCGTCCCGGGCCGCGAAAGTGGTGGTGTTGCGGGCACATCGCCAGCTGCATTGGCAATGGCAATTATTGAGCGTGCGATCAACTTCATGGCGGTTTCCCGTGACATGGTCAAAACGTCGAGATCGTCATCGTTGGCAGGCGGTGATGGTGCGTCCTGGAGGCTGAGGTTGTTGAAGTCTGGTAGTACGCCTGCGTCGCCTGCCGGGTTGGGTGCTGAGGGGGGATTCATTGTGGTTTGGTTTTGTATGACCGGTGCAAGCACGAGTCGCCTCGGATGCACGGTCTTGTATGGAGGGGCCGAGTGACAGACTTGGATCATTTGGACGTGTGGATATGTTGCCGATGTCTACCGATATACTGCGCAGACGGAGAGCGTGTCGAGGAATAGTCGGAGAGGGTGATGTGCGATGGAGTATGTGCTTTGTCTGCCATGGATCAACAAAACTCCACTGTAGTATAGGATGTTAGCTTACACTTGGAGGTGACGATCAGCGCGGCTAGCGTGTCGACCAGGATGGGGTTCGTATTGGTATTGGCGGTTGGCGATGGATGTGAGGGTGGTTGTGTAGTAGGAGTACAGCAGGCGGGCGTCCAGGAGATGATGAAGACGGGTAGTGCTGGTAGACGGAATTATTGAAGACACGATAATCGATAGCCTCGGGGCGTGGCGTTGGTTTGTAGGGTCAAGTGACGCTAGAAGGATTGCGTCCTGACTTGGTCAAGCTGGCTGGAACTGTAGTGCAAGCGCCGTTCCGAAGCTCGCTGCCGTCTTGTACAAACGGTGGCCATGGGCAGTAGCGTGAAGTGGCTGGAAATCCGCGCGGTGAGGCCCGCCGAATGCGTTGGCGGGCCACGATGTAAAGGTACGTGGAGCGCTGAAGAGTGTGCGACTCACGATGCGAGGCCCGGGAGCGGGTCTCGTGAGAGCAGAAAAAGGCTAGACTGCTGGCCCACCGGGCCGTGCTGTACAGGCAGAAGACGCGCAGCTATCACCAAGCAGCCTGTCTCTCTACACGCGACGAGAAGGAGCAGGAGAGACGGTGGACCCAGGCAGGCGTGATTGGCGGTTAATTGGCTGTTAAGTAAGAAGCAGCGGGATGAGCGCATGCATGGGCTGGAGCAGTTCCGGAGAGGGTTCCGTATGAGGTGCTGCAGCTGGGAGATATTGGCCAGGCGACTGCGGGGCAGATGCGAGGCGCTGCAGGGTCTGTCCAGCCTGGGAAGCACTGCAGAAGCCCTCGAGACACCTATTCAACTGTCATGTGAGAGCCTTTGCCGAGATGAACTGGACGCTCGGAGAAATCAATCTTAGAAGTGTCTGGCCAGACTCGGGTCCACACTCATGCCAGCTGGGCCGCGGCTGCTGGTATATATCCACCTCCCTGTTGTGCTTTGCCTCCACCACTTTGGGACTTCACCTCTGCCATCGTGACCATGTCTCACAGTTCTGGGGCTACAGAACATCCGCTCCCAATGCGCGTCTAGCGCGTGCCCGCTGCATGAAAGTTGCGGGCAATGGTAGCACGCAGCTGCACACCCTCCTGACCGATTGTACATCAAGCAGCACTACGCATGCATCGCGGGCCCGGGTCGCTGTGTCACAAACTCTACGATCGCACATTGCAGCCAATCGATCCACCGCAAATCGTAGACTCACTCACGGCGATGCACCTCCACGTGTTCGCGCAGACCAGACCGGCCCTCGTACCCTCGGGTGGCGTCTTCGACTCGTCGACAGCCGGTCCGCAATCTCGCGACCCGATGGGTGACAGATGTCAGAGGGCTATTGTCCGCAGCCATCGCCAATGGTTCACGGATCGACGACATGCTATAAATTACCGGGCTATGGGAGCGTCGAGCTCTGGAAGGCCCCGATTCAGCTTTCCGTGAGCGTTAGCGTGGATACCACCTTAGCCCTTTGGTCCGCTCGACAGTCGACACACTTGAACGACGGCGTTGCTAGTTCCATCTACCTTCTTACTACCTACCCAACAGCATCAAAGACTGCTTATTTCCACGGTCACGGTTCTTCCTTGTTTGCACCTGTTCTTACCCTACTAATCGCTCAAGTACGATACCTCCACATCACGAAGCGGCATATAACCCCTCTTTCGACCGTCCTTGGCACCCTACGTATCCAGGTAGCAACGCCTCTACGTTCCTGCAAAGGTCACTATGCATACAGTACAAGACCGTCGTCCCAACAAAACTTGTACCTCTGTTATAGCGCCGTATTATGTTCGCGCCAGGCAACCCCCGTCCCTGCAGCAAGTTACCCGTCAACGTCACCATGCATCTCTCGGCTTTTCCTCCAGCAAGGGTGGATGCAAGTAATTGCATCTCATGACAGCAGTTATAGGCAAGTCTCCCGCAGATCGTTCGTCGCGTTTCAGAAGATGTAAGATCTGATTGATGAGTGACCCTGGGGTAAAATCAAAGATGGCTGCACCTCACTCAGACAAGGCAAAAACTAAACAGGGTGGAGTCTCCATCAAGATACAAATATGCAATGAGGCGACTTAGCGTCAACGTAGGCTCTAGATAGTTAGTCTTGTCCTCGAGTAAGGTGTACGTACATCTCTGAAGCTCCCCCAGGGTTACTTGCAGATCATATCTTACATGTTCTATCTTAATGTAGGCTGTAGACCTATGTAACGTTTTCCTTGTGTAAAGTCGGTATAACCATGTATTTTCCAGGATCCGCAAGTTCACGGTAGTTTTGCCCACTGAGTTTGAACTTTGCCATTATCTGTTGTATCCGATTTGTGTTGGGCGAAGTACACTCCGCTTCTAGCAACGAAACTAGAGGGCTTACTCAGATCTCGATGTCTGGCATATACGAAGTCTGGGGGACGCACCACTATGCCATGACGGAACGATCTCCACGTCTTACTGGCTGGTCTCAACAACATACTGTTTCTCACATGGCGCCGTCGAGGCATTGCACCAATTGCTAATCAGATATCCAAAATCGACAAGCTTATCGTCTGCTTTATATAGGCTTCGATTCCGGAAATACCTATCTCGGCTACTGTACATGGTACTACATTCGAAAACTTACCGTCCCAGCCAGCGCTACCTCCAACCTTACAACAAACAAGATTCTTGACATTGTGGAATTCCAATTCACTGCTGGTCCTCGACGGTAAATGTGACTAAGATCATGGGCGTGTATGTGACAAAAGGAATCAGTGTAAGCAGGAGAAACAGCCTGCAGATTTGAAAACAGGATATCGCCGAAGCTACACGGGACACGCAGCTCGCGTTCGAGGTGGGTTGCAAAGAGATTCGGAAGGATTCTCGGGTAGATACGCGAGAAGGCAGGTGCGAGTAGTGCTTCTAGTAGGTTGTGGGTAGTGTTGATTGAGGTCATGCGGTAGTGGTATGGCTAAATGGGCTTCTGGAGGATTGATGTGTAGCTGCAAGAAAGCTTGAGTACCTCCAGGATCCGGTGAGACGCTTGATTCCGTTGTGATAGAGGTCGATGTAGCCGTGGTCTAAGACGGCGAGGTAAACCAAGCACGAAGCAACATTGAATATCGCATCTACACCTGACTCACCCTAGCCCTCTTCCTCGTGCTTCCAGGAACCACAGTTGGTCCACTTCGGCTTGGTCCATCGTCACCACCACGCTTCTTCTCCTGCTGGTCCAAGACGAGCTGCAGCACGTCATACGAGAATTGCGGGAATTCCAGGCACATGGCCTTGAACTCTGGCTCCGCGTCGTGGCGCAGGCTGTAGCTTCGTGTGGCCCAGAAAGCAGCGACGGGCTTGCGGATTGTGGCATCTTCCGGGTTGGACTCCTTGTATACGTAGCGTGCGTATGCAAGCTCGCCCTTTGCAGTCGACGCTGTGCGGTGGATCTTGGAGTGTGCGAGCGATTTCAGCTCAGGAAGTTGGAGACGGTCGGCAAGCGTGTAGATGCGTGCGTGGACGAGGAGACCCAAGCCATCATTATCGGTTACAGGCTGTCGCGGGTCTTTCTCGAGGGGCGCATCGCGTGCGGCTGACGTCTTCTTGGGGAAGTATTCGCCTGTGTAGAGGTATTCAACGACTGAGCCCATGGCATCGACATCGCAATCTGTGTAGACGATTTGACGAGGCTGGAGACTGTGAGTGAGCGCATGTTTACTCGCTCAGGGCGTGATAGCGTACCCCTCCTGGCGCAAACTTCTCGACCTGTTTGGCGAACTCTGGTGACTTGACGAGAACTGCCTCGTGTGCTGAGTATGTGGTGCGGTTGTCTCCTGAGCCAACAACAACTTCGACAATCGGACTCTTCATGAGACTGGTCACATGTCAGGCGCGCGTCCATATTGGGTGTCGCTAGCATTCCAGAGCCAAGGAAGAGATGCTAGTAGCCCATAGAGCTGAGAGTGGTGTTGCGCGCATTGCCTTCAGCCCTTCAGAGCTAGCAAACGTCATGCGCCCAGTAGTATCATCTCGTATCAAGCGAGCTAGCTGTCCAATCCAGCGAACCAGAAAATGTACATGGCCATGACTCACTCAGCGAAGAGAACCAGCTTGGGTGCTTCGGGCTCAATCTCCGGCAAGAGAGTTGTCTCCTCGCCTGCGCCAGCTCCAGCATCACCCGCACCCTCCATCTCAATGTCGTCGATCGGTGTGCCCTCAATCGGGGTTTGCTGCTCGAGATCCGCCATGGCGACTGCGTTTCTGTGTTTGCGAGAACGAGGGACGGTGTGCGAAAGCGAATGAAGCTATCTGAAGCTCAAGAGTAGCTGTCCCGGAATGGAATGTCCGCGCACGACAAGCAGTATGGTTTGCGAAAAGTAGATAGAGTGAAGCGCTATAGCGTCCTGCACGAATCGCGTCTGGTGATGGGTGGACTGACTTACGGAGTGCTGAGGGGGAGGTTGGAGATGATGGCTGGCACACGCCGGGAGCTCGGACGCGTCGCGAATGCTGGGGAGCTTTCACTTGCGCTAACGCAGGAACAGGCCTTGGCGCGTTCTAGCTTGCGTCCACAGGTACGACTGGTCAGCATCCAGTCATAGTAACAACCGAACAACGTATCGAAGCACGAGGGTAATGTTTGAGTATGAATTCAGAATATGTACATATAAACCGCCGCGTGTCTAATAACCAAGTGCGATGCGTGTACTGCTTTGACCAACGCCGCCTGTAATGCTATGTCCTGTAAATGCGACGAAGTGTAAGCGACCGTGGTAATTAACCAAAATCAAAGGCCGAGATCAAGCTGCCAAGCTATAACCGACCACCCTTCTCGTGGAAGCGGTCACCGGTTGTAGGAACGGGCTTGTCTGCCCGGATAACGTAAAGCAGGAGATCTTCGAGCGGGATGAAGACGTAGAAGACCTTGTTGCAAAGGAACGAGAAGAAGACGAAGCAGGTAGCCACCAAGGCGTCCATGAAGTAATGGTTGGCCGTGGCAACAATGACCGTCAGGATGAAAGAGGGGTATCCTATTCCAACAATCAGGTAGAAGATCTTCCAGAAGGCGTTCTTGCGCACTTCGCCCTGTTCCAAGGTGCGGCGGAAGAGACCTGAGTGGTAGATCATGGTCATGCCAATGCAGAATGCGTAGCCAAAATGCATCGAGGGCATCGCTGCGAGTTGGTTGACAAACTTGCCACTCATCCATACACTTTGTGCGTCGTCATGGCGGACGGTGTCGAGGAAGCCGTACTCCTTGGGTAGAAGTCGCGGTGGCATGCATGGGTATACAACGAAGGTCATGAAAGCGCAGAAGTTGGTAAGGGTGAGGGTTCGACGGGCGATGGCGAAAGTGTCAAATGACGGGGCTACGTAGTAGTACCAGCAGATGAAGCTTGAAAATGTCAGTGGTGATGCAAGAACTCAGGCCACAGCAAACTTACCCCACAGTTCCAGGGATGTGAATCAGCGCATAGCACTTGTTCAGCACCGTAAGCGCATCTTGATGTCCATGCATGAACCACTGTTGCACGTCCCTCTCTCGGACCGGGAACAGGAACCTCAGGAGGCCAAACTCCTCCGCTTCCAGTACTGCAATTCCATGTTCCTGAGATACGTCCCATATTCCGCGCCCAGCGAAGAGCTTGGCCGATACAACGCCAGTCATGCGGTAGAAGGCATAGTTGATAACCCAATAAAACATCTCAATCAAGAAAGGGAAGCGCTGCAGTATGCGACTGTGTACATGATGGCGGAAACGCGATGTGTTGGGTGTTGTGATCCTCCAGCAGAAGATGCTTCGAACTTTGGGTGCGTTGGGGTTCTTAACCGCGCTGATCTCGTCGAATTCGCTGTCGCTGTCGGACTGGAGGAGGCGGTCGGTAGACTCGTTCGGGGTGTTGTCGAGAAAGCCGGTGCGCTGTGATGACCGGCCGAAGATTTTAAAGTCGCGCTTTCGTGTTATGAACATGGCGAAGAAAAGGATGCTGGCAACCATCTGCGCGTGACGATGTCAGCATGCTGCTGTGTGTATACGAATACTGTGGAGTGGTTTTGGCTACGTACAACAGGTTCGCACCATCCCGGCAGCTTCCACGCTGGTTTGCTGTTCCATTGGCCATTGTCTGCTAACGTCGTGTTCGCCATGATGTGTCGCGTGCGCCGGCTCGGGATGCTCGTAGATAATGCTGCTCAAGGTGGCCCGGCAGTGGTTGCAATCGTCGGCTCTATTTTATCCCCGGGTACGCGCGGAGGGTTGTCGTCGGACACAAAGTATGTTGACAACACACTTGGGCAGGTAAAGGAGTGAAGGGAAACAAAAGAGGGGAAGGGTTCAGCTTAGGTGGAGAGGAGAGGAGTCCGCCTGCTTCACTCGATGCTTAGCGGGCCTATGATGGTGCTTGCTACAAGTTCGCGAAGCCCCCGGGTTGCCGGCAAAGGAGGTCAGACGTCTTGATCAAAGCGTGCGTACAGCGTATCAAAGTCCCACTTTTTCAACTTTAGTGGCTTGGGACATGCGCAGCGGCGCGCAACCCGCTAAAGGCACAGGCTTCCTCCCATCTCATCGTTATTCGACTCGTATTCACCGTTCCCATCTGGCAACTGTGTCGCGTGCCCATCCTCGTTGAGCACGCGACCACCACAAAGTAGTGCTGGCGCCACTGCACAGCAACACCGCGGCAGCATCAACGAAGTAGGCCAAGCCCCGGGAGTAAGCACAAAGCATTGTGACGTCAATTGCTCATTTCGTCGGGGCGCAGTTGGCCCGTAGAGGGAAGGAAGCATCCAAGTGACTGCTCGCCTAAATGCCACCCTGTCTGGTTGGCCGTAACCGCATCTTATGACAATGCGATTCCTACAATGCCGTCGTCGCTACTGAACTCGGTGCCCTCAACACTGCCTCTTTCTGCTTGGCAGCGCAGCGGATTGATGAGGATAGGGCCGTTGCTAATGTGGTAGTAATCGGATGCGGCCGAATACTCTTCCGTCCGGAAAACCATCTACAGTGCGGCTGCTCCGTACTCCGCCCCTGAGCGCGAGGAAACTTGAGCGAACATTCGGACAACGATGGCCGGCTTTCAAGCTATTGCTTGATCTTATAAGACGGGGCCGCAATGGAAGCGGATTTGCTTGGCGAGCAAAGGCGGTAAGGCGTGCCCATAATAAGCATCGTCTAAAAGTACCGGTGAATCCTCCCTACCCGAAGCCCCTAACTACGTTTTAGCCCTGGCGTTTTCGTACGAGACCCAAGTTATACGAGAAACACACACGTCGACGTTTGTTCACCGCATCTGACCCATCTGCATCTCGCAGAATCTTTCCTCTGATGCCAGGCAGCTAGGAACCAGACGTTTTGGCCGCCTTTTTCCAGCAGGAATCAAACAGATCTTTGCAGCCAGCACCGGGATGAGTTCAGCAGAGTACAATCATCTAACATTAACGTAGGCTTTGAGATTAACTCAGTCATAGTATATGCTATTGTAGCAGCCAACATGTTTGTTTTTTCTCATGCGGGAAGATGCTCAAGACTGCTCAATACTTGCATCATCGTTTCGATTCTCTTGGTCGCTATAGCCCCATCATACGAGTCCATCCTTTATTGGGAAAAAAGAACGTCCATCACTGCTTGGTGAACATTCTCGACCTCGGACGACGTCGCACCCGAGACCTAGAGTGTCATGAAACCAAGAGACCCCCGACTGCAAATTCTGCAAACGCACGCTCGGACGTGCAACATCCAAACGGCTCCCTGAAGATTTTGACATCATGTCGGTCTCCGAACGTCGTTGTGGCTTGCGCCTGAGGCTCGTGGCTGCCATGACACCCGGACACTTGCCCGTCTTGGGCTGCTGAAACCTTGTCCGCATCACAACCCCGAAACGCATACATGCGTCCCCGCCGATGAAGCGAGCCTCAACACTGCAATACTCCTGCAGCCTGACTTGCTACATACTCTCTGACGGTTCCTGTCAGGCCAAGACTTTGGCGAGCGGATCCAGGCTTCTCTGCCTCTTCCTCGTCAGGTACGCATCTGATTGGTCGATCGCGGCGTGCGCCTCATCGCGAACATGGATCTGGCCCAGCAACGTCCATGCCAAGCACTGTCAATGCTGTCTACATAGTGGAGAGGCAGCTGTAAGTGTTCGAGACGGGTGGGGGAACAGCGTCGTCGTCACCCTGCCTAGGCGCCTAACCGCCTCAAGGCATCCTCGACATGGCGAAAACGATGCCGGGAATCCATCAAACACTACCAAGTGTGGAACTGCTCCAGATGATCTGTTTGCTTCTAGGGGTAGGTCCTGAGTCTCCTCCATGCCGAAGGAACCGGGCAAGGTACATATATCGCGAAACCCCGAGCCTCATAAGTTCTGCCCACTCTCACATCAAGTCGTCTTCAAACACCTACCTTCTTTTCTTCAAAGTGCCGTGCACTAGTGTTTAATTTTATTGAGCTGAGCTCTTCATTCTCTCTTTTCCCGTCGTAATAACGAAGACTCAAGTTTCATTCCTGTCCTTTTAGATTCACTCAAATCGCCCATAATGAAGACGATATACCCCCTTCTCACCCTCCTTTCAGCGGCCGCTGTCGCTGCTGGCCCTCTTCCCCGGAATGTCGACATCTCGTCGAGGGTTGTGGCGCGTACCGAACACATGGGCGAGGCTGCGCCCGCTCCAGCAGTTGACCCTGCTAAGGCAGCCGCCGACGCTATGGAGTCCATGCACGTAGCAGAGGCGGAGGCCAAGGACAAGGCGCACCAGGAAGCTGCTGCGAAGATGGAGGCCGAACATCAAGCCAAGGCTGAAGCAGAGGAGAAGGCTCATCAGGAGGCTGCGGCGAAGATGGAGGCTGAACACCAAGCGAAAGCGGAGGCAGAGGAGAAGGCTCACCAAGAATCTGCCGCTGCTATGGAAGCCATGCACGTGGCCTCCGAGATGGCCAAGGACGCCGCTCACAAGGCCTCTGCAGATGCTATGGAGTCCATGCACGCCGCGTCTGAGAAGGCCAAGGATGCCGCTCACAAGTCTTCTGCGGATGCTATGGAGGCCATGCACGTATCTCAGGAAATGGCCAGTATCTCAGCCGCAGCCACTACCACTGAGGAGGTTGCAGCAACAACTACAGCCGAGGCCATCACTCACGAGACTGTTGCACCGATGACCACGGCTATGGTCGAGCAGCCCCCAGCTCCTATGGTCACTGAACACCCCATGGCACCTCCTGCGGCTGAGATGCCACCACCACCACCTGCGGAGATGTCTGCACCACCGGCTGAGATGCCTCCTGCTGAGATGCCACCGCCACCTGCTGAGATGCCCGCTGAGATGCCTCCACCAGCCGAGATGCCTGCACACGAGACCCAAGCAGCACCCGAGCATACCATGATGCCACCACCACCTGCTGCCGAGATGCCTCCACCAGCTGAGATGCCGCCTCAGGAGACTCAGGCCGCACCAGAGCACACTATGCCTCCTCCCGCTGCCGTCACCGTCGTTCCTGAAGCCCCTGCCGCCGGTAACATGTCCATGACCCACGCTGCACCACCCGCACCCATGGTCACTGAGAGTTTCTCTTTGGTAATGGGTGAGGCTGCAAACGCCACTGCGTCTGCCAACATGACCGTTTCCGCCACTGAGACTGCTGCTGAGCCTGCGGCCACCGAGGCACCGGGCGCAGCTGAGGAGCAGAAGAAGAAGATGGAAGAGGAGCAGAAGAAGGCTGAGGAAGAGAAGAAGGCCGCTGAGGAGATGGCAAAGCAACAAGAGGAGGCCGACAAGAAGGCCGCTGAGGAAGAGAAGAAGGCGCAAGAGGAGGCAGATAAGAAGGCTAAGGAAGAGGCCGACAAGGCTGCCAAGGAAGAGGAGAAGAAGGCTGCCGAAGAAGAGAAGAAAGCGGCTGAAGACGCTAAGGCTAAGGAGAAGGCTGACGCTAAAGCTACTGAGGAAGAGAGGAAGAAGCAGGAAGAAGCAGACAAGAAGGCAGCCGAGGAAGAGAAGAAGCAAGCCAAAGAAGACGCCAAAGCCGCCGAAGAGGACAAGAAGAAGCAAGAGGAAGAGGACAAGAAGGCACAGGAGGGTCAAGCCGAGCAGCAAGACGGAGCTGAGGCCGACGACAAGGAAGACGCCGCCCAAGAGGACGACAAGAAGGACGAGGGAGACAAGCAGGATGAGGCCGCCGACGCTGAGCCCGTCCCTGCTGAAGAGCAGAACGACGACGCCGCAGCACCAGCCCCAGCGGCAGAGTCTGGCGACGCCGTTGTCGAGTATCCTGCTGGTTTCCTCACCTCATCTCGTCGCCGCGACGAGATCGCCAACATGCCCGTCAAGCGCGGTATGAAGGCTGTTGCGTTCTGAGTTGACTGAACGATCTCCCCCGGGTTGTACCCATGGGTGTGCATCTGGACATGCACGGGTATTAGAACATGTTTGAATATGTAGTGTTTAGAATAGATACAAGAATCGCTCACAGCATCCGCTTCATTGTCTTTGTTCTCGTGTCTACTATTGCTTTCCTTTCTCCGTTGCTTCGTCTCCTGTCCAGCCTCGAATGAACCCAGACAAAACCCCTGACCAATCAGAGATCAGCTGAGGACCCATCTTATGCACTCTTTCTCTCACTTCTTCCTTGCTGACGTGCCTTTGCTTCTTTGATATCCGAAGGGTATCTCAACCCTGTACCTCTGAGGACTAAGCATCCTTCTCGTTGGCTTGGGACGAATGATGGGCCCTTCCATTGAGACTTGTTCCTCAACAGTAGGAGCAGCACGAATCTTTGAGGAAGTATTAGCCCATGCGCTCTTTGTTGGGACAGTTGAGTCCAATTCCGAGCTAGCTTGCTGTGAATGCAAATGTGGAGGCGAAGCTGCGCTTGTCTGCAGGTTTGCTTGCTCTTCAGAAACGATAGCTCTAGTTGTTGGAGCTGAAATCCCCGTATGCTGGGTTTGATCACCACTTGTAACAACGCCCTTGCTCTCTGGGATGCTATTTACATCGCTCTGATGGCCTCCACGTGGAATTTGCTGTTTGCGGGACCCCACAAAGTCCCATAAGCTTGCTGAGGGTCGATCCTGTTGTGGCCGACGATATGTTGACGAAGCTTGCGACGGAGTGGTTAGTGACCGTCCGATCAGCGAAGGTAGCTCTTTCGTAGGCCGGCTTGGGTGTACTGTTCTCGCTAGTCGGTTCCTCACTCTAGGGTCCGGATGAACTGTCGCCATGTCTCGAGCAGACTTTCCTTGGGCGACAGAATCGGGATCTGCACCATGCGCTAGCAATGCTTGAACAATTTGAAAGACATCTTGATGCAGCTCCCTCTTAAGGACGCTTTCTTTACAGGCGTCGACCGAGATAACGCTTTGTAGTGCTGCGTCGAGGTAGCTTGTTTCCTGGAGTTGTAGTCGTCGTCTGGTTTCTAGAAGATGACTGACAACCATAGCGAGCTTTCCAGTTGCAGCGTACTTTATGAATTCTGCAAGGATATATTCTGGAACTTGACTTTTGTGGACCGATGCAGGGGGTAGATGCCGTAGGATGACGTGCTCGTGTTGTGTGATTACGTTTGTGGAAAGGGATCGAAAGTGTTGTCCGGAAGCCATTTGGATGAGCTCTCTTATGACTGACGCGCTAAGCTGTTTTGCAGAGTCTAGGGCTTGTAAAAGCAATGAAACGATGTGCTCGTGTCATTTATCTATAGCCATAGAGATCATCTTAGACTTCCCTTCGACTATTGGACTCGCTCCTGCTTCTATGAGCAACTCAACTATGCGTTCATGACCAAAGTATGCTGCAAGAGATAATGGGGTAAATGGCCCTGAGTCGAATCCGGATACACCCCAGAACATATAGTCAGATACTACGTGTACGTTTGCTCCAAAGTCTAGGAGTAGTCAGACCATATTAACGTCGCCGCGCCATGTAGCAAATGCCAGAAGTGTTGAAGCATAGGTACAGTCCAAGGTCCCACAGCCGCCCATGTAGCCGTAATGAGAGAAATACCGATGACAAGAGCGTGTTTCTACATCTGCACCTTTTAGTAACAGGCGTTTCATTAAGCCCTTGCTTCCGGTCCTCCATGCACATTCGAGCACATTGGCGCCGTGTGCGCGCACCTCCTGGTCCAGGATAGCGTCCATAATCAGAGAGTAGAATCGAAAGTTCGTCCGTGCAAGTCGGCTTCGATCCCTGTCGGCCAAATGCGCGACAACCTCCAAAATGAGCACATTTGGTAGCTCGGCGAGTCCAGTAAAACATGGTCGAGAATAGTCGAGAACAAATTCGAGGACTCGGTGGTTGACTTCACGCAGGTGGCGGAGGTCGGCTGGACCGAGTGGCGCAACGACATCGCGGAGAAGCTCATTTGGAAGACTTAGCAGTCCTTGTGGTGGTTGCGCCATGTCATAGGTGTGTGATAGTCCGGCGAGATTAATGGGGTGATGGGGATGGCTTCGTGAAGTAGTACAATAACAGTCGCTTTGGCCGCCAACGGTAGAGATGCGCGGGAGCTACAACAGCGCGTCCAATGAACAAGACGACGTATACAAAGTACCCCGGGGCTTACAAGTGGTGATAGAAGAACAGGAGAAATCCCTTTAATACTCCCGCCGTAGACGTTATACGCACAGTACAGCCTACTCTAGGACTAGCGCTTGAGTTGCCTGCGACAGCGCGCTTTGACCGGACCCTTTTTCGTACCATCCACTCTGCTAGTGAATACATGGTCTCCGCGTTCAGCTTTGCGTTAGATAATAGTACGATATAGCCCTTAACTCTGTCGGTTGAGGTCTGCGAGGCGATAGCCCGATTGCACATTGTAGAAAAAGATCTCAGGCGGAAGGTGTTCAGACGGCACACCTGTGACACTAATGATCTATAGAATACTCATGGAGACCTTTTTACTACATATCACCCATATTGCATGACCTCATGTGTCATCTAGACGTGCTCGTCCACTGCGCCAGGTGGCCCACCTGCGACGCCCGCTGGTCCAAATGTACCTCGATGACTCGCACCATTCTTGCCATCATCCACTTCTTCATCGTCATCTCCATCGTCGAATGTGGCTTCTGACATAAATGGACTCTTTGCCCGGATTTGACGCCCTTTCAGGAGTAGCACCACAGGCACAAGACTCAACGCTAGTCCCACAAAGCCCAGTAGACTGCCAGCCCAACCAAACCCTAAGTTCTGGAAGAGCGAATATGAAGCAAAAGGTAGAAAGGCTCCGAACGTGTTACGACCAAGCGATGCGGCTGAAAGTGCAGAAGCAGCGTATTTTTCGTAAGCATCTGTGAGGTAGTTGACTACACCCATGTAAATGGAGTAGATGCCCACACCAACGATGCAAATGCCTATCGCAGGCACGATCCAATGAATCTCTGGTCGACACGTCCATCCATACATGAACAATCCCGCAGTAAAGAGCAAGGAACCAGGGATGCTGGTGTATAAGCGACCTTCGGGTATGGATTTGCCAGGGCGTTCCTTGTTCTTGGAAGCAGTGCGAAGATACATCCAATCCTGCAAGGGATTAATGAGCGTACCAATGAGCGCTCCAACGGTGATTGCCAGCTGAACAAGACCGGTCTGAAAGGTTCCAAAACCGTAACTAGCGCTGAAGGTCTGGACGACCGAGGAAAAGAACAGGAAGAGGATACCCCAGGCGAAACTGATCCAAAGAGTGAAGAAGGTGACGACAGGCTCGGTGAATAGCATTTTGGTAGGTCGCATGAATGAAACCTTGAGCAAGCTAGCTATCGAGGGCTTCTCGAGCTCTGATTCTGCGTAGACTTCGCGACCGGTTTCTTTGCGAAGCTTCTGGGCGCGCTTTTTGAGGATGACGTCGCCACGAGTTTCCTTGAGGATTATGTAGAACACTGGGATTAGGGCCGCGTTGTAGATGATTTGGATGTAGTAGATCCTGCATGTTTGTTAGTTGGGTCAATCAGGGGATGCAAATGCTTACCATCGCCAAGGGGATTGTAGTCCAGTGGAAGGATAGCCAAGCTGTACGATTGCGCTACCCATGAAGGGTCCAAGAGCAATACCAGCTACGGACGTGAAACCGAAAATGGACATTGGTAGACTCCGAGCTTTGTCACCTTTCCATACATCGCTAATGCTGCCGCCCACGATGTTGATGGAAACGGAAGATGCGCCACCGCCGAAGAAACGGGTGACGACCAAGGTTGCGAAGTTATCGGCAAATGCTGAGCCGAACAGGAACAATTCGAACACGATGTAGGCGACCTGCGTAGGGGTTAGCGATTTGATGAGTTATGCGGCCACCCAACAAACGTACAAAATATCCAGGCATTCTACCCGTGTTTTCGGTCAAAGGTACGAATAGTAGCGGGAAAAGAGCGGCACCTATATTCCACGAACACGTAGCCCAGTAGAGATTCGGAAATGGCTCGTTTTGGACACTGAACCGCGTTGCCATCCACTCGTTCCCAGCGCCGTAAGATCCAGCAGGAAGACCTGTTAAGATGGAGATGAAGCAAACAGTGATTGTCAAGAACCACTATTCAGTTGTCAGCACGAAAAGTAAGATGTCAAATAGCTCTAATAGCTACGCAGCTACAGCGTAGTAAGAGAAATACATCTTAGTACAGCCTTAATTACTGCGCAGCTAAAGTGTAGCAAGAGGGATATATACTAGTAAGAAGTTAGTAAGATATCCTCAAAGCTATTCGTGGCAGCTACTTTACCCTTGTACTTAGTTGACCAATTGAACCTGGCTTTCGTCAGCAAATGTATATAAGTGGAACTTCGAGGTACGTACGGGTTGTCAGGATCTTGTGGACCGTCCCAAGTGTGGAGTTCGACCTCTTTGCCATCTTTCATGCGGGTTTGCACCTCCTTCTTGCGTCGAGGTAGAGATGCACTTTCTATCATGGATTAGTGAATATGCAATTGGGGTGGTTCACTTTGAAGGCGTACCCGTGTTGTCATTGAGCGACGAATGATGTGACATGGTGATTTCGCTTTCAAAACACTAGCCGATCGTGAGTTGAGTGAAGGTTAGAAACGCTGTGGAGGTCGAGCAAACTGAAGGCTGTTGCATTGGTAAAGTATAGCGGTATGATGAGATCCCGAGTGATCTCATAGTACTTGAGCCGCCGTTTGCTGGCCTTGTGACAAGCGTTCGGCGCTGGGCGGACATCATGCCGTTGAAATGTGTGGAACGCGATGACGTTAGCGTGACCATATCGTGGAACCTACCACTGGCGTGGGAAGATCGCCCGCTAATTGACGTGACTTGAGCAAAGGCCAAGAGGGAACTGGTGGATCTTCTCCATATCGTCACTCCGTCGTGGCTTCATGGGACAGCACCGGGATCAGCTGGGTTGGTGCCCCGTCAGACGCCTACAAGAAATCTATGCTTTGCAAAGAACGTTGCATATTCCCAGTTGAAGTATACGTATATCATTCTTCTTTCAATTAGTGAGCTACAACGCTTTGTATGCTGCAGATTGCGACACGGCCAACTCTCGAAAATGGCCTCACGTGATCGCGCGATGAGATTCGCGATGGCTGGGGTCTCTACGTGGCCCGGTAACCATGACCCACGCGTGTAGCCACGTCCATAGCGCCCTTAAGGAAGCATCGCCCACGCGCATTGAGGCTTGCTGTGGGCACGATTCTATGCAGCTTCGCTTTCGGGGTATATATTCGGGGCATATCTAGGAACACTGTAAGAAGCACGATGTGCATTCGCATCCTAGAACGAGGTTTCGCCCTACAACGGAGTTAAGAGTCGATATGACCAGATACGCGTCTATCCTCATTGCGGCAAGAACGCGCATCCAGATTACTAGGCACATGTGATGTATAAGCAAGATCGAGCGGTCGGTCTTCGCTGCTTTCGATCGGATTCGATGATGTTCTACAAGATTGGAAACGTAGACGGCGAGCATGAACCTTGGAAGAGCAGCCGAGGTCGGAGCCTGACGATGGATCGCAAATGACTGTAAGCATGCGGTATGGAGTGGATTTTAAGAAACAAAGGATTGAAACGGATTGGCGTGCCGGAATCGAGCAGTAATTGAAAGAAAGACGGTGGTTGGAGGCGGATTGGCAGTGTCGCGTGTTGCCGAGGTTTTGCCATCGGGGCTATCGGAGGAGCTTGGGCGGTGATGATGTCGAGATTCGGAAGGATGCTGAGCAATTCACACGCCGCCACTACAACCTGTCAACCTTCATTGCACCCCACCCAACCCTCTTCTTAGATTCCCTGGTCATACTACGAGTGCCACGTATCCCCACGTGCACTCTTTTCATTCTTTGTATAGTATTAGCACCACCCTCGCCGACATAACGCCATTTCATCATGTTCCACGGACAGAACTTGCCGTGGCGGGCGGCGCTTCGTCAGGCTTCACGATCGAATGCGAGAACTATCACCACTAGAGCCTCGTCGCGCCATCTCCCCGCACAATGCACGGCATCGCTGGTTGCCCGGCAACATCACCGATGTTCCTCGCCGCCCGCGGCGCTCTTCGCATACCGCAGCTTCTCCACAACGTTGGGTAGACGGAAGGAAGATGATACAAAGGCGCCACCAGAGCCGCTGGAGGAGGCCAAGGAGGAAGAAACAGAAGAGTCCAAGAAGCTAAAGGAGCAGAAAAGAGCAGAAGAGCTCGAGGGCAAGAGCGATGCGCCTGAGCCAATACCGCCAAAGGCGAGTTCTGGGCGAGGCAGTGCAGCAGGAGGAAGCGGTTCAGGCGGCGACGGCGGTGGCAAGAAGCGAAAGGGCGCCGAAAGAGCCCTCGTCAAGCCCTCGATACCCGACGTCTACCCGCAAGTCATGGCGATACCGCTCGTCAAGCGTCCGCTGTTCCCGGGATTCTACAAGGCCATCACAATTAGAGATAGAGAGGTCGGACAGGCGATTGCGGACATGGTCAAGCGAGGGCAACCCTACATCGGTGCTTTCATGTTCAAGGACGATGGTGCCGACAAGGACGTCATCCACGATCCCAGCGAGGTGTACGACGTGGGCACATTCTGTCAGGTCACGAGCGCATTCCCCGTGGGTGCCGATGACAACTTTGCCATGACCTGTGTCCTCTACCCGCACCGTCGCATAAAGATGACTGGTCTCAAGTCGCCACCGCAAGCGAAGGAGGAGTCATCTGTGGCTGAAAGCACACTGAGCGAGAGTGCGGATATCCCAGAGCCGGAGGCAGGCGCAACACAGTCCAAGGGCGATGTCGTCGCTAGCTTTGAGGAGGCAACCGAAGAGGCCAAGGCGGCCCAGGGAGCGCTCGTACCCACCATCCTCAAGGGTCGCAATGTCAGCATTGCCGATGTCGAGAACATGGTCGAAGAGCCATTCGATCTGAAGAGCAACAAGACAATCCAGGTGCTGGTCAACGAGATTGTCAACACCTTCAAGGGGGTAGCACTGCTTAATCCGCTGTTCCGTGACCACGTCTCGACCTTCTCTGTTCATACCACCATGAACGTTGGGGAAGACCCTGTCAAACTCGCTGACTTCGCCGCCGCCGTAGCACAAGCTGAGTCGCATGAACTGCAGGATGCGCTTGAAGAGATGGACATTGAGAAGCGTCTCAGCAAGGCCTTGGAAGTGCTCAAGAAAGAGCTTATTAGCGCAGAATTGCAAAAGAAGGTTGCAGACGATGTTAATGCCAGAGTCACCAAGAAGCACCGCGAGTATATGTTGATGGAGCAGATGAAGGGTATCAAGCGCGAGCTCGGTATCGAATCGGACGGAAAGGACAAGCTTATCGAAAAATTCAACGAAAAGGCTAACAAACTGGCTATGCCCGAAGCCGTGCGCAAGGTCTTCGAAGAGGAGATGAGCAAGCTACAGGGTTTGGAGCCCAACGGTTCCGAGTTCAACGTCACTCGTAACTACCTCGACTGGCTCACACAGCTACCCTGGGGTCTGCGCAGCGCCGAAAACTTCGGTATCCAACATGCGCGAGAGGTTTTGGACGAGGATCATCACGGACTGAAAGATGTCAAGGATCGCATTTTGGAGTTCATCGCTGTCGGAAAGTTGCGCGGCACAGTCGAAGGAAAGATTCTGTGTTTGGTCGGTCCACCCGGTGTGGGTAAGACGTCGATTGGAAAGTCGATCGCTCGCGCTCTGAACCGTCAGTACTACCGCTTCAGTGTCGGTGGTATGTACGACGTAGCAGAGATCAAGGGTCATCGAAGGACATACGTTGGTGCGCTACCAGGACGCATCATCCAAGCGCTTAAGAAATGTCAAACAGAGAACCCCCTTGTTCTCATTGACGAAGTCGACAAGATCGGACGCAACAGCAACCACGGCGACCCAGCATCAGCACTTCTCGAGCTGCTAGACCCAGAGCAGAACAACAGCTTCTTGGACCACTATCTGGATGTACCTGTCGATCTTTCAAAGGTTCTATTCGTGTGCACAGCAAACATGGATGAGACGATCCCACAACCATTGCTCGACCGTATGGAAGTGATTCGGCTGTCAGGCTACGTTTCAGACGAGAAGATCGCCATTGCTGAGAAGTACCTGTCTCCCGCAGCTAAGGAGATGAGTGGGCTGAAGGACGCCGATGTCGTTCTCGAGAGCGATGCGATTGTTGAGCTCATCAACAAGTACTGTCGCGAGTCTGGTGTTAGAAATCTGAAGAAGCACATCGAGAAGGTGTACCGCAAGTCAGCGCTGAAGATCGTTACCGATGTAGGCGAAGATGCGCTCCCCGAGGCTGCAGCGCTCACTGAAGAGGGCAAGGCTGCGCAAAAGGAGTCAGACAAGGACAAGAGCGATCTCAAGGAGACACCGGAAAACATTGAGGAGCAGACCACCGAAAAGCCTCGCGTCGCGCTCAAGATCCCAGACTCCGTGCACGTTTCCATCACCAAGGACAACCTGAAGGACTACGTCGGACCCGCCATCTTCACATCAGATCGTCTGTACGACTTTACGCCACCCGGTGTGGCCATGGGCCTGGCATGGACGTCGATGGGCGGTTCAGCGCTCTACATAGAATCGATAGTGCAGAACGCACTCTCAGCATCCTCATCACCCGGTCTGGAGCGCAGTGGATCGCTTCGGGACGTCATGAAGGAGTCGACCAGTGTAGCCTACTCGTTCGCCAAGAGCATCATGGCCCGCGAGTTCCCCAGGAACAAGTTCTTCGAACACGCCAGGATACACCTTCACTGCCCCGAGGGTGGCACACCAAAGGACGGACCGAGCGCTGGTATCACCATGGCGACCAGCATGCTCAGTCTGGCACTTGACAGGAAGATCAGGGATGATGTTGCCATGACTGGTGAGTTGACTCTTACCGGCAAGGTGCTAAGGATTGGTGGACTACGTGAGAAGACTGTTGCTGCACGGAGAGCGGGCGCAAAGACGGTCATTTTCCCACACGACAACATGAGCGATTGGCTTGAGTTGCCTGAGGTATGTTTCCCTACTCTCAATGCAAGCGAGAATGCCTGCTAACACATGACAGAACATCAAAGAGGGCATAGAAGGCCGCCCCGTCCAATGGTACAAGGAAGTCTTCGACATTGTCTTCCCAGATCTCGACAAGGACGTGGCGAACAAGATGTGGGAGAAGGAGCTCAAGGGAAAGAAGGGCGACCGCAAGAAGCGCGAGCAAAAGAAGAAGGAAGAGGAGGAAGAGGAGTCTGGTGAGGACGACGACTGAGCGAGTCTCACTTGGGACGAAATACTTGTACGATAAAGCGAATAGCGTGCTCAGCAGCGCAGCGCATTTTGGGCGTTTTTTGCATATGCATTGGCCATAGAGCCATAACGATTCGACTGCATTGGTAATGAATGATAACAATTCTCTCTTCTCATAGTGTGGTTTAATGCGTAGCATGCGCGTGAGTGAACGAGGTTCCGATGATGCAAATGGATGATCTCACGTCAACCACAATATGCGGGTTGATAAGAAGGAAGCATATCCAGCATGATCCCTTCTGCCCTCTTCCGCTTTCACAGGCTGCCGATAGCGGGGCGGTCCGTACCTAGCTACCACTCCCGTCTTCGTCCACAGCTCTGCTATACCTAGGCATGTCTTCAGCCCACCATGTACAGAAACCTTGTGGAAGCAGCATCATTTATGCTCATCAATCAGAGTTTCAGCCGTTTTCTGACAGCATGGTAGCTACGTACCCAAGCTGCAGCTTCCCAACCCCTCCCTTAGCCCTCGTGGTTTTTCCTTACCCCTCATGCACGAACCCCACCACGCGTCACAGGGGGGGTCGTGGGATGCCGCAGCAAGCCATGCGCATATTTGCGCCGGGCATTTTCGTGACGGCTACACTATGCAGTCGATTAGCAATAGTGCGTCGTCAGCTTCAACGGCCGAATTTTGCAAGTGCCGCGTTACGCCTGGTTCACTCTGCGCCTGCATAGCATGGCGATGGAAGGAACTATGTAGTCTGTGACGCAACTGCCACATGTCTGAAGCCACCTGGAAAACCCAGCGGGCTAAAACACGACTAACAGAAGAGGAGAAAATGCCAACGCTGTTCGTGGCGTTTGTGGCTAGCAAGAAAGAATGCATGTGGTGATGTTCCAGCGCCTTACGCGCAGCCCGTGTGCGTTAGCCCTCGACTCCTTCGTCTGGTGCATGAACCACATTGACGTGTCAACGGGCGTTGCCTGGTATATATTGTAAGGAGCGTGGACAACGCACACTGCGAACTGGAGGGAACGAATCATAGTCAGGGGTTGGGAAAAGTTGAGGTTGCTGTCAGACTTTGCTGTTTCGGTGGTGAGGAAGCTTCACTTTTTGTTTTGGTGGTTTTGCTTGTCCTTGGGCGTGTCCTGGAGGCTGATGTGCGGCAGCATGGCGCGGTCCGGTGAAGTGGGTGAGGGACTACAGATCAGGGCTTGGGAATGATAAGATGTGCAAGGGATAGGTCCTTTGTTCATTCTTGATGCTCATGATGGACAGCTTCAAGTTGTTGGGAAGACAGCCGGAAGTACAACCCAGGTCAGGGATCGAGATACATTAGCGAGCATGATAGCCCCGAGGTGCAGCAGCAGCTTTACTCGAAGCTTGCCGGAGCGGTGCCTTGTGCGAGCAGGTGAGTGGGGCAGTTCGTGTACTGTTGCGACGACGGAGTACCTTCCCGCAAGTACCATGAGGTGCAGTAGCTGCCCTCGTCTACGCGTCGACTAATGTACGCAGGCCCAAATGAGGGGTTTTGGCTATATGGTGATGTGAAAATTGATGAGGGGCGGCGGCTGAGGCAGGGAAAAGCAGAGACAGCAGGAGCAGGAATTTAATATGGCGGTTCCCAAGGATCGGAGAGGCAGCGGGTGGTGGTTGAGCGTGCCAGCTGCGACGGTGAGATGGGTGTGACTCTCACCGCAGGTCTGCTAGAGTGGCTGCCACAGACTCGCAGCGGCCAATGGGTAGGGGATCGGTGCTATGTCACGGCGGGACCCAGGGCGGCGTCGCGCCTGATTTGACAGGCAGAGGACCAGATTCGGGATTTTGGTGCTGCGGCCGCTGCAGGCAGAGGGCCTTTTCTGTCCAATGTGGTGTTGGCGCTTGACCGCCAGCTGTACAGCAGATACATGGCTACCATAGGGGGGCGCTGCAAAAATTTACTTCTCCTTTGCATTATTTGATTCTTCCCCGTCTGCTGTCTTCCACCTGGGACCGAAGGCTTAGGCGTGTGTGAGGTGCCGACAGTCGCCTCTGGAATTGTGATTTGGCGCCTTTGCCTGGGATACGCTAAGGCGGTGTTCAACCGTTCACCCGCCTGCGCGCTGTCATTGGCTCCGCGCCCCCAGCCTCAGTCGCCTTCATCCCATGTTGCTTGGGACGACTCATCATCGCACATTGCATCGCGTCGCCTCTAGCACACCACCGCCAGCCTCCTCGTCGCCGCCCTGCTCCTGACCAGACCCCCGCCGAGCCTCACCAGCGACATCCGCGTGCATTGCCCTGCGGCCCGTTTGCTCATTTGGGCGCATGTCGCTTGGGCGTCAACAATAGACGACCGCGGTATTTTCGTCATTGGCACGGAGATTGTCGTGCAGATTCTGCAGCCCTCGAATCTGCAGCGAGCAGGTGGCGTGGCACGGAGCATCACGTAGATCCATGGCCGCAGACAGCCACAGTTACACAGGACCGCGACACAGCATGCAGTCGGCGCCAAATCGATAGCACCAATCCAGTCGACCCGTATCGAACCACCCCGACCAGGAACCTCCCCGCAGCGCGCCCGCCCGCCAACGTCACGCCCGAAGGCTGGCAGAGGGTGATAAGAGATGCCGCTGCTATCGGCCGACAATGGCGACTCGAGCAGGAGTCGCAGCCGCCAGCGCGCGCGCACCGAAGTGGGTGAGCATAGGAGCATGTGGGACCGCCTCAACTTCCAGAAGATCGGCTCCTGGCTGAAGAAGGACGAGCACACGCCGCCGCCCTCGCCCACCAAGCCCAGGATGTCCGAGAGCGTGACCAAGGAGAGCAAAGAGAACAAGGACAGCAAGGAGATCACGAGGCCTCATTCGAGCGGCGGACTGCTGGGGCGGAGAGGCAGCAGAAAAGTGATCCCAGGTCTGCCGAGGCCCCTGACCTTCAAGCGAATGCAGAGCGAGAAGAGAGACAAGCTGCTCGAGGTGCCCGAGACGGAACATCGAAGAGCTGTCTCGGAAGACCGCAAGAGCTCCGTGCCCTCGAAGCGAAACCCCTCGCCCCCTCCCATGTCTGTGCCGTCCATGTCCGCTCCAGACGTGCTGAGTCCGCACGAGAGTCACAGCGAGAAGGAGAAGGCGTCATTGCCAGAAATGGAGTCATTTCCCAGTATAGAGCGCACCATTGGCGGCGGTCCCGACTCCAATATACCAGCAGGCGCACGCCAGGTCGACTATGGCATTGAAGAAACCGAAGACTACATGTCGGCCGGCGAAATGTCTACGATTGAGGGGCCCCCGCAACTCCCGCCAGTCGAAGTAGCAGATGCCTTTTCAGACCGCGGCTCGCATCACTCAGGCTCAGACATCGACGATGTACGGTTGCAGGAGGAGCTTGAAGCAAAGTGGATCCTCAACCTCAGCATGCACTTCCGCGACCTGTCGGACCGCGAGAAGTTCTTCGTCACCTTTGCCGAGGAGCCCACCAAATGGAGGCGAGTTACAGTATCATGCGACTACCGGCATCTCGAGGCCGACTCACTCGAGGCGGATCTCAAGACGATGCACTACCAACGCGACAAGAGCAAGCGCATTTACGAAGCCATCCGCGACTCCCTACCCGATATCCAGTTCTACGACACCGTTACAAACCTCAAGCTCGAAACTGCCGACGGTCGTCTCCATGTACACGTCACCGAGGATATCAACGAGGCTATCCCGTACCCGCCCACGTCAGCCATCGAACACCTCGACTGCAAGCGCTTCCGAGAGAGCGCCATCTCTTTCGACTCTCATATCTCAGGCTTCGTATACAAGGTCTCCGTCAACAACAATACGTACATTAAGAAGGAGATCCCGGGTCCAGACGCGGTCGAGGAGTTTTTATATGAGATCAACGCTCTTGTCAGCCTGCAAGAATCCAAGTCAGTCATCAGATTTGAAGGCGTCATAGTCGATGAGCAGAACGAGCTCATCAAAGGGCTACTCATTAGCTATGCCGAGCTGGGTGCGCTGGTGGACGTCATCTACGACTTCAAGCCCACAAGCCAATACAAACCCATGGGCCAACTCACCTGGGAACGCCGCGAGCGGTGGGCACGACAGATCGTCGAGGGTCTGTCCGAGATTCATGAAGCTGGATTTGTGCAAGGCGACTTCACCCTCTCAAACATTGTCATAGACAACGACGACAACGCCAAGATCATCGATATCAACCGTCGCGGTTGCCCTGTCGGCTGGGAATCACCTGAACTGGCTAGGCTGGTCGAAAGCGGACAGCGTGTAACAATATACATCGGCGTCAAGTCTGATCTCTTTCAACTGGGCATGGTACTGTGGGCGCTAGCCGAATTGCAAGACGAGCCGGAGCGCCAACAGCGACCACTAACTCGCACCCTCGATCGACCAAACACAGATGTACCGGTGTACTTCCGCGATATTATCAGAGCCCTGCTCAGTGACTCACCCCAAGGGAGACCGTCAGCGGCAAGCCTGCTCAAGAAATTCCCTGACGATATACTAGACCGGGACTTCAAGCCCAAGGCTGCCATAAGAAGCAGTGTTTCTACACATCGAAGCGACAAGGAGTACATCGACCCCAGGACAGCAGTCGACCTCGAGGATATATCCAAACACCGCCGCCATTCCAGACAGCAGTCGTCATTCGAAGAAATCAACATACCGCGCACAGAATACCCCGCATCCTCTGGCTCATACATCATTCCCAACAACCGCTCCGACCGTGGACGATCCCCTGGTCCCTTGAGCATCAGCGAGAGAAACAGACGAAGCGAATACTCGCCTTATCCTGGCCACCGGTCCGTCATGTCGCTCGACGACTCAGAGCTCGAGAATGAGCTTGCAAGCCTGCCAGCTAGTAGAGAAACGAGGTGGGAGCAGATCTACGTTGACGGTGATACCAAGCTTGTTCAGCGAGGGTGCGCCGACCTTGATGTCCATGACTTTGTCACGCAAGAGCCGAAAGACATATGTCTCACAAGTCCACCAAACGAGATGGAGAGTTCATTTCTTGGGGGCAGACCAGCCGATGACACTCCGTTGAGCGTGTCGTTTGTTGGTGGACTCCAGCCACACTCTATGCGAAGCAGCGCACAAGGATCGTCTGATCAGGATCATCGAGAGTTTGGTAACAAGGCCTCCTTTAGCACCCGCGTACATGAACTGGCACAGACACAGCCAGATCAAGGATACTTAGATTCAGATGCCTCGCCGGGCTACGAAGAAGGTCGAACATTCCAGATCCCCGCCTCTGGAGTGCTCACCAACCTGGAATACGACGTTGCCATGGACTCTTCCGCCTCCAATACTTCACCTCCGTCGCGCGTCAGCACCAGCTTCTCTGTCTTCGATCGTCCGGAACCTTCTCGCAGAGTTGGCACGGGCTTCTCAATAGCGCAAGGGTACCGTATGCCAATGCATCAAGATTCAGGCTTTGGAGAGCCCGAGCGGGTATCGTCTGAAAGCGAGCGGATACGCCACAGTCTTGACGAGAGTATCAAGGACCTGAACTTCACTAGCGAAGATGAGGCAAGGATCGACGAGCGACTCTGGGATGAGAAAGGAGCCCCCAAGTTTGGTGAGGGCGTACGTGCAGCCGAGCTGCAGATCAAGCCGGAGCCTATTCCTATATTCACCATCCCGGCATCCCCGCGCAAAGAGGACAAGCAGAAGCAGGCGCGCAAATCGATGCCACCTCCGCCAATACCGAGCGTTGGACCGGCAAACGTGCTGAGTGTTGAAGACGTCCAAGACAAAGCTCTGGAAGAGAAGAACTCAAACACCACCATTCGAGCGCCTAGTAGACGCAGTCCGTACGCAGGACCAAAAGCTGTCGACTCTATGGACATTGTTTCGACCGACACCAAACACACCTCCAAGAAACCACATACCATCAGTTCGTCATCCAAGGACAAGCTATCGAATAAGCGAGCCAAAGATCCCTCGTACGACGATTACCTATCACCAGCCGAAGACGACGATGACGATGACGACAAACAAGCATCAAACGATCTCTCCGACTACCTCACTCACTCCATTTTCTTTGACCAAACTATTGATTACACACGCGAGCATCAGAAGCAGAAGCAGAAGAAGACCACAGGTCACGGTTCGCAAGGACCAAAAGTTTGATATTGAGACCCTTCGTTAACCTTTTCTTTCTATTCCTTTCCACCAACATGCATTCGCTTTAAGCCTTGTCTTTATACCAAAGTCTTTAGTATTATTTTTAATCCTCATGTGTGTATTCGTCCCTTCTCAACTCCTTCCTTCCTTCTTTTCTTCTTCCCTTGTTTTGTTAGCGATTTCCCGGGTCATTGGTACATGAGCGTTTTCGTTACGGTCGGCGGGCGGGCGTTGTATATCATGATCTAGGCACTACCTCATGATGTACGATTGACTTTTCTTGGGATAGGCTGTGATGTCTCCATTTCAGGCGTTTGCTTTTGGCTGGATTGGGCAAGATTGGGGATACCAGGTCGATTCAGCATTTGGTAGCATGGGTATGGGCATTCTGGGAATATATTGCATTGTCCTCTTGAATCAGTCGTTTTGAATGTGAGAGTGTACTTTCGTTTGATCTCTGATGAGGGGTAAAACAGTCTCCACGAGTATCCTTTGGATCATGAGCTCATGTATCACAGGTGTGCATCTTTTCCCATCGCGAGTAGGCGGCAAGATAATGGATTCAATTCCTACTTGAACAATGAAATAAGCACAGACATCAATCAGTATCACGATGACAAATAAGATCCAGATATGTGCGAAGAGTACGAGAGAGAGATTCGCGCCTGCGGAACCCTACTAGCGGAAAAGAAAATACGGTAACCGATTCATCACGCCTTGACCCTGCCCACATTCCTAGCTGGGATGCCCACGACCTCAATCGGCTTCTTCAGTACCGGGCCCTGCTCATCATCCGAGACCTCCTCCTCAGATTCGTCATCCGAAGTAATGGCGTCAGAAATGCCAGCATCGGAGATTTCAGACTCCGAACCCCCATCCTCCGACGCGTCATCATCGTCTTCGGAGGAGTCGTGTTTCTCGCTCGCGATCTCGTCCTCATCGCTCGAGCTCACATCCGAATGTTCGTCCTCCGAACTTCCGAGCTCGGCAGCGTCGCTTTCGTCTTCGTGCTCCGTCTCAACCTCAACCTCACTCTCGCTCTCGTCCTTTTCTCCTGAACCGCCGCGCATCTCCACCCCGTTCTTCACCTTATGCTCTTGCTTGGTTCTGTCTTCATGCTCATCCTCTGACGATGACAGCTCTTCCAGCTCCTCCACGTACATCTTTCCTCCACCCCGCAATCCTGGTCCTTCATTTTCCCGAGATTGTGTCGAGCTCGCGGAGTCCCTTTCCTTCTTCTTGTCCGAAGATGAAGACTTACGACTGATCTTGCTGAATGCACGGGATGCGACAGATGGCTTTCGTTCAGGTTTTTCACGGCCGCGGGCCGACTGCTGACTGCTTTGGCTATCCACAGAAGCACGATTCTTTGCGCTAGCTTTACTGTCGCTGCGTTTGGGATAATTTGTACCTGAGCTGTTTCTGCTCTCATTGCTGGAGGCGTTCGATCTTCGCTGTACTTGCGAGAATGACACTCGACTGTCGTTGCTTGACGCAGCTGATGATCTCTGCGCTGTCGCAAAGGGGTCTTGGGGGTCGTTGTCAGAGGCAAACGGGTTCTCCAGTGTGTCTTCAGGCGCGGCCCTACGTTTGTAGTCGGCAGGCCTCGAGGTGTAGTTTCCTTCGCCATCGTTTAATGAAATGTGATCGGGAGAGTACATTGACGAAACAGATTTCTTGATGGAGCCGTGCGACCGTCTTGCTGCGTTGTCAGAGAAAGGGTCGACATGGGCTCCCTCGGCAATTGACGGCATGGTCGCGTTGAAGTCTGGCCTTGCCTGATCATTCATACTCATGCTCCTAGAGCTTCCTTTACTGTTGCTACTGGTATTTTCGTCCGTGTTGGGGTTGTCGATACCATCGGAAGCGTCGTTCGCGAAGGTATACGCTCGCTTGGGAGTTCGTGTAAGCAACGTTTCACGACTCTTGCGCTCACGCTTCGACTTGGAGGAAGAGTCGGATCTCCGGCGAGTGCGCGGTCTTTGAGAGTCAGAGGGCCTCTTATTGTCTAGATCAATATCTTCGTCATCGGAAACTTGTGCCAACGAGCGGGCTTTTTCCTCATCTTCCTGTCGCTGCTTCTCTTCAGCTAGTCTCTGTTGTTCAGCTGCGCGCTGCTTTTGTTCGTCTACCAGCCTTTGCTCCTCTGCTAGACGATCAGCTTCCTCTTGCTTCTGCCTTTCCACCATTTGCTTCTTCCTTTCCGCCATCTGGCGGCGCGCCTCTGCAGCTCGATCTAGCGGTTCAGTCGGCTTGATCGCTCCTGTGCCAATGCTTTGTTTGCGCTTAATGTATGATTGGGGGCGTTCGATATTCGCGTTGTTAGCGTCGACAACAGTAGCCATGCTGTCAGACGACTCGCGTTTGTTTGAGCGTGGTGTGAATGGCAGCGTGGGGCGATTGGGTTTTGCCCATTCTCTGGTGCTACTATCAATGTCGACGTCTGTCATGGTGTCGCGTTCAAACTCTGAAGGATCTCGGAGTACTTCGGGTATTGGCGCCTTACGCCGTGACGGTTCTAACTCGCCCTTCTCAATCTTGTCCCAGATTTCCGACGCTGCCGTTTGATCTGAGTCATATGCGGTACTCGCAGGCTCTACCTTCGGCCTTTTGGTCACCGTGCGCACAGGCTTTGGAGAGAGAAGCTCAGGTTGCTGTACCTCAGTGGATAGAAAGACTCGCCCAGGAGGTCTGACAAGCCCGTCACCTCCTGTGTACTCAATCTCCGGAGTATGCGGCAGTGGTTTCGCGGCCAGCGCGACCTGTGTAGGAACTACACCCTGGGAGCCGTACCACTGACCGCTGTGATATTGTTTATGCGGGACTTCGAGATCATGAAGTTCAATGGGCCGCTGTTGCGAGAGACCGGCGATTTCGATATGGCGGCTGCGCTCCACATCGTGGACTGCATAGCGCACGCGCCTGTATGCCCTGTAGATGTAGAATGTACCGAGCGATGCCACGACGATCACAAAACTGACGATGATTGCTGGAAGTACCGCTAATGCCATGGTCTTCGAGAGAAGTAGTCAGGGGATATGGATAGTTGAAGTAAATGCTTGAGAGTATGAAACGGGTGGTAATTCTTCGCTGCACTTTTGCTGGAGTGCGTACGAAGAGGTTTTTGCAAATCATGTTGCGGAAAAGATGTAGATATTGCTCTTCATGAACTGCCTGTGATCAGTCTCTGGAATTCCATTGCTTCAACAGCCATGACCATTTACTCCGTGAACTGTGCGAGCACTTCAAGTGTGCGCTGCGAAGTGCAGTTCGACATCTTCACATAAATCGACCAAATCCTAGATATCGATCCTAATTGACGATGTTGTCATTCTCCAAAGTAATCACTCACACAGTTGCGGAGACGTCAGGAGTTGTAAGAGTATGTGTATTTGTTTGTATTATTTTCTTATATTAACACGCATACAGAGCTGCGTTATGAGCATCGCCTCTACACGAGTAAGGTCTAAATGCTCCTCTCATGAACGAAGTTCTAGTTGCAAGTGCCGGATCCGCTCTGGCATCCAGAACCACAGTGGCCTGAAGTAGATCCGCACCATCCATACTGCGAGCAGCAGTTACCGAATGTTGAACCAGCGCAAGTAGCACCACCCTGAGTTCCGCAAGTGCCATCAGTAGAGACCTTCTTGGCCGGAGCGGGGGTAGTTGAGCCGCCACCGCTGCCACCAGTGCCAGTGCAGGTTCCGAAGGCAGAGTTGCAGCCGGCGCTGCAGTGATCAGTGGATGATCCGCACCATCCGTATTGAGAGCAGCAGTTGCCAAAGGTAGATCCAGCACACGTTCCTTTGCCTGAGCCGCAAGATCCGTCAGTGGAAACAGCAGTACCACTGCCGCCGCCGCCACCACCGGTGGCAGGAGGGGTAGTAGAGCCGCCGGAAGTGGCAGTACGGTACCAGTTCGCCTCGGGCTCACCCATGCACTCGCCCATGGTGACACCGCGGTAGCCCTTTGACTTGAGGTACTCGAGCATGTAGCCAGTAAGGTTGAGGGCAGTCTGCTCATGGATGTCGTGGGCGATAGCGAGGCGGTGACCTGAGGCGGGACCACCAACGGTTGTGTCGATCTTGTTCTTGAAGTTATTCTTGGCAACCTGGATGTTAGATAGTTGGTTGTAGTCATCCGTGTCCAAGTCGAAGTAGCTGACTACGTATCCCAAGTTCTTCATCACTGCTTGGCAAGCGTCGTTGCAAGACGAGTAAGGAGGACGCATGTATGTGGGGTACTTTCCGATAATGTTGCGGATAGCCATTTCGTTCTTAACCATCTGGTCGTAGCGCTGCGCATCAGTGATTTGGCTGAGATCCTGGTGAGACCATGTGTGGGATGCGACTTGGTGACCTTCGGCAACCATACGCTTGATCACGTTGGACCACTGCGCTGTGCTGTCGATTGCGCCCTTTCCGAGGTTGATTCCCGTGACGAAGAACGTGGCCTTGAAGCCATATGTGGCGAACTGGTCGAGGACGCGGTCGGTGTAGATGTATGGACTGAATTCTGATTAGTCGTGCTCTCAACATGTGGGATTGTGAAGGAGCCTACCCATCATCATAGGTGATGGCGACAGTGCCAGCCTTCTTGCAGGCGTAGACACCACCACCTCCGTATGCGACGCTGCCCCTCTGAGGACGGGGGTCGTTGCGTGTGCTGGCCCCACCAGGCGTCTTGTTGGCGTCGCAAGCCGGGCCAAAGTCAATCAAGCAGTCAGGAGCTTGACAATGATCTTTAGTCGTTCCGCAGTATCCCTAGAGCAAGTCAGCTATTGTAACAGTTCAACGTCTAAGATCAACATACGGCACCTGAGCAGCAGTAGCCCGCAGCGCACTTGGCGTTAGCGAAGCTGGGTCCGCAACGGCCGTTCTGACCACCTTGGCGGGTTTCCAGCATGCCATCCCTTGGCTGAGCGGGGTGTCGAAGCACACGAGCAGCGACAGGAGGTTTAAAGTCGGCTTGCAAGTCTCTCGGTAGACCAAACATCTTGGGTGCCCCTGGGACTCCACCATGAGCAGCCACAAGAGGCGCCACAACACCGACGGTAAGGAACTCGGAGAAGCGCATCTTTCCAAAAAAAAATTAGATAATTAACAACAAGACCAAAGTCAAAGTCTTTAAAGCGAGTGACAGCTGCCAAAGGAAAAGATTGGCAAAGTGAGAGACTGATAAAGGCCGGTGTAGGGACGGGGCGCAATAAAATAAAACAACAGCAGCAGCAATATACTTATAAATGCCAACCCCATGCACACATCTCGACGCATCGATAGAAAAAGACCGGAGAGCATGACGTTTCTGGCAACTAATGAGCGTGCGAGCTAGGTATCGCAGATCAAACATCGCGCATTATAGCCAAGAGGCGCTCGCGCCGGCACACCTCAGAACGAATACGAAGGAGACGGCGGGCGTGGCATTCGGGATGTTGGGGGAGATTCCCACATGGGCCGCGCCCAGAGCATGCCTACCGTACTTTGGCGTACGATTGGGATAACAGTGCTGCAGGCAAACCCCAACAACGCATCGCTACCAGTGTTAGCACTGCCGGACCATCGAATTGCCGCCGCTGTCATGCTGTCATTCATGTAAGGACCGGGTGTAGGAGGGCTCCCAGCGCGATAAGAACGGCGATAAAGAAGCAATTCTCAGCTGTGCGACGGCGCACCTTGGCTTCAACAAGCTGACTGTTCGGGCGAGGGAGTTAGGGGGGAAAGTCGGGTACAGAAGTTTGCCAAGATTCGGGAGGATGCAGCGGCGGAACCAAGACTTGCCCAGGCGCATCTAGCGACGCTGGGCTGTTCTAAAAACAGAGCTGCATGCATGGCGTCGACTCGCGAGTGCCTTCTGAATGCGGCAATACTTAGTTGCTATTGACTTTTGACGCTGAAGTTTTTCGCATCTTTGCGCTTTTGAGTTTCGGAAATTTTGCGCATGTGGGAGGAATCTGGGGAAGAGATGATGTAATGTGGTAGTCGGATCGGGGCTCCGCCACGCTATCGGATGAGGTAAGCGCACTGGCACAGGCGGATCGTGAGATCTGTCTCACTGGTCTAGCCCTAGTGTAGGCTGACAGAATTCATGCCCTCTGACCGTATCTTCAAGATTAGCTCGAGTGATTTTGCACGTCTGCCTCAGTGTCAATACCCTACTCTCGTATTGCTACTTGGCTTTCCCCGCTCTACCTCTTCCCCGTCCACTCCCTCTGCCTTTGCCACTCACGCGTCCTCGTGTCGCAGCCGTCTTCTTTCTTGGCGAATTCCGCTCAGTCATATCCGTCATATCCGTCTCACCATCGCTTCCTTCGGCAAAGAAGTGGCTCTTGACTTGTGCGTCACTTTTCCTGGCTGCCTTACGCCTCGGCGCTGAACGTGTAGATGGCGGTGGTGTTGGTGGGTCGGAAGGAGCGCCAGAGGGTGTGTCGTTGTCAGACCCTGATTCTATGACCGTAGACTTACGTTTTCGCGTGGACGCTGTCATGAGTTTGGCTCCGCGACCACGTGGACGACCACGACCACGAGTTGAAGATGTGGCGTTCGACTTGCGACGGGTAGATTTTGGTTGAGGCATATCCTCGTCGTCTTCTTCGTCGTTGTTTTCGTCTTCTGGAGGTTCAGGCGCGTCCATATCCTCGTCCGCATCTTCATCAGGATGCTCGCTGAATTCGCTGGGCGGCTGCTGAAGCGCCTGCGTGAGGGAGATCGGTGTGCGATATGTACTTTCCGCCACGGGCGCGCGTGACACATCTTTCTTTTCGCCGTGGTCAATGGTTAGATCCCCATGCTCAGGATCGTCTTGACTTGCTGGTAGAAAACCACCAGCCATGTCATCATCATGGTGTGTACTCTGGTGCGTCCGTTCAGGTACGAAGCCACCGCCAGAATCAGCGCCATCGCCGCGCATGAAGCCGCCCTCGAAATCGGTGTGGTTCTGAAACACTTCCCATTGCGACTTCTTCTCCCCACCATCTCCTTCGGGTGATACCGCGTTTTCCTTCACTGGCAATTCGACATCCTCACCGTACTCTTCTCGCATTCTTTCCACGATTCTCAGTCCACTCGCAAATTTTCTCCAAAGTCCCAAAAGGAACTTCTCCCTCTTTTCTCTCTCTTTTCTCTGTTTTTCCGCCTCTTCAACTTCCCAAGCATCGATGAGCATATCCTCGTGCTCCTGTGCAATCACAACACCGGTTATGACAGGCACAGCGCGTTGCTTCCCGAACTCGAACCCGGTACACGCTTCCGCGTGGTCTATGTTAAGTTTGCGACATATGCGCGCCGTACCCCTGAGTGGAACGTGAACAGCGCCTTTCGGCACCATCGTGGGCACATAAACGTCAATGTTTCCGTATGAGTTACGTGGGATTTTACCGTCAACGATAGGATCAGGAATGATCCAGTCCGTCTGCGCTTTAGAGAAGAGACCTTGTTTCACTTTCTCGCCTTCAAGACGTTCCTGCTCTTCCATCTCGCGTTTACGTGTCACCGTAACAGCCCGCCTAGGTACGAGCTTGAGGGGCTGTTCACCTTCCCGTACCTCTCGGCCTTCTTTGTGCCAGGATTCTTGGGTCTTGCAGTTTACAACGTCCTTGCGCAGATATACCGGCTCGGTTTTCTCGTTGCCGCTTGTGCCGAAGGTGAAATGTCGAACGATCTTGGCGCCGGGTATAAGTGCCTCCTCGCGACGCAGGTGGCGCTCGAGCACGTATTCAGTGGAGTTCTTATAGCCCTGTAGCGTCTCCTTTCCGCCTTCGTGCATTTCCTTCTTCTTTTCTGGTTGTACCAAGACAAGGTCACCTTCGTCTTCAACTTCATCCCATGGCTGACGCTTGTCGTGAGGTCGTGCATAGGGCCGCATTTGCGACTTCACCCAGTCCCACTCTTCCCACCGTTTGACTTTGCCGCGTTTGTTGTGTATGGGTATCTTCTCAACAGGCATGCGGACACCCCTTGTCCGACCAGGCCACTTGGGTACATATCTTACAGTGACATCCTTTGCTGTGCCGTCAGAAGAGAAGGCGATGAAGTAGGCTGATACCTGCCTCGCCCTGTCGGCCGTTCCACCGCGAGCGTAGAACTCGGAGAACTTGTCTAAAGACGCCGCACTCGCAATTATCGCCTTGGGAAGCGGCGAAACTGCTATAGGTGTGTGGGTGAGATGAGAGATGGCCTCTGCCCAGTAGGTCGGAAATGGCAGTTCATCGCGGGGGTTGCGGGGCTTTCGCGCTTTCTTAGTAGGCCGCTCATCTTCTGATCCCGAAGAAATAGATATGACACTGCTCAGGTCGCTGCTATCGTCCGGGTCAACTTCGGCCGTTTTGCCACCCTTGTTTGTACCGCCGAGAGGTTTCGCTCTACCGTTCGTGGCTGCTGATTTCGAAGGAGTGTTGCTGTCGGCAAGCTTCGCATCCTTCAATTTCTCCAGATTCTTAGGCGTTCCTTCTTCGCCCTGATTCCAGCCATAACCAATTGGCTGTAGACTGACTACCATGCGGGCCTCTATGCCGAGCCCTCGTACTAAAGCGGTGAACAGTTGCTCTCCCAAGTCCCTGCTCCCCTCACATTTACGAGCTCTGTCGCGAAATGCTTCTAAGTTCTCCACTCGCTCGCCAAAAGTATCGGGATGATCGGGGTCCTCCCTCCAGGTATTGATCTCGGCTTCTAGCGTCGATGGCGAGAGGTAGCCGCGTTTGCGTAGGCTCGGAGTTGTGACTTGGAACTTGGACTTCCAATACGCACAGAGATACTTGAGGAGGCGAAGCAGAGGGTCCCCAGCTGACATGTTTGGGGCTTTCGGCTCGAGTGGTTCAGATGTCGCGTTCCAATCGCGACCTTTCTTGGCGCCTTTGACGTCGCCCTTGCCCTTGTCCTTGCCTACGGGAGCTTTCTTCTTGTCTTCGCGAGCAGATGATCGCTTCTGCGGGCTTTCGTATACTTTGACGCCGTTATTTCCGCTGTTCTTCCATGTACCCTTCTTGTCTTTCGTCACCTGCTTGGGTGGAGGACTCGGCGCCCTCTGCACAACGACAAGGCTAGGGCCGTCTGTGATTCCGGCGTTATCCCAGTATCTCTCCAGTTCGCGCCAGCAGCCGGCCGACATGCCTTCCACTAGTATCTTCTGCACTTCCTTGTCTTGTATCCAAGCGTTTCTTATGAGATTGTGGTACATCAGGCACTGTACGTGCATACAATGTGTGACATTTCGTATTTGCCGCTGGATCTTGGATGCGCCCTTTTGTCCTTCCGATTTCGAGTCGAAGGCGGTCTTTGGCGCGGCGGACAGGGTGAGGGCGATGTCGCCAGTGATGACGGGCGCAGGACCATGGTCTGGTTTATTGTTATTCTGCGCACCAAGCGCGTCTACCCAATCGTCGGCTTCGCTCTCGTCGCTATCACCACCAGTTGTCGTCCTTCCCTTGCCTTGACCCTTGTTTGCGCCGTTCAGCGGAACATCTTCGAAATCATCTTCGCTGCTCTCCGGTTCTGACAACTCGCTGTCGTCATCTTCTTGTTCCAACAGGGCTTTGGTCTCGGCCAGCGTGAGCTTGGCCTTTGGCGGTGCTTCGAGGGTTTCGAAGACGGACTCCTTGCCTTTGCGAGTGGGTGCAGTAGCTTTGCGAGCGCGCGCACGCTTCGGTGGCGGTTCTGTTTGCGGTGAAGCGGATGGCGAGCGCTTTCGGGAGAGGATGGGCGGCATTCTGATGCCTGGTTGTCGTTAACGCGATCGTGACATAGGGACAGGCGTGGTGCGACTTGTTTGTGAAGGTTGAGGCTAGATGGCTGGAATGATGACGCACTTTCCCCTGTTGGAATTCCGATCTGGCGGGACGATCTCGTGCAAGGACCCACAGTCGCGTGGCGCCTTTTCGCGCGGTCACGAGCGTCTCACGTCACATCAGGCACATTGTCCAAAGTCCCTGCATTGACATTCTACTACTCCAGCCCCGAGCCAATTTATCCCGTGCATCATAATTGCTTATTTGCTAGCCCCAATCAAGACCGGTCTAGCCTACGAGTCTCGTGGAAGCCAATAACTCTTCTCAGACCTTCTTCCAAAGTATCTCTATCCATTGAGAAAAGAAAGCGGAAATTGCCTGGCTTTTCATCATGATATGCGTGGCCGGCCGACATCTCTACGCCGTGATCATACAGCGCCTGTCTCAGTTCATCCTCACTCTGCCACGTCGCGCTCCGTAAACACGCCGAGAGATCGATCCAGAGGAAAAACCCAGCGTTACTAGGCCACATGGTTCTGTCAGTGGTGCCTCCTCCGATGCAACAACTCGAAAACGCTGGGATGTACTTACGCTTGCTTGTTATAGCGAATCCCAGCTTTGTCAAGTTCTTCGGTGACACGCTCTTGGTGTTCACTCAGCACCCTTGCACTCTCGGCTAGAAATTGGTCGTGCCATTCGTCGTCCTCAAGTATGGTAGTGGCTATAGCGTCTGTCACTGGCGATGCGCCGTGGAAACGTCTGCCAAGTAGACGAATTAGCCTTCTTAGCTGTACATGGGTGCTCAAGCAGACGTACGCTAGAGATTGCACAGCTTGACCAAGTTCTTCATTTCGGGTGACCAGACATCCTAGTCTCAGACCAGCAGCGGCGAAGTCCTATCAACGCATCAGTTACAACAACCATTTCTCGCACAAAAGTGGTATGACCTTCGATATTCCGTACATTACATGGACAAGCTCATCATCAATGATGCCGGTCATGTTTACAGAGAGTACTGATGTAAAGCCTGGATGAGACTCATCCGTTCGATACACTGACTGAGCATAGATTTCATCGCTGATGAGATGTATCTTATGCTTTGCACAGAAGCGTAGTATGGCCTCGAGAGCTTTGTGAGTATAGCACTGCCCTGGAAAGATGAGTCAGTTCGACGGTCCTTTACGAGGGTGCATGGTACGCGCCAAGAGGATTGTGCGGGTTGGAAATGACAAGTGCCTTCACGTCAATTCCGTTTCGCCCCGCTTCTTCAAGGGCGCGCTCATAACATTCGACCGCTCCGGTAATGAACTGATCCACGCCATGGAATGGGGTGTAAACCAATTTGCAGCTGTCCTAAGTTCAGTGGCTGCTGAACGCATTTATTGACACGTCGAGACTCACTTCGACATGCTTCGCATATCTGGGTTGAAAGAGCCATATATCGGCATGCCAAGGAGCAAACCTTCATTCTCTCCATCGGTCAGACATAGTGACAAGATGTCATTCAATGCCGTCACACCGCTGACAAAGGACACTTCATCCATCGCCACAACGGATGCGGGCAAGAAGCGCTTATTGATGAAAGTAGCCATTGCTTGTCGTAAGCGTTTAGAGCCGAACGGGCCGTCATGATAGGTCAAGGTGTCGAGTTCAAATGAAGGAACGCACTACACAATATGTTAAGTGAGTCCCTCTTGTTCAAGTGCAAAGACCAACCTTGGTCTTTACGTAGTCAAGCACTTTTTCGCGCATGAGAAACTATTCGGTACATTAGCTCTAATACTCAAAGTATGACAACCATGATGTTCGACTCTTGCTTACGTTTTCCGCATTTCTAAAGGACACTAGACCTGCTGGATGCTTGGTTTTGTCGTAGGGGAGGCCACGATCTTTCGTGTAGCTTGCAGCCAGATCTAAAGCCGCATATTTGCGGCCACGTATAGAAAGCATATTCTTGTAAGGGTGAGTCTCAGGTGTCTATGCGCCTGATCGCGAGAGGCGTCGGTTCATGAAGCAATGGCGCATCTGAAGCTCTGATTCGCAATGCGGGGCAGCTGTCGCATGCATGCCAGCTTTACTTGTGAGCTACTCAACAAGGTACCTACCAAAGTGGTCAAGTGCATGATAGGCTGTGAGTCATATAAAAGGCGCAGCAGGCGGGCATGGTAGCACCGAGTTACAATAGGATGCTCTTTGGACGAGCCTTGCTTACGGATATTGTCTCGACTGCTGCCTGGCCGCCTTGAACATCGTGGAACGCCTCAACGAACGATTGGACATGAGATGTGCGCGAAGCATGCAGTATCCGCTGCCAGTTTCCAAAAGGGATAAACGCCAGATGAGACTCATCAACCTGCGATATGAATAGTACCAACACGAGCTGCAGTGGTTGCCTTGTTGCGTTGACGACGTGTGGCGTGTTGTGCTGAGGGCTGACTTGGGAGGTGTCGCGCCGTTATATATCGAGTGCGCATCCTCAGCCTCAGGGTATCCATCTGAACCTTCTTGAGATGTTATCACATTTTGTGATGATGTTCAACGTCTTTCATATTTACGAGGGCGCACTTGGTTGCCGCCTGCCTCTACGAGAGCCATTAAGCGACAAGACCAACAAGAAGATACTAGCACTTGCCGAGCTAGAAGAAACGAAACGATGCGGGAAAGGAGGTGGAAGATGCGGGTGAACATGGGGCAAGAGCTGTGAGTTTCGCGCGTTCCTTCGCGATGACGCACTTGCACGTGACGGAACTCGACGGAAGGTCTGCGGTAAACCTTAGCTTCAGGCGTCTGTTCCTATTGATTCACAGCGTTAAACTCTCGATAAATCGACAGATAGTCACACATCCCGCGGTCGACAACGTTTCGATAACTTGCACAGTACCAAAGTCACGAGTGTAGGGAGTTGAGCCGGGCACAACCCCTCACCAAGTCTCAAATTGGTATGGCGCAGGTACCCCGTCGGATTGATCGCTGCACGGCGCCGTCGCTCGTCCCTTCGTCACAACCACATTTGCACGTCGCATCGCATCAAGAGTGCACTTTCATCGCTGCTAACCCAACAACCTGACCAAATCGCCGCCAAAGACGCAGCGAAACCGCCAGAATGCTGCTCGACACCTACATCATCAACATAGCCACACCTGCCCGTGACCTGTGGCTCCTCAGGCAGCCGGCCTCCCTCCCCAGTCCTCTGCCCTTAGCATGCATCGGCTGCGATTGACCTTACGCCCTCTTCTCTACTTTTTTTTTCACTTGCATTGCTACTCTTCACCATAGTGTACCAACCTTGTTACAGTCTGATCTTGCATACTGTTGACGTTCTCACACTCTAGTTCCGTCGTTCTCGTCGGTCCCACATCTTCCTGTCCTTAGGCATCCAGATACACACCGGAGCATGTACCCGCTGCTGCTTTTCACAGTAATTATTACTGTCCTCTCCGGTCCGGTGGAAGCGTCAAACCCGTTTGCAGACCTCATCGTGTCTGACACCCCCATGGACGGAACCTATTCCGACATCGACGGCGTGCTGTGCCAGCTTTGCTGCCTGCCCTTGTACCAATGCTTTCACGAGCACATGGTAGGATCCTGAGTCCCTTCTCTATGGAATATGCTAACGTTACCAGTCACAAATCCAATATGACGCAGCGAACCCTTTCTACGTCGACCCCAGTGTCTTGCACATGCCGCCGCTCGGCTTCGATCGGACGCAACCAGACCTAGCACCAATCTACGACTTTGTCAACGGAGGACAGTCGTTGCTCCGAGAGCACGTACGTGTCATGGATGCGAACGAGACGACGGTACAGCCAGCCACCGTGCAAGCGCATGTTGAGGATACCTATAACCCTGGCGATCGCTTGGCGACACGACGCAATCGGAAGGGAAGCACTAAGCGGCAACCACCTCGCCCGGGTGGTTTCCATTGCGACGAGGACGGCTGCAGTAAAACTTTCAACCGTCAGTGTGATTTGAAGTAAGTCCTACCTGGATCAAGCGTACTCGATCGTCGGCTTACCGTCATAGTCGCCATCAGAAGAAACATTCGACCGATAAGCCTCACGTGTGCTCAAAATGTCCCATGAGCTTCGACTATCCGAAAGATTTGCGGAGGCATCTACCACAGCATAACGACTCTTCTTTGGCAACGAACAAATACCTCTGCCCACATCCCGGCTGTGGTAACCTTGACGGCTTTTCTCGCAGGGACAACCTCCTGCGACACCAACGAAGGCAGCACCCTGCACGTTAGGTATTGCATCGCTACAACAGTCCTCATGATCATCCATTCTTATTCTATATCTATTGTATCACCACAAAACTGGGTTTAAAGGGGTACTGGCGTTTGTATACATATTCCCTTGGCTGTTGGCAATACCCTTCCCCTGATTTCATAGCAAGCGCTGCTCATGACTCCTGTGGCCACGTGCTTTACTTCATCATCACTCAAACGTTACGCGTTTCTTTCTCTGTTTAACACAAAAATGCTGGTATATACGCATATCTCGATGGTATCTGTTATATGATCAGTCTCTATTTCGCGGTGGGAAAGGGAGCTGGTACACTACAATAGACATCTGCTTCATATCCTAGTCGCTTGGTATGTTTGCTTGATAACTTGTATCCCCGTGACTTGTTTGAGAGAGTGAAGTGTATGAAGGTCAAGAAGACGCCGATGTGCTACTCTAACCCCAAAACTCTATAATGCATGGTCTACTGACCAAAGACCAGGCATGAATGCATGAGACATTGTCCATAGTTTGTAGGTCTAGGTACTTCTCTGCAGCACTGCGCCACTAGATATTCTGTGCGCCCGATCTATCCGGAAACTCAATCTGCTTCAACAAATCTTGTGCCGCCGCTCGAATGCCGTCTTGGCTCACAAAGTGCATGTCCGGCAACACCTCCCACTTCGCGCCCCACACTAGGAAAGAAGGGAGCGGATATTCGATCTTGATCCACTCTACTTCCTCTCCTCCCGTTACCAAACATCCACGAACCCGCACTGGCGCGAGCTCGCCTTCGCCCGGCGACCACGAATGATGAATAGGGAACAGCGCATGGAGGTTGTATCCGCCCGTTCCCGTCGGATTGCCTGCGCGAACTAAATTCAGTGTACGCAAGAACCCTACTGCGTCGCGAAAGATACCAAGCTGCTCGTTCTCGGGCGAGAACATGGAGGGCGTGATGGGTGGACGGCGTTGGCAGAAAATCGCGGTGATGTAGTTACGCAGCGGTGATCCAGCAGGTGTATTCTCATACACCCATCTGACCGTGCCTAGACGACAAATGAAGTACTTCGGTTGCATCAGCGCCATACCCAATCTCAGCACCGTGTTTTGAGTCCTCCAGATTCCGAGTTCGCCGGCCAATATCTGAGACGGGTGTAACAAGTCAGTGAACGTCTCATACACCGTTCGTACATGAACATATCCTACCCATAGTTTCATCAGGTCTAACAATTTCCCGTCGGTTGTGTAGTCAGGGGGTTGGCGCTCGTATAGCCACTTGAAGAGGGTTCGGAAGGTATCAGATTCGGCGTTTGGGAGCAAGATGTCGCTTAGTATGATGCGGGGCAGGCCGTTGGGCATAGTGAATAGAGGGGAGACTTTTGAGAGGAGCGAGTGGTGTATGTCGAATCGCGTTGGATTGGCCTTGGGACCGACAACGAAGGTTATGGGTACGCCGACGCCTTGGTAGGCCGTATAGGGGGAGGTCAGGGCCATTTTTCGAACAATAAGGATAAGTAGTACTTTTGAATTGACCGTTTTCGCGTTGTGTAGTAGTCAGATGTATTTGAATATTCTGAATGGATGCTCATGGTTTATCGAAGAGCTATTTGCGAACGGGATAAGTGGATTGATACGATTTGGGATAAGGCAACAGCTGAACTGGATAGATAGTGAAAGATTGCCTCAGAACGTGATCGCAATCCACGCACGAAGCTTCCGCGCACGGTCATGCTCCATCCAAATCCTTTGTTGCTTCCACGAAAGCATGTTACCCAATAACAAATATCTCGTCCGGTCCAAGTCGAGCTGCTTCTTGCTCCTGCGACTTCATAAGGTGTGGAATAAATGTGACGCCGCAGAACTCAGCAGGACCTTCTCCTTGGAGCGCGCCGGTTTCGTGCTCGGGTTCTGGCCATCGTAGTATATGAAGAGGATCTTCGCCGTAGAAGACACAGACTTTGTCGCCGGGTTTGCATCCTGGCGTGGTGATACCGAAGCGGCCCCCGGTAGTACTGAAGAAAGAATGACCAGCCACACCATGCAATCTATTTGCCCAGAGACTCGCCCGCAATTGCCGCTCAGCTGGAAGTTCTCCCAAAAAACCGAAATCTCCATCTCTGAATGTATTCCATCCGTCCTTGTAAGCAATCGCTGCTTCTCTAGAGACTCTCATATCCATCAGTAGAGCCATCAGATACTCCGAAGGTACACTGTCGGTATCGTCTTCTGCGCGGTGAGCCGTTCGACGAGCCAGTTGGAGGCTACGGGTACAGACATCCACATGTGCTGCATGTACAGGATTGCTCATTTTGCGCGCTAACATATTTGCGCTCAATACGTGTTCGTAACACCCCCGCGGCTCTTGATTATCCACGACCTCTGATATTGTATCCAAAATATGGCCGCAAGTGTGCAGGTAATTAGTCTCCTTCCCAAACGAGATGAATTTGCGAGATACTAATGGGATCTCCAGCTGTCTCGGTTCACTAGATTGCTGCGCTTGAATCCCTTCTTCTATAACCTCCTGTAGAAGTTGTTCATATTGCTGTCCGCTTACACGATTGGCCCACGCTCCTGACATCAAGAGACCACACGCTGGAACACCATCCAAAGCTGGGCACCAAGACGGAGATGATTGCGGCCTTCCCTCAACTGTGGGCGGTATTCTTAGTAGACACAGCGTTTGCTCTGCGGCCATGATCGTCTTCGCGAACCGTATGTGTGTTTCCCAGAAACCAACCCGAGCGTTATCGCTGTAATCCACTTCTGGCTCCAATTTCGATCTGAGACCATGGTTCAACAATCCGGTGACTGCCCAGGCTCGATCCACCGGCTCCTTTACATGTCGGTTGCGGAGCGAATCGAGAAGATAGGGTATAATGTCGATCGGTACCACTCCGTTTGACAAAACATCCCTGCAACATCTTTTCAAGGTCAGGAGCTGGTTCATAAATCTCCCAAAGCCCTCAAAAATTTCGAGAAGCCGCCGCCATTGGTAAATATATGCCCCGGTCTTTCTAGACAACCCTTCACAGATGAATTCAAGAAACTCTTCAAATTTCAACCAAAGAGGTCCTAACAGCATGATAGGCTGTCTTGCAAGAACTGCCTCTTGGAAGGTCCATAGACGTTCAAACCACTCGTGCTTGCAAATTTGTATCATACCAAGCCAGAAAGGGTCATCTTCGCGGAATAAATCCGGTTTCTGAACCCAGGGTTGAAGACCCTGATCGAGCATTGAATTCCACTCCCTTTCCATTTGCAATGCGATGGAAAACCCAAGCATGAACTGCTCACTCTGCGCCGTGGGAAGGCCCATCCATATGACAACGATCGAAGCGAGCGAGTAGATTCGATGCATCAATGGGATCTGTACCGCCTTCTCTTCGGAGTCTTGCTGTTTGATGCATATAGAGTCCAGCCAATACGGGTAGTTCGGGGTTAGATGATGGAGCATCTCGAAAACAGTAGGAGTAACTGTAAGGTTCTTTCCGTTGCATGGGACGCTGATAGAAGCTTCTGCTGCCCCCCAGACATATGAGACTGCATCGTATTCGAGATCATCTTGAAACTTGTGTGGAGTGACGGTCAGCCGCAAAGTATCCGTGTCGAGAACGATGGTAAGGAGTCGGATATGATCAGGCTGGAGAAGACGCTCGCCATAAGGTGATGTGATATTTGCGCTATCGCAGGCTTCGTCGGACTCCTTCAATGTGCACTCTTCAAACTTTGCTTCCAGACCGTCAAGTGCCATTCAGGAGTCGGTATTCGCCGTTGCGCAATGTTTGTAAGCTACTAGAAGGATGGTTGATTAAAAGCGGGGGCGCGACGCTCAAGTAGCCCGCGACGGCTGACAGCACGAAGGATGGGGGCTGAATGTGGCTGCCTTGCCGACCTGAGCGCATGACGCGGTGCGCAGCAAGCCACTCCAGTATCAGCTCGAAAATGCCCAATCCTGTCCACTGTCGCAACCATGAGAGGATGTAAGGCGCATGTTCACGCGCCAATTGATGAAGCATTACAGCGGGCATGAAGTAGTAGTCCGGCGCCCGTGGACTAGTCCAGGCCGACCGCCACAATCACATCCCGCCCAGCGCATGGAGAGGCTGGGAGTGCTCGTCAATCTTGCAGCAACATACTGATATACGCTTCATTCGTGTCTTCTCGCAAAATGTCTTACCCTATGAATGTGACCATCATGGCCAATTCTTATTTGGCGGCCCCTGCAGCTTAAAGTAACCCGGCTGCAGCTTCTGGAAAACCTCAGTAGGGTCATACTTGCGCGCGATTTTCCTCAGCTTGTCCGCACTCTCCCCGTAACTCTCAACGACATTCTGAAATTGACTGGCGTAATTCATGTAGATGTAGTCGTTGACCATATCCCTGCGCTTCGCCTCGGCCTCCATTTTCCTGACGATGTTGGCGTTCGCCTTCAACACACGCTCGTCGTCCTCCTTTTTGTCCCAACGGCTACTCAAGTTTATGAGGAGAATCGGACCGTCGGAAGGCACAAGGCCTAGTGCGTTTCCGCCCTTCTTCTGCATCTGCGTGAGTTGTGCGACGGTGATGACCTGAAAGGTGTTTGCAGGCAGGATACCGGCAACATCTCGGATCTTCTCGAACTCTTCAAAGGTGGCGTCAAACATGAATTCGACCATCCCGTAGTCTAGTTTGGATGAAGCAGTCCAGAATGAGTCTCGATAGCCTTTGGGGTTGCTGTCGTTCAGCATTTGCGTGAAGTTGGCCAGGGTATTCAATTGTAAGGTGTCCTGGAAGGCAGGGACTGCGCGGTACTCATCGAAGACTGGAGCGTCGAGAATCGGGTCAGAATACTCCAGCTCGGCAACGGCGATCTTTGTGTTCGAAGCGGCATCCAGGAAGATGGCCAAGAACTGAGCAGCTTTTGGATCGGCCTTTTTGTCCGACCCCAAGTTCACGAAAGCATCGATAGCAGCAGGGAAGCTTTCCTCAAAGAACCTTCTCTGTCCACCAAGCATTAACGGGCCGTGAGCGAAAGTTTCGAGATTGAAGGTCGTGACGATGCCGACGTTATTGCCGCCACCTCTCAATGCCCAGTACAGGTCTGGGTACGATTTCTGGCTTGCTTTTACGATGCGACCCGACGCGGTAACGACCTCGAAAGACGCGACATTGTCGCATGCCCAGCCATATTCGTTAGAGAAGAACGAGATGCCGCCTCCTGTTGTGAGACCTCCGATGCCAATAGCAGAGACGCGGCCGCCTATCACCGCGAGATTGTCCTTGGCAAGAGTCGAATAGATGTCGTACCAAAGGCTACCAGGTTCAATGGCAGCAACCTTCTTGTCTTCCGACAGGGTGATCTTCTTCATGCGCTCGAAGATAACAGTGATGCCACCATCATTGCTCGATGCTCCAGTGAATGCTGCATGTCCTCCACTTCTTACTGCGAAAGGGCATTGAGTAAGACGCGACAGCAGAACGAGAGTAGACACATCGCGTGCTTCCTCGGGTTTGAAGACGCAATACGGTTGTGCTTCGCGCTGTTGCTGTGACCAGAAGTAGTTCACAGCTACGCCGTAGCCTGTCTCTTCTTGAGTCTCGACCTTCGCATCACCAAAGATGCGTTTAAGAGAGCTGCACTAAAGTCGTGGTCAGTACCATACCTGAAAAAAGATAACGTGTGGAGGCAGGTGGGACTTACAGCAACCGAACATGAGCCTGAACTGGTTCGCTTGGATAGGTCGGTTGGGTCAGGAATATCGAAGACGTTTACACCATTGTCCAATAATGCAGCAGTAATATCAAAGTCGGGTGACTCGAATGTCTGTTGTGCAAGTAGTACGCTTGGGAAGACGCCCAGGAGAACAAATTGACTAAATCGCATCATGGCTGGATGTTAAGTGCCCACGAAACAGGTGCGACAAACAACAACCCCACAGCACGAGTCGGGGGCACTTTCTTATAACATCCCGGATTCCTTTGCCACGAGTAAAGAGCGCATGAGCCCGCCAGTCTGGTGCTGCCGGGCGTGATCCCGGGCAGTGGCGAGCTGTGAGGCAGGGTGGGGACCTTCCTAGCAACACCATGGCTTGTCTAGATAGAAAGTTCGTAGCTGGTCAAGATCTAGTCAAGATGCCAGTCGAGTAATGTACGATGGTACCTAGGTTGTGGCGGCCACTACATGAGTAGTTTCCAAGACCAACACGATGGGGATCTGGGGCTATCCTCAATTGGGCCTAAGCCGTCTCCCCAAGTACGCGTGCGCCCGCCACGATTGTGAACTGCAACTCAGATCGCCTATAACGTCTCGTAGGAGCTTAAACACTTGCTGCATCTACACACTAATTCGCGTCAGTAGACATTTCTTCAGCTGCTGTTAGTTCTCATGGCGTCTTGACGCAGCGGAAAAACGTAGCCGTCGTTGCATGTGCAAACAAATTCGATCGGTGAACTTCATGCAATACGTGGTTTGGATATAGTTCAATAGCTGTAACAGTATTTTCGCTTACGCGAGATTCGTGGGTTTGCATTCCGTGTTGAGGATGAGGGCGAAGAGGTTGTCGTTCCTGGGCTGATGAGGGGAGCGGCTCCGAAGGCCGGACCAGGAAAGCGGAGTGAGGCGCGTGGGTTAACACTAAGCTTGGACTAGCAACGGCAGCCCCACTGCTCGCCTTCGCTTTCTTATCGCCTTTTGAAGTTTACCGTCTCGCTACCTGTGCTATTTGCGAAGCTCTCGTCACCATAACCGACTAAGTAATGGCGGCAGCGGCAATGACCGGCGCCGTGGACCCCCCATGGCCTCGCTCCTTCCGTCTGAAGCCAAAGCCCAATGGCTCGCGGGTGCTGTTCAGCCACGATTGTTTCCAGGGTCCGCGAGATCTACCCCCTGAGGTTCTTTACAGCGACAACTTGACCAAATCCGAACAATTGGCGTGCGACTTTCTCGATGAGGCTGTTGTCGGATTTGACATGGAGTGGGTTTGGCCAGAAACAGAAGTTCTCAAGGGAAGAGTTGCGCTCATCCAGGTTGCGAGCGAGAGCAAAATAGCCTTGTTTCACATCGGACGTCATGACGGAGATGCAGCCGAACAGCTCATTGCGCCGTCGTTGCGCACGCTCATCGAGAGCCCCACTGTACTGAAGACTGGCCAATCTATCATGGGAGATTTCTGGCGATTCAACAAGTACTTTCAGCTAGAACCCAAGGGCGCCATGGAGTTGAGCTATTTTCAGGTGCTGGTCAATCCAGGCAGGCCAAGCTTTGATTCTTCATATTTTCCAGGAGGTCTCAGAGGCCTGGTCGAAAAGTACTTCCCGGGATACACGCTGAAGAAAACAGAGCACATGCACAAGGACTGGTTGGCGCCGCTTGAAACAAACCAAGAGCTTATACAGTACGCCGTTGCAGATGCATATGCAGGACTTATGATCTACCATCGGCTGAATGCGCTACGACTAGACATGAAGCCTTGTCCGCCCCTACCAGCACGGGTAGAAGAGACCAGGACCTACAGCGAATATACTTCTGGTCTTCTGCCTGAGCCTAAGCCACTCTATCTACAATCCATTCACCCGAATGGCCCGAGCTGACAAGCAAGTTGGTTCTTTCCGATGGAGGAAGACGATGAGGTGCCAACGGAGTTGGATACCGATTCTAGAGCGTTGTACGATCGGCTGGTAGAGCTTCGTCAGAAGATAGCGAATGAGGAGGAGATACAACCTGGCGAGCTCACTACTGACTGTACACTTCGACATATTGCCTCAACCCGGATTGCGACAACGGAAGAGTGCATAAAGCTACGCGGGATCTTTCCACAGCTGCGCAAAGTCTTAGCCAGAGAGTATGCTAAAGTGGTAAATGCTTTCGAAGAGGAGATCCAAAGTGCAGCGGCAAACCAGCAACCTGAACATGGATCTCCAGAGATTGGTGAAGATGCCAAAGGCACCGTCTCAGATCCTCCCCAAATGCCAGCGGAAGAGACCGGCCAGGCACATACTGGACTTTCATTCTCCATGGCAGAAACTGGGATCGCTACGGACGAGCATACCGGCGGCGATACCGAGCCTGAGAGCGATGCCGACGAAACGAATGATGTTTCAGCAATTCATGCTTCAGCTGGCGTTGAACAAGATCAAGACACCGACAACCACAAGGATAATGCACCGTTAAAGCGAAAGCGTTCAACGAGCCCACAAATCGGTCGGCAACCTCCCGCGAAGAGCTCCTAGACGCTTTGCCGTGGACAACTATACATCCGATGACGCAATGGTATGGCTGTGGCCACTTAGCGGCTACGTGTCTACTCCATATGAGGAAGCAATTGGACGTCAACCTCCTGGAAGTCTGCAGTGCCTTAAGGGTTTGGTCAGCTAAGGGTTCAGCATCAGTGTAAACTGCAGCGCATCTGTTCGGCTTTCCCTTGCACGAGATGCATCGGGATTTGACCAGAACATGATTGGTTCTGCGTAGAGAAGGGCTTGTATACATGCGGGAGCGGGCCCAGGTCATGTCAGGAAGTCAGCTTGTACGAGGGAAGGCAGAGAAAGGGACGCCCCGCAGCTTCGGCCGAAGCAACGCAGATTAGGGACCAACGGGGAGTAACTCTTGGCGCATGTATACTCATGGAATGATGGCTAGTTTTGCTTACTCGCGTTGGTTGGACTGAGTAGGTGCAGTTGTCAATAGAGTGTACGAGGCTGCCTGCTTGGCTCTCGCATTAGGCGTGCCTACCTAATGCAAGGCGTAAGCTGTGTATTGTACAAACCCCGCGCCCGTCCACAGCTCTTCTTCAAGCTCTCGAAACAAGCCTCTGATCTTATCTACCTTACCTTCAAGTGCAAACTGCCTCCGAACCCAATTAAAGATGCTGATCGACTCGTCAACATGGAAGGAGTACAGCAAGATGGACGCCGAGTTGGAAGCCGTACGAACCATCAGCAAGTCCATCTATGCACTTCGCTAACAGAGTAAGCTGCTACCCAATCTACCACCGAGTAAGTCCTTCGAAGACTACTCATCCGCGCTCGAGCTGCGCCAGTCTTTCAATGAGCAAATTGCTCAGCTGGTCGCGGCCGGTATCGTAAGCCTGCCAGACTGGACTGGGTACCACCGATCCGAGATTTACATTCGGACGCGCGATGGCGCACCCCTGCGTTCGCTCGTGTACCGTCCAGAGGGCAAAGAAGCAGGGCCACTGTATGTATATTTCCACGGCGGAGGATGGAGTTTTGGAATGCCAGAGTATGGCGAGAGCATGGCGGAAGTATTGGTGAAAGAGTTGGGCTTCACGGTTGTAAGCGTTGGGTACAGGTATGGACCTGAACACGTCTTCCCTACTGCCGCGCACGATGCCATCGATGCGGTCAAATGGGTAAGTGCATGCAGAGTCGTTTGTTCCAATTCCAAGAGACTGATTTACACATCTTCAGTGTGGCGAAAATGCAGCGTCGTTGGGCGCCAACCCTTCTAAAGGCTTCACCGTGGGAGGAACATCAGCTGGAGGTAATCTGGCAGCTGTAGCAGCTCATCAAGTTGTTGACGACAACTTGTCTCCGAAGGTGACTGGCGTCGTCCTCCTGTCTGCCCCGTTGTGTCATCGCGAAGCCATGCCAGAAGAGTACAAACCCCACATATCCAGCTGGGAGGACCACAAAGACGGCCTGGTACTGAGCCGACAAGCCATTGAATGGTTCTATGACAACTACAAACCAGACCCCATGTCACCGTTGATGAGTCCGTTGATCTGGAAGACCCATAAAGGCCAACCCGCTACGTATCTGCAGGTTATGGGGTGAGTGCGATATGTCGTAGATGTTGAACAGTGCTGACGAACTCAGGACTGATCCACTTCGTGATGAGGCGCTTGTGTACAAAAGTCTGCTCCAAGACGCCGGCACACCAACTAAGATGGAGGTTTACACTGGGCTCCCGCATGGCGCACCCGACTTCTTTCCCATGCACAGCGTTTCGAAGAAGGCATTGGTGGATCTGAAGGAGGGTATAGGTTGGATCTTGCAGCAAAGCTCGGGTTGATACACGGCGAAGGATGTATGCGAGAACATGGTAGATGCTAGACAATGAACCGGTGAGGTTCGTGTCTAATGGCTAGATCTCACGTAAAGATAGCACATGTGAAGAGACAGCCCTACTGACCGTTGCTGCCCTAGGGGCTCGCTTAGGGGCGGGACCCTCCAGGGCTGCTTGGACGCAGGTGGCCTGCACGCGTTATGGCTCCGTCATAGCGCGCCTTTCTTCTTTCACCCCAAGACACACGATACGGGACATCGTACGCCCGCACACACGACGGGCGACGTCCTGCACCGCAGGCAGAGAGCGCCAAGATGTCGAACCATCCGCGGTCCAGCCCCGCCGCCGCGAGGCCTGGCACTCCACGCGGGGCGCGACAAACAAACAGCGACGCGAACCTCCTTTCACACCCGCTCAAACGCCTGTCCCTGCACTCGGCCTCCAACACCCCGCTACCGCAGTCCCCCGCCTTGAACTCGCCCAGGAGTTCCGCTGACCTGCGCCGGACGCCCTCGACGCCCAATTTCAAAGCCAATGCCATCCAGCGCAGCCCCAGTGTAGCCAGTTTCCGCTCCTCTACGCCCACCCTGGGCAGGAAGACCTCGACCTCTTCCCTCCGCGGCGATCCTCCTCGACCGGGCACTCCCCGAAGTTCCGCTTCCCGCCGGTCGTCGTTCAATCCGAATATGCAGGCACCCATGCCCAAGAGCCCGCTGGGTCCCACACATGTAGAAGAGAAGCCACCTCTGCGCGCATGTGATGTCGCCGAGGAGTACTTTAAGAAGGAGCTGGCCCGACATGAGGGCATGGCAGGCGCAGTCAACGCAGGAACTGTCGTCATTGTGCACGACCAATGCTACGGCCATCGCTTCTCACGTCCCAAGACATCCAAGAGCCACCTCAGCTTGATCATGGAGCGACCCGAGAGAATCCTGGCGAGTGTCTTGGGTATATCGGCAGCCTACGTACGGCTCGGAGAGCGCCACGCTGAGGGAGACAACCCGCCACATCCACACCATAACCCACCCGAACGGGTACCTTTCAAGATTCGCAAGACTTCGCGCGCTGTCGACATCACTTCGCAGGTCGTCACAAACGTACACGGAACGAAATGGATGGGCGAACTCAAGACACTCTGCGACAATGCGGAGCGGAAGCTCGCATCAACTGGGAAGGAGCTGGCCAGGGACGCTCCTCCAGTTCCTGGACAAGCGCCCAAGCAGCAACTGCATGCGGGTGACCTTTACCTCTGTCCCGAATCCCTCAACGCTTTTCAGGGTGCTCTGGGTGGTGTCTTGGACGCTGTGGACGCTGTCTTCCAGGGAACAAGTCTAGGTGGTGGCCCCTCTAGAGCTTTCGTCTGCATCCGTCCGCCTGGCCACCACTGCTCTGACGACTTTCCCTCGGGTTTCTGCTGGCTGAATAATGTTCACGTTGGCATTGAACACGCTATGATGACATATGGGCTCACTCACGCAGCCATCATTGACTTTGATCTGCATCACGGAGACGGCTCGCAGGCTATAACATGGGCGCGTAACAAGAAGGTCCAGAACATGCCCAAAAACACCCCCAACTGGAAAAAGACCTCAATCGGCTACTTCAGCTTACACGACATCAACTCATACCCATGTGAAGACGGCGACGATGACAAAGTCCAGGCGGCCAGTCTGTGTATAGACAACGCCCACGGTCAGTCTATCTGGAACGTCCATCTACAATCTTGGAAGACACCCGAGCAGTTCTGGGAAATTTATGAGGAGAAGTACTTGGTACTACTTGAGAAAACCCGTCAATATCTCAAACACCACACCAACCGCCTACGGTCCACACCAAATCAACCTGCCCCCAAAGCAGCCATCTTCCTATCCGCTGGTTTCGATGCGAGTGAATGGGAGACTGCTGGAATGCAACGCCACAGCGTCAACGTGCCTACTGAATTCTACGCTCGTTTCACTCGGGATGTGGTCCGGTTGGCTGAAGAAGAGGGCACATCTGTGGAAGGGCGTGTCATCTCAGTTTTGGAGGGCGGGTACAGCGATCGAGCGCTCACTAGTGGTGTCTTCAGTCATTTGAGCGGCCTCGTGGATGGCCAAGTCTTGAAGGCCTCAGAACCATCAACGGGCCTCTCTCACTCTATGCGCAACAGACTTAGTGGAATCAGCATACAGGACGAAGACGTTCCCATGCAGTCTGTCGAAGCAGAGCTCACGCCCGTCAGCTACGATCCCCTATGGTGGCATACAGATCGTTTGTCTGAATTGGATGGCCTCGTTCCGCCCCCGCCCGTACATGTCTCGAAGACGACACGCACTGACCGTCTGGCCCATTTTTCTTCGCCCACCCAGTCCTACGTAGCCAAAGTTGTGGATCCAACCAAGATCAATCGTAGCCTTTCCGCCAAGTACGCCTCAAATCCGTTGAGAGCGCCCACCCCACCACCACCGGAGGTTGACTGGGCTACTGCCGCCCATGCTCTGCGTACTTTGCTGGTACCATCGGATCGCCAAACTCGTAGCCACCGACCAGAGGATTTGGCCGAGGTCAAAGCCAAAAAGGAGAAGCCTGCTGCGTCTGCTGCGGCCCCAGCCCGCACAGATACATCAGGGCGACAACTGCGTGGTCGTAAAGCCGCTCCCTCCTACGCTGAGCCTGGTTCGGACGACGAAAAGACATCTCGTGTAGAGTCACGGGCGAGTAGGCGGCAGACCATAGCCGACTTTGCACCAGCCAGCTCAGAAGCTTCAGTTGCAGTAAGCTCTGCTTCTCGTCGCATGAGTATTGCTTCGAGCGTCTCTTCCATAGGCGATAACAGGGGTGTTAGTCGTGCGCCAAGTGTAGCAGCAAGCCGGAGAAGTGTTGCGCCTTCTGCAGCTCCAGCCAACGGAGTTGCGATGAAGAAAGCACGGGGCTCAACAACGACGGCAGCTGCAGCAGCTCGTGCGCCTCCACGTCCAGCCGTTACAAAAATGCCTTCAACCCAGTCTGTCAAACCCAGTGCCCCTAAAGACAAGGAGAACGATGGCATGGACGCACTTACTTCAGGCCTAAAGCGGGTTACGTTGAAGATGCCCTCAAAAGAGGAATATGATGCACGGGAGAGGGAGAAGGCTGAGAAATTGAAGGCTGCCGAAGCACCGAAAAGAACCACTACCCGAAAGCCGCCGGCTGCGCGCGCTCCTCCGACAAAGCCTGCGACCAAACCAGCGACGACCGCAAAAAGGGGTCCAGGTCGTCCAGCAAAGACTTCCAAACCTGCATCCCCAGTTCCCGAGGCCCCGCAGATGCAGGTATCTGCTGCTGCGCCGCTCGAGCAGCCTCAGCCGGTACAGATGGATTCGTCTACTGTCTTGCCACAGCAGGAAATGCAAGCTTCCATGGAACAACCTCCAATCGATCGTCGAATCTCTGGCGGAATCGTGCAACCACCCACTGAATTGCATGATATGGCTATAACACCCGAGCAAATCCGGGAACAGCTACCTATGGTAAGTTCTGACCACGTAATGCACATGAAACATATGCTAACTTCGCAGCCATCTTTCGTCACTGTAACAGAGCCGCTCAAGGATGTTTCACCACCTTCCCGCGCCGATACGCCTCCGCCTCCACCCCCATCGAATCTTTCCGAGTTTGTCAACTACACTGCGCAGAACTTTGGCGGAAATTCAGAGTTTGTAACTCCGCACGACGCATCAGATCCTCAGGCCTCGGCAACTTTACAGTGGGTTGCCAATACACATGCTGAGGATACAAGCATGCCTGGAGTTCCACTCATGTCACCGCCAAGCAAGAGGGCTGATCTGCCTGTCTTCACACCAAACGGCGCGATACCATTCGCATCAAACTCGAATGGAGCCATGAACTCACACACTAGACCGGAGGATGCCGGTGCTGAATTGAAGAAAGAGGAGAATGGAAGGGATATCTGGGACATACCCGACACGCCAGCTCGTTAGAGTACTTCAGCACTACAGCCCCTCCACTCGATTTTGTTCTGCTTTCATTCTTTGATCACGCGTACCGCGATGCGATACCGCGATTGCGTTCATCAGTGGTTATTGCCGGCTTACGCAAGGCAGACTATACCTGACGTTTCCCAGCTTGGTGTTTATTGGTGGAGTTGATTTCACTTTAGCGAATCGGCGCGTGAGCCGTGATTATTTGGAGTTGTCTTTGTAGAATTTCTGTGGGGCAGATCGTCGATTGTAGCTCTACCTAGAATATGCGCATGTAGAAGATAGATACCCCCGGAGGCGAGTATGCGAAGGATGTAATTCGAAGTTTCTCATACTACACTTGTCTTTCAATTGTGTTCAATGGCTCCTTGCATCGTCTAAACAGCTTTCAATGTATCAGAGCTGAACCAACCCCGCGGGAGTGAAGTTCCAACACCACCCAAAGTACCAATACACCCCTCCCAAGATTGCCACAACCCCCAGGGTAGGAAACCCTGCCTAAGCGCCCGTCCGAATCCCGTACTCAGCGCCGGTGTAACTGCAGCCCCCGCAGGCCGCCGCCCAAGTACATGGTGTAGCATGTCAACATCGGTGTGGACAGGCGCGGGAACCAATGATTAGCGTGCATTCCGTATCATGGGACAAGGTTTCGGTGCGGGGCAGCCAACGCGCGACATGCGCATCATGCACCTCCAAGGGTCTTAGCTTACGGGGCGTGACGTACTTCTGGGTCGCGTCCTTGATTGCGATGGCTAGTTGGTTGCCTGGGAGGAGTGTGTGTAGGAGGATGAAACGTACACGGGGATGGGGGCAGCTGGAAGATGGGGGCAACTACTGTACTTATGGTGGCTGATCCGACGGAAAGGTTGATACGCTTCTCCTTCGCTCCTGCCTGTGCACCTTTTGACAGGACGCTTGGACGTGGTTTGTTTGCTGGGTCCCGGTACTTGATTAGGGCGAAGGCGTGGGCTAAGGTGCAAGTACCCGATTGACCATCGAACCTTCCGCTCTACTCTTCGTTTGTTCAGCTTGTGCTACCTGGTTCTCTTCTTCCTCGTCTACCTTTTGCCTCCCTCCCACCGACAACACCACCGACATCTACACTAAAAGTTCCCCCATCCACACCCCAAACAAACCTCACAATCATGGCCGACGCCGCCCCCGCCAACGACTCCAACGGCGGCAGCAGCACGCTCAACCCCTTCGCAAAACGCACCTCACACTCGGACCAGTCCATCCTGCTCTACAAGATCACGACCACGATCTCATGGCTGCTCCTCGTCATCTCCGCCATCTACACCACCTTCGCCGCACCTTCAGGCCCGCACTCGCACAAGTTCTGGCACAACAACCCGCAAACCCCGTTCGCACAGTCCAGCATCTTCACCTCCATCTACGTGCTCATCATCTTCATCCTGCAAGGCGGCTACGCATACGCCCTGTACATGAGCGACGAGACGTACGTGACTGCAGCTGCAAACCTGGGTTCGCACTTCATCGCCAACAACCTTCTTCTCTTTGGCTTTGTTCACCTGTTCACCCGCTCGCACTTCTGGCTTGCGCTCTTCTTGCTCGTGCTCAACTTTGGTAATCTCAGCTTGGCTTATTTCCGCCACTCTGCTGCCCCGAGGACGATCCATGTGGGTACTGTGAGTGGACCGCTTGCGTGGAACTTTGTTGCGTTGTACTGGGTTGGTGCTATTGCGGTTCATTCGAATCACTTTGCCGCGAGGATCGTGGCGAATGTGTTTATTTGGGGGTGGCTTGGGTATGGCATGTTCTTCTTGGTTGCGTACAAGGATTACACCATGGGCTTTGCGTTGAGTGTGCTGTCTTTCTGTAAGTTTCACCCCTGTTCTTCCACTACAAAAGATGCATTTGGCTAACTTGGCTTCTAGCAACCGGTGTCGGACAGTTCCTGACTCGCCCACATCTCCTCCAACTCCAGTGGATCTTCGCTTTCTCAATCGGCGGTCTACTCTTCCTCCTCTCGCTTGCTGTTGGTATGCCTGGCCTGCTTGGACGCGATCCCTTCCCCCGTGGTCAGATCGTCAGCGAGGACCGGGAGAGGGCACCTCTGTTGGCTGATGACTAGAGGGATGTCGAAACGTCCTCACGGATCTATTTGCAAGCTGTATTGCTTGGAGATAAGGAGTTGATGATCTGATTGGGCGACTATTAGGATATGATTTTCGAGGTTCAAGTTTGAGGATATGTACACATGGCACACACCATATTGGTTCAACCGTCGAGACGTATAGGCAACAAGGACCTAGGATACATATGGCTCACATAGGCAAAAGCGTCTGCTACCATTGAAGTAGCACAAAAGTCTCATACCCGTCAAGCTTTGTGTGATGTACATCTCCCCGTGATCATTACACTATCTACAAACGTCTACTAATACTAACTGCCCCTAAAGTAAAAGATCCTGATTTCCATCGTTTGCTCCGGGACTCAGGACCATGTGTTGCGGCTCATTCTGATTAACCACCCATCCACCTCCAGCACCGCCGCCAACCTGATCCGCAATGGGACTACCACCGAACGTACTCTGCCTTCCCACACTAGCAAAATACATGTCTGCATCGCTGACAGCGTTCGCCATACCATTGCCGTTTGTCGGCAAAAGTGATCCATTACCATTAGTAGTAGTGTCAAGTCGCGAGCGTTCGGCGGCGGAGCGGTCTCGAGCTTGCTGCGCTGCTTTGACAGTCGGGAGTTCATGCTTTTGTAGGGCGGGCGAGTCTTGCAGTTTACGTGGACGAGCGCTGCGGAAGACTTGGTTAACTGGCTTGAGGTATACTGTAGCCAATGTGCCGACGTTCAGACACATCTCTTCCAGGGTACCAGGGTCGAGCTTCTCGGACTCTTCGGCGGTAATCGGAGGCTTCTCGCCCATGACGACCTTCTTCGCCTCTTCGGGTGCGGAAGAGAGTAGACGCCAGTACATGTAGCCTCGATCACGGAGATCGGGATTGTCTGTTTCCTCAGTTGCCCACTTCAGGACCTTTGGTACGAGATTGGAGCCACGGGTAGGTCTTTGGATGAACAGCTTGACGGTGGCAGTGAGTAGTGCCAGTTGCACCTCATGGGTCTCTTCTTGGAAGGTATCCAGGAAGTCTTCTAGCAGAACGTCCGAGTCTTCTATTCGGTCTGCGTATTGCCCGATGACCCAGATCATAGCGGCTTTCGCTTCTGGTTCATCTAGTGAGTCGAGGTTCTCACATAGTGTTGAGATAATCGACTCGTATTGGTTGGGGTATTTCCGGAAGATGTTGCGGATGACGACTGTCGCTTCCTGTACGATGTATGAGACTTTCGTGCTGACGAGCGAGAGGAGGGTGCTGATGCACAGTTGTGCAGCTGGCGCAATTTTGATGGCCAGTTTGCCAATGGCGCGTACGGACTTGCGCACAAAGTCGACGTCGATCTCTGTGGCGTATCTGTCGTAGATGTTAGTTCCCCATATTCAGAGTGACCTTAGAGTACTTACTCAGAAAGCTCCGTCAGCACTTCCTTGATGTTTCTCTCCGTCGCCAGCATGAAGATGAGCTCAAGTTTCGTGACCTTGACATAGATAGGGTCGTTGTATTTGCAGAAGAAGACGCGGATATCGTTTCGCAGTACCTCTGGCCTGCGCTGCAGGATCAGAAGCGCATTGCGTAGTGCTAGGTATTGAATCTCAGGTCCTTTGGAGAGGAGTGTGACGAGCGGCGGTGACAGCTTGTTGCATAACGAAGTGACGACTTTCTGATCGCTGATGTAGTTCATTAGGTAGAGGATAACGCGAATGCAGGTAAGAACGACGGCAGAATTCGAGTGGGAAAGGCGTGGCGATATGCGCTCAGCGAGGAGCGCAGCTTCGCTGGTATCCTGAGGGACGTAGTTCATCATAGCCTCTAGGATGTACGTCTGACCCCATTCTGAGCAGTCTGGCAAGATTTGGACAATCTTGGATGCGCTCGCATAGTCGATCGTGAGCTTGATGTTCTCACTTCGCTCCCAGATGTCCATGAGCCCTGCCAACGCGCTTGACACTACTGTGGGGTTCTCGTCTCTTAGCATGCCATTCAGCCTGTCGATCAGATCTGATTGTTCCACCAAGTGTCGGTCGTGATCGTAGAGCTTCGCCACGCAGAAAGCTGCCGTCTTTCGAACGTATGGATCGGAGTCTTTGAGAAGGTTCTTCAGGTGTGGCACGGTCGCTTCGACGAATTCTCGGACGTGAACGTAGGACATGGTCCGTAGGGCGAGTGCTCGAACTAAGGGGTTGTTGTCGTGCATGTCTTCCTGAATGATGGGTAGCGCTTTAAGCGCAATGTCAGGTTTTATCCTGGCATAGTTGACGAGATACAGGAAACACCTGCCCGCGTCAGCATAGCCCTTCTTCAGGTGATCCTCACTACCCACATCTTCTTGATCTCCAAACTGGGTATGTGCATGCAGCCCACAATGTCCATGAATAGCGCGACCATGTCGTTGTTGCTCATGGTCATGTTGGCGACAATCTTCTTGAGGGCCGTCTTCTTCTGGGAGAAGTTCTTGTCCTTCTTGTTGCCATTGTTGAGTTCGACACGGAGTTCCGCGACTTTGCCCTGGGGAGTGCGGAGGTTTTGTAAGCGCGCGTTGTCAAAGGTGTAGGGTAGAAACATCATCATGGCAGTGGATGCTCATAGCAGACAGACGGGCTGAATAGGAGAACATGCAATTGCACAAGTCGGAGACGTGGGTGGCACGAATGACGAGACAGACGTACCCTCGCAAAGAGCTTCGCATCTTGGCCGCCCTGGCTCATGTTGGGCTAATGATGTCGCGTATGCCAGCTGGGCTGTCCTCCCAATGCATGTGCCTGCCGTAGCACAATCAAGATAACCTCCCTCGCGACTTAGCGCCCCTCCCTTGCCGTCTCGAGGAAGCGTGCGGGGTTCGATGGCCGATTCGCTGGTCTATCGGCTTCGTATCGTGTCGCGCATATCGGAGGAACGTGGAAGAGGGCTGGAGAGGCGTAACGACAGAAATGATTTGTGACGTCTGGGAACCGTAACTTTTAGGAAGCCTGCCAGCGGTCAACACGGAGGAGGGGACGTGCATCCGCCAAGGCCGCCATATGTGGAGCTCTCCAGAGGCCCGCTCCGCAACACCACGAGCGAAGTTGCAACATCGTGAGACCCTGGACCCTGGCCACCGCAGCAACATCTCAGACTCTGCTATCCGATACTCCGCCATCACAAAGACGCTCCATCATGTCGAAATCGCCTCCACCGCCCCCGCAGTGGGTGCTCGACCTCAACTCGACGCCCGCATCCAAGCCGAAGAACGCCTCGCTCTCAGACCCACCGGGCTACACGGCATCTCTCACCAAGAAGGAGCGTTCCCAGGCATCAAAGACTCAGAGGCAGCCCCCGACACCCGAAGAGATGGATACGCTCAAGATGAAGAAGGCGTGGGAGGTCGCCATCGCGCCCGCAAAGCAGCTGCCCATGAACGCTTTTGGTATGTCATTTGACAGGAGACTCTGCGAGCAGACACTAACCGCACCAGGCATGTACATGACAGGCAACACCCTGCAAATCTTCTCCGTCTTCATGGTCTTCACGCTCTTCAAAACTCCCGTCCTCGCTGTACTAGGTCTTCAACGCACCTTCGCTCCCTTTGAGACTCCCGGCACTTCTGGACGACTACTCGGTGTCAAGCTTGTCTACATTGCATGCAACATGCTGATGTTGGCGTTGGGTATATGGAAAGTGAATGGCATGGGACTCTTACCAACAACAAAATCAGATTGGCTGGCATGGGAAAGTGAGAGGATATGGTCTGAAAGGGCAGTACCGAAGGAGTGGTTGTAAACGCAGTCCTGATTGGAGATACGTATTCTATGATTACTGTGACGGAATAGTCGCTCTGGCTTTATACAAGGCCATCACTCTGACTTCCTCCGTTCCATCTTCGTCATCTCTGATCCTTTTCTCGGTATCCGTCTCGTGTCGTTTCTTCTCGTTCTTCTCCTGCTCGGTCTCCATCAGACAGCAGTGTTTAGGTTGTCTCAGCCGCTACGCGCCCATTCCTCGTCCTCGCCAAACTCAACATCTCCGTCTTCAATGATTCTCGTCTTGTCGCCCGTGGATTCAGGATTCACACCCCCATAGTCGCTTCCACCCACGGTCACAGACTCGTCTTCTGAAATTTCCCCTAACGTTTCTGTGTCGGCTGCCACCTCAATCACAGCTGGCTCTTGTACGGCGCGGTCGAGTTCAGCAGCCGTCGCCAGGTCCGCATGCAGCAATTTCATCAAGGCTTTTGGTATGAGATGTGGACCTTCGTGTCGCAAGTCCTCAGCTCCGTCACGGAGGTCGGAGATACTGTGGTACCCGTCGAAATGTCCACTGAGTGTCATTTCGACAGCTGCCAGTAAAGCGATGAGAGGATCTCCGACGTCATCTGTGTCCAGGAAGGGGGCGACATCTGACCACTTGGTAACGACTTGCTCTATCACCTTAAGCACATCACGCTCATCCTTTTTCACGGCGTCTTCATTACTTGGACCGGTGGCTGAGAAGTCTATGAGCAGGATGTCTGGATAGCCGCGGTACCGATGGTGATGCACCATAGGATACAGATTGAGCATGATGTTCGATGCTTCAATCTTCCCGTGTACCAAACCCTCCTCGTGTAGGAACCATACAGCATCGATCAGGCCCAGAATGATGTGCGCAACGAACCAGCTGGGAATGCCGCCCTGATCATTCAGGATGTTCGCTTCGCCAAACTGCGCCAGCGTAGGACCGAAAATGGGGCGGAGACAGATGTACGAGGTGGGTGACGAGTCGGCGTACTCAGCGCGTAGAACATATGAGCCGATGAATAGCGAAGCTTTGTCCCTCTTACGGTGCTCCTCAAACTGCGTTGCCTCATTGCGAAGCACGTCCATGTCTTTCCTTGTCTTGACTACCACCAGTTGAGGCAGCATTCTCAGATGTTGTTCCGATAGCGAAGACGTGCAGTTTTCCTTCATGCTCTTGTACAAACAGTCGGCCAGGTTCTTGTATGTCAGCAACGGCAGTTGCTGTTGGAGACGCGCAAATCCAGACAAGGTCTTCCAAGCGTCGTGGTTTTCGATGGTGTCATCGGAAATATCCGGATCAATCTTATTTGACGGCTCGAATGGAGGGGGAAGTGTGCGTGGTAGGCAAAGGTACACTCCCGTGGAAGATCTCGGTGCTGAGAGGGTCTTGACCACGCGGAAGGAATCAGATGGGGGCCTGGGAACGGCGCCGGGTAGACGTTTTACAGCGGACGCCTGATCGAACGACGGAGCGGAGGACTCCATGTTTGCGAAATGAAGATAGAGATGTGGTAGAAGAGATGGTTGCAAAGTCGGTGGCAGAGCTGGTTGCGGAGCTGAGTGAGAGAACTGCCCAAATGGGAAATCACGGTGACTGTGCGCATGATAGTGCATCAGTCCAGCATGCGACAGCCCCGGAGGGAAGTCATCACTGGCACTACGCGTGTGAAGGCGCTCGACGCGCTAACAACCTCACATTAGGTGGGAAATAGCGTATCAAGATAGACCTCAGTGAGATACTGCGTGCACTGTTGACAGCGAGAAAGGGCGTGTCGTCGGCGAATGTCTGCTTCCAAAGTCTCGCGTGAATGTGCCGCGCGTTGTGTACTGCCAGGGAAGCTTCTGACCGACTCTTTCATTGAACAAACGATCACAATAGAGATTACATTTAGCTTTTTCCGACGCGTATGGATAAGTGCGCATGGCATTTGTAGTGAAAGAGTTTCTTTTTGTGAATACGATGAGCTCAGTTCGGGACGAGGTTTGACCGTCTTTGACCAGGAATTCGGAAGCTACGACACTTAATATCATTTGATGTCTTGGTACTCGGCACTGCTCTTCCAATTCTTTGGGTATCCCCTCGCAACACGCCACTCCTCCGCCTTGGTTCTCAGCCTCTCATATACACCCTCTCGCCACCCACCATCACCGTCTTCCTGGAAACTGAACGTAATTCCAAAAGGCCAATACAGCATGTTTTCAACTCGAGCACCATCCTTGGACTCCAACAGACCAATAGCGATGTCGAAAATCTGCGGTCGTTTGCCAGTGGTGTAGAAGACCACTGCGGAACAGGTGTCGCAGAAGTGGCGATAGACATCGGGCGAAGAGTTGTAGTACTTCAGCGTACCCACAGCGGGATCTTTTGCGTCGATGAGTTCGTTGAGGGCATACATGTCTTTGGGGAAATCTTTGCTGCTATCCTTTCCGAATGTGATGTACTTTGTCTCTGCGTACGTCCAGTTGAAGACGTCACTCCCACTTTGTAATCTGCAGCTGTTGCATCCGCAGAAGCCAGCTTTGAGCTTTCTGCTGACAGGTTCAATGTTGGAGGGAAGCTCATCTTCGGCCATGTGCTTGTAATTGCCACGCTGGAGGACTAGATCTACCCCACCGCATTTGCAGCGTATCGGTACACTTTCTTCCTCTTTCGCTTTGAGTTCCGGAATAGTGGAGGATTGTGGCCAGTCTGCAGGTATTTCCTTCGCTCCAGGGCCACAACCGGCTACCACACTTTCATAACGCTTCAGATCCTCCCCATCGCCATTGAGTGCACAGAGCCAAGGACTCGCACCTCCATCCTCCGTGTCAGCCACGAAGCCCTGCCCACTGAACTTGATCAACTGGCGACCTCCAATATCCACGTTACCGAGCGCACCAGTGACCACTCCCAGATTCCTGGCCGGATCTTTGAAGGCACAGAAAACCGGGCTTGAGCAGGTAGGGCAGAACAGGAGGTCGAAGCGCTCCCAGCAGCTGAACGTGTTGAGGCTGGAAATGTCGACGTTGGCGCGAGGCTCAGGCCATGATGTGAGCGAGGTGTGGAGCGAGCCGCACAGGTGCCGACAGGTTGTGCAGTGGCACACATGCCCTGGTAAGGGAAGAGCGGATGCAGGAAAGGTAGTGCTGTAGTTGTGAGCGCCACATAGACATGATGCCGTTAGAGTTACAGTCTCGGTGGATGAAGACATCGTAGGTCTTGAAATTGGAAACGATTCTGCAATTGTTGCAGAACCCTCTGGCGATGATCCTGCTAGTTATAGAATGTGTGAAGTACTATCAGGATGGGTCTCCTTACTTGCTACGTTGCATGTGCTACGCCGCAAGCATGACGATGCAAAAGTGTGACCACATGCCGGCGCATGTCGAAGGGCGTGACGTCGGATTGGTCAGCGTACATATGTGGGGCTCGCATTTTCGCGTCGTACCTCGCATTCAGGCTTGGGTGCACAACGAGTTGGTGTTAGCGGCTTGGTTAATATTGAGGCGAATCCTGCCGTCGGCTGTATAACTCGAAGGATTGTTAAATCTTGACCACCCGCATGACGTCGAATAGGCCGGTTTTCTGCTTATCGGACATGCCTGCTTTCAGAAGACCAGTGGCATGCTCGCCCTCTCGGCCCCGCTGGTTGCTCACGATCCTTGTGTCACCTCGCTTGAACTCACATGTCCGGCCTGTCATACCCGAGATCCACATCTTCACATTGCGAAAATGAGGGCCGTGTAGCAGATTGGTCCCGTATGCTGATGCCCAAGGCGCATCTACGTGCCAGGAGTCCAAACAACCAGGTAGATCTGGCGCGAATGATGTGACAACGACGATTTGTCGCTCATCTTTTGACGCTCCGGAACATGTCAGTGCTAACGCGCCACTCAGTGATGCATTGGGGCTGTTGACTGCCTCCAAGAGCCACCTCAAGTCCCTTTTATGCTCCGAGTTGTGCTTGGCGATGTCCCACATCTCTATACCGGTATCCCTGTTGAATTCGGGCATCTTTCGCAGCACAGCAGGTGCGTCCGAATCCGGTATGTTACTCCACAGCGTGCAACCAAGCAGCGTAATGTTCGTACCGGGCACGTCGCTTCCCGTCTCGTATAGTATCTCCAATTTTCCCTTCAGAGAAGGCTCTCTCTCCATCTTGTGCGCCAACTGTAAGCCGTCCATCCAGCTAATACCGTGGAACTCCAGAGGACCGAGAACCATAAATACCTTCCCATGAAGACCACACCGTCGAATCAGAAACCACAGATACAGCTCGTAGTCTATAAGTCTGCCAATGTTTCCAGCAAGTATCAGGAAGGGCGCCGCAGCGGGTACGTGGAACGTGAGGTATTGTGATTCGTAGTCTAAGTGGAGATCTGACAGGACCTGGAAGGAGGTCTTCGGGTTCGACAACAGGCTAGATAGGCGTCGCAGTCTGCTCGGTAGCATCGTCGCGGGATTGGTTGTGTAGCAAACTAGAACCAGGAAAAGGTGAGAATGATCGTCGGGATGCACTCGACGACTGAAGCGCTGGTAAGGAGACTGAGGGGGTTGTGTGGACTAGAGAGAAGCTAACAAGATCAACAACACACATGAATGAAGCGACGGAGAGCCTGAGATACGGGAGAAAGAGCTCGTCTTGTTGTAAGGGCTGAGCGCAGCTGCGCCATGAGAACCGATCGCGGTCCGCAGCATTGCGGCGCCTGTGTTACTTTCCAACACCGTCGGAATCAAAGACGAACAAAGTTGCGACTGTGCCCATTCTTTCAATCCTTTCGATCTTGGCGGAGATTTGCTATTGGGCGCAACGCGACTGTGCGGCGTTTTGATGTTGGAAGTTGGTGGCTGTGAAGAGAGATGGCTCTCTAGTAGGGATTGAATTAGACTCCGTCTAGGCCGAGTCCGGATGGCGCGATTTCGGCCCGGCCCCACGTCATCTCCTTCATCCCCTTCTTACCCAGTAGCGCCAGCTTTCGCGACGGCGACGACGACGGCCTCTACAACCCTCAATGCGTCACAATCGCCCCGCTGGTGTAGGCGCATCGTTTGTGTTCACATCTTCGGCACCCCTAGCGCGCGGTTCCGCCTTTCAGCCTCAACCTTTCCGAGGTCCACTGGCGGATGACGGGCTTTCCTTCGTGCCATGAGCAGTCCATACCGCGACGACCACAGCTGCAAAATGGAGGAACACACCAGCTGAGGTCCTCCATTTAGACAGTGTGGCCTTTTACGGCGTCGTTCCTCAACGTATGCGCCAGCGCACGCCGGCTCCATCCGAACCTCGCCCATCCAGCTTCGCGGCCGATCACGTCGAGTGTTATCCGTTGCTTGAAGTAGCCCAGCACCGTCACAAGTACCGGCTGTTCAGCACCCTATCGCCTCGGCTGGTCATTCTGTACAACCGCATGCGATATATGTGTAGGAAGAAGTTCATGATCTCGGCTTTCATCACGCATGATGAACGATCGACATTACATCTCTGGCAGGAGGCACAGCAAACCACGTGCTTGATATGCTAAACAAGACGCACATGCAAAGGCAGCCTCTTGCATTGGCATCGAACCATGGCTCGGTACGAAGAAGAAGCCGTTGGGTACTGTGTGTTATCCGGCTAAATGTTACTCGCCTGGCGGCGGCGCCCTGGCCTGCAGCTTACCGGTTCACTGCAGTTGTCTGCCACACGCATCACTACCTGGTCGCTCTAAAATCCGTTCTCGCTCGACGCCTCTTCTCGTTCTACTCTGTAGTGCCGTTCGCGGTGCGTCGAATACAGTCGCCTGTGGTCCTGGGAGCATATGCCCAGATCTACTTTGATTGTGAGGCTGAAGCACTAATGTATCTCGGTTCCACCATCGACGGGTTGATATTGCGGTCGCAGGATCTACAGCCTGCAACCTGGGACCGACACACTGGCAGCTTCTAAGAATAGTCGTATTACCTGGAGTCCATTCGACTGTTCCCTATACGAGCTCGGTATATTGCCTGCGTCTGGACTTGCCGGTCCTTTCGGCCGCCGTCTAATATCCCGCGTGTTCATTGCTATTGACAAAAGCAGGAAAGCTGTTCAGAAGTAAGAGCGTACTGTGATCTACACAACACGGCAGTATACCGAAGCTGATGACCTTTGATCCTGTGTAATTGATATGTGTTTCACAGAAGTATCCGCGAGAATAAGTATCAGTTTCAGCCCCTGCATAGCCTAACTACTACACGAGATGATTCCAGCTCTGCGTTCAGCTGCACGTGCAATATACTTCACGTATTACGGCAGCATTCCAAACCAATCTTCGCCTCCCGTGTTCGCGTACCCGGTAGCCAGGCACGTCTTTCTCACCACCTTGCTCGGTCTTAACCAATCATCTAGCCTCCGATCTTACCTCTTGGCTGTCAGCTCCTTCCTTTCTGGAATCTCGGCCTTCCAGATGGTCTTTCGACTTTACACCCGGATATGATACGATGAAGACGGGGTCGGAAGCTTTTGATCAGCGAGGTGAATGCCATATGGTATGACAGTATATGCAGGGTAAGCAGCGGTCGTATCCATCTGCACCCGAATACTGGCATTCTGGACGGTAGGTAGCAATCATGTCTCAATCTAAAGTATCACTGAAGCGAGATGTACTCCTTAGGGTTACTAAGAGGAAGTCTATAAGAGTCCGAACCCACGCACGATCATTTCACTCATATCAAGTTGTCCACTTTGTCACTCCATAATTGTTGCATCATCATCATCAAGCAAGATGAAAGCCTTCTCTTACTTCAGCTATGCTCTCCTGGCATGCATGCCCCTCACTGAAGCTCACCCAGGGATGGGCGATACCATGGCAGAGATGCGCCATCTCGCTGCCCGTGAAAAGCGACAAGCATCAAAGGAACTCATCGGCGACCTAAAGACACTCGCAGACTCCAAGCTCACTGCCATCGGCAAGGACATCAAAGCGATCATCCTCGACCAGAAGTCTGCGGAGTCTGCTACCATTGATAGCTCCATCCCTGCCGGCAACATCGGCAGTGCCGCCTGCAAAGCCGACATGTGCTGTCATTGGAAGTGGCTCGCGTACGAGATGACGGCCAAGTTCAACGGTACTTCCGGTCGCTGCAGCAAGTTTGCTCGCCAAGCTGTTCGTCTAGGCTTCCATGACGCAGGCGTATGGTCTAAGAGCAGCAGTTATGGCGGTGCAGACGGCAGTATTCTCCTCAGCGACGAGATGTCGCGTACAGATAACAACGGTCTTTCGGCAATTGCCGACCAAACGAAGAAGTGGTACACCAAATACAACCAATACGGAATGAGCATGGCGGACATCATCCAGTTTGGTGCCAACGTCGCCACTGTTGTGTGTCCACTTGGACCCAGGGTCAGAACGTTCGTTGGGCGTAAAGACAACAGCAAAGCTGGGCCTACTGGTCTTCTCCCTGGAGAGAAGGATTCTGCGGATAAGCTCATCAAGCTTTTCCAAGACAAGACTATCGATGCACACGATCTAGTCGCGTTGGTCGGAGCGCACACTACATCGCAGCAACACTTCGTCGACACTAGCCGCGACGGCGACCCACAAGACTCTACTCCTGGTGTCTGGGACATGGCCTTCTACCCACAGACGACAAACCCTAACACGCCTGTTCGCATCATCAAGTTCCAAAGCGACATCAACTTGAGCAAGGACTCAAGGACGAGCGCTTCTTGGGCGCAGTTTAGCGTTCGAGGTACTGCTCAGCCTCAATGGAATGCGGTATGACTCGCCAGATACCCGAGAAAAAGACCTAGCTAACACATTCATGCAGGACTACGCTAAAGCCTACACACGTTTGTCTCTTCTTGGCGTCAACAACATCAACGATCTCAAAGAATGCACTAAAGTTCTACCGGCAGAGCGCCCTACGTTTGTCAGTGAAGACCAGGTTTTGCTGGATAGATGGCTCGCAGGCGAATTTGATCAGCTCAACAATTTGGTGGATGACGCTATCCAGCTGACTGGCGTGATTTCTTCAAAGGACAAGAAGGCTTGAGTATACTTGAGTGTTCAAATCCTTCATCGGCGACTTCTACGGTCGATATAGTGTAGCAAATGCATGCCCTTGCTTCATTCATCTCTGTCTCTCATACCCATCCTTAGTTCCTGATTCGTCACAATTTTCACGTTCACTGATGAAGTCTTGATGAGCTTAAATGAGCCGCGCAGTCACCGCGTAAAGCTCGCCTATCAAAAGCTAGCCGGCACACGCACACACTCACAGGCCATCGCGTTTCTTGTCAACAGACTCTTGACCTTTCCGTACCTTACTATCGAGTCTACAGTATCTCTTCCCTCGATACCAATACCCAAATCATCTCCGTTCTCGACACCGATACCCACATCAAGCTCATATAATGACATGCCTCCAATGCCTCAAGGACGCTCTCTTTCCCGACGGCCTGCCACCCTTCCTCGTCTGCAAGATCTTCGCGGACCTCATCAACACACACAACATGGACCTCGAACCGAACAACATCTGCCACGCAGATCTCAGCGCAACCAACATCCTCCTATCACCTACAATGGAGCAGGAGTTGCCTCAAGTACAGATTGTGCACCTCGAGGATGTTGCTGTGTGGGACGAGCAAGCCGTTGTCAAGCAGATCATGAATCTGCTTCAATATCTCACAAACTGCGAATCACGCATCCCAGACGAGTTCCGCACCACCAAGAAAGGAGAGAAGCTCAAGGATAGCAAGGGAAGGAGTTTGAGGGATGGAGACAGATTGTACTCGTTCGTTGCGGGTTACGACCCACAGGGACAACTGTCGTGGAAAGACCTCAAGAGGAGGTGGAGGAATCTGGCGGATTGCTCGGCGAAGGAGCTATACGACAAGGGGAGATCGGCGGATGTCAGGGAGGCGCTTTGGAATGGAAAGGGTGCGGATGAGGAGTAGATGGAGGTGGTGGAGGACGGTGACATAGACGTCATTGTTGACGGAAGTCTGTAGATTAGTGGCGGCTGCAGAAGACATTGGTATGCATGGATAGCAATGGAAGCATGAAACCCGAGCGCGGTATACTTCAAGCTTGTCACAGACGTTATGAAGTTGCTCAATCATGTCGGCTGATGTGCTGCGAGGTCATTACCGCTGCCCATTTGTGTGATGGAGAAGTCTACAATGTGTTTGCTGAAGTCCAGATGACCAGTGCGGAATGTCCGTTTGCTTCCCACTAACCTATATGTAATCCGTACTCCCTCTTTTCAAGCGTCAGTATCTACGTTACAGAATGTCTGCTTCATCTTCCTACCAAACCATGATTCCTTACAGTGCCGACATCAAATACAAAACCCTCAAATTTTTGGGTGGAGGTATGGACGGCATTGCAGTTCTTGCAGTTCCCAAATCTGGTGAACAAAAGCTGGACTCGTGTATAGCCCTGAAGCTTTTGATTGACGACAAGACTACTTCCGTCTCCAAAGAACTGCTCATACAGCTGAAAGGTATGCAGAGCAAAGAAGACCACCTTATAGCCGCAGTGTATGACTACCAGCCCATCGAACATCCTGAATGGCACTGTATGGCATACATACCAGGTTGCAGTATCGAACAACTACTAAGGAGGGATGACTTTCAGGACGGAATGTCACCTACTGTTATACTCCACGTTCTTTCAGAGCTTATCCGCGTCCAAGAGCATCTGCGAGCGAACAAGCTAACCCACACCGATCTTGGTGCGGGTGGTAATGTCATGCTTAGCAACAACGGCAACGATGCATGGCCTTGTGTAACACTAGTCGACTTCAGCGGGATTTTGTCCTACAGCAAGCCCAAGGAAGCAAAGAATGTCTTCCAATTGGTCTCGAGCATGACAATGGACCAAGAAGCCGTTCCGGAGTGTTGGAAATTATCCACCTTTCAGGCCCACGATGTGACGACTGCAGACGAGGTGTACAAGGAATGTAATCGCCTGCAGTATTCATGGGACGAAGAGCTATTACAAGGGCTGTGGGAGTTCTGTCGCGAGAAAACCAAAGGTTTGAAGCAGCGCTTGAGAGATGATGTGGCACTTCAGAAACTGAGCAAGGTACTCGACACCGCAGGGACTACTGAGCAAGACGTGGAGAGACTGGTAAAGACACCTGAATACACAATGGAAGTGCAGCGATTCGATGCGACTTCAAAGTAGACAAGGAAAGAATCGACTGGCTCCGGCTAACTCTGAGAAACTTTAGTGTTGATACCACAGACACCCTTCATGTCAGCCATGTCCAAGTAGGTAGTAGAATGATCAAGCTGGCATCTTTATAATCGCGAACGGTTCCGCAGGTATCGGGTTTCATACGTACGTAGCGGATAAGAGCTCTTGAAGCTTTCCAGTATCGAGTCCAAGTCTGTGATCAGCGTCGTCGCCGTCCAGACTTTGTGTCATGTATTTGCATCCGCCTGACTTCGCAGCTATTCTGTGAGGCCTGTCTCTACCCCGGTATGCTGTTTCTCAGATTACTCGCACATACATCAGGGGCGCTATGAGCGGGCGGAGTTGTGAGCATGAGCGTTGAGTAATCGATATGAATATATTGTGACGGGACGGGTAATGCGAGGTTTCGGTGAGAAGCCATCGTTGCCTCGACGATCATCTTTCACGGGCACCTCCGTTCTTCGCCGCGAGTACTCGATCCGCTTGCAAGATGCGGCCGATGTCGACTTGTCGAGGAACTTCGAGTACCACAAAGATCCGGAGGCGCAGCGGCTATTGTTGTGATTCGTTCCGCTCCGGTCGCGAGATCCAAGGTTGCCGTCAGCTGTAGCAGCAGCTCCTAGCCTCTGTGCTACGGGGATGCGCATAGACGGAGAAGGCGCCACTCTGTATTGGGAGATGTAAGACGTGTCTGGCGAGATCCTGTTGAGTATGCATGCCTGTCGTAGGCGCTCGTGAAGTCCCGTCACCGCTGCTAGGGATGTCGTCGGCCCCGGGCTTTCTTTAGCCCTGCGGAGGTTTCCCAATCTGCATCTGGCAAACAGGCCGTCTCTGCGCTGATGACGTGGATCCAATACAGCTGAGGAGGGTCGTATGGGTAAGACGCAGCTTTGGGGGTGCCTCATGCAGCTCTGTGAGGGCGGTGGTGGTGTTGCTGGGCTGCTCGGGGAAGGCACCTCCAGCGCAAGGACCGAATGAAGTTGGTTGCTTCAATTCTCGGCCCCTTCCTCAAGCCCACAGACTACCCCAACCCAATCACCCCAACACATCGAGGCTATAGTCTCGGACTGGCTTCTGGTGATGACACATTCCTCCTCTTACGGCAGAGCAGCTCCGCTCGCTCCTAACGTGCCGCCGTAGCATAGGACACGACCGAGAGCTTGACCGAAGCCGCCGAATCCACGCCATGGACCGCCCCGTCCACGATCGCGAGAGAGACCAACAAGATACCGAAGAGGCCCTCGAGCTCGTCGAGCTTCCCTCGGATGGCCTTGCGCTGTCGACGTGCGTTGTCAGGCGACGATGGCGCGGCTCCTTGATCCTCCGCCGGCGAGCATCCTGCGGCTCCTACCCCGCCTCACTCGCGGCCTCCTACACGACGATTAGCATACCTGTATGAAGTTAGAACGCATACCGGGCGCTGGAAACTTTGGGCACAGTGCATCGGACTGAGAGAATTCGGCAAACAATCGATTGCCGCTCGCTACATCCACCACGCAGCCGGGCTTCCCACGAAGCATTGTGAGCCGCCGGGCTCGCACACCCGTCACCTTGTCTCCGCCTCGATATCGCAACGTCCACCTACCTCCGGGTCAGCACAGAGTCAATCATGTCTCTCAATGGTCTCTTACCTTCCTCCCCATCTCGTATCGCCACCGCTTCAACCTCCATCTTATATCTTACAATCTCTCTTCGCCTCCCACCCAGTTCGGCTACCTAAGTTGCGTCAGCTTCTCCTCATACAATATGGACACGGAGTACATACGCATATATGAACCAGGATGGAAAGAGGTTAGTGGCGTGCGTCCCGGCCTGTGTGGTTGAGTTGACAGACGGCGGCAGCTGGCCGACGCACATGGTGGTGCGTACTGCTCTCCGGTCCATCTCCGAGAAGATGCTTGACAAGGGAGTACGGAGGCAGGTTCAAACTCCCGCAAGCCATGTGTTCGGCAGTCCGACCAGCGGCATGTCTTGCTCCGAAATCTGTTTGGAACAGACGACGGTGTCCTATGCAACGTCATTGCTGACATGCAATCCTCAGACACCATCATTTTGCTACAGGCTCACGGCTTCGAGGCCGACGTCTCCTTCTCTGTGCCTCTTCGATATCCACCGCTTGCGGTTGAATTGAAAGCCGGGAGATAGGTGATAGATCGTTCGATTTCGTGCCTCTCCTACCTCGTCCGTCTCTTCGTTGCCCACACCCTCCACTTCCACTGCAGGCGACACGTAGCCGTTCTAGAGCTGTCAAGCATCGTCGCACAATGCAAAAGTCAAGCTTCTGCGCGCTTCAGTCTAGGAGATACGGGCCTATGCATCTCTTTGGAAGTGTTGAGTGGTGTGAGTGACATCGAGAAGTTCAAGGGAGGAGAGGGTTCTGCCCGTAGTAGGTCGATGTGTTTGAACTGAGCTCCACGACAACGGTATCCTCGATCCATCATGGCTCGCTCTCCACACCCGATTTCACTCCTCTTCAGCCCAGGAGTCTGAGAGACATTGTCACTATCGCGTTGTAGAAATGCGGACAAGGACGCATTCCACGACTAGAAACCTCAACGAAGTACGAGCCGTACCCCAGGCGAACGTGGACTTTAGCTGCTCGGACTAATAATCGGCGCTTCCGGAGACTCAGTCGACGACTATGATCCAAGTCAATCGAGGTCCAACCTGCTCTCTGGGAAGGCGTAGTACAGACGCGTACCGGCTTTGAGATTGGGTTCACGCAGCCTTGCGAGTAATGATCGACAGCGAGTCAGGCGTAGCTGCCCCAGGTTTGATGGTGTCGCCCTAATATCCCCGTTGGCATCTTGGAGGCCACTCGCATCGCCATGTACGGCGATTCTGCCGCAGAGGCATTAGGAGCTCGTGAGTATTGCGTTCAGTGCACAGAGTGTAGAGCGTGTCGCCGTCGCCAACGAGGTAGCAGACATGGTAACGCGGCCTGGCTGTGAACGAGATTTCTGCAAGTCTCGAGTGATGATACGACAGCGAATATGCCGAACTACTCTTGTGATGAGTTGGTCGTGCTAAGGGCTCGTTGACTTCTAGTCGAACAATACGTGCCAGGTACCATAGGATGGTGCCCTAACCGACGATAGCGATGACCGGTGCCAGATCACCCAAGATGCCCATGGCGCGGTAGCCTGTACCTGAGGAGGCTTTGAGAAGTCGCACGTCAGCGACGTCATACTCTGTCTTGAGATAACAAAGACATCTCTGCATACTGCCCGACGATGCCACGGCATCTGATCATCGCATCGAGCTGGGGGCTGCAAGTATTGCTGCTCAGCTCCTTTTCGTGTTCGTCAGCAGCGCTGGCCGCGCCGGATGAAGACGGCCGGCCCCGCCATGGTAGCTTCCGACATTGCCACATGCGCGTCAAACCTCTTTCCATCTCTTTCTCAAGGATCCTCATCTTCTTCAACATCCAGCGTCATTGGTCACATCTTCCTATCTCTTTTTTCTGTTCCTGTCTAGTCTTCGGTATGCCTCAGGCTCTTTGCGGCGACTCAGGCTTGCTTGTCAGATCTCTTGCCAGATGGTCCATTCATCGTCATTTCATCTCGCGTCTCGCAGGCTATCAGGCAAGCAACCGCTGTTCCTTTCTCCGACATAAAAGACCCGGACTGCGGTTCGAGAAGAGCAGGGAGTTGGTAGCGGTTTGGTCGCAGAGCGCGAGGAGCGTTTCGAGAAAATTCCATCCCGGATGAAGACTGCGACACATTTGACCAGTCGCCGACACTGTGCCGCCTTAGCCCCGTCTTCGCAGCTGGTTGCGTTGCTGCAAGGAGCCTAGAGCAGGACTAATCCCATGGCCGCCATTACGGCACCGCATTCAAGCTTGGCCAGGTGTGTCTCGTACCCAGTCTGGTCGCCGTCTTATTGTCTTGCCCCCGTCTGACACGGCAATGAGATGAGGCGTCTTCAGTGCTTCCTTCCAAGGCTGCCTATCGTGTCCATCCGCCATTGCCACTGAAGACCGGCCAGCTGAACCTTACGGAGGATGATCTGCTATGCGTCCACCCGCCAAATCGCACCAAAAGCTTTCCCATTCGCAACGTGGGTTCCGCACGACGCTCTTGACTGCTGCCGAGTCTGTCATGTTTTGTTGTACCCTTGCATATCCGTACGCCAGAGACGTGTCTGGAATCCTCCTTGTACGTGAGAGGCGGCTGAGGCAAGCGATCGACGTTCGTTCGTATGCGAAGGGCGGCGCGTCCAAAGTTGTATGCCTGCGAAGGAGACAACGTTATAATGCGGTCGTCAGCGGAGGAAGCCCCTAGCTACCTGTCAGTGTGTATTCAAGATAACGGCGCTGCGTGAGGCGGGCACAGAACTTCATACCATGTTGAGACCAGCTTGAGCAAACATGCAGGCTGCCTTGAGCATGGTGTTCCTTATCCCGACGCATCCGGACCGATCGCCTGTTCTCCTGTCGCAAGGGTACTTGTGGCTCCGTCTTTCTCTGCGGGGAGCTCAGCTGCGGACGCAGGTCGGCGTTCGCGACGCAACGGCTTCCAATGCGAACAGTCTCAGTCATCGGCGGCCTGCTGTTACTAAGGCAAGAGGGATCTCTTTGCCTGCTGTCGCTCCAGTCGCTATGTCGCAGAAACTGTAGTCTGTTGCCTCCTTTGTCCTTTCTGGGAGCCAGCGGCTTTACGCTGCGCACTGCGACAACAGACAAGATCGAGACCTCCTGGGGTGCCACGCTACTTCGCAAGGATAAGGAGCTTGTGAGCTGTCCGACTTTGCCAGTCGCGACGGCCGCAGCATTCTCCAGAGGCGCCGCCTCCGCCGCTACCGTCGCCTGCCGGTGTGTGCGTATGTATAGCCACTTGCCGACAGGGCGACAGCCGTCAAGACCGCCTATCGGAGAGCGATGTGCGTCGAGTCGTTCCTCGTGTTCGTGGTGTTGGTGCGAGTGTGTTCGGTGTTGAGGGTGCGGTGCCGCGGAGGTGATGCAGACGTGAACCAGCCGCAGCGGCAGGCCAGCGATGGCCTGGATTGGCAGACTGAGTTGATGCGGCCCATCTCTGTCGCTGCCTCTAAAGAAAGAAGATGTCAGTTGTCTAGCAGCACAATGGGTCTGTTGAGATCTACCCCGCCGCCGACCAGGAGGCGTCAAAGCCGCGACTGAACGGTTCTCTCTCGATCCGCCACCTCCGCAGGAGGCAACAAGTAACACACCCAGGAGGAGATGAACTTACAGTGCTGCGATGAAAGGTGGTTCATGTATCGGTGCTTCCCTTGCGCGAGCGCTGGAGCGCAGACGGGAAAGTTGCTTCGCACCGCATGCCCTTCGTCGGCAGAGCGCCCTCAGGTGCAGTTTCCGCTATCCTGGATTCTCCAAGACTCATCACGACGTCGTCGCAAGCCATTCGGATGCTCATTTCGTCGTTTCGGGGTGATGTGGTTTGCGTCGTGGTGTTGGTTGCGGGGGTGGTGGCGGAATTGTCGATGAAGTTGCGGACATAGAGCTGAGGCCCCAACGCCCTCGCCTCAAGTTGCGAACATCAAATCGACCGACTGCGCACAGCGCCTATGTCTGCCCTCGCTAGGCACAGAGACGCTCGGCACTGCAGCACAGCTGGAATCATACCAAAGTCTACATCGGGGGACGTCTCAGTGCGCTTGCTAAAGGCTATCCCTTGTCTCAGACCGGATGATGACCGCAACGCATCAATAATCGTGGCTGGCCAAGTCGACATCCGTAACACGTTGACAAGGCTGCACTCAGCCTGCAAGTAAAGATTGCACCGACCGCATGTGCCGCTAAGTCTAGAAGGCTGCGGTCACCGGAGCAAGTCAAGCTTGAGACATGCACGTGTGATCATGATATGCTGTTGAATCTCCTTACATCCCAGCACAGAGTTCTGATGTCATTATCTGGCAGTACCAGTCTCGTTGGCTGCGTATTAACCCCTGAGTCGGGATTCATTCATGGAGGATGGACGCATGTCTGCAACCATGTTATACATTCTGCATCAGGATGAGCATTGCTCAGAAACGGTATTTAATATCGGCTCTGTGATCCTGTTGTTGAACAGACTAGAAGCTGGTGGATGGCACTACAAAGTCCAGAGATCGCAGTCGATCAGATGCCATCTGCACGAAGTCAAAGGAAGTCACGAAAAGGACACAATCATAAGGGCTAATAAGTCTCTTGCTCGTACATACCGCACATTCGACTGGAAGTATGTACAAGCCTCGCCGAAGCCATAAAGTGCGTTGTCTTATACTCGGTCATGGGTTGGAAGACGTCTAGCCAACACCCGTAACATTACCTTCTTGTCGGATGCTGGAGAACGAGAGTCGAGCGATCGACTCGCAGTTGACCCTGCTGGGTGAAGGAGCGCGATGTCCTGCGCCCGCCCAATCGCCCGCCCACCAACAGTGAAGCCACAAATCCAAAATCTACAAGGCACACGAACCAACTAAGGTCCGTTGGATATATAAATAAAGTAAATCGTCGTTATTCCACTGACTAGTGGTCACAGGAAAGGATGTAGGTGCCGCGGGCACCGAACCTTTTGTTGTTTCCGCATCCATATCTCGTTTTTTTGCTCCCGCGTTCGACTCTTCTTGGAGACAAACAATGAGTTAAAGGGCTCGCTTTTTGCCCGCCCCTTCACCTCGGCTCCGCGGTTTCTGTTGTGCGCAGACGAATGTTTTCACCGCGTGTCACTGGCTTTGCGGACATTGCGGTTCACCTCATTTTTGTTCCTGGAAGCGCCCGTAAACGGGACTCCACGAATTCGTGCCAGCGAACTATGTTGGACAGGTCTCTCCCGACTTTGTTGGCTATATATTTGCAAATATTCGTCGTTATTCCACTAACTCGTGGCCTAGGAGAGATGTAGGTGCCCCCATTGGGGGCACCGAACTCTTTGCTCCCGTGTTCGAATCCGCGCATGCTCGACATTAGATCGGGTTTCTTGTTTTTTGCTCGCGAGGGCTAATTGAGCGCGACTGGCTGCATTGATACACACGTTCCGTGCCGCCTGGTGCCGTAGCTTAATTGCACATGAGCGATTTGGCGTATTCTAGATCTCGTATCAGAGATTCTCGACAGAGACATAGTAAGCATGCGGCACGGAAAGTCTTGCAGAACGCCAGCGAGAAGACTGTTGAGGTCGTTGGCACCACCAGTGGCACAGACGACGTGCCGCATGCAGTAGACAAAACGTGATGCAGTCGAGCAGCTATATTCGATGACGACCCTGGCAAGTATCGCAATGGCGGCAGCTGGCAATAAATTAATAGGAGTATGTTGTGTACATCGCGAGAAGACAGGTCGTTCGAAGGACTTGACGACTTCGGACGGCTGGGGTCGGTCAAGGGCTTAATGTCCCCTTTCAGCCGCGAAACTCCGCGAGAGCATCATTTTTTGGATGCACAGTCTTGGATCACGCGACGCGATCTGCTAGTACTGGACTGTGCGATTTTTACATCATGTCTGGAGGTTAAGATTCCACGAGATCATGGTGGGGCCAAATTGACCGATGTGGCGTTAGTACCACGCCAAGACCACTTCACCAAACCTCATCACAGCGGCGAGAAGCTCGAAAACTGTGAGTAAAGGACATGTCAATTGAGTCTATTGCATGAAAAGATGCAGGTTTCAAGAATCTGGGATCAATTTCCATGTCCTGACATATTTCAACTGAGCCATTTTACCGGCTGCGAGGCCGTCATCCTTCGCTGGCCTTGCCTTCGACCACGTCAACACAACCTGAGAAGTCGTCCTCACACTTCCACGAACGAGGGACTCGATCTCTCAAGGCTCGCAGGAACCTCCTGTGGCCTACGCCCATGCATTGATCAGCCACCGCCTGATACCTGTTGATATCCCAAGAGCTTCCCTCTTCTGTGTCTGGAGGGGGAATATGGTCGAGGAAATACAGGTCTCCAGCAACTTTGAGAAGATCTGACCGAGCTTGAGTGGCCATTAGCTCCAATATGGCTTCAAAGTTTGTAGGCGACATGTCGAAGAGCTCTGCGCGCCCCCCGACTTCCTCGACGACCTTGTGTATTGTGTTGTCCAGTGTTCGAATATATGCCTCCATTTCTAGAGCACGAACCGGTGTACGTCCAACGTCCTCCTCCTCCTCCGATTGACATTCGTAGTAATGGTAGCCGAGGCTCGTGAAGGATAGTGTCTTGGATTCCGGGCTAAGGGTATGATAGACACCTGCGTCCCTGAGCCCCTGGTCACGACCGTACTGAGCCGCTGTGGGGTCAAGGTACGTTCCGGTACCGTTCAACCGGGCTGGCTTCTCTGGGCGACAGAGGTTGTGTTCGTCGGTCGGTGTGATCCTGAACATGGAGTGCCAAGCGGCGACGGGTAGCCTGAGCATAGCCGTTTCCGAGCCTTCCTCCTGCCAGTAGGCGACCTCTACCTCTTGGTCAGGCTCGACGTGATCGATATGGGCTTCGTGTACTTCTATCGAGGGGGTAAGACCTGAAGAGATTAGCCTTAGTTTGGGTCTCGCTGGGTGTAATGGCGGACACAGACCTTCGGTGAAGAAAGCCACTGTCGGGGCGAAGGCCTCTAGAACAAGGACACACTTGTTGTGTGACAGATAGGCATGCCTTGCCTTGAGGGAAAAGGATTGGTTCTTCAGTACTGATACCTCGCCTGGATGGCCTTCGATATTGCGCACCCCTATGCAGAGTGAACTTCCGCTCTCGTCGGCAACCTCATACATGACCGACAGGCGGTTCGTCGTGTCGCTGAATTCGAGAAACAGGCGGTTGACGATGCGGTCGACGCGGTACAGATCCCGCTCCGCCCTCTCCTGGACGTGAGTGCGGACGCTGCGGTATGTGCCATCTTCGAAGCAGACAGGAGCCCCTGGATGGTCTGCCATTGCGTCCTGCGGTTCGGGGTCCGTTTCGAGTGTGCGAGAGCGCATAGTTTGACGGCGGCCGGAAAGTGTCATGGGTGTCGCGGAGGTGAGAGATATCGCGCGATTTGGGAAGGGGATAGCGGGGTTTGTGTCCAAAATGTCGTTCAGAGGAGACGGTGCACGAGCGGAGCGAAAAGAAGGGTCCAGCTGTCTCACTTTCTCACTCCAGTCACTGTCACCGCCGACGACTTGTCCGCACAGAACCGATCCCTGATCAACGCCGACAATGTCCTCCTCCAGCGCACCTTCAACAGCCAGACTCACGATCGAGGAGGTTCTTAAACTCTTCCTCATCGCATTCAACGCCGCCGTGGCCACATTTCGCCCATTCTCTGTCACTTCTTTCGGCGTCAGCGACTTTGGCGACAACCATATACAGGTGACACTCGATCGCCAGAGCCACGGTCAAGTGCCCGTAGGGACCTCAGAAGCGCTCGAGATATCTTACAAGAAGCTGAACCTGTGCGACACCTTTTGCACGATCTTCTACGAGGCGGTCGAGACGCGACTACATTGTAAACTCCCTGATCGTAGCTTCGTCGCCGGGCCCCAGTAATTAACATTATCCCTACAGCATACGACGCCAACGTCGAGTATGCTGTAATCGAGAATCCAAGGCCGACCCAAGTCCTCCACATCCGCAACGAAAAGACCTCGATGCCCCATTCGGTCCTTCTTATCCGCAAGCAAGACGAATCCGAGATCATCTTCGATGGCACAGCAGAGCAATTGGGGTGGCCAGTAACAAACGCGATTATAAACGGCGACAAGTTTTGGCATGATTACACCCATGATGGGCAATACAAACTCGACTTGTACCACAGAGATATGAGTCTAGAAGACCACAAAGAGTTTTGCCAGGGATATTGGCACAAAATCGGGATCAGCTTGCGCCAGATGCTGCAGAGCCTCGAATGGGCTAAGTTGGAGGGCATGGCGACTAGCGATCGAGAGAACTACGTACGTGGGCTAGCGACGCAAAGGGTCCGGGATGCTGCTAAAGCTTGTTGGGGATAGAGAAGACACATAGTCCTTGGCTAGCTGTCCTATCAGTTGCTTGCCGGCTTGTACGTAGGCAATCTGTACTCTGCAGAGGACAATACCTGCCGGGTTTCATGCTGCGGAAGCTCATCGTCAGCCTCAGAAGCTGTTCCATCTACATGATTACAGTGTACCGCGTGAATATTATACGAGAACCGCTGTGTTGGCGTGCATATGTTCAATCGTCGGGTACGCCAAGGCTGAAATTCAGCCAGAAAGACATCTCAACATTGCGTAGCTGGAATCACGCAAAATAATTTAGAGGATACTTGGACTCGTATGAGCTTGTGGAACCCATCAATGGTGATTGTAAGCACGGGTCAATGGGTTGCGGTGTAATGATTATATTGGCCTTTGCCCGCGCGCAAAGAAACTACCTAAGAAAGTTCGTGCCGCGTCACCTCGAGTCTCGACGCTCGCTCCAAAGACTCCATGACCTTTGCATGGCCGGTACCCATGCAGGATTTAGCCAGGGCTTTCCAGTGTGTGTTCCTGTCGAGATTGCCCGGGATGTACTTGTTGTCGAGGTAGTTCACCAGGACGTCGAGATCCGCCTTGACGGAGCTCAGGATATCATGCTCCAAAGCACCCCACTTGTCGTCATCACCTCCCCTGATGACGTCCTTCCATGCGCAGCCAGTCATCTTCTGGTATACCCGATTGTTGACCGTTCGCACGATCGCTTCGGTTCGGAATTCTATGCGCAGGGCGCGGGAACGTGACGAACTGGCTTCGTTCTCGTGAACGCTGTTGAGGTGTTGGGAGTAATTGTATCCCAAGGAGAAGAACTCTATCGGCACTTTCACTTCCTCGTCCGGGTATGCAGGGTATCCTCTGACGGGGTATACGCCCGCGGGTCGTAGGTACTGGGGCGCTGAGGGGTCGATGTAGACGCCCTCTCCATCGTCGTTGGGGGAGGTGATTTTGAACACCGTGTGTACGTTGGCGACCCGCCTTCTCCTGCCGGTCGAGCTCTCGATACAGACGACGGGTTTGATCTCGTAAACCCCGTGTATCTCCACCTCTTCGACATCGATTGGAAGGCGTAGTTCTGCGTCATAGTTTGTTAGCGGTGAGAATCTCTTGTAAACAATCGAAATACCACTCACCCTCGACTAGCCAAGCCAAAAGACCCGCTAGGAGCTTGCACGCAAAGACGCAGTAGTTGTGCGACTTGAATGCCTTGAAGCTCTCGTCTGTCACGGACCTTCGCTCTCGAGCGAGAATTCCGGGACTGATATCCCATTTGAGGCGGAAGCGCAGATGTAGCTGACCGCCCACTTCCCTCGCGCTCAGAAGCTTGTGCGGATCGACCGCTTCTGTGGTCATGGAGAATATGTTGACCATGAGCGCTGTTGTACGAGCGAAGCTCGGGTCTGGCTGCCGCGCTTGGTGGATGTTCATGTTGGCTTGGATTTGCTTGTCGTGTGCGGGTACGACGGGGAAGGTATTGATGAGGAGGCTTTTGGAGATGAGGAGCTCGAGAAGGAGAGGAGCTTTGAAGACAGGGTGAGGGCGGGGTGGGCGGCGCTCATCAGTGGTGAAGCAGAGATATCGAGCCTGGTGTTTTGGTCTCGCGCTAGCCCCCCGACGCTCCTCCGCCGGACTGACAAACGCACCAACGACTATCTCTGCGCTCGCATTACTGAATCCTGGTCCAATATTGATAGCACATGAATAGAGACTTCACGTCAAGAGTCACTTCAGGGGCGCCGTAAGCGTTCATCTGAATCGTCGAACGTGCAGGCTTTGAGGAGGTCAAAAGCGCTATCAAAGAGCATCGCCAGCTCAACAGTTACATATTGGTGCAGTCCAGGAGCGCAGATACAGCGCTGCCTGCATTCATATCTTTACGTTGCTCCGTGCCTGCCTTCGTGTATGCGCAGAAGGAGACAGTGCTGACAGCCAACACTCTCCTCGGCTCGCAGTACTGATACGATGCTCTCATACTTCTCAAACAAGTCTCATTGCGAAGGGAATTATTATGCGATCCCAAAAGGGAAGGCAGGTCAGGGCAGGAGTTGCAAGATGTCCGCTGGGCTACGTCGCGTCACAAAGCTAGCAATGCTGGAGCAGATAGTCTGCATTCTAGGAATGTGAATGAAGCAAAAGTCGACGCTGAAAAGACACAACGCGCTCGTCGCGATCACATCTGGTTAATGCCGATTACTGTCGCCAGCGAACAGCTGGGAGCTCTTTGTCGGCGCTTTCCAGCAGCAGGACGGATGAATGTAGGGGAGATGCTGCAGGCCACAGATATCGTTGTAAGAATAGAGTAAAGGGCATCTGGTAAGCGTTCTGACTGAGCAGACGCGGAGTTATGCGCAGCAAAGGCAGTGAAGTGCAACTTCGGGGGATGGTGTCACCGAGCAAAAACGCTGGTACAAGACTCAGACAAACACCACGAGACTGCCTAAAAGCCGCAGTAGAACTTCCAAGTGCTCGTTTGGGCGGTATACGAGCAGATCGAGCCAATGTTATGATGGGGAACGCGTCATTCTCCGCACTGTCACCTAGCCAATCTCCGCACCCCCGCCGCACTTTGTCAGGGAAAAGACAGAACCAAAAAGAACAGTTTGTCTCAACCAGTTTGCTACTCTAGAGAATCGAATTAGCAAAAAAACCTGTATTCATAACTTTATAGTGCCTGGACACTGTCGTGTGGAAAACCTGGATATGTTAGCGGAAGTCTTGTAGGTAAACAGAAGAAGCAACTATCTACCTGCACCATCCTAGTGATGGTGGGCCTAACTACGGTACAAAGTACACATCCTTGCCCCGGATGGTGAAATGTAGATCCATTAGATGTATTATATGGTCAAGTGGTATCTGCGGGTATAGTGGGGCAGAAGATTCTATGGCCAGTCTCGTGGGGGTGAAGGACTGGCCAGAGCGGGCACAAACATTGAGCTCGTGCCCCTTCTGAGTCCCCCGCTCGCTTGGTAAGCCCCGTCACTTGTTTTGATGAGGCTGCGATGGTCGTGACACCGGCTACTGGTGTTTGACGCGTCACTGAGGATGGCTTCCAGCTTGTCAGCGCTTTTTGACCTGACGATGGCTTTGACTTCATCAATGAGCCTTTCCCGCGCTTAAGCATGCTCTGAGCAATCTCCGCGTCTACATTATATGCTCCAGTTGCCTTAATATGGTCTAGTCAGCTCCACGAGTTTATGCGCCAGCCTTGATGTTCACATCACGTCACTCCATGAGGCCGGGTTTCATCTGCAATCTCTGTCCTTGCGGCATGTTGAAATCACAAACACGATTTATATCCGTGCCAATTTTCCGGCAGATCTGAGCCAGTGGTCTCACGGCATCTAGAAAAATGCTCAGTCTGCCAGCCTGTCGCGCAGCTTGATGCTGGTGACGTTGTGTAACATTCACGTCGTCAATCATCATGTCGAGCTTGGAGGAGACATCATGATATGTACAGTGCTGTATTGATCTGCTGAGCGATTGTATGATGCCACTTCTACTACCGGAGACAGCGCGCAGGCTGATCTCCTTGCGCTGGTCTAACTGCCCCTTGCCCTACGCGCCGGCCTCCTTCCTACTTGGCTTCCTTCGAAGTGTCGCCCTGGCTATCGTTCCATATCCTTCGCATCGATGAGGGTGTTATGGGAAGTCGCGATCGGAAGGTAGGCGTGGCTCTCGGCCAAAGATGACCGAGTTAGTAGTGATCATGTAGAGAATGTAGCGATCTTTCGGCCAAAGATGATCGAGTTAGTAGTGATCATGTAGAGAATGTAGCGATCTTTCTTCGTGTTTCTCCACACGAGGCCGAGGCGTGAGTAGAGAACAAATGACTGAGCGACGACGAAGACGAGCCATGAGAGATTGATGAAGACGATGGCCGAGTAAGAGGTATAGCAGTCATGTTGTCCGCGCGGTGGACCTTGAGTCAAAAGGGATGAGGAGCCTGCATTTTGTCAATTCATTGTTTCCAGATCAAGACAACTCGCGTACCAACATAGCCTCCCTGGGCCTTCATACCGGAGTCTTCTTCTGGCGGGAGGCATGCATGTATGAGCCAGGCTTGCCATAGCCCTTGTAGTCTGCCACGACGTTGGAGTGCCACCTGCCCCTCGTGGCCTCACGAAGATCTTCGAACGCCTGAGCCCATCCAAGTATTCCAGACCTCTGCTGGTACAGTCTCATGCTGCGCACTATCGTATCGTCCATTTCCTTCTCGGTGACCTTGGCGCCAGCAACGGCCAGGAGCGTCTCCACAGTGCGTGTCTTCTGGAAGACTAGGGCAAGAAGGAGCAGCGGGCTGTCGTCCTCGAACAGATGTGGCGCGTTGGTGAGCATCCATCGGTGCAAGTAGAAGTACCTGAACGAGATCTCCGTGGCGGGCCCCGTCAGGAGCATGTCCGCGTCGGCGCTCGCGTCAGCCTTGTTGGCTTCATTGAAGGGATAGTCGTGCATGCAGGCGGCCACGCTCGAGACGTAGGTTCCGCTGCCCTTCTTCGTGTGGGGAGCTGCTCTGATGCGAACGCGACAGAGCGGATGTTTGCCCTTTGGCTTGATTCGACATGCATCCTCGATGGCTGTAGGAGCGGTGGGCCATTCTTTATCCGCCGCCAATGTCTTCGTCTTCGTGTAGTAATTCTCTGGCAGAGAACTAGATTCGCGCGTTAGCTGGCTCATTGATAATTTGAGCTTCTGGTGAACTCACTTGAGCTTCGCCATTGGGTCTCCGCCGTAGTGGTTGGTGCAGTCAGTCAGTATTGTCTCCAAGACCTGCTTCTGAGTAACGATGGCCGCCATGTTGTTTGTGGAGAAAGGACTTGACTGAACTTTCAAAAGATGGCGGGTCAGTCCGAAAGTCTGGTCAAAGTTGTAAGTAGACAGGCTGCTCTGGGACTATGCGCGTCCCCGTTTACGCGCTAGTTGTGGCACTCAGACGCCCACACCGAGAGCAGATGTGAAGGCAACTCTCACTACCCTCTCCATCTTCTGCTATCAATCTGATACTTTCCCCCCACAATCATGGCCACTGAGTCTCCTCAAGCCGGCGTGCGCGTCGCAGCTACCCTTCCAGCCCTTTCTCTTCGCCAGATCCTTCTCGTGCATCTTATCATATTTCAAGAGGCGCTATTTGGCTGCCATGTCTTCGGGATCAGGATATCATGGCTAAACCGAACGTCACAACCCGGTGTTCCGGAAGCGCTCTTCGACTACGATCGATCGGAATTTGGGAGCCCGGATCCAACACGACTGAGCCCAGGGAGTGAATATCGCGCAGTGGTCTTCAAGCACTATTGCGAGACATTTTGCATCATGATGAAGCCTTTCGTAATCCGGTACCTCTGTGGTAAGGAACAAGGCCCGTTGGATAGTATGCGCGCTCGAACAGTGACTGACAGCGAGCAGAGCTTCTCGGCACTGGCTACACGGTTACTTGGATCAACTTCATAGCCAAACCGCATTTTCGCATACTCGCAGATTGGGCAGAGATGAACCAATTGATATATCACTCCTGTCTATTGGTATCCAATGGTAACGGTGAGAACCACGTCTTGGATGGCACTGCCGATCAATATGGACGAAACTGGAAGACACATTGGTTCATGACAGGGAAAGAGCTTATTGCAAACTTTCTGGATCCCAAGTACTCAAACCCGAGGGAAATTTGGACAACGAACGAACAGGGGGAGGTCGCCAAGTGCGAGAGGCTTGAGGGCAAAGATTGCAGCCATGGATACTGGGCGGTCGGATACTGGGTAGTCGCGCGCAGGCGTATGGAGCAGATATTCCGGGAGCTGAACTGGACATCTCTCCGTGGGCTGTCGGACGACGATGTGGAGGAACGTATCCGTTCCCTGAGCAAGGCCAAGTTCGAGGGGGCATTTGCGGAAGCGCAGTCGAAATAGACGAGCCTTCCTTACGCGGCCCTTGATAGGCTAATGACTTGGACACAGTAGATAATACAGTAAAGTTCTCATGCATCTTGGTAATCGTGAATCGTCAGTGAAGGTGCTCCAGAACTGACAGGGATGCACTGACGTACCTTTAGCGCTAAAATCCAAAGACAAATTGTGGCTGCCCCTCCGTACCCTCACAGCCTCCAGGACACCAAAACACTCGGGCAGAAGCCGTCCTCCTGCTCACATCTCCATCATGACACCGGTCAATCCCACCACCACCGCACCACCTCTGTCCCTGGAAGAGGTCCTGCACGTTTACCTACGTTGTTTCGACGCCGCCGCTGACGCCGCCCCACGAGCCTCAGCCGCATACGCACGGGCGTACAGAGCCAACTCCGTGCCATTCAAAGTGTGGCAAGTCTGGTCGACCGAAGACCTGAAGACCGACCCGCCCAAAAAGCTTGAACGCTTCTCCTTCCTGCCGCCGGGGCTCAACGAAGCACTCGCGCGGCAAAACATGTGTGATTGGTTCTGCATGGTCCTCGAGGAGGAGGTGGATAAGAAGGTCGGGGAATTGTTCCGTGGGCGCGCAGAATGGCTGAGATGTTGGCCGAGGGTCAACTTCATGACGTCTTGGCGCATTCTGAGGCATAAGCCCGTCGCGGTGCTAATGCACTCGGTCCTGCGAGTCACGACAGAAGACGGCCAGAGGGTGGTCATGGACGGTACCCTGAGGCAATTTCGTTGGGCGCAGTCGACTTGGCTCCAAACACGGACACAGTGGTGCGCCAAACTCCTAGACACCACCAAGGGGGACAATGGCTGGCATTTCGTTTCGAGCGAAGCGAAGCAGAAGGTATGTGAGTACTCTGTGGATGTAGCAGAGGGTTACTGGGCTACTATCTTCTGGAGGCTGAGGGAGTTGTTCCAAGAGCTGGACTGGATGGAGTTGAGGAGACGAGAGAAGGATGAGCGTATCGAGTACGTCGACGAGTTGGCCCGAGCAAAGTTTGCAGACCTTCTCGTAAAGGCATTCGATGTCTGATCAAAGCAAGGACTGAGATGAGGACCGAGAGGAATAGATAGACATTCAACTTCGAAAACGATGAGAAATCATTGAAAGAATACGCATATACACAGTACCTGAGCTATACAAGCCAAGAAGGCGCAGCCCCTACCTCGTTACGCCGTTGGTGCCCACTTGCTCTTCGTTCTGATCCTCGCCCCGAAGATGTAGAACAGAATGGGTACAGGGAGGAATACCACACAGATGAACGCCAGAAGGCTGGTCGCCCATGGTACACCGAGCTTGGTGTACATTGCATGTGTAAACAGTGGAAAGAAAGCGCCCGCAAACGAGCGGATGAAGGTGTTGACCGCGATGGCGCTGTTGGAATAGAAGCCATAGCAGTCGATGAGGTAGCTCATTCCCTGCCAGAAAGGCACCATGCAACCAAATCCGAGAAGGGCGACGGAGAGCACCTGCGGTACCCAAGAGATGTTTGGATTGCTAGTCCAGGCAAACCAGAATAGACCGACAGGAAGTGCGATGGCGCCGAGTATCATGGGCGGCAGGCGTTCCTCCGGGATGACCTTGCCGTGTTTACGAAATGCGCGCGTGAATCCAGTCGCTGAACTGTAAGCAATACATCCAGCGCCCATCAGAATGCCAACTATAAAGGCGCCGAACGGGAGCTGCGAGACCCCTAGAGACCAGCCACGCTCCTCGTAGAATGACACGGGAAACTATCGGTTGTTAGATCCTGGTAACAAGAAAGGTATGAATACAGACTCACAGCTTCAAAAAGTAGATAGACAATGCCGTACAAAAAGCTCATGTACGCTGTCACCAACGCCAAGATGGGCTCCTGGAAGAACATGATGAATGGTCGTAAGAGGTAAACGTTCAGTACTTTGTCGAGAGTCAACTTGTTCTCGTCTGCAGCAGCGTGGTATTCGTTGTTGCCCGTGTCTTTACGCAACTTTGCGGCTCGCAACTGCAGAATCCTGGCAGCAGAAGTCTCTGGTATGGCGAGGAAGCCAATAACGCCAAACAGGCCGGCCATGATGAGGGTGATCCAGGACGTCCAGCGCCAGCCAAGATGCGACTCGGCGATGAAGCCACCGGCAATGGGTCCTGCCACCGGACCAGCGAATCCACCAGCGGCAAAAATGCAGATGGCATACGACCTGGGGATGGGATCCCACAAGTCTGCGAGAGCTCCACCCACGACTGCCAAGGGTGCAGAGGCGAAGAGGCCACCAAGGAAACGGCCTACGCATATCGTCGTTATGTTTTGGGCAAGAGCGACTGGGATCTGGAAGATAGCGAAGAGTGCGAAACCGAACATGAGGGGGATCTTCCGACCCAGAACCTCTGACATTGGCCCGAAAGCAATCGGTCCAAATACGAATCCCTAAACCTTTCATATTAGATATTGGAACTCTGGCTGCCGAATAGGGCCTCAACGTACCAGGACGAACAAGGCTACTCCGAGAGTGGCTGTGACCTTTTCGACCTGAAACTTCTCCTGGACAATCCCGATGTTGACACTGAAGATAGAACTGGCGAATGTGACCGTGAAAACCATGAGGCCCATGGAAACTGTGATACACCATCTTCGTTTGGGCGTCCAGTTCTTCGGGTTGCCGGGGTCTTTGGGTCCATCGAACTCCACGAAAAAGCGATCTGTTTGTTCTGGTGGCGTAGTGCTGTCTGAGCCCTTCTCCAGGCCATGCAAGGCGTCTTCTTCGCTCTTTCTGGAACTGTCCTCTGTTACATCCAGTGTCTGCTCTGGGGACGTCCGAGGCTGTGCTGATGGTGGTGTAGACCGGGGGTCTATGCTGTGGTCTGTCGTCATGCTAGAAGAAGCTTTGAGGTCGGTGATACACAGGCTTGGCTACGGCGACGGGGAATGGAGTATTTGTAGGATTCTACATGTCGGGCTTGTGGATATGTCATTATTCCCGGGGTTTGGGCGGATTTAACGATAAGGAAGCAACGACCTGCTGCAGCCGCCCCTTGACCCACCTTCAGCGCCGGGCCATCTACGCGAAGGGCGACTTGGCGTTTTACTGACGGCCTGGTCATGTCGCGCCATGGTGAGGCTCCGCAGCTGGAATGTCTGAACGCGCCTTCACGCGGAGGAAGGATGGCGAGGAGAAAGGGGAGGTGCTGCGTCATCGATTTGTTGGGGATGATGGGGGCACTTTCCCTGAAGCCGACAAGCGCGAGCCATGGATGCGGCTACTTTTCCGGGCGACCCACCAACTCTCATCCGACCTCATCTCAGTCAGCCCTTCTGTACAACGCGACCTGTTGCCACGCCCTTATTTCTTTGTTTTCTCGCACATGGCGTAAATCGCGCTCGCGCTCTCGGCATCAATTCGACGCGAACCCGTAGGCCACAACGACGCCTCGTACATCAGGGGCTCTGGCAGTATTGCGTCCGCGCCAAAATTTGAAGAAGACGTTTCGCGTTTGATACTAGATGCTCACATCCAGCACCCGTTTACTCTCTGCACATTGACCCTCTTCCACTCAACTTTCTCCAGGTCTTCTCCTACTACCACGCGAGGGGCGCGACGCACTCATGACAGTGTTCACCCAGGATGATACTACGACACGCACGCTTACCGCGATATCACCGTACTGTTGCGAGATTCCGAACACGCCTTCCTCGCCCCAAGAACACTCACTATCTCGGTCGTCCTCCGTTCTTTCGCATACCAGTCTAATTTCACAAAGGCTGGCACAACATAGAGGACTACCAGGGGCAAAGACAATGCTAGGGGAGCACGCTGGCCGACATCCTAGAACAATGCGGAGAAGATGAGAAGCAGCGATGTCGTCCGGATAAAGACGCATCAGCGCTGCATGACTTGTGTCGTCCACCTTATCTTGGTTAAGGATTACAGTCTCGCTTGCTACTCTAAGCCCGAGAGTCTATAGGATTACAATCGGTCCTGCTAAATCTGCTCCATCTCTGCGCCAGAGTTGTCTTCCTCGTACAAATCATCAGGATCCACGTCGTCTTCTTGGATGTCCTGCTTCAAAGCTTGCCACATCGCATGCACATCGACACTTTCCAGGTGCGGTATGTCCTTTACCCAAGATTCCTTAAGCTGAAGGAGGAGCTTCCCACAAGAGCGGTCATACCATTCGCGTCCAACTGTAATACTGGATAATTGGAGACAGCGCATGATGTGCTCTTTTGTCACAAGAGTGAGCACAAGAAGCAAGACCCAACTCTCGTCGTGCAGTGTATGTGGTGCCTCGTACACTATCAGTGAAACGATATCTTCCCGGTCTTCCTGAGGAGTATCGAGCAAATCTTCGACGCTCATTTTCTCAAGTTGTTTCCACAGAACCTTGAATGTTTTTGTTGGGTTTACTGGAGGTCGTTGCTCATGTGCTTTCGATGGCAGGAACGCCCTCTCCCAGGGCTCATCATTGGTTCTTGGTCTCGAGACAGGAGATGATGGATCAATCTCTCCCACAAAGCGCAGTAAGATACCAATGTATTCCATCTCCCATTCCGTGGGAAACCCGACTCGGTCATGCACCTTGAAAGGTGTTTCTAGGCCCACTGCCTGAGCCATATCGTAGTGCTCTTCCTCATAGAAGCTGTAATCTCTCAGATTCTTGGCCGACCACCAGCTGGGACGCTTGGCTGCTCGGACCAAGATAGCTTCAAGCATCTGTTTCGCAGATATCGTGCCAGACTCCCTGTGCGGGCCGATGGAAGAGTTTGGTTTCGCTTTTGGGACCGCGCTGGTGCTTGCAGCTTTGCCTTTTGTCGTTTTGACGGTCTCACTTCCGGCAGCACTTTCAGCTTCTTCGGTCGTTGTCTTGTCTTTTCGGCGAAGAGATGTGAAGCTTCGAGTCTTCCCTACCTGTTCCTTCGGCCACGTTTGACCAACAGCATGAAGCGGATCCACCTGTGGATTACCGACCACAACCAGAAACGCGTCGAATATATCCAAGCGGCTCTTGATCACAAGGTTTAGGAGTTTCACTGACCCTACGGTGTGGAGCGCTCTCCAGTCCTCTCTTGCCTGCACGCTGACACGCTTTGGCCAATACCAGGTCGGTGGCTCGGTTCCCAACAGGTAGTTGAAGTTTACGTGACCATCGCCGCCAGCCAAACGCCTTACTGCAATAATCTCACCATCCACGACCGGATCTTTTGTATTCGGGGTTGAGGCTTTCAGCCAGAGCTCGGCCATGTCGCCGGGGATTTTGATCGTGTCGGAATTGGGGTAAGAAGTGCTCTCGTCGGTTGCTGTCGTGGACCTCTCGGGCTTGGTCTGTGGCTCATCATCCTGCTGGACAATAGTTGGCTCTGAGCTATCGTTCGACATGCTGTGCTTGAAACACAGTCACCTGATCAAAGCGAGTAACGAGACGTCGATAGTAGGCATGTCGCACCTGCTTTCTTATACTGACGCCTATGTACCAGCAATCGCATCACAAGCCACTACTTCCAATTGTTACAAGCTTGCTATACATCACGAGTGAGTTCATCAAACGTGGAGGATGATTGGAAAGGATGAAATGTGGCAATTGATGGAAACGACACGTTCTTGCGCCTACCCTCGGCTATCTAGGTCTCATTATCAGCGAACACCAGTCTTCTTGGATATCGACTTCTTCGCCAGTGGCTGCTCAGTCGCTGCAGCGTCATCTCCACTTCCAACCGTGTCAGCACCCTCGTCATGTCCAGAGTCGCTACGTTGTCCACTATCGACATCGGATCGGTTAGCGAGAGGGTTGTCTAGCGCCTCTTTATCAATTTTCTCGCGAACATTGTCTGCTTGCAGGAGTTGCTGTAGCAGATAGAACATATGTACGGCTTGAGGATAATCTGTTCCGGTTTCCTCCTGATACTGGGTCATGCAGGTATGAACAGCGTCCCTGAAGCGAGCATCAGAAGGCGTAAGTGATGCCTCAGATTCCGCGCCTTCCGCCTCGTCCTTCGTAAGTAAGACCAGTGCAAGCAGATAAGGCCATGAGTCTAGCCTGGCAATGTGCGGGCTATCGGTTATCATGCGACGCCCAAGTTCCTTTCGTTCGGCTTTAGTTTGCGACAGGATCACATCTACTGTGGTCGACAGGGGGCCGCCATCATCGTTACCGTTTTGCCAAATGTGGAACCTTTCGAGGAAGATGGCCCATATGTCCATCAGCTTGATACGCCGCGTCATGCCTGTTGATGGTGATGGTGGATTCTCGTTTGCCCCGACAAATCGAATCTTGTCCGAAGAATAGCGCCATACCACGTCTACGCCGTTCAAGATCTCGTCAGCCTTTTCATAAGACTTGCTGCCCTTGATCTTTCTTTTCAAAATGACATCAACGAAATTCTGGGCGGACTTCGGCTTCCAGCTTCTCGCTGTCGCTTCATCTTCGGCTGTTGCGTACTGGTAACTGCCAGCCATTGGTGTGGGTAGCCAAGAGCTGGGCTCAGAGACTTTCTTCAAGATGTATTGGAGTATCACTGATGAGGCAATACCGTCGTTGCCTTTGAAGCGCCTAGTGACCTCCGTTTTGGCTGTGGGTAAATGGGTGACTGGGTTATCGATCAGCACGACCTTGTTCAGAACCCTCACCTGATCCCAGCCATCTACAGCCACATCTCTCCAATCATCCTTTTCGACTTCATCGTATCTCTCAACGGTCTTCTTGTACAACTTCGTAGCATATGTCTTCCTCATCCACTCCAGCTCCCCGTCATCCCATACCAATACCTCCAAATTAGATTTCTTCAGTCTCCTCCTTCGCGCAATGATGATAGTGTTGTCACTTCTCTTTGGACTTTTCTCCATACTCGCGCTGTTTGCCGCTTCCTCAGTCAGCGTTGATCGCACTATATGAAACTTAGACGGAAGTCCCAGATCCCGCGCATCTCGCTGCTCTTCTTCTTCAGCATCGATGGGCACTGTGTCTGTCGCTTTCTTACTTTTCCTCTTACGCCTGCGCTTGTTAAGAGGCTCATTCGTTGGAACAGTTTGATCATCGTCGTCCAAATCCATCTGACCGCTGTCTTCTGATACATCTTTCTCTAGGTCCTGAACCACTTTTCTCTTTCGTAGATTGGAAGGAAGCTTTGCTGTCGGATTGCTAGCAACGTTGCCTGGCTCTTCAGGCGCTTCGATCACCTCAGCATCGTTGTTGTCCTTGTCGTCGTCGTCCTCGTCGTCCTCGTCCTCGTCTAGCAAGGCCCTAGCAAGTTCGAGGGCTTTGGCCATTCCTTCAGATATTTCGTTCCCATGCTTACTGGTTGCAGCTTTGCTGGATGCTTTCTGAGGTCTTGATGGCGCCATCTTCTTGTTCTTTGGTGGTACCTTTGTACTGGCTGGTTTCTCCGAGCCCGCGTCCATTCGTGAAGTCTGTTGCAAGAGATTTGATGTGAATAGGTACAATAAGTACATGGTTGAAGATAAAAGTCCTGTGCTATAATCAGTTTGCTATAGCTGCCAGAGTCTTTGTGCGTAGCCAAACTTGGCTGCAACGTCATGAGCAATCTGAAAAATACACAGAAAGTCCCAGATACCTCCACTGCGTGCTCATCGCGCTGGAGTAGCAACTCTGTATTCTCAAGTCTGGTTGTCGGTTGAAGCTATTTCAGTAACCCAGACACAATAACGTCTAAGTAAACGCCCGAGTCGATACCTTGCAACACGACTGCGTTTCTGCATCCCCTTTAGACTCAACATCTCCAATCAACATGTGCATCCATCTACACTGATACTTATCAGTCCTCCAACTCGAGATACTCGTCGTTCTCAGCCTGCTCATTCCCGCCATCATTCCCATCACTATCTTTGCCATTGCTTGTATCCTCCGGCGCTGCCACGATAACGTTCCCATCCTTATCAACGTCGCTTTCTACGTACCAGCGAATCTCATCACGAGTCGCCAAGTAAGTGCGCTCAACGCAATCAAGCGACCATTTCTCCCAATCACCGCAGTATGTCCATAGGAACTCATCCCGTGTATGCTCGTGCCAGTTATCTCCCACTTCAATACCGACTGTCTCCAACAACGCTGCGATCTCATCGCCCATGAGGAATAGTCGCGCAAATATGAGTAGCTTGTGGTCTTTCAGCAGGTATGGCGCGTGCTTTGGGAACAGCGCGACGGTCTTGCGTAGCTGAAGGGCGAGGGTGTGAGCGGTGTTGAACGTCCAAGTAGGATTCCTCAGCTCATGGAGACTGGTGTCGAAGAGCGGGGTGAGGAAGTGGACGACGGGGTATGAGCGGCGCTTTCCTGGGTCGGTAGCAATTTCTGGGTCGATGCTGCCGACGTATCTGACCCTGATCGCTCTGTATGGTAGGTCTCTGTCCGCGGCTTTCACAATGTAGCGGCTTGACCCTGCTTTCTCCCTCATGACACAATAGGTGCGTCTTAAGACTTCTGCAGCGTTTGTTTTGTTCTACTTGAGGTTGTCCGCGATCTTCTCCGCTCGCTGCTTGTGTTCTTTCGTCCTAAAGACCCATTCACCGCTCTTGAAGAGGCTGTGGGCTACAGCTCTTGCCGCATCCTGCAGTACCGTTTCCCGGAAGTGATCGAAGACCGTCGTTCTCATACGGAGTATGTGTTCGGCCGAGTCGTCTGCGCTAGCGTTCGTTGTGGGTGAGAGTTTGGGTGGCATATTTCGGTGTCGCTCGCTCGAGTTGTTGAGGACTTTGCGAAGGTGGTTGTGTTCTGCAAATGTATTAGGAACCCTCGTTTGCTAGTGAAGGGCGGAGAGCTTTGCAAAATACCTTAGATCATCAGTCTCGAGACGTCGACGACAGAGCACCACGGAGGTAGTCAGTGATGATTCGACTGACTGGGAAAACATGCGAGTGTACTGTATTGCCCCAGGAGGTTGCGTGCCGATTGAGTGTGTGAGATGATCTAGGGGAGTGGCAGCTACAGAGGTACCCAGAACCATCAAAACAACACCTGCAGCACCATACTGAGCACATCTACAATGTCATCATCACAGCATATTGCAAGATCTCACATAATTGATGGGAAAGAGATCTATTTATACATATTTATAAGGCGCACAGCGGCGCCATCCCCCCAAACCGCACCGCACCACCTCTGCCACCACCAGGAACTCAAGATGTTTTGCCCGAAGGCCCCAATCCCTCTCCACCCCACCCAGATCTACTGTCCGAAGACCGGCCTGTCAAGACGTGTCAGCTTAGCTCGTCAATGTGTGATCAATTAAGACTTACTTCCACTCATCCAGCTCACGGGCGAGCTTCCAGGCCGAAACCCCCACCTTCATCCTCTCCCTCTCCCTCTTCTCCGCCGCAACCGCTCTCTCCCACCGGAGCTTCTCCTTGATCATGCCCTTGGCCTCGGCCAGGGCGGCCACCTTGTCGGCGTTGGTGATGGCGATACGCCACACGGCGTTCCAAGATGGCCCCATGTGGGCTGCGGACGTTGGCGGCGAGGGCGCGGGAGCATAGTCGACCTCTGGGTCGAAGAAGAAAGTCATTTTGTTGGGGTCTTGATGTGTTGTAGGTATCAGAGTGTGGTATGGTGAGTATGTTGGAAAGTTTTGGAGGGTGCCAGCTAGGATACACAGACGCGCAAGACTAAAGGTTTAATTACAATTCTCCTCGCTCTTCACCTACAAACGGGCAGCTCGACCAATCAGTTCCAACCCACCCAACTCTTACTCATTACACGCCACACTCTCACTTCACCTGATCTCAAATCTCCCATCTTAAAGCTCTCTGGCTTGACCTTCTTGTGCTCACGTCCCTGCTCCCAAGCCCTTACCTTCTTCTTACTGCCATCCCACTCGACAACAACACCGACGTGATCCGGTTTCCCAACATCCATCGCGTACTTAGCATGCATTGGCCCAGTCTTACCCTGGAACTTTGCATTGCGGAAGCTGATGATGTCACCAGGACGGATCTCATCATATACTTGGGTTGACGCGTTCGCTAGGTTGGCGTACACAAGCGCGCCGTATGAGCGAGTTGAAATTGGGGGCAGTGCGTCATTGAAGGGCTTAAACAGCTCCTCAATCAGTCCCTGCGGCGTGCCATTGCCTACGACGGTGTTCTGCTTCGACTCAATAGTCTTGGCTATCGAACGACCAAACTGCTCGTACGCGTTCTCCAGCTGATCAGGACGCTGGCCGGGAGGCGGCGGCTCATTGCGCTGTTCAAGATCCACGTCGGAGACGTTGGTGGACTCGAAGCGGGCGGAAATGATTGTTTGTGAGTAGTCAAGGTAAAGAACTTTGATGAGTTTCTCCACAGTGTTGCCTGATTGCGACTCCTTCATGTCTACCAAGACGTCTTTGCGGGCTTGGAGTGATGGGGGAAGTAGCTTGGGCTGGGTCCACCAATGCGACGACATCCCCAAATCGATATCGTTTGCAATGAAACCTTGATTCGTTGCCGGGCGAGGCTGATCCATGGAAGATCGAGTTGTCAGCATTTGGGCTGCATCAAGCGACTTCCGAGTGTTCAGCATCCGAGGCGGTGCCTCCGTTGCGACTGGCGAAAACATAGAAACTGGGCGTTCCTGCGGTGGCGGCGGGACCATTCTTTCTTGAGCTGGAGGAGGCGGAGCTTGTAAAGGTGGAAGAGGCGGAGGTGCATGCTGGTGTGGAGGAGCCTGAGGTGGTGGAGGCGGTGGCCTATCGTGAGACTTCCGAGCTGGCGGGGAAGAGTACAAATCATCCTCTTCATCTGATTCACCCGCTTGGCGATGTGGTACAGGAGGCATCGATGGTGGCATGGGTGGTGGTGGGCGATTCTGCGGGGGCGGTGGCACTGCTCGAGGAGCTGGAGGCGCCGCGGCTTGCGGAAGGGGTGGGCCAGTGTACTTGAACGGGTCATATTCTTCATCGTCATCGTTCATAGGGGCGCTGCGAGTCGGTGGTGGTACCGGTGGGAGAGGCGGTGCACCACGGGGAGCATCTGTTGATGGCCGACTGGGCGCCTGCTGGGGTGGTGGAGGCGGCACTGCACGAGGTGCAGTAGGAGGCAGAGGCGGCATTCCCTGAGGAATAGTGGGCGAGCGTGCTGAAGTTGGCTCGTCTGTCAAGGTATTGTCTTCTACGCTGGAATCGCGAGCATGTGACTTCAAGGCGTCCTTGTGAGTTGCCTCGGGCGCCATGTCAGTGTCATAGTCACCTTCGTAGTCAGTCTCGCCGTCGTTACGGTCCAGTTTGCGAATCGGAAGATCTTCATGGCGCGATGGAGGTGCCTGCGTTGGTGGAGGTGGCGGAGGCGGACGGCTCATTGTAGGCGATGTAGGACCCGCTGACGGAATGGGAGGCACGCGTCTTTCTGCCAGATCCTGAGCTGGCTCGCCAGAAGCGAAATACGAAGCCCGCCTATTGGATGGCTGGGAAGAGGCAGACGGAGTAGGGGCAGTATCGGTCATCTCATCACCAGACTCAGATCCGGGCCCAGGAGAGAGAACCTGCGGAGGAGGTGGTGGTACCGGTCGAGCTAGGTACTGTCAGTGTTGTTCACGTATTGATAGCCGATATGACTTACAGGCCGATGGGACAGGAGGGGGAGCAGGACGTCCTGGATAATGTTAGAACCAGTGGAATGGACGTAAGAATTATTGATAGAGCCAAGTGCACACGCATACTAGACACGCATACAGTCATCACATATTCCGACAGACCGTCATAAGTGACATATGTCTTGGACAAGGTCTCGGAAGATGGCGACTGCAGGCGGCCTTGGGTATGGCGTACAAAAGCGCGGATTGGTTTGCGAGGAATGATAAACTTACGGTCTGTTGGAACAGGCGGAGGACCATCGCCAGTAGTTGGCCGGGCTGGCTGAGACGCGACCTCCTCTACGTCTGGCACTTCGTTCGCTGAGTGATTGCCAGTGATGGGGTGCGGAGTTTCATCCTCCTTCTCGACGGAAAGCGTGCGGTCTTCAGGTTCTGGGCTTCGGACGGGCATCATACCAGGCATACCAAACATAGGAACTCGTTGCTGAGGCATGCTGTACTCCTCAGTCTCTTCGGGCCTTTTCTCGGTGGTCGATTTCTTCTTCTTCGGTGGAAGACCACCGCCCATGGGCATACCACCTCCGAACATACCAGGCATACCGGGCATGCCGGGAATGCCACCGCCCAATCTCCTCATGCGCTCGCGTAACTCCTCCTTCCGTCTCAGCTCGGCAGTCTCCTCGTCTTCCTCTTCCTCCTCCTCTTCTTCGGGCACGTCTTGCTCATCACCAACGTTGGGCTCTTCCGTTGGGGCGGTGGGTGCTCTGGGAGGTGGCGGCGGCGGGTGCCTGCTCTTTGGTCGGTCCTGGTCCTCTTCGACACTTGTAGATTCTCCTCCAGCATCTTCAGTATCTCCAGCTGCTGATTGGTCAGCGTCGTTCTCGCTGAGGAGATCGCGGTCACGGTTGAGCGCGTCTGGAGAGCGGATATCGTGCGATGTTCGCGGAGGGCGATTCTGGTCCATGGACGCACGACCCTTGGAAGCTCCACTTGTCACGCGCTCGAGGCCAGTGTCCTCGCTGTCTTCAGCGGGTGCGTCTTGGGACTCAGTCCTCTTGGCCACAGGCGGTCTCTTTGGCTTTTCCTTGTGCATAGCCGCGGCCCTTTCTGCCTGCTCCTGCTGCTGTTTCTGCAGCAGAGCGATGCGTTCCTTCAGGCTAATCTTGGGCTGTGGCTCTTCTTCGCCCTCGTTCGCATTTGCCTTGTCATGCGCGGCCAATCCCGCGCGCTCCGCATCGTTCTGGGTCTGCGCCTGACGCTCCGCAATTTCAGGATCCTCTTCGCGACGGTAGGTCTTGACGGGTGGAGCCTCTCGAGTGGGAGGAACGTAGGCATTGCGGCTCGGCGGGGGAGCCACGAAGGGCTTCTTGATGAAACTAGGAGCGCCGCCAGAGGGCTTGAAGGGTTTGGGCGGAGGATCAGTGGGCTTGTTGAAAGCAGCAATGCGGTCCCGGAAGGCATTGTTCTTGGGTGCGACAGGCGGAGGAGCCTTCTTCGCTGGAGGAGCGGGCTTGGACGACTCCGACTGCGGCGGCAGGGCTTCCGGAGCCTTTGCGCTCGACGCAGAGCGAGGCGACATGGGTGACATGGGCAGCGGTGTTGTTTTGGCAGCGCTGGGCACCTCAATGGGAGGGGCCTGGGGCTTTGGCGGCTCTGGTTCTTGAGGCAGCACTGGCTCTGGCTCCTGCTGCGGTATTTGGGGCGTGGGAGGGGCTTCCTGCACAGGCGGCTGCTCTAATGGCTTGTGGCGCGAAGCTCGGTTGGGTCGTGGTGGCGGCTCTGGCTCGTAGCGCTCGACGAAGTTCCTGGGGAAGAGGCCATCGTGCTTGGTGCCGCTGTCGTCGGTGTATTCGCCCACGTACCAGTCGTCGCCCTCCTCCTCGGTGACGGAGATGATCTGGCCGACCTTGAAGCCCAAGTCGTCTTCGTGGTTAGACACATAGTCGAAGACGGCCCTGACTTTGTACATGGCGGCGGGCGGTGTCGATGGCTACAGAGGTGGTCCGGCGGCGGAAGACGCAATGGGGGTGACAGCTGCGGTCCCTGCCTGACAGCGCTACAGCAAGAATGTGTGGGAGCTCTCTAGGTGCACGGCGGGTCTCGGACGTGTAGCTGCGATGACGCCCATGTCAGCCTGGGCAGCAATGCGGGACGCGCGGGTCAACGGGGCAGCCTACCATTCAATGCTTGCACCCATACAGCTCTGGGCGAGGGGCAGTGGGAGATATGAGGGCTGCTGCAGGTGCCTCGTGCGAACAAGTGTGGTGACGAAGCTCAAACAGCCCCGCCCAAGTCCCCGACGCTCCGCCAAGCACGCCCAACGAGGTTCCACTTCACACTCTAGCCACGACGATCCCAACACCAACACAGACCCGTCATGCCGCCCAAGTCCATCCTGAAGAACTCGACTGTCTCTACCAACGCGCCTCCGGGCAGGAAACCTGTGAATGCGCGCCACCTTGCAGTTGCCCGCCACCATGCGACGGTACTTGAAGACCGCAAGCGCGTTGAGGCAGAGGTGCTGGAGGCCGTCATGACCCTCATGGACTTTCCCACCTCGCCAGACGCCGATGCTAAGCGACCTTCGCACTCCGACGCTCACTTCTTCCAGAAAGCAGTAATTCCCTTTCAGCCCGCCGACTACGACGCCCTCATCGAGGAGCGCAACATTGCCGACAAGTGCGGATACGCTCTGTGCCCGCGCCCCAAGAAGAAGGCGCGATCCTCCGCGAGGAAGCAGTTTGTTGACACAGATCACGGCGTTGAAATAGTAGACAGGAAGGTGCTCGAGGTGTGGTGTTCAGACGACTGCGCAAGACGCGCACTCTACGTCAAGGTGCAGCTGAATGAGGAGCCGGCGTGGATGCGACACGGCGGGTACGGCGACAAGATTGAGCTCATGGTCGACAATGCCGACGAACATGAAAAGGCCCTACCGCTACGTCTCAAACAGGAGAGTGCGACCACGGCTGACGCAGATGACGAAGCAGACCTGGACGCAGCCTGGGCCGCCCGCGCAGACGCCATGACTGATCTTGCGCTCGAACGAGGCGAGAAGCCGGGCAACCCTACCAAGGCAAACAACGACCTCGTCCAGGACCAGATCCTCGAGCGCTCTTCCAGCAACGCGCCGCCTCAACCACCGTCGCTTCCTGCGCAAACATCTGACCACACCATGGCTATTGAAGGGCACGTTCCACGTATAAACAGGAAAGACAAGGACGACGATGAAGACGATGATCAGGACTGGGACAAACACTTGCCTGGATGAGTGGGGATGACACCAGTCATTGCATTACGACATTCATACACCGGCATGCACACGTAGAAGACTGCAATGATATGTATAGACCACCCAGCGCGCGGTATGCACTTCAAAGACCATGCGGATAAAACCTTCGGTTGAAGAGGTGAGTCCTGACCTGAAAGATGGCGGACAGCATATTGCACACGCCAGAAGGGTATGCATGTCAGAAATGCTCGCGACATGTGCGCTGAGGCGGAGGACGAGTCACGCATGCATGGAGGGAATGAGATCTTGAATAGCTTCTGTAGATATCTATCAACGTAATAGTCCATCAACATGAAGGTGCATTTAACACCGTCTCGTGCATCTTGACGTGGTGATGTGACCCAGCCTGCAACCCATCAGAAGCCGCGGAGGTCTCGCACGGGCCACTCCGCCGCAAACTCCACTCGACATTTCGATATGCACATCGGAATCATCACTTCAGCCGCCATTGAACGCCCACACGCGGCTGTCGCATCGCCAACATGGCTCTAAGCCGCCAGTCCCTCTCGCCTACTTCCAACCTCCTCCGGAATTCTCGCCTCTTCTCGCTGCCCAACCCACTTGCTCGACCGCCCGTGAGCGACACCTACGGCGCGGGCATCTCCAAGTCCTCCGACACCGCGACCCTGCCATACCCGACCCACCAAGCGATTGCAACGACAAAGTCCTCATTAGCACGTGGCGATTGGGGTCTGAAGCGGCCGATTCCGTCAAGGAGTCATCTGGTACAAGTGAGCGACCCAGTACTGAGGGTTACTCAGCTGGATACTATCGAGCATGTTACGGACTTCGAATCGGCTGCAGATCATGTGCGGACAAGACAAAAGTGGGAAGAAATGGGAGTGCCAATGATCAAGGGCCTGTCGTTGATGAGAAATCGCGGCGTGAGCGACGACTTGCTACCGGGAGCTTTTGAGGTTCGGGATGATACTACGAGTTACGACACGGATCTCGGACTGGATGAGGCTGGACTTTACCTAAAGGCTCTCAAGAAGAGCATGCCTTCGGAGCGAGTCAAGGCTCAATGGGACGACTTCAACGCCACCTGGAGAAAGAGGTGGGAAGAAAAGCTCGCGAGTTTCAGGGCTCGTGGATGGGGCCTTCACCTTTCCGACTTTAAATCCTTTCAGAAAGAAGCGAGCAGGAAGTCATCAAACGATAAGCCTTGGCTAGAGGAATTCGTAGCCCTTCAGAAAGAGCATAGGGATGCAAGGAACGCTCTGAAGCAGCGACTGAAAGCCCCGCAGACTCCAGGATCATTGCAGTTTACACCCTTTACCCCGCCACCCGTGGATCCCGTCGTTCATAATACCAGGCGATGGAAACACGAGGGACCTTGGCTTCCTGGTATGGGTGCCGAGGACTTCATCTCTTTTCTTACCAAGAAGCTCGCAGGCCGCAAGAAGGAGTTCAATGACTACCTAGTCGAGTATGTCAAGAACGAGATATACGCCACTCGTCGACTTGCCGCTTCCAGATCCGGCGAATTGGCACCAATTGACGCCCAAGAAGCCGAAGTCTGGCAAGAGCAACGAGAAAAGGCCTGGCGTCACATCACAAAACCCGAAATTGATGCTGGTATCAAGGCGCTAAGGCAAGAGACTGCAAAGGACCCACTAAGCAGCAAGCTCGTCAGCAAGTTGATACTTCCCTTCTTGAAGCTCCCAGCCATCAGATTCAAGCACACCGCATACAATCCAGACGCTGCCAAGAATGAAGTCGATCAGTACCAATTCGACCAAGAAACCGCGCCCCTCTCCACCCACCCTTCAGCCGGACTCGGCTATCTTCGTCACAAGTCATACCTCGCCAATCACCCCATCCTCGGTCCCCAAGAAAACCCTGCCCCCATACCTGCTCGTGTCATGCAAGCCAGACGCACAGGCACAAAGAACGAGCTCTACGCCCGTCTAGGAGTAGGCGGCTTTGTAGCAAACGACGACCACAGCGGCACAACTTCATACACTGTTCCCAGGAACTATGCGGCTGCCAAGGACGTCGAGACAATTGATGTGGACACGCCCGGTGGCAGGAAGATTATGGTGCAACCCCAGTTTGGTAGCGTCACCAACGACGGGCGCATACAGATCAAACTGAAGCGATCCGTTGGTCAGGAGGTTGCTGTTGGCAGAGGCGAATTCGACGAGAAGCCGCCAGCAAGACCGTATGCTGAAAAGGTTTCTTTCAGGAATTTGGTCGGTGGAGCAAAGAAGAGTGGGATCAAGGAGTTGGATGAGCAGAGTGAGCAGGGTCAGCAGTTCAGTGAGTTCCTGGAGAGCACGAAGCCTCAGGGACATGCGCAGCCACCGAGGGGTTTCCCTGGGATGGCTGAGGCGTTGCGAGGGGACTAGATGGTACAACATATTTGTATTATACTGCACACATTGTATTGTATGAAATAAACATGAGATATCTACACACCTCTCGTAGTCGCTTTTCAGTCACAAGTCTCGCCAGCTATACTCAGAAAAACGTGTCTATTTGAGCCTTACTAGACATCGAGATGCCAAGTCTTGTACGGGACCCAACACGACATGATCCGGTGCAACTATAGCGAAGAAGCCTCCGGATACCAACGCGACGGGGCAGGCAACAACCCAGTGTGAGTACCTCCATTGAAAGATCATGGGTCCGCGCTAGTGGCGAGAATAGTTGCCTACATTCTGAGACATCTGGCAGGCTCCGACTTCGGCTTGGCAGAACATGATATCGAAGGAGGTCGGAGGTGCCGAGGATGTAGAATTGTGCTGCCGTACCGCTTGTCTTAGCTCCTAGAGTGGGCATGATAGCGAGAAAATCCCAAGTCTTTGTTCAAATGTGAGACAGGTGGTAGGCTGGGGCCTATTCGATTTTCTCTGATGTGGACCTTGCGTTGGGAGTGGCATGTGATCGTGTCCATGCCGTTCGCAAGCATTGCACTTGAGTCTGGTCCTACCGTCCATGATTTCGACCTCTACTTCGGTGAAGTCTCGCCATGCTTAGCAACTCACTGCAACACACCGTTCAACAGAGGTTTTCACCAAGCTCGGTTCCAGCGATGGAACCTGATCTATTCATACCTAACTTTTGGCCTAAGCCAGTCATTCAGCTGCTATCGTACCCATGTAACAAAGCTTGTTGCTCCTGTGCAAGGCTGTAGTTGGTTCTCAGTGGCGATGGGGCCGAAACCTGGTAGTGGCATACGTTCTGCTTACAGGTAGACCAGGCAACCCGGGACGGCGCGTATATGGTTCCTGTGAGACGTGAGAAGAAACGTGGCTTAGTTTTGATGGAAGTGTCGGATAGACTTGCTTATGAGACATCAGCAACATGGAGTCGATACTGCAATGGGCTGTTTGTCCGAACTTGACTACCTTAATAAGCATCCGAACAGTAAAGATACAGTGAGACGCTTCCGCCCCGTACCCTTCGCTTCCCAGATGTTGGTAAGTGTAGCGCTGCTAAGCGATACGTTTCAGCAGCAGTGCCATCATTCTCGAGTACGAGGTCGCTTCTCAGTAGGGTGTAGTCTTCAGTACTGCAGCGATGACATTGGTTGGACAAACTAAATTTTACGTATATGTACGCAATGTACAAGCAGGCGGTGAGCTCTCGTAGCTCTCAAGTTCGCAGCGGTTCTTCAGCCACCGATAGCGTCAACAAAGCTCGCAGAAAGTAAATTTTCGCGTGTGGAAGCCGTCATGGAGGCTGAGCAGCTATGTGACACTGATAGCGGATTGGCGATATGGTGTGGCACAGCACGCCTGAGGCCATTGTCGGCCTAGTCTGTTGAGGCGTCGTGGCTGAGGCAGTAATATCGATGGACATTGAGTGCACCATGGAGATTAGCCGGTATGTCGTTCGTGAAAAGACGGTGGAATGAAACTCTCGTGACAGTGGGACCTGTTAGCCGGAAGAGCATCTGGCAAGCAACGTGACAGGTGAGATATCCGAACAGTACCGAGTCTTCCAAGCTCATGGTAACGCTTTGTCAAGACCGGCATGTGCGAAGTACATGCTTCAATTCTGCCAATTACAACCCGATCTCACTCCGTCATCCATCTCTTCGTCCGCGGATGAAAGAGTGCGCGGGACCAACGCCGAAGTGTGGCTGCTCGATGTGTGGCCATGCGCACCTTCATCAGGCCAATTCCCTTTTGGGATCTGTTGACGCAAATAGCGGTGTCGCAAATTGAGGGAGCGGCTCGCTTCTCAGCCACTTGGTAGTTATTCACCAGTCGAAGGATTCAACCCCCAAAGTATCAGAAAAGTGACGGAAAGCGCAACTCTTACAGCTGGTGGCTGAGGCTGTGAAGCGACGGAAAGGCCAGGGGCCAGGGGGGTGCCACCAAACGGCTCGCAAGCAGCATGCATCGGATGACCGCCACATCCGGCAAACAAAGATGTTTGTGGGACTGTCGCATTCACGCTGACGGCGGTGGAAATTTGTAAGGAGGTCAATCTGTTGTCGCGGTCGGTCAATTGCAGCCTCTCGGTGCTACCTACGAGTTGGCGCTAATTGAGGGTTGGAAGAAGGCGCTGACGAAGACTCACCTCCCGCGGGCAGGTGCGACGCACACTGTCGAGTGCTCTTTCCCGACTTCGGCTGGGTCAAGGCAGCAAGGTGGCCATGAGCTCACAAGCTCAGCAATTCGCCTCCCCACCCTCATCAATGGTGCGCATCACGGCCATTTGTGAGCACCTCTTGCGCGATTCTGCAAGAAATGCAAGAAAACTAGCGACGCGCAATATACTCGCGGTGTCGAAGTTTGAGAACGCGACGCATGAGGCCAGTATGCGAACGATGCGTCCGCTGCTCGCGTGCAGCGTGGGTGCATCCCGTCTCCCTTTAGCGCCCGCCGCAACGTGATGCCCCACAGCCAGTTGAGCGGCCAAGCACCCTTCCCTCTATCCATATCACTACTCGAGGCAAAGCAATATGGTCGGGCATTGGGCGCCGATCAGCAAAATGCCCGGCTTCTGGTGCCTGGCATGGAGGCCCGCCTGCCTCACGACACGGGAATGACTGCATAGCCCCTACCATCATTCGCCAGTCTTTCAGCTGAGAGCTGGCGATCCGGATCTCTTTCATCGCTAACAGCACTAGCACGGCCTCTATGTCTTCATCAAAGGAGGATGTCATCAGGCGAAGTCACTAAAACCGAGCTTGAGGGATGGTGACGGGGAGGACGGGGTGCGCTCGAGCACCGGCAATTTATTGCTGCCCATCGAGTCTGAGACAGGTTGTGCGGCCGCGCGGATGCGCAAACCGGCTACCAGTTGCGACAATTTTTCCAATTCCCCAATTGCATCGGGTCAGTCTCCCTCTTCATCACCCTCAGGCACAGGGCACCGGTCAGAACCACGGCCCACTCGCGGCTGGGCGGTGTCTTCGGTCGCTCGCAGGCTGTGCAATTCACCGCTGCGCAGCCCTAAGGAATGGCCCCAAAGACGCCCGGATCATGTTCATGCATTCCGTCCTGCCTGCCGCTGCGGCCGCCTGGCACTGGCACTTTTTTTCTGCCCGCCCGTTTCGGTCATCTGTGGTAAATCTGCTCCTTGTCCACTCATTGTGCACTTTTCCAGGCTACAACCTGCGCCGCCTTGCACTTAAAAGGAATCCTCGCCCAGTAGGGCTGCACTTTACTTTCCTCGAAGCTGCATAGCTCCCTGCACATGATCCTCTCTATTATTACCCCTTCGCCGCTCTGACTCTTTCGCTTTTCGGCCCATGTGTCCTTGAATCTACGAGTACACTCATCCTACTTGCCGCTTGTCTTAGTCGGGCCGTCACCTGTTCCTCAAATACCCTCAGTCTCCCCAATATCGCCAAAACATCGAAACTACGCAAATCGACCGGTATCCTGATCAGTTTACACTTTGTGTCATCTGGATACACACGTCATCAAGACACTTTACCGTCCGGTACTTCCATATCCGCCTATCCCCCGACGGGCTCATTACCCCGGATAAGCTGGTTTGACATCATACTTCACTGAGAACATCCAGCCCAGGACAAAAGCTTGAGGCAAGGAGTTCTATTACCTTCTTCGCCTCTAGGAGATCTACCAACTCCGACTTAACCCATTACACATCGCCATCATGTGTCGGATCGAGGAGCGCGAGGAGTTCACCCCTGATGGGCGACCCCTGACATCTACCCGAGCCTGCCTGTGTGCGAAGGCACGTGGGGACAGACCATGCCGAGACGCAATCCACGTACCCATTCGATACATTCCTAGAAGTGGCTCCATGGGCACACCGTCTCCGACGAATCCACCTACTCCCACCACTTCAACATACTTGGTCCAAACACGTCGTCCATCTGGCAGTGGTAGCCGTCCCTCCACTCGGGATGGTCAACGACCTATCAGCAACGAGATTTTCATAGAGTTTGGCACGAAGAAAGACAAAGGCAAGAAATACCCATTGATCTCGCTCTCCTCAAAACCCTACGATCGGTCTTCACTCGGCTCTGTTGGATCTCATGATATCGCTGTGAACTCAGTGGGCTCTGATGCGTCCTACACTTACCGAACTGGCTTCCCGGAAGCCCCTTTGCCTCCACCAGCAGCCTTCGATCATCACAGCAGCTACCTTACAACTCCTACTGCACCATACGGTCAAAGCTCTCGCCATGTTCCGTCAGCGTCTTCCAGTCAGACGCCCTCGCTTTACGTCGCGTCGGACGCAGAGTACGACCCACCGGCTAGGCAGCGAAGTACAAAACGCTCTTCCACGGTGATTCACAACCCACCTACTGCTGTTCCGTCATCGCCACCTCAGCGTCAGGGTGGTATGTTATCTGATTCATACCGAACGGCCAGGGTTGCTCCACGAGAGACGTACACATCAGACCGCCCGCACCCACTCGACTACGACGCCTTTGCTGATCACTCGAGTTCGTCTTACACTAGCTCGGGCGCACCTGAAGGCGCTCGTCGCACCAAAACTGGCGACGAGCGACAAAGGCAGTCCAAGTCGAGTCGGCATCAAGAAGAGTCTGACCGACGGGTGGCTGATGAGCGTGACAGAGAAGATACTGCCAGACGCGTACATTTCGAACCCGCCCGTGCAGACGGCCGCGCGAATGAGAGGGCAGAAAAGCTCTTCGCTGAGAAGGAGAAAGATCGAGCGTTGGCCAGGGAAGAACTTCGTCGTGTTAAGGAGGAAGAACGCCTCAGACAAGAGAGGAAGGACTCAGAAGCCAAGAAGGCCCAAGATCGTAAGAAGGAGAAATCAAGTCCTCCAACGATCGACTATACGAAGAAGCGGCCGAACGCATCACGCAGACAATCCTCCTCTATGACGTCAGCTGAGCTAGCAGATCAACGGCGCTTGATCAAAGCCGAGGAACAACAGATGCGGAGCGAAAGGCAGATCGCAGAGGCCAGGGAGCGAGAGGAGGAGCTGGCAGCCCGCAAAAGCCAACAAGAGAAGCCGGCTGCATACTGGGACCCGCGTGGCGGCGATCGTTCCCTCTCCACACGCCGCGACTCGATGGCTCGCCACGACAGTCTTACCTCTAACACGCGTCCCGCTGGATTGAATCGCACTCCCAGCAAGCGCCGCCCAAGTGTCTCGCAGCCAAGCCCTCCAGTGCTCGATACTCAGGTGCCTACAGAGTCTTACAGGCCTTCCAGTTCGAGAAAACGCGCGCCTCCGCCACTATCCTTCCCAGCGAACTTCAACCAAGATTACGCCCGGCCGCCATCTGCTAGACGTCCATCCATCAGTCAAGACAACCCGTTCGCAGCAGCCACAATGATGTCGCCGCAGTCAGCATCGCAAGACCCATGGGATCTGCGCACCGTCGAGGGTTCACTTCCATCTGCCCGACCTCTAGGCGATGGTCGTCGTCCATCTATGCAGTCTCGCTATGTCGATGCCTTTGCCACAGACTCTGAAAGCCCAGATGACCACCCGCCTGTATACGCTTCGCGCACTGGTCTAAGCCGCAAGGGATCGAAGCGGAAGCACTGAGCTTCATGTCACTTTGTATTTCTCGGGTCATGCGTCTGCAACTGTTTATCGTTTTTGCTTCCTGCTGTTGGAGTTCAGTATGCGTCTGTTCTTGTTATGATACCCTTCCGCCAGCACTGTTGTATACGATACCCTCTTGTACCCTGATTAGATATATACCCTTGTTTCCCTGCGCATCTATCGTATTCATTAGAAATGACAAATTCATGGCACATCACGAAAACGTCTTTACGAAACATTCATCATTCTTCGCAAATAGTACATGTGGCTACGTATTCAGCAGACTCACTGCCGCCTACGTACTGTCCCTGCACTATCTAGGCTTCCCGCATTCTGGGAAACGTTGATCCGGTGTCCAGAGTTCCGCCTTCGGAGGTGGTGTCTCCTGGTAAGGATCAACCGGTATGTCTAATTCGGCGTCAACCCCAAGCCGGAAAGTCTTGTAGGGCGGAGCATCAGGGTTTTGTCCTTTCCACTCATTGATTTGGTCGGTTATCTCGTTTCTGAGGCGCTCAAGCAGGTACAAGTAGCGGCGATGCTGTTGGAAAGAGGCGGGAACGCTGGTGTCGAACGCTTTGATGGCTTGAGATAGCTTGTTAATGACAGCGGCTTTCTCCGGAGGGTAGCTGAGGTTTTCTGATGCCATGCTATGGAGCGGATTGAAGAGAAGGATGATCTTGATGGTGTTCTGATGCTTCTCATTCTGCATTGATATACTGGACTTGTTTGCTGCGAGCGGAGTCCTTCACGGTGAAACACATAGAACAATCAGCATACCAAAGCCTATTAGAGAGTAAGCTTGCATGATTGATTACCGCAATTCGTGTATCTACCTGCAAGCTTATATCCCTATCTCCTTCTTTGGATAGGTGAATCGATCATGGCTTTGAGAATAAGGCATGGCGTCAGTAAGATGGAACGCGTGTAAGTGACTAGATTGCCGAGGACAGGGCTGTTCATTGACCGTTCAATTAATGATCATATGGCACTCGTAATCCATACTCAAGCCATTAACCACACTCAACCCATGGATCTCGCGCCACCGCTTGCTTTCATTCTCTCTTTAGTTTCGCAACATCACTAGACAGCCTCATCTCGTCCTTCTTCTCCCTCTCGATATACTTCTGCTGCTACTACGAGGTGAATAATGTCCATGCTGATCTGTCCCTGCGTCCTGACTGGCTACCTGGTAGGGATGATCTTCTGACTCTGGTATACCAAGCTCGGTATCAACGTCGCGCCAGACTTGGGAATCAGAAATTGGGCTTTCTACGTCTTCAATCAACCACCATCCGATAGATATGTCTATCTCGCTTTTCAGACGCAAACAGAGATACAGAAGCCTGCGCTGCTGGAATAGCGTCATTGCCGTGCTTGGTTCGATAGCGGCGATGGCAGTGTGTATCTTTTGGATCGTGGGAATATCGGCGCTCATGAGCGTACGTCTCTCTTCTTCGGTCATGGCTGAGTTAGTTGTGTTGAAGAAATTGCTGTCGTAGGAAACATTACGTGCTTCTAAGCCCTGAACGTGGACAAGCGTCGCGAATAGTTTGTGCAAACACTAGTGTTTCCATGGCGCAGATGAGACACCCGACCTGGTCACTTGCGTTGTGGGCACAGCATTGCCACGTCGAAAACATTGCGCTTCACACGAAAGTGAGCTGTGGCTTTGAGATAAACGCATTTCATTGGTATCCTATGAGATCTAGTCTAGTACGGATATCCAAATCGATGACCGCCCTGCACTCGTCTCACCAGCGCGTTCCCAATCATCTAGCTATTATTCAGGCGACCTGGCCGTGCTAATCCGCACGAGCGACGACCACGGGTCAAATATTATTCATCCTTGCTCTCAACAACCTGAGACAGCGAGCCCTTCACAGGAACGTAGTTGAAGGCCTCATCAGATCGCTGGCGACGTGGCGGAAGCGAGAAGCTGATCTGCGAGTGCGGTGCGGAGAAGGGAGCGCGAGTAACGGGGGTAGACTGTCCCAACTCTTGAAGCTTCTTCTCGAGGTACTCGATGCGGTCGTCTTGTTCTTGAGTGTGGTGCATCTGCTGCTGGTACATGCTAGACATGTAGTCGTGCTCGTTGGATAGGCGGTCGAATTTCATAGCGGCGTAGTTGATGTCGTTTCGAAGGCGAAGGGTCTCGCGATTGCCGTCGTGCTTTACGCTCGCGATATGACGGCGATGGGCTTCACTGAGGTCACGAAGTTGTTTCTCGTGTACGCCGCCAACGTCGTTCGTGAGGAATTTGGTGAGCGCCTTGCCAGTGGATAGACGTGCTAGAAGCGCGATCGCGACTGCAACAAAGACTCCGATCAAGAGAATGATCTCGCGATCGCTGATGAGTTCAGTCTGGAGCTGTTAGTATGAGACGCTAGCGTAGTGTTTCAAATTGACGTACTGTAGACGAGACTGCGGAGAGCAGACCGAAAATGCTTGAGCAGAGGAAGAAGGCTAGGAATTCGAAGTTGTTGAGCTCCATTGTGATGATGTCTTGAGTGAGTGAGTTGTTGAGCGGAACGACGTCCGAGCCGCATCGCAGTCAGTTTGATACACACTTGGCTTGGCAGTCTAGCTGATTCCACGAGTGGAGTCAGCTGGGATGAAGCAACACTTCATGCTGGCAAGACGTTGCGATGATGTCTTGTAGCTTTAACTTGTTGTCGGATCAAAATAACAATACGATGACACAATAACATCCTTTGCAAACTCCACAGTCTAGCTTGTTTCAAAACACGAACATCTACTGGAAGATACTTCGGCTGTATGGCCTGAATTCTGCATTCAGGTATGTATATTTTAGATGGCTATATACTGGCAGTATGATTATTTACAGGAAAGTGACTATGAGTACACTGAAGAATGCAGAATATGGCAACCGCGTAGGTAAATCGGACATGATGCATGGAACGCCGTTTTTGAACCCCATATGCAGACCCCGAGATACCTAAAGAACGCCTTAGCCATGCAGTAATGATTCTTGAAACTGAGCTTGCGAAGCCCGTCGATGACACGCTAAACAATTCAGGAAAGATCCATGGGTTCGGCGGCGCTGCTACCGGCACCAGTTGATTCGCGACTACGCTGGTCCTTGATCATTGGGGCAGCAGGCTGCGCGAAACTGTTTTGTGCAGGCGGAGCAGGAACGTTGATGCTGGTATTTACGTGGTCGGTGCGAACCTGTGGAGGCGCGACGTAACCCATATGAGGCTGGGCGTAGATCGGAGGAGTCGCTGGGCCAGAAGAGTTGCGCGGCGGCTTTCGACCACCGATGCGCTGAGCTCGGGGAGCTGGGAAGCAAGCATTCTTGACACGGGTCTGGAACTCTTGAGCGAAGTTGTCGTAGGGCTTCTTGTCCTCGGATGTCTTCCAGCCCATCTTGTTCTTCATGCACTCAGCCTTACGGTGACTAATCGTGGAACCTTCAATGCGAATGCCATTGGCCTCAAAGCGACGACAGCAGTCAGAACGCGACAGGATAAGCAGAACAACGAGAAGGCTGACGTTGTCGTTGTCGAGAAGATGAGGACAAAAATCGCAGACATTACATGCGAAGCGGCGCATGTCTTCTAGTTCCTTGGTGTCGGTGCAGTTGACGAAGCGCTCAGCCATTGAGAACGGTCTAACCATGTCCCTACAGATATGGTTCTGAAGGACATTGGCGACTGAAGATACGGAAACTGGGTAGATGCTACTACGGTCGATCTTGCTTGTAGCAGATGACGAGACCGTGCCGGCGATGTAGACAATCTCGATATCGTCGAACGGGCCCCGATCGAGTTTGATGTCCTTGAGTGTCTTGCCTTCCTTTTGAGCCTCTTTGTAAGTCTCTGCGTTCTTGATACCAGCCTCGCGAGCCGCCTTGACAGCCTCACGAGGTGTGGTAAAGCCATACTCCTTGGCGAGAGCTACGGAATCTTCGTGCATCTCAAACTTGGAAAGCTTACGCTCAACATCAGGAGCGCGTATCCAATCCTCAGACCAGGGTTCTTCTGCGAGGACTTTGTAGAAGACCTTGGTAAGGGCGCGAAGCTTGATCTCAAGATCAGTCATCATACGCCGGCCGAAATACAGTTCATCGGTCTCAAAGAAGGCATTCTCAATAAAGGTCTTTCGATCCTTCTGAGTTAGCTGGCCGCGAGATGGATCATTCTTCCATTCTTGGATGATGTGCATGAACTTGGCGTGGAAGATGTCATCGAAATGTTTTGATGCAGGTATAGCATTCGCTGTACGGCACGTTAATTCATGATCAAGAGATGTTTCCACGGTCTCCACGTACAAGTCGGTGTGTGGGGTTGTTGTGGCGGCGAAGGTGAGGTAACAGCGGTCTGGCTGATCGCGGCAGGTGACATAGTGATCCAAGCGCGATATATGACCTGATATACCGAAAGTAGTAAATTGTCTACTTGTGGATCGGTATAGATGAGAAAGGAAACAGATCTCGATGGAATTCGATGGGGTTGGAGGGTGAGGTTCGTGGCCGGGTCAAAAGGTTGCGGGGTGGTTGGGTTGTCGGAGCGTGAGGGCGGTAGGCAAAAACATTCACGCTCGCGTCGCTAGCGTGCCAAGTAAATTCGGGGTGAGCAATGGAATTACACGTGACCCACATGACTCGGCCCCAACAAGCTTGGAACCTCGGGTGAACGTCATAGTTAGCGCTTCCGCTCACAACCTTCCATCAAGACATCCATTGAGTGCTTCATCTTGTCAGTTCCTCTCCTATTAGCAATGGCTGCGACGCGTTGTACGTTCCTGCATCGCATCGCTACGCGTTGGTATGCGCCCGGGGTGCGCTTGAGTGACGAACCCCTTCCTGTCGCGTTCCTGCAGTATCATCCTCATTTTATCTGCGCTCAGTACGCTCGCCTCCATCCAGATTTACATGCCATCATTGCGAAAATATTGAATTAAATATGTGTGGGTTACAGTACGCTGGTCGTCTTCGCCATCTATAGAAGTTATCGCTTTCGGCTTTGGTTGCCTTACGTGCCACATTCCTGGGAACAGCAGCAGCATATGCCTTCTAGAGACTACATCTTCTCTGGAGCGATCTCGGTTATCTTGATAGCCTGAAAGAATCATGGTCCCGTTGGATCGCAATGGTATCCTTTCCGGAAGGACACTCATGGTATACACGAGAACCTAGATGACAAAATTGGAGCTGAAAGCACTGGGCCTCCTTTTATCAATCGTGCCGTTACATTGTTCAAGAGTTTGTATCCATGGTGACGCTGAGACCTGGTTTGCGCTGAATTAATGGCATTCAAAAGTCTTTCAAGGCACGGGAGACGCTACTTTGATGGGCGTTTGACAGTAAAGGAGACAGTAGCAACGAAGAGATATTTCCACAACTAGCTTTTGTCACCACGCGAAAATTCCCTGCCTCGCAAGCAACTTCGTTCCACTTTCTACGTTAACGGCACACCACCATCGACCCAATGCAACATGAAGCTGATCAAACGTCGAGACAGGCGTTCCCAGCCCACAACTTCGACGCCATGCCGCTTGCTTGCACTACCAGCGGAGATACGCTTGCTCATATACAGCCACATGGCACCAAATGGCTTCTTACCAAACGCGCCCTACAAGACATACATCGGGCTCATGCTCTCCTGCCCCCAGATCTACAACGATATGACCTCCGAAGCCGTCCGCCTGGCCCCTTCCATCCTACGCACGATCCAGTTCTCCGTCAACGCAACGCCAATGAAGCTACAACCGCTCCGGCCAACGACCTTCGCTTCGCTGATGCACCTCACGATCGGAATACCGCGCTGGGCAATGCTCGATCGGCCTACTATAATGGGCATTCTACAAGCCATGGCACCTGTACTAGAACTTCACCTAGCTAGACTGACCATCGGGTTAGAAGACCTTGAGTGCGAAGATGACGTCTTGCAGATGGTCGCGACACTGAATCCGGCACAAATCGCGCGTTACATGAGCCAAGTCCAGGACATGCCCGCACCCCTCTATTCTCCAAGCGATTCTATGGCATCCGACCATTATCGCATCCGAACAACATACAGCAATATCATTGGACTCATCACAGCAATGAATTGTCTCATAGCTCCAGGGATGTGTAACGGAAAGCATGCCCAGGCCAAACCACTGGTGCCTTCGCGCTTCAGTCCTTAACCCGCCATTTCCGACGACGACATGCAACGTTCGGAAGATTGCTTTCCGCTTGAAAAGGCTCCATGATGAGAAGGTATGTGGGTGTGGTCGACTTCCCGCTCACTTCCCTCATCTGGTGTATCCGTTTCGCGGGTCAAGCTATAAGTGGGATCTGATGCTTGAAAACCCCTCGTTGGAAAAGGAGCGATGGATGGTTCACTGGAGGGATGATAAGGGCAAGTTGAGCTGGTCCCTGAAGAGGAAACCAGGGCTATATGTATGGGTGAAGTTGAAAGAGAAACGAGAGAGCCGGTTGAAGAGGGCTGTAAAAAGCTTGTTCAGGCAGACCTAGTTGAAGGCGGGGCTATGTACGTACTCTCCAGGTTCGCAAGTGCTAAGTCTTGCAGGTAGCTCCAAGATCATCATGATCATGACATGAATGCATAAATGCCATGGACTTAGGAGTCTTGATGTTACAGTGCGCGTCATGCCAAAACCACAGCTCTCACCAGATGCATTCGAAAGTTCTACGTGTAACATGCACCTACCCGACGGCTATCACATTGAGCATCCACAAACAGAATGAACATGCGTTTGTGTGACCCACTCCCAGATTGTTCCTCATTCCGCTGATAAAACCCCGTTCATAGTCCCCAACATACAGAAGACTTACCAAACCCCTACCCCCGACTCTCCAAGACCACTCAACTATCTCTACAAACCAGCAGACCGAAGACTACCATGACTCTCTTCAGTACACAGATAGCTGGCATCGCTATAGGGGTCTTCTTCGCACTATCCCTCATCATGTTCGCCCTTTATTACTCGATTGATCGTCTTCGCAAGCAAAACGGCACAGCCAAAGCAACAACGCCGTCATCTCCTACTGGCTCTGGTTCCCCGATACCTCCTCCACAACATCTTATGGACAATCAGAGGCGCACCTCCAATCAATATTCACATCCTCAGCAAGAGCATTCACGTCCAAGCCTAGACAACGGACCCGGTTCAACTTGGGTCGCGACACCCGAGCCCGAAACGTATCGTTTCAACACGATTAGAGCAGTACCAGCTACGCCAAAGACGTCCTCCACGAGTGCCATGCGTCCTGTTACTTCGGAGTCGGACAAGCGGAGTAGTCTGCACCAGGCGGTCTTGGGTGCGGGTACAAGTCGCGGTCGGAAGAACAACAGTGATGGCACAAAGGAAGCCGATGAGACTGCTAGAGCAAAGGATTTGGATGACGACCACGTTGCTGGCAGTAGCATTGGCAGACAGAAAACGTACACTGGAGCTTGGCCTTGAACGGTGTGGTGATGTCGGCAATGTTCTAGGGATGTGTTCAATGATGGTTTCATTGAGCAAATTGGGCTCCATACGGTATAGACTAGATTCATCGAGCCTTGAGAAACCCAACATATTACACAGGAGGACGTGCATTGAACGATGGGTTGAGATAGTGCGTGGATTTGTTTCATCTGAGCGTGAAGCTATTGACATCACGAGACGTATGAAGGATCGTTCCCTTTTGGTAATGCTGTTTAGACCGGTAATGAAATTCACTTACCTGAACCTGAACTCTATATTCTTCGTTGGTCATCACAACACCATCGCATCACACAGGGAGCATGGGCAGGGGAAATGGCAATCAAGCATCATCCTCGTGTCTTGCAACACTCGGACTCAGCGACACCTAGTGGGAGAGAACCTTTTGTTTCATTGACTCCTGATCATCATGCCGCCGTATATAGCCGTAAAACCATGCCATAGTCGTGGCAGAAGAGACCCTTTCCCAGACACCATATTTTCAGTAAGCCGAGAAAGGAGGAAGAAGGGAGACCATCGTGTCGCGCGTGCGCATTCGTATTTACGAGCGGGCGGGGCGGTCGTTGAAGCGGCGGGGACCGCGCTCGACGATCTGTTGTTGAGAGACGGCAATGACGTTGGTGGGGATGCTGTCGAACTATCGCATGTATTAGTGAGATGCTCGAGAGGGTATGGGTATGGAGTAACGTACGCCCATGCTCTTGAGCAGGTCCTTGGTCTCCTGGTCGACGTCGAGCGAGCCAGACTCGCTGTTCTGGGTGAAGTCGAGAGCGGAGATCTCGGGGACGTACTGGTCCTTTCGCTCACGCTCCTCTTCTTGGAGCTTGAAGGAAATACCACGGACGGGACCACGCTGGATACGCTTCATCCTGCGAGTTGTTAGCCTAATATTTGGTGCGAAAGAGCATGTTGCTCAAGCAAGGCTGCGGTATGGTTGAATGGAAAGCTGTCTCTGAAGTGCCCAAGAGCCTGCGCATAGGCATTGCACAACGCTCCTCTGCGCAGGCCACTCAAGCTTCCAGGACCAGCCCCTCATTGCCATTGTCGCAGCCCCAGTGTCGGCACGTACAAGTGAGTGGTGTATCCGGCAATCTTGTTTCGGAGCCTCTTGGAGGCAATGATGGCAATCTCATCACAGATCCTCTTGTTGGTCTCGAAGTCGAGCGACAACTTGGGGTAGTAACGCTCAATGATGACCTTGGCGGACTTCTTGACGGTCTTAGTTCGGACGCGACCCATTTTGGCGACTTGTTGTGTGAGCTGGGAGAAGAGGTTGTCGTGGGAAGGGGCGGTGGCTGTCGGGTTAGTTGGATTGTCGCTGGAGAGTAGAAATGTCGGGAGGGCAGGCGCGATTATTCGCCTAATCTGTGTGGAGGCCCGTGCGCAGGACTCTAGTCACAAAGGGTTTGGCGCCAACGCAGCACATGGGAGCGGCCATCACCAACATTGCTCAGCAGATAAACAGTGTCAATCTCGTATATCATATTGGTATCTCTTGCTCGCTAATTAAAACTGCTGGAAAAGAAGACTGCTCAAAGAAATGCATCACAGATGCTTGCTACATGTAGGAAACCCGACCATCCTCCTCGCAGCCCATTTGCAACGAAACTCCACAACACCACCGCTGTGTGAGTATCAATTTAAAGTAAGCCCTGTGGCTTTATGGATACAGCCATCTGAACGTTTCGTTCAGTGGCCGCCCTCAGCGCCACCCTCAGCGCTGCCTCCGGAAGCACCGTGGTGTGCAGGGTTGGGGAAGTAGAACGCACATACTGCGATGATGACGTACGTCATCACGCAGAGTACACCCTCCAGGTAGTTCGAGCTTCTGTCGCGGAGGAATGAGCCAACCGCCAGGACCGCCAAAACCAGGGCAACAGCGTCGAAGATGGCGAAGTTGTAGTCCATGCCGACACCAATACCCCAACCAACCAGTACCACAAGGGGTGCGTTGAACAGGGCAGTCTGAATAGAGGCACCGAGAACATGGGCAAGGGCCATGTTGATCTGATTGTCATAGGCTTCGTCAATGGCGAGGAGGTGCTCGGCGATCTTCTCAACCAGCGGGATAAGGATAAGTCCGACGAAGGAGTCACTAACTCCTCGCTCTACTATATGCGGGATTTCGAGGACGAGGAAGATAGCGACGAGTGCAACGCAGGCCAGTGAGACGAGAAGAGCAACGATGACTTCGGTTAGGGTAAGCTTGGGCTTAGCCAATTCCTCGTGGCGGTCCTTGTCCTTGTGGTCGTCTGCCTCGTAGATCTCATGGAGCAACCCATCGTGGGATACGGTCTGGTAATACAAGTAGACCAGGTAGCCAACGATGGAGATGATGGCGACACCACGGGATATCAGTCGAGTGTTATAGGCGATATCAACAGTCTGTTCGTAATCGGGGTTTTGGAAGAGGTATGCGTAGAAGACAGCGGGAAGTACGAGCGCGGCTATAAAGGTTAGCATTGGTACTTTGACGAGCCAAGAGGAGGATCGGCCTACTAGCAGCTACGAGCATCAAGCCACTACCGTTCTCAGAGACAGCACTATGGAACTCTTGGACGTCATGCTTGACACCACCGGCAATGAAACTGGAGCAAATTAGTGAGTGCTTGATCGAGCATCGAACAGACACTTACCAGGTACCAAGGCAGAGGAGCAGGTTGGCCAAGATAGACCCCAATATAGCAGCCTTGATAACCTGCACGTTTGAGTCGCCGTTGGAGGTTTTGAGCAAGACCATGAACAGGATAACTTCGACAACGGAACCGAATGTTGTCTCGAGAACGACAGCAAAGGCCTTGTTTGGCATCTTGCGCGAGAACTCCTGGCCAGCGAAACCGAGCAAGTTGGCTGCAGGAAGCATGGCAATGTAGTTGGTAATGAAGATCGCTAGATGCCATTCGGGCCTCGCAAAGTGCTGTTATAGTCGGTTAGTACAAGAAACATATTCTCTTATGTGCCGCTTACCAGTGCAATTGCTACAGGTACAATGGGCCATAGGCAGTTCACTAGCATAGACATCGTGCTGCTACTCCTGCCGCTGATGACCAGGAACTTGACCGGGTTGAAACCCCTGCGGCCACTTTCGCCCTCGGGGTGAAGGCCGGGGGTCACCTTGTGTCCATTGTGGTTGTACTGTGGCAGAGACGAGCCGCGCCTGTCACGGCGATCGGAGGGAGGGACGGAGCGTGGCTTCTCGCTGGTATATCCTCGGTCGCGCGACGAGCGGTGCCTTGAGCCGTCGGGGTAGTCTCGCGAGCTTCTCGAGCGGTGCGCCATGGCTTTGGTATACGAAGATTGCCCAAGGGGTGGTTTTTAGGGTGCGCCAAGTGCAAGAGTTGAATGCACTGGCTTGGGTTTCAGGGCGGGCGAACGAGTTGCCCTGCAGCGGTTGCAGTTTGTAATGCCGTAATTGGAGAGGAGTTGATAGAGAGTAAGTGAAAAAGAAAGACAAGAGGGCCGGTGGGACTAGACATTGTAAAAGGGCCGGGCGTCATTTCGGGACGAGTATACTACCTGCTTCCTTGTTTACGAGGTGCAGTTCGCAACGGGGCGGGCGCGTCCACAACACACAGCCTCGACGCTATGATCGCCAAACAACGAAAATGTCGCAGCGCGTTTACACCGTAATTCTGCAGCAGCGCGCGCCGTTCGCAGCCAATTGGTCTTCATTGGTTCTTTTTGGCACCGATTCATGGTAATTCAGTGTCTAGCTAAGCTTATCTTCAGTAGAACACGTCACCAAGCACCGCGCAACGTCCCTGGCAATGCTTGACACGCCTTGGCTACACTACGATGCGGAGTCCAGAACAAGGTTTCAGCTCCATGCACATTGACGTGGGCCGAGACTCCACATCTCAGGTTTAGCAGCAATAAGGGGAAGGGTCTCGATCTCCGCAATGCACATGCGAGCTATTTGATGGCTACCGACACACTTCGAGCTACCAGAGGTCATTCGCATCGATGGCGCTACATGGAATACAAGCGCTGGTTCCAACGCGTTGGCTACTGACAACCGCATGAACCATCATCGATCGCAATGTTGAGAAGGGCCGACAAGTTGCTGATGACGATTTAGAGAGGACCGAACGTCTACTGCTGTTGAAACTATGTACTTACACACATCAGTCTGCAGACATTCCATGATGCGATGGGGGAGTTGTTGTTCATCTAGACTTGATTGGTTCCTGGCGGTCCGCATGTATTGTACCTTGCATATGATGAGAGACTAGCAACAGCATGGTAACGCCGGCTGGATGCGCAACTATGCCCTCACGACTTGATCTTCCCTCTGCACATCGCAAAGCTTGACAAGGCTTCAATACATACAAAAAGCCATCATGTATTTGACATATGCTCAAGCAAAAGCAGTCACCTGGTACTGTGCACGGGACAGGCCTTATCGCGAGGCGCGTGTTAGCGGCATGGCAACAGCGACTCATCCATAAACACACAAACAACCCTCTTCCATCCCATCTCGTCTCCAAACCCATCCATCTCCGTAACCTACAACATGGTCTTCTCCTCTGGCTTTGCGCTGTGCGCAGCCATCACAAGCGCGACGGCGCTCCAGATCCCGCTTCTGTCGTCCGGCAATCAAGCGCCACTCGGACATCCACATGGGACCAAACCGTTGGTCAACTCGACCGAGCTCCAAGATCTCATCAGTGGGGACAGATTGATGGCACGCGCCAAGAAGATGTATGAGATCGCGAAGCTCGGTGAAGAGGAATACAACCATCCCACCAGAGTCATCGGGAGTGCTGGTACGTTTGCGCACGTGATTTGTTGTACGCTGATGCTGATGAAGTCGCAGGCCACCTCGGAACGCTATCTTACATCTATGAAACTATCCTCCAACTTGGCGACTACTATACAATCACCAATCAAACCTTCCCAGCTGTGTCCGGCAATGTCTTCGAGTCGCGTCTTGTCATTGGCGATGCCGTGCCGAAGTCTGCCCATCCTATGGGATTAACGCCTCCCACAAAGGACAAGGAGCCTGTACATGGCGACCTCGTTTTCGTTGAGAATGACGGTTGTCAGGCGTCGGATTACCCAGACTCAGTAGCCGGAAACATCGCATTCATCAAACGTGGAGTCTGCCCCTTTGGTACTAAGTCCGAGCATGCAGGTCGCAAAGGCGCTTCTGCTGCCATTGTCTACAACTATGAGAAAGACAGCGTTTCGGGCACCCTCGGAACGCCGTCTCCCGATCACGTAGCTACATTCGGGCTGTCCGGTGAAGAAGCTGAACCAATTCTGAAAAAGCTCGAAAAGGGAAAGCGCGTGGATGCGATCGCCTACATTGACGCCGAAGTGAACACCATCCTGACGGTCAACATTATTGCGCAGACAACGGCTGGCGATCCGGACAACTGCGTCATGCTCGGCGGACATTCCGACAGTGTCACTGAAGGACCTGGTATCAACGATGATGGAACAGGCACAATGTCGCTGCTCGAAATTGCTACTCAACTCACAAAGTTCAACGTCACCAACTGTGTGAGGTTTGCATGGTGGGCGGGTGAGGAGGAAGGCCTACTCGGATCCAACTACTATGTCGCCTCTCTGCCCGAGAAGGAGAACCAGAAGATCCGTCTCTTCATGGATTACGATATGATGGCTAGGTAAGCGATATCACCGTACGCGTGGCGGATGTAATGTGACTAACTTGTACCAGCCCCAACTTCGCCTACCAAATCTACAATGCTACAAACGCGGTGAACCCGAACGGCTCAGAGGAGTTGCGCGATCTGTACATCAAATGGTACGAGGATCAAGGTCTGAACTACACTTTTATTCCCTTTGATGGCCGCAGCGATTACGACGGCTTCATTCGCAACGGAATCCCTGGTGGTGGTATTGCCACAGGAGCCGAGGGCATCAAGACCGAGGAGGAAGTAGAGATGTTTGGCGGCAAGGCCGGGGACTGGTATGATCCTTGCTACCATCAGCTTTGCGACGATATTTCAAACCTCAACGTTACTGCGTGGGTTGTCAACACCAAGCTCATTTCGCACTCTGTCGCAACGTATGCACGATCTCTCAAAGGTTTCCCGAAGCGAGAGCTTGAGGCTTCGCTCAAGTCTACTGTGTACAGGGAGGAGACGAAGTATCAAGGCTCGAAGTTGGTCATCTAGAGTTAGTTATTTGTAGTCTGGCCTTCCCTTGTTCCAATGTAAAGCTGGGCAGTCTAGCCTGCCTTAACAGACCTATGAAGGAATGAACGTATAGTCACTGCTGATGTCAACCGCGTGAGTTCTCTGAACAAGTCCAAGCGTGATTTCTCGCCGATTGAACGCTACCAACTGCTTCACTATGTTCCGGTGCGCTCGGCTGGTTGCGAGACTGGATCTGGGATTGCATGACGATTGACACGGGGAAGTCGCGCTAAGCGAATGGGCCGCAACACTACGGGCTGCAGCTGAAGCGACTCATCGGCTGCAGGTCGCGTCCCCAATCGCATCATGGCGCCCGTCTCAATGCCTTCGGCCCTCACTTTTGAGCTGCTGGGAAAGTGCTCGGTATGTATCGAGTCAGTTTCGTGTCTTGGTCATCCCCTGACAAGCCCAGGTCACCAAAGCACGCGCGGCAACGCTGCATCTGCCTCATGGCCCTGTACCCCTCCCCATCTTCATGCCCGTTGCGACGCAGGCCTCGCTCAAAGGCCTCACGCCCGACCAACTCGAAGACCAGGGCTGCCGGCTATGTCTAAACAACACATATCACCTGTACGGCCGACGTTCTGCCACCATGCCAGCCACTGCTGACATGCGGGAGAGGCCTTAAGCCAGGACAGGCAACACTCGATGCGATAGGCGGCGCGCATAGGCTCCAGTCCTGGCCACATAATATCCTCACAGGTGCACCATACCGTAGCGTATAGGGATGGAAAGACGGAAGTGCTGACTGCTGCAGATAGTGGTGGGTGGGTCATACTTCCAACGTGGTGAACGAACGCACCATAACTGACGCCAACACCAGTTTCCAGATGGTATCGCTCCTCAAACTCGCCAAAGTCACTGAAGAAGGTGTCCGTTTCCTCAGCCCCCACGATGGGTCGCCCATGCTGCTCACACCCGAACACTCCATCTCCCTCCAGAACTCAATCGGCTCTGACATAATCATGCAACTCGACGACGTTATCGCAACCACCTCGCCCGACCACGCGCGTATGAAGGAGGCCATGGAACGCTCGGTACGCTGGCTTGACCGCTGCATACAAGCGCATAAATACCCAGACCGACAGAACCTTTTCTGTATCATTCAAGGTGGCCTGGACCTGGACATGCGGAAAGAATGTACCGCCGAGATGGTTGCGCGAGATACACCAGGCATCGCGATAGGGGGTCTTTCTGGCGGTGAGGAGAAGGCAGCCTATTGCGAAGTCGTGAAGACATGCACCGACCTGCTTCCTGAGAAGAAGCCGCGATATGTTATGGGCGTCGTAAGTTATGGATGCCCTCCGCATTATTACAGCTTACTGACCAACTTAGGGATATCCAGAAGATCTGGTCGTCTCCGTCGCACTCGGCGCCGACATGTTTGACTGTGTCTGGCCGACACGAACCGCCGTAAGGTCTTCTTCCCATTCATCACAGACCCGTGCTAACAATATTTAGCGATTTGGCAACGCCATCACATCCCGCGGCTCTCTCAACCTACGCAATGCCATGTACTCCGAAGATTTCAGCCCTGTCGAAGAAGGTTGCCGATGCACTTGCTGCCGTCCGACATCCGATGGCGGACTGGGTATCACTCGAGCCTACATATACCACGTCACCGCGAAAGAGACTGCTGGTGCCCACCTTCTCACCATGCACAACGTCTACTACCAATTGAATTTGATGAGGGAAGCGAGAGAGGCCATCATGCAGGATCGCTACCCACAATTTGTCAAGGACTTCTTTGGTGATCTGTACAACAGGGAAAAGGATAAGTATCCTATATGGGCGGTCGACGCGCTGAAAAGCGTTGGTGTAGACCTGCTTGCCGAGTAGACGAGTCGAGAACGTCAGTGCTGGCCTCGATCTAAATAACTCATTCTGCCATGAATATTCGCTTGATGGACGTTCGCCAGGCTAACAGTTGATGAATGCATTAAAAGCTCTTCACAGAATTATATCGCGCGAGATCAATCCACCCTGAAATTCCAACACATCATCCATCCACACTCCTCACGACCCATACTCCGGCGGGCTCCAAATCTTTGATGACCCAAATGCTGGGATGATCTTTCCAATCACACCACTGAACTTCTGGATGAACGGATGTGACAAAGTCCCGGTCACGGTGTTGAAGACCTTGATTCCCCATTCCGTCTGCGGGTTTGCGATTTGCGGGGCTCCGGGGATGAGTTTCTGCGCCTTGTCGACATATTCGCGTGTAATGCGTTCATAGTTGGTGAGCGCGGTGGGGATGTCATCTTGAGAGCGCGAGATCTCGCCTGCGAGAACGTATGCGCCTACGATTGCTGCACCAGTACCCTAGTATTGACATCAGTCTGAAGGTTCGATGATGAGAACGAAGGTTGAGGAGAACTTACCACACCAAAAATCGGACTGGGGCAGTACGCCGCATCACCCACCAGGGCCACACACCCTTTGTGCCAAGTATCCATCCTGACCTGTGCAATCTGCTGCATATAGAAGTCATCCGCCCTCTTCATCTCGCGTATACAACGCTCAGTCTGCCATCCGGCACCCCCGAACTCCTTCTCGAACCACGCTTGCTGTTCCTCCCTAGTGCCTTTCTTCAACAGCTTGTCAATCTCTTCGAAGCGGCTAAGATCACCATCGGTGATGGCGAGGTACGCTCGCGTGGTGCCGTACTGGTCAGGTCGTAGAAGGAACAGTCGGCCGCGCGAGGCGTTGTACCACTGTGCATACTGGGTATCGACGGGTTCGCGAGGCATGGTGAAGAGAGCAGAGTACTGACCGAGACGGTGCAAATAGTCGTCGTTCTTGGGTCCGTGGCCGAACACGATGCGCCGGGTTCGCGACATTTGGCCATCGGCGCCGATGACGACGTCAAATTCAGTAGGTGGGAGCTTGCCGTTTGCGAAAGTGACAAGTGCTTTGCTGCCTTTGGCTTCGTCTTGTTGGACCTCTGTGGCCATTTCCCCGAAGACGTATTTGATGTTTGGGTTGGAAAGCGTGAGCTCGTAGACAATGCGTGCCATATCTCCTCTTAGAATTTCGTACTCGCTTGTTGCTATGATCAGGTCAGTCTAGGTGCTCGTGTTGCTTTGACAATGCCGTATTTTTCCTCCCATCAATCACTGGACGCAAAGGCTAGGTGACATACCGCTTTGTCTCTCCTCCTCCCCAGTGGCCTCGAACGTTGCGCGTCTTTCTCCATCTCGGTACACGAATTGCATGCCAACTTCTGTAGTAGTCTTCTCTTTCACCTTTTCCAGGATCCCCATCTTCTTCACGATGGGCAGAGCTGAGGAGCGAAGATCGACGGCTTGTCCACCTAATCTTGGTTCGGGTGATCTCTCTACGATGGTGATCTGGCAGGTGGGCATGAAGCGGTGCAACCAGTACGCTGTTACAGGACCGGCGATGCCGGAGCCTGATATCAGGATATTGAGAGGTTGTGTAGTGGACGGCATTTTGAAGGCAGTCCCAACGTTCGACAAAAGCCGTAGGTTTGGGTTGTGAGAACTGAAGTACCGAGATTCAGCGTAGACGAACTTGTGGAAGGTGCTGCGGGTAAATGTATACAAGACGAGGAGAGCTGCAATGTGATTATATGCGCAACGGATGTCCGTCCAACTACTCTATATACCTCACATTCCTTTTCTCTTTCGGTCCTTTGCATGCATCCCGACTCTTCATCACTGCATTCACCCAGGGTGCAGCCTACTGGGACACAGACAGAATCATGAGTCGGAACTCCGTCCTTACTACTTGCAGATCGGGTTCCTGCGCGCTACGGCGAAATTCTGCCGTGACTAATGACATCACCAGATCCCCAAGACAATCGGTGGCTTTGGCGCCGCTAGTACCATCTCTCGGTCGTTCTACAATTGAATGGAACTGAGTTTGTAGTTGTTTGGATTCCAGGCGTGCAGTTGTGCATGAAAGAAAGCTTGGAAAGTTATCGGCTGTCAGGTGTCTTCCGCCGCCGCAAGGAATGCGCAACGTCTCGTACTTCTTACTCAACGCAGAATCGGAGGATGCGGAAGTGCCGATGGTATCTTGGCGATAAGGCCTCCACACGACGAGGCCAGGAAGCTTTCTTATGAAAAGCATCGTGCATCTGACATTTTACCCTACGATCGACTATTGTCCACGCCGCTGGCGAAGATATGCTTGCCTTACGAGCTCTCAGAGTTGGGTGACAGTGTCAGCGCTGTCAGGATGGTACGCTAGCTTGCTGACTAATACACGCGGTGTCCACGCGTTGGGTGTGCTAGGAGCGCGTCAGATCGATGCAACCTACCTTAGTCACACTGATGTTTCCTATGACAAGCTGTTGACTCACTCGCGAAAAGTGCGACTGATTCGCTTGACTCGGTGTCCTCTACCTAGGTTCTTTGAGAGATAATGGCGTCGGTGGAAGCCGAAACACGACATGTTCGCTCCCCTTTTGATCTGTTCGCTCTAGTAAGCCAACTCAATACAACAGAATGGGGATACAAGTGATTAACATGCCTTTAGGAACATTGGGAAAGCACCAGACCTGCGCTGCCAGCCGACCATCATCAGCGATGGATTGAAATAGCCAGGAGGTACCGCAGTACAAGCCTCCTGCAGAGATGGGTGCGGCATGCCTCACCCGATGCCACGGCGTGATTGCATTGGCCTCAAAATTGACGCTACCCAGCCTCTGTACAAGCGGGTCCAGGGCGCACTGGACGAAGTCCCTGGTGCAGCATCTCTTCCTTCGCCCACCACAAAACAAATCGACGAGATATTTGCTCCGCATCAAACCATCCAAGAACACAATATCAGCAGATGGTACTCAGGGTGGAACACAGTCTGGTTAAGGACATGTTACAAGCCCTCAATGGCCCAAAGCTACGCTGAGCTCGCACGACTTTCTGGGGCTAACATCGAGGACGGCTGCGTTGAAAGTTTGAACCATGTTTTAGATGATTGTGCGCTTTATGACTTCCATGGACTGGATCAGGAAGTCCTGGATCAGCTTCTTCTTCGCATTCCCGGACTGACCGATGGTTTGGGTATAATGGACGAGTATGGAGATGGTAGTGAACTTGTTTATGGAAGTGCCATCTACCAAGTCGAGAGGGAAGAGGACGGGAGTCATGTAGATCGCAACATCACAGATCAAGAGCTGTTCGATATCAGAGAAGTGGCTAACCGAGTTCAGAACTATGTGTATGTGGCAGACGAAGAAGCTATCGAGAAGAGCAGGGTGAAAATATGGTGGTTCGATGAGTTTGGAAAGATCATCTGGGACAGCTACGCTGAAATCCCAGATTCCGATTTGGATGGGCTGCGCGGTGCGATGATGGATGGGCAAGACTTTGTCGAAATTGTTGGAGAAGACGGCAAAAGGGGCGGTCAAATTGCCCGACCATAGCCAGTTCAAGAACGGATGACAGGGCCGGCACGACTTGGCAACGATGCTTTACCACCCATTTGTTTGAGAAGAACAAACCGATGTGGTAATTGCAAGAAGAGCATGGGTTATGCGATGCTGTCATGCGAGCACATCATCAAGCGGGGTATTGCGTGCTCGCCACCTCCGCATCTATGCAGCGAGACACAACCCGTTGCGATGGACTAGAAATAACCGGGAATAACGTCGCAGAATGTATAAAATTCAAACAGGACTCCAAGTCGCCCAAGTCTCGTAAGTTGAAACTACTACCAGCAACATGCCATCAGCGACGCTGCAACAGCCACCTTCCATTCCAAAGTGGGGACGGCCCAAGCAAACAACGAAGAAGCTAGACTGGGCAGAGATCAAGGTCATTGATCTATCTACGTATGACGAGCCTAATGGAAAACAAAAACTGGCTGAAGAGCTGAGAGACGCAGTGAGTTGGCAGCTAAACTGTGCGACAAACGTCCCTTCTGACAACGCCGAAGGTGCACCACACGGGCTTCTTCAGCGTTACTGGCACTGGTCTAACGCAGGAAGAGGTCGAGCGTCAATATGATATCGGTCAAGCTTATTTCGACTTGCCGTTAGAAGAGAAGGGTGACCCAAAGTACCGATGTGATTTCGCAAAGGGCAACTACTTTGGATACCGCGCTGTACGCCCCTCATATCCATGCCATTAGAAAGCAAATTACGCTTGTCTAACGCAAAGCCAAGGCCAACGAGAAGAAAATCATGGGCACCGCGGTCCTCGATAACGTTGAATCCCTCAACATACCCAAATTCATCCCTTCAAACTCCCACGAGCCATTTCCACACTTCCTCCACCCCTTTCGCCCAGAGATCGAGTCCTTCTCGCGCCGCTCTCTGGACATAGCATCCAAGATCTTCACGCTCTTCTCTTTGATCCTGGAACTACCCGAGACCTACTTCTCAGATCAACATCGCTATGACGACGCATCAGAAGACCATCTACGCTACATGATCTACCACCCACGCCCCGCTGCCGACGATGCCAAAGTTCAGAATACTTGGTCTCGCGCGCACACTGATTTCGGAAGCTTGACACTACTCTGGAGTCAAGATGTTGCAGGTCTCCAACTCAAAACTCCGGCTGGAGAGTGGAAGTACGTTCCACCTGTTCCCAACGGCATCATATGTAATGTTGGCGATACTTTGTCCTTCTGGTCTGCAGGCTACTTCAAGTCGACTATCCACAGAGTAATCAGACCACCAGAGGATCAAGCGCATATTCATCGGCTGGGGCTGTTCTACTTTGTCAGACCGGGAAATGAGGTCGATATCAAGCCTGTGGCATCACCTTTGTTGAGAAGGTTGGGGCTTGTCGGCGAAGATGCCGAAGAAAGGGAGCCAGTGAGGGGTTTGGAGTATGTGAGAGAGAGGGTAAAGGACTATCACGATCATGGGGATTATGCGGACAAGAAAGGCAAGAAGTTCAAGGTGGGGAACTTGGAAATCGAAGACGAGGCGACATAGCGTCGCGGGAGTGTCTCTCTCTCTATAGAAACACTCGCGCTATGAACGTCGAAGTAACTACAATATATCGAACTCCAGCTAAACACACCACGTCTATGCTTTTACCCCGTCAGATGAAGCATTCCACAATCTCCACAGTCACGATTCCCTTAGCCGCAAACCTCATACTCCCTCTCTCTCCCCACACCGCACTGTTCCAACTTTGACAAATCTCTAACCCATTATTTATCCTCTTAACCCTCCCCGCCCATTTCGGCTCCCTCTCCAACTTTTCAAAAATTGGTAGGCCACCTCTACCATTATAACAAGCGTCGTACGCCGCTGTCTTCCATGGCCCCAAAGGCTGCTTCCGATACCCATTACTGATCTTAATCCGTCGGTTGATGCCGTGCGCAAGGTATTGTGTTATAGCCGCGAGTATAGCGTAACGCTCTGGGTCGTGGTCGTGAGGATCGGGGATGGAGTAGACGTGCCACTTTGTGTGGTCGAAGAAGTCTTGCACTTCGTTGCGGAGGACTTCGTAGTCGCCGCGGATTAGGTAGTGGTACATTACGTATATTTTGTCTAAGGGGGTTTCGTTGGGCTTGCGCTTGGGGAGGAGGATGGCGTCGAGGCTGAATACTTATTATTTTGTGTTGCAGCTGTATGGGTGAGGTGAGGATATGGGTGCTACATACGGCCAAGGGTATATCGCTGAAACGGGATGGGAAGCGAGTGAAGGATGCACATGGTGCGTGCTGAAGGTGCGTAGCTTGGTGTATAGTGCCGGGTAATTGTTCAGAAAGTATGCTTTGCAGCCTCGGTGAAGAGGCAGTGGTTGTGAGGGTTGAAGAGGTATTGTGGGGAAGTAGCGTGGCATTTTGACGGCTCGACAGTGGGGATCTTGATATGCGCTTGGGAAGAATCTCCAGTATAAAGGCGCTGAAAAGATGGGTATGAAGTCGAACGGTAGCTTCGGGCATGATCATGACATGTTTGAGAGATGCCGAGTGTTGCGAACAAATCGGAAGAGAATATTATGGCCTCAACTTCGGCTCGTAATGACCATGTCGTCTCAGAAAGCGGCCTATGAGCTGTCTGAACTCCAGGCTTGACGAGTTGTTTGGTTGATCGTGCGGTAAAGAGGCAGCATTTCCATTGAGTGGGACCAGTGTGCTGGTCCCGAGGGGTACCGTTCTATGTGCCGTGATCCAGTGCGTCGGACTCTGACACAGGGTCCTTGCATGATGTTGACATTCGTCAAAACATCGGTTGATGGATAAGAGTTTTGTGGTTCAGGGGCGGTGGTGACGATTTGAAGAGCAACTCCGCGGAAGGCTAGACTCAATCATCACCTCTGGTCGTCATGCGATATCGCTAGATATCGGGTTGACTCTGTTTGCTGTATCGAACGACAGTTCTTGAGAAAGGAATAGCGAGCGTTGTAAGAGGTCAATGTGATTCCAAAAATATCTGCGGACTCAAACGCTAAGTGAATATCAATGTAGTATCGTGCAACATGCGTCCGAAGAATTTGGAACTAACTCGGACTTGGTTTCAACGCTCACCTTGAACTGCATAGGTCCCTCCAACATTCATGCTCTCCTTTTTCTTGCCGAACGCTTTCAACTTGTCCTTCAAGCTCGCGCTGAATTTTCTAGTCATACTCCCACCAGCTCTCTCCACCTTATCCACCAGATTCTTCACACTGTCCTTTCCCTCCGTGATGACGGGCGCGACACCAGTAGAAATACTTCTTTTGAGATCCGAGCCTATAGAAGTCACCGCTTTGACCTTCAACTTCTCCCAGCTGCCCGTTCTGCCATGCGATTGATAGCCACGCGATTGGTAGCCGTAACCATGCGTTTGATATCGATGCTTTTTGACTTTAGGTCGTTGCTTGGGCGTCGAATGATAGGGGTTTGGTGTGAAGGTGCTGCAGGTAGGATATGAAGATGGCCATCGCGATGGTAGTGACATGTGGTGCGGTTCCGGCGCATGCGTTGAATGCAGAGCCGAAGAAGATGCAGGGGCCCAGGACGATCGGTTCGACATAGCGGTTTCAGGCCTGAGGTGCTGATTCGTGATGGAATTCCGTGAGAACGCTCTTGATATCGCCGGTCTCTCCAAATCTTCTCCAGGTATTGGCACGATTGCCCTTCCGTAAGGAGACGATTCGATGTCCAAGTCAAAGACCCGTCCGTGTCTCCTCTCTTGCCTTGCCTCGAAGCTTCCCCGTTCATCGGTAACACGCCTCATGCTAAGCTTGCGCCTAAATTTGTCGATACTACCCACTCGGCTGCGGATACTGCCATACTTGCTGTCTTGCTTTCCTAGACGTCGTCCTTCACCATGCACGTCGCGATTTGCTTGTTCCTGGCGAGCAAGGAAATCCTCGATCCACTCTTTTGAGCTTTCGTCGGTGGCAGAAGGCTGAACCCATTCGCTCAATCTCGCCCAGTCATGTAAATACACTCTTTCGGTGGACTTCGAACGGATGTTACCATTCAACCTTGAATGAGCCTCATAAACTCCACCGCTCAATGGCACATTGGATATAGACTCTGGAGTACCGGTCGGAGTTGCGTCACTACTTGTACGGCTGGGCCACGTCATTCTCAATGAGTTACGCAGACTGGCGACTTCATGGAGTCTTGCATCTAGCTCGCCGATAGACTGCATGCTTTGGAGCTGGGAGGATGGATGAATATGGATAGGACCAGGCTCTGTGTGTGACTTCGCAGAGACTAGGGAATTCATTGTCGATGCGCGCGAGGAAGGCCTACTTAGAGGCGAGCATGGATGAACAGTATCCTCCTCGGTATCATTGATCAACGTGGTGGTTCTCAGAGGAGGTGCAGATGCTGGGCGATAAAACGGTGGTTTAGGTTCGATAGTCGGAGTCAGCTCGTTCTGCGACGACTTCGGCAGAGGCTTGCGGCGAGACATGGTGAGGGCATGGCTCTGGTGTACGGCATCTGTCACATTCAAGAATTGAAGTTTCGGAACAGCCGGGTATGTGGGCACTCCTGAGGTAGTTGAGTGGTCGTGCATTCGTATAAATTTTTGCTGGTTTGCCACAGACGGCGTCGAGGAGGAATCAGTCGTGCTGTATGACCTTTCGGTGCACGCGGGAAGCTGATCAGACGGCTTTTTGGAACGTTTCGAATCTCTAGAGATGTATCTGTCCTCGATGATTTGCGTATCTTCTGGAGACGGTAAGTCTATCGCTTCTGCCGTGACAGTACGTGTACCGTTCCTTTGCCTGTACATATGTTAGTGGGGCTCGACGTTGCCTTTTGGGTTGCGCACTCAGACTTCGCGTGTCTCGACATTTGCACGGCTTTCAGCAGGACGCCCGCGTCGTTATCATGATCCGAGGCATGTGCAATGTTCGCAGCATCGCCGGCCTCCATAATGATGCTTCTTTGTTGGAGGAGAGCTAGATTTACATTCTCGCACCGTACCCCAGGAAAAGCTCGTACGTCAATGAGCATCGTGTACTGGCAGTCCCACGATTGGCGACAACCGGATCCACCCGTGCCCGCGGTATCGTCGGTCAATTACCCGTAGCTGATGTGCAAACTCAGATCGCTTATGGGCTTGAGGGGAGGCGATCAGGGTCTGTGGCAAACGTTTCTCGGATCGAATATCTCATGGTCACCGCGGAGCGGGGTTCGACTGCGATGCGAGTCTGGTACTGACTGCGAAAGACCCTGCATCGCCTCGTCGCCTTTTGCGCTGCCGTCCTCGGATTCCGCACTGTGGTGAACTCTGCACCATTGATGTTTTTGTGCAAACCTTCGTCTACAGAGATACAATCAATCGGTACAGACTTGTCGCTGTGGTGCAGTTCAAGATATGCTGGTGAGCTTTCAAAGATGAGACGGGAAACCCCATATGAGCTCGGTTGTGCCTATCGGAGTGCTAGTGGAAGTCATGAAATATGGGATGATCAAAAGTGAACGCAGATGCGGAAGGTGCAGCGGGGGTTTGAATAGACCTCCTGTCGGATTGGGTGTGTGGAAAAGAGCGTACCGTGGCACCTGCCATTTTGTACCAACACTATCTACTTTACGCATGGGCGATAACGGAGAGTGCGGGTCAACGACTGGGTTCTGGTACAGCTATGAGTGCAAGGCAATCATCGCGATCTGCCCGTGTTGCTGAAATGTAGTTGCAAGAGTCAAGCTTCAATGTTCGGAAGTGCAGAGGAAGGAACGTTAGTACCTAGCTAGATATTGCGCTAGCCAACACGTGCTCGTCACGTGTGACCTTCAATGCAGAAACAGAATTTCGGAATGTCTGAGAATACGCTCATGAAGATTACCGCCATCAAGGAAGAAAGCACACACAGATGCAGCCATAGCCTTACTGCTCCATCGCAATACTGCGCTCGTAAAGATCAGACACTACCAGCAGATTAGTTCATGCCATTCCACGCGGTTTCGGAAAGAACTTACGAGTCAACCCGTCCAAGAAGAACCCCCCCAAATTCTTCGCCACTCGCTCATATCTAGCCAAGTCATCTTCATTAAGAATCACATTGACCTTGGCTCTGATACCCCGAACATGCGCCATGAACTTGAGGAAGTTCCCTGTTAGGCGGTCTACAAGGACGACCTCCATGTCACCACCCTTCAGCGGTCGGTTGTCAAGACGCATTACATACGTTGGGTCGTTCTCTTGGATGGCCTTTTGAAATCGCTCGGAGTGCTGGTAGAGGAAGGCCACGTGATCCGCGATATCCTCCCAGAAGCCGATGAGCGAGAGAAGCGCAACGCGACACGCTGCCGAATGGTGGACATCGATGGACTGGTGGCCGGGAAGACCACAGACACGACAGCCACCGTATGTAGGACGCGCCAATAGATTGAAGCGGTCGGGGTTTTGTGGAACTTGCTTTGTGCCGGCTGGAGTCAGCTCGCGAACGGCTACTGAGAGCTTCGTGAGCGTTTCGCGAACATAGTCGGCATCATTCGACGTTGGAGATGACATAGTGATTGGGTGCTGTGTGTTAGTGTTGCGTCGTTTGGAGACAGGAAAATCTTGTAAGAGTAATCTGCAGGTCAGTGCTTGCGAGGATCGCTGAAGTTGAGGCCGGTGATAGAGGGGGAAAAGTGCGGTTGTATTAGTAGACTGTGGACGAAGAAGGTTCGATGCAAGACACCGGGGTAGTCACGATCTCACCGCTAACAGTGAGAGAAGGCACGTGCCGGCCAAGGCAGCAGTCACACAGCTGCAGATTGTTTTCTCACGGATCAAGAGACCATAGTGAATCATGTCGCCTCATGAGCATGTGCATGAAGCGTAGAATAGAACAGTTGCTCAAACCCCAGGCGTAAGACCCTCAGGGTACTTTATTGGTATAACACCAGCCGAGGTCACCACCAAGCGGTGCATGTGCGATAAGACGTATCACTCAGTGTGAAGAGGAAGCCTACTACATCTGTCCTGCCATAGCAGGGCTACCGTGGCGTTGATCAAGGTGATCGTAGTTGAGGTCGAACTCTTTCTGTACTCGCGTTAGTGTCTAGTACGTCGTTCATAGGAAGTGCATTGGCAGAGCGGAACACATACCCTTTCTCTCCTCCAGTTCTTAACATCGAAGAATAGATACCATCCGTGTTCCTCTTTTGGCGAAATCCTGATAGGCGCCGCGAGATCTGGATCTTTCATCATCCACTGCTGGAGCTTCATGTGCCACCGCCAATCGCGGTTGTATAGCTCTTGTGCAGCAATTTCTTGCAAGATGTCTCTCGGGAATTGATAGAAGATAGCTAATAGTGTCTCGGCGGAGAAGCTGGCCATTTTCGAATGCAGTGGTGGAACATTTGTTACAGTGTACGCCGCCGGTAGAGTGAAATCTGGTGGAATTACTGGCTTGACGTTGGATTCCACGAAAGGTGAACCAAACGTAGGATGTAATGGAGAATTACTAAGAGAACCATTAGCAAATATGTTGAGCTGGGTAAGGGAACGCGTACTCTGGCCGGCTCAGATCGAGGCCCAGAACTGTCAGATCTTGGCCCATAGCCAGCGAGGAATAGTCGGGGCTGTCCATAGGAATCATGGACAGAAGTCCAGGTAGACCGTATCTTTCCGAGTCCTTCATGTCCGAGAGCTTCTTGTGTAGCATATTTTGCGCGTTCGGGGAGCCGAGAACGTCAGACCCAAATGTTTGCTCGAACTGATTCTGCTGCTGCCGTTGGCCGCCCGGGGCAAGATCAGCACCACCCCGCATGCTTGTCTGAGGACCTAGGGAGAACATGTTCCCTTGCTGCCCTATCCGTTGGTTTCCCTACATGGTGTTAGCTAAGGTACAGGAAAGTTGCTTGTGGTACGTACATCTGCTTGGTTGCCTGTCCGCATGTTCTCAAATGGTGTCCGTGATGCTATCATTGTCAGCGGCTGATATGATGGCTGAGACCTCTTGCTTACATGTACCTGGCGGTGCCCTGCCACCCACAGTGGGGTTGATGCTCCGGTCTTGCTGGCTATCTGTCGGGCTTGAGAGGCCGTTCCGTGTTTGTCCGAGCCCAGGAAAGGCGCTGTTTCCATTCGCACCGAATGCCGCTGCATTCTGTATCAGGCCAGCTCTTCGATCTTGTGGAATATCTCCGCCAGCGCCCCCTAATGGAGGGAACTCCTCGATGTTGCCTGTCTGCGGCTGAACACCCCCCAACTGTCCGACACCCCCTTGTCCTCCAAAACGATAATCATCCCCAGCACCAGAGAACTGGCTTTGGGATGAATCATCCTGTCCCTGGTTCTGCTGTTGTTGATTCGTAGCCTGTGTTGCCTGCCCTTGGCCCTGCTGTTGACCTTGGCCTTGCGGACGTCCGATCGTGTTTTGCTGGGCTTGCTGGGTGGTTCGTAGGGTGGGGTTCGACCACATCTGCTGCGCGGTAGTGTTCTGTTGCGCTTGCGGCGCGCCCGACAACGAAGGGAATTCCCTATGGTCATCAACATTTAGCTTGTGTCTCTCAACGTCCTTGAGATTCCCAGAATTGAGCTGTGGGGTGTTCTTTCGGTACTCTCCTTTCTTTCGTTTCGGAGGCATTTCGTGTGTTGACTTACTCAAGATTCAGCGGCGTATGTGGCTGCGAGCCGCCCATTGCTTGCGCGAAGCTTGACATGGCCCCGCCGTTTGTTCGTGTTTGCGCATTCGATAGGCCTGGCGCACCCATTGGAGCTCCGAACCCCCATTGAGATGCAGCACCTGCAGAGACAGCAATCAGCGATATAGCCCAAACTCGCTCTGGGGTTGTCCTCACCCATCTTGCCATTCTGCAACCTATTCGCACCGAGTGGGGCACCGCGGCCCGGATTTTGTTGCGCTTGGAACATGTTGGGGCGTATATTTTGTAGGAATGATGCGCCCTAGCCTACACGAGAGAGGTAGTTAGTATTGTTTGATTTTGGAGTAGGCACTTGGGCGAGCGAATGGCAAGGCTGCGGCGAAGCAGTCGAGGAGGGCGCGTAGTGAATACGGCTGTGTAAAGGGATCGTAATCGTTGTAGGGCCGTTATTCGGGCGCGTTCGGTGTCGTAGTCGTGGGTGGCTCCATTGCGATGTGCGGCGTGGTGCGATTCCGATTCGACCTTGGGGTTTATGCGGGCAACAGAAGGAATGGGTGCACTTCGAGGGCTTGGAGAGAGAGCATTTACGAACCTGGTAATAGAGTCGTGATCTGGCCTTGGGCGGCTAGTGTACGTCGAGCTCACGGTGTTGTTGTATCAGTCTCGCGTACTTAGGTACGTGAAGTTGCGAGGTTCCCGAAACCGAAATAGTGCTAACCTAATCGGGCCTGCACAGGCTTATGACGCGGGGAGCCAACCGGCCCACGGGTGGATCTTCCGTTGAATGGAGAGCTTCGGACTGCTTAGCATTGAAGACTGTGCAGACTCGTAATTTCGATACAGATGCGATAAGCACGTAAGAAAGAATGATAGCATGAACCCGGATTAGATGTCTTCTATGGCAACAATCAGCAACGTATCCCAACAGTATGCACATCGATGAATTCTAGCGAAGGCCTCACAAGGCATCGGATTGGAACATCTTGACGTGAACATCCTAAGGCCGTCAATATCTGTCCATAATTGCCTTCAGTCACCAATGTGTATCGTGAAATTCGTCCAAGCACGCGAGTATTATGCATTGATGGTAGCTTATCGTGAAGACGACACAGAGAAGTAGTATGCCGAAAAGTGTTGTCCTGTAGTATGCCAAATCATCTTCCTTTGTACGCGGGACGTACAGAACCCACACGCTACTACCTCGAACCTTTTGAAGAGACATGCATCCATGCAACAACTGAACCCACGCTACTGATACGCTTACACGCGGAGTAAAACTTTAACAACAAAGCTATCGAACAATCACAGAAGCAAACGCTTGTGAGTCTAAGCAGGGCCTTGCTGAAATAGATGTGACATGTCGGCTTCACCGTTGATGCCGAAGAAGTTGAACCTGGGACAGAGAGTTAGTGACTGCTTTCGGACAGAATCGCAACTTCGACTTACCAGTCATCGACATTCAAGCTCATAGGCACGATGGGGTTGGGCCGACCTCCGGAACTTTGACTCCAAGCATCGTCCTGTGCGCTATGCTGTTGCTGGTTCTGCGACATCATCTCCATCTGTTGCTGCCAGGCCTGAGTATTATTATGCTCGTAAGCGCCGGAGATACCCGGATTTGACGGTGGGTTCTGCATCTGTGACTGGCCCCCAGCAGTCTGTTGAGAGGGCATGCCAATGTTTTGAGGTTGACTTAAGGCAGGATCTACAAGGCTATGGTTTTGCATGGGTGACATCTGGGGAAAGTTGACTTGTGTATCGGCAGGGAACAGCTGGTCGGGCTGGAAGTTCTGCCACACTTCTTGGCTAATATTAGGGGTATCACGGGTCACCAGGAAAAGATCCGGTGGCGTTCCTGGATACGAGTATGAAGGGTTGAACGGGGTTGTAGGACGCGTTCCTGACCGTGAAGGGCCCATGAATGCGTCGTGATTTTGCCGATTCATCTGCGGAGATCCAGTAGTCATCTGGGGCATCTGCTGTTGGGGTTGCAGCTCGCGCGAAGGTGTGACGGCAGGAGTCTGCGGTCTGGATCGCTCATAGGAGACCTGGGCAGATGGCGGCCCACTTGGAACAGGGAAGCCTAGATCCATGTCATCGAATTTTCGTTTCGAGGATTCCTGGGCAGGCTTAGGTGGCGGTGGTGGTGGGACCGAAGGGACCTTGTTTTTCTTGTGGTTGCGGCCGGCAGCTTTCTGCAGACGTTCTTCAAGGTGCTTGTTTCCAAGAATCGATTCGAAGAGAGTATGCACCATCTTTGCGACAAGCCACACCTTGGAGACCTCTTTAAGAGCGTCCAAGCAGATCTGTAGTCGCTGCTCAGTCGCTGAGACGACAGACTTGTTAGACGACTTCATCTGGTACACGTGCATGATGAGAGCGGAGAACAAGCTGTAGACGATGAAAGCCGGAGTATACCGAATTTCATCATGAGCTCTGAGGTTTTCGATAATGGATGTGATCATGGCGGCTGCTTGGTACGCGATATTCCGTGATGGGTAGGCGTTGGCTTCACCAAAACCGTCAAGATGAGTGGCTTTTGGTGAGCCTGCTGGTGGCATGTGTGCGCGATGCAGAAGACATAAAGTGGTGCTGCGAGCGTTAGTCTACGTCAGAGTCAGAAGATGCATAGACGTACTAGTAATTGGAATGTAACAAGGCAGCCCAGAAATGATGGCGATTTCGCTCCCACTGCACTTCCGGTGGACAGTGTTGCAGCCAGTCGGCAAGGGCCATGTCGCTGTGTGTCAGGTCTATGGCATTCGCCCTGCGGTGTTTCGACGCTACCGAGTATTGCTGTGATAGGACCAACCCCATAATCTCGCTAAGTTTGACATAGTTGATGAAGAACTGAACATGGATCGGATCTGGTGGGTATTCCGCGGCGTGCTCTGTCTCGTCGTCGATGAAGTCATCTTCAGACACCATCTCGACGTCGGAATCTTCAGGGTCAATGGCAACCGGCCGGCCGAGTGCGACTGCCACTGAACGGTCCCGGCTGTACAGTGTCCACCAGATACGCTTCCACAGGCGCTTGTCGGAGCGTGTGAGCTGCGATCCTTCAACGCTGCGGTGCATGCCCGAACCCTGAGCTACTACGATAGCGACTCGGGTCCAGTAGAAAACATTCTTGGTCACGTCCTCGGGTCCCTCCCAGTACCAGCCCATCAAGATGAGGGCTTGCACAATGGTCACGCGATCGTCTTCGAAGTTGGCATCGTATAGCGCCTTTGCGCGCTTATAGAACGTCATGGCGGCAGGGGTGGTTGAGCCACTGGAGTCCATCAACTGCGCATTGGTACACACGCGTGAGCCTGCCAGGAGTATGGCCTGCAGTAGCAGGAGCGAGGGCGGGTTCTTGGGGTCTCGATACTGGCGCATGAAGCGGCTGCGATTGATGACTGGCACGACCGGGGCCACCCATCTAAAGAAGGCTTCGACAAGCTCGTCGCACAATGCACGTGGTGGGAGCAGGAAGGCGCCTCGCTGATGCAGTATCTCAATCTCCATGTTGTCCATCTCATTGACCCGCGCCTTCGCGCCCCGCACGTTCTCGGGCAGCGGGTAGTGGACGACATCGGTGGTGCCATATCGGTCGTGCACAAGCAGCGACAGGTTGGAGGACTCCCCGAGGTAGGCGACACGGCCGGCTTCTTTGATGGGGGCGCGCGCAAACTTGGGCTTCATGAACTGCACGTAGGTGCCATTGTGGGTAGCCTGTTGGGCGGCGTATTCGGGCGAGACGGTGGTGGAGGGGGTCCCATCCTGGGTGTTGTATGCGGTCGACTTCTCGCGGGGCTCGGCGGAGGTGCTGGCGGGCGAGCGGTCGTCGCTGTCGCCGCGGTCACTGCTATCGCGTCAATCCCATCCATCGATAATACTTTTGCGTGCGTCGCGTGCGCATACCTCTCTGCATCCTTGGCCCGGGCCGTCTGCGTCTTCTTGCGCTTGGGCTGGGGGATGCGGCACTCGATGCCGAAGGCGGTGCAGTTGGTGCATGGGATCCCCAATGAGGCGGCGTCGCATCGTACCTATTGCTGGTTATGTCGCGTTCTGGCAGCACAGCGGTTCCGCGGCTGATTACTCACTTTCCTCGCGTGACAGGCTGCGATGCGTGGTGGTTAGCATTCGTTATCCAGGCCGACCGAGGTGCCGAGGCTCGCGAGCTGAACCATATATCCCACCGACCGCAATGGCTCCTCCCTCGTACCATCAGGGGCGCAGATACAGGCAAGACATGGGTCGCACTCACTTTCGCACGCCCGGCTGGCGCGTTGCCGCCGGAAAGACGGGTGTCCAGGGGGAACTGACTGCGACGACGCCGACGGCCTGGCTGGTATGAGCATGTGCTGGAGTGCTGCGCGCGACTGCAACCTACGGGGTCCCAATGCTGGGTTGCGCAGCGAGCGGCGGCGGCGCTGCTGCTGCGGGCACGGCGCTGGCCATGAAGGAGTGTTCGCCAGACATGCTGCTGTCGCTGTGCTCTTTGACGCGGTCGTCGAAGGTTGAGGTTATGATTCGTCCGCAAATGGTCGTGTTCTTTGGGGGCACGCACAGTGTGTACTAGCGCGGGCGCCGGGGTGGTACGGGAGGGTACGGCAAGGCAGTTATTACCATTGCGACACGAAACGTGCTTTTTCCTGTCCAACAGGATATTCGCTCAGACGCCAGAAATTGCACTGCTACCTAGGCTGCTTCTGGGCCGTGTCACGTTGGCGTCGACTTTGGCTTCTTTGTTGCTCGGTTGGACGGCTGCCAGCTTACCCCAGATCACGTCTCCGACCATATGGCTCGCCTCCTATTGGCGACAATCACCAGTTTCATATGCGGACCGGCGAGACAGCATGGGAAGCAACTCATCGCCGGCTCTTTGAGGAAACTCGACTTTGTGATTTGCATTCACATGCAGACTATGCTCTAAAGGGGCTGGCTTTGCTCACACGACAGCAAGTGTACTGTCAAGTCCAGCCAATACCTTAAGCATGGCCTCGGAAGTCGTCCCGTGAAGTAATCAGCTTTCCCAGATACATCAAGCGTTTCAACTCTTCCAACGTCCATGACTGCTACGCGGAACACCCTTCGCGCTTCTGTCTGAACGCTTCCAACTTGACCTCCTTATTCGCAGGACTGATGTACCTGAGCTCCACATCCCCCACCTTGTCCTTGACAACCTCATCCTCGGATGCATACAGGTACTTCTGGTGCTCGACTGGGTCTAAGACGACTGTGTCGGCGTTCTGCACTTCCATCTCAAACACCAACTTGAGCCATGTCGTGGTCCTGTCCAAGAAGGTAAAATGCGTGACTTTCCTCAGTATGCGGGTCGTTTCAAGACCAGCTTCTTCTTTGAGCTCTCGAGCAGCAGCATGCAGAATTGTCTGGTCCGTATCATCGACTTTGCCTCCTGGGACCTCCTTTTTGGTGTTAGCACCGTGAGACTCGTAGCTTCCTCATTGACTCACCCAGAGATCAGGGAACGCTCTTTCCTCCGCTGCACGCTGCACGATCAGCAGCTTGCCTTCTTTGTTGAACACAATTGCCCCTGTGACGAGACAATCGTATTCGGGGTGCTGCTGGAGATAATCCTTTTCAGATACTGCGTATTCTTGCAACGAATCTGGATAGTGGGGAGGTTTCATGATGCCACTGGAGTGTGAGTGAAGACAGGCAAGGAATGTTAGATCTGGGGCCTGTGAAGGCAGCTATGTACGCTCCAACCGTTGTTGCCTTGAGAACATCCTCAACACGTCGTGCAGGTTCAGGCTACCGCTAGACCTCAGCGAGGTACTACATAAGCAGAAAATACAGTCATCGCGTTGTCTATGGGCATGCTTACAAGTCCATGTGGATGATGCGCTGACACGTGAGCCAAGTGTTCGCGCGTCTAGATCGGCGCTAGGTGGTGAATTCAATCCAGTGCGTCACAACATCGACGCGCCTCATCCCCATCCCCGTCGCACGGTCGCCGCCCGCATCAATCCGATCGCGAACACACTCAGTCCCTGCGCATATTTCCTAATACCTTAAAACACTCGCGCTGGCGCCTTGCTACAATGCCCCGCCCACCACGATCGAAGGTCGCGTCGCGCGTCGCGAAACCCACCAAACCGAAAGCTGCCCCGGCGCGCAAACAGACGGCGAAACCCATCCCAGCGCAAACCAAAAAGCTCAGTGAGGCAGCCAATAGTTTCAGCGAAGACAGCGATGGCCTCGTTACCAAATCGAGAACAACGCGTTTGCGCAGGACTCTACTGGGGGAGAAGACACCGGAGGCTCAGGACGAGGCAGAGCTCACCATGACTGGCGCGCTGCCGGCTGAAGAAGACATCCCTGTGTCATCGATTAAGAACCGCACTCCTGCATCGAATGCATCAAAGCGGACGCGGGCCACAAGGAGCAGTGCCAGGAAGTCCGCAGCACACACATCGCCAACTGCCATCGAACCAGCACACGAAGAATCGCAGATAGAAGACGATAGCGGCTATGGCGACTTGACATTCTCTTCCCTTGGCTCAAATTCACCAGCTCACGGCACCCGCCCGCCGTCTGCCATCAAAGTCGGCGCAACACCCGCACACGAGAGATCGATACTTGCTTTGACCAACTTCAAGCGCAGAGCACGGCAGCCAAGCTTGTTGCGCATGGTGCAGCAGACTACGGACGTGGAGGACAATGATCAAGACGACTTGGACAACACGGACAATTTCGACTTTGACGACTTCCTCCCCCACGCCGAATCAACACCCTTCAACGTGCGGAAACAGGTACCGGAGGAGGAGACACGGAATGATAGCGGCACTCAGATCTCAAGCTCCGGTTCCCGTGGTACAAAGCGCAAGCTGTCGCCTGTAGTCCAAGTACCACGCTCGTCACCACCAGTCAGTCCACAGTCTGGCGGCGATGTGGAGTCGGAGCGGTCACACTCCCCGAGCCTACCAGAAGTACTGCCGACACGTGAGGAAGTCATCGCGCAGACACAGGAAGACGATGAACCCTTGAGCGAGACGCTTGCACCTCCCATGTCAAGTAGCCCGGAACGCGAAGTATCAAAGCCGCCTCCAACCCCAGCGCAAACGCGACCACGCAGGAGAGGACGGCAGGCCAAGACACCCGTGGTGGACGAGGACTCTGATGGCGAGGAAACAGAGACACCTGCAAGGGCTAAGCAGAGGGCTAAGAAGAAGGCACAACAGAGCATATCCACCGCGCAACTCAAAGAATTGCTTCCACGTCGGCGCAATCGCTTGCGGGATCGCGATGAGTTTGAGATCGAATCGTCGGATGATATTGAGCAAGTGGACTCGGATCAAGATGAACTACAAATGCCAACACGTCGCGTTCGTCAGAGGCAGGGGGCTGGAAAGCCGGCATCGCCAAAAGCAACAAAGAAAACAGTTCGCGCCAAGAAGACTGCACCAGCAAAACCAGCAGGGAAGTCGAGCCGAACGTACGGTCGCAGGATTTCGTCGGACAAGGAAAATGAGACTGCAGACCAGAACGAAGCAGAGACCACCGAAGTCTCAGCCATTGAACAGTCTGAGAAGTTGGCTGCTATCAGAAAGAAGTTTGAGGAAGTGGACGCGTTTGAGCTGGAGTTTGAAGATGTGGATGCGACGACCAGCTCGAGCCCGTTCCGGTGACGGACAGGCCAGTGGGTGGGTGAGATTCGTTCTGTTCGATAATGTGTTCTTACTGTTTCTCGTTCTGTCGACTATGACGACTGATGATGATATCCGTGGGTTTAATACACGCACATGGCGTTTGTTTGCGTGTCGCTACGCAGTAGTGTTATAGTACATGACAATGCACGATCTGTATCCAAACCATGAAGTAATGTCGTGAATGCATGGGGTGACCGAGTCAGCTCTGGCCTGAAGCTAGTCGTTATCTGGCCTTATCGTCACACGGCGCCCAGGCAGTTTGAGAAGTCACGGAGGGGCGGTGAAAGTCGAAGAGTACCCACTACTTACGTATCCAATTCATCTTAATCAATCGTGAGCCTTCTGCATGGTGCCTAGGTGACTTGGCATGGCACGTTCTGACGGTTCGGCGGCACAGCGCACGGGCGTGTTTGAATGAAGGGGTGTGGTACTCGGGGGTTACGTAGCTTCCTTCCCCAGCTGTTGACCCTCACGATACCCGAGCAACCTAGACACTGCGCTTCCGTCCTTGCTCCTGACGTCCACGCCATGTTCCCGTAACCCCATGTCATGCGGCTTCCCGACCACTCCAATCACTTGGCCTATGCAGCACCACCGTTACCCACTCCGCCTGGCGTCCGCATGCCATGAACCCCTCCAATGGCTCCTCGCTGTCCACGTCCAAGAGCAACTCGACACTGCGCCCCCGCACCCGAAGACTGATCTCGGTGGAAGATGACATCTATGCGACGAGTGGAAGTGAGAGCGGACCCAGTAGGGCCACGTCGAGATTGAACTCGCGGAACACATCTCCCACCCCGAATGCACGCACGGGCGGCGCTTCCTCGTCCCGTCTAAACGTCACCTCTGCCCCTTCGTCCTCCTTCCAAAGGTCCTCGGGCACCTCGACCCCGAAATCGCCCTCCCAAACACTTTCCGGCCTATGGGGAAACTCGCTGGCGGCTATTCAGGGCATTGCCGCTACTGTCCTGGCCAGTGACGGTACCTCGGACGAACCTGGAAATACTCGCAGACGTAAACCGGGCCATGGGCGTCGGACGTCGACAAGCGCCCCGCCGCCGAAACACTGGGGTCCTGCAGGCGCAGGCTCGCATGTCGGAGCTGGAACACACGAAGAGAGAGAGGCCATGGTCAGAGCGATGAAGCGCAAAGATCTACTGACCGCCGGTGAGCATCTGGTACCGGACTCTGTCGGCCGCATAAAGCGCAGGAATTCGGATGAACGGATCAGCGCTTCCGCACCTCCCAGCGAGAACGACGACCGAGATGCACTTGTATACATACATCACGTTCGCCCGCAGGACACGTTGGCGGGACTGAGCATCAAATACAACTGCGAGCAAGCTGTGCTACGGAAGGCCAATCGTATGTGGCCGAACGATAGTGTACAGATCAAGAAGCAAGTCGTCCTGCCAGTAGATGCGTGTGGCGTAAAAGGGAAACGAGTCCAAGGCCCGGATGCTCTCCCTGCCGAAGATCTGTTACTGGGAGAGTACGGCGAAGATTCCAATAGCAAGGCTCCACTTTCGGATACTCAAGGTCTTCCTAACGGCTGGACCACGCCAAAGAAGAAAGACCAAGAGAACGACTCCGTCCCCTCATCTGACCCAGAGACACCATGGACACATGATTCATGGGTTCTTCTGCCTAATGACAAACAGCCCACACAGATTGGCCGCATGCCACGAAGAGCGCTTGGCTTTTTTCCACCCGCTCGACGAAAGTCTCTCGCGTACTCCGATGCGTCGACCCCCCGGGCTTCTGTCGACCTTCCACGCTCGTCCACCTCCACAAATCCGCTCACTAGCTCTCCCTCGCAATCCGTTCGACCGCGCGCGTCAAGCAACCTGTCATCCGCCTCAGCCCACAGTCGTCAAAGAAGTACATCAGGCAAAGCATGGGGTCTGCAAGGCCCAGGGGGTGTCGGTACAATGGGCAGGAATGTGCGAAGCCCTGGGCCTGCGCAGGATGGTCTGAACAAGAAATTCGCTCAGTACCTGCCCAATATGGCTCCTCCACCCGGACAGGAATACTTTACACCGTGGGCGCCGGGTTTGCTGGACGCAGGTGCAGGAACATCAAGTCAGTATGGCGGATCCGGGGCTGTCACTCCGCTCAGTGGCAGCGGCTTGGATTTCCAAGAGCTTGGGGGTGCTATAGAAGGATGGGTAAGGAAGGTCGGTACACAAGCACAGAAGCTTTTGAATGAGCCGGGCACACCTGGACAAGGGAAACGCAGTGCCGTACCTGTCCTGGGAGCTGTCGGCGGTGATCTGGGCGACCTCATAGAACTCCAAGATGATGCCTTTGAGATTGGAGATGACGAAAGGGACAGGGGCAGATCGAGGGCAGAGGAGACGCTTGCGTCGACGAATGAGCGCTCAGTATCGAGACCAGCACAGCAGTACCAGTCAGCACAACCAGACATCAATCTCGTCCTGAGAGATAGGACGCGGAAAGGGGAAGGCAGCAAGAAGGATTAGACAGCATTGTGTGAATAAGGTGTAAAGGTGTTGGTAGCAACACGTGCATAGCACGTTGGCTTGCTTTGGGTATCGAAGCGTTTGGCATTTCAGGGCATTTGCAATATATCATTCACAGTCCCACGTTCATGATCACGAATTTTGCTGGCTTGCTTTCCATGCCCGGTTTTGTTGCTGATGATGTTGGTTGCAAAGACAGTTCGGAAGAACTACAACAAAGCTCTTCGTCGGGTCGCCGAAGGCCGTGCACCTCCACATTGGATCCGGACTAGACAGGCGGTGACTTATCGCGCCACTGTCGCTGTGAGGGCCGATTCCCATTATCTACTCGAATTGCGAGAGCGATATATCTAGATGTCCGCCAGAAGCGCATTAGGCAGGTGGTCATCTGCTCTGCTGCGGCATAGATCGGCATATGAAGCTGCTCCACTCCGACGATACCTCCAAACCACGCGATCACCTGCAACGTTTCTCTCCCAAGACGTCCGTCTTTCACCAACACCAACCTTGACTGGAAGACAATATACCAAGCAACATTCAAGGATAGGTCGACCTCTCACACCTTCAGCTACGAGGACAGCCGCATTCGCCACGATGCATCGCTCCCCCGCCGCCATGTTAACGAAACCGATGGCGGACCCAAACATCGAGATCCGCACACCCAGGGATCCCAACACTTTGTCTAACTATCACAACTTTGTGACACGGCATACTAGTGTAGACTTCGATATCGACTTCCAGAAGAAGAGGTTATTTGGAAGTGTGGTGCTGACGTTGGAGTGCTTGACGGATGAGGATGTGAAAGATGTTGTGTTGGACAGCAGGTATGTACACATTCTCTGCAAGACTGAATGCTTGAAATTCTTTACTAAATAAATCTAGCTTTCTTGACATCTCCGTTGTAGAAGTCGAGGGCAAAAGCGTCAAGTTCAACGTAGGAGATCGCGTGGAACCCTATGGCAGCCCTCTTACCATCACTCTTCCTTCCAAGGTTCCCAAAGGCAAGACTGTTGATGTAGAGATCAAGGTCGCAACCACTGATAAGTGTACCGCACTTCAGTGGATGACTCCCGCTCAGACCTCCAACAAGAAGCACCCCTACATGTTCTCGCAATGCCAGGCCATCCACGCACGTTCAGTCTTCCCTTGTCAAGACACTCCAGACGTCAAATCGACATTCAGCTTTGCTCTCCGCTCGCCCCTACCGGTGCTTGCTTCAGGTCTGCCTACCGGGGCAAGTGACTACCTGCCCCCGAAGAAGGATGGTGAGAGCGGTACCATGAAGTACACATTTGAGCAAAAGGTCCCCATGACTGTCTACCTCTTCGCTGTCGCGAGTGGAGATCTAGCGTGCGCAAGCATCGGTCCCCGCAGTACGGTATGGTCTGGTCCTGAAGAGCTCCTTGCCTGCAAAGACGAGCTTGACGGCGAGATTGAGCCTTTCATGAAGGCGCTCGAATCCATCGTCTCGCCTGCCTACCAGTGGGGACAGTACAATGTGCTTATTTTGCCCCCTTCATTCCCATACGGCGGTATGGAGAACCCGGTTTGGACTTACGCCACTCCCTCCATCATCTCTGGTGACAAGCAAAACGTCGACGTCATCGCACATGAGCTGTCACATTCATGGTCCGGCAACCTTGTCAGCGCAGCAAGCTGGGAGCACTTTTGGTTGAACGAAGGCTGGACTACGTATCTGGAACGCAGGATCGCTGCTGCTCTTCATGGAGAGGCACATCGCCACTTCTCTGCTATCATTGGTTGGAAAGCTCTAGAGCAAAGCATTGAGAACTACGGCGAAGACCACCCCTACACTAAACTTGTTCTCGATCTTAAGGGCCAAGATCCTGATGACGCCTTCTCTTCCATCCCGTACGAGAAAGGTTTCCACGCCCTGTACCAATTCGAGCTGCTTCTCGGAAAGAAGAAGTGGGATTCCTTCATTCCCCATTACTTCGATACATTCAAGTTCAAGTCTGTCGACTCGTACGACTTTAAGAGTTGCCTCCTAGAGTTCTTCGAGAAAGACGCAGAGAGCAAGCAAAAGCTGGACAACTTCGACTGGGACAAATTGTTCTACGCACCGGGATTCCCTGTCAAGCCAGACTTTGACCAGACTATGGTGAAGAGCTGCTACGAACTCGCAGACAAATGGCAGGCTTTGATCTCCTCCGAATCTAACGACTTCAAGCCCCAAGCCTCTGACATCGAAGGCTGGGTGTCAAACCAGTCCGTGGTCTTCCTCGAGAAGCTCCAGTCTTTCGCATCGAAATTCTCAGCCGAAAAAGTACACCTGCTCGGTGCGACTTATGGCTATAACGAAACTCAGAACATTGAGGTTCTGTCGCGCTACCTCAACATCGGGCTCATGGCCAAGGCACAGGAGACTTACGAGCCTGCAGCAACATTGTTGGGCAAGATTGGTCGGATGAAGTTCGTGCGGCCCATGTTCAGACTCTTGAATGAGGCGGATCGTGACTTGGCGGTTAGCACGTTTGAGAAGAACAAGGACTTTTACCATCCGATCTGTAGGCAGATGGTAGAGAAGGATCTTTTTGGAGAGGAGAAGAAGTAGAGACGGGTGGAATCATCAAGAAGTAAAAAATAGCTACAGTGATGTAAACATACGTAAAGGCTACATATGAAAATTGAACAAGTGCAAATGAAAGTAGATTTGTTATTGACTTGTGGTGTCGCTATGTATCTCATGCCAAGAAGTCTGTCGACATCTGCACACTGACAGCTCGTAACTTTCACACTTCCATCACTTCCAGCCGTCGGAGCAAACACCGAAATAGATCACCAAAACTTCGGCCTTGCATCACCGAGACCGGCCTACCTCATCCCGTCACCATCTCGCGTCGAGGCAACCTGTCATTCTTACCCCACCGGCATACCGCATCCGGCACTCCCGATCCCCGCATCCCGCAATCCAGATTCCAGCTTCGCCTATCTTCTGCGGCGTCACGGCGTCTGTTTAACCCCTCATTCAACCGAACCGCCGACACAACGCCCCCTGCCTTTGCCAACCACTGTCGCGAATCGTATATAACACGTTGCCTCCTCCCGGCCGCCCAAGATGGCCCCTCCCAAACGCGCTTTGTTCTCTCTAAACCTCGATACCGACGCCGACCACGTGTACCAGAAAGTCGAAGACCACAGCAAGGACGGTACAGATAGAGTTAAAGTCATTGAAAGCAAAGGACCGACACACGGACATACGGATCTGAGCTACGTGACGAAACCGTTTGAGAAGACAGTCAATCGCGCGGTCAACGAGGTCATTGAAGGAAGCGGACGGAAAGTACATTCCGCAGAGGGTCACGTATCGTATTCGACAAACAGAACGGACCGACGAAGTGGCGGAACAAGAAATCAGGACGACGAAGAAGAACGCGATCGAAGCCGTTTGAACGTTGTCAGCAAGACGAAAAGAAGGAACATCGAGAAGAAGTACGATACTTCTGAACTTTAAGAACTTCCCTACACCCACGCAACGCGTACTATATCAGCACCCACCATGTCATCAGACCAGCAACCCCTCCGCATAGCCATTGGCTGCGACGACGCAGGCGTCTCGTACAAGAAAGCCATCATCAAAGACCTCGAAGCCGACTCGCGCATCGCCTCCGTGACCGACGTTGGCGTACCTGAAAACAGCGACAAGACCGCGTACCCACACATCGCCGTCGATGCCGCCAAGCTCGTCGCAGAAGGCAAAGCAGACCGCGCTGTTCTCATCTGCGGTACTGGTCTTGGTGTTGCCATTTCTGCGAACAAGGTGCCCGGCATTAGGGCTGTAACGGCACATGACTCTTTCTCGGTGGAGCGCGCCATTCTGTCGAATGACGCACAGGTGCTGTGTATGGGCGAGCGAGTTATTGGCATTGAACTCGCCAGGCGGTTAGTGAAGGAGTGGGTGGGGTACCGGTTTGACAAGGGCAGTGCGAGTGCGAAGAAGGTCCAGGCTATCATGGATTATGAGAAGCAGAACTACGCGGGGTTGGTCAAGGACCAAGCTGATGCGAAGGGCTGTTAGGGTATTGATGAATAGTTCATTGTTTGTTGTAGAATATCATTGTTGATGTCACGCTCGATGTCATAATCTTCTGATGTATGGCGAGTCCTCTCCGGCAACAGCGTCCATCCACCGTCTAATGATCCGGCGTACCAAACTCCCAAATATCCTTCTCATACCCCTCTGTCAAATCCTTGTCCTGTCCATACTTCTCCTGCCACATCGTAAACCCTCCCTGAAGCACATAGACCTTTTGCTTCTTGACCTGTGTCCCGCTAGGTCCTTTCTCTCCTTCCTTCTTATCCACGGCTTCACTCTGCTCCTCAACCTCGCCCTTCGATTCCACCTTCGAGGCCGGATCCAATCTCTCCTTCTCTCTCAGATATTTCAATGCCGCACTGGGACCCCGTTGCTGCGATAACGCGCAGTGGAAGATGACGACTTCCTTGTCTTGTAGTGTGCGGATGAGCTCGGGAGTTTTGTAATCGAGTTGCGACGAAGGTACCCATGTTGAGCCTTTGATGTGACCGCCGACGTGGTCGCTGTCTCGTACCTAGATTGGGGGCACATGGTCAGTCTTGTGTATATCAGGGAAAGGTTTGTGTTGAATGGGTCGTCTTACGTCGATGATTGCAGTGTTTTCCGGCAGCGATTTGCCAGAGGATTTGAAGTCGCTGGCGAGAGACTCGCGAGTCACGAATTCGAGATCCGATAGCGATATCGTCGACATCGTGCGGGCGGGAGTGTGAGGTAATCGGCGGGGGAGAAATGCTCGTGCTTGGATCGCAACAGGATGCTGATGGCACGATCTCGCTGCGCGGAGAAACTTGAGAGAATGCAGCGTGGAAGTTGTAAAGGAACGGACGATTGTCAAGGGCGGAACGTGTACCCGAGTTTCAGAGCGTAGAATGCGTGAAAGTAAGTTGGAGGGGTGGTGGGGTACGCGTGGGGAGCTACGTCGCGTAGACACGTGTGTGCTCCACCCAATGGCCAGCTGCAAGTGACATGCTTGGATATGATGGCATACGCTCTAGACCTCCATGTGGTTTTACCGTAGCACGTCAAAAGCTTGGAAATGTCGTGATATCGTCCGGGCATGTACAGGCGCACACTTTGACCATTGCAGTGCAGATAACAACAGTTTGTATTAATACAAGACGCGAGATGAATAACCGCTATCGCCATCAGAACCAATCGTGACTATGCTACATGCCAAAGAAAACGCCGAACCACCCAACAGTCATCCTGTGGTCTTATCTCAGAGCTTAATCGTGCTTCGCGCCTCCAAAGTTGCCGTTACCCATGCCGCCCAGTAAGCCATCTTTCTCTCCCAGCTGGAAGTACGCGCCGGTATTTCCAAACCTTCTCTTCCGCCTGCTGTTGCCGAATAGTGTCGCAGCAGTGAAGAAACCGACGAACATGCCGAGCGAGATGAAGGGATGGTTGTTGATAAAGTGACGAGTGGAGAGGTACATGCCAGTAATGCGACCAGTGGTAGATTTGGCGGCAATCTTGGGCGGGTTCGAGGTAACCATCTTGATGGTTTCAAGGATTGCGGCGCGAGAGAGGCGGATAGGTTCGCCAGATACGGTGCTATCCCAGTAGCGACGGTTCTATGTGTGTTAGCAAGATACATGTGAGCGAATCCAAGTGACTTACATCTTCATCGTTGATGATGACGCTCTCGCCATCCTTGACATCGACACCGTATGTGGTCCGGATCCAGCGTTCCCAGAAGATACCGTCAACCCATGCGAATGCGACTTGAGTGCGCTGGATATCATCCATGTTGATTCGGATGGATTTTGCATCTCTGAGTGCTCGCTGATTGTCCTTGTCCTCGGCTTCTTCAATGCGCAATTGCTTCGCGTCGCGAAGCTCCTGTCGCTCAAGCTGGTAGGCAGTGTCCTGCTTGTCAATCCACTCAAGAGCCGCGCTCTTCAACTCACGCTTAGAGAGGATGAACTCGTCGGAACGGTCGCGGTTCAGTATACCCAGAACAACAAACTTGCCATCCATGATCTCGCGGGCATTGGTAGATGTCATCTCGGGGACGATGGGCAACCAAACAGACTTCATCCAGGTGAGGACCTTCTTGACATCGCGCATTTCGAATGGTGTCCTGGGTGGGTAGTACGTAGGCTTTCCGTCTCTTGAGACCATTAACCTTGGCCAAGTGGAAATCTTGAAGCGGTCAAAGAGCTCCTTGTCATTCGTCTTGACCAACTTTGCGCGGCCTACAAGGCTAAGAGGAAGTCGCTCGAGCGCCTGAAAGTCCTCCGAGGTGGTGGCGTGGTCGTAGAAGTAGGTGAAGATGACTTCTTCCGTCTCCTCCATCTTCTTGAACTCTTCAGCGTTCACGTCAGGCACGCCAGAACCGATCGCCGAGGCCTTCTCCGCGTAGTCAAGCAGATCACCAAGTCCACGGAGACCTCCATACTCAATGCGCTCGCCACCTTGAAAGAAGAGCATAGTCGGGTAGCCTCGAACACGGGCCTCCTTGCACAACTTCCTCTCCACATCGCAGTCAACCTCGCCAATGTTGAGCTTGCCCTTCATCTGTCGCGCAAGGTTCGCCCACGTCGGCGCAAGAGCCTGGCAGTGGTGACACCATGGCGCGTAGAACTTGACAAACCAGGGATCGCGTGTATTTGTAACGAGCTTCTCGAATGTTTCGGCGGTAAGGTGCTCGACGATGCCGGATGGGTTCGCATTCGAGGTGGGCTCAACCTTTGCAGGCGCAGCCTTGGTCGTTTGCGAAGCTGAAGGTGTGGCGCCGGCGGCTAGGTTGGTGGCTGGGCTCGCTGCCTTCTTGTCTTGGGCTTCTGACTTCTTCTCTTCTTTGACAGCCTCCTCCGTTTCCGGGCCAGTTTCTACAGATGTTGCGCCAACTTTGGGGAGCTTGGGACCACCCTCCTTGCGTGTACCCGGTCGGAGAGTCTCCAAAAGTCGCTCTACCCAGGAACTCATGCCCTTCATGTCCTTGGAGCCTGTCTCTCTTTCCATCTCTTTGCCGTCTTGAAAGTAGATCATGGACGGATAGCTCTGGATGTTGTGCTTCTTGCAGATATCGGCGTATGCGACGCAGTCGACCTTGGCAAATTTGAAGTCATAGTATCGGGTGAAGGAGTTCAGGGAATCGCCTTCGGGCTCGTCTTTTGAGAGAAAGGGTTTCGAGGTGTAGTAGAATTCGTAGATGGTCTGGTAGGTGGGCTTGAAGTGCATGCAATGGCTGCAGTAGGGCGAGAAGAACTCTACTATCCTGCAGAATGTCAGTATACCGTGATTGATCTACAGCTGTCTCCATACCAGTTGCCTTTGCTGATCTCGGTGTCTATGGTGGCAGGCCCAAGTTCTATCATGGGCGGCACCGTCTCGCCGTTGAATATTGTGTCTGGCGTCTTGTCGTCCCAGTCATCCTTCTTGGCGGTCGCCTGGGCACTCGAAGTATCGGCCGCAAGTGTGGAAGCAAACGTCGCCAGCGACAGGAGGGAATATAATATAGAGCGCATCGCGGCGATGGCTGAGGGGCGGGCTGCTCGTGTGAGGCAGCGGTCCGCACGCGAGGGGACAAGGAAGTTGTTGCGTATCGGGGGCGCGATTGGTAGAGGTTGTAGGAATTACAGCGAGCCTGTGTATCACGCAGGCGTGGCGGAGGGGACGTCGCGCGTGAATGAGGGTAATCGTGTCTCCAGGGCGCATTGTCCCTGAGCCATGGGACGCTTACTAGCTAGGGCCCGCCGCTCCGGCTGCATATCGCTTGGCGGGCGCATCTTCGTCCTGACGGCATCACCACTGCGAAGCACCAATTGCGCCCCCGCCCCACCTCGCACACTCCCGCCAACATGAGGGCAGCTGCACGTCTCCTCGCCAGCGTCAAGCCCGGCCAGTTCCTCGAGGCCGGCACGCCGACAGGTCTCACAGGCCTGCTCACCCACCCGTCGCCGCGCTCCACCCTCCTCTACCACTACCACTCCACCCTCGACAAGCTTAAGAAGATTCCCGAATCCTCCGTATACCGCCAATCAACCGAGGCCCTCACTAAGCACCGCCTAGCCGTCATCGAGCAAGCTACGCCAGCAGGATGGGATGAGTGGCAGCAAAAGGTCGCGCAGCAAGTCAGCCAGGACCCGACAAGATATCAGGCCATCGACACAACAGGCGGACAGACCATTATACTCCCAACCCAGCACGAGGTCGATGAGCGGTCAAAGGCTGCTGAGTGGGACGGTGAGGCCGTCGAGACCTTCCCCGAGGGCATTCGGTCGTCGAAAGAGCGCTTGCCCCATGCCAAGAAGATGAAGGGCGATGTCAATTACACGCCCGAGCGGGCAGTCGCCGATGTCAAGTTCGACCCTGAGCCGCAATACACTGCCGAAGCGTATGTCATACATGAGCCGCAATCGATAATGTATCCGTGGCTAACTTGTACAGCATCTCGGAACTTGAGAGCAGAATTGGCGCAGGATTGATTGAAGAAGTCATCCAGGTTGCTGAGGGCGAACATAAGCTTGTAGACGTCATGGTCGAGGCCAAGGTGTAAGTAGACTACTTCCTGACTACTCATACCACAGCTAACCCGCCACAGTTGGGAGCCACTCGAGGAGCCGGCGCCAGAAGGCCAATGGTCTTACTTCGAGCGTATGACACACACAAAGACCCAGAAGCCATAGAGCCATGTGTTTCGACCCAGAATATAGATAGTAGAAGAAGAAACATCACATTTTGTAGATGAAGTTACAACAACCTTTTACCCGATACATGTACATGTGTTTCCGCCCGTGATCCATGCTCAATCAAGCCCGATTCCCCTCCCCATCTGCTTTCTCTTTCAAAGCCTCTGTCCTCAACTGATTTCGCTTCACCAAAATCCTCAACGTGTTCTGCTTCTCGATGTCCGCCATCTGCTCCCAATTTGCGATGCGCGACAATGTGCCATCCTTGTTCACTACCAGAGGGCCCAGATGATCCAGCTTGACCGCTTGCCCACCGACGTTGATCTGCGTGGTACCCTCTTCAGCTGTAGGTGCCGGAAGGGGTAGTGGAGTTTTGTTGGATTCCTGCGACGTCTGGTCCTGAGCATCCTGTGGAGTAGGCGGATTTGCTGAGTTGGTGGAGTCTGACATCGCCCGTGCTTGTAGGTGGGGAACGTGGATGCAGTAGTTTTGTGGACGGCGGAACGCAGTTGTGTGGGCACGTAAGACTTGTGCTAGAGCTGTTGTTGTTCTCATGGAGTGTTTTGATCTTCGGAAGACGAAGTCGAGAGTGCGTTTATTAGTACAGCCGTTGGGTGTTGCGGTGAATGGAGAAGCTACATTCGTCAATTCTAGAAACCTCTAAACATTGAAGAATAATCACGTATTGCACACATCACTAGAAAGCACATGAAAACACCATGAGAATATAGTATAAATTATCGAGTATCATAACACACCCATCCAAACATGATCGCAACCTCCGAAGTGCCAGTTTCCCATTGTCTGGATTTTCATGTATTTCGCATGCCCGGGCAGGAAAACCTCTGCAACGCACTTTTGCGGTGCGGCTCACCACAACGTTTGTTGCTCGTAGTAGACGGATCACTACTACAGTTACAGGAAGCAATGCGACGAATTTCAAGTCGCACACTGCAGCAAAGACAGTTGTTGGCATCTTGCTACAGACGGCTACATAAGGTGAGCCAGCCGGCCAACTTCATCAAGACGCACAAAACCTGTGACATTAGATTGGACACAATCGGATCGATGGCACACATTGTCCAGAATTTTCGAGCGATACAAACGAGCAAGATGCAGGCCACCACTGCGTATATGTATGCTCAAGCCTACCCAGGTTGTCGCATCCTACCATGCCTGCCTACTAGAGCAAGCGCCACCAAGCATGTACGTCTCCGCAATTGATCCAGTTTTTATTCGATATCAGCTGTACCCAAATACATATGTATCCTTATATCCCAACCTTACAATTTTTTTTTCGATGAAATGTTGAGCATCGAGTGCACCAAAGGTGGTACCTGGGTACCGTGGCGCTCCACAGCAAGGCAGGCAATGCCTCTGGTACACAAGGGCCTGCAACGTGACCATCAGGATTCAGGAATTTCTCCTACCACGCCCAAACTCCGAAGCACATCAAATCATGGCTCTGAGAGCCATGTTTCTCAAATCGCCCATTCACGGTAATGATGAGAGAAAGAGATGGATCATTATACCGCACCGGAGTCGCGCCTACCAAACTCACAATGTCTGCAATTACAGCATTGCCGTAGCGCCAGCAGACATACCACGATGATTACAACGCTGTGTTTCAGTGGGCAGCCTCGCCTTGTTGCGAACCAGCCTGCGCCTTGCTCCTGGCTTCGCATCGAGTCATATGCGCGTCGAAGCCAAGCGCAGCTACGCATCGGAACTGCACTTCCGCCTACGCAAAGTCGGCGGACAGTCCCAAGTTCGTCCGGTCAAGGACCCTGGTTCCATGACTTGTATGATACGCTATCTTGACGTCGGAAGCCTGTCCCAGCGCCTCACCGGTCTTTCTCTCGGCGGCGTGACCTCACAAGACAGGAGGTTGAAACTCATCGAGTGCATGACGGTCAAGCCACGGCGGGTCAGAGCCTGCTGCACGACATAGACATCCCGCCTGTATGTCGCTGGTCTTGCCGTCTTGGGAATCACTGCAGCGCGTCAAGCGGACAGCCCACTTTGATGCCCACCTTCGGGTATCATCCACACCCAGATTCGGGAGCGCAACCGCAAGTGGGACTGGAGCTTATTCCAACTTCCACGATGCAGAGCGTGTGGGCAGTGTGCGCATTCCAGGAGCATTGCGCGTCCAGGGAGCGCAGATGCGGCCACCTAGCACGCCTAGGGGTGCCGTCGAAACCCTGAGAGCGATTGAGCGCACGGTGTCGCATCGGATGGCATGGCGCAAGCTGCAAGAATTGCTGGCATGCCGGGAGTTTGATACACAAGAGCGATGTGGGATAGCGCACAACACGTGGGGGGGTTGGCTCATCTGCATCTAACGGCACTCTGGCAAGCCACGACGCCCGTCTAAGCTCAACTACAAAGCATCGCGCCATCGGTCTCTGTGACAGCATGCCGCTTGCCGAGGAAAATTTCTCTTCCATCACCTTGCACTCTAAAGCCTCGGCAAATTCTTCCGCAAAAGGTTGCGTTGTACTTTGCCAAGCATGCAACGTCAAGATCGGATGCTCTCAAGCGACGGTCACGGCAAGACTTTGTGCACACAATCTCTTGACAACATATTGCGCGTTCGAAAAGAGGCAGATAGATGCAGGATATGCACGGCAGCACAAGAGCGGACTAGGGCACAGGGTGCGCAGTTATGAAGGAGTTGAGCTGGCAGGCATTGGATGCGTGTCACTTTTGGTGCTGTAATCGAGTCAGCAGCAGCACGCGGTATGCCGCATTGAGCGTCCTTCACCGTCAGCTTCGAGGCCGAGCGGCATCGTGATAGAAGACGCTAGCGGCGTTCCAAGTCGCGATACGTAAGCTGAGTGGACGAGAGGCATTCAACAATATTCGCCTTGGGCGATCGCGGCCAACAAGACGTCGCGCATTGCTGTCGTCTCTGGAGCTGCAGCGTGTGTTGTTTCGATTTGAATGCCCGGCGCCTCGACCTTCCAGCGCATCCATTCCGCAGAGCTGTTTCAAGACGTGAGGTTTCATTCGAGGGTCGCACAGCCGAAGGATCTGGCGAGCCGAAGATTTGGCGGACGCCGTTGCAATCTGCCGTCAAGGGATCCCAGCTGCGCGCTAGCTGCTTGCGGGTAGCCATACGTCACGCTCACGAAACTTTTCACCTCACGCTCGGCGCCTGCCAACGGCCACTGGCCCAGCGCTCCCGCCAGCGACGGCTCGGAGAGAGCTGAGAGACATGGAGCAGAGGGCTGCGACCACGGGACGCGCTGGCAGAGCTGTGCGGAAACATTTCTGGGGCTTGAAGCTCGTCGGGTGCGCTTGGTTTCATGGACGGATATAACACCCCAGCAAGCCACAGCCGCCAACGCGACGTGAAGCTCGGCCTTTGTCGGGTCGATGCTCGGATGAGTTGCTTGCTCGCGCTCGCTGGCCTTACCGATCCGGTGGCTCTGACAAGTCACGCAGACTAAGGCGCGCCGACAGTACGTACGAGCAACTGGGAGGTACCATGGGAATGGGGGTTCTGGAAAGTGAAACCGCCAAAGACGGTGCGGGCGATGGTGGAATGAGGCTCTTGCCCTTATCGATTGCCGCGCCGTGGCGTGGTTGAAACTCCTGGGCCATGGTAATGGACGAGGTCGGGGGACATACGGGAGGGCTATGATACGCATCGATACACGCACCCAGCTTCGGAGGTGGGCACGACTCAAGGGCCCCGGCCAGCGCGTAGACTAGGAATCTAAGGCATCTGTGCATGTGCATGCAATTGGGTCCTGGCCCGTTAGCCCACGAACGGCTGTCGTCATTGGTAATAGTTTTTTCCAACGGGCGGCGCATACGCGCTCCAATGCAGTGCACACAATACGAACATCTCACGTATGCGAAAAGTCATCAGTCTCGGTCATCACGTGCCGCGTCCGAGTCCCTAGTCCCTAGGCGTAGTCGGGGTCTCGAGATGGTCCTGCATCTCTCCCACTGTCCTCACCTACTATTCCCGCCCTAAGTCTGTAACGTCGCTGCACAGGCACCCCGACGCGCTTGCCGCGACAGACCTTGTTCAGAAATCTCTTGCGCGTCCGACGCCTCCCCTGCCTCCTCACAGTATCTGCCACCCACATTATTCTTGACAAGCCATATCTGCTCGCTATCAACGTCCGGCAAGCTCCGGCATTCAGCAGCGCGGAAACAGGAATTACGTGGTGCGGAAGACGGGCACTTCTCGCAGCAGAACTCGCATATTTTTTTCGCCGACCGCTATCTCTACCCCGAGCCACCTTCTCCCCTCCCCCAAAGCTCCCCAACAGCCCTCACTCCTGTCGTGGGTCTACCGTACCTGTCTCGTGCTTACAGCTCTCCACTTGGTCTATCCGCAATCAATCGGCTGAGGCTGAAGGGTGTGTGGGCCGCCGATCTGCAGCAGGTCCCTTGTCCCTTCGCGTGAATTGCCGCGCGAGCCAGGCAAACCACCGACGCAACTTTCTTGCTAGTCCAGCTACGAGAAACCCATCGTCGCCGGTAAACTCTTCCATTCCACATCGCCGCCCCTCTTACCCATCACCTCGTCGTCTCACCCACTGCGGGCTCCCCAATTCCACCTCACCCGTGGAGTACCCGCCGACGCGTATCGACTGGCCATCTCAGTCCCCCACACGGCTCCACCTGTAAAGCTTCTTCGTGGCCCATCGTTCCTCCATCCCGACGTCCGTCTAACGGCCCTCGTGGTGTGCTTAGCCAGCCTTGCACACGTTACTCCGCCCTAAGCTCCGTCGAATGGTCCCTTCACGACTAACAATTGGTCGCGCCTTTCCCATCACTTCACTCACCCTCGACCCACCAATAACTTCACTATGGATTCCACAGACCGCTTCCGTCAGCCTGGCCTCAATAGCTACCCATCAATAGGCCAGCAGCAGTACAATGGCAACAACAACAACCAGCTGCCCACCCTGCCGCCTCTACAGAGCGCCAGCCAGTACGCGCCCATGTACAGCCACAATAGCAACCCTCACACGCCCCAGCCGCCGCACACGCCTGTGACCTCGGCCGCCAATGGCAGTTCTACCATGCCTCCGCTACAGCACCCGCCGCTGCGACCCCTCCAGCCCACGCCGAGTTCGTACATGCCCATGTCGTCGGCTTATTCGCAGGCGCCTATGCTGTCCACAGCATCTGCGCATACCAACGGCCACCAGCTCGGCGGCCCTCCTGGCATGGGACTGGGACACACGTCCATGTACGCCCACCCTCCCGTACTCCCCAACCAGGAGCCCGAACCCGTTCACGTCGTCGGTCAGCAAGGTCGTCGCGGAGTCTTGCCCACGCACCCCGGTAGGCCCGCACCCGCTGCAGGCAAGACTCCCACCACTGCAACCAAGAATGCCGAGGGCAAATACGAGTGTCCTCACTGCAACAAGACGTACCTGCACCTGAAGCATCTCAAGCGTCATCTGTTGCGCCGTAAGTTTAGCCTCCACATAACCGCGCTCCGCTTCTAACATTACACAGACACCGGCGAGCGGCCCTACCAATGCCATCTCTGCAAGGACACTTTTAGCAGAAGCGACATCCTGAAGCGTCACTTCCAAAAGTGCTCAATACGAAGGGGTAACCCAACCGGCGCGAACCACCTCCAGCACGCGCAACAACATCTGCAGAAGAACAGGCAGCCCAGCGGCGCGGACCAGAACTCGTACCTCAACCACATTGGCGCGAATTCCATGTCTTACGCAGATGCTGGTGGCTACACCATGGGCTTGCCTCAGATGCCGGCGATGGGCGGCAATGGCTTCAACGACAGCCTACCTTCGCTTGCCAACCATCACCAGTCCATGTCGGCGCGCACATCTCGCTCTAACAGCTTGATGCGCCCCAGCAGTGGAGTAGAGGACAGCGCGCATCGTAGGAGCATGTCGGCCATGGACTTCGCGAACAACAGGATGAACTTCAACGACTACCGGCCCGACGGTCTCGCCAATGGCTACGCGCAACAGCAGCAGCAACAGCAGACTCAGCCTGCAGCCAACGGATCCGACCCCAACTCCCATTACAACAACTATGACCACGCCTCCACCAACGGTTCGATGGCACAGAATGGCATGACCGTTAAGAGTGAGGCCGCGGACCCAGCTTCGTACGGAGGAGCATCGACCCTGCCCAACGTGGACGGCATGACCAACGGCCAGGATGGCTCACTTTGGCGAAACGGATCGTTCAACGGCGATATGAATAATTCCAGTACGGCAGGTGGCCCAACCTTTCAAAAATCGGCCCAGTTCTGACCGGAACTTTTAGACCTCAGATGATACACCACATGATACTTTGTTTGGACTATACTCGCATGTTCCCAGTTTGGCCGACTCTTCCCCGATGCTTGACAACTGGTTTATTGGCCAATCCACGTCTGATCCTCTGCACAACCTGGCACAATCGCTTTTCAACTTTTGCTTTCCGAATGCGTCTTTACTTTCAAATCAACAATCAGACGAGGCGTACGCTCACGAAAGGCTGAAGACTATCTTGACTGGAGACAACGTAAAGGATTTCCTACACCAATACAGACACTATCAATCACACTGGCCTTTGATACACGTTGCAACATTTGATCCGTTTTCCGCCAACCCTGGGCTTGTTCTGGCGATGTGCTGTGTTGGCGCCGTGTATTCTGATCGAATGCGCCCTTCGGATGTCCGATGGCTGATGGATCGTGTGCGAGAGAGCATGCTGAAATCTAGTCATGTTCACGAACTGGCGCAGGCGCACCAGATGGCTGATTTGAACCATCAGCTGACTGCAACTACCGAGGAGATACAAGCACTAGTCCTCCTTCACTCTCAGTTCCTATGGCACGGGTCCCAGCAACAACGTCAACAAGTGCGAGATGAGGTGCGGACAGTGGTCAACATTACACGTTGTGCGGCACTATTCCAACCTCTTCCTCAAGACAATCCGAATGCGAGCGCGTTGCACCAACCTGGACCAATAACAGGTGCAGAGGTGGACTCGTGGAACTGGAACTCTTGGATTGAGAATGAAAAGCGAACTCGATTGGCGGCATACATTTATCTTATCGATGCTTCTTCCACCATATTCTTCAACACACAGCCCAGGTTCGACGCCAAGAGCATCACAGTCCCTCTGCCGGCCGATGATGCAGCCTGGGAAGCGAAGACTTCTGAAGAATGCGCCAGTGCTCTGGGTCTGAGAGGATCGTCAGCGCAGATGAGCAACGAATCGGGAAGCAGACGCGCAAAACAACTAGCCTTGTGCGAGGCGTTGTGTGTACTCAATGGGGCCTGTCCAGGAAAATTTCCTGAGCGGGCTACTAATGTCTTTGGAAAATTCAGTAAGTTTTTTCTGTCTGCCGTCGACAACAGCCCTCTAACGTCGTCTCCAGTTCTCATTCACGCGATTCATGCTCAAATCTACAACATCCAGCATCAGCTGCTCCAGCGAGTGTCTTCGAGCGGTACAAGCACACCCCGATCGCAAGGCGATAGTCCTGCCACACCACCAAATGGCGTCAATGAGCAAATCCAAAATAAGCTGCGTTCGACGGTCGGCGCTCTTTCGCTATGGAAGGCTTGCTGGGACAAGGACCTTGCTATCCAGTTCACACAGAACCAGCGTCGACGTGGATTCTGCCGAGACGGCATCCACTTTTACTTCCTAGCTCAAGCGTTCTTGCGGCAGTCTCGACCAGACGACTGGGCCGCTCCTGCTGATGTTCGGTGCCGGCATGTGTTCAATCTCCTGAAACAGATCAGACATTACGTTGCATCAGACTCCGCCCAGAAAGGCATCGAGATCGGCTCCATGGTTGCCATCGCTGACGACTACGCCATCGCCGACTTGACGCTAAACATGAAACGTCTTTTCACGCCTCTCGACGAAATCTGAGCGCCACCACTTTTGCTCATTCCTACTCCATTGCCAGAATCGGTCCTCAAGCATCATCAGGATCAATCCAAACTCCATGTACATGCGACAGTACAGCTCCACAACAAAGTATCATCACTTTATCATCGAGATCTACATCACTCTACCATCCAAACCATTAGACTCATTAAATTTCAGCAAACTCGCCCAGCACGAGTCGAACTCAGCTGGGCGATGCATTCTCATCGGAGTTCCCGGAGCCAGCCTTGCGGCCAACCGGCATGCAAGGCGTCACGAATCACACACGGCGGTATTCACGATTTCTTTTCTCATCATCAAAAAAAGCATTAGACACATCACCTCACCAATTGCATCTGCCAGGGGCAACGGACCATTCATCAATTACGCACGGCGGCAGTACAAGGCAGAATTTCATGGGATTATCGGCTGAACTTCCTCCGGGAAGTGCAACGCAGATTAGACTGTGCGGGTTATGTTTGGCTTCAGTGTATATGTTTACTTGTTTTTTGGACCATACTCGGTTCACTGCGTCATTCACTGCATTTCAAGGTGTTATCATTCTCCGGGGAAGCATAGATATAGAAAACAGGGTGTGTATGTGTACCCAAAGCTGCCTGTATGCAGAAAAGTCGTCAATGAAATACGTTTGCTCCACACTGGGTCGTGCCGTACACGTGCATTTGGTGTGAAGGAAAAGTGGGTTGGTCTCAAACTGACATGCTGACCTAGTTGGGTATCCACCGAACTACCCTCGCTCCTGCTGCCTGTCTGTCAGCGTGGCGTGGGTCGGCCCTTCCTGCACGCGTGCCTCGGGATGTACTCCGCCGCAAGCCAGGGAATGCATACGCTATACTGATATCATCCGGTTAGAACTTAGTACAATGGGACCTGGGGAGACCCTTTCCAAACGTTCACGTGCCGCCCGTCAACTCTTCTCATCTTACCCCGGCGTGCGACTTCAGCAACGTGCGCAACGAGAGGAGGCTTATGACTTTGTCGCGTGCGGCAATTAAAAAGCTGTATTACTCAACTACGATCAGCTCATGGCGCATGCGCAATGAAGCAGCGGATGCAGGCCAACTTCCTCTTCTTGCACTTCGTCGGCGGCGTGCAGCATTGATGTTGCATGATCAGAAGTCAAGGTAGTATGTCTACTGGGACATTTAAACTGACCCAGAAGCCGATAAATGGTTACCTGTTGGCAGTCGACCGTCCTAAGGTTGTTTGCCACACGATGCTGGTAGACTGAGAATCTCTACCCGCGATGTCGAGGCTGGAGGATGCAGCTTCTTCGTACTGGGGTCCAGCCTTGGTCCACTGGTACATCCGGCGCTTACATGTCGATTAGCCTACATCGAAGTACAGACGAAGTTACACAATCTCATGTATCTGTGGCAGACTGACGCAATGTATTCGTCTCACATCTGCATGTGTTTATTGCCGGGAGAAGTTAGCTATCCAATTGGATTCGCAAGATAAGAGTCACGTGGACTTGCGCCTATCGGGGAGGATGAGCTGTAACAGGGAGGCAGCCTTGCCTTCCTGCTACAACGTACTCTCGACAGCCTTCTTCGTGGTTATTCTCAAGCTGAAACCACTCTAGGAATCCTTCCAAACATATCGACGCAACTGCGCGGTTTGAGCGACGCATCCACTACCGTCTAACTGCACGCGCTTTCTTCCGCTGTCCGAGGCTCCATCTCATCGGCTATGGACAAATCTTCCACACTAGACGAGCGCCACGATTCTGAAGATGAAGCAAATACTCCCAGCAAATACAACACTCTCTGCGATCGATGTCTGATCATGTGTTCGAAGATGAAAAATTGCCTTGCTAACGAGGAGGCGGCTCGGCTTGCAGCAGAAGCGTCAATAGATCAGTCTTTGGTGCGGCAACGGTATCGACAAAGGGATACCTTCAAGCTCGACAGTAGTTCCAGAGAAATGAAAGCTTCAGCGTGTGTAATCTGCCGAGCAATTGGAATAGCGGTGTCTGGGTGTATAGGAGACTGGGCACGGGAGACGAAGTCACCCTCCTTCGAATGGCGTCGAAGCTCGGGCTCCACTTACTTCAGCTATAGTCACCAAGGTATGGGCAAGGACTTACGCCTCTTGAAGCCGTCCTCTATTCATACACATTCCCCACTCTCTAATTTAGAGTTGGTGAAAAACCGGATAGCTGACTGCTCAAACACCCACGATTGTTGCAGGCTTGAGCAGCAAGAATCACTGCGAGATCTGAGGGTGATCGATTGTCTCTAGAGAATCGTTGTTTTAGCGCCTGGCAATTGCCACTATGTTGCGTTGTCCTATGTCTGGGGCAAAGCCGGCAACATGCCCTTGCAAGAGAACTCTAAGTTAGAGACAAGATTACCTGCTACCATCGAGGACAGTATCACTACAACCCTGCTTCTTGGCTACCGGTACATTTGGGTGGACAAATACGTAGGTACTACATACCCTTTCTCATACTCTTCATGACTGACCATCATCCTAGTGTGTGCAACAGCATGACTCTAGGGATAAACATATACAGATCCAACAAATGGATCTCATATATGCTTCTGCTTAAATTACTCTCATTGCAGCGGCTGGCGAAGATTGCACGTGCGGATTACCCGGTGTAGGGCGGAAACGTAACTTCCCTTACGTACACATTGACCTCGGTTCCGCGACTATGAGATTCGAGTTTGAAAAACCTTCAGTCACCTCGCTGATTCAATATTCTACATGGTCTACTCGTGCATGGTGAGTATCGTGCTACACGATGCCAAAAGGTATATTTCGAAGACTGACGTGACGCTAGGACTCTTCAAGAAGGGTATCTCTCCCGAAGAAGACTGTATTTCACAGATCATGAAATCCTGTTCGTGTGCAACAGAACTGTGAGGCATGAGTTCAACTCAAGCAGCGACAAGGTGTACCTACCCCATCTTGAATCCACCTTCCCCATATCCCACGAAAAGGATGCTTCTGCATTGAGAAAGGCAATGGGTGCTCTAGAGCAGTACTCCAACCGCAGCCTCAGCTTTCAATCCGACGCTCTGAACGCAGTGCTTGGTATCTTGAAATCCTTCCGCAGTGAACCTGATCCAGTAGGCAGCATTTGGGGTGTCCCGTTCGGCAACTATGCTACTGCAGAGAAGACGCCGAATCCTCGCTTTTGTCTTTACTGGCGTAATTCAGAGAGCAGCACTAGGCGACATGGATTCTCTAGCTGGTATCCACTTGGATGGGGAGGAAGTAAATGGTTCCACCAATTCCAGCACCCTATATCGGCGCCGAGCATATGGGCTCTTTGGGAACCATGCGATCGTCAATACAGCACTGTTAATACTATGGGGGTGTCACATGAGCTTCTTATGAGCGCCTATATCCTTCGACTGTTCGTAGTCTATAACGGTCCGGACCGTATTCCCGGCATCGTTCTGCCCACTCCAGATGACACGTGGTCCGTCCTAGATTGGGATGATTCTGATGCAGAAAAGGAGGAATGGAAATCAGTACTGTGTGCAGTTACATTTTCCAGAGAATTTGGGGGCCGTTCGAACTACACAGTTTATAGTATCATCATTCTTGAGGCGCGTGGAGAGAAGTACGAGCGAAAAGGTCTCTCGCAACTAGCAGTCAAAAATGATGGAAAAACACCGGAGAAGTGGTTCGAAGATCGGGTCAAGCAGACTATCGTACTAGTATGATCGAGACTACAATTGGCCGAAAGTATATGCGTGAGACGAGAAGAAAGAGAGGGATACGGGAATGGAGTATTGATGGGTTACCATGATCTTGCACATTTAAGGTACTCCATTTCAAGACGAAAAGACTTTTTGTTAGCATGAGCTCAGCGCGCTTGCTGCAATGTCTGGATAATCAATATGTGTGATGGAAGGTGTATGATGGCAAGCTCAAGGCAAGACGTACTTATAGATCTCAACAATACTTTGTATAATAGTCATGGGCGCTGAAGCTTTCGACAATCAACTGTAACAGCTTTCTCAAGACTTTCTCGACATATGCCAAATGCCAAATGAATACGACATCTATTACTCCACGCTAGTGCTTTGTGCAAAGGCAGTTTGGACATGTCTTGATGTGCGACGCGTGTATGTCCAATCGAAGGTAAAGTAGATTGCGTAGGTGAGTGTCAACCTGGAGATGGCCAGCATCAAGCCTCACTCCACGAGATTGGATAGTAGTGAACGAGCGCACATCTATAGGTATCATACGGCTCTTGTTATAATTAACATATTAGATCACTGCTTACACGAATCACCTAATGTGTCTTCTGTTCTCTCTACCTAGGTGCTGTATATTTCTTCGGCAAAAGAGACTCCCTCGTCTTCCGAGTAAAGCTTTCGCGCTATTAGATATGCCTTAATACAAGCACGTCACTACTAAAGGCTGACCATCGCATCTAAGCCTGCTATATTTCCTTTATCTTGTCGGGCCAACAGGGTAGTCTGATAGACATATATGGATAAAGTCGAAACATGGTGTCTCTGATGGGTAATCCATCTCGTCTAGAACTAGCTGAGTCACATTTGAACCTGGCTGCTGAGAAGGTGGACCAATTGTGGCATCAATTTGGCAGGACCTTTCGAGGGTAGAGGTTGGTATATCATATGATGATTCGGCCAGGGAAAGAGCGTTATGAAGGGATGCCACATGAGAAGTAAAAGATGAGAGCGACTCGTATTGGGTCAATAGCGTCTACGTGGGTGCATCATAAACTTACTATACATCGTCTAATGGTCTCTAAAGCGGGCAGGTTAGGATTGAGACGATTGTAAAATCAAGAGATGGCATGGGGGAAGATTCTCTACTTGAATGGGAGACACTTTTGGAGATCTGGATATTGTGTAGGCGTTGGTTGCTAGGCAGCGACAAGCGTTCTGCTCCGGAAGAGCAGCGTGAGACCGGTTCCATAGCGTATGTTCAACATGGTACAATAACAGCTCCACGATACTACTAGATTGCCGAGAGTACTCGACCGTTGAAACAGTGCTTCATCTCGGATGCGAAGATGCAGAGACTCGTGAAGAAGAGAGCGAGCTCAACCCCTTCTCACGCTTCAGCGCGATCTCGTGACCTTGTCCCAAAGCAGATCGAGGAGCAACGCAACCCTTTGCCCATTTCCATCAAAATCGCAGGGGCAACACGGAGACCCCGAATCTGAGGCTCCATGTACCCTTCCCTGGACCAGCGCACGACTGCGGCAGCCGTTGGTCGATCGGTAACTCAACGACACTATACTTGCAGCAGCAGCATTCATCGGTATGATGTGTTCTTTTCGGGGCTTGCATCGAGCGGAGTGGCTGGGGCGCTTGATATGACTATCTTTGTATATTCTCCCTTCCGACCCTGCATGCATGTCGTGAAAGCAGCGCCAGTGGTGCATCTCACGACAGCCACTAGTTGGTTTTGGACTCAACACTAGTCTCAGGAGCTGGCCGCCTCCTCACCCATCCTTTCCCCTGGGACGATAGGAAAAGCAGCAAGAATCATCCGATCAGCACACCTCGAAGCTTCCATGGTACGAGAAACAGGATTATTGCGGTCATGCTATAGGACACTTCACCCGTGACTGCGTGCCTGAAGATGTGCCGAGAACATGTGTCCACCCATAATTTTAACGATGGAAATCCTGACCGATCCAGTAATCCTGAGGGTTGAGTACCCGAGTACTAGTCCCGCCGGGCATGATTGTCGTGGAAGCCGTCAGTAGATCGGACACGAATACGTGTATGACGAGATCCTGCGTATGCTCTTGGTGGATAATATGACAGCAACTGCGGAGCCGAACGACGGATCTGGTTGCACGATGGGGCTGATCTTCTCAGGACTGACTTGAAGAAGCTGCCACCTCGAAGAAGTTGAGGGTTCATGAACAGAGGTCTAAGACCAAATGCCCATATACACCAATCCTTCTCATTACCCTCAGCATGTCAATAGATAGTTCACTGTCGCGTTGACGAAAAACTAACTCGCAGCGCGCTGGTCATCAGATCATGCAGCTCATCGACGTCAGCCCGGGATACTAGAAAATGCCTCCGAGCCACATCTCCAGTTGCTGTCCTGTTGCTTTTTTCCCCGGCGATGCAATGTCGAAAGCTAACCAACTGAACGGGGAAAAGATTACGACGACTTGCTTCATGGGCATGCCCGATGCCAGCTGTCGTGACCAGCTGACACAAGTCACAGAAAACATGCAGCATCCAGGGGCAGCAACCCATCCAGGTCAGGCTCGATCGTTGTGAGCAACAATCACTGGACGCCATAGTTATCTAACGACGTCTTCGTGATTTGAGCACTGGCCAAGAGCCATATTAGCCGCATCGGAGATATTTGAAGACTGGCACATTGTTAGAGACAGGATCAGGAGCTCGTTCGAAGCGGGGTTGGCGCCGTGGAATCAATACGGCATTCAAATGTCGCGCGACTGTGGCGTTGTTGACTACCCGTCCCCGGATTATGGATTACAGAATTTTGACATTTCGGTGGACAGACGGCGTATCTTGTGACGATGCTCGTGTTGTGTCCCGCCGAAGAGACGCCTTGGGCTTAGACATGGAATCACAAAGTCGTCTATGGCTAGCCCTTCCGCACAACAAACGGCTTTGACCGGTGGCATCCTAATACGGTAAGATAGAAGCCGTACCCGTCCACAGCCGTACCGTTTGCTTCCACTGTATCCGCACAGACCAATCGTTCGTGGACTGTCCGTGGTCTCATTGAAATTCGGCAGCTTCGTCGTACGAGTTGATCTCGGAAACTGCCCGAAACTGTCGCTCGAAGGCTGTGTGCATACCGTGCGCATGCACATGGGACGAGTGTGGCTATTTTGCGCTAGACGGTCGATAATGGCGCTGAGTTTCGTTGATGAAATCTTCAACGTGAGATCTGGGCGGCTGCACGTCAGGGTCGGAGAATAACTCGCGCTTGTCGTGCGTCTGCACTGGCCCAAAGGGCTGAGTCCAACGCCGTCCAAGGGAACCACAACCACTCGACGACCATGTCTCTGTCAAAGAACTTGAGCATAAATAGCGAGGCTAACCACATATTGCGCATGCGCCGATTGGTAGGCCGCCATTTCGTTGTTGTGGTAGTAGTTCGCGCGGATGCCATCGGCCGCGCCGTACAACGCCAACAGCTCGCTACCAGGCCGTGCAAGTGCTCGAAGAGGCAAGTCGAATGTCGAAAGGATTTCAACCACTGATTAAAAAGATTCCATTAGCATCGGTCAACTGATGAAATCAGGGAGATTACCAAGTGTCGTGTTCGCTGCAATTAATGTTCACTGTCGGGCAACCGCCATTGAAGACATTGCTTGAGAAGACATGGGTTTACTACTCATCTGTTCCTTAGCCAGCTTGTATTGACGCGTTAGCTGAGTCAGGAGCATCGCTGGAGCGTCCCTGTGTGAATCGGAGCTTGGCGCAAATTCGTGCAGCTTCAGTAGTTCCACTGGATTCGTTGTGCGAGTCCTTTGAGGGCAGACCACCGCTCGCACACATGCGCTAATTGCCGTTCATTACGTGAACGCCCGTTATAGCCTCATATGTTCGGGGACAGGCTGTATGTGTATGAGGGCTACCGAGAGCCTGCTGAAACTGTGCCAGCCCATTCTGACATCCTTTGAGCGTGAAATAGATGATCCTGCATGCGCAAGAATCGCAGTGAAGTGTACGCAAGCTTGCAGTAGCTTCATCGGTATAATCCAGAGAAAGACGGCCAGTGCTTGATCTTTGTCGGTAGCTTGCATTGTACACGTCCTTGTTGAATTTAGAACCAGTCTCAGCGCGGTCGGCACGATTCCAGTGGGGCGCAGGCTTTGCCCGATAGCCGGGAAGCTGGAATAGGGTGGCTAGTCCAATGGAAATGGTCTGCAAGTACCTTGGACAATCGGTAAAGAAGTGTGAGGATAGAAACCCTCTTCAACGTTGACGGCCCGTACCGCAAGTGGCAGACGATTCTGTTGTCAAGCGCTGGGTCACATCAATGCTTCTTCGACGATCAGTTGATCAGAACACCCGAGATAAGCAGTCCTCGTGTAACATGTCATACGCAATAGTCGGCAGACAGCTGCTGCAACAGCCTGACGATCATGCAGCCTCAGTCCACTTCGAGTCGACTGAGACAGCACAGAAAGGTCTGCAACGATTCCTGATCTTCCCGATAGTACATTTGAGGCGGCTGCGGGTCGCCATGGTTTTATCGATTACGAGGACTGCTTGACAGCTGACCATCGCCGTCACGGGGGGTGCGGGAGGCTGCAGCCCATTGTGCCTCAACAGCAGACGCCCTGCAGGATAGTCGAGTGCTTCGTGACCTCAAGATTGGATGCACCGCTGTATCAAGCGGCGATCCCCTGGGTTCGCTCAGCCACCATCTACATCTACACTTCAACGGCTGTTGTGCATGGGTGCAGTGAGATGTCATGGCCGGTGCCGAAAGCACCAGGGGCTACGCGCGCAAAATGTGGTAGGACGAGTAGGATGTAAGCGGAAATCCTGGTCTAGCAATTTGCATTAGAGACGCGTCAGATGATAGTCCCGGCGAAGAAGTCGAGGGAGTGCGCCCGGAGTCTCATCTTAGCCCTGCAGCAAGCCTGGTGGCCTGCCTCGTTCGCTAGTAAAGGCTGATGGCGTGGCAGTGATTGGATCAGCGTGGCAGTGAAGTATCCATTGAGAGGTAAGTACTGTATTGCGAAGAGACGAGTGCTCGTGATGCGTCAGCCCTAGGCGCTCCGTGGTCGACCGCAACGTGCGAGACACATGGAGACAGCGAGGTTTGGGACTGGCATGTCACCATGGTCGTGTGAACGATCGCTGAAGCCAGCAGAAAAACCACGAAGACGACGATATTGGCGCAGTGCTGGGTGCGCGATATCGCGATGGCAGGGACTTGGGAGGTTTGGGGGCGTGCCAGCTTCACGGAGGGAGCGGCCAAGACACGCTAGAGCCCAAAGCGGAAAGGTGAGGATACAAGCGGAGGAGGAATACCCGGGAGAAGCTGCACGTCACCGGGCGCTCCTTCCCAATCCCCTGCCACGCCCATCCCTCCTTCCTCCGTGGGCCATCTATCACGTATCGCCTCATCTTCCATCTGCACAAGGGAGGCACCGCGGGCCCGCCGCTTCTCGCTTTCCTCACCGTTCGTCGCCTAACCTGAGACCCTGGACTCGAAATGCCGCTCGCCGCGCCCATATCGTCGCTTGACAGCAGCCGCCGAGTAAAGGCGACCTCTTGCGGCCCACGCCGTCCATGACTGGCTGTGCCCTCTTTCGGAGCGTTGCGCATCTACCGCTGTGTCGGGTCGCAGTATGCTTGGGGCAGATGAAAGCCCGGATCATGGCGCTGATAGTGCTCTAACCCAAACCTCGAGGCGATGCAACATCTGCGCATCACTCGCTGGCAGTGGCGCCTGTATGTGGATGCTTTCCCTCGTCCACCTCAGTCACGTCAAACCGCTCCCCCGCGGGGCCAAGTAGTGCCGTCGCTTTCGTCTCTGTGACAGGTAACGGCTTCGAGCCCAACCCTCTTGTCCTCTAGTTCCCTCTTTCACTGTCCATCTGCGGGACGACCTGTCGTCTGCCAACGGTTGTCGGCCCGCGGCGCTGCTAGCTACGCCTGGTCTTGGCCCGTTCGCTATCTGCCGCTGACTGGACGCCGCCCGTGACTGATAGTCTAATCTAGCACAGCCGTAGCAAGAGCAAACCATGATCATCTGTTCGCTTCAAGGGTTATTCCGGGCGGCTGATCGAGATTAAACATCGACGACCCGCCAGTCCGGTCACTTAGCTGCCGTGTCGAGTCGGCCCCCATTTCGAGAGTGGTGTTGTGGTCCATGTTCCTGCGTTGCTGCACGGGACTGTGATGTCTTTGCCGGGCGCGCCAATCGATGTGTGGCATGGGGGTGGGCCCTGGCCCCGCGAGGTAGCAAAAGCCCATTCTTCCGTGCAAGGAATGCGAAGCTCAGCGACTATTCGAAAGACGTAATCCTGGGCACCAAGGCAAATCACTTCTCCCTGACATCGGAGATATATAGGCTCCCCATTTGGGAAAGGCTCGCCGCTGCAGCTTGCCAATGCTACCGTGGTGCTAGAAAATGGCCAGGTCTGAGCAATACGGATCATATGCATTGGGGCTGAATCTTGATCCAGCATGCTAAGCATGCTTCGAAGCTATTCTCACTTGGTAGGCATTCTCCTTTGAGCCAACAAGTCCGTCACCACCCTAGTCCGTCTCTACTCTGTATCGAGCTGTAGCGCTTCTTGCCTGTCAACTGTACTTCAACCATCCACTTTCTGCAAGCTCACTCCCATTCGACAGCCGCTCGTATCCTTGGGCCCTCCCACTTCTTCCATTGCTTGCCGTTAGTCCCTTCCTTGGACCCACTATTCCCAACAGTCTACTCCAGGTCATTGTTCTGAGTCCATAAGCCGGTACCCTACCAGCCTCGAAGATCACGGGGGTTTTGAACCCTGGCAACCTTGTGCAACGGTCTGAGAGCAAGAGTTCAAATTTTAATAGAGGGCACGGTGCATATATGCTTCGACCCCTTCACCATACGGACCCTTGGTATACCGAACCTGGCTCACATCTGTCACAATACGTCAACGGCACTATCACTGTCGATTCTGTTCTCTGTCACAACATCTCATTGCAGTGCATGCAGTAGATTTGTTCCTGTTGAGCAATTCCTCCAACCTGGCGTGCGTGCAAATCGCCCAGTGTCCGACAACGGGTCAGCATCCTCGTCGAAGCCGCCACGATTGAACATCAGTCGACGCCACATCATTTGATTTGGAAGACTGCAGCAGAACCCTGTAAGCTCCACCCCCGTTGCGACCACTTCCTCGGTTGATATTGCGAGACTGACAGATCGCAGGAAAGCGACGTCAGAGACGCGCCCACACCGCCTACGTCGCAGCTAGATATCCAGGCACCTAGCGACAAGGCCGCTATCCGTACCTGTCTGTGCTCGGGATTCCAGCTTCCAGATCTGCGTAGAGTGCGCGGGAAGAAGCAAAGCGCAGCTGCGGGCCTCCTCGCTTTGCGTAGACGAGCCGTTATAACTCCAGGGTTTAAGGTAATGCGCAGCCGCCGTGGGTGACATCAACGCACACTGCATCGCACCTTCCTCGACCCCAAAACTGTCAGTCCACCCACCAACCTTCTGTCCCTGCCATGACAGGCCCATTGACTAAGCTTTGCGGTAGATCTGAGCGCTGAAGAACCGATTGACCAGAGTGCAGCGCGCGCACCACCGAGCCACAGTGCTGGACAATATACGCATTGCACCGTCTGCTCGCAATAGCCGCATCTCCCCTCGAACATCAGCATTAACGGAGCCTAGCCCCCAGCGAAGCGCAGCGCAGCGGCAGCTAATCGAGGATCCCGCCCTTGTGCCGGCTAAACCCCCCAGATTGCCTCTCAAGCGAACCAACAGCGTAATTAGACGAGTCGTCGGCCTTCACCACCATCCCCTTTCAGCAACCCTTTGACGCTTGGCCCGGCAGCCCGAAGCCTAGCATCGCAACCGCCACGCGAAACGCTGACTCGCTGCCTCGCTGCCTCGCCTGATCGAATCCTCGTCTCGAGCGACGGCGCGAAGCAGTTCGGCCGCAGCGGAACTCTGTCAGCAGCAAATCCTTTCGCCACTGCCGGCGCCATCGAAGTCGACCCAGACTGTCGGAACTGCTGCGTAGAGTGGTAGAGTCAGGCGTAAGATCCAGTCTCTCGCAAGGGTTGTTGTGTCTCTACAAGGCGCTGCGATAGATCTCAGCAGAACGGCGATATATCACTGGCTGTTGCAATGATGAATCAAGGTAAGCCAAATCCCCAAGTATTTGCAACCCATGTCCTGCGCAATACACAAACCCCCAAACCCCCAAGTCGCTCGCGCCAAGCGCTGCACATCCAGCCATAAGCTGGCGCCCTTCTCCGCATTCTTCCCAGGCCAACATTCCTCCCGCGTGCGCTCTTATATTGCACCACAACACAGTTGGTGCATCGGCCTTCTCCCCTCTGTTCACTGCACCACACCGTGGGCCTGCATTTGTTCCTGTTCCTGTAGTGCGTTCCGCACGCTTGTCCTGCCACCCGATCGCGGTGCCGCTTGTGCTACCACGTCCCACGCGCATCTTTCTCTCCTCTCCATCGCGCATCTTTCTCTCCTCTCCATCGCGCATCCGTGCACGTTGTCCGTTATTGTCACACGTCTTGTTCAACAGCACACCGGCTGCCCTGGATTGATTGGCTGACGTGCAGGATAAGCAGTGCTGCAATCACCGCTGCCATTGGCATCGGAGAACCCTTTCTCTTCGGACCAGGAATGCATCGAGCATATTGGTGCGCATGCACATCATAACTCCTACGCAGCCGTACCCGATCAGCTAAGACGCGACGGGGTCCTAGCACATACTGCGACCGGTATCCACCAGGGCTCGATTACAGGCCGTTACGGTACACATCGTCCCGACAGTGCGTAAGTAAATGCTCTCATTGGTCATTTCCTTCCCGGGCTGGCATGGTAGGCTCCGTGGTGCTGCCTAGCCTTGTGGCCCCCAGCCTGCATCCCTCGACGCCTCTATGGCGTGGTGCAGCCCAGGCTCAGGCTTCTCCTACCCCAAAACAAACACGTAGTCAACGTCCTTCATCATACTTGTCGTCGCACACGCTCCGGATGTATGGCGCACTTGGTCTTCCCAACAGGCTGGTCTGTCACATTGATCACACGACAAGCCTAGCGGTAATGCCGTACCGCCCCTGGTCTGGTTGACGACTTATACCGTGCCACCCTACTCTTGGTTACACATCGTTGTCGTTGGCATCACTTTGGCCGGATAGCTCTGTTTTGCGAGTTTGACTGACTTGAGTCTATAGCTACCAGTCGAGCGTGGCTCTTTCAGACTCAGGGTCTGGTTCCATATCGACCTCGCCAAGCTCCAACGCCTCATCAGCACTGGCATACTCATCGTACACTACGTTCTCTCCGACGGTCTCAAACACTTACCCAAGTCACTATTCCGTACCAAATAATTACTTCAGCACTACGTGTGGTTACGGCAGCATGTCTTCGAGTCGACGATTGTAGGTTTTCTGTGTGGCGCACTCGTGCGTGCAGAACCCGAAGCGATGCATGACAGCTGACAGCTACGCGATAGAAACGATCCCTCTTCGTCGGCAATGTTACCTCCGGCGAGATCACCAGGACTAGGCCATTCTGTGTCACCATCCATGGGTTCGTCGGCAAGGGACAATTATACGACAGGGACGCCTGGCGTGCATAGATATCCCAACGCCTTGTCCCCTCGAGCTGACCTTTCCCGGTACAATTCCCAACCTGACACTCCTAGGAGTGTGCTTGCCACCACCATGCCATTAACCTACAACGGTGCTTACCACGCCAGCACCTATGCGACGCCCTCAGGCTCACCCGAGACGCCGCCTTTCAACGCACAAGAGACATGGGGCAACATCACTTGCGAAGGCTCGACAGTGACGCCAAATATCGACGCCAAAATCGAGAAGGGCTTCTTCTACTCCGGTGATCGAGTATGGACATGCTACCGCAGGAACTATTTCGCTGTCAACGTGTCGTTCCAGCTTACGCCCTGGATCGCAAACGCCCGTATGTACCTCGAGCAGACAGGCAAACCACCGGAGCAAATACAGTCCATGGCAGTATCTCTTGCAGCGGCTGTGGACGGCTCCACAGGCAAGACTATCGAGCTGATCCAGCACACACCTAAGCGTGACAAAGGCCCGCAGCTCGCGATGAAGAAGGAACTACTGGCCCCAACACCACCGGGAAAGAGTCATGAGCATGGTGGATATGGGCTGAGTAACTTCCATCAAACCTCAACCGTGCCGGGTCCTCAGCTACCATTGCAGAGCGAAAGCGACTCGTCGCAACAATATTCCCCAGCGAGCCACGCTAGTAGCAATTACCAGCATTCATTCGAACGCATTCAGTTCAAGTCGGCAACGGCGAATAATGGCAAGCGTCGCGCTCAACAACAGTACTACCATCTAATTGTCGAGTTGTGGGCGAACGTGCAAACTCCACGAGAGTCTGAGCCCCGTTGGGTCAAGATCGCAGCTCGGCTGTCGTCTCCCGTCGTTGTCCGTGGAAGGTCGCCTAGCCATTACCAGAACGAGGGTCCACACAATGCTGGTACTCCAAGAGGCGCGCCTGGGTCTGGCCTCGGTGGAGGCGGCCATCATGGGCTGGGATCAAGTGGTCAACCATCCTATCCGGCCTGGAGGAACGGTATGTCGGGCGGTGGTGCAACGGGCATGGGCGGCAGCATGTATCGTGGTAATACGTACTCGCTAGACCCAAGTCCCGTCGGCAGTCATTCGGTCAGCTCAGCAAGTTCTCTGAGTGGGGGTCCGGTCGAGGGCGTTAGCGGCGAACAGCACATGGTCGAAGACGACGATGCTAAGATGATGGATGCCCCTCAGGACTATTCTTATTATCCTGCGTCCATCTACGAGACTATTCCTGCTAAGCTTGAAAGCACGCTACCGCCACCCGATCGCAGGATCAAGGATGAGTATCCCACTGCTGGCTGGCACATCGGAGGCTGCGGAAGATTCCAAGGCATGGAGAGCAGTCGTGGATACTATCCCGACGTACAAGCACACACCTATTGACAAGCATTCAGTAGACTGCTGTCATAGCTTGCACGGACCATGTTGGCCGGCTCAACATGGATTGAGGCTCGCTCCCTTCTCGAACGGAATCCCGCCTCACTGCACTTCGTACAGGCAGTCGAGAAGCTCTTATCAACGACGGCTATATTCGGGTGCTTCGCGATGAGATCTCGGTTTTGCGGCGGCCTTGTTATTGTTACTGTACTTGATCCTTTGCCAACACGAACACCGACGAGCCCTCACACCAGCACCACTCCCTAAACGAACGACACCCAAAATACCGTAGCTCAGACAAGGTCAGAGTCGCACGCGAAGAGGTGTATCATACATCGCGCAAGAAAGGCTACATGGCAGGCTTCGAGCATGTTGGCGGCAGTACAACGTTTAGTGTTGGCCTGATTCCAGAGAACATGTTTACAACGCCAGTACCTTGGGATTTGAGCCGACAGTACATGACCTCCCTTGTTTCTGCTGGCATATGATGCCTCAACTGCTGGTCAGGTTGACCTTGGTACATGTCTTGGTGTGTCATCACAAAGCATATTTAATTCTGCCCCCTTCTGGCGGTACCTCCGGTGTCATTGCCTGTATGACCTGGAGGGACCAGCTTCTTTACACGTCGTTCCCATGCTGTTATGTCTTTCTCTGTTTCACTTCTGTTTTATGATGGTGTTCTTTACGCATTACGAGACGTGCAGATGGTGCAGGGTGAGGGCACATTCTACGAGTTATGAGTACGAATGCTTCTTGCATGGTGCATGGCGCATGGAGGTAAAAAAAGGTCGACGGTCGCATCCATCTCTTTCGTGCTGCCTCTGTATGGCGCTCTCTGACTTATGCGCCCCAGCATCTGTCCTTGCGAGCTTGGCAGCAACGGCAAATCATGGTTGTATGAGTAATGGGTCACGGCCATGGAAAGCCTTCGAGGCTTTGGATCAGCAGGATTGAGAACGCACACAAGGAAAATGCAACATCGGCTAGGACGTAGGGTCCTAAGGGTTGCGTAGCCACTGTAAGGCACGGTGACGAAGGGACGGGAGATGTACGGCGCACGAGAAAGCTAATGACGGCGGCCCCTTGTCTATTGTATGATTATGTAGTGCCTTAAAAGCGTGTGATAGTTGTCGAATGCAGGCGGCCCTTTTGCGTTTATCATTGTTCGTAGCGTTTCCGAAAGTGATGTTTGGCGGGTCTCGACGCCATGGCTCGACGCGACTTTTGGCGTGCGCGTCCGGGCGTGGTCGGGGCCAAGACAAGCGATTGGCGTCACAAAATGTTTGAGAAGGTGCTCGCACATGCAAAGAAGAGTGGAGAAGTGCAGACGTGAGGTTCTTGTAAGCTCTTGCCGTCGGACGTGTTCCCGTGTTCCCCGCGGCTCAGGCGTCCCCTTCCTGACTCAGGGTCCGGCCGCCAAAACTTTGGTTGATGCTGAACGGTGTCACGTCATCGCTTCACCCACGCGACACCCTGAAGCGTCCTGACCCCGACGCGGCTCGCATACACGCTCCATCCAGCATCCGACAGCATTGCGCATCCGGCGCTCTGTTGACAGCACACACCGGTCCCCATGGCGTGGTACGATCAGGACAGCTGGCTCACGGCAGCCTTCTCCCCAAATCTGTCGACTATCCTCATCACCTTCCTCGTCGCGCTCTGCCTGCCCATACTACTGCATACCGTCCTCTACAAGAAGGCAGCTGCAGCCGCGCAACTTCCCACTTTCCTATTAGCCGGCCCAAGCGGCAGTGGAAAGACGGCCTTTACGACATTGGTAACGTACCTCCCAGACCCATTCTCCTGTACCGTCTAACAAGTGCCAGGCCGAGCGTAACGCTACAACCCAAACGCACACGTCCACCACACCTCTTACCGTCTCCGCTCTCCTCCCCAGCCCACACGTCCCCGCGTCATCGCACTACCGCTCACCAGGCGATCCAGCCTTTGAGCGCTCCCGCAACTTCCTCCTCCTCGACACGCCTGGCCACGGCAAGCTCCGTCACTATGCCACCTCTCAACTTGCCGACCCCAAGAACATCCGCGGTATAATATTCGTCGTCGACGCCGCTCAATTAGGCGATGAAGCCGGAGTAAACGAGGCCGGAGAGTACCTTCACGACATCCTTCTCTCGCTACAGAAACGCTACACCAACGCTACCACAAGCAAAGGGCCAAAGGAGATCCCTGTCCTTGTTGCAGCAAACAAGATGGATCTGTTCACGGCGTTGCCCGCGAATCTTGTCAAGAACTCGCTCGAGAAGACAATCACTGAGGTCAGGAGTAACAGGGCGAAGGCGCTTCGCGATGCAGGTGCAGCGTTGAATGGTGGCGAAGATGAGGTAGATGAGGAGAAGGAGTGGCTGGGTGAGGGCGGCGAGGGCGTCTTTACGTTTGAGCAAATGAGAGAGAGCGGAACGAGTGTGACTGTGATTGGGGGTAATGTTCAGGCGGGTAAGGAGGGCGCTAATGTGGAGCAATGGTGGCAGTGGATTGCTGAGCAGCTTTGAAGAAGCTACAGGTGGCCACAGAGGGTAGGATGAATCGAGGCTCGACTGTGTACCGATACATCGATACCCCCTTCGTTGAACAATGAAACTAGTAGGTCTATGCCACCTTGATCGAGGTCATAACTAACGCGTGTAGATCATCAAGTTTGCTGTTACACTTTTGAAGTTTTGACGACAACACTGCCTCTTATTATGTGATCGAAGTGATCTTACGTCTGTTACAGTCTCCAAGCGCATCGAACTACGAGAATGACACACTTCGCACCTGACAGTGTATGTCATGGATTAGTGACCCTTGTTCGTCTCATGCAGTTCAAGCACTACCCAGCATTTGTCGTTCATGTTGTTGTTCGATGTTTTCGTATGTTATTGCGCGATTGTTCCAAAGTAAGCTCACGAGTAAAGCGACACCCAGTACCAGTATCTTCCGCTCGTGGATGACGGCGGTGGCGCTCATTTCCCCTTAGCCAAAGTCAAATTTCCCAAAAAGACACTTGTTTTCCCAACGACTATTAGCGTTCTAATCCAACCGGTTCGAGCAAAGATTCATGAGCTCGGTCTCCTCGATCCCGAAGGCTCAGAACCCTTGAAGCGAGTTGGCGATGGCGTATGGACCCTGTTGACTGAGCAGCGAAGATGTGCTGAGGTAGATACATCTTCCATGCCCTGAGGCCTGCTTACATGCTGACAAGACGGAGACGAAATCGAACCGTTCGAACTGCTCAAGAAAGTCGGGGCGGCTTCGATCGAAATGATTGACCCCTTGGACCTTGCACTCTAATTCACACACTCCGATCAGACGACAGATGCCTCAATTCTTGATGCAAAATGAAAACGTTACTACCGCGTTCCAGTTCTGCAGTGGCAGACATGTCATCCGTCGCTTTCCAGCGCTTTCCTTTTCTCCGCTCCTGCAAGCTGCGCCGCCAGACCCGGCTGTCGCATCTTGGTAGTGACTCTTCTTTGGATTTCCTTATTTCCTTTCCCAACCATCTTTGCTTACTTGGTTTCCGCCCATACGCGCGTCTGACTTTCAGTGGATATTGTCGCTTTGTGTTCAGTCTCGGTCTTCTGGATTTGGTCTTGCGTTGCGCGTTGCTTTTCTAGATCACCTCACTCAATACACTCATTTGCAAAACCCCACTTCTTTTGCACCCTTCGAGATTGTCATCAAGTCCAGCTGCTGGATTAGAGGCTTATGCGCGGAATACAAGTTGGTGCATTGTATGTCTGCCAGGCCGAACTCAGTTTCGTGTTCGCACTAGGAACGGAAAGATCGCAGTTCGGAAGCATATGGATGGTGAGCTTACCCATGTCCTGCTAAAAACAGTGGTGTCATATCATACACCTCAGTCCTAAGCACCGTGACGTCTCAATCAGGCGGCCTTGTCCATGCGATCTGCTGCTTGTCTGCATGCCGTTTTGATCCCATCGCCCAGAATGGTATCGCTTGAAGCAAAGTACCGTAGTCTATTCTGCCAGAACCGCCATCTTTTCACCGTAATCTTCTCTTCGCCACCCTGGGCCTTCCACAAAGGACCGATTGGCGCTACAAGGTCCATCAGACGGTCGTAAAGATCGTGACCTAGGAGTGACAGCCATTGTGTAGCCGCTGGAAGGTCTATGCTAGGTTGCGATGACCTGAAAGCCGCCCAGTCTTGGTCAGGTATGGTAGCAGAGCCATCATTATGCTGCGTCACTTCATTGAGGCTGAGTTCGTGTTCGAGGGCACCAACGATTGGATAGCATGCCATACCATGAAAGTCCATGTTATTTTGTGGCAGTGCACCTCGAATGTGGTAACAGCTAAGAAGCGCGGCGAACGTGTTGATGTTCTTGTAAAGGTCTCTGACAGCTAGGACGACATCACCACTGACAATCCGTGCCGTCATTGATTCAGCCGTCCTCAACGTAGCATCTGTGCGAGCTTCAGAGGTCATGAACTGCAAGCTATAGCACTTTGGACCTGGACCGAACATTGTCAGCTTCTGAGACTTTTCACATGAGAGTTGTTCATGTCCGTACCTTGCAAGTAACCCATGAGCTCATTACCGAAGCCAGGTAAGTCCACAAAGCTGCTGGTGCCCTGAACCGGCTCATCTGTATCGTACGGATACTCTGGTAAAGGGTATGACAACCTCGCGAGCTCTACCACCAAGTCGGCTAATATCCTCAATTCTGCTTCCGACCATATCTCGCCACGATGGCAAATGGCGCCCCAGAGTATGCTCGCATCACAGGGTATAGACGACGAGCAATGCGCCGAATTCAGTGAACCAAGGATATTTGCAGCTGTTTTGGGATTGATTCGATGAGTGAGAAGATCTTGAAAGGTACATAGTATGCGTGCTTCTGTGGATGATGGGTCCACGTCGCGGATGGCCTCCTCATCCGCGCGGGATAGATTTGGAAATGAAGGGTCAACGGAAGCTCGATTCAGACCTGATCGAGTGGAGCTGAGAATGGCAGAGAGCTGTTCGTGGTTCCATCTTGCAGCCATGGATCGAATTAAGTCAATGTCAGAATATCACCAAACTGAACAGGCATAGAAGTGATGAGTACTTAAAATTCAGATGCCACCATGTTGACTGTTAGTAGGCTACCGAGATGCTGATTCATAGATGTTATGCATACCCACCACGTGCCTAGGCAGCTGACAGTGGCGGAGGCGGCGGCGTGAAAGTGGCGATTGAGCGTATCCGGCTAGCGCTGTAAGGATCTACAAGCGGTGGCTTGAGCGCGGCGGCTATTTGCGGGTCAGGCCATCGAGTTTGTTCTTCGCGACAACTTTGCAGCCGTATCACGACATCTTCTTCGCCTTTGACGTGCGGGTACTCTCTTTGCTTATACTCCCGGAAAACTCTTACTACACATACTCCAGCATCACGTACAAGCCTTAGGACACGAATACCGCAATCATGTCTACCAAGACGCGCCCCGCCATCCCACCTGTGGTCATGGACAGCATAACGCAGCAGATTGGCAACACGCCCCTCGTACGCCTGAACAAGATTCCGCAATCCCTGGGCATCCGTGCCACCGTATACGTCAAGGTCGAAGCCTTCAACGCCGGCGGCAGTGTCAAGGACCGCATCGCGCTTCGCATGATCGAAGCCGCCGAGAAGTCTGGTCGCATAAAGCCCGGTGACACACTCATCGAGCCTACGTCTGGTAACACGGGTATTGGGCTGGCTTTGGTGGGTGCGGTGAAGGGATACAGAACCATCATCACCCTTCCCGAGAAGATGAGTCCGGAGAAGGTGGCGGTTCTCAAGGCGCTCGGAGCCGAGATCATTCGTACCCCAACGAGTGCGGCATGGGATAGCCCCGAGAGCCACATCGGCGTTGCGAGGAGGTTAGTCAAGGAGATTCCGAACGCGCACATTCTCGACCAGTACTCGAACCCCGACAACCCGCTCGCGCACGAGTGCGGCACGGCCGAGGAGGTGTGGACACAGACCGACGGCAAGATCACCTGTCTTGTTGCTGGTGCAGGAACTGGAGGCACTATCACAGGTCTAGCGCGCGGTCTGAGGAAGCATAAGCAGCATGTCAAGATTGTAGCTGCCGATCCACACGGCAGTATACTCGCACTTCCTGCGACCCTGAACGACGAACGCGTGAACGAGGGCTACAAGGTTGAGGGGATCGGATACGACTTCATCCCTGACGTCCTGGAGCAGAAGATTGTGGACAAGTGGTACAAGACAGACGACCGGACATCGTTCTTGTACGCGCGCCGGTTGATCTCCGAAGAGGGCATTCTTTGCGGTGGTTCGTCTGGTAGTGCGATGGGTGCCATGGTCGAAGCCGCGAAAGACATGGATCTCACCGAAGATGATGTTGTCGTCGTCATCCTCCCCGACAGCATTAGAAGCTACCTCAGCAAGGTATGTCATCTCTTTTCCTATGCTACTGTTCTGTCATACTGACGTATCATAGTTCGTCGACGACGACTGGCTTGCCGCAAACGACCTTCTCCCCCCTACGCCCCCTCTAACACCTAACACAAACGGCGCAAACACTCGCCGTCTCTCTACCACCAAGCAGGCCGACGCTTTCCACGGCGCCACCATCGCTTCCCTACGACTCAAACCCGTTACCACCGTTCCCTCGAACTCGCCCTGCAGCGAAGCCATCGAAACAATGCGTGAGAAGGGTTTCGACCAACTTCCCGTTAGCACATACTCTTCCGGCGGCAAGGCGCGTCTTGTCGGTCTAGTGACCCTCGGCAACTTGCTATCCTACATCGCTGCCGGTCGTGCAACACCAAAGTCACCCGTCGAAGAGGTCATGTTCGATTTCCGCAAACTGAACGAGGTCGTCAAGGACCTCGGCCGTCTTTCGCTTGACGGCGACAACGCGAAGAACACACAGAAGGGCGGTAAGAAGGGACGAAGGGAGTTTGTTGAGATCACCAAGGAGACCAGCTTGAGCGATCTGAACAAGTTCTTCGAGTGGAACAGCGCAGCTGTTGTCACCGAGCGTGTCGATGGCGAGCCAAAGGCCGTTGCTGTTGTCACAAAGGTGGACTTGCTATCCTGGATGGTAAGACAGGGAAACACTAATGGACACTCCAACTAGATGGAGTAGAGACGATGGAAACAAGATGTATATGAGGAAACGGTTAAACACGAGGCACGCATATCAAACCTTTAGCGAAAGAAAAGTTGGCGATATTCATATTGGACCGGTAGCAACGGAGTTATAGGCATGGTACAACTCAACTTAGATGGCATTCGTCTGGTACGTCAGGATAGAAGTGCGAGACCTCAACGTCTATAAACGACAGCTATGAAAGACTGCAAAGTCAAACTCTTCTCGTTCAGCATGAAGCCTACGCTATTCCCATCATAATCTCCCTCAACTTGCCCACCGCCGCGCCATCCAGAAACTCCATACTCTTCTTGATGCCCACTTTGCCGCTACTCATTTCTTCCATCTCCATCATCCACAGCAAATCATTCTCCACTATCTGCTCCTCCGTCGCGCCTTTTGCCTGCATCATGAAGCTGATCCGCAGGACGACCTTCATCTTGACTGGATCGACAATGATGTCTGTGACATTGGATTTCCAGGATTCAAGTCTGGGAAGCATGGACCGTAGATGGGAGAAGAAGCCATCGAGAGAATGCGTGCCTTGGAGAGGCGGAGTGAGAGAGACGGCGTAGTTGTGGCCCCATGAGTGTTCAAAGGAAGGGGCGCAGTAGGTACGCATCAGATCAAAGTCCATGCGTTCTGGAGAATTCGTGTCGAGTGTTTGGGCTCTGATGAAATTGAGCGCTGTGTCCCGGAGGATTGTATAGGTGGGCAAGGCAGATGTCGCCGGGTCTTCTGGGGTGTGGTTGCTCATGGTGATATTGCTGGTTTGTTTAAAAGTGATGGAGATGTACGATTGGAACTCGTAGGATGGACGGAAGATACGACTGTGGCTTGCTTCATTAAATGCGGAGAATTACCAGTGCTACATAGTACATGCGGATCCCCACGGTACGCCACGGAATAGGGTTCAATTGTCCCGAAAAACGGTAACGGCGCAAACAGTAAGTTTATACTACTGTTTGAGGTTGGCGCATATGCTGAAGACATGGGGCACGCTTGTTTTGTCTTCAAGAAAGTTGGTCGTGAAGAGAGCAAGGTACTATTGCGGGTGCTCCCGTTGCTCCACTGTGTCCGTCCAATCAGCTGAACGACGACCGTGACGTCGAAGTAACGGTTGGAGACAACGAATGTTCACAATCTCGCTGGTAAAGTATCGCGCAACTGTGGAACTATCGAATTGAATGTAGAAGTGGTGCGGTAGTGGGAAGGTCGTGTCGCTGAGCGATCAGACGCACGAATTACTTTCTGTTGAGAATGTTTGCGTGTTGGCCGTGTTCGCTATCAAAACCCGAAAGTGCCAAGAAGACATGAGATGGATGGATCTAAGGTGAAATGCGATAGGTCAAAGAGCTGGTGAGTGGGAACAACTGAGCGGCTGACTTACTTACAACGTCAAACGCCATAGCCAATGTCTGTCTATCGGGGCAGAGGGCCATATCACCTGTTGCTTCTCAAAGCCGCCTAAGACTTGTAATATCATCGTTGCATGCTTGGAGTTCGTGTGATCTGGCTCCAAAAACCCACTGGATTGCGTTTGATGAGGTTCCGCTTTATACTGGGATTCCATCGCTCCGGCTACTTTCTGGTAACGACAGACCTACTGACTACGGCTCTGTAGTAGCAATGGCCTGACACAAGAGCCTAGCTCAATCGGAACACTTGTTATCCCGGGTGTAAGGCGGCATAAGTACGAACACGCTCGTTGTATTCGCAGCCTAGAGACTATTCAGCCGACATTCCTTGTCACTTCTGCCCTGATCGGCTGTCCGTTGCACATAGAGCCATTCGATATGCATACTGAAGTCGAAATGTGCTCGTGTCTGAAGGATGAAGACAAAGGCAGTCCTCAGTACTACAGGTATATAGCCGGCAGTTCTTTCGAGATGGAAGAGGAGAAGGATTGGCGATTGCGGTCGAAGAATCATCCATCGAAGCAGTATTGGGGTGTAGAGAAACTCTGAAGTATCTGAACTGATCGTGTACGTGGTCTCGAATCGAACGCGATGAGGGTGAAGTAGGTTCAACCGAAGTTAGGGCTATCGATGCCAGCGAGCGTAGCAATTGTGGAGGGACGGTCGGTATTCATGCGCGCTTCGAATAAGTAGTCGGTTCTATGCTGTTAGCTTATTCGGCTTTGCGGTCTGCTTCTAAGTGAAGGTAAGTCATGAAAAGTGCGTTATTGCACGATACAGCCGCTGCGACGTGGTGCAGGGAAACGCAATCAGTGGACTGTTGCAATCTTTCCACATTGCTGTAAAAGGAGGACTGACGCATGGCGGAACTGTCGGAAGCCTCGATCTGGAGGACGATGCCCGTGCGTTGCGAGAGTGGTCAGGTGCATTCGACGTATGCGTAACGTCACTGAGAAAGGATCGCCGGTCGGTAAAGCTTGTTGAAGAACGCGTCGTACACATGGCTGAGGGTTGTCATGCCAGAAGGGGTGTTTTCGACATGTCGTTGGGACTTGTAGACTGAGGAGGGCGTGTCCACTTGGGCAGCCAGCGGGAGCCAGTGTCTTAGTACGCGGAAGGCACGCCCCGGACGCCTTCGGTTCGGTCCGGTGTTTAAGTTCCAGACAGCCTGTGTTTGGCGCACCCTTTACGTATCTAACCATGAGAGTAGAGTGCTCCTCTGCACCGTTGTGCAGGGTCGCGAAGCTCACTCTGGGTTCATGGTCATCTGCGTGCACATGTGCAGCTGCAAGGCCTGATCGCCGCTACTTACCGCACGCCCATCATTCCCACTTCGGCTGCAAGCCTGCGTATCGTCTGCGACTCGGGAAAATCTACGAGCCCAAGGGTTCGGTATCTTTGCATGAGCTTCTTATTCGCCGTTCATCTCCGAACTTCGCATTGTTGCGACGCTCAGCAGGAAAACTTCCGAGCGGAAAGAGCATCACTGCAGTCCTTCCCAACTGCCGCAGAAAGCGCGCCTCGGTGTGATGCATGTGAGATCCAAGCCTTCCAGGTTCTCTCAGACGTGTATGGTGTAAAATTCTGCCTGCGACCACCTGCAGTGTGCTCTTGCCTCGGTAGTGTGTGTCGCTAGTCATGACCAGGACATATCGCCAGCGCGGCGCTTCGTGCGGCTGTTGTCTAATTCGGCGTTCGAAATCTGCTACGAGCATGTATCGGGTTCACGTACATTGGTGTTCCAAATCTCGTCGGTTTTGCGGTTTTGCGAAGCGTTCGCAGAGGCGCGTGGGGAATAGTGGCACAGTTCAGTGGTACAGATCAAAAGCGGTACACACTGCGTAGCTGTGCCACAATGGTGCTGCTGCTTGCACACACATTAGCGCTAATTGTTGGATCCAATAGTCGGGTTGGTGGAAGTGCGAGCAGAAGCCACTCGTTCGCGCTGCCAAGCTGAGTAGAACGCGGCAGTTCGTGCTAGAGAGTACTCGAGCACAACGGTAGCATCGATTCGTTCCATTCGATTCTGCACAAGTCGAACTCATTATGCCCGTATTTATTGCACTGACTCGACCAGATTCTGTGGTTGACAAACCCCCCCAAGCAAAGGCGTTGTCCTCATCGTATCGCGACAGGGAGGATAGTGGAAGCTGATCTGTCGATGCCAGCTGTTTGAGAGGCAGTTCGATACACGAAAGGCCTTCTCTCATGCGGGGCGTTGAACCAAGCGAGATTTCGTGCCGCAATCGAACTCGTCGAGGGGGGTATCCGCGTAATCGGGGTGTCCGTCGTCAGTAGGAGACTCGATTCGATCGTAGAGGCGTGAGAACACTGGGTAAAGACCTAAGTCTTGTCTTAAGACAAGTCTCCGCGTCATGTTAGTTCTTTTGCGCCAATGTGTTGCTTGGTTGTGGTCGCCGCAGCGGAGTTCGTACGTACAGGCTTCGCGCGTCTGCAACGGTGTGAAGGAAGGGTTCGAAGGCGGGAAGGGGGTGGGATATGCCTCATTACACGATGCGTTGGGAAAGCGTGTATGCAGCAGTCCGATCCTTAAGGAGTGGGCGAAGACGAGCTATGTGTTGTGTTCGAGGAGTTATGCCGGCTGTCTGAGAAGGATCGAAGACTCGAGAAGACGTTGTAAAAGGATTGTCATTTGAAGAGTATACAACAAATAGCTCAACCAGTTGGTGTCATTGTTCGATGCAATTCAGTGAGATTGATGAAGACGAGATTGTTGCATCGGCGGAACACGGCACTTCCGGGATCTGCACCACTGCTCTCGCAGGGAGTGAACGTATTTGGCAGGTCACTCGTTGCAACCATCACCTACTGCAGCACTTCAAATACTTAAACCTTTAGCTGATGACTCCGGAAGCAGCATCTCACGCTGCTCGCAATATCGCTGATGATGGAGGCATAGAAAAATGTCTCACTATCTATTAGCATGAGTTCTGCGGTAATACTACACACAAACGCGGACCGGCGAACCTCCCGAACCAGAGGATGCTGGAAGAGTCCCTAAACCTGTACCGTTGCAGTATCAGCCTGTATCTTAATAGCATGTATATCATGGGCGAGAGACCCAACCGGCTTGAGACTCACCACGTAATCTTAGACGTCAAAGAATGAGTGCGGCTTTCTTGCTCTCCTACAAGTTGGCGTGGGGTCCGCAAGTGAGAAGTTTGGCGCTTCCATCAAAACGGTGCATAGCCAACGATTTGTCAATATGCTGACCAGCCTGTTCAAACATCAGCACCAACTGGCGTTCTCTTCGCCACGGTCCGCGGAGGCCTTGCACAACCTGGCGATAAAACACTGTGAGAGGCGACTGGCGCATGTCCCCTAACCACACACTTCCTGCCTCGAGTGTAGCCAAGAGATCAACACTCTACGCACCTGCCCTAGCCGTGCTCTCGGACTGTTTCCACTACAGGAAGAATTCCTACACCGTATGAAACGCCTTCACCATGCGCTGATGAAGTTTTCAATGTTTAGGCGCATGTCAGTCCCTCCTCGTAGCGAAACTCGGCGAATGTGATTCAGAAGCGTGGCGATGTCCCCGATCCCTGGCTCCTGTGAACCCACATCTAAGGTGTCACAAGTATCGCGCGTATATGAGATGCATATGCGACGTGGCTTGTTGGACGAACTGATCCTTCAGCTGCGGAATCCTCTGGATGCAAGCGTCAGGCGTGGCCCGCAGGTTCGGCGGGCATCATGCATCGGATCGAGACCTGAACATGGAGCGTTGGGCCGCACGTGTTCACGCTGTTATGGCCTCATGGGTTTTGGGTTGCTAATGAGGCTACAACGCTGGCAGACCTTCTCCCTTGGGCCGCTTCCCAGGCCATACCACGAAGATGCGGCCACGTATAATGCATCGGATAGTCTTAGATCGTATCTGCACAGCATCTCTGCCGCTCGCCGGAATCTAAGTAGCCTGGGCATTAGGCTGTCAAATGCACTTACGTTCTGATGCGTGCATTCGAGTCGAGAGGGGTGGGGCTGCACTGGCAGCTAGTCGGGATGAACGAACTCGCCTGCGGGGAGCAGGTGCCGGGCGCCTACACATCGTCTTGGGTAGTACTGATCAATTGCATTCCCTACCTTATCTGATCTGCGGTCAGGTGTTCGCGGTGTAGCAGTGGAGACGTGACTCTCCACTACCTAGGTAAGGGTTGGCAAGACGAGATCCAGAAGTTTCAGCCGACACCACCCCGCTTGCCGTCGATGCCGTCGGTATGTCTTGAGTGCATGGGTCGATGGGGAAAGGACAACGCGAAAAAACTCGTACTGTCTAGGAAGCTTCACGATGAAGCGACGTCAGTTCAACAAGCGCGCTAGGGTTTAGTGTACCACCAACGAGCAGTGGCGGAAGCGACGACTGTACAACTTCATGTGTGAATGTTTCAATAACATGTAAAGATTTTTCTAATTAGCAACAGATATGATGTAAACAAAAAAGCCGCCGCCCTCCAAGTTTCTTCCATATCCATGCCACAACGCTCCTTTCTGACCGCTTTCCACCGTGATTAAAAGAGTGTTTGAGACTTGACAGGTCCACGAAGAGAGATCGAGTATGCAGCGAAGGCTACTCAATAGAATCGGCGATGCTAGCTACCCAGCATTCACGGCTGAGTCCTGTCGACTTCCAATGGTTCGATAGTGGCTTGCCGGCGGCGGTGACTGACTTTGGTTCGTAGTCCCAGTCAGAGTGCGCAGCGCGATCTCGGCAGCGTCTTCTTTTGCATTGGGAAGATAATTTACATCGTACCAGTATCTCGCCTGGAAGTTGGAACCGTGGATAGTGACCATGGTTGACCAGGCTGTTCGGCCGCCTAGCATGGATATTAGCTAGTGATATGCGAATTTGTATTGACGAAACAATATGCTAGATTTGACTCACCACGGCGATCAGAAAGATCCGTGTATGTTGGTTCCTGTAGCCCTCTTGCTAGGCAATGATCTGGAAAGCGCATCAGTGTGCGTTAAATCAAGGACTGAAACGAATAGGCATACCTCGAAGGCGCTGCGTCCACGGATCTCGATTGGCCATGATAAGTATATTTTGGATAGACGCAGAACGAGTGAGGGTAGCAGACAAGGAATAAGTTGCAAGGGATAGAGGTAGATGGCTAAGAAAGGGTTGGGACTGGCTCGATACGACAAGCCTAGCAGCGATTCTAAGGGCGCAGCTACTTATAACATATAAGAGCGACACAGAGCCTCATTATAGACGGAAGAAGCAGACAGATATGGTAGTGAGTGACGAGGGTATGCAAGCATCCGTCTCGTCGGTCATGCTCTTCTCGCAAGTGACATGCGCATATGCTGTTAGAAGCCGTCGGAGCACTCAGTTTATGTGGCCAATAACGAGTTTCCCACACCCGAGCCATTGGGCTGGACGAACGCGCTCCAGAGCGGGCCGATGGGGCATGCGAGAATCCCAAGCATGGTCTAGGCCATGCGCAGCCTACTATTATCTGCGGAGAGTTGGGGACAGTCTGTCGGCAGCTGCTGGGAGGCGGTACGGATGAGATGCTTGTCAACACCCGCACTGGGGAAAGCTGCATGAACAATATGCAATTGGAACCTGAGGCTGCAGCGTGAGGGTGCTTTACAACTTCAGCCCAAGAGCACGTTCGCGTACCCACATGGCTGCAAAACATGAGGCTAGTGTGGAGTGCCAGGTCATTATGCAGACACTCTGCAGTAGTGCTCAACAGGACCCTGCCTAATTTTCGCTGTGGCGGCAATGATATCATACCGAGAGAAGCGGTTCGGTAAAGAATGCTTCGAATACATCAAACGATATTAAACAATGTCCGTCAATTATGAGGCGGATGATGCATTTTAGCAGCGCTGTTGACGGCAAGAGCGGATGGTCGTTGAGCTTGTACACCCACACTTGACCCAAGGTACCACAAAGCGGCGAAGAATCAGGACACCAAATGATGAGGCATCGGGTTCCTGCTTATTGTTTGACCTTCCTCATGGGATATGAAGCCGCAGCCCGAGATTGATGAGCAGACCGACTGTCGTGAAGCGAAAGTCAACCCATGCAATTCCGTTGACGCAAATGCATGGCTGGGAATATGTGATTGCGACAGTTTTGGTGAAAAAGATGTCCTGATTGGTTAGTTCGAGTAATCATCGTCGAGTGCCGTGACAATGTTCTTGCTACGATACAGTAGCTTCAACGATAAGAATATCCTTGATACACTTCGCTCGCCGCGATTACGTATCAGCTGCGTAGTAAAAAATCACCGCATTCTCTCTTGAGACTTCATGGGGCCGAGGCGGAGGGTCGTACGGAGAGCGTTGGGCTGATGCCGTGATCGAACATGCTTGAATGCTGCAGAGAGATGCGGGTTTGAGGTTCAGCGTCATGGAGAGTGCGATGTGGCGATGTGCTCCCAGCAGTCGACGCAAGACGAGCTTAGCCATGTGCCACGCGTGTGCTCGACGTCGTATCACCTGTCAGCTGTCAATCCTAAGCTGTCGGGATTGTACGCCTCAAGAACGAACTGGTCTTCTAGATAATCCTAACACGTAAGCAAACACCTCTCTCAAACGAAACATGCAGTCCAATGAGCGCTGTGCGGGCACAAGACTTGCACGGCTTAATTTGAATACCGAAGCGTGCCGTGTCGTACCCACGTCGTTGATGGAAATATGTTACTCTCACGTATGGCAGATTGCGAACCAATTGTATAGAGCAAAATTGGCTCAGGTCATTATTCGTTCCAAAATGTGGTATCGTAACTTCGATCCCAGTATGTATCGATCCAAGAATGATAACGTGGCGATTCGTAAACCAAAACGGGCGGTGCTATGTGCATGTGCTGAACATCCATGCCGGCTGGTATCCTGTGCAATGAGAAAAGGCTCAACAAATGCAGCAAACAAACAACGCTATGCATGCTGCAGACCAAAAGACGGCGCAGATGCCAAACACCAAGGAGTAAAAAGAGAACATGACCACCAGCAATGCTAAGACTGCGCCTGCCTGCAGGTAGCCATCCCAACAGAATGTTTCTGACAGGTTGGTGATACAAGATGCGAGAACAGGCTGCAGCTTCCCGATACCAATTGAACGTGTACTAACGCAAACTTGAGCTAAATAAAGCAGACACTAAACGGACGTCGGCAACCGACGTGCCGCTGAAGGATGTTTCTTGGGTATGTTGCCATCCTGGTGTTTTCGGCTGAACATCTCATCGATGAGGCGTTTGGGGCCAATGTATTCCAAGTTGGCCATTTTGAATGACGGATTTCTGAGAAGCGGGATGTGCATCTGTGTGCTCTGTTTGGAGTGGAAGCGTCGCTTGATGCAGTCGTCCACAAGAGCCATGAGACCCGTCGCCATAACAACACTGTTCATTGGGTTAACTGACTGTTACTTTGCACGGCTTGCGCCATCGAATGGACTTACTCGGAAATGTCTGAGTCTGAGCGTAGGATCTTGTCGTCAGTGACACGCATATAACAAGGTGGTATCCAGCCACCACGGGCAGCCTCCTCATGCGCCTCTTCGTGCGTCAAGCGTACGGGACAGATATGCGCAAGCGGCTCCTTGTCGTTGTCATCGCGGACGAGGTAGTAGGAGACAGATTCCTGCTGGTCCCGTCCTTCCTTCTTGACGATGCGTTTCCAGGAGTAGTCGTGGCCCCAGTATTCAAAGGCGTACTTCTTGTATGACTTGGCACCGCGGCGCTTGACGTCGAGGTGTGCGTAATTCGAGAACTCGAGCTTGATGGTATTGGTTGGTATTAAGGCGCGGCCCTTTGAGTATCCCACTGCCTTCGGACGTGACATGGAGCGCGTGATATCGTCGTCGTCGTCATGAAGACTGCCCTGCACGGAGTCATAGCCGGAGTCGGCCCGCTTCAGACCTGCTGATGTTGAGGGGCGAGAGTCGGACTTGACCAGACTAGCGAGGGCTGTGCTTGCGCGTTGCAGGACTGGCCGCATCTCTGTGGCTGGCTTCTGGTACTTGCGCGTCGAGTGGCAGACCTCACGGCCAGACTCTCTGCAGTATCGGCGGAGCGAGAACTGGCGTGTGCGAAGGTCCTGCATGCGGAGATGGAAGAGAGTGTAGCTTTGTTTCCGGTGTCCTCGTTCCTCGACCTGTGTATCCACTCGCAGGTTCATGTTTCCGTCTATGGTCGAGTCGTCGTGGCGTATGGATAGGCGCTTGGAGGTAGGGAAGAGCTCCCCAAAGTCGCGGGGTGTGGTAGGGATGGCATCGCAGGCTAGTGGCTCGTGTCGGTATGTGGGCACATCGTAGTCGGGCATGTCATCATCGAGCTCATCGGCGAGGTCTTCTTCTGATGTCGAGGCATATGTGTCGACGGAGGAGCGGGGCGGCAGCTGTGGATAGCGGTCGACCTTGTGTTGAGGCACAAAGTAGTCTCGTTCCCGGGCGCGTCCCTGGAGGCGGGCGTGGCTGGTCTCGCTGTGCATGAGCGACGGTCTGCGGTCGCTGTACTCTGTCGGCGCGGTGTCGTACGAACGGTCGCTGGCGTCGCTGCGAGCCGACACGGTGCTGTTGTCGCTGCGGCCAGAAGCGGTGCTGTTACTCGACTGGTGCTGCCGCCAGTGTGGGTTGGGCGCCATGATGTAACGTGATGTCTTGCAGTGATGGACAATGGGGTATTAATGATATGGGATGGATGGGGTATTGGCTGAACATGCAGAAGCCGATATGTGGGTGGGGATGGCACGACAATGCCATGCAAAGCAAACAAGCGTATAAGTAGAGCGTGAGGGTCAAGCGCACGAGTGAAGCAGGCGGCGCAGCGATCTGAGACAGCTCACGAAAGGGTGACCCGGCGCAGGGCGGAGACAAGGACCGACGGGGATTAATACACGCAGCGGATTTGGAGCAGCAGTGCAGCGCGAATCGAGGCGCAGCGCATGGCGTGGGAGAGACGAAATAGGCTGCCTGGACGCTGCAGTTGTCTCGCGGGGTTCTCGACGCTGGTTGATCCCGCGCAGAGTCCTCGATCACGGCCCACGGACATGGCTGCAACCCACAAAACGCCCTTGGCTTCATCCAGCAAATCGCCGGCACCGCTGGCCACCTGACTTGCCCGCATCGAGCGATGCAGACATGGCTGGGCGAATCACTGCGAGCTGCTGACCCTCCCCCAGCACACACCGTTGCCTCGCCAAACGCTCACGGCAGCCTCTACGGCGTCACCAAACAGAGCCTTCCACCTGCTGCACTCTGTGCCATCCAGCGTAGTAATCCAGTGCTCACTCAGCGCGCGCGGAGAGGACGCAAATTTAGCCTCGCTCGACACCGCTTGATCGGCCGACCTGCCAGGCATCCCATGTTGGACAGGCTCACCCGATGCTGGCCTTTGGTTCCTCGTCGGCACCGGGCGCCTACGGGACGTTCCCTGCTCCCTCCCTGGTGATCATCCCACGTGTATTGCGAGGCCGACGGACTTCTAGACGGCCTCCTCGACGGGCTCTCCCGGTCTTCGTCAGATGATAGTGGGAAGATTTTGCTGCCTACCCGACCCCAGCGACGTCATGTGCGCCAGCTAGTACCTAGGTCGCACGCTGCGCATCGGAACTGCACGTCCATGCGCATGCGACAGATGCCCATGTATCGTCGGGTCCTGTGCTGCAATGGCTGATTCACCCCTCCGTTGCGGGCTTACTACAAGGTTGCGCTGGCAAGGACCAGCCTCTACGCAGCCCGGGAGCTAGCCCTCTCCACCGTTTTCCCAGGGACCAGAATGCCCACGGCTGATGAGCACGATCATCGAAAAGATCACCCTGCGCGAAAGACGGTTGTTGGTTGTGACAGAAGCAAAGAGGAAGGAGCTAATAGTCCTGCACGCTAAGCTCCTCAACCTGGGCAATACCACCGAAACGTGTCATCGCTGCATATATTGCTGCCTACCGATAAATATGTTTGCCCTCGACGTAGTAACGAAGGAAGGCTTTCTTGCATCATGCTACATCTCCTGCTCCTGGAGAAAAGAAATGCTTCACTGCGGATATTGTGCAGCCAATCAGAACGGGCTACGTGTTGAGCTCGCACACCAGCCACGACAACAACAGCGCAGAGCCTTTCAATCGTCACAACCGATCAATCTGAAAACCCGTCATCCGATAGTAGTTGAGATGAAAGAGCTGAGCCCATCGAAAAGCCAGTGCTGTTTTCCCATGCGTTCCTTCCACGCCAATGGTTCTGCATATTCTTTCCCCACTTCGTCCATCCACTCATGTCTCCATTTTCGCTGGGAAGTCGGCTACGGCTGTCTATCAGTTGCATCCAAGGCTTCTAGACGTCGTCAGGTCCACTCCATGCAGATGCTGACCGAGGATCCGTCCGATGGTGCCATCAAGGAGGGCAGTGATTGCTGCATACTGACCAAACAGTTGGCGACGATTAGCCCGCACATACCCTTTGGCTCGACCACTAAGCAGGCGTCCTTGTTACTCGATACGATGGACTCATAGCCTTCCCCACACTTTGCCTCACAGGGCATTTGTACGTCAGTGAGGCGATGCCCTCACCACTTCCATGGCCTGTTGAACCGAGCTCTTTTGGGGGCCTGCGAGGCGAAGGTACCCACGATTTCTATGAGCAACTCGGAGGACTCTGAGCGAGGCGTTCAGCTGGGAAAGCGCAGCTTCAGCTAAGCCTCAACACCCCCAGGTTCGTCACGCATCTACTGGGCGTCTGTAGATGAGGCCGCAAACTACAGCTCTCAAAAGCAGCCTTACTTGACTCAAAGGCTGCCCCTCAAGTTTGCCTATATGCGCGAGCGTTCAGTGCGTCGTGACTCTATGCCCCGCTAAGGCTTTGAACGACATGCACTGATCAGCCGAACCACCATGCTGCATCCATGGGGCTAGCCTTGCTATCACGCCGAGAAGTTACTCTTGGTTGACCTTCATGATGAACATGCCTGATGATGTTGAAGAACTCGACAGCATGAACGAGCGCTCACCAAACGCGAGTCGCAATCTCCAGCTTCCTTCCTTTCATACACATGTTTTGTCTACCCGACTCTACACGTAGAAGACGAGCTGGTAATCTCTCGCATGGTAAATGAATCAGCAATATTACTAATCGATGCTAAAGATAGCATGGCATGACACATGTACTCCATGTATGCACCCCTAACTAATGCTGACAGGCGTCTCGGACCTCGAGAGCAAGCTCATCTTGTATCCTGTCGCAGCAATTCTAAACAATGCTGCCGTTACAACATTGCCCCAATCAACAATTTCCAGGTATCACTCCAATCACTTTTCCTCAGTTCGAGCATCTACCGCCATCACTGCGTCTAGATTAGTTCTGAACCACGGGTGCAATGTCGTGATCTTTGATTCACACATCGTGACTTTGATACTAGTTGCAGTGCAATGTATTCGGTATTGAGTTAGAACTTGGCGATCAACAAGCGCGAGTATATCTGAAAGTACGACGGCAAAGGATCACATGGTAAATCAAAACTGTTGGAAAGTGCACATTGATCATTGTCATTTCATAGTGGTAGATAGCACTACGACAGATCAAAGATGCTCACTGCGCTACCTCTATCAAGCTTTGCTGTGGGTCGTGAATCATGGCGTCGTGAGCCCATCAATGCATGGTGGGCTTGAACGGTGGCCAGTCTCCTGCTGCCTCTGCCCACGCCCGTTTGAGCGTCTCTAATTTTCTCTCCGCCTCCAGTCGATCTACAACTGGCCGCAGTCCGCAATGGTGACGGTCTGCTTAGTGGAGCCGTTTTGGGAGCCGACCTTCTCGATGGCCTGGACGACCTCAAGACCCTCAACAACCTGGCCGAAGACGACGTGCTTTCCGTCCAACCAGGAGGTCTTGACGGTGCAGATGAAGAACTGGGAGCCGTTGGTTCCTGCACGCTTAATCAGTTCTCGAACCTCAAGACACGGGGCAGTGTTCTGAGCGTACCAGGTCCGGCGTTAGCCATGGAGAGAATACCGGGGCCAGTGTGCCTCAGGTTGAAGTTCTCGTCCTCGAACTTCTCGCCGTAGATGCTACAGTGAAGATAAGAAGTCAGTGTATGTCTCACATGCATTTTGTACGGCCAAAGCTTACCTCTCACCTCCGGTGCCCTGTGTTATGTCAGCCATGTGTGCTCGCCAGAAGATGGGTCGTGGGTATGACGTACGTTGCCGCGGGTGAAGTCACCACCCTGAAGCATGAACTGGGGGATGACGCGGTGGAAGCTGGAGCCCTTGTAGTGGAGGGGCTTGCCGCTCTTTCCAGTGCCCTTCTCGCCGGTGCAGAGAGCGCGGAAGTTCTCAGCGGTCTGTTGGTTATAGTCAGCGACTGCCTCATCTCATCGGTGCCTCGCGGGGAAAGAGGCCTGACGAAGACTCTGCTAGCGGGGTACTCACCTTGGGGACCTGGTCGGCGAAGAGCTCCATGACGATCCTGCCAGCGGGCTGGCCGCCAATGGTGGTGTCGAAGAAAACCTTGGGGTTGGACATGGTGATGGATGTGGTTTGAGTGTGTAGTGAAAAGGGTGTGGTGGTGGAGTGTTGTCGATGGGAAGGATGAGGGGCAGCTTTAAAAGATGAGAGAGGCCATGGAGGGGCATAGCTCTTTCCGTAGAGCACAGCACAAGGGTGGGGCCCGAGGCGTGATTGGGCCTCTCACCGTCGAGGCTGGACGTGCAAGGGCCGCTCGGGCCAGGCTTGGAGGGGTAATTGCGCCATGCCCTCCCCGCATGTCACTCAGGGCAGACGTAAGGGATCGTCGCCCGAGTACCATCGCCCGAAATTTTTGGCATCGCAATTGCAGCAAAGATTGCCTTGGTCCTTGTGCCGGATGGCTTCAGCCACGGGATTCCGTGGCGTCGCTCTGACAAGGCATCGCAGCAGATTGCTGCTGAACGGACCACCGTAGCGCCATTCGACCGGCTCCTCATAGCGAATACGACCCTAAAGTATCCTGTGTAACGTCTGATACGGTCAGCATAAGAGTCACTGGCTGCCCTCACCCGTGGTTGTGACTGTCCTAGGCTGTCTTTCCCAACGTCACTTCCTGGAGCCATCAAGGCGCACGAACCCGTATCAAGCGAAACACAAATGTGACAAATGGAATCAAATTATGGCTGGCCGGTGTGGCGACGGCCTTGTAACTACTGAAGAGAAGATAGAGAAGGTGAAGAACTGACAGCGCTCACGAACGCCGTGCCTCCCGGCTATGCTCTCGGATATACCCAACAAAGAAAAAGCTTCTCGTATCGCCGCCTATGGCTGCACCAACACATTCATCTCAGCCGACTTCGCAAACTCGGCACGCTCCTGGATATCCTTCGCCTCAGCCTCCTTCCACAGCTGAATGACTTCCTGCTTGCGCGTTTCACTCCTGGGGTGGAACGCCATCTCCCATGGATCTGGCTTGATGATGAGTAAAGAGTTGGACTTGTTGACTGGTACTTCGATGTCCTTGCCGGTAACGGGGTCGACCTTTGCCCTAAGGTTGAAGGCCCACATCAGAGCTCCACAGCCTGTCACGGTCTCATCGCGGGTGATGGACATGCCGAGACATTGGCGTTGGCCCCAACCGAACGAGGTCATGCCAACGATGTCAGGGTACTTGGTCAAGGGCTCCTGGAATGTCGGCCATCCAGCCTCCAACCATCGCTCGGGGCGGAACTCCTCAGGCTCGGGGTACTTGGCGGGGTTTCGGAGGAAGGCCCAGTCGAGAGGAAGAATGCGCGTGCCCTTGGGAATGAAGTATCCCTGGAACCAGTCGTCGGCCTCAGCTTCATGAGCAACACCTGGGAAAAAGTTAGAATCAATACGGAAGATGGCTCCTTGTGTGCTTACCAGTAGGTACGGTAGGTTTCCAGCGCATTGTCTCCTTGATACACGCACGAAGAACTGGCAAATTGGGCAAGTCGGCGACGGCAGGAGGCTGGTTACCGCAGACGCGGTCAATCTCCTCTTGGCACTTGACCTGCCACTCGGGGTGGTGTAGCATGCTGATGAGGAAGTAGTAAATCGGTCCAGTGACTGTGAAGATACCGACGAGCGCCATCATACCGATCACGCAAGAAGCTTCGTATTCGCCCGAGATGTTTGACTTTTCCGCGGTCTCAAGATAGTTCTTGGTGAAGCAAGACCTTTGCTGACCGACTTCCATACTCTTCTTGGTTTTTTGAAGGCACTCCATGAAGAAAGCTTGTTGGTCGTCGTGGCGCTTGCGCTCACGGAGCTTCCAGGGGTTGATCGGCTCGGGCACCCAGTCCCAGAGAGGAGTCAAGACGTTTGTGATTGGCCCGGCGGGTGACATCTGGGTGAGCAGACCCCATGCGCTGGGGGTAAGAGGAACACTGAGCGAAGGATCGTCCCATGTCAATTGGCACATGACCTTAGAGCACATGTCTTCGAGGGAAAAGCTGAAGTCGTCGGGGTTTTCTACGAGCCTGGCCATCCATCGCTTGGCCTCGAATTCCATGATACCATTATAGCGGACGTTGGTAGCTCCAGTGAGGTAAGAATGAGTGAACTTTCGCTGACGAGCCCAGTATTCTGTTTTGATTAGCAGAATTCGCCGCCCCCATCACTGCGAGACTTACGGTTCTTTCCCATGAGAGGCAGGTACTCCATCGAGCCGTATGTGCTCTTCGCATCGAACAGCGACTTGATCTCGGGTCGATCGGAATACAACTTCGCCTTCTTCACAAGCATATCCTCGGCAATCTTCTCATCGGTGATGATGATGAAGTTCGCGCCCAACATCTTGGTGCGGTATATGGGACCGTAAATGTCGGCCCACTCCTTGAACTTCAGCCACATGAACTCAATGGGTAGGTCGTGAATGCGTCCAACCCACGGTACCTGCCAGGGGCCAGGCATGTTCTGGACATTGTATCGCTTGTCGTACTTGGTGACGGCGTCGACGACTGCGTATACAACAAGGCCGACGACTGCGACGCCTAGGGCGTAGGCTGTGAAGGGATGCATTTCGAGTACGCAGGTGACGGTCGAAGGCGTCTGTAGAAAAGTCGGGACCGGAGGGGTTGACTGTCAACTGACTTGCCAAGGGTCTTGACGGGGATGTTGTCGGAGAGAACGGTAACAATCACAAGACCACAGCGTGGGAAGCCTGGTAAATATCTCACCACAGGTTTTCGTTGCACTACCACTCGTCCGGCTCCCCAGAGCTTGACTTATGTACAGCCATACAGGGCCCACTGGCGAGACGGGACCGTTTAGGGCACCAGATCCATCGGCGTCTAGGTGAGCATAGCCGACATGGAACTAAACATCGCTTGGGTGACAGACGGCAGATTCATCCAATGGCCAAGGTTGGAAACTACCGATTTCCATAGTGTGCCAGGATGGCGATCTCACTAACACCCTTGTTGATCTCAGTATCTGTATCCGCCACGGCGGAAGAACAGAAGTCGGTGCTAGCGGGCGCCGACTTACGACATATTGAAGAGCTTGGGGCTGGACTAACATGTATCGGTGCGCCGGGAGAGCACAGAGATCGACATGAACCAAGTTCACTTGCATGAACTCGGGCGTATCGAAACATTTACTCCCTGGTCTTGAGAACTGGACACAGCTGAAGGAGCAACTCCCTAGTGGCTGCGTCCGCGTCTGCCGCTTTCTCTAGGCAAGTAATTGTTATTTCCACATTACCAGGCCAAGCATCACCGACAGATAGCAAGATCAAAGTCGGCAGCCGGCACATTACCGGGCCGTAAGACCCCTCTACTAATCAACTTGTGCTGCATAGCTTGCAGCATGGGTATGCATCGCTGGCAGTATGGGTGTCACATTTGCTCCTCGTTCGTACTGCACGTTACTGGTCGAACGCCTCGGTGATGGGGTACAGACGCCACACTGCATTTCTGAAACCGAGCACCCTCAGTTGTCGTTGCACGGGAAGCGTTCCTTTGGTGGGCGGCCAAGTCCCCCGAAGAAAGGTGTCAAACACAGCCAGTCTAGAAGCGATCTTCTTCACTACCTCGAGCAAAGAAGTCTAAGCGTCATTAGAAGTGCTGGAATATATTTAGCGACGTTACACATCAATCGAATCTCAAGGGCTGCAGTCATCATGTGCCCACGTGGAGCAGCGAGATACAGCCGTGATCGAGCTGATAGGCTAGGAACGCCGCGGACCTGGCATCAGCGTGTATGTCCAGCATAAACGTTGAACTCGATCGTGTACAAAGATGACTTAGGATGCTGTTGGCCGTGCTTGGCCTCCGGAGTTTGTGGGGAACCATAGCGCGTTCGCACGGACGTACGCCAGCCGGGAGTTTGGGCTAGCGCGGGGGCTTGCCCATCGTCATCGAGATCGGTCCTCGACCAAAGCAGCCATGTTCCTGACAATCTGCCGCCAAGTGCAATGGTCATTGCATTGTCCAACACCTGCATGCCATAGTATGGCCGCGAAAGTACAACTGCGAAACAGCCCGGCCAGTCGGACGTCCGAGGGTCTTCGGCAAGCCTCACTGGTACCCCAACGGGGAATGCAGGTGGAGGCAACCTTCAGCATGTATGAAAGGCAGGCACGGCTTGTATGAAGGTCGGTTTCGACGATACAACCACCTCAATACGATTATACACACTGAACCGCAGTCATGCCTCACGCTCTTACTTCTCGCGACTCCACGATGGAGTCGAAGCCAATAGGGTCGTACCCTAACACTGGCATCGATGTCCTCATCGTGGGTACCGGTCTGGCTGGTCTGGTCGCTGCTCTTGAGTGCACACGCAAGGGCCACAACGTTCGCGTGCTTGAGAGGAATGCAGACATTAACACAGCTGGTGAGCGGCATTTTCATATCATGGTCTTGACGAGCAGCTCATAACGTGTGCTAGGTGACATGTACTTCATGGGCCTCAGCGCAACCCGCTTCTTGAAGCACTGGCCTGAATTGCTCAAGGAGTACAAGAAGATTTCGCTCCACAATGCCTGGATCGAGACCTTCAAGCACTCGGGCGAAGTTGTCATCGGACCTAAAAAGGTTGCAGATCGCCTTCGTGCACAAGGGCTGGACCCTGATACCCCTCCTGGCGAGTTCCAGATGCGCCCGCTTGTGTACAAGATGTTCGTTAGCGCTGTAGAAAACCTCGGTGTTTCCGTTGAGTTCAACCGCAGGGTTGTGGACTACTTTGAGGACGAGCAAACTGGCAAGGGTGGCTGCACCACCGACGACGGCAAGCGCTACGAGGCGGATGTAGTGATTGCGGCTGATGGTGTTGGATCAAAGAGCCAGAAGTTGGTCGGTGGACAAGTGCGCGCGAGGCCCTCCGGAAGGGCCATGTGGCGTGCTGCTTTCCCCAGGGAAGCTCTCGACAAAGATCCGGAGGTGAAAGAATTCTTCAAGATGATGCCAGGCAATGAGCCAATTGTGAGGACATGGCTGGGGTAAGTCCTTCCAACCAGATCATCACACTTCGGCTAACCCTCATAGTCCATCCACGTACGCGCTCACCCTGTCTCGCGAGGATGTCATGGTCTGGATCATGAACCACGACGTCACCGGTACTGAGAAGGAGTCGTGGAACAACACGATCGAGAAGGAAGAAGTTCTGGACGGCATGGACACTATGCCTGGGATGGAGACGGTCAAGTGGGCCCCCATCTTCAAGCAACTTGTCGAGACAACCCCGCCCAAGACGATCGTCAACTTCGAGCTCCTCTGGCGCAACCCTCAGCCAAGCTGGACCTCTCCCGGCGCTCGCGTCATTCAGATCGGTGATGCGGCACACTCCTACCTACCAGCTTCCGGCAACGGAGCGACCCAGGCCATTGAGGATGCCATATCGATAGCTTCCTGCCTGCAGGTCGGCGGCAAGGAGAACATTCCTCAGTCCGTTCGCGTACACATCCGCTTCCGGTGAGTTGCTATCCCCAATCAATCTCTCTACACACATATGCTAACGTAGTCCGATAGCTTCATCCGCAACTCCTGTGCCCAGAAGCTCGGCTTCTCCAACGCTGAACTTCTCCAAGACACCGACTGGGACAAGGTCAAGCTTGATCCCCGCCGCGCTGCTCCCAAACTACCCAAGTGGGTTTGGTCTCACGACCCTGAGGCTTACGTATACGAGAACTACGAGAAGAGTGCGCAGTCGCTGAAGCAAGGCATCGACATGAAGGATGAAGACAAGTTTGAGCCCAACTACCCCAAGGGCTACAAGTACGAGCCTTGGAGCATTGAGAAGATCATGGATGACATGAGGGCGGGCGTGCCGATTGATCTCGGAGCTGGTGACTGGGAATAGGCGCGGGTATGAAAAGGCATAGCCGCAGACTGTATTGCGTGCACGGCGTTTCGGAAATGTGTCATGAACACTGAACAATGAATGAAATACGATATTATCAACCATAGCATGACATTTTCTTTGCCAAATGCTTGAAGATTGACACACATGGGAGTCGTCTGTCTCTCTAGGGCACATGTGCTGGGCAAGGCTGAGCACTTTGACACGCCTTGCCTCTCTGGTACAAGCGTTCTTTCGGCGGGAGCGCCCGCCACTGTTTGGTCCTCAGCGATCCATGGCAGCGGCCGCTTCCATGTTGCTCATCGCTATCTCTGTGGCATTCCACTCGCTTCCCCTCTCATTGAAACCGCTACCACTGTGTCTGAGCGTCGAGAGAAGATCACTGTAAGCGACGTTGCACGAAGCATGTGCAGGTCACAGCACAAGCGAGGGTTTCGCAGACGAGATGCGCCGATAAAGGAAACTGGTACTTTCCGTTCCTGGTGCAAACTAGCGATTCGAGTCCGGGACGTGTACCCATGAACCAAAGATTTCTTCTCGTACCAGACTGAGCTCACTAAATACACCCACCTACCGCCCGTCGTCCAGCAGACTGCAGGTGCGAACGATGAATTCTGACTATCAAACAGAGGCAGGGCAACAACAAAACATTACCCCTTCACACTTCCACGAACCTTTCCGCTGGTTCGCAGTTTTCAACACCCCGATTCTCCGACATACTTCACCCTAGATAATTTTCTGCCACATGTACCAGGTTTCATTCATCAAAACTACTTAGCCGCAAGTCGATATCGCGGACTGCGAATGCATTATCTCAGGCCCACCACACGCCCCCCGAAGACTGTCTAATTCCTTCTTCCTGTAATCATCATCACGGCTCTCCACCGGAGTTTCGAGGGCTGTTGTGATCCGCAGATGGTATTTCGTTATTTGGTCTAGAGTGCGCAGGGAAGTCTATGACGCTGCCTAGACGCGCTAGTGCGGCTGTTGAGCGTCGCTGTTGCACCGCGGACGGAACTGGGAGATGAGAGGGGTTGAGGTGGCTTATCGAGAGACCTTCGCGGATCTGATTAACAGAGGGGCTTAGACTTTGGGAGGGGTTTGTCGTGGGGTGGAAAGTCGGACATGGGACGCGACCGAGCGCGGTCGTTTTGCACAGTCTAAAATTCTGGCAGAAGGATGGGCGACCTTTTTGCGTTCCCAACTCGCGTCATCTCGGCTTTGGATCATTTTGAAACCAATGTCGAGTTGACGTTCAGGTGTACGAGTGCAGATGATATCAAGAGGTTATGAACGCGCGAACACGTGACATGAGTGCTCCCATTGATCGTCGCGCTATGCATCCAACGAACATCTGAAATCGCTCGCTATGCATACACGTTCAGCTCAGATAGCAAATGGCATGTTTGCGTCCACTGAAGTTTGGTGAAATCTATCTTACAGTTCAGATACCCAGACCAGCGGTATCACTCGCTCAAGATTCCGTCCAAACGAATCTGCAGCTCCTCCGCCTTTTTGCTGTGCATAAACTCTCTCACACCTTCAACCCTCTTGCCATCCTTGCTCAGCTTCACAAATAAGACACCCTCAGTCCACCACTCCGTGATCGCACTTTCCAGCAACTGCGTTCCCAATTCACCATCACCGTTAACCTTGCCTCCCATCTTGCAGTGCGCGACTACCGTATTCGTTTCTTTTGAAAAGTGAACCGCTCTGCCTCCCTGACCATCATCTTCAGGAACTACTTGGAAGTCGCTGAAGATCTCGAAAACCGTCTCGGCATGTTCGCGGAACGGCTGAATCGAACGAGTGGGTAGGTGCAGGTCTGCAGGAAGGGAGGTATGGCTAAAGTCGCGGGTGGCGTATGTTGTCAGGGCCTGAGGGCGAAGAGTCGAGTAGCTCTCTATGAACTTGTTGAACGTCTGGATGTGCGCGCTTGATTCTTGTGACTGCGATGGATAGAGAAGGTATGCGATGGGCGCGAGAGCAGCAATTGCTGCGAGAGCTGCAGTGGCAAAGCGTATCTCCGCGGGTGTGAAGCCTAAGTCTGACATTTTGTGTTGATACCAGGACGAATGTGCGATGCTTATTGCATATGCGTGTCGAGGGTATCTGCAGTCGCTGACCTTCCGAATTGTCGTTCGCCCGTCTTGTTGGTATGCCGTTTCCTGCCAGATTCTGGTAGCGAGTAAGATCGATCTGACGCGCACTACAGCATCTACCCGGTCGATCGTCCAGCCGTAAATAATCCGACCATGATCTACGGATCCGTCTAATTTTGCAGATTCCAGTTGCATCTCCGGTGATCAAACTTTGAGCCCCTCATGGCTTGCATTCAGCTGTGTTGAACGCCATCTCTGTGATGCTCCTGCATAATCACCGCAATGTCGGTGTGGTCCTTCACCGACCCGTAGCGCTGTGGAACATCGTGACGAGCCGGCCATTCGCTGTACGGTCCACAATCTCCGCTACCCTTCTCTGGGATCAGCGTAGAAGAGTGGAACTGCATTCTAAAAAGAAGCAACGGTGGGTCTGGGATGCTTGCGGGGCCGGTCGTGCCAGTCTTTGGGCGACGCGTCGACGTGAATGCATATCATCGCTGCTTCCTCTGCTCTTCTGTCGTGATTGTTCTTTCTGCTTATTCTCAAATCTGAGGCTGAAAACAAGCTCGACCTGCTGCGGTAACCCACGTCTTTACGAAGCCAAGCAATCCTTCGACCCTTATAAGCAACCCCGCCATGGCCGCCACAAAAGCCATTCTTGTTACCGGCGCTACTGGTAAGCAAGGCGGTGCTGTACTTGAACAACTCGCATCGCATCCTTCGCACGCCGAATACACGCTCTTGGCTGTCACCCGTGATGCCAACTCCGGTTCTGCGAAGAAGATTGTTGAGCGTCATCCGGACGTAAAGTTGGTGCAAGGCAATTTGGACGAGCCCTCGGCGCTCTTTGCATCAGCCAAGGCCACACTCAAAGAGGCTGGCAAAGAGGAGAAGATCTGGGGTGTCTACTCTGTTCAAGTCTCTCTAGGCAAGAATGTCACCCACGAGAGCGAGGTCATACAGGGTAACGCCCTGATTGACGAGTCGATCAAGGAAGGCGTCACACACTTTGTGTATTCCAGCGTCGACCGCGGCGGCAACCAGCGCAGTTTCGAGAACAAGACGCCCATCCCGCATTTCCAGAGCAAGTATGAGATCGAACAGCACCTTCTCGAGAAGGCTGGCAAGAACGGTGAAAACATGGGCTGGACCATCCTCCGACCGGTTGCCTTCATGGACAACCTCGCACCCGGCTTCCCTACCAAGGTGTTCCTCGCAGCACTCCGCGATACACTGCAGGGCAAGTCCATTCAGTGGGTGTCTGTCGAAGACATTGGCCTATTCGGCGCACGCGCGTTCGTCAACAACGAAGAATGGAACGGCCGCGCCGAGGGTCTCGCCGGTAGCGAGCTCACCATGGACGAGATGAGTGGATGCTTTGAGCGTGTCATCGGTAGCGCGGTGCCGGCAACCTACGGTATGTTTGGCTCCGCGCTTATGTGGGCCGTCACGGAAGTGAACGTCATGATCAGTTGGTTCGCAGCTGAGGGCTATGGCGCTGATATCAGCAAGTTGAAGAAGGAAGAGCCCAAGCTGTGCGATTTCGAGACTTGGCTGGCGGAGAGGAGTGGGTGGAAAGGTCAGGCCATCAAGCGATAGATGATGCTTTCATCTGCTGGCGGGGTTAAGCATCTAGCGTCGGACTTTTGGACTTTTTGGGACTTTGACCCCTGTAAGGGATCTTGGGGAGTTTTCTACGAATACATGATTATCTGTAATATCGCTGTACTGTTATCTTGATGAATGTGCTTGCATGAGTGTTTGACTTCATTATCAGCCTTGCTAGATATAGCAGCGGTGGCTTAAGCACCGACTACTTTCCATATGACGCTGCCAGCAGTCATCATGGCCTGATGTGTCGACTTGCAATTCAGCATCGCATGGGCTGTGTCGGGTCTGTAACTGATGTGTTCGGATTGCATCGACATCACAACCTGCGAGTTTGAAGAAACTTGTTCAGTCGTACGCTTCATTGCTAAATGCTACATTCTAAAGGCCTTGGACCAAGAGAGACAAGACGGTAAGTTGCGCAGTAGCCAAACTACTACCATCACAGAAACAAGGGCTATGCAACCCTTTACAAGGAGACCAAGTTCCACAACGCCAGTCCACCGGCAATAACCGGTGTAACCAACCTCAGCCTGTTCCAGCTCGCCCACTTCATAGCAATGTTCTCCGCCTCGCCCAACTCCTTCTCGTTGCTCCTCTCCGCCAACGCCTCGAGCTTGTCGTTCAACGGCTGCATGTTGAGAGCCGAGTGCAGGATAGTCGTCAAGTGCATAACGGCCGCAACACCAAACAACTTCCAATCGCTGCGAGCGAGCATGCCCTCGCGGTAGACTGAGTAGCCGGCGTAGGCATAACCCAGGAAGCCAAGGGTTGAAATGGGCCGGAAGAACTGGTTGCCGACTGTCCAGCACAGAGGCCACTGGCGGCCTAGAAGTTGCGCGCGCTCTTTGTGGTCGGGGCTGCCTGGGCGGGGGAAGTTGACGAGGAGGGCAGGCACCGTCATGTACGACTGTGTGATGGCATTTCCTGGGTTCGTCAGAAGTGAAATTGGGAACTACGGGAGTCCGGTCTTACCGGCAAGAATGAAAGAGAATGTGATGCAGGTTCCTGCGACGCCCTTTACGATAGTGTTGTCCGACATCTTGAGATTGTTTTGGTATAGGTGTGGAATTGAGGTTAATGGCTTTGGAGTATGGAAGGAGGGATGAATGAACTCGTCCACATCAGCGACGACCACCTCCAATAAACATTTTCCATCAACAAAGACCAAGACACATTTCGCAAGCTAGCAGCCATGCACCCCCGTTCCGACACCCCAAAATCCCGTGTTGGGTCACTCCGCCCTGCATTGTGGTGCGATAGCGGTGTTCCTGGCAGCCGTAGTTCGGTTCCCCACGGCAGTCGCGTCCCTCCAAGCGCGCCGGTTTGGTGATCCCGATTACACCACGACAGCCCTGGAGGCCTCCGCGCAGGCTAACATCGTTTGAAGCTTTCTTGTCGGTATGCTTTGGGTGTTTTCTGTATTGCTACCGTCAAGTCGGTGAGTGTTCTGGTACTGCGCTGGTGGGGTTTTCGCCTTCGCGATGTTGTCCGCCACGGGCTGCCGTTGCCATGACGGAAAATCGCTCTTACCACTTTGGACAAGATCGGGAATCAACTTCATGGATGCGTCGCATGCGGCAGGTGTTCAGAATATTCCGAGATAGAAATCATTTCGAGATAGAAATGATGGGGGGTCGCAGTTGGAAAGCTGTACATACTGGCATGTCGGTTCATGGGGGCACACGCTCATCATGGGACTGCTTTTCTGGATTGAAAGAATAGCAACACGGTATGACGTCTCTATCTGATAGACGGACTTGAGGGTTCCTGGTTTGCTTAGACACTAAATCTAATCCGCTCTTTGTATGCCATCCGCCCAGCTCGGTTCAATGCCGCTACAGACATCTACATAGGCATCCCACCTCCTCAAATCCTTCTCCTTCTCTGTCCCACCCCACTCCTCAGCACTCCATCTTTTCTCGACACCCTGCGTAGTCCAAAACATGGTCCATTGATCGCCAGGCAAGTTCCACATGCCCTTGCTCCTTTCTTGATACCATTTGTTGACAGGGTTGCTTGTCCGACTCCTCCAGACTACGCCATCCGGGAAGCATGTTCGAGTCAAAGCAGCCCAGACAATGTCGGAGACGCCACCGGAACCTTGCGACGACGTGAGAACGGCGAATTTATCGAGATAAGGAATGTAGTATGGCGAGTCTGGAGAAGGCCTGCTAGGAGGACTGAGCCCATGGAGGGATGCGGGCGTTTCCCATGTGCAGATGGCGCCACCTTCGTAATCACCCGCTATAATGATGCCGGCCACACGGCCACGAATACGGTCGAGGTAGTTCTGAGGATGCAGTTTACGTCGGAAAGAGTCATCGATGAGGTCGACGAGTTTTGGGAAGTTGATGCGCGGGTCGTCTGCTAGCTCTATGCTCGGGTTCGTTGCAGAGGGTGGCTGCCACGGTCCGTGAATCCGCGGATCCGGAACCATGGTGAGTGGTATGCCTTTCTTGAAGAAAGTAGCAGGGTTGGGTGCGGTGGAGCCGAGGAAACGAGAAGTCGGAGTTGTCGGCAGCGACGACGATGTCATCGGCTTGTCTGTTAACACGTTATGCAATAGAGGATTCTTCGCAGGGGAAGTCCGCGCATCGTCAGGTATAGCTTTCCTTGCTGCTTCTAGGGGTGTCAGGACGAGGCCAGACGACGATGGGGGTAACAGCTTCAAGCCGCGCTCGACCACTTCGAGGTTCTTCAGATGGCGCACCGGGGCTGAGTTGCCAATCTGTTGTGCCGGTGCACCTGGTAACGATGCTATTTCTTCCTCGACGAATTTCGAGAACGGATTGTTGTAACTCAATGAGGTTGGACGCTGTGTCTTATCATCCGGGGTGGCTGACGATAGCTGCAGCAGCTCTTTCTTGATGTCACGGTACTCGGCTTCTAGATTGACGAAAACATGAGCGCCATCTGCTCGCTTCTCGGATGGTATGCCACCAAGAGGATCAAGTATAATGATGCGGTCCAGAATAGGTCTTTCGACGACATCCTTTGTTTTGTACAATGCGCCACCAACTGAGCCATTGCTGCCTGTCTGGCCGGCGAGACCGGCAAACTCGCGAACAAGCGCCAGAAGCACGTCGTCTGCCTGGACCCTGACTTTCTTCAGATTTGTGTCGTAGGCGAAGGGTGTTATGACTGGAATAACGCCGTCGTCGATGGGCGGAAGTAGCAGGTAATTGTGCTGTACCTCTACACCTCCCCGTACCTGGACGGTACTGGGTATGTCGTTGGCCAGTGGGGAGTAGCCCAAAGCATCTTCGACCAACAGAGCTCCTGGCTCGTTGTAGTCTTCCAACGCTGCGACCAAGCGCAATGCCTGCTCCCTGACCATGTTTCCGTATTCCAACGTCAACTCCGAAGTGTGTGCATCGGCATCGTGATCGCAGTCGAGCACTACAGCAGTGCTAAGCCCCAGCTGCGCCATCTGACTCAGAGTCAATGCGATGTCGCCCAAGGTGCGGTCGTCGAGGGTTTGAGGCTGCCGAAGCTTGACAAGCGCCATGTGCACCGGCTCAGCCTTCTCTTCGGCCTGGTACTCCTCCTCGGGAAGCGGTTCGCGGGTGAACACGGTGGGCTTGTAGAGGTCGCCCAGGTTCACACCGGTTCGCAGCGAACCCGAGTCATTGTGTATATTCTCGCTCACCACCTCCCTGGCTTTGGCTGCGATAGCCGCCTTGCCCTTCTTGGGCGCATCGAACTGCTTGAGGAAGTTGCGCGCGTCGCGTTTACCAGGCGATTCCTTCAGTAGACGCGTCAACTGCTGACGTTCAGCGCGCTGGCGCTCTTTCGCGGAGCTCGACGATTTTCGGACGTAGGTGGTGGACGTGGAGAGAGGCGCGCGTTGAATCTTGGGAAAGATGTTACCCTTGTCATCGCGCTTGGGAAGCTGCTAATGGTCAATACTGCTGCATTTACGCCTGGAGACGTCGCGCTCACCTTCTTCGTAGCCTTCCCCAAGCCCCTCGCGGGGGCTTTGCTCCAGATGAACATGCTTCATGCTACCGCTCAGCTGCCGAACATGCGAAAAGGTCAAAACTGTGTGACTGGAGCTCGGAGCAGAGGTATGACTCTGCAAATGTGTGGGGAAATGTGCCCGCATCCGCATTTTCGAGAACTCAACATCGATAACGGCGTGCGAACGTCATTTGCTGGTAACCGACATCGGCCCGGTGTGGCCTTATCCCCGGGCTACTGGCGGATGACGATGATGAACACCATGACGAAGCGCTGACAAACGGTGCGCAAGGTACAAGCAGAGATTTGTATAAGTTGTCGCACTTGGCATTGCCTTTGCGCTGGAAGAGAAAGGATACAGTCCGATCCCAGAAGAAATCATGGCGCCACAGCTCGCTTGGATTGGCCTCGGCAACATGGGCAGGGTCAGTGAGGAAGGTCATCAGCTCGACCATATCACTAACTATCACAGGGCATGTGCAAAGTATGAAGCATCTGAGATTCTTACTTGATTTTCGTACTGACTCTGCAGAACTTGGTGGAAAAAGGCAACCTCGATAAGCCCCTAATCCTGTTCAACCGCACCAAATCCCGCTCCGAAGACCTCGCATCCAAACTCGGCAGCTCCAAGACCAAGGTTGCCGATACCATCAACGATGCTGTCAACCCTTCCGACATTGTCTTCATGTGCCTGGGCGACGATGCAGCCGTGAACGCTGCTGTTGACAAGATGCTCGAGGAAGATGTCAAGGGCAAACTTATTGTAGATTGCTCCACGGTACACCCAGAAACGACGAATGCTTTGGAGAAGAAGATAACCGAGAAGGGGGGTGAGTTCGTGGGCATGCCAGGTAAGTTACGCATGTGAAGATAGAAGTGCTCCCTCAGGACGGGCCTAACAACATTCCAGTATTCGGTGCCCCAGCCATGGCAGATAACGGCCAGCTTGTTTGTGTGACAGCAGGCTCAAAAGTGTCTTGCGATAAGGTAGTCCCGTATACGGCAGGCGTGATGGGTCGCACGAACATCGATTATTCAGGCCAGCCAGCAGGAAACGCTACCCTCATGAAAGTCATCGGCAACACCTTCATTTTGAACATGGTCTCGCAGCTGTCCGAAGGCCACGTCCTTGCCGAAAAGTCTGGTCTAGGGGTCGACAACCTCCACACATTCATCTCTACCATGTTTCCCGGTCCCTACACCGCGTACTCGCAGCGCATGCTAGCCGGCGACTACTATCAGCGCGAGGAACCTCTCTTCCATATCGACTTGGCACGAAAAGATGCAAGGCATGCCATGTCATTGGCGGAGAGCAGTGGCGCGAAGGAAAGCATGAAGATGCTAGGCTTAGCACAGGGTAGACTGGATAGTGTGAAGAGTGAAATCGGGGACAGAGGAGATATTCCGAGTGTTTACGGAGTTGTGAGGAAAGAGAGCGGCTTGGATTTCAAGAACAAGGATTAGATGGGTGAATCTTCTATTGCAGTTCTGGAATAATCTGTGGTTCTCACCATGTTAGGGTGCTCCTGGACGCCGTGTAACGTGACATTCGCCGGAGCGGTACTTACTACGCTAATTGCGACTGCCGTTATTACAAGCATGGCTATCGCAACTTCTGCTCGACTTACTTTCCACAGAAAGCCCGATGCACACGCAATGTACCGCGGCTCTTCAACGCGGTTCAGACATGACGCGACATGTGCTGATCACTACCCGATCCAACCACCATCGATGCAGGCATTCGGTCTAACTCTGCCGAGGATGCATCATCTGTCAGAACATCCTCCCCAATGTCACATCACGCTAGACTCCTCAGCGTTAAAATCCCCAGGTTTTACCCCAGCTTCTCCCCTCCCCACTGCTTGATGAGGTCAAGCCTCACCTTGGCTGCAACGGCGGGTTCGTGGAATCACCCTCTGAGATCGAGTCTGTTCTTGCGAAACCTGGTTGCCGTGCACATGGCCCGACATTTCTGCCGCCAGCTCACGTGGGTGACAGCAGGTACTTGAGGGCGTGAAGACCCTGCGGATTTACGTCGTCGCGACTGCCTGCTGTTGACTCCACTCCACTCAACCTCAATGCTCGAATCTTTCGTCCGGTTCACGACCTGATCGGCATTATCCACATACCAATCGCTAATCGGCATCTCTATCGTATCACAAAGCGAACATGGGGTTCCTCAAGAGGCCCACACTGCGCAGTCGCGATGACCAGAGGACGCGTGCCGCTGAACTCACCTTGCGCGAGTCCATCTACCCGCTCTGCCTCGTCACCATTCTATTCTTTCTCTGGGTGAGCCACGACACTGCCTTAACCCCAAGGTATTTGACTGATGATCATAGGGATTCTCGTACGGTCTCATCGATACCCTCAACAAGCATTTCCAAGACGTCCTTGGCATAACGCGCGCTCGCTCTTCAGGCTTACAAGCAGCATACTTCGGCGCGTACCCACTTGCTTCCCTCGGTCATGCCAATTGGCTTCTGCGCCACTGGGGCTACAAAGCAACCTTCATCTGGGGTCTGACACTTTACGGCGTGGGCTCTCTTCTTGCCTGGCCATGTCTTGTATACCGTTCGTTCGGAGGCTTTTGTGTAGCCATCTTCGTCATCGGTAATGGACTTGGCTCGCTAGAGACAGCAGCCAACCCTTACCTGGCCGGTGCGTATGAGTCGATGAAGTGCCGGGTACAGTGCTAACGAAAGCAGTTTGCGGACCCCCCAAGTATTCGGAAATCAGGATCAACATCGCTCAGGCTTTCAACGGCATCGGAACTGTGGTAGCGCCAGTTCTAGGGTCATATGTGTTCTTCAACAACGTTGGCACCGATCAAGCATCCCTTGAGAACGTGCAATGGACTTACCTCGGCATTGCATGCTTTGTCTTCCTCCTTGCGATCGTTTATTACTTCACGGAGATACCCGAGATCACTGGTGAGCTTGCTGTTTAATGGAAAATGACCAGCTACTAACATCCACTAGATGCCGATATGGCTTTCCAAGCTGAAAGCACTCACGCTGGCACCGACGTAAAGCCTTTCCGCAAACAATACCGTCTCTTCCATGCGACATTTGCTCAATTTTGCTACACTGGCGCGCAGGTGGCGATAGCTGGAGCCTTCATCAACTATGTCGTCGAGACACGGGTCATAAATGGACGCGAGACCGACAACTCGACAGCAGCTCGGTTCCTGGCTGGTGCTCAGGGCTGTTTTACCATGGGTCGCTTCATTGGCAGCGCCTTCATGAAGTTCGTCAAACCACGATGGGTGTTCCTCGCGTTCATGACGTTATGTATCATCTTCATCATCCCGTCCATTACCGAGCGAGGCAATACCGGCATGAGCATGCTTTACATTGTACTCTTCTTTGAGAGTATTATCTTCCCGACGATTGTTGCGCTTGGTATGCGCGGACTGGGCAAATACTCAAAGAGAGGCTCGGGCTTCATCGTGGCCGGTGTATCTGGTGGTGCTGTCGTCCCTCCACTACTGTTCGGAGCGAGTGATACGCTAGGGAAGGCTAGGCCTCTGGATGGATATGCGCCCACCGCTATCGCCATGACCGTTCCAATGGCGTTCTTCGTTGCGGCGTGGAGCTATGCTTTCTGTGTCAACTTTGTGCCAGCCTACCGTAATGTCGCAGATAAGTTCTCAACAGCCGAAATCGGTATTGAGAATGCGCATGCGAATGATCCTGAGCGTCAAATGCAGCACACAGATGGTGGTGTACTTGCTAAGGAGGAGTCGCCAACTCATACTGAGGCGGTAGATATCGACAGGAAGACATAGGATGACTCTCTTGTCGAAGTGGGTGAAGAGGAGGAGGCGAAAAAAGCTGCAAGTGGGGCTAACGTTGATGGAGTACACGCTACGGTTACCGAGAATGCTCAAGTAGTTCAGCGATCTTGAAGCCATCGTACTGCAACTTGCATGAGAAGGAGAAGTGGTTCACTACATCGTTATTCCATGAAGTTACCATGAACGCCGTATGCCTAGCAGTCGAAAGTCGTGCTTACTAATGCATTGCTTCCACTGATGTTTCTACCAGCCACAGTACCAAATATCGGGTAGTGTGAAATGCTGTAAGTGTCCTGTACTCACTGATATAGCTTTTCATCATTCTCCTATTCTCCGTCCCCCATTACCTGATCCTCGTCTTCACGCGACTTATCCTCATCTGAGTCGTCAACTAAGATAGAGTCCTCCATGGTTTGACCTTTTATAATCATATCTAGATCCCACTTCTGTTTACCACGATACTTCCTCAAAAGAGCCGTTGTCAAGTCCTTCAAGAACTCTGCGGGATAATCATCTGTTTCATCGTCCTCAATCCAAGCAGCATCCGCTGTGTCTGCCCATAGTTGTACCAAGACCAACCTTAGTGATGATCCTTTGGCTGTCTTATCGTAAGCGAGGCGGATACTGTCCGGACCCGGATATTCATCAATATCTTTACTAACTTCGACCAATCCCTTTATAACGTCTCGACAGAACTTCTTGCTCTTTAGTTTGAGCCCTAAAACGTATGCCTTAACAAGTTCATGTGTGTCAAGAGAGATTTTGCCATCTTCGTCCGCCCGATCTTCAACCGCGATATGATCATGGTAAAGCCACTCAAGAAAGATTGCGAAGGCATCGGCGTCAATGGCGGGAAACTTATGTACTGTGATGACGTCGGTGTCATTCGACCAGCTGTGACGACAGAAAGGACAGTTGACTGGTTGACGAGCTGTCTGCTTCTCCGCCTTCCACTTCTCAATGCATTTATGATGAAAGTTGTTACCACAACGAGTAGCGCAGTAAGTAAGCTCTTGTATACCGTGCTCGAGCAGTTCCGTACAGATCGCGCATTCACTGTCTTTCTTGAGAGGCTTGCGCTTCGGCTGTAGCTTTTTCGTGAAGAATGTGGATCTGCTGCATATGATGTCTTCGGGGACAGTGAACTCCTCGCCGCGTGAAACTTGGACGCGGACGATTTTGTGGCCGAACCTAGGAGCGAGTTAGCGGTTGGTGTTACAATCCTCACAGGAAACGTACCGGATGGCTCGCTTCTTCCTAACGCTGATGCGCTTCTCCTGCTTGGGCATCTTTCCTGGTCCTGGCATCTCCCGCTACTTGAAAGGCGCGATGGCTTGATAAGGTCGTTCTTGGGCGGTTCTCTGGTCGAGTTGTGAGCATTGGTTGGCAAGCCGATTAGGCTAGTACCTATGGGTGAGTGATATTCTATCGTTCAGTTGCACTATGTTGCTTCGGTAGATGCAGATCCGTGCGCAACGCGCAACGGGTAGGATTGCTCTCGGGCCCTGGAAACTTGATGAGCTGAGGCACCAAGTGTTCTCAAAGTGAAGCCTGTGGTGATTCACGTTAGTGGAGGTCAACACAATACCGAATGATGGGTCGGGGTAAAGATGTGGTGCACACAGTCGTTCGATTGTCTTCGTTTCGAGCTAATAAGACTTGATTGGGCGTAAACAAGCAACAAAAATCGTATACCGTGTTCGGGTAGTGTAAGGCCCAATTGTCAGGTGCAAGACATCAGAATGGAAGACAAGAAGACAGGAGACTCCCAGTGCCGTCACGAACGCTCATCCTTTCGACCTGTATACAACCAGTCCACCGTCGTCCGAGTCATCGGAAAGAGGCATGGAGCGGACATCTTGCTTCAGCCGACGCTTCGCGCTATGTGTATGCTTCTTCACTTCGACCTTTTGACCTGGACGCTTCCTGGTTGCTGGGACTTCTGTAGCTCCAGCTTTAGGACTATTTAGACCAACAGCTGGATGCTTGCCTTGCAGACTTCGCGGTGCTGCCGACGCTAAACTCGTGCTGCCGCCTACAGGCGCAGTATCTTCGTCATCGCTCGTCAGATCCACTTCTACGCTCAGCTTCTCCATCCACATCTTCCTTGTCGCTCTGCCATCTTTCCTGTCTCCCCACCGGACCATGGCTGCATCTGCTAGCTCACTCACGAAGGCCTCTGGCCAGTTCTTGCCCTCGCTCTTGAACCAACCGGGCTCGATATAGGCAAGCGATATGTCGATGACGAAAGCTCGAATTTCGTCATCGCACTTACGCTCCACGAAAGCCCACTTCACGCTCTCTTTCCAGAAACGCGCGCGAGCTTCTGCGAAGTAAGTGGCAATGACTTGCGACTTGAACACTGGATCTTCAACGGCGTTGGCAACAGTCCAGAGTTTGAGGATGACAAGATTGAAGGCATCGTTAATGCGAGAGACCTTTGCGGATATGTGTAAAGTGGAGGTATACAGCCAGTCCAGGTAGATTTGCGTAGCCTCAGCGTCTAGCTCAGACTCTAGGTCTAGCTCCTTGGGTAGTGACTCGTTCTTCCAGCTCGCACGACACATCGGACAGGTCGGGATTGACTCCTTCTTGAGACTGGTAGTCGATGAGCGCTTCCAGGCTTCCATGCAGACTTCGTGGACATTTTGCCCGCACTTGGAGCAGAAGGAGATGTCTCCTATCATAGCGTTGAGAGTCTCAGCGCAGACGCAACATTCATCAATGCTGAAGATGGGCTTTCGGTTTCTCTGGAGGCGGTCTTTGAAGAATCGAGAGGTGTTGCAGATGAGGTCTACGGTAAACGAATGGTGTTAGTATGTTGGACTCCTGAAATGGCTTTATGTGTTGTTACCTTCATGTACAGTGAAGCGGCGATCAATATTGGGGGCCTTGAAGCTTATGATTCTGTTGCCCACACTGCGCCATATCAGCAAGTTACATGTGGTATAAGAGGGACGGAGTGACGTACATAATGGGCCCCAACTTCTTGGTCGCTCCTCGAGATTTAGTGATGGTCATCTGCACAAATGGTGATCTTGTAGAATGAGAATGTTGTAAGCTGAAGGGCACGGAAGACACGACCTAGATAGAAGTACTGCAGACACGAGAGGGTGAGAGCCGGGCCGTGCGCACCTCGTCATGGAGCGGTGACGGTACCTCAAGGTGAGAGAACCGCCAAGAAGCATTCCAGTATCCGAGCAAGGCGAGCATGACAGTCGTTTTGAAGGCAGCCAATACGTTTTCCGAATAGAGCGAACGTTATAGTCGTACCTGCACCTTATACAAGAAAAAAACTGAACAGGTCTGCAGACTACATTAATACAAGAACTTGCAAAGCAGGTGACCTAACTTTTACGCAGGCTCTGATTTTGTATATTTGTCCTAGGCTGGCGTGCCCGCGAAGAATTGTATATCTCTTGTGTGTGAATGGATCAGCCGACGTGGTCGAGAAAGCCCAGCCGGATGACAAAGACATCAATTGATGTGAGACATGATACTCCATGGCGCCGATCGAAAGGATGAAAAGCGTAAAACAAACTCTTCAAATGGGTATTCTGCTCATCACCGTCCTCTGCTGGTGACTCCAGACACGGTATACATCATAAGCTATGTAGCTTTGTCATAGCCAAATTCCACGCCGTCTTCCAACGCCGTCGAAATGCCGCCAGTGCCGAATATTACGCGTTTTCTGCTCAGCGAAAGGCCGTAGACGATCTGGTCCTATACGCCAATGTACCACAGCTCAACGCCCATGACCTCGAATTTCTTGCCATCGTCACTAAGGGGCTCGTTGCCAAACGTCGGGCACGTATCGGAGACGCCCTTTTCGAGGTTGTCGTCTAGCCATAGGCCATAGTGACCGTCACTGCGACACCGTCAGTCCACTGAGTCCTTAATGATAACAACACGCTGCTACTTACCCGCCGCCAACACTCAGGTAGCTATGCTCGCAAAAGATCATATAGTCATTCACCCCGCTGTAGGGGAATGCCTTGAATCTTATTCGTTCTGGCGTGCTCGCACCACTCTTACTGGCCCGACCGTTCTGTGGGGGTGCTAGCGAATCGCCCTTCCTCTTCGGTGAAGATATGGTTGTCATTCGCACAGCGTCCGTCGTATCTTCGGATGGGGGTGGTGGGAGGTTCATCTGCAGGTCTGAGAAACCTGAGAGTATGTGCGCGCGCCAGAGGAAGCATTCGCCGTTGCCGTAAAATGATGTGGAGGGCCGCGGTGCGTCGGAGAGATATGCGCCGAAGATCTATAGCGCTACGTAAGCATTCGCCCTGGGGTTGTCCTGACGTTCGCAAACTTACACCTCCGCTGCCGTCTTTGACCACTAGTACAAAGCCACCTCTCTTGCCCAGATAGTCTTCAGATTGCTTGTATAGTGTGCCTAAGCTGACACCGTTCTGTTCCAGACTATATGCCAGACTCCACTCATCCACTAGTTGTAACCTTGGTGGAAGCAGGAGCCGGATCTCTTCAGCAAGCGCCGTGCTTAGAAGCTTGCCCTTCTCTCGCATGTTGCCTCCCCATCCTCTCAGACTTAGCGGTGTCAAGGGAGGCGGTTGGAAAGGGCTCGCTATCCGATGTGGCGGCTGGTAGACCGAATTCATATCTGATGTGGTGGAGGAGACAAGGTTCGCAAATGTGTGTGAAAGTGAAGATGCGGTGGACTGCAACTGGGCTTGTATGTTGCTTGCGCTGTTACGGTTGCTGTTGTTCTCCGATCTCGATTGCGCGTCTGATTTGGGAATGGCGTCCGTGTTCAAGCGTCGCAGGATGCCCGAGACTGCATAAGAGACGGGATAGGTGAAATATGAGGACGAGCGGTTGGGTGTAGAGCGCTGCGATGGCGGTGAGGTTTGCGACGAAGGCGAGCGGAACGGGGAAGAGGACGGGGTATCTGGTGGGTACGACATGAGCGGCAACTAATTGCGATGGGAGTAATGTTCCTGAATTAATGTGGGTCGCGTGTTGGAGGTGGTGTGCTGGGGCTGTCGCAGGGCAGAGTAGCTGTGACGTTGCGCAAAATTAGTGGGCTGACAGCTGCTTGGAGCCTCACAACACCACCAGGATGGGACGTGGCTGTTACATAAGCAGGCCTGTGGTTGCGGTGAATGCATATCCGAAGGCTCTGATGAGCGCATACTAATACAGGACATGTCGGCGATGTATGCTCTGTGATTGCTTCACCCTCTGGCTCCGCGACGTGTAGCTTGCGGAGCCCTGACCGCTTTAGCTTGCTAGCGTGTCGCGCGAAAGCTTGATCTCCGCTACCCGGTAGGGCTGACCTCGCGTATTCATCGTGCATTCAAGCCAGGATCCCCATTGTCAGTCGAAAACTCGAGGATGTTTGTGGTTCAGATAGTAATGCTCGGTCCTGGCGGTGGTATCTCTGCGCCGTGATAGTTAACATGTGTCATCCCCGCGACCCAGAGTCGCATTTCTCATGGCATGCATCGGCTCGAGAAAGTAGCGAGAGTTCCATTCTTGATTGAATGCTACTAGTGTCGGCATCTCTACACTCTCAAAATGAAGCTCCAGACGGTCTATGTAGTCTCGGCGTCTGCCTCCTTTGTCGCTTCTGCGAGGTCTCGATCCAAATGCTCATTTCCCGCAGCATCTGCGTCTTCTTCCCCGTCGTCTCCGTCGCTCTTAAGCTTAGCACCCTTTCTTTCGGGCATGACCGCCATGAACGCCTTGCCCCAATCCCCAAACTCCATCCACTTGAGCATAATCTCTAGCACATGGTTCGTGACCAATACTTGCCGGCTTTTCATCTCAAGGTATTCGCCAATAGGTAGCTTTGCAGTCTTGATCCCACGGTTCACGGCGCGCTTGTGACATATGCCTTTGTGTCGGTTCTTGTCAACCAGTCCACCGATAATGTATGTACTGTTGGGCTTCAAGTGAGTTAGAACGTTGTCAGACTCAGATGAAAGATAGACGACTTCGCCTTCCTCTGCTGCAGCATCAGGTTGTTCTTGATCGCCTGATCCAGTGGCTTCTGCTGATGTCTTCAAGGCGCCGAGAACTTCTCCCCCGTTTGGCCCTGACATCCACGCCTTCGCTTTTTCGGAAACCTCAACGAAATCTTCTTCGAAGAACTGGAACCCCTTCCAACTCGTGTACTGCTTTGCTAGAATGCCATCGAATCGCTCCTTCATCTTTCCACCGAAGCTGCTCAAAGCTAGATGGGTCCTGAAGTTCGCCTTTCGGTTATCGCTGTAACACCTCGTAATCTGAAGTCCCAAGCTCTTGAGCTCGTTGTCAAACATCAGCTCTTCGAAATCGCAGTCGAAGATTACTGTTATTGGTACTTGTTTTCCAGTTGCCTGCCGAGGAGGTCGCGAAGCTGGCGGCCTTGGTCTCTTGCCGTTCTCGTCGGTAGGCATCTGCGCCCACTCTTCTCGCCTTCGCTCTTTCTTCTCTTTGACTTTCTCTTTTCGCTTGAGTTTGCGATCTTCGCGACCGGCTTCCCAGCGTTCGAGCCGCCTTTGCTTTTTGAGCTGGTTTTTCGATAACTTTGGCTCCGCATTCTCACTCCCAGCCGGTGTTCCGACAGATTCTACGGCGTCGGCTTGATTGCTGTTTTCCGCTGCGACAGGTAGTTGTTCGTTTGGTGTCGGAATTGCAGGTGTTTCTGCCACATCCTCAACGCTATCCGCATGCTCTAGCTTGCGCAACTTCGCAGGACGCTCTTCGGAATCCATCTTCGAATGAGGTTTCGTCGGTTCGTGAAAGTCAAGGGTGATGCCTCCCACCCACTCAGCGTCGACAAAATTATGCTCACTCACTTGCTAGCGCGCCAAGCCAGATCCCTGTCATCGCGGGTTCCCGAGCTCGAACCTCACTGCACGTCTCCGCATCGACGACAACTTCGAATACCCATTGAGCCACGAATAATCGCCCAACATGCCGCAGGATATGCCGCCATCGGGCGGCTACAGCCCCGTACAATACAAGCGCAACCTGCCCGTACGAGGCTTCCGCCCCGCCGCATACCTCTTCGGAACCGCGGCACTCATGACCTACGGATTCTGGAGAGTCGGACAGGGTATCAGAGAGCACAAGTACGCGCCTGCCGTCGGGAGGAGACTTCCGAGTCTGGAGATATATGAGCGAAAGTGCTGACAAGTCGCAGCGAACTCGCGCGCGAGAAGATGTGGGCGCGGATACACCTCATCCCCGCGCTGCAAGCCGAAGAAGACCGCGATCAAGTACGAAGGCACCTCGCAGATAAAGCGAGAGAGAAGGAGCTACTTGGCACAGAGACCAGGGTCTACAACAGCGACAGGTATGGTTTGAAGACTTGGCTTTGTAGACAACTTTGGCTAATTCACCATGGCAGATTCGTTCGCCCTACCTTTGCAATCACGCCCGAACACGAGACGAAATAGACTTGCATACCGCGCTGGACTTGTACATATAAATTCACAAATCGTTGGCAGGCTAAGGAAACGCTGTCTCCAAATGATATCTTTCGTTGTGTTTGAAACTGTGACGCGACGTACATTCCGAGGCTTCAAACGGTGAAATGTCGCTCCGAGAGAGCCGTTGCGCGTATACATCCCGAGATAGGGTGGTTTCGAAAGTGCTGAGGAGAGGACACCCTGTGATAGGCTTCCAAAAGTGTGGTTCACAATACGTTGCGATTCCTTGGGTTCCACTGGACCCGTGAAAGTGACACCCCACCCATTGTATCGTGCACTCTCCCGCGCGTCGAAACGCGCCACCTGGACCAGGCAGTGCGCCTTGTCGTCAACTGCGCCCAGCGCCTACAGCCCTTCCATATTTCAACTCTACTAACCCTCCCAACCGTTCGCTGTATCTGTCCATAACCGACCCTCGCCAGCCGGCGCAACCTTTGGCGACGACATAGCGCAATGCCTTTCATCACCAACTTGTTCGGTAGCCTGAAGAATGCGACGCCTGTCGATACAGGCACCTTGCCACGCGCAGATGACAATGGCACGCCCGATGGAGCCGACGAAGACTGGGATTTTGTAACAGCGCACGAAGCCGGAGTCGTCTACCACGACCGTATCACGATCCTACTTGGTACCCATCGAGAGACTCGTCACCACATCTTCATCGCCGACATGCCCAGGTCTTCTAAACTCCTGAATCATGTCTGCACTCTCGAGCCATCACAACGACACTTGCATCTCTCCCTCCCCGACCTCTTCATGGTGAAATTATATCTCAAATCGCAGTTCACAACCGTCGACTCGCTGGCCATCGAACATTCTTGGTCAAACATCATCAAGCTAGCCATCACTGCCGATATCTTCCAAGACGCCTACATGGGAGATAGGGCCCTCGCAGCGCTCACAAAGAGGGGCATCTTCGCCCTCGAACCCAACAACGCGGTGTTGCTGTTCAAAGAAGACGACTTTTCACTCGCCCGGGAATATCAAGACAAGACGGGTAACGGGAAGAAGCTGATAGAGACACTTGACAAGGTTGCAGAGAAGGGTGCAGAGAAGCCTAAGCCGCCCGAATTGGAGCTACCCAAGCCTCAAGACGTGAACTCCATGCCCGACGTCTACAAGCGGAAGAGCGAGGGCGCAAGATTCGGTAAGAGTGTATTAAGAGGGCTGGGACAAGGCACCGCAAAGAAGGGAAGTGACATGGATGACAAAGTGCATCCTACACGGCAGCCCAGCGTTCCGCCAGGTGTGGAAGCGTTGAAGCGTGGCGATGCCAGCAACTTCACGTGGCCTGACAAGAACGTGAAGAAGTGATCTCGGAGCCTTCAAAGATATGTTGGACGAAGAAAGCTCTACGCAAATGTCACGGTCACGGCTCATGGATTCAAGGCCCCATGAAGGGAGATTACAGCTGTTTCATTGATAGACGTCAGTTGGGGAATTAGACTAGTCGTCCGTCTTACAATCATCACTATGCACTGCCCATCTACATCTGCGTATGACGTGGTAATCATCCGAAAACACACCTAGGCCATCTCCTCTGTGCATCTGGAACACAAACACGGCCCTTCAAACCACGGCGACAGCAAGTCCTGCCTCTGCTCCACTCGTACACCACCAACGTTTACATAGCTGCAGAACAATTCATCTCCCATAGTCACTGGCTTGATTGCGAGAAAGCGCACAGTCGTACTCCCATTTTCTCTTCTCCACTCCACGTTCGGTGCGCAGCTGTGATTGAACAACGGCAGATGAGGTGTGATTTCATCAACGAAGCCAAGCCGGTGGTCCAAAGAACCAGCTTTGTTGTTGGCTAGACGCGTCCAGATGGAATGAAGAACCTCAGTATCGAAGTTGCGGTTTGCGAAGACATCTACATCGAGTTGCTCTAAGATCTTGATTGGGATGATGATGGACTCATTCAGGGTGAAGACATCAAGATGATCTTTGTTGGCTAGAGGCTTGAGACGCGCAATCAGCGGGTGATCTAACGGTGACTTTTCAACACCAGCTTGAACGCATGTTGCCAGCAATCGTAACATGAGGAGAGGTCGGAGAGGTGAGGCGTTGTGCGTCAAGCCTCTAGCGGGTGCCTGGAGCCATTCAAAGTCTTTACCGCATAAAACTCTATGGCAGGTTTTCATCGCAAGGCGGAGACATTCGTCAGAGCAGTAGCTATCGGAACAGCACGTGGCTCCCTTTGGAGCATCCGGTAAACGCGCATAGCAATTGGAACAGGAATTTGATGGCGGGGTGCTGCATACACCGGTTGCGGTACGATCTGTAAGTATACATTCGCCGGCCCTTATGTCGCGAGCCGCAAACATACCCAACATGTCTTCGCCTGGGTCTTTTGCCAAGGTACTTCTACCAAGAAAACATGGTGCGTCGTTGCCAGTCTCACTGAGCTCCTCGTTTACCAACTCAATGAGCCCTGATGAACGCGTCAGATGGCGCTCAATGGTCCATGGATATTCTACTGTAAGCACTCCGCCATCTCTTACTCTATCTTGCACCTCATGAGGTGTGCCGCTAAGAGCCCTTGCAGCCTCCTCTTTTCGCTTCAGAAACGCGCGCAGGACTTCAGCTCTCTCTGTAGCCTTCTCACACCACAAGGGCCGAGCGTGCATTATCGACTCTTCCAGCATCCCGGCTGCGTCCCATTGACAATGACAAGCTTGAAGAGCAACTGCGAGCAGTTCATACACCGATTCTCTGAGATCTTTATTGGCATCCGGATCGCCTGCTTGCAGTAGTTTGGCTTTGTACATGTCGCCGACTGCGAGCTCAGGGAAGTTGAGCATCCACATGCGACGGCCACGCTCGAACCAGGCTTGAGGATCATATGGGCGATGTTGAATACGCTGATCGCAGGTATCGAGAGATTCCAGGATTTCTCTCACTTGACTAGGATGTAGTCGACCAGTTTGCTGAACAGTTCCGGAGCGGTAGATGGAAGGCACGTAACGCTGCGGCGATGCGGCATCCGTTGTGTCTGGACGCGTTGTACTCTCTGGGGTCACAGGTCTCGCATGTGTATCCATGGTGGTATCAAGAGCGCTGACATCAGTCTGGAATGAAGGTGTTGATTTTGCATCGCGATCGAATTGGGCCGCCCATCTATCGCCAGCTTCTTAGGGGACGTGCACAGAGGTAGACGATGTGATGATGTCTGACGTCATCGTGAAGAGGTGACGGCTCACCTCGGCATGCATTATCTCCCATCATAATTGACATCAAGAGATCTAGCGGGATGGAAGAGCGCTAAATTCTATCTGAAATTTGATGAGAGTTAAGCCGTTGCATTGCAAATCGAGTGACCGTGACGAGCTCGGATCTACATGGAGACGTACCAGCGCAGCATTCGTCAGCAAGTTAGAGTCATTACTTACCTAACTACCTAAAGTACCCCTTAAAGTTATTGCAATTGGATTATTACGAGACAAGCGCGCATACAAAAAGATCTCGCCCATGGTCGCGTCTCGCTTACCTCACCAAGGGACCCTTTGTTTACCTAGGGACGTGCGAGGTGTTCCGAACCCTGCAAGTTTCATCGATAAGAATCCAACAAGCCCCTTCCCCGCTTCCTATGTCGTAGCAAGACACAGGTAGCTATCAAACACGACACAGTCGAAGTATATCGTGCTACCTTCGCCATGACGTTAATCCAAACCCTACCTGCGGAGCTCTTCGACCCAATCCTGAAAGTGTACGTCGATACCGTCCCGCTCCACGAGAGCTTTCGTGCTCGCGCCGTGTCTCGTAAGTAGTTACTCGATTGCTTCGATAGAGATCCGAGCAAGTTCATATTAATTCTTCAATTTGCATCGGCATTGTTTGTTCGCGACTAATGCGTCTTCAAGGACGTTTCGAAATGCGATCGACCACGTACTGTTGGCGCAAACTCCGGCAAAGATCTACGAGATATATCTCCGCAACTTCGAGCCGGAAGTTGATGACCGTCATGATAACGGACCACCAACTTTCCTCCGAAAGAATTCGCATACTTTGCACATGAATCATTGTATGCGCAATCGTAGTATGAACCGGGACTTGACCAAGTGCCTCAGTAAGTGAGAAAATGTTTTAGGCGAAAAGTCGAGTCCAAATTGCTGACGGAATATCGACAACAGACAAACTTACTGACGAGATGATGCGATTTGCGAACCCCACAAACGATGTCATTGACACTACTGTGCGCAAGGCCTATCTTAGTGATATATGTCTCACCTATAGCGTCCTAAGACCAGGCATGGAAATACTGCGAGATGGTTCCGACAAATATTCCAGATACCATGGATAACGATCGAAGGAAAGATTTGAAGCACTCTGCAACGCCGATAACCTCGGTAGATCTTTTGACCGCGGCGGCTGCTGTGGGAAATATCGAAGCTGTCGATCATTTCATAGCACAAGGGGCGGACCCTCTGGGGTACACTTCTGGCATACTCACTGGCCCAATCAAAGCAGCTGCAGTATGTGGCCACACTTCAATGGTTCGCAAGCTTGTAGAGATTGCGAGACAGGATTTCCCGACTCTTGGAGCGCGGGAACGTGACTGGATTCTCGTCACGTTCGAGACGGCGGTGTGTCATGCCATGAAAGCTGGAGACACGGAACCAGTACGAATGCTACTAGAATTCTTCGTCACTCGCCGTAAAGCCCGAATCCCGGAGATTTGGAAAAAGTTGATTATCGATGGAGCACAAAACGGCAAAACCGAAACCCTCGTAACGATTTTGAAGGACGATATCCCGAAACGCACTCCAGCGGATCACCACAGCGATTTGCAGTACGCGTTAAAAGAAGCTTGCGAAGCTGGACATTCCGAACTCGTATGCCGCATACTTGGTGGCGATTTCGTGCTTTTAAATCGAAATCACCTAATTCAACAAACATCGCTGGAAGCAGCTCGTTACGGACATCGAAAGTTGGTCGATGTCCTCAGAAGCCACGGCGCCCGTATCAGATCACAACATCTCGTCGAAGGTATGAAAACTTTTGCAGACAGGTCAACGACCCACTTCCTTATGACCCGCCACCTGGTTGATGCGGGTGTTCCAATAGACGCGCAAGTTCTTAAGCAGTGTGAAAGTCAGGCATCTTTTGCACTACGTGCAAGACACAAGATGAAGGAGAGCCACTTCTGTCTTACTGATGGTGCCATGGTAACCATCTTGATTGCGAGCGAAGCAAAGCGACAGGGCTTACGTGCAGAACTCAAATCGTGCGGCAGTATCAAGCTTCTACTGAGGCTAGTGCTTAACGGGAAGATTGTAGTTCCTCCTGTGCCGCTGGATTTCATGAAATTAGGGATAGAGGTAGTAGACTGGCTGGCGAATGAGAGTCAGCCAGCGGCGTCTTGAATTGGTGGACATGTTTGCGTCACGAGTGAGCCACTGCATATTTGGCTCGTAGAGTGAAGGCTGCTCTCACGAAGTGAGTAATGCATTTAGAAAAGACAGTGTATACATACAATGCCTACCCACGCTTCTTCTGGCTACCGCTTGGTGATCGTCTTCTGCTCCTTTGCATCATCCCTCATCTCCTGCTTGATCTTGCTGATTATGCCTGCACCGCCATAGATCATAGCAGTGTATACCTGTGCCACACTCGCTCCCGCATCGAGGATCTCTCTCGCCTGCCGACCATTTGTGATGCCGCCCGTTGCGAATATAATCTTGCGTGGTGCGTTTGGTGCTGGCGCAGTCCTGGGTGTAGAGTGAAGGGTCATTGTAGGTGCTGATTCGGAAAGATCGTCGACGTTGGAAGAAAGTTGTGTTGGAGACGGTTGGTCGAGATCGAGCGTTGGCTTGGTTTTGGAAGACCCGGTAGAGGGCTTGTCGTCTGTGCTCTGGCCAGCGGTTGGCTCGTCGGTGTGTGCTTCTGACGGTGGTGCAATGTGCTTTGGGCCTTCGTCGAGCGCTTTCCTGTACCTGCTGACAAGCGAAAGTGTGCGCTCGAAAGTCTGGGGACCTGAGTAGCCTCCCTGTTCGAGAAGCAACTTTGCTTCTGATTGGGGAAGTAGGTAGCCCTTCGGCAGTGGGTCTGGTCGCTTCTTCGTGGTGTTGCCAACGATGACACCATCCACACCGGAGTCCCAGACTGCCTCACAGATGCCTGACACCTGCTCTTCCGAGTCCTCATCGGGGCTGACTTTGACCATAACAACAGGCTTTGTCTTGCGGTCGATCTTCTTGACGGCGCCTACTACTCCGGAGAGCAACCGCGTCAAGGGCTCGACGTTTTGGAGAGTGCGAAGACCAGGTGTGTTGGGCGAGGAGACGTTGACTACTAGAATGTCGGCGTACTTGCCAACATGGCCCACGGCGGTGGCATAGTCGCGTACTACAGCATCGATGTCGTTCTCGGAGGTCGTCTTGTTCTTCGCAACTTGCACAGCCATTAGACGCCCCTTGAGCAGCGAGCCCGGTGGAACGCCAGCTTCACCGTCGAGGACCTGGCGTTCGGCGTCTTCACCTAGTCCAAGGCCAGCGTGGTATGCGAATTCCCTGACGCGTTGTCGTAGCCGTGAGGCGACCAGCTCGGCGCCTTCCGAGTTGAAGCCGTAGCGGTTGATGAGGGCGTTCTGGCTGGGTATCCTGAAGACACGGGGCTTGGGGTTGCCCTCCTGTGGCAGCAGCGTGACAGCTCCCACCTCTACCACTCCTGCTCCGAGCTCGAACAGCGGTGTCGGTATTTCGGCGCCCTTGTCAATGCCGGCAGATGTTCCAATCGGGTTGTTCAGCGTGTGTCCAAAGACTTCGACAGCCAGATCACCCTGGGAGTCAGCCACGCCGCGTTCCCTAGGATTCAGGCCAAAGCTATGCAGCACCTTGAGCATATGTGTTCCAGCATGATGCGCCTCCTCGCCATCTGGGTATATTTGTCGTAGCGCAGGCACAACAAGCCATTCGTGGATACTTGCGCGCGTATCGGTGACGTAGAGGTAGCCAAAAGTACCACCGAGCGTCAGGAGCGTGCCGTATACGAGGTTCTTGGTACGGGTACCAGCCGATCCAACGTTGGTCGCGGTTTCCGTGGCCGTCGTGGCTTGTCTTCTGGGGTGCTGGAACGGGCGATGTGAGGGGCGGCAGCGCGGTATCGATGGCCGTACGCGTAGAGCACGCATATTTGCGGCGGAGTTCATCATCATGGGTGTGATAGGCAGCCCATGCGACACTCAATGGCTGCACAATTGCCTGGTCGAGATGGCGCTGCCGACTTTGAGCCGTGATGAAGCTCGGAACCAGCCAATGACGCGGGCTTGGCACCAGGTACCGACACCGCGTTTCCTACATCCTCTCCTTCCCTACACAACCTAACTTTGTGGTCGTATACGACACATCTACAATGCAGTCGACCCTTCTCGCATATCCCGCTCTCATTTGATTTGACGTCTCGCCCCTGCTTATGTGGCGCATACTCGTTTCCCAAGCATGATCATCGTACCAATCTCAACAGTCGATTTCAACAACGACTCAAGCTTTATCGGTCTGGTCTTCTCACGGGTCACCTTTAGAGGCCTCGTTCAGTAGGCTGTAACTGCGGATTATCTTACTCCGTCAGATGTTCTCTGGATTTGATCTCACAAGGGCTACTGATACCCCAGTCTTCATCATTGGCCGGACACCAGATCTTATTGGGATGCTCAATCATGAGCCATCGAGAAGTCCATCCCCAGCTTGATCTGCTCTTAGCGTAGAGCTTTCCGACACATTTCTTCGCTCCCCACAGCGATATCCCGGCCTGTTCATCTATTAGATTGCTCAGAGCTCAAGAGCCGAACAACATCCGGTGGTACGGGCACTTGCACGGAGAAACTACCATCTCAGAGAATACTTGCACCAATGGTATCAGCCATGCTCGCTGTTAGGATTATTCAGATTACTCCATGCGTATAGTCTGTAGGATGATACCTACTTGCGGGGCGCAACGGTCCCACCGTACAAGCTTTCATAAAGCTTGAGTATCTTAGCTTTTCTCCACTGTTCCTTACTCTACAGGACTCTGTTCGAAGTCGAGACAATGATTCAGCTCACTTTACTTCATCTCTGGCTTCTCCTTGTACCAGCGCTTGCTGGTATGACCAAGACTGGCACCCTCTGCACCGTCACTCCGTCCGGCACCAAGGATGACAGCCCGTTCATCATGGACGCCTTCAAGCAATGTGGCCAGAACGGTCAGATTGAGATCACGAAAGGTGATTATACCATCGCCAAAGTCATGGACGTCCTGGACCTCAACAACTGTGACATCTCCATTCGCGGTAAACTGACTTGGAGCGACGATATCCAGTACTGGGTCCGCAACAGCGTTAGTGTGACATATTCCCAACGAAGTACAGCATTCCGTCTGGGCGGTGAGAACTTCACTCTGCAAGGTCACGGTGAAGCACTCTTCTTTGGCAATGGGCAGAAGTGGTACGACGTGAACCGTGATGGGAGCAACATGGCCGGTAGGCCCATCAGTCTGACACTCTGGCATGCGAAGAACGTATGGATTGATGGAATTACTTGGAGGCAGTCCCAGTTCTGGTATGTCTCTACAACAACATGAGGGACCATAGTTACCCGTTCCAGAGCCTATTGCTAACCGCACAAAAGGCATACATTCGTCGCCTACTCCCAGAACATCACGATGACAAACCTTGACATGAACGCCACTTCATCCTCCCAATGGGGCACCGTCAATACTGATGGCTTCGATAGCTGGAACTCCCAAGATATTGTGCTCAAAAATTGGGTCGTGACGTGCGGCGATGTAAGTCCTCATCGATCTCGCGTCTGTGCTATACCTAATCTGTTCGAAGGACTGCATATCGGTTAAAGGCAACAGCAAAAACATCCATGTCAAGAACGCCACCTGCTACGAGTCTGGCGCCATGGTAATTGGCTCAATGGGTAATCCCACGAACGTTCCCGAGACGGTAGACAACGTGCTCTTCGAAGACATCACTGCTATTCATAGTTCCAACGCGGCCTGGATCAAGACATACCCTGGCCAAGGCCATGTGAAGAACGTCACCTTCCGCAACATCAAGTTTCAGGACGTCAATCAGCCTATATACGTCTCGCCGTGTATCTACAGCTACCAGAACTGCGATTCGAGCCGCTTGAAAATCAGCGACATTACTTGGGAAAACATTACTGGTACCTCGAGATACAATGTGGCCGCGGGTATCTACTGCAGTCGCGGCGCACCTTGTGTAGAACAAGAAGAGATGTGATTGTTCTATAGAAGAGGGAGGAAGCCCTGTATAAATAATACTAGGGCGACGCTAGTGCTAGCGTGGGTGAATCACGTGATAGGATCCTAACTAACAGCCCCCCTGGAACCTATCATGAGGTGAACACACGAAAAACAAGAGAGAAAAGAAAAAGAAAGAACTAGTCACTAAGGACGGGACTGCCTTAAAGCATCGTACTATGGTAAGAGTAGTCCGCGTTGGGGTTATAGGTATCGCCTAGCTGCTTACTATAGCAGGGCTACTATATGTAGCTGTCTTCGCCTTCGCGCGACGTAGTTCGCTCAAAATGCAGGTTAGTCTAGACACTGCTAAATAAAGTAATAAGCTTCTTCTCCTTGCGATCCTTAAGCTCCTCCTGGTACGTCCGGTGCGAATAGAAGTTCGCATATTTATTCTACGCCTCCTCACACTCCGGGGTTATGCCGGAGTTAATAGCGAGCTACTTAGAGGCGAGAGCCTCTATGCGGTCAGCGTCTTCGTGTGAGTCCTGGAGGAAGAAACACTGTAACGCGATGTCCTTGTCGATATTGGACATGTAGAGTAGGGGTGGTTGCGTGCAGGCAAGAGCGTCTATACGGTCGGCATCCTCGCGGGAGTCTTGGAGAAAGACAGTCCGTAGGGCAATGTCCCTGCCCTTGTTGGACATGTAGGCCTGTGGCGAACACGTGAACGCACTGAGAGCAAGCTGGGTAGGATGCTGCGGAACAAGGCCGAGGGTCTGGCAAACAGCCTTGAACTTTGTTGAATTAAGTGGCTTTGTAAGCATGTTAGCAGGATTGTCCTTGCCGCTAATCTACTTGATTGATATGGTACTATCCTGGATATGGTCTTGGAGGAAGTGGTGGCGTATGTTAATGTGTTTACTACGGTGGTGAAACTTAGGATTCTTAGAAAGTTTAATCGCAGACTGATTGTTGACATGGATTGGGACAGTAGAGAAGTGAATGCTAAGGCCTAGGTCATTGATGAAGTCTTTAAGCTAGATGGCTTCCTTGACGGCCTTGCCTAGGGCGATGTATTCGGCTTCGCAAGTGGATTGCGCGACGACTTTCTGTTTGGCGGAGGCCTAGGAAACGGGGCTGTTGGCTAGCGTGAATATGTAGCCAGTGGTAGAGCGACGTGAGTCCTCACATCCCGCCTAGTCCGCATCCACATACCCGATAAGGCGCGGTTCCTGTCTGGAATACGTTATGCTAACATCTCGCGTTCCCTTGACGTAGGAGTAGGCGCGAGTGATGCTGTTGAGATGCTTCTGGGAAGGGTTTGCGTTATAACGTCCGTAGAGGGAAGCAGCATAGGCAAGGTCGACACGAGTTATGGCAGGCATATAGTTGAGCGAACTAAACATCTGGAGGTAACGCTTCTTGAATGATGGGGCGGCATCCCCATCACTATTAGGAGTGCGTGTAAGCTTCGACTGATGGTCGCAAGGAGTATCGGCAATAGGGAGATTGCCAAGGTTATACTGATCTAGTACACGACGGACATACTCTGCTTGGTGAATCTTTATAGTGCCGTGAGTATGCTTAATGTGCATTCCTAAGTATAGCGCGTCTGGATCCTCGGAAGTGATAACAAATGCTGCAGCAAGTTGGGCTTTGAACAGATTAATGACATTATTATGTGGAGCATAGATGCGGATGTTATTAACGTGCACGGAAATGATAATCGTGTCTGTGATGTGCACGTAGACGCAAGGATCGTAGGGTGAGGTTTGAAAACCGATGTCCGTTAGCTTCTTGGTAAGCATCTGATACCACGCCTGGGGAGACTGGACAAGTCTATACAGGGACTTCTTCAGTAACTAAGCATGCCCCTTAGGAAGCACTACAGGAGGGGGCGGTATATAGTACACTTGCTCCTTAAGTTTAGCATTAAGAAATGCTACGTAGACATCTACCTGCGATGTCTTCCACTTAAGGAGCGCACACAGGGCGAGCAATGTCCGAATGGATGTGGACTTAGCCGTTGGGGAGAACTTCTTATCGTAATCGATGCTAGGCTGCTGTTGGAAACCTCGGGCGACTACACGAGCCTTGAACTTTGCGATGTTACTAGTAGGGGTAAGTTTGGCCTTGTAAACGAATTTGGATGAGATGGCTTTAGTGCCGTGAGGCAACGGGACGACCTTGTAGACATCTTTGGCAAGGAGAGAATCTAGCTTAGTATTGGTAGCCTGGTGCCAGTCTTTCGCTTGAGGTGTCGTTATAGCCTCCTTGTAGGAACGCGGTTCTCGCAGAACTGGTGTGGAAATAAAGGCATGTAGCGTAGGTAAGTTATCGTCTAACGGCAGGTCTTGATACTAGGGCACGGTGTGGGTAGGACCATCGTTAGGGCGTGCTACACTGGAGACGTTGGAGTAGTCCTGAGGCAGACACAAGGAAGACATGGCAAGGCCGGCGAGATTGTACATGTCCTTATTACGCAAGCCTTTATTGAAGTCGTTAGAGACGTTACGGGGCAGATTAATGTGTCTATGCAAACGAGAGCCCTTGTACTCTGAGTCGTAGATTATGGTGAGGTCTTTATCGTCTTCGTCGATGGAGTATGCGGCGATTTCTTTTGTGACGTAGGTACTAGGGCCGGTGCGCATACTGCATACCTTTACCTTGTACCGCCTGTGGTCTAGAAAGATACATTGCCTGCAGGGGTGGTGACCTTGAAGGCCTGTACAATCCCGCCCTGAGTAGAGACATGCTGTACAGACGTTGATGGGGAGGTTATCTAATTTGCCGTTGAAATATTCGGCCGTCTATGTTGTGTCATTGTCGCTGAATCGAGCATAGGGGTGGGCGCGTGCATCTTGAGAAAGCACTCTAGAAGAAGCGGCCTCTGTGCATTGACGGCAGGGTATAGCGAGGTCACAACTCCTGCCTAGCGTTATGCAAGCTAGGCATCGCTTGTTGTCTTTGTTCGCAGAGAGGATGCACGTTCGCTGTTGGTTGATACATATATTGCATGGATTAGCACCGTCGCACTGGACCGCGAATAAACCACCTTTGTCCCTGGAAGAATGTCCACCGGAATACTGTGCACGTAATTCCTGGCATGTGGCACATCGCTCCTCGCGAGGAAGTGGTTGAACGACTGGGAGAGTGACCGGAACACAGTTAAGCTGATTATGGGTGGAGATGCAGACATCGCATGGGCCATTAGGTGACTGGCGAATGCACTTGGTTTTACAGCTTTTCAACTTACATGGGCGGTATGGAACTTGTGCTTGTTGCTGTTGTTCCGCTGTGCTTGAGATGCAGCGCGCCTTGCTCTTAGCATAACCACGGTATTTGCTGCTCGCGTCTTTACGAGAGCAGTTAGCGCTGGTGTCTAAATATCTGACGCACGGGGCTGGTCGAATGGCGTCGTGTTTGTCTGACTTGGGAGTTTTATCGAGTGCTCGTCCCGTCGCTGAGACGGTGTCGTTGGGGACGGGAGTTAACGGTATTACGACGTCCACACCGTACGCCGGAGTGGCTGGAATGACAACGTTATTATCGCCGCTCGCGTGAATGGGGGTGGAGGGGACGATAACAGTGTTATCACCGGCCGCGTGAATAGGGGTGGAGGGAACGACAACGTCGTTACTGGCAGTAGAAGTGTTGGGTGCAATGGGTAAAGCGTTCCTAGAGGGTAAAGTAGGAGCGGAGGCGCTGGTGAAGTAAGGCGATACCTCTGGTTGCCTGAGCGAAGACGCCTTAAGTTGCTTTCGCTTCTCCTTACGTTGCGCATTCTTCTGCTGCCGACGCCGCAGGCAGTCGCGGTCAGACTGGGTCTGGTAGTTGCAATCCCTGTTCCTCCTAACGCACTGTTTACACGGATTGTCGTCGGTGTCGGAGAATTGTGCGCACTTGTAGTTGGAACGTAGGCATGGGCCACATGCTCTATCGTCATCAACAGGCTCATACACCCGCGGTGGTTCAGGTGACTCCGACCAATTAATTTCCGCACCAAATACGTCAGTCGTGCCATCAAAAGACACAAAGACAACATCAGCGTTGTATAATTCAGAGTGGGAAGAACTGTCGGAGTCATAGGCTGCATCTGGGATGGGAGGCGGCACAAGAGGCGCACGATTATTGATGTGAAGCCTATGAGGCTGCACATTATTAAAGCCGGTAGAGTTGTCGACCTGGGTGATAGTAACACGCTTTACCTCGCGAGTGTCAGACTGCTATACAAGACAGATCTGGTTGCTTAGAGCGCACAGGAAGTGAGCAAGATAACCACGGGGATGATGGAGCTTGGTGATAGTTCGTGGCGCTGCGAGCTCCGGAGGAAAAGTGACGTACACACGAGCACCCCAGGCATTGTTTCTAGCTAGGTTAGGCCTCCTGCTATGGAGTGCTTCATACGGTGTCTTCAGAAAACGGAGAGCTTTAGAAGGAGCTCGATTCTTCTTGTTAACTGACTTAACTATGGCAAACATCTAGAGGCCTTCGGGCAGCGTAGCATTGCGAAGGGTCTCCTCGTTCCGGTTCACAATTCCCTGGACCATGGGAGAGGTAGGTGTAAAATCCTGAATCATCGCGGCAGCACGCTCCCGCACTGTACGGTGCGAGCGTTCGGCAGCGCCAGCCTGATGATGGGCATAGGGTACACTGGCTTTAATGGTGATGCTATGAGCAGTGCAGTGGTCGGTGATTGCTTGTCGCACGAACTCGTTGTCGCAACGAAGACGTACAATAGGACGACCATGTTTATTGGAGAGGCGTCGAAAGGTGTCCAGAAGGAGCTGAGCAATCTCGCTCTTGACCTTGAAGAAACTGACCTACGTGAAACGAGTGGCGTTATTAATGAGGAAAAGTGCGTAGCGTTCGCCTTTGAGACTAGGAACGGGATACGGTCCCCAGGTGTTAACAGTGACTAGTTCGCCAACATGTTCGTAATGCCGGTCCGCAGGGTCTCTAGGAATCCTGTAGAGAGCGCGCGTAGTGGCGCAGACCGGGCACTGATCTTTGAGCTTGGCGTGAATTTGCTTATCAGTAACAGCCATGCTATCACTAATCTTGGTAAGATGGCGCATGTATGGGAGAGAAAGATGCCCTAGGCGACGATGCTCTGACCATACTGGATCGTTGAAGTCAACGGCGGCAGCTGCGATGAGGTCAGGGGAACGAGTCATACTTAGAACACAGACATTGGCGTTAGCGTGCAGCGGGGCCTGAGCAATTTCCCTGTCATCGTGTTCGCGGTACAACAGCATACCGTCCTTTCGATTGGTGAGTGTGTAGTACCCAGGATCGGCATTGATAAAAGAAGACACAGAGAGTAAGTTGCAGCGGGCGTCGGGCGCATAACGGACGTCGCTTAGCTGAAGAATAAGACGGGAGCCATCGCGATTAGTGACGACGAACTTAACATCGCCTTTCCCAGTAATCTCAAGTTGTGAGCCTTGCTTGCAGGCTCTAATGTGCTCAGTGCAGTGCTTAAAACGAGAAAACAGAGAGGAATTGTTCGTAATATGGCGGGAAGCACCGCTATTAAGAATCCAGAAATTGGACGCGGGAATAGTAAGAGGAGTCGTAGCTATGAACGTGCATGTATTGGGACTATCAACTGTATCTAAACCCGATGTATACCTATTGACCTTACGGTCAGCCCCCCTTGCACAAGCAAGATACCCGCAGTTCTGAGAGGAATCAGCGCTGGTCATGGGTGTGGGGTGGGCATATATATAGTCGAGGTTTAGGCAGTCGATGTCGAGACAATCGAAATCGGAGGTGTCCTGGGGCGAGGAAAGGTCGTGCGCAGAGGCGATCATGCGGTCGAGGCGGTCGGAGAAGAACACGTTGTTGTTGTTGTTGACGAGGGCGAGGTCTGCGTTGGAAGCGGGGGCAGACGGAGCATCCTTACGAGCCTTCTTGCGACAAGTAGCCTTGACGTGACCTAGCTTCTTGCAGAAGGTGCATGTAGGTGTGTCGGGTTTACCTACATAACGGCAGGTGTCGACGGAGTGACCAACGTTGCCGCAGTGCGAGCACGTAGGTGAGTTAGACTTGTTAGGGACGTTGTTGACGGGGCGGGTGTTGCGCCGGTTAGTGGCAGGATCTTCGCGAGGGTGCTTGTCCTTTGGAATGGTCCACTTGTCCTTGTTGTCGTCACGGTAGTTGAAGAGGAGGGTCTTGTAGGTCCTGAAGACGTCGGCGGTGATGAGAGTACCATAGTGGTTAAGCTTCTAATGGTTCAGGAAAGGGTTATACTGGCGAGGAAGAACTCCGTTGATCTTGTTGATGAGTTGGTTGCGCGACATAGTTCCGCCAGCGTTATTGAGGTCGTAGTACAGGCCCTTATACTGAGCAAGAAGAGGCCTGATGGCCGCAGGGTCAGTTATAGTAATGTTGTTGAGCTTAGTTAGGGCGCGGTCTACTAAGATGTTCTTGGAAGCCTTGTTGTTGAGCTGGATAGCACTGTACGCAAGGTGAGGGTTAAGAGTGTCCTCCTTGTTGAGTTCACGCTAAATCCATGGCTCGACAGAGGCACGAAGGAGGGCGATAGCAGAGCGCATAGCCTTGTCGTGCTTTTCCTACTTCTGGAGAGCGCGGTCGTAGACGGCAAGCTCGTTTGCAGCGTTAGTCGAGATAGGAACTGGTACAGCGGTGCGCAAGTCGATATTAGACCTGGAGCGTGTAACCCGGGGGGCGACATAGGAGGGAAGATTAGGCTTCTCAGGGTTGTCGACAGTACCGTTGTAGTGCGCCATGTATCTATGGATAAAGCAAATGTCGATGAAAGCCTTGGTCCACTCGTGATAGTTGTCGGGGCTAGTGAGCTTCTCGAAATCCTTACCTAAGGCGGCGGTAACGCTGTTGATAGTAGACATCGTGGTAGATGAGCAAGTGTAGGACACGGGGGGGAGAGGGTTTAAATTTGTGGCGGTTAGTGCGCTGAAGGGTCTGATGACTTGGTCGCGCGATAGTGACGCTGGAGAAATCCTTATTGCGCGACTGTGACGCAGAGTAGAGTGGTAGCTGAATCGCGCGCAGTAGCGCAGGGGCTTATAACCTGTAGAACAAGAAGAGATGTGATTGTTCTATAGAAGAGGGAGGAAGCCCTGTATAAATAATACTAGGGCGACGCTAGTGCTAGCGTGGGTGAATCACGTGATAGGATCCTAACCAACACCTTGCACGGGCTTGAAGTTCAAGAACATCGATATCAGGCCGAAAAATGGTGGTACGGCGAAAATACTTTGTTCCAATATGAACAGTGACAGTGGGTTAGCTTGCACCGGTACCTGCCCGGCAGGTTGGAAACAGCAGCTGAGCGGTAATGCTTGAACTTGAGTATTTAGTTCTATGTGCAGGCCGCATGCGCCTAGGCACTGCCACTTCCGTACAAGACGTCCAGCTCCTTCTCATACAAATCTAGCAAAGCTTTTTTCTGCACTGTTCCCTTCGCCGTCTTTGGGAACGGCTCTTTTACAGCCAGTATCATGTCCTTTCCCACGCGCGCATAAACCGGCGAGCTCTTGTTCACTTCCTCTACCGTATCCCAGATCTCATGCAAATCCTTCCCATCTGCCAACCTAACAATCAACGAGGCTTTAGGTCTTCTCGTCCCTACCATTGCTACCTCCGCAACCGAAGTATGACTTGCTATCCTCTGTTCTGCCGCCGTAGGGAAGAACTTCTCGTTCGTCAGAAAGACGAGAAGATCATCAGCCCGGCCGTAGTGTTTCCATCGCTCAGGATCTTCGGGATGCTTTGTAAACAAATCGCCAAGCCGCCTTTCTTTTGCGTCTGGGAAGATGGAGAAGATGGGTTGTACATAGCCGCCGTGCTCGTTCCCGTCGTTGCGGTGCATGACAGCTTCATATAGAGTGACACCGTCCGTGGAAGCAGAAACAGGGTCGAAGCGGATATTGAGAGCGGGGTGAAGTGTCGTATACTCCCAGTACGCAGATTGCACTGAGTTTGCATCTTTGCGACGAATACTGGGCCAGACGCCGAGTTCGGTCGATGCCATAACATTCAACACAGACACCTGCGCTGCGACGAACTCACTCGCATGACTACTCACACTGCCGCCACCCCAGCCGATTTGTTGCGTTCTCTGGCTGAGTCTCTGTAGGACTTCTGGGCTTTTGCTCAGATACTCGACACAGGGTGGCACGAGTGTCAGGCAATCGACACCGACGCCTCCATCCCTTGCGGCGATGATGTCCAAAGCGGCTAGTGCGCTGTCCACACCCGCAGCTGGTGTCATCCATGTCGGCGGGTAAATTGGTGTTACACCAAGCTGCAGTGGAAAGAGGATCATACCGATCATACCGCTGGCGTGGAAAGGCGGGAAGAGAAACATTGCGCGCATGCCTCGCCCGTTCGCTGATCCGTAGAGAAGCTCTTGCTCTAGTTCGTAACCTGGTGGTGCGGTGAGATACATGGTTTGGGCTACACTGTTAGTCCACTCGTGTGTCCAAAGGATGGGTTTGGGAAAGCCCGTTGTGCCGGATGTATCTGCGTTTGGTTAGAGGTAGCATGGTCAGGCGGGAGCGAGCGTACGTACGGAGACAAACAAAAGGTTCGCGGGAATTTTGTTGATAGGTCTTGTTGTAAGGATACGGCTCCGCTTTTGAGGTGAGCAGTTGCTCAACACTCGGTATCTGGAGGGTCTTCATATCCTTCATTGACAGAACGTCTTTGACAACTGGTATCGGAATCTCAGACTTTAGCATGGCCTTTTCGTCCACACTCTCAATCAATTTGACCAGTGCTTCAGCTCCGTATCTTGGCGATGGAAAGAGCATCTATTCTCGTCATTAGTCAATTCAGCCACTTTCAAGACACTCATGTCGGAAGACGACTTACCTTGTATCCCGCAATCACACTTCCCAGACATAATACCGCATATCGTATGTCGTTCGGTCCCATGTACACCAAAGTTCGTGTTCCATCTTTTTCCTCTTCTTGCAGCTTCCCGATGTTCTCTTCCAGCCACCACGCGAAAGCAGAGACAGCATTTGCTACTTCAGCAAACGTGATCTTACGATATCCATCCTCAATCTTGTGCGGGTTTACCGGAAACTCTGCGTACGTCGCGGAAGGATATCGAGCCGCGAGTTTGAACAGTGTGTTTGGAAGAAGTTCGTTAGTGGCCTGTGGCCAGGGAGCGGGGCGTGTTGTATCCATCATGTGTCGCGATAGGTGCAAGCAAGGCGAAAGAATAGTTGTTGATGATCGAGCTGTTCAGTTATTAGATCACAAGCTGCGGAGTATCTCAACTCCCCACCTTAACCCGTCTTTTATCTTACATCGGTGTACCCCATCATCGTGCGCCCGAGACTAGTCGAAATACGAGATCCTGACCGGTTGCCACATGTGCTTTACGCCCCATTGAAGCTTTCCTAGCGTATGTGACGCAACTACGGCTTCACAATTTGGGTTAGAAGCCAACTTAGTGTAGTCAAGGCAGCCAGCGATCATAGGCTGCAGGCTGCCGAGGTTGCTACAAAGTAGTGTGGAGCTTAGCAGGCCAACGTTGGGCCCACGTAAGCGAGGCCCGTCTTCGAGATCGACCATCCGAGCTAGACGCTTGAGCGCTGCAAGTCCAACTGAACATCAGTGTTGGAAAAGGAGCGCCCTGGAATTCTGGGCGTCAGCGCTTTCGTGGAACTGGTGTGCCGAGGTTCTTGGTAGAACGCGTACCATTCCTTTTCCACAGCAAGTGTCCCATCAGGAATGTGGCATCAGGAATGTGGTTTCAAGAATGTGGTTCCAAAAACGTAGTTTCAGGAATGTGTCGTCAAAATGTCAGAAGAGAAAAGGAAGGAATACATGTGGCTGTGGGTATCGAAATACGACCGCTTCAACAACGCTCAATACTCGCTGATGATGCGTGTGCAGGCACAAAAGACGACATTTCCAACAACAAACGCCAGCCGATGCAGATATGATAATCGTCCGCGCACATTGATTGTGGGGTCGACCTCAAGCTGAAGATAAGTGCGCCCAGCGCGCATCCGAATCTACCTCACCCTCCTCACTACAATACTGTCAGCGCACATCCTCCACGCTCCTAGGCTCTCTTTATTCCTCCTCTCCACGTACCTGCCATAATACAAAGCGGACCAATGAAGTCTCGCAAACCTACCAATCATAGACCCACCCAGAATTTGCGGTCATGAACTCTTCACATGCCTCCTTGAGGGCGATGTTTGGTCTCAGCTCGTTGATGGTAAGAGTCTCTCTCGTCAGCGGGTCTGTTGGACTGCGTTTGAGGTGCTCAATCAGGGTAGCGCGCTCGTACGATCTTCCATTCTTAGTCACGACCGGGTCGTGCATAATCTCAAACGTTATGCCATCGACGAGGTAATCCGGGACCTCGCGTTTCTGCTGATGCTCCGGGTCAGAAATCGCGAATGCAGTTCTGAGGTCGTCACGCTTCTTCTCGAACTCTGTCTTTCGCTCTGCTTTCTCTTCCTGTCCGTCCGAGCGACTGGTTTCCCCGGTCTCCATACGTGCTTCTATCTCATCCATGTCCTTCTTGAATTCTGTTTCCAGCATCATTTCAAGGTCGGAGAGCAGATCGCCACGCCGCCGTATCCTTTCTCGCTCGCGGATGTCCCATTTGGCTTTCTTGCATTTCAAAACGAGAGCGGATATAGTGGCTGCGTTGGAGGTTTGTTGCGCGGAGGTGGTACATAGTTCGTAGGCCATGAGGGCTGAAGATAGGGCTTCGTTGGGATGATTAATCGCGAGTTGAGCTTGCGCTATATTATCATCAGCCTGGGATTTGACGTGCAGAGCTCGCGCAATGGTTATATGGCGACTGTCGCGATCGACGCCCCTCTGTAGGGAATGGGGGCATACCCAAGTAAAAGAATGCCTTCATATTGTCCTTCAGGAGCTCGATACTCCGTATACAATCATCTATGACTCCTTCCCATTTCTCCAACTTTAGCCTCGCATTTGCGCGGTTGGTGAACAACAGAGGGTTGGCGGAGTTCTTCTGAATCGCCTGCGAATACAGCCCCTCGGCTCCTTCGTAGTCGCCATTCTTGAAGCACTTGTTGCCCGAGTTCTTCAGCTGCTCGGCGGCATATTCGTTGCCTGGCGGAGGCATAACGGGGTAAGTGAGCGAGCGACGGAGGGGGTAAGGCTGAAGGTTAATCGACGGGAGTGAGGGCGGAGTTAAGCTTCAATGATTGGTAGGGCCGCGGGGGTGGGGCGCTTTTTGTTGCGCCTCGCGATGGAACCTTCGAGACGATGGATACGATGCTGAGGTGAGCAGTCCGGAGTCTTCGGATGCGATCTATGCTGTACCTGCAGAAAAGATCTCGGCAGTCATCGTAGGGGCAGCAAGCATCGAGCACGATAGCATGATGCAGGCGCGTTGTAGGCGCCACGTTTGAGTCGCGTGCACAGCCACGCTACGATCATGCAAGCGAGACCCTGGGACAGTTGTCGCGTGCTGTGGTCAGTAACAAGACAGCCGGAGCCAGACAAACGCAACCACAGAATAGTAATGCCATTCGTACATAATCAACATGCATCAGAGTATCATAGTGAACCTCTTCTGTAAGAATATGTCCTGAGTACACAGGCCATAACAAATCAGGACGCTAGTCCACCTAGTGGGGCACCGCTTCGGTTTCTCCTGTCGAGTTCACGAAACCCACTCCTTGTGTCTTCCCTCCAGCCTCGCCCTTGGAATCCCTCCTGTCCTCTTTGTATAGATTGGGGTAGCTTCTCTGCCGCCGAACCTCACCCCCCTCGTCCGAGTCGTCAATCCTGTGCCGACTGGGCGGCGCACTCCTCTTCCTGAATCTCTTTACATCATCCTCGCTCTCGACACATGCATCGTCGGCTTCCAAGATGGGGCTCCTAGACCTTCCCCTGCTGCTGCTCCTATTGCGTGCTCGCCCCCTGAATGTATGATCGGGCTCAGCATCACTGCGCCGTCTGGTCTTCTTCTGGTCGGATGTAGGCGGAGAGACGGAAGACGTCGGAGACGAGGGGCGGTGATGTTTGCGGTGATGCTCTCGGTATCGGGAACCGCTGTTGCGATCGTGGCCGCGAGATGGTGAGGATGCACGGCGTGGAGAATGCTGTGACGACTGCCTACGTCGCTTGAGCCGGCCACGCTCTTCTGCGTCTGCTTCTGGTTCGATGATGGTTGGAATCTCTGTCGCGGTTGTCTGTACGGACACTGATGTAGCCGGTGGGTCCGGCATTGTGTTTGCAGACATTGAAGATGTTGCCTGGGTGAGGTTTGGCCAAGTTCAGCTCAGCTGTAGAGTGTGAAAGAAACGCCAGATGCTAGCAGGTCTAGGCATATCAGACCCGCAAAGTAAGAGGGGTGCATTAGTTCACGCCTGACGCAGACGGGCCGTTTGGATGAATGATGGCCTGGGCCGCATGTGAGCAGTCGTCCCAAGCGTCAGATGTGAAGCGTAGGGTAGGTGCGACGTCATACGCCCAAGCGCCATCACGCGCTAGCCTGGGGGTGGAACGATGCTTTGTGAGTGCCATCGTCGTCGCTTCCACGACCAACACCACAAGAACTACACATGGGTTGCAGACGCATACTCATCTGATACCAACCATATGATCTCTTTGTTGCAGCCATCTCAAATTTCCACATCGGCGGAGAAATGATCTCCATGCTCCTTGCAATAGTCCATCAGTCTGTCCACAGTCAACAGCGCTCATTCAACACCATATCTAGGTTACCAATAGCTGACCAACTGAGTTAATCTGACGACGATAGTATCAAATTCGGAGCAATGAAAATATACGGGTTCATGGCTCGGTAGTCCGCACCTCGAAGACAAAGATCACCATTCAGATAGGCACTCGACTTGAGAAAACAGGAACACAGTATAATAAAGGCTAGTATTGCCACGTATAAAATCCTCGCTATGCAGGATATGAAACCCGTTTTGTTAAGATCAAAAGCACAGCCTGGGTGGAAGATGAAAGAACACACCCATAAACACCTATCCAGCGCCCAACGCTTCTAAAATGCGAATGCACAACTCCACTGCTTTTCCTTCTACGCATCATGCTGCTGCTGCAACCCGTGATGTCCCTTCTCCTCGCTCTCACTCTCCCTCGCAACAGCAAAGCTCTTGCGCACCGCCATATCCGCTTTTGTCTTTGTCATTAGCGCATCGCGGATGTCCTGCTTGCTCCTTCCGGCCCAGGACTCGAAGTTCTTCTGGCTGAGCGGCCAGATGGGCATGTTACCTGGGCGGCGCATGAATTCGGCGGCGGCGGGAGGTGGTTGCGCGGTGATGGTGTCGATGTCCATTTCGAGTTCTTCGCAGTAGGCTTCGAGGGGAAGATCGTTGACGTCGTGACCGAAGGGGTTCTCGATTTCGCGACCGATGGCTGAGAGACCGATGCTAGAGATTGTTAGCGTTGATCATGGGAAGTGGATTGTTTGAAACTTACATGATGTAGGCGGCGAAGATGCAACCGGGAATGGTGATCCAGCGAAGGTCATCCCACAGTTGGAAAGGCAACATCATAACGTAGACCCAGGTGATTTGCGAGATGGCGATGGAGTAGGCGATAGGCAAAGGAGTCTGGAGAACACGATCCATACCAGTGAGGGCCTCGTTGAGCTGAACAACACCGGTAATGGCTTGGTTCTGGTAAAGACCGACCTTGAGCGTTTCGTTGTCGATGATGCTGTGGACGTAGCAGGAGAGATGGTTCAGGATTTCGAGAGACAGGTTACCGAGAGGCTTCTTGGAGCGCTTGATCCTCTTGCGGGGGTTCGACTCGGCGAATGTGACGCCGAGGTATTCACCAACAGCCTTGATCTTCTTCTTGTCGCCTGGCTTGGGGATATCGAGCTCAGCAGCGCGGGCAAAAGTGTCCAGGTACTCAATGCGGTCGCGGAGATCGGGGTAGTCGATACCAGGCTCAAAACGGAGCCTGTGCTTGACAGAGCAGGCAAAGGCGTTGAGAAGGTTGAGTGCAGAGAGCTTGTTGAGAAGATCTTCCTTTCCGAGGTCGCCTTCGCGTTCGGAAGTGTGGTACCAGATTGTCCTTGCCAAGTTTTGGCTAACGAAGATCAACTGACTCCAGTACTTTCGGCCCTCGGTGTAACGCTCGTATGCGGTGCTTGTTCGGAAAGAAATGGCAAGACCAACGACGAAACCAAGAACGGTCAAAAGAAGAGTGCTGACTTTGAGCTCGAAAATGAATTCAGAGACGCATGTGATGAGGGTCGACCAGAGAGTTACTACTGTGAGTGGTAATATCATCTTAGGAAAGACCGAGCCGTGCATTCGCATGAAGTATGGCCATTTGCTGTGCTTGGACATGTCACGAGGACCGATCTGTTGATTGTTAGTAAGATGCAAGGCTATCGGCTATCATACTGGAGAGAAACCTACAAAGTAGTCTTCAGCATCTAAGCTGCCGTTGGTTACCCTTCTCGAGGGAACCTGGTACGTAACAGTACGGTGTCGCCATGACCGCGGTGATATGGGGCCCTCAAACTCCTCTGCTGGCTTGTTCGTGCCACTCGATGAAGGTGGTGGTATCTCAATATTATCTGGGCGAAGCGTCTTCGTAGTCGAAGCATTAGACGCCGCCATCTTGTCCGTAAGTATCTGATTCAGTGTAGCAACCGTCCAGCAGTTGAAGTGGCGTTAAGCAGAATGCTCTTGAAAGGACAGGATATGGTCAATGCGAGTGAGCGAGTGATGTAGATGGAGAGCTGGTGTATCTTTTGTAGAGACCGAAAGCAAGGAATGCTAAAGAAGATGGGGAAAGAGTGTGATAAAAGCAAGAGGTAGGTGAGGTAATGTGAGTAATGAAGGTAAGCGAAGACAAACCACTCCCGTCAGGAGTAAAGATCTCCCACCCAATGTTTAAATATAAAACACGCGTATCTGCACCTTCGCACAAAAAAATCCTCGCAAACCCATGGCGCCCACGGGGATTCGCTCCCGCACCTTTGGCAGCGCTATCATGGTCTAACATGCGATCCGCGACACACGTTGGCATGCAGGGGCCGTCTGGCACATTGTGCCCCTGAGCCAGATGGGCGACGGTCTGGCCAATCCGAGTGTGGGGTGCAGTGGAGTCTCTTCGTAAAGTTGAGGATGGCGACGAATGACGGCAGGGGCGCAGCTTGAAGCAGCAAGGGGCGACACGCGGAGCCCTGTTTCACGAAACGTATCTCGCCGTGCCAAGCACGCCACTGGACGTATTGAACGTTGGTGTAGTCAGCGATGGTCTGCCTTACTTGGGTACCTATCGTCCGACTGTAGTCGCGCGTGTGCGGGGCGCTATCGATAGCGATCTCCATAGGCTATTGCTGGCGTAAAGGTTCTCGCATGAAGAGGGCATGCTGGTGCGGGCTCTTCGTGTTCGATCGACAAGACCTTTGTGTCAGGAAATGTTCACGTCGAAGCCCGGCTGGCAGGTCTAGACTAGGGCGTGCCGAACCGAGGCTAAGATTACCCCTGACAGCATCGCACCAATGGGCGTGCTCGCGAACGATTCAACGTGAAAAAGCCTCGTCAGCAATTTCTAGAGCATCGGGAACACTGCTCGGGCGTGCAATTTGGCACATTGGCATGCGACGAGGCCGTGGCAAGCTAGCCATTACGCCGCACCCGTAGCGACGCGGAACCGCGAGCATACCTAGGTAGCTTGCTTTTTGCCTCTTAGAGACCCATGCGCTGATGAACCCGCCCAAAGCATGTGTCAGGTATGTCAGGTACGATGTATGTGCATTTACACAAATCCACAGAACGGGTTTTGCTTCATGGATTGTACTTCTAGACACATCGAAAGCGCACAGAGCCTTCACCCAGTCGCTTCATCTCCGGCCGCTCGTTCTCACCGCTTCGAGTCACTTTGACCAGGAAAGGAAGGAAAGCCCTTGACTATTTCGATGGCTGGCTACCTCCTCGCAATCCGCCTCATTTCCGCTCTCCCTCTTTCCAACTCGATGGCCAATTCTCTTGTCTTGAATGTCTTTCCATCAACGCAGACGCGCACTTTGTTGATCTTCTCTAGCAGCATGCGATAGTATCGTGCCTGGTAATCCACCGTGTTGAAGTCATTTGCAGCCCAGAGTTTGGCCCAGATATTGACCAACTGGTCACGTATTACATCTGTCCAATTCTTAGGGAATTCTTGTATCAATGTCGTCGACAGTGATCTTGATCTGTACATGAGAGGTGTACCATGTCGAGTTCCTTGAGGTAGCACGTTGAGGACGACTTCGTCAATAGAAGCGATTTTTCGACTCTTAGAGATGGGGTCCGGGCCGTGCTCAAATATGTGCCTGAGCGCTGCACACACTTCCCAAGCTGTGCGGTTGTAAGGAGCAAGCTCAGCTGTTACATTCGGCTCAGATATTCTGATGTCCACCCACAGCCGCTCGATGGTCGTCGTGTATGCCTTGGATACGGGTACTCTGCTACCCAGGCCTGTAAGGTGACTTGTGATGGGAGCAAGAAGGAATGATGCCCAGCTCGACAAGACATTAGTAAATGACGCGTTCCCGTCGTCTTGCTCCCTCCGAAGATCCTTTCTTTTTGTTGTGACGAGCGGCGCAGAAAGCCACGTAAAATGATATGTGCCGGAAACTTCAAAACAATCCATGCATGCAGCAAGCAGCCCTTTCCGCCTCGTTCTCTGGATAATTTGCATCATCTCCTCATTCACTTGGCGGTTGCACGCCAGGAAGCTAGCACATGTAGGCGGTCTCCTCTGTGATGCGATTAGACAGCCAAGTGAGAAAGGCGATTCAGGCTCCTGTATGCGGCACCATCCGGTGTCTGATCTGGTATCCTCTAACGATGGACGCGGTCGGCATGATAGAAGCAGCTCTGTGTATATAGCATCGCGCAATTCGCGGGGCAAGTCTAAGAGCTGTACCATCATGAACCAAGGCTTGCAATTACTACCACAGTGTCCTAAATATTTTGAAGCTGCTGGAGATGTAGGAAAGGTGACGCGACATTATCTCCAATGAGATAAAGCCTCGCTTGCCACCCCAGGCCAAAATGTGACCGAATCCGAAGTCTGGGGTAATACCAGGGTTGTGTGATCGTTTCCTTTCTTCTGTGACGGCGAGTCTGATGGCGTGCCTGAGGCTGTTTCAGAAGTGCAGGTACACCTTGCGATAGCAGGGGAGACTATGTCTGAGGCGCGTTTAGGATGAGCGCAAGGAAGTCGTAGGACCAGCAGCTGTAATGCAAAAGATCGAAAGTGCTTGGATGACTGGACAGACTAAGGGTTGTGATGCTCAAGTACCAAGTGATAGGATGGCTAGTGTGCGCTGATGTATAAAGGCACGGGGCTCCGGATCTTCCATAGGTACGTGGCGTCATGCTTGGCACAAATCGTCGGACCGTAGAGTTCGATGTCAGCAACATGCCGATACATCGACTAGAGTCAGTAGAGTAAGCACACGCCGGGTTAATTCGGAGCCGCACCAAGTCACAGAGATCACAGGCGCACTGATCGATGTATATGTTCATTGAAGGACAAAGAGATCTTTTTATTCCGCAAGAACTCCCGCTAGCAACGCATGTGCTATGCTGATCTAATGTAATTGGACGAATATCACGTTAATACTGCCTTGTATTGTAAGGCAAATGACAGAGGTGACTGGGTCAGAGAAAGTTGTGAAGTAAAACCGACATGTGTCTTTCAACATGCGGATCAAAGGTATCACGTTAAACCTGCTATGGCACGCAGGACAGCGGTGACTAAAAGAGACGGGTACCTACGACTCTGCTGGAGCCGGAGCAGAGTCTGTAGACTGGGTCGTGGCGGGAGCCTCTGTCGCCAGAGCACGGAAGCCATCGGTTGTGATGTTTACAGCACCAGCTTGCACGAGCTGTACACATGTTAGCAACTAAACGGAAGCCTTTCTCTAGAGGGACAGGACTCACAGCGCGGCTCAAATCATCCAGAAGATCCTCAGGATCCTCAATGCCAACGCACAATCGGATGATGTCTTCAGGCATGTTCCTTTCCTTTCTGGTCTTTTCGTCAATGCTAGCGTGGCTCATACGGCACGGCATGCTGATGAGGGAGTTGACGCAGCCAAAGCTGACACTGATACCCCATAGCCTTGCGCTCTCTACAATGCGCTCACTAATGTTGACATCGCCAGTCTCGAAGGACAGCACTGCGCCAGCGCCGCGTGCCATGCTCCAATGCAAATCGTACTGTGGGTGCGACTTGAGACCGGGGTAGCGGACCTTGAAGCCGTGGGACTCAAGGAACGTGGCAACACGCATGGCATTTGCTTGTTGCTTCTCCATGCGGACACCAAGGGTCTTGATACCGCGCAGTAGCAACCAGGAATCGAAAGGCGAGAGACCACATCCTGAGGCATTGATGGTGAAAAAGAGGCGATCTCCGAGCGCGGAGTCGTTGATGGCAATGACACCTGCCATGAGATCGTGGTGACCGGACAGGTACTTTGTGCCGGATTCGTAGACGATGTCGGAACCGAGATCGAGCGGGTTGAGCAACATGGGCGACATCATAGTGTTGTCGACAGCGACCACGGCGGTAGGGTTCGCGGCGTGGGCGATGCTAGCAATGGCGGGGATATCGCAGATCTTTATCAGAGGGTTCGTGGGCGTCTCGAGGAGCACCATGGCCGTCTTGTTGCTCACTACTTCGCGTACTTTCTCTGGGTTTGTGGTGTCCACGTGGTGCACGATGATGCCGCCATGTGTCGAGAGGTACTTGAGCAGTCTGTTTGTTCCGCCGTACAGATCGTCGCCGGTCACGACTTCGTCGCCCGGTCGTAGCAGGCGGGTGATGACGTCGAGAGCGCCCATGCCAGACGAGACGACAAGCGCGCGGTTGGCGTTCATGATCTTGGCAAGGTGACGCTCGAGATGTGTTCGCGTAGGGTTGCCGGATCGTGTGTAGTCGTACTCGCCGCCGCCTCCGGTCGCGGACTCCTGCTTGAATGTCGCGGACTGCGCATGTTAGCCTTTTGGCCGCCACCTGCTACCCGAGCGAGATTCGAGTGTCGCATACCTGGTAGATGGGCACAGAGCTGGCATTGTACTGGTCGCTGCTCTCCGTGTAGACCAGCTCCGTCATGAGGGCATACTTGCGGCCATTACGGGGCGAGCTGGGCGCGGGCGATGGCGGGAGGTTGTGGCCGTCGAGGTCGAGCGGGACGGCTGCCTTGCCAGCGGCATTGGTCTTTTTGGAGCTCTCTCCAGCCATTGCGGTGGTTCTGCGTCCGCGTTACCGGCTTGATTGAAGCCGGGTGGCGGGGCTGCACGGGTTCCAGGTGTCGCGTTGAGGCGATGACGAAACCGTTCGATGTAGGGCAAAGCAAGATCAGAAGCGAAGCAGTCTAAATGTCAGAGGGCTTCGGTTCGGGTGTACGAGTGCAGAGGTCAAGAGTGTCACAACACGGCATCAAAGACTTGTGCACGGCTGCGTTAGCCCGTCGTGTGGGGAGTCACCGCTGGAATTGCGCCATCGACAACAAATCGGCAGTTTTCCCTCCACGCTCCGAACATCGCCCGCACTATCTCGCCTCCGAACTACGGGCGTCGTGGGCCCTTACCCCGGATTCAGACAAAGAACCCACAACATTGCGCCTGTTGAAATTACCTGGATGCTTTTGACTATCTGATTATACGGGTATACCTAATGTGACAAAGCTGGCCTTATAACACAATTACCATCCTCCCCACCAAGCACGCTGTGCGCCAAAACCTATTCGCCGTACCAAATGCCTGACCGTCCCACAAGAGCTCAAAAACCGCGAGAGCGTTGAATCCAACGACACAAAGAAATCCAGTCCGAAGCAACCACAAGTGCGGAAAAAACTCGATCATCGGGGAGTAATTGCAGGGAACGCCTTCCTCACATGAAGGTTCATCTTGAACTCGAAGATACCTTCCTCTGTGCCACAATACAGAGTCCGCCCATCCTGGCTCATGGCGAGTCCCGCTGTCCGTACGCCTAGTCTTGCGTCATGTGTCGTTCGGCTTGAGCCTCGGAGACCTAGGCTGAACTCGTAGGATTCAAGAATAGGCTGGCCAGCACGGGTGATGCGAAGACGTTCACGTGCCTGCGTCAGTTGACGGATTCGACGAAGCTCGCTGCGAAGCTCAGGCGCAGTAGCATGGCTGTCGGCTCCAGGCGCATGTGCGTTAGTAGCGCGGGCTGTAGCGCGGTCCTGCTCAGCAGCCAGTGCATCTTGAACAGTGCGCCACGCTTCATCTGTCGAAGCAACTAGCTCGTTGGTCACGCGACGCGCGTGTGCCGGCACCGCGTTTGGTGAGCGGGTAAGGACAGAGTCGGTGATATTGGTAAGGGCAGCTGGTGCGTTGACTGTGCCTTCGTTTATGGACACGATGACGGAAGCCCGGCGGTGAGGTGTTGTGCGTTCTTGGAGCCAGTTGCGTGAGTGAGTCTGCCCAGTCCTTTCTGCCATGAAGCGAGCCATCGCATCGGCCACCTCTCGAGCTGTAGGCTCCCTGCATCTCATCAGTCTCACATTACCGCAGTAGTCTATGGGTCACATACGGTACAGTGTTAAGTCGCTCAGAAGTTGTGTAGTTGATACTTCGCGGCGTTACTTCCTGCTCATCCCGAGCCTCTTCGGGTTGCCTATGCCTTGTCCGCAGAGCACTAAGTACTTGCCTTTCGCGCACGGTTAAGCCAAGTGGATCGTTGTCCGACTCTACTACACCCAGCCGTCGATGTAGTCTCTGTCGCTCAGTGTCAGTTTCAAGGTATTCATTCGCGACGTTGGCGGTCGTCGTATTGCCTTCCCCATCTAACGCGCGTCGATACCTCCGGATCAGATCCGCTTCTCTGCGAAGCTCATGCATTTCCGGACTGAGGTTGAGGTCGAAGTCAGCTATCTCGACAGTCTCGAGACCTTCCTCTTTCGGGTCCAATATCAGGGTTTGCTTAAGCTTGAGGCCAGCTCGCAAGTCGGCAATGCACACCCTGCCTTGGTCTTCGCTCCAGATGAGGAAGTCCCACGGTGCTGGCGAGAAATGCATCGTCCGAACCGCGCCGGGCCCAGTTCGGCTGTCCGGCCTAGTAGAACTTATCAACTGTAGGATCGCGTCTTCACCGTATTCGACAAGTTTTAGCAGTTCGATATCAAAGACTGTGATGTAGCCGCATTCTGATCCCACTGCACAGAGACGTCCTGAGGGGGACCAAGCTGTAGTAAAGTAGCCGTCTGCATGGGAATGAGCGGGCCGATAGAGGTTTACTCTGTGTAGCTCCGTCCACACAGGAGGCGTCGACTGCATCAGCCCCTCGCGTATCTTATTGCTAGGCTTCCGCGAGTCTGTACGTTCGAAGAAGAAACCAATGGGGGCGTCACCGACAGCCACGAGCATTTGGCCATCGGGGGAAATGGAGGCATGGTTCATTGCGAATTCCAGGTCGATGACTGCCAGCTCCAGATTCTGTGTAAGAGAGTATATGCGCACCGTCTTGTCGTTGTTGGTAAGGACTGCGACGACATCATCCTGGCCATTGCCTTCAGCCGGCAGCTTGTGTATGGATATGGAGTTGACGATATCGGTTCCAATCTTCTCGAGGCGTACGCGCGAAGCTGCACCTAGTATGGGCGGTCGAGGCAGGCGGTGCTGGAAGTCCAAGGGCAACGAGGCGTCGACGTCGGAGGGATCCGTTGGGGGGAAGCCGGTCACCTTGATGGCGGCGAAGTTGCCATGTTCTTCTCCCCCCACGCAGACGTAGCCGTAGCCCGAAGCCGTGCAGCGCGCTTCCCAGGGCAGTGTAGTAACGTGGGCCTGTGTTCGTGTAGCCGCATTGAGACAGTAAACGGCAGCGCCACTGGCATAGTAGACGAGATCTGGTTCGGGGCACGAGATGAAGTGGCGCAATTGATAGTGTCTGCACCCGTCAGCATCGACCCATGGTATTGCAGTGTCTGGCTGGCGCTCACGCGATGGGGATCTTGGTCGGGTAGTACGCCTTGTGAGCCAAGACAAAGGTCTCCGTGTCTCTGCTCAGGAAGTCATCGACGGCCATAGTTTGCGGTCAGGCAGGAGAAGGCCGCATGTCTCTGCGATGCTGGGTGGAGCCGGTGAGGCTCAGCGGCAGCAGCAGGCACTCTACGTCACAGTTGTCTAAGCGCAGAAGGCTAGAGGTTTTGACAGGAGGGGCTGCAGACAGGTTCGAGGGCGAGATGCAGCGGGTGCGTAGGTTCTATGTGGGCGTGGGTTGGATATGTCGTAGGGCGGGCTGGCAGAGTCGCCGTGTCTCGCGGTGCTCCAGGCGTCACCATGGTCAAGCATCTTCCCCACACGCGAGCGAGATGCGCCAAGCCCTGAGCACCGCGACGCACGGCGAGGGCCATGACACAGAATGCAGAGGCCGTCATCGCGTCATCCACCAGCGTCGCCCACTGGCAAAAAGTGCACTTCGCCTCATCTTCCGGAGTTAGGTCGCATGCGCAATTGTTCGTAGCAACTCGGAAGCACAGACACTTACAGCGGAACCTCGGGCGGCGATTTTACACCAAAACGAGCTAGAATCTTCTCCGAGAATTTTGTCCATCGTCAAAGCTTCCATCACTACATCATATATACCATCACCCTCCCACCATCCATCTCTACACCCAATCTTCTGTCGCTTGCATCCCCTCCCGCAGCGTCTCTCACATCCACAATGCTGTCCTCAAGATTATCACGGACTGTAAGCAATTGCATGCATCCAAACATACTTGACATTCTCTGACCTCATCATAGTTTTTGCCGCGTGCGGCTTCGGCGGCGCGACGCACACCCGCCTTCAGGGCCCCCGCCATGTTCACGCGCGGGTACGCTGAGGGCGGCGAGGAGAAGGTCAAGGGCTCAGTCATTGGTATTGACTTAGGTACCACCAACTCCGCCGTCGCTGTCATGGAGGGCAAGGTCCCTCGCATCATTGAGAACTCCGAGGGTACGTTCGTCTAGTTTTTCAGCCAAATTGGCCATCCCACTGACTCAATCCACAGGTGGCCGCACAACACCATCCGTCGTCGGTTTCACAAAGGAGGGCGAGCGTCTCGTCGGTATCGCCGCCAAGCGCCAGGCTGTCGTCAACCCCGAGAACACTCTTTTCGCTACCAAGCGTCTCATCGGCCGAAAGTTCACCGATGCTGAGGTCCAGCGCGATATCCAGCAGGTCCCATACAAGATCGTCCAGCACACCAACGGTGATGCCTGGCTCGAGGCCCAAGGACAGAAGTACTCGCCTTCCCAGGTCGGAGGTTTCGTCCTTGGAAAGATGAAGGAGACCGCCGAGTCCTACATGGGCAAGAACGTCAAGAACGCCGTCGTCACCGTCCCCGCCTATTTCAACGACTCCCAGCGTCAAGCCACCAAGGATGCCGGTCAAATCGCTGGTCTCAACGTTCTCCGTGTCGTCAACGAACCCACCGCTGCCGCTCTCGCCTACGGTCTTGACAAGGCCACCGACAACGTCGTAGCTGTCTACGACTTGGGTGGTGGTACATTCGATATCTCCATTCTTGAGATCCAGGCTGGTGTCTTCGAGGTCAAGTCTACCAACGGTGACACTCACCTTGGAGGTGAAGACTTCGACATCACTCTCGTCCGCCACCTCGTTGACCAGTTCAAGAGGGAGCAGGGTATCGACCTGAACAGCGACCGCATGGCCATCCAGCGTATCCGTGAGGCCGCTGAGAAGGCCAAGATCGAGCTGTCTTCCTCCTCGCAGACCGACATCAACCTGCCCTTCATCACTGCCGACGCTTCCGGTCCCAAGCACATCAACACCAAGCTCACCCGCTCCCAGCTTGAGAAGATGATGGACCCTCTCATCACCCGCACCGTCGAGCCCGTCCGCAAGGCCCTCAAAGACGCCAACCTGAAGGCTACCGACATTTCCGAGGTCATCCTCGTTGGTGGTATGACCCGTATGCCCAAGGTTACCGAGTCTGTCAAGAGCATCTTCGGTCGTGACCCCGCCAAGTCGGTCAACCCCGACGAGGCTGTTGCCATCGGTGCTGCTATCCAGGGTGCTGTCCTTGCTGGTGAGGTCACTGACCTCCTCCTGCTCGATGTTACTCCTCTCTCCCTCGGTATCGAGACCCTCGGTGGTGTCTTCACCCGTTTGATCAACCGTAACACCACTATCCCCACCAAGAAGTCCCAGGTCTTCTCCACCGCTGCTGACTTCCAGAGCGCTGTCGAGATCAAGGTCTACCAGGGTGAGCGTGAGCTTGTCCGCGACAACAAGCTCCTCGGCAACTTCCAGCTGGTTGGCATTCCCCCGGCCCACCGTGGTGTACCCCAAATTGAGGTCACCTTCGATATCGACGCTGACTCCATTGTCCACGTTCACGCCAAGGACAAGTCCACCAACAAGGACCAGTCCATCACCATCGCTTCCGGATCTGGTCTCTCAGACGCTGAGATCGAGAACATGGTCAAGGACTCTGAGCAGTACGCTGAGCAAGACAAGGAGCGCAAGAACTCCATCGAGGCTGCCAACCGCGCTGACAGTGTTGTAAACGACACTGAGAAGGCTCTTAAGGAGTTCGAGGACCGCCTCGACAAGGCCGAGGCCGAGAAGATCAAGGAGAAGATCGCTTCCATGCGCGAGTTCATCTCCCAGAGCCAGTCTGGCGAGGGCTCTGCCACCGCCGCTGAGATCAAGGAGAAGACCGACGAGCTCCAGAACGCCTCCCTGAGCCTGTTCGACCAGATGCACAAGGCCCGCTCCGAGAGCCAAAACCAGAGCGAGCAGCCTCAGCAGCCTGAGGGTGAGGGCGAGAAGAAGCAGTAAATGCTTTGATCGTTCAGCACTGGTTTTTGTCTTTCTTGTTGATCGCTTCGTTACGTCCAAAAGTAGGCGTCTTGCATCCTGTCATGATTGGTCTGGTTTAGGTCACGTCTAGACGTGTACATGTCCCTGCACATGTTTGAGCATCTCTGTATCATACTTTCCGACGGTTTCTCTTCTCACATTAGCGTTTGTTTTATTACCCTTACGGATCCTTGGTACACGTCGGAATTAACGAAACAGTGATATCCTCTGGTGGTCAGGACACGATGTGGAAGGGATGATATAATGGTGGAGTCATGAATGTACCATAGTCTAGAGATGCGAGATGGTAGCACTCCGCTTACTTCTCCGCTCTACAATCTACGATTTGAAATGTTCATGCTACCGTCCTTACATGTGCGCCAATGTCGTGATCGAGTGTTCACACAGCGAAATGTACATGCCAGAAATCTTGGCCCTAATTCGTAGAGAGGTCTACCAAAGTCGGAGTGCTTTCGATGATAGCCACACTACGGGTTTACTTGATCTTCTCCGTGCCCCGCTATCTGAACCTCGGGATAACCTCATAACGTCGACCCGCTAAAGTCTTACGTCATAGCCGACCTTGCAACCGTTGGCTTCCGGCCTTTGACTATGCGCGAAGTTGACTTCAGATTGAACAGCCTCTTCCTATGACTCCATCTCACATTGCAGTCAAACAAGGTTTCCTCATCGCACGTGGGACCAACATCACTAGATTGATCGTCACCAAGTCCATACACTGTTCATTGAAGTGCTCTCTGCTTTGTACACCCACCAAGATTAACCCATCTGGTACTCAATACCGACGCCCTTTGAGCATTCGGCTCAGCTCGACCAAAGCCAAACCCAAGATGACAGACGCAACGAACCACCCCCTCTCCGGTCTCTGGCAACCGACGCAACTCCAGAAACTACACTACGGCGCCGACTCAGTCAAACAACATCTCCTCTCATGCCTCCCGAAAGAGTCAAGCAAAGCCTTCATCATCACCGGAAACTCACTTGCTAGCAAAACGCCTCTGGTGAAGCAAGTCGAAGAGCTGTTGGGAAGCAAGCACGCCGGCACCTTCTCCAAGATCGGCGAACACGCACCTGTCGCCCAACTCGACGAAGCTACCGACCTAGTCAAGAAAGACGAAAGCATCGATACGGTCATCTCTATTGGCGGTGGAAGCCCGATCGACAGCTCCAAAGCCATCAGCTATCGCCTGAACGAGAAAACGGGGAAGTATTTATACCACATCGCGATCCCCACCACGCTCAGCGCAAGTGAATGCACCCTAATGGCTGGCTACACGCAATCCGACGGTGTCAAGACGGGTGTGCGAGCCAAGGAACTCGTTCCTCATTGCGTAATCTACGATGCCAAATTCGCTCTGCATACCCCCGAGCGCCTGTGGATGTCAACAGGTCTCCGTGCCATGGACCATGCCATCGAGCTGCTATACCATCCCACCGCCACCGAGATGCCTGCCAGATGGTTAACGCTACAGTCCGCGGCCACCCTCTTCGACGCCCTGCCAAAGTACAAGCAAAACCCCAAAGACGAAGATGTCATCACAAAGCTCCAACTCGCTGCTTTCGCTTCCCTGGGCTTTTTGGGTTACAACATCAAGGGCGGTCTAGGCCTCTCACACGCTCTGGGGTACGCACTAGGTTCTCCTTATAGTATCCCGCATGGCATTACTTCCTGTCTCACTCTCGGACATGTGGTCAAGCTCAAAGCTCAAGACCCCGCTGCAGCGGAGCAAGTTGCTCGTTTGCTTCCTTTTATCGGCGAATCGGCGTCTGGTGATGCCAAGGCTGATGCGGAGAAGGTAGGTGATAGGGTGCTGAAGTTGGTGAAGGATCTGGAGCTGGATAGCGATTTGAGAAATTACAAGGTGGGCAAGGATCAGATTCCGGTGATCACTGAGAGAGCGACTGGTGGGCAGAAGGAAGGTCAGGTTTATGATGCTGTTGAGGGACTGGTTAAGGGGTTGTTTGTTTGATTTTGCATTTACTTCGCCTTCTCTACCCTTCTACCCCCCTACGCCTTAGGCGTTCCTCTAGAAATTAAAAGCACGAGAAAAGCCTTTCACGTTCACATGAAGTAAACTAAGCTTTAGCGGCACGAACCGCATTAATCTTTCCAATCAAGAACTCGCCAGCCTCCTCCGCGTCATCGCCATAGCTGAGATGAGGAAGTAGAACAGCCCCTGCGAGGTTACCGTCACAAACCGTGTCGCGAACGAGCCCACCGCAAAAGATTCGGAGCTTGTCGCGGGGGAAGTTGGGGATCTGCTGGTTGTCACGGCGGTTTTGGGTGTCGCCAAAGGTAACGACACCAGCGATCTGGTTCTTGACACTGGCGGAGAGATCCTCGATAGCGCGGTGGTTGACTGCTGCACCTTGGCTGTGGTCATGATCAGTCTCTGAATTAGTTGGAGAAAGGGCTGAACATACGAGTAGCCACCGCAAACGATGACAGCCGAAGGGCATTGACTGTTGATGTCTTCAAGAATGCCGCGCATCTCGCGCTCAGAAACGAGATCGGTGCCGCCGGGCAGATAGTTGGTGGAAAGCAGCGCTGCATAATCGACGCCCTCAATAGCCAGGTCGTCACCGTATTCGCGGCGCAGCTCATCGCCCAGTGGCTGACCGATGATAGAGCCCTTTTTTCTCAAGTTAAACCAAAATACAACTACCCAGCCTTCGGCTTCCTTACCATGTTGCCCGCTTCGGTAGATCCTCGAGCCCAAACAAAGATGACATCCCTACATCCGCCACTGAGCCGGCTGGAGAACTCATTCTCGGTCAAGCTGGTGCGGTCAAAGAAGATTTGACGTGTCGCAACCACGGCAGACCCCGAGTTGGGGAGCGCGATAGGCGTGGCAGAAGAGGCGATGGCCAAAGCCAGGATGGAGATGATGGTGTTCATCATGGTGAAAGTAAGAGCGAAAGATGTGTTTGGTAAAGAGACTACGGCGTAGAAAAGCGAAGGCGAAGGCGAACAGAGAGAGCGAGAGTGATTGGAAGGCAGAAGGAGCTCGTTGTTGAAGCTTGCCGGATGGTTGTGAGGTGAAGATGCCTCATACTTATACACACGATTTGCTCAATCCTCCTTCTGATCCCACACTCTCCTCTCTCCGTGAATGATCCCGTCTCACCATCAATATCTTGGTGTATTCCAAGTGCAGTTCGCCGACGTTGGTGCCTGAGCCGAGGCAACTCTTACTCCTCCCCACCACCCAATTAGCTAGAGCCTGAGGAGACTCTCTTCAAATAGCCAAGATCATAGTATTATACCAAGACACGGGGAGGAAAAGTAAAGCCTAAGATTAGAAGTTGGTGTGTGAGATAGCAGATAAGATACAGGGCCTGTCCGAAACCTCACTCCTGGTAGTTCTGGACTGACCTTGGAAGACTTTGGAAACACCAATAGCTGCTCGTAGAGTATTCGACGCACCTCGGCAACTTGTTGTGTATGATTGCATGGCTCTTAGATCGTCTGGGGTGCATCGGCAATTCGACGCGAACGAGATCTTTTCAAGGTTGGATTCATCGGATTGTGTCGCAGGTCCTTGCGTCTGATCGGGCTTGGCTTGCCGTGATTGAAAGGTAGGTTGGGATTGTCGTCGTTTGCACCCGTCCATGCAGAAAGACGTGGGACCACGGGATTAGGCGTCCCGCTACGGCGATGAACTGTTGCTTACTGTAGCCTTTGCGGTTGCAACCCACAGCCATATCGATACCTCAGGCATGTATGTACTCACCTCATACTGACGGTCATTGCTTTCGACCTAGACAAAAGACGACTGTATTTAAGATTGATGATCTGTGGCCGTAAGCAACTCGAAAGAACGCAATTGGTGTAACGCGCATGATATTACCACACATTACTGTCAAACGTACACAACTCCCCATGATACTTCATTCCTGGTCTTCAACTGGCTGCAATCATGCCTCGGTACAAAAATCGAATAGATTAAAGGTTCACAAAGCCAAGAGGATGTTTTGTGCAGATGATCGCAACACCATCGACACCCTTGTCAAACATGTCACAGTTGCCGAGGTCCCAGTTCAGCCACCACAGTCATCCAATCTTTCAACGACACAATGCCACTCAACCTTGTCGTATCTTCCTGTGACGTTTGTTAGGGATGGAAGTAGCGTTCGAGATGGGCGAACTTATAAGGCACTGTAGTCTCCTTCCAAGATGCGTGCAACAACAAGTTCTACCAGAGCAGATCAAGTTCACTGCCCACGAAGATGCGCTACACTTCTATTGCTCCTCTTTTGGCCTTTGCATTCTTTGCCACCTCTTCTGCCCAAGAGGAATGTCCCGAGCTGCCTAATAGCGGTGTGGAAATCGGGGAGCCGGTTCCAATCGTTCCTGGCGATGTCCCCAGAGGATGTTCCGACTACGAGATACTCGTTGGTGAGCTGCAGTTCAATGACCACAAATATCTACCGCAACATTGACCATGTTGTTAGCTCGCGGTACCAGCGAGCCTGGCTTCCCAAAATACGGCGTCATCGTTGGTGACCCTATTGTGAGCAACGTTTCAGCGGAACTGTCTGGAGTACAGGGGTATCCGGTCCAGGTACGATATCCAAGTATTGCTTCGAACATAGCATCACCAACTGAATTCCTTGCAGTACCCAGCCAGCTCGCAAATCATTTCTGGTGGAAGGCAAGGCGTCGATGACATTGTTCAGCGCTTGACCGCGCAGTCTTCCGCCTGCCCCAATCAGACCTTTTCTCTGGTCGGCTACTCGCAAGGCGCAAGCATCATGCACCGAGCTGCAGACAGACTGCCTACTTCTCTGTTCCCCAAGATCAAGTCGGTTGTCATGTTTGGAGACCCAAATTTGAGGCTGGGCGTAGTTGGAGATAAGTTCCCCAATGGTTTGAAGGCAAAGGTGCTGCAGATTTGTGCAAAGGGCGATCCTGTAAGTCTATCAATCGTGTTGTACGAGGGTGGGAAACAGACCATGCTGACCATGAGATGTAGGTCTGTGACTCTGGGTCCTGTCAGTTCTATCACTTGACCTACATCCGTCCTGAATACATTGAAGGGGCCGTGACGTTTATCGCGAGGGCCTTCAAGGGTATGACCCTCTAGAGCGGTACTGTGGTTTAGCAGTCTGTATGGTTGCTCTGATATATCAAGGCATTTTGAGTAAGTATTTGGTCCTCCAGAATATGTAAGATTGAGAAACAGAGTATCGAAGCAGGTGATATACATATGTATATAATCTGAACCGGAGTGGTGACCTGCCAACGCCAACACCAACCTAACGCTGAATCGAAAAGTGATGATAGCAACCCAGAACAGACGTCGTTTGAAAAGAGCGACACGTGAAGTGGATGCCATGCCGCGAAAGGCGTCTTAACTAGCAAGTTCCCCAATCACACCGGCCACGTAGCATAGTGCCGAGGCCCAGATGGCCGTTTTGACTATACCCGCTGCTTTACCGCCCCTCTTCTTATCTTTGGTCGTTTGTCCGCTCCGGTCTTGTTCTGCGCTGCTCTCTTGGTTACTAACTGCTCGCTCGGCAGCCTGCCTGCGCTCAGTGAAATCCTTCTCAAGTTGCTCTTCGCTCTCTTCTGGCCCAACGTAGCCGGTAGGCGAAAGGCGTGCCGTTCCATCTATCGGATTGATGTAAGTTCTTTCTCCTGTGATGCCAGCGTCCTTGTTCTGCTCCATTGTGGTTGATGGATCGGCCGTTTGGAAGGGTCTGGTAGATGCTGTGGAATTGAGACCGCCGCGCAAGACGAGCAAATACTTGTTTGCTTTGACGATCTCAAGACCATTCTCGATGTACGGAATGAACTTAGCGGGCTCTTCGAGAGTTGATAGCGCTTCATGTAGCGGTATCATAGGAGGGGCCTTGTAGGGTTCCGTTGTTGTAGAGGTGGTTAGCGAAAGCTTGCCGCTGTGCGGATCGTGCAAAAGGATTGTATACATCGTTGGTGAGCCCGGTTCTGGCGAATGTGATGATGCGCCTGACTGAGGTATTTCACCAACAGCATCGTCAGTGCTCGGTTTCGGGTCTACAGTGGCATGTTCGGTCGTTGGAGTAGTGTGGCCAGCGGTAAAGATTTCTTGTGTAGCTTTTGGGGCTGCATCGATTGCTGTGACTTCTTCTCCGCGCACGGTATCTGCGGTAGTTGTGCCACTGGCGTGATATGAGGCGTCGTCCATTGTAGGATCCTCCTTCAGCATGTCAAACTTCTTCACGTCATGATCTTCAGTCAATCTGCTTTCCTTAACCGGACAGGCCGGCTGCTCGTGATCAGTGGCGACAGGACCAGACCTATCCTCGTTTGAGTTTTGCATGTTATCAGCCAGTTCGTAGTCGTCACGTTCGTGGGTCACCTTCACGTCGGCCTCTGTTGCGCCTATCTTAGATGGCGTTTCACTCTCTAAGCTCTCCAAAACGGGTCCGAACGGTCTAAACAGGCTGTGTGCAAGGGGTCCTCGCTCTTCAAACGATTTGCTCGGTGTTGCCTTCGGCATACGCGCGTATCCATCATCTGAGAGTCCACGCATAGCTGACTTCTGTGCATCGACCTCATGGGCGAGACGTTCTTCAGCAGCTACCTTGGCACGAAGCTGGGCTTTGTCGGCATCACTCATAGCGGAAGACGTCTTGGTCTGAGATGACTGCTCACGGTCCTGCGGAACTTCCAGAGCTGGGGTGTCGGGAAAAATTTTAATGTCCTCCCAGAGATGTGGAGCCACACCGTAAACGAGCATGGCACGTTCCAGCAATCGAGATAGGGCCATCTGTGTATCTCTAAGAGTTAGCAAACTGTTCGCAACAGCTTTGTAGTTTGCGAGCACGCTCTGATCAATTTCCGGGTCCTCGAGCCGGGCCTGTAGACTCCAGATGAGATAACGCGTAAGGTGAGCGTTCTTCTGGGTAATTTTCGACGCAATGCTCAGGCGCCTTTTGAACGCTGGTGAGACGTTCTTTGTTGCGTCCGAGTCGCCGAGATCTTGGAGCAAGGCGTATGCCTTATTAAGGTCGTTGTCTGTGCTCTGGTACCGGAGACGCAATTCTTGAATTGCCCTTACTTTCTTCGGCGTCAACGAACGAAGCTTTCCGATTTCTGAGCGTTGTCGTAGAGTGTTGATAGCAGAGTCCAGGAGGTCCTCATCCGCTTTCATACGCCTCAAGAGAGGTTTAGATGCTGGAATGTCTGCCTCTAGGTCTTCGACCACTTGCTTCATCGTCGTGCGACCCTTGCGAATACGTGCCAGGATCTTGTCGAAGAACAAGCGGGTTTTCTTCGCATCCGCTTCTTCGGTCGGGTCTTGCCAGAAAAGACTAGAGAATCTTGCACCGCTTTCTTCAAGCCAAGACTTCATCCGTTCGACGCTCGACTCCAACTGGCTTTCGTCTGCTTTGTATGGGGTTTCGTCCATCTTTGTAGTTGTCCTGGGCTCACTGGATTCTTGTGAATCAAACGAGATCTCTGGCCGCTGCATTTGCCGTTCGATTCGACGAACGTATTGGTCATTGATGATCTTGGACTCAAGCATCGGATCCATACCGGTCTTTGCCTTGGGGGTGCTCTCGAAAGTGCTCTCCAATCTAGCCCGATCCGCTTTTCTACGTTCTTCGTCCAGGACCTTGCTCCTTCTTGCGGCCATGTTCGCACGAATCTCGTCCGCACTCAAGAAGTCCAAGTCGTCTTTGGGCAACTGGCTCAAGATTTTTGACGTTGACCTCACAGATGTGACGCTGCCTTGTGTACTAGGTGTCTCCTGTGGTGGGATGTGTTCTTGCGTGGAAGGTTGCTTCGTGCGTAGAGGACCTGAGATTGGAGGAAGCGACGGGAGGGTTTCCTGCATATGTGGTTCTGAGGAGAGCTCGTGGGTCCCGTCAGTTGAGGATGCTGACATTGACGACTCGTCACCAGCCTTTGCCATGGGCGCAGAGTCGGCATCAGGCTTTGCTACGACGTCCTTTGGTATCCTCCTTTGCAGTGTGGTCTCTCTCCAGCTGCCTGTCTCCGCCGTGCCGTGTCGTTGCGCGTCTTCGTGTTCGGGCTTCTCTGTCAGGAAGCGGTCCATAAAGGAAGGTTCTCTACTGGGTGCGGCCGTGCTGGATTGTTCGATCTTCTTAGCCGCATCCGTTTTCGTTTTCGCAATGTATTCTTCAAACGACTCCGTGCTCTTCGGTCGCGTCGGCTGCTCGTGTTCGTAGTCCTGCGCTGTGGCACGAGGTGCGCTTGTTGTAGATTCGGTCGATAATCCTGAATGGCGGCCAACAATCTTGACATGAAATTGCTCTCGCGGCCTCCTGAGATCAGAGGGTGACTCAATGCCAGTCGGGTCGTCAGGGAGCAGTCTTGCCCTGGATGACGGTTGGGGGAAGTGTGATTCTCTTTCCCTACGGATATCGCGCTCTTCACTATCGATCTTGACCCGTCGCGGGTAGTTCGGATCGATACTGCCACTCTTGCCTTGCTTCGGCGGCGAAGCGTTGTCGTCGTGGCTCTCCATCTCTCTCAACATCCACTTAGGAATGCTATTGGCAAGCCACTCCCAGTCTTTGTTGCCCTTGCCACTCAACCTCTCGTTGCTGGCCCCGAAGATGGCCTCGTATGGATCGTTCATGAGTTTCCTTCGCCATTGCTGGTACTGCTCTAGCTGCAACCATTCCAGGTTGGACATGCCGGATGGACGTTTGTTGCCATTGTTGTCTTCGTGTTGTGCTGACTTGGAGGGCGTGCGCGAGAAGCACCGCGTGCGAAGGGCCGCGTCGTCGGAGCGGAGGATGCGTTGCGCATAGCGTTGGAAAGGAGCGAGTGTCGGGTCCCGGCGCCACCAAGTCATGATGGAAGCCGTCAGGGGAATCGGAGGGAGAAGGGATGCAGGAGGTAGACTGAGAGTCTTAGCTCTGTGGCTTGTCAGAGATGGAGGATTACATGGTTGCAAGTACAACATACCGTGATACCTATCGCAGGTCTGCTGTCCAAGGCACCGACAGCTCCTCGGAGCTGAGCCTAGGTGAACGGATAGTGGTTACATCAATAGCCGGACAAATGGCGCTGGGAGTAGTGGCGCACTCAAGGGACGAGAGCAGTGCTGTCAAGAGCGTGTAAATTGGAAATCAAGAACAGCTAGAGGGCGATGGAAGGCCAGGCAGCGTCCAGGGAGTGATGGCGTCGCCATATCCCCGCGTAAGCTCCGTGCCGCTTATCATGTTTCGCGGGGTACGTTCCCGCGTGATCGCTTGTTCGCGTCACCATTTCACTGGTCCCGGTCGTCCAGAACGGCCCACGCCACATGAGACGCTTTTCCTTTTTGCTGTAGATGGTATTGCTGATAGGGTCGTTGTGCGTAGCCTTCGGTTGATGGATATCAGTGAGGCTTGACGCGTACCAAGTCGCGTCACGACGCCGATAAGGCGATAAGGCAATAGCGCTACACCCTATCGGATCCATGTCTGGGGAACCTTTCACTCTTAGTACCAAAATCGCGATGGCAACTTTCATTCAATACTCACGATTCTCAATTGCAACGCTGACCACAGGTTGTCAATGAATGTATCGTTCCGAACAATCTATCTACAGGTTTCAAGATCGGCGCGCATTCATCATCCCCGTCTCGGCGTGGCACCCAATGTACTCGAAGAATTGCTGGTCCGGCTCCAGCACGTAAACCTCATGGAATAGCCGGAGAGACAATACATTGTTCAGCTTTTTCGCATACATCAGGAAGCCTCCGAAGATGTTGATATGCGTCTGGTGGCTTTTACTCCAGTATTCAAGCGACGCCAGGTCATCGAAATAGCCCAAACCGAACGTTCTTTCACTGTTCGCCTCGAACGAGTTTGAATCCACAACATCCCACAAGTTCATCGCATAACATCCAACCTCGCGCCCTTCATCACGTAGAAACTTCATCCCCTCGACGAGCACCGGATGCATTGTATCGAGGTAGAGTTTGCGCTCTCCTGGTAGCGTGTCGGACGAATCCTGGCCCGATCGAATCACGCACAGATTGGGCCTGCCGGATATACGGACACGTTTTGAGGAATCTGCATCATCACTCGAGCCATTCGCGGTGCCATCCTTAGAGCACCATCTATCGCCCTCGAGCTTGTTGTCTTGAGCAGCTGCTAAGCGATCCCGCATGCTACCCTAATACGCGTGTTGTTCCAACTCGCCTGAGATCCTCTCTTGCATGTTGGCCGCTCCTTCTGGAGTCTCAGGGTTTGAAAACACTGTTTCAAAACGATCCATCGTTGGACACAGAATCTCCTGGAACCACCCATGCCCATCTTTTTCCCTGTCTGAACTCTGCCACCAAGTATCGAACCCAGATTCCTGCTGCCAGCTGCTGTGCAAGTCTGCGCTGCGCCAATATGCGATCACGGCGATGCTATAGGCACCTCTCTTGTCGATTACGGAGGTTGTTTCCCAAAACGACGGGCGCTTTGACTGTGGCCCTCTACTCACGAACTCCTGAAGTTTGGTAACGGCTATGCCGTCGTTCCCGGTAACAGAGTCGTACTGCGCTCCCATCATGGCCATGACGAGATCATTCATTGTAGCCTGGAATCTGGAGCAATATCCAGGGAACGGCGGAATGTAGTTGGACGGCGTGCTAACTGGGCATGTTCTCTCCCTGCGATGGTGCTCTGGAATTGCGTCCTCTGGCATCTTCAAGACTTATTCGAGAAGTTATATTGGATCTGTGGGGAAAAGATCCGTCGCACTCCTCGTGCCTGGGCGCTGTGTTGTGAGAGGAGAAGCCACAGGGCACCGTCTATCGAGTCTCAGCTAAGGGCAAGTCTTGCTGCCCGCTCCTCGCAGTCCCGTACAACGGCACGGGACGCTGTGCAGCAAGGGCCTCGGTTCACATGTGTCTAGGTGGGGCACTGGACTAGGGTCGGATCTCGCGCTAGGCCTTAGACCTGGAGTCTGGATGTGCTCCCGGCATCAATTTTCTTTTGTGCCTAGAGAAGCCACTGTACTGACAGTGACGTAGTATTTGCGCACATGCGCTTCTGCAGCACTCTCATCTGGGAATCTGCGAAGCTGGGTACGAGTTCAAGATCCACATTTGACACACCCCTATCTGCGTGTGCCGCGCGCCGCTAAGGCATGGACCGCCAGGTACGGCTGAAGGCTGTATGTCAGCCAGGCTCTTTTCCAGTCTCGTGTCCAACTATATCTTATTACCTTCGGACAAGATCGTAAAATGTCAAAAAGCAATTTAACAACCAATTGCGCGACGTTGCGATAGGAATCGGGCCGTTAGATCTTCACAGCGATCTTGGTAGCCAGCACCCCGAGATCACCAAACTACCACAAGGATGATCATTCGAGGAACTGCGGCAACTTATTGCGCCCGGCGGGTTTCTCATCCGAAAAGGTACCCACACCAATCGCTTTGCACCGTCATGGGTCACCTGCGCCCGATTGAAAGCCTCCACTCTCGTCGTGTATCGTATAGCTTTCGTTTTTCGGGCATTCCTTTTTACAATGATACTCAATGTTAAGGGCCTTGCTGCTCGGCGTACCCTGATCTCGCGCGAGAGGGCCCTCAATTGTCGATGCTTGTCTCGCCAGCATGTCTAATCCCTTCACGACTGAAGCATGGACCGAATACGCAATTGGTATTGTCGTTATAATACTTCGAATTACAGCGCGCTGCTGGCAGATCCAACTACGTTGGGATGGAGATGATTACTTCGCCGTACTCTGCGCCTTCTTCTTCACTGCTGAACTTGTCATGCTGGAGCTCATCGGCCAGAATGGCTCCATCACTGGAATGAGTAACGAACTCGCGTTGCAACTTACACCTGAGGAAAGCCAACGTGTTACTGTGGGTAGTAAATACCTTCTCGCAGGGTGGATACTATATACAACCCTGATATGGTGCTGTACGTAAATGCTTTGGTAACGGAGCACTCGAGGCCATGTGGTCATACTAATAGGCTGTTACCACAGTAAAAGCTTGTATGCTGTTCTTTTACAGGAGGCTCACGTATGTATACTTTACAAATTTAGATTGATCCCTGCTGATAGCAATAGGCTCAATCTCCAGCAACATAATCTCGTCAAGATTACTGGGGCAGTCTGCCTTGTAGCTTACATCGCTACTATCATCGTGTTCCTCTCACACTGTCACCCTATCTATCGACTCTGGCAAATATATCCATATCCAGGTGATGACTGCGCGCTCAACATATCCAAATATCTGGCGTTGGTCGTTACAAATGTAACGTGGGTAGCCCTAGAAATGAGCCTGTCCACTTCTGTACCATACTTACAATCATCCAGCACCGATCTCATGATCTTGTATATCCCGCTACCTCTACTCTGGAACGTCCGACTACCTTTAAGAAGGAAGCTTCTGTACGGAGTCTGGTTATGCACCGGTGTTTTCATGATGACAGCAACATTGCTCCGCTGCATCCTGTGTCTTCAAGACGTTTCCCAGATCAACGTTGGCACCATTTGGTCAATCCGCGAAACAGTGAGCCTCTCAAATTTTAAGGCCACTAGGACCTTGCTAATGTTTGCCATAGTTTGTCGGAATCTTAGCTGTCAACGCACCTATCCTCAAGCCCTTTCTGAGTAAAGCAAGGAAAGCTATGTCATCGATCAAGCCATCAAACGACAATTCTGGCCAGAATTTGCCAGACAGCCTTCGTTTGTCGCATGTTGAGAGGAAGGGGAAAAGGAGGACTGTGCATGAGATCGACAACATAGACATGAGCATGAATGGAAGTGAAGAGCACATTGTGAGACAAGGAACAGACGAAGAAAGAGCGAGCAGTGATGTCAATTCGAGAGATGAGGGTGATGCGGTTTAAACTCGGCATTGCGTGCAAAGCATGATCTAGCGCAATGAGTCATGAGCCTGTCAGTAGAAGCTGACGCATGGTATAGGTACAGCGGCGACGCTGATCAGGCTGCTGCGGATCTGTCTCTGTTGTGGCACCAGTGTTGCCAGTAGAGTGGTCTATCATCAGATCATATCTACTGCAACATAACGCACCTTGCGAGTGGTTCTGCCCTTATCATCATCATCGGTGTGAGAACAGGTGCTGCATCAGCCGCAAGACTACTTTCCAGCGTCGGTCGGCAATGAAGCCCAATACAGTCGGGTGGTGAAAACCCAATAGCAGGCCAGTTCTAGTGTTGTGAAGCATGGAGGCAGAATCTAGGTCATGTCATGCAAATGCATGTACATGATAATAATACACTCGCGTGTACCCAATATGGTCTAGCTCAATTCTCATCCTCCAACAGCCTCCTCTCTTCTTCGACAACTTCAGCTTTCTTATCATCCTTCCCACTCGACCTCTGCAGACTGACCGTAATCGCCGCTCCGATGATAAGCACGGCTCCCACCAAGCTCTCAGCAGGCGGTGTAGTTCCCCAGATCACCTTCTCGACAACAAGCGCGAAGACAAGTTGCAGATACGTCAAGTTTGTTGCTCTTCCACCTTTCTCCCTCTGCAGGCCTTCCGTCAAGAGAAATTGCAACAGAAACCCGAAGAGTCCAATAATGGCGATCAATCCCCACTGACCGAGCGTTTTGGGCATGACGAAATGTAACGAAGGGTGAACCAGGATGAGCACGAACGAGGCGATCGTTGCGATGAGAGAAAAGTAATTCACCGAGATGAGCGAGTGGGCGCGCTTGCCGATCACTCGGATAGTTGCGTAGGCTGTCGAAGCACCAAGCGTGCCTAGAATCGCGATGAGGATTGCCAGAGCGCGTTGTTCGGTGGTAGTTGATGGTAACGGTGCATGCCCGTCCGAGTCATCGGCTATTGGCCTTGAGTGCGAAGCGGGAAATAGCCATGGTGGTCTCGCGACGAAGAGAACGCCGCAGAATGCGACGAAGCTGCAAAGCGCTTCTTTCCAGGTAAAAGGCTCGCGTAACCAGATGAAGCATACAATGGCCGTCATAGTTGGGATTAGGAAAGTTATTACTGTCGCGTCGGAGAATTCAAGCCATGATAAAGAGTCTAGGCGGTACTGTTAGCTATAGTCCTGTTCACTGTCATGACCCACCCTTGCAGGTCGCAATCTTATATGGGGTGAACCGAGGAGAGTCGCAGAGGGAGTTGAACTTACAATACAGTCCAAATAAACCGACAAATCCTGCGGTACCTCTCAGTATGAGCAGTCCTTTGATGCCTTTCTGGCCGAAAGGAAAGTCAGGCACCGCGTGGTACCAAGAGTAAATCGAGCAGATGATCGTCGTGCACAGCATGCGGATGAAGATGATTTGCAAAGCGTGAAACTCGATGGATGGGTCATTCGCGAGCAGTTTGGCTGCTGTGTTCATCTAGTGCTCATTTGTAAGTGGCATGGTCTGCGGCATGCAGTCATTGCACACAAGAAATAAAACTTACGACAGAACCGCATGTCTGTGCTAAGAAAACTAAGAATAAACCGAAATTCCGCCTGTAGAATGACTTCAGACTCTGCGATATTTTGCTCCATATTCCTGGCGGATTGGCTTCCTCGTCCGTATCTTGCGCAGAGCCTGAGGCTGCAGATGGCAGGCGTGGCAAGAAGTTTACCCTTGAGCGTCCTGCGGACGGCGGTGGGTCGGCTATGGTGCCATAAGACATCTCGAACCTTTTGTCGAAATGTTCGCGATTGCAAAGTTGAAGTGGAAGGGCAGAAGCCGTAGCAATGCGGAGCAAAAACACATGGTCCGGTGACCCACTAGTGGGTCTCTCATTCGGCGGTAGCCCGTGTCTAGCCTTGCTTACTTCAGCTAGAATCTTCTCACGCATGCAACAAGACTGCGAATGTAATACCGATCACAATATTGCCGACATGTTCTTGAGATTTTTGGGAAGCAAGTGCAGTTGCAAGTAAATGTGTGAATAAAAATGAAGACATTTAGTGTTCCCAATATATGTACAAGAAAACCAACTCTCACGTACTACCGAACCTAACCAGCATCTTTCTACAAGACGTCGGCCTAGGAAAGGTACGCTGCATCAACCCAGCTCTTGTAGTCGCTGCCCAGAACAGTGGAAGGGCTAAGGGCAGCCGAGAGCTTCTTTGAGAAGGACGCCCTGGTACCCTTGGATCCATCACCAGTGTTTGCGTACTCGGCATATGTGACCTTGTCAGTCCTGGGGTCATCGGTATTCCAAACTTTCCATCCCGCGGCATTGATGACATTAGTCATGCTAGTCTTCTGGAACACAACACGAGAGAAATTCCTCCAAGGACGGCCGAGGTAGTAAGCACCCGCGCTCACCGTGTTACCAGGAGCAGCAGCGATCTTCGAGTTGTTGATGACATAGTATGAGGGATTGGAATCTGAATCGCGACCGTTGGCAGTAATGTAACCCACCGACGCTGTGAGAACGCCCAGAGAGCAACCATCAAACCATGCTATGGCCTTCTGGCCGAAGATGAAGTCAGTCGCTCCTTCGATGTAGGATTTGGCGTAGACCTGGCTACCCTGCTGGGCGAGGATGGTGTCTTGGTAACCCTTGAACTGGCATCCGTAGTAGCCTTGCTTATCAGCATAAGCACTAAGGGCGAGAGCTTGCGAGCCCTGTCCGCGTGTGTTGACCAGGTTGATGTTGTAGACCTTTAGGTTTGGTGTCCAGGCGCGGAGAGTTGCAGTTTCGTCGTTGTTGGGGGCGTCATCTTGACTTTTGCCCTGGGTGATGGTCACGGTGTTGCCGGTGTAACTACTAGTGTCTGTCGTTTCGCCGTACACCGTCAGGGCCGACTTGAGCGGCTTGATGTAGACTTGCTCCTTGTATGTGCCTGCAGAACCGAGGGCATCAAGTCAGTACATGTCTCACATGGAGTTGGTACAGCTAGAACTAACCTTTCGCGATGAAAATGCATTGTGCAGCCGTACTGGAAGCGCTCAAAGCATCAACGGCGGACTGAACAGTTTTGTACTTTCCGCTACCACCCACAGCCAGACATCCAGAAGGAGGACTTGTACGTCCAGCCCGAGGCGCCAGCGTCGTTGGAGCTGCGACAGCGGATGCCGCGAGCGTGAGCACGAAAGCGATTGATGGGAGCATTGTGGACAAAGTAGGACAGTTGAAAATGAAAGTATAAGAGTGAGTGAATGTAGAACTTAGCCTGAAGGCGTGCAGTATGCATATACATATAATAACTTCAGCATGCCGGCTAAGCAAACTATATTGGCGGACTCCCCGGGTCTGACCTAGACCTCCGAACAGCCGCTTAGTGAGCTACGGGGTCGTTTCCCCGCTATGAAAGCTGTCGAAACGGGCGAAGCAAGCCATCGGAAAATTGATGTATGCACCCCAGACGGTGAATCTCTCATCGCGCAACGACTGCGCATGTGCATTGCGCCGGTTGGTGGGAATCTTGTTGCCGTCCGTGCGTTGATTTGGGTTGATTGTAGCGTGTTACAGAGGGCTGACGGAGGCAGTATTGAGGTCCGAAGTGATGCCGCGTGCGCATCGCATTACTGATGGTGTTGAAGCTGACGCGTTGTTGGGCACCACGGACGCGCCTCCTTCTTGCAGGTCGAGGTTTGTGGGGAAGGATCCTGCGCAGGGCCGTGCGTTGATCACGTGAGCTGGTGTCGCGCTAAGAGGCCCGGGATCCACACGTTCCAAGCCCAGCAATTCATTCATTGTGCGACGCTGAGACCAATCTTCCGCAGACCGCGCTTTGACATCAGTTATTCACTTTGGGTGCTCTTGGTTATCAGTATCTGGTCATTCTTTCCCTCGCAATGGCTCCATCACACACAACTGGCAATAGCTGCCAAACAATCGACCTCACAGGTTCCTCACCAGAGCCGGAAGACATGCCCCAGCAACGACCACAACAGCGGCCACAGCCAAGGCCGCCCCAAAGACTAGTTCAAATGTACCTCAAGCCCGAGCCACGCCCCTACGGTATGGCAAATGTCGGGATGGAAGCTAGGCATCCGATGGCTTCCGCGCGAAACCCTGTAGGGCCACAGCAGGCGCGCCCTATCCACCCTGAGCATATCAAACAGATCATCGAGACAGCCGACCCGCGCGCTGTGCAAAAGGTGCTGCTCGACCTTTGCCAAATGTCACCGGCCTTTTCCGGCGCCCTCGTCCGTGGACTTGCGCCTCACTCTGCATCCGCCCAGAGCCTGATCAGCCAGCAACGGATGCAGTCGCATCAGCCCAAGGTCAAGATTCAAGATGAGGATGATAGCGACGAACTCTATGAGGCGGCGAACAGAAACCTCGTGAAGCCTACAGTTCCGACCCCAAGTCACAACAGCTTGCCTGCACAATCCCGCGAGATCAGCGGAAGTCGAGCTACATCACGGCCTCATGGTTCTGAGTTCGCATCACGAGTGAAGCGGGAGCCACGTGAGCGCTCACAGTCAAGTTCAGACGGCGACATGCACCTTCCTGGAGCCTATCCACGCTCAACCACGTTACGCACGCCAGTCCGGAAACCCTCAGGCCCATCTTCCTCTGTCAATCAAACCCCAAGGCTGTTAACCAGAGACACGCCACGGTCAGCGAGCATCAACACACGGCCTGCGCCTTTGATAAAGACCTGCACAGTGTGTCACGAACAGATAGTGGACGTGAATGCGCCCTGCGTTTCTCATTCTGGGAAGAGGTACAGGCCACCGGGCGGGTCAATAAAATGGGACTGCTGTCAGGCAGACATGGACGATCCCGGTTGCGAGTTCAACGGGCAACATACGACTGGAGAAGAGCTCGAAGAAGACGCGTTGGTACAAAGGAAACGACCAAGTGCGTCTCCGGTTCCAAGTCGTGCCACACAAAAGAGACCCAGAGCATTCTAGCGAAACTGCTAGGGGTTTGCCAGGCAGCTGGTCGCTCTTTGCTTACAGCGGGACGCAATAGATCCACGCAATGGGTCCTCTTCTGTGATCGTTCCTTTTGTTCTTCAGTTCCAGTCGTCTTCGGAAGACACTTCGCACGTCATTAGTTCATTGCTAGAAGCACAGCGTAGGCGTTTCGTTACTAGGCAGCATCGATATGGCTGCGGAGATCTCAGGCAGCTGCATTACAAATACTTGTGTCCGTTCTCGATGAGCATGTGCATTACTAAGCCTGCGTTGCCCTTCCTGATCTTCACGGATCTGGCCTCGAAAACTCCACCATTGTCTCCAGGGCCCCAAACTGTTCACCTTCCCATTATGGACAGCAATTACTCCCGTCGCTTCTCGTGTTCCGGTGCAGGTCTATGCTTCAGGAGACTGCGCCTCACCGTTGTTCTGAAACCCATACACATCCCTTCCATTCCTTGATCTGATGGTTATGACGCGACGGCCACTGTTTCTGTTGAGTCACTGCATGCAAGAAACAAACCGACCAGGTCTGCAGATTGCATCAAGATTAGGATATGCAAAGTAGGTAGCCTAACCTTAATGTAGACTCTAGGGTGTTTATGTTTTTCCTAAGCCGACGTGGAGCGCTCAAAAGGCTAAGAGGATACTACGAACTGATGGTCCTTTATGCCAATCGTTCATCCGTGGACACGTCTCCAGTAGTCTTCGTTCTCAACTCGCAGTGAGCTAGACAACGACCCTTAGTATTCTGCAAGTGTTATCATTACAAGCGGGCAATTTGTCAGTGAATTAGCGGATGTTGCTTGACCGTTATCTCTACGATGCCTATTCTGACTCGTTCCTCACGCGTGACGTCATGCCAAGTGTCTTGCCTGCATTATCATCGACGCGCTAACCTCCATCTCTCCCACTTCTGCACCCGCCGTCAGGACGCGATAGACATGTAACGGACATACGCACTTTGCGTTCCAGAAAACACGATACCAAGCCGAAGATGCATTGGTATAAAGCTGACAGGTTGCTTCATGAGCATTGCCCCACGAAGTCCGCGCGCCGCACATCATGAAGGCCGCGCTGTTCCTATCGCTTGCAGCTCTTGTCAGAACGAGTACAGTTTTCCAACTCAACTCTACGTCGTATTATTCTCCAGATCTTACCGCAGCGACGCTTAGCTTTGGCGACCAGTCACGGGCCAACGTAGAGCCTTTGCCAATCACTTATCTGACCTTTTCGGACCCTAATGTCACCGCGGAGCTACTGGAGTTCACGATATCCTCATTTCTATCGCACGACGATGTATACTCGGAATCATTCCTCCATACACTAGTGCTTGGCGGTTCAAGCACTCTTTCAGACAATGCACATGCATATCTTGGCTCGATCGGGTGCAGCATGATCTACACTGCATTGGACGCCGGCGTAGCATCCGGCCCATATCTACTTCACCCATCAAAGGCTATCACCAGAGTCTACCGGTTGTATTGGGATCACAATTTCGCTTTTGTGGAGTCGGTCACTGAAGGTCAGAATGGGACTTTCCTTCCTGTCACAGGTCTGGCGTTGACAGATGCCTACGGAGCTCTTAGTATCGCAGTGCCGTCACGATTATACTATCCAGCACCCACAGAAGACAAGCCTTTGTCGGGTAAACGCCTGGGCGTGAAGGATATTTACGACCTGAAGGGTATCCGAACGAGCGGTGGGAATAGAGGCTACCGCGACCTTGTGGATCCTGCTCCCGAGAGCGCGGCAGCTTTACAAAAGCTTATCGACATGGGTGCGGTGGTGATCGGAAAGACAAAGACTACCCAGTTTGCGCTTGGGGAACGACCAACAGCCGACTACGTGGATCAGCTGGCACCCTTCAACCCTAGAGGAGACGGTTACCAGCATCCCCAGGGTTCATCAGCCGGTTCTGGAGCTGGACTTGCATCGTATGACTGGATGGATATTGCAACTGCCTCCGATACTGGAGGCTCTGTTCGCTTACCGGCCATGGCAAACGGCCTGTTTGGCATGCGTATCACCAACGCCTCACTGCCACTGAAGGGAATCTTGCCCATCTCAGCAATATTTGATACGCCGGGCGTACTGGCTAGGTCGGCGAAGCTCCTCCAAGCAGTGCATAGGAAATGGTACCCAGCCAAGGAATACACATCCTACCCTAAGCGCGTCATCTTGCCTGATCTGTTTTGGCCTACAGTCAACAGCACGAGTATGCCTATATTTGATTCGTTCATCTCACAGCTAGCTACTTTTCTTGACGCCAATTTGACAACGTTCAACGCCAACGCCAGTTTCAATGCATACGCGAACATCTCTGAAGGCATAGCATCCTATCTCGGCTCTACATACTCCAACATTACCAACGTGGATCAGTACCGCGACCTTGGTCTACCTTTTAGGGAGCAGTATATTGCCAAGTTTGGCAAAGCGCCCTACTGGAACCCGCAAACACGAGCGCGATGGAATCGGGCCGCGACCTTGCCGACCTCTAGCTATACCACTGCTATGGAGCGCACGCACACCTTTCAGACATGGTTTCGAGAGACGTTGACGCCATCATGCGAGTCAACGTTGGTGCTGTATCCTATGGGCGCCGGTACGGAAGACTACCGCGACATCTATACAGCCGCTCCAGGTGGTATATTTGCTGCTGGACTACCCGGCAACCAGATGTCAGTTCTGGCTGCGCTACCCGACTACACAATACCGATTGGCGCAAGGTAAGCTTGACTGTACGAAGTGCATATAAGACATATACTGACTTCGTACCTCTACCATTGCAGGACGTATGTCAGCAGGGTTACTGAGAGAAACGAAACGCTCCCCGTTACTATTGGTATGGTAGCTGCGGCAGGTTGCGACCACATGCTCATGGATTTGGTTGCTGAACTTGCCGAAGTTGGAATAATTACGGAAAGTGTCAAAACCGGGTCTAGCATGTACTAGGGAAAGCAGAAATATACCCATGGGGCTTAATACACCGAGAACCCGAAGTACGTGCCCGTACGAGCTGCGCATTCAACAATCCCACATCACAAGACCTGCACTCATTGGTTTTGCTGTGTGCCATGCTTTCCTACCGTCCGAACACATCCCCGCTGTGATTGGCGGACTATCTTTTAGGACCCTGTCGATCACAACGTCTGGAGTAAATGAAGAGAGTAATCCAAGGTGTCATTCACCAGCAGCGCGCTACGGACTAGCTAGCTGATCTCGCCGCCTCTGCGCATGCCGCGTGGAGCTTTCATATTACATCTCTTTTCCTTCAGTCTCCGACATTCTTCCTACCCCGTGTTCTTCGCCTTGAAGATGATCTTCTGCACTGTTCTGCCCCTGCTAATATCCTCCGTCGCCGCCCTCGCTTTCCCAGGCGCAGAAGGTTTTGGGCGAAACGCTGTCGGCGGTCATGGTGGCACTGTCTATGTTGTTACAAACCTCAATGATAGCGGTGAAGGGTCTCTCCGCGAGGGCGTTTCCCAGAGCGACCGCATAGTCGTGTTCTCGCTAGGTGGTTTGATCAAGATTAAAGAGCGCATGGTCGTGGCCAAACGCGTGTCTATCCTTGGGCAAACAGCGCCAGGCGATGGTATCACAGTTTACGGAAATGGGTGGAGTTTCAGCAACGCCGACGATGCGATCGTCCGGTATTTGCGCATCAGAATGGGAAAAGGAGGAGATAGCGGAAAAGATGGTATCACGATCGCAGAGGGAAGCAACATGATTTTCGACCACGTCTCTGTCTCCTGGGGTCGCGATGAGACCTTTTCGATCTCCGGCAACGACGTCGGCAACATAACCATTCAAAACAGTATCATCGGGCAAGGCCTGCAAACACACTCGTGTGGCGGGCTGATGCAAACGAATCTCGGGAATGGTATCAGCCTGTTCCGCAACTTATACATTGACAACAAAACGAGAAACCCGAAAGTCAAAGGCACCAATGACTTCACCAATAACGTGGTGTACAACTGGGGTGGAGGTGGAGGATACATCGCTGGAGATTCGAGTGCAGCAAGCGAGGCGAATATCGTTGGGAATTACTTCATCAGCGGGCCCAGTACCAGCGTCACGGCGTTTACGCGCGGGAATGAGAACTTCAAGGGCTACGTTGAAGGCAACTTCTACGACTCTAACCGCGATGGCACGTTGGACGGAACGGAGCTGGGTGCATCCTCCAGCAACTACGGAGGCATGGTTATCCAGACGGCCAAGTTTCCCTTCCCAGCGCCCGAGAAGACTCTATCGGCGGAAGATGCGCTGAGGCTCGCCGAGAGTTCTGTTGGTGCGAGTAAGGTGCGCGATGTTGTTGACACGCGACTCATTGAAGAATTGAAGAGCTACGGGAAGACGGGTGAGCTGATTAGTGACGAGAATGCTAGCCCCATGGCTGGGCCTGGAACTATCGACGGTGGAAAGCAGTGGGCGGATGCCAATGGAAATGGCATACCTGACGACGTCGAGGATCAGTTCTCGGATGTGGAAGAGTGGGCTAATAGTTTAGTACCAAGCGGTTACTAGATAGCAAATCGCATTTGGCAGCGTGTATCGCAAAAGAATGACTGGGGTTCTTTGAAGTGGTTTGGTTCATGAATCATTTATTTACTATAAAGAGTGTGTACGTGAAGTGAAGAAGGACTGAGCATATGCCGATACCGAGAACGCAGCCTGGCTGATAAGAAGCAAGGTTTTATCCTTGCATCAAAGCCTCTCTCCTAGCAACCTATGCGGACGCAATCTGAGCCCTCAAGAAGATGGGTGCCTGTACAGCAGCCTCATCCGAGTATAGGAGATGCGCAGGTGTGATGATGAGTGTTCCAGTGCAGACCAAGTCGCCAGTCTCGCAGTAGACCCTAGTCTTGCTGGTTGGGAAGCCGGGGATTCTTCCGCCATCTGAAACGCTGTTACAGACTGTTGTATACTATGTTGAGAGAAGGAAAGAGCTTACTTTGAAGGTTCTTGGTGTAGCCAAACAGCACTACGCCCTTGATCTGGTTCTGTACAGCAGCACTCAGACCAGGAATAGCGTTCGACATGACGGCAGCGCCTTGAGAGTATCCACCTGCAGTGATGGGCGTGTTGGGGCACTTGCTCGCAGCAAGGTTGAAGAGACGTTGGGCTTCGCGGATGGCGGCTTGGGAGGTACCGGCTGGAAGCGTGTTTTCCGCAATACCAGCAGTGTATGGGCCGCCTACACCCTGAATCCAGGTAGTGGATGCTCCATATGCGCTTTCGAGAGCGCTGGCTGTGAAAGGACCAACTAAGGCGCCCATGTTGCCAGCTTCAGTGCTGCCTCTTGCAAAGATGAAGATGGTTCTTGGGCAAGCAGCGCTACTGCCGCTCTCCAGCTCATTGCGAGTAGCGCTTGACTGGCGAGCTTCGAGTGTAATGGGCTGGGGTGCATCCGCCGGCGCAGAGGCGGGTACAGCGATTGGGGAAGAAAGAACGAGGGAAGCAAAAAGAGAAAGAATGGTGATAGATTTCATATTGACGATTGTAGTAACGATGGGTAATGCCTGGTGGCTCTGAAGAGAGAAGTAGTAGAAGGAAGCTGGAAGTTGGCTGTTTGACTGTGCTGTGGTCCTTCCCATACGGGTTCCCTCCTTCCCTTTATGTTCCTCTCAACATACCCAAGATACTGGTTGCAAATCCACATCCTTCGCGCCTACCTCGGTATTGAGGCTACCTAAAATCTTGTAATGCATCTCGAATAGTGGTTGACGGACGTTGACTCCCCAAAAGAGCGCTGTGACCGTTCTACCAGGTGTCACAACAATCCGAGATACCCTTGGCGTTTCTGCTCTTACCCCCATAGGCAAGACCTTGACTTGAAGAGATCTAGTGAGCAGATGCAGAGCCTTTGAGGTAATAGAGCAGAAACGGCTACAGTGGTCCGAAGTATTGTGACACCTGGTAGTCCTTTGTCTCCGAGATCGAGATCTGGTATTTGGCGTTGACCCTCGAGCATCTGACCAGTAGGCATCATGTTTGGATCTGAGCTTCCTCGGCCCAGGAGATGGTGCCTGGGATGTTATCCTGGGCATGCATGTCCGGGAGACATGGATAGAGCTGATGGTGGGATGAACTGGTCGCGTGGTAGTCGGACGAGGATTTGCTGCTAGGTTCATCGGACGCTATTGGACTTTCAGGTCAAGCTCGCGAATCGAAGCCGAGGCACGGTTGAATCTACATGGATGCGATGAAGTCCTGGCCTGAGTGGGATGGAAGCTCGTGATGTGGGGTACATACACTGGAGCTCTCTTTCGCGGGAATATACCCCGCACATCCACTACGGGAGCGCGCTAAGGCCCCCAGAGGATGTGTAGCGAACGGTGTCGGGGCAAGATACCCGATTCTGACGTTTGCCGTCTTTACAGGCGTTGGAGGTTTTGGTGTTGTTTACCTCGCTCCTGTAGGCTAAGGGAAGAACGGCATGAAGGATTGGTACCTTCCGCATAGGGACACCGTGCATACAACGCATACAAACAATACTCAGATCATCTCTGGGTTGAAGGATTTAGTTTAGGCAGTTCTTCCAAAAAGAAAGGGAGGTTATCGGATTACGGCTAAAATACCATGCCTGCGTGGGATATCCCGCGTCTACCCACAAGCTAATGTTGCATCAAAGCAGCTGCCGTATGTACCTTGTTGGGCGTTCTGGTTCGTCGCTTCGGAGGACTCAGCGGTACGTAAGACAGAACCCTGGCGCTGGCGCATCCCAGAATGAAGACGAACGCATAGAACGCCAGCAGATTCTGAAATACGGCCAACGTTGTCACGCCATAGATCAATGTACACAACGGCCAGAAGAATTCCGATACGTATGTCCATACGTGAACTGCAAAGCGACGAAGACTGTTCAAAGACATTTGAACGTGTGCTCGATAGGCGTGGAGGTACTCGATTGTCGTTGGAGGCGCAAGTATTCTGTCCCAGTGTTCTCGTCGCGCCTCGTGTGTCCATGTACGCACGCCAAGAGGTCCGGCTGCCCTAGTCTCGAGAAGATATCTCCATATAATCTTCAGCTGCCTATCCCAGCTATAAGGCTTCTCCTGTTGCAAGAATCTCTCCCATTTCTTTACAGTATTGACTGCCATCTCTTCGGTGACCTGAAACCATTCCTTGTGTGCTTTGGACTCCTTATTCGCGCTGACGCGCCCGTGATGTTCGCAATGGAATGGTGCACAGCAGTTCTCCAGGTCGATATGCACAAGCTTCTCTAGGCGACCACAATGATCAATCTCGTGATCTGACACGTGGATCACACTGGGCAGGAAGCCACAGGCTCTTTCATGCTCAATGATGCGGTCTCTATAGGCTCGTTTCGTCTTTCCGATCTTGTAACCTCTGGATTTGTTGTTTGGGTCACATAGAACATAGATGACTCCTTTCCGATCGCCAGGAGTCGGATTCTTGAGCAGCTCTCCATACAAGCTGTCGTGGGTAGATCTGGCGGTCTTTGGGGTCAGGACTGGCGAGAAGCCATCGTGCTCTTGATGAGGTTGCTGATTCGCTTCGGCGTGAGAGGGTGATGAGGAATACCGCACTTCCGATGTTGATAGTCCATCCACTTCAAGACCTTGACTACCATCACGCCGTGGACGCTTACGTGCGATGCTGTCATGAGAAATTCGTGCGGCGTCATCGATGATTTGTTTTGGGCGTCCGATAGAGTCAGAGACTATTCGGGACGGCTGACTGGAAGACTTTTCGCGAGTAGTTAACGCAGCCAGGCGTTGTGATTGGGGGATGGCTTTGCGAATTGGTGAACCAGTAGAGGTTAGGGTGGGGTCGCTTTGGGTATCCATGAAGCGCGGTCTGGGTGGGGGAGGTTGAAATGACTTGACTTGTGAACTGGTAGGTATGTGCCCTGTTTCCAGCTGCGAGTTTTTCCTGAGCCCATTTAGCTTGGAACCCAAAGATTTGTCAAAAGATGTATCGAGAACCATGTCTGTAAGCAGGATTGATAGATGAAAGACGAAGTAGATGATTGATGTGCACGGAGCGAGGAATTTGGGCTGGATGCCATTTAACCCTTTGCGCTGAATTTATCAACGCGTTGTAGGATTACTTCCCCAGCAGCTGCAGAGTTCGCATGAACAAACGTGTGGCGGTGCTGAATGTCACTGCTGTGCCGAATGCTTGGATTGTTTCGTAGGCTTCATAGCAGCCTTGCATCGGCGGCCGAGCAGAACAACACGATGAGCACTCTTAGCTCCTAGCACTATGTCGGTCTTTCTGTTAGCATCGATAGCAAGACTCGCGAAGAATCGCTGTGTGCAGCAGACCAGTGATGGACGCGTTGGTACGGACCCAGGCACACTTGTTACCCACGCGCTGCATTCCACGTGCAGATGCAGCGGCTGTGCCCATCCCACAGTTACTACGAACAGCTAGTGCGGCTGCCTGCGGTATCAGAATCGCTCCTGCTGTACGCAAAGCTGCGGGTGTCGGAAGCTCGTAGCCTTGCTGCCATCGGAGCGATGTTTCCGCGAAGCAGCAGTCGACGGCCATGATTCGCTATTTTTCGAGGCTGGTTGCGCCCGAGACGTTTACGGTGTTGTGGCTGTGGCGGTGGTTTCTACGAAGAAGCAATTTGCTGTGAGGGCGACAGGAGGCAGCGACGTTTCGCGCGTCATCACGCGCTCCTTGGCGAGGGATCACAAAGCCGAGCCGGAACAACAAACGCAAGGTAATAGCACCAAGGTCGTTGGGAAGCAGTCGTGCCTCATACCGCATCTATCTCTGGGTACTTCCGAAATTTGTACCTTTTTGTGGCATCTTAGCGCAGACGCGTCGGGTACGGGCAAGCAGCGCGATGTCATCAAGTTGTACATCCACTATAGTTTGACCGGTGACGATGTCCGCGTTCTCAACTGTTTTCTGGCGCGATGACGCGTTGATACTCTTCGCGCAGCTGCCAACGGCGCAATGCTTTGATCGGCATGCATCTGTCGGTTGGCGAACTGCATATGAGGTGTAGCTTTGGTCTCACTGGCTGGAGAGAGAGGTCGTGCTGCGATACTATGATGCGTGCAGATACCTCAATGGCTCCTCCGGCTTTGGGAACAAGGAATGTGGGGCGCGCTAGTATTCCCGGCGTTAGTCCGCGTTCCGAGATGTCGCCTCAGGGCTTTGAACATGTTCACCGACACTCGCATGCTGGCCCTTTCCTTTCACTGATGCCTAGCAGAGTTGCGTAAGATCTCGTCTACATGCTATCCTCTGCTCACCCAAGTTCACATCAGCTGGGGCTAAAGTGGAAGGAAGTGTTGTCCAAGTAGGTGCTGACGGGCATCCGAAAACGGTGCATGTCATGGCGTCCTTCCAGATTCCACTATCATCGGCTCCAACATTTTCTGACATACCATCAATATCGCACTGCCATCGCATTTGGGTCAGTACGGTCACTTACACCTCTTCTGCATATTGCTGATCTCACCAGAATACGGAAGCAGCCCGATTCACGCCATGTGCTCTGCCATTCGTAGCAACAATTCCAGCCATACTGGCAGCATTGGTACTGCTGCGATACTCGCTGCAGATTGCAGACGGCTACTGGCCGGGATGGACAAAGCCGTTCGTACGCGAGGAAAAGCACAAGTCGGATGAATTGGAGACACGCTCTACACCGCAGCCTCTGAGCAGCACGTTTGGCCTGCTAGTCCTAGCTACGGTTGGACTTACATTCCAAATCCTGAGCGCTTTCTTTCCCGTCCGACAATCGACGGCATTTTATCCCGCCATCGCATGGGTACGTACAATGTGACGAGCTTGTGATTATCGATTAACAAGTATTGCAGGCCATCGTGGCAGCAATTATCGTCGTGGAGCGTCCTAGAAGAGCTTCATTATCGTTGTTGCTTCTCTTCACGAGTCTTCTTCTCGAACAGCTGGTCACACTAATCCACAAGGAGAGCCCACTCCTGGCTAAAGATGTTCCTTGGATCGTCGCACCCGTGGCGGCTGCACTAGGCATCGTTCTGATTCTGAACATGCCTCTCCGAGACCCAAGGCTACCTAGGAAAGACATTAGCCCAGCTTTTGCCACTCCCACGGTGCAACTTAGGACTCCCGAGGATAACTTGACTCCTTGGCAATACATGACAGTGTCGTGGATGGAACCATTGATCAAAAAAGGCGTGACACGTCAGATGGAAGACGAGGATATATGGGATCTTGGCTGGGAATTCAAGCACGCGCGGCTGCACGAGGCATTCCGAAAACTACAGGGTTCGGTGACAAAACGAGTCTTCATTGCAAACGGCATGGACTTAGTTTTTACGACTGTCCTCAACGTTGTTCGGATGTGCGCAAGTAAGTGACATTCCCCATGTTGCTCGAGACGAATCTAACACTAGCAGCTCTACTCACCCCTGTCCTTTTGCAGCGGGTCCTCGCATCCATGGAAGACAAGAACAGCAGTGCTACGATCACCTACGCCTGTATCATTCTCGTCTTGAGACTAGCATCTGCCCAGCTTAACATCTTCAATCTGTGGCATCAGAGGCGGTCCTACGAGAGATGCAGAGGCGAGCTCATTACCATGCTGTACGAGAAGACTCTGCATCGTAAAATTTTGGGTGCGAAACAAGACGTCAAGGAAGATCAGACGAACGGCCACAGTAACTCTGAAGCGGAAGAGGCGGGCAACGAGAGCAGTAGCAGTCTCGACAGCACGCGCAAGGCAGCAACCGGAAGCTGGCTACAACATGTGGTCGCTTCTGTCCGATCTATGTTCACAAAGAACATCAAGACACAGGTCAAAGATGAAAACCAGGCTGCATCGATGGGCAAGATCCTCAATTTGATGCGAAACGACGCTTATGAGGTAGCACAGCGCTTCTGGGAGTTTTCTGATATCGTCACTAAGCCTGCAGGTGCCATATTCGCGACTATACTAATATGGCGGATGTTAGGTTGGGCGTGCCTACTTGGTGTTTTGGCACTGGGTGCTTCACAGCTCCTCAACATCGTGATCGCCCGCTTTCAGGTCTATTTCGAGAAGAAACGCAGAATTGCAACCGACGAGAAACTGCAACGTACAAGTCAGTTCATAGAGTCCATCCGCCATCTGCGCTGGTACGGCTGGCAAGGCGCATGGTTGGAGGGAATCCTTGAGTCTCGTCAAAAAGAGATGCATCTTCGTGTGGTCAACATCATCTTCTCGACATCGCTCTCCTTCATTCTCCGCTTCGGATCGGGACTGTTCCCTGCGGTTGCCTTCTACGCTTTTACTAAACTAGCCGGTCAGCAGCTGCGCGTTGATCTGATCTTCCCTGCTTTCGATCTATTCAATCTATTAGAGTCGTACCTCAGGGCGCTTCCGCAACTCGTTACTACCGTGCTCAATGCATACGTTGCAATGGGTCGTATTGAAGAGTTCATGGCCGAGCCAGACAAAGAAGAGACGGATGTAGTACCAGAAGGGTCTGCTGACCTCGGCCTTCACAATACATCTTTCGCGTGGCCTGGGGTTGACCACGATGTCCTCCAGGATATCACGTTATCTTTCCCCCCAGGACTGACCGTGATATACGGAGAAGTCGCTGCCGGTAAGACGGCGTTGCTACAAGCCTTACTTGGCGAGCTTGACATCACAGCTGGTGAGCTAGTGCGGCCCGATCAGGTAGTAGCATATTGCGCACAAACGCCATGGCTCCAAAGCATGAGTATTCGCGATAATATACTTTTCTCCTACCCTTACGAAGAGGGTCGCTACAAGCAGACCCTGGAAGCGTGTGCCTTGTTACCTGATATGGCAGAGCTCAAGCACGGAGATCTGTCTAATATTGGCGAAAACGGAATTGGCTTGTCCGGTGGTCAGAAGGCTCGTGTAGCATTGGCTCGAGCTGTATACAGTCGCGCAAAGGTACTTCTTCTTGACGATCCGCTATCCGCCCTTGACCACCAGACGGCCGAATTCATCGTTGGCAAACTACTAGCTGGGCCATTACTCGATGGCAGAACGACTATTCTTGTCACACATCGAACAGAACTTTGCCACGGTATCGCGAAGCAATGGGTTCATTTAGAACAGGGCAGAGCGACTCTTCGCGAGCCAAGCCAAGTTGAAGACGCGAATGCACTAAAGCGCACCCAGACCAATGATACTGAGTCAGAGGAAGACGCCAAGAAGCGAGAAGAAGAGCAAGCAGCGGCTGTACCCGACAAGTTTATCGAAGATGAACATCGTGAGAAAGGTGGCGTCAAGTGGAGTGTATACTGGCGCTACATTAGAGCAGGTACGCTGCGATGGTGGTCTGTTGCCATTATCGTCATGGCCCTCTTCCGTGTGCTGGATGTTGCGCAGACATGGTTCATCAAGTCGTGGGCAGAGAGTTACAACGAGGATGAGCACAAGGGTATCTTCGACTTCCTGCCTCCAGCCGCAGACGACGTTGTTCCATGGCTCTGGACTTTCTTCGGATTTGTCTCCGCAACTGCCATACTTTTCTGGTTCACAAACCTCATCATGTTTGGCGTAGGCTACCATGCCGCCAAGACCATCTTCAGAGAGACCATTGAACGCGTTGCACATGCGACATTCCGATTTTACGACGTAACGCCAGTGGGACGACTGATGAATCGATTGACAAGTGACATGAACACCATCGATGGCGATTTGAGCACTGCCTTCATCGTCTTCGCATGGCAGATCATAGGCTGGACGAGTGCTGTCATTATCATCTTGTCTTCGACACCAGCATTCCTAGCTTTCGGTTTGGTGCTTAGCTGCGGATTCGTCTACTACTTCTTCCGTTTTCTACCAACGTCGCAAAGCCTGAGACGGCTCGAAGTAAGTCACTCGGCCTCAATCAACATGTCCCCTACTGACTAGAAACAGATGGTATCACTCTCGCCGCTCATGAGCAATTTTGGCGCACTTTTGGAAGGCCTCACAACTGTGAGAGCTTTCAGCGCGCAACAACGATTCCAGACCCGTGTCATCGAGGTGGTCGACAACTTTCAGAAGAATGATCACTTCTATTGGTCACTTCAAGCATGGCTTGCGCTTCGCTTCAGCGTCATGTCGGCTAGCGCTACGCTCGTTATGACCCTCATCGCTGTCTACACCCACATCAGTCCCGGACTCACAGCATTTGTGCTGATTACCGCTGGCAAATTTGTCATACATACGGAGTACATGTGCAGGATCTACGGAACGCTGGAGATGGACTTTACCAGCGTCGAGCGTGTAGTTGAGCTCCTTGACATCGAGACGGAAGCACCAGGTGTTGTTCAGCCACCCGCACACTGGCCTACCTATAGTGGCGACATCGAGTTCGATGATGTGACCATCCGATACGCAGAGAACCTTGAGCCTGCGCTGCAGAATATCTCTCTCAAGATCCCTGCAGGATCCAACACTGCAGTCATCGGGCGAACGGGTTCTGGTAAGTCTACCTTGGCGCTCTCCCTCCTTGCCACCATTGCTGCAGAGAACGGCAAGATTTTGATCGATGGAATCGATATCTCTACCGTGGACAAACAAGCGCTTCGCAGTCGCGTCACTTTCCTCGCGCAGGAACCAGTCCTCTTCCCCGGCACCATGCGCAAGAACCTGGACCCGTTATCTGTTTACTCCGATGCGTCTTGTCTATCTGTACTGCAGAAGATTGGCGGTGATCAATATAATTGGACGCTCACAACCTCGATAGAAGGGGGTGGCAAGGGTCTCTCACAGGGCCAACGGCAGCTTGTTGGTCTGGCTAGAGCCATGTTGAGGAGAAGCCCAATACTGATCATGGACGAGGCGACGGCCAGCATTGATTTCGAAACCGCGCAAAGAATACAGAGCGTTCTTAGGGAGGAGATGAAGAGCAGTACAGTAGTCACCATCGCGCATCGACTGGAAGCAGTCAAGGAGGCTGACTATTGTATTGTGCTTGGAAAGGGCAAGTTGGTCAAGGCTGGCAAAGCCGAGGACATGCTTAGGGAAGGCGGCGAGTTCCAGGGTATGTTGGCGTAGGTGTATAGGGGAAGATGCGACCGGCTTGCAGAGATTGTCATACATATGTTCGGTTTATGATTGGCGTTATGGCTTCGACTCGAGGAAAAGTTATTGACATAGACTACTTGTATCGTATATGTTTCTCAACTCAAACGACTTTCTTGTCGTTCCGTCTTCTTTACGACGTTACTACGTTAGGCAGTTGTGATTACATACCGTCGATAACAGCAGGTCCAGGCCGAGGTCTTCTGCTGTTTGTGGCTAGCGTGATTACTATTGCCAGTATGAAGGTGAAGGTGAACACACGACCGTTTGCAATTGCAGTCGTTCCCAAATAGGAAGTTTTCAGACAAAGCGTGGATTGCGGTAACCTGACAGTCCTCGACGGTGCCTGTCGGTCCTCAACGCTGCTCTGTGCTGCTTACTGATGCGATGTCGCAACGAAAACTTTTTGTTAAATCATGACCTGTCAGAGGCAGATCGAGTGTATAGCATAGGTCAAGCGTTGTCTTCTTCTTCATGTCACGGCACCCTATCAGGCAAGCTCAACTGATTGCGGGCATTCAAAAAATGAATGTCGCTGCTGAAGCCGGATTCCGGGTCCAGGCATGAGGCTTGCGTGGCACCGCCACGATTTGCGTTAGTCGGCAGGGATGTGGGATGAGCGCATTGGTCGCATTTGGGAAATCACAGACGCCGCATGTTCCACGCCTGCAAAGCCTCGCAAACCTCAGTTGGCTTTCATATTCGCCATTATTCAGCATGCGGTGACACCCGAAGAGCCCCTCCAGACTTCCGAACCATCTTGAATCGCTACTGCGCCGCTGAAGCCGCCCTACCACGATCCGGAGGTGTCGTAAGCTCCGCAACCATACAGCATCACGCGGACCCCCGAGATGGCTGCCAACACTCAGTCAGACAGCAATGCGACCTCTCCAGGCGACCACGAACTCGAGGTCATGGCGGACAATAAGCCCAGCCTCCCGGTGGAGGAGGACATCATGCAGCTGGCGCGACTGGGTGAGATTGCGGCTATACAGAAACTCTTCGACGGCGGCAAGTTCGATGCGACATTCAAGGACGAGCAGGGCATAACGCCGCTACATGTGGGTATCAAAGAGTGTTGGAGCATGTTCCGGGCTGACTATGAGTAGTGGGCGGCTATCAACAATCACTACGCGCTCTGCCATTTCCTCATCCAGGCCGGCGCGCCCATCAACGCAAAGGGCGGCGATGCTGTCGCGACACCCGTGCTCTGGGCCGCAAAGCGCTGCAACTACTACATCGTCAATCTTCTCCTCGACCACGGCGCCGATCCGCTCCTCACCGACGACCAGGGCTTCAATCTCCTGCACAGCGCAACCCTCGATGGCAATGTGTACCAGATTGTCCTGCTACTACACCAAGACATACCCGTGGATATCGCAGATCCGCAGAGTCACACCCCGCTCATGTGGGCGGCATACAAGGGCTATCCGTCTTGCGTAGATCTGTTCCTCCGATGGGGTGCCAACGTGTATGCGACGGACGACCAGGGCTTCACTGCATTGCATTGGGCCCTCGTCAAGGGCAGCCAGGGATCGATACAGAAGCTGCTCGAGTACGGAGCGGACCGGTTCGCCAAGAACAATGACGGCAAGACGCCAGAAGTCACGGCACAGGAAATGAACACCACCCGGCAATGGCGGCGCGCTCTCATGGAAGCTGGCTTCGACAAGAATGGAAACGCGCGGCAGTTCCCCATCCCGGGAGTCAAAGACACGAGGTGGTTCCTGAGCCGATTCATTTTCTTCTGGCCCTTTGCCATTCTGTTCGTTGCGCTTTCTCTTGTCAGCCATCTGCCAGCGTTTCTTGGTATACCATTGGCCGTGATTGTTGCGTACGTTATGCAATGGGGAGCGCAAAGGTTGTTGCGCTGGGGTCCCTCGAACATGCGAAGCATACATCATACTGTGAGTCGAGTGCTCAAACACTTGCGCCTAGTCGCTGACGAGCTTCCAGCCTTTCCTAGCCGGTATCTTCGCTGGCACGCTTTTCTGGGTCGGTGCACGGTGGGCAACGACTGTATTACCATGTAAGCCATCTTATCTTACACACAGATATCTCGCTAACACAAACGAGGGACGATACGAACGAACTTTCTTCTTAACTTCCTATTTGCGGCGTTTTACGCATCTACGGCCTATTTTTACTTCTTCACTATGACCACTGATCCCGGCTTCGTGCCCAAGTCGGCGAGCAGAAGTGCATCCAAAGCGGTTATTGATGAGCTCATGGAGCTACGACAATTCGATGAACATCATTTCTGTGTGAATTGTATGGTGCGGAAACCCTTGCGCAGTAAGCATTGCAAGCGCTGCGAGCGCTGCGTTGCGAAGAGTGATCAGTAAGTGCTCCACGTAGGCAGTGAGGGTGGCACTAACTGTGACAGCCATTGTCCGTGGGTTAACAACTGTGTGGCGAACAACAACCACAGACACTTTGTTTTATACGTACTGTCTTTGGAGCTGGGTATTGTCATGTTCATCAGGTTGGCACTTGCTTGTAGGTCATTACACCTCGATTTTGCACCATGAAGCTAACTGGGGCAGACCTGGAGATACGTGACGCACCCACGGATTACCCCAAGTGCGCCGTCATCTCACCGGAACTTTGCAAAGTCCTCAACAAAGATCCTTTCACGATTGTGCTCTCAATATGGGCAGCTTTCCAGTTGACTTGGGTAACCATGCTTCTCTGTGTCCAACTGCTTCAGATTGCGCGGAACCTCACAACCTACGAGAGCATGCGCGGTCATCTCCATGGCGCTACACCCGCAGACGCACTCAACTCCTTTGTTACGACCGGCGACACCAGTCAAGATGTATCTGGTGGTGCCGGCAGCGCACCAACGAACGGGTTTGGCTCCGGCCAAGACACGGGCGACATCCCCCGGCGTCCTCAGCCCAAAGCCTCCATCTGGGACCAGTGGAAGCGTCTCCTTGGAATCGACACGTTCCTCACCATCGCCCTTCACGGAAGTCAAGGAGAGCAAATACGGCGGCAAAGAAGAGGGAATCCCTTTTCACGCGGCATCGTTACGAATTGCAAGGATTTCTGGTGTGATGCCAGTCCCATGTTTGGCACGAAGGAAAGTGGTTATGCGAGGCTTGGTGGTGAGCGAGTAGATTATACGAGGCTGTATGAGGTGCCAAAGATGAGGTATCAGCGGGGCGGAGGAGGTGAGGGAGGGAGATACGAGAGCGTAGCTGCGGAAGAGGAGTCATGATGATGATGCAGACGGTAGTAATGTTAATGATGATGAAGAGTGTGAAGAAATATCTGCGTATAGACACGTGCGAGAGTTTCTCTGTACCATATCGGCTACTAAAGTGTTGCCGAAACCCTTGCAGCTTCAGCCATGCCGGAAGCCAGAAGCCGAGGGTGCAGCGAGGAAACTCCCCGCGCCACCCTAAACAACCCGTCGTGGGTCGCGCACATGCTCGACGCTCCACAGCCCTGCTCAGCTCCGTCGCCTGGCGTTTTTGCTGAGCTTTCTTCTCCGCAATGCCATAAATCCCACTTGTTTCTTTCCTTACTGTCATCGTCGCGAGCTTTTAGGCTGTGCGCCAGATGTCGAAAATGACATCATCCGAGGCCCTGAGAGGGTTGAGGACCCTTTCGCGGTGCGCTGGCCCGGCGCCGAGGAGCATCGCGGCCGGACAGAATTTGGCTGTCGACAGCAGAAGAGCGCTATGTACGGACTGCGCAAGGAATTCGAGAGCGACGAGCAATGCGCGAGGGCTTGTTCTGGCACGCACGAATAAGCTGGCGCATGCTCCGAACAGAGTTTCGTTTGCGCCAGTGGGCCGCAGAGGATACGCACAGGTTGCGCAAGAGTGTACGTTCGGCCATTAGTAGAGCGGCTGCATGGACCGAGTGCTGACCTTGCTAGATGCACCGGACCAGTCTGAGCAGACCCATGGGCCCATGGCCGAGTACGATGTGCGTGTTGAGTCCGGACGACTGCGAGACGACGAGCACCAACGCAACATCATCAAGAACCTGCAAGATCTCCACGACATGCTGAAACCCTACACGCAACCGCCCGTTCAACAACCTACCATCGAGTCCCTACAGCCGCCCAAGAAGTCGTTCTTCTCCTTCCTTACGTCGTCCAACTCCGCGGGGTCGGCCCTACCACCTATACCCGATTCGCTGCCAAAGGGCATCTACATGTTTGGCGATGTTGGCAGTGGGAAGACAATGATGATGGATCTATTCTACGACACTCTGCCACCGAACATCAAGAGGAAGACAAGGATACATTTCCACGCGTTCATGCAGAGCGTACACAAGGATCTGCACAAGATGAAGATGCAGCATGGGAATGATATTGACAGTATACCCTTTGTAGCAGCGGGTATAGCAGAGCGCTCCTCCGTCCTCTGCTTCGACGAGTTCCAGTGTACGGACGTTGCTGACGCTATGATCCTGAGGCGATTGATCGAGAGCCTGATGGCCCACGGAACCGTCATTGTCACGACGAGTAACAGACACCCGAACGACCTTTACAAGAACGGAATACAAAGAGAAAGTTTTGTGCCCTGCATAAACCTTCTCAAAACGCGGCTTACAGTCCTGAACCTGGATTCTTCGACGGATTACAGGAAGATTCCACGGCCACCAAGCGGTGTATACCACCATCCTCTAGATACATCTGCACAAACGCATGTAGAGAGATGGTTCCGCTTCCTCGGCGATTTCGAAAACGACCCCCCACACCCCGCAATCCATGAAGTATGGGGAAGAGAGGTCCGCGTGCCGAAGGCCAGTGGGAAGTGCGCCGTATTCAGTTTTGACGACATTATCGGACGCGCTACGGGAGCAGCCGATTACCTCGAACTCACGAGACAATATGAGGCGTTCATCATTACAGGGGTGCCTGGAATGAATCACAGGTCAAGAGACTTGGCGCGGAGATTCATCACCTTTATAGATGCCGTGTACGAATCAAGGGTAAGCGAGATACTGGTAGCACAAGACCCTATAGCAACAGGCTTGTGATTGGAGTATACCATGCTAACGTAAATCCAGGCCAAGCTAGTAATGACTACAGCCGTTCCCCTAACGTCCCTCTTCCTCGACCAAGCCGAACTCAACGACGCGGTAACCGCTACACAAAAGGCTGGGAAACTTCCTACCACAGCCTCTTCTTCATCAAAGCCGCCTGCCAAGTCTGCGCAAGCGGACGACCACGAAGCCATCTCGGACGTAATGCGCAATCTCATGGACGACCTTGGTATGAACATGGACATGTTGAAGAACAGTAGCATCTTCTCTGGCGATGAAGAGAGATTTGCATTTGCCAGAGCTTTGTCGAGACTAAGTGAGATGGGAAGTCAAGAGTGGGTTGAACGCGGACTGGGCCTTGAGAAGAGAGGTGGAAAGGGAGAGATGGAGGGCTGGCAGAAGGTTAGGAGTAGATGGAGAGAGGATAGCATGTAGGCGTGGATGCTTGCAACATGACATATTCTGCCATGCTTTGAAGCTACCATCATTCCATTGATCTGAACATGACAATCTTTATCAAAGCTCCCAGGCGAAAGCTGGTAAATGTTTGGCGCCCAGCGCTTGTGGTGGACTTTTCTGCGGGGACATGCATAGAGCTAGAGTACGCCTTTGAGCGAAACCTGAAACCTATACACAAGTGGGTGTCGTCGACAACAAGTCACTGTAGACCCTTAGTATCCTAATCTGAGAGCCGCCGGAAGCGGTCGATGTGCTCTTGCCTTTGAGACTCCATTGCTGGGCCGGAGAGATCAGAAGAACGATCAAAGGACAGTTTTTCGATCTTGATTCCAAAACATGTCAAGATAGTCGTGATCGACGCGTCTCCTTGTCCGATAATACTGCGATGTGCGATGCGGTGCTTATATCGGACGTTGGGCATCTGTACGTGTCAGGCCACGAATCGTCATCATCGTACCAGTGGATTGAAATATCGAGATGCCGTGGTGGTGAGCAGTCAGGCATTTTTGATCGACCCGGTTCATTTGGCCGAAACCTGCGGAGCCGCGGTATGGCCGACATTCTGCTCGCTGGCACACAGACGTGATCGCCTCGTGTTCGCCAATATTGCTAGTTTCCAATGCGATTGTCGGGCGGCAACGTTTGCGGTCAGATTTCGTTTCCTAGACAAAGGCTGCAGAGGCTAACGAAGCACATGTTGCAACCACGCGGTTCCTAAAAGTAGCGTGGCGGAAACGGCGGAGGCGGCAAGTATCGCGTGCAGTTTGGCTGTGGCTGAGGTGTTGCAACGAGAACCATGTCTGGAGCATGTCTGAGCACGTCTGAGCACGTCTAACAATGTTGGCGGTGAAGGTCAAGGCAGCCAATAACGCAGGCTGCGGGAAGCGTCCCAAGTCACATGGACCTTGGCTGTACGTCATGGCCGCGACGCTAGCATTGGTAGCCGCGATATGCACGACCGCGGGCCAGCGATAACCCTCCTTCCTGAGCACGCGCATTGTTCGTAGTAAGCACATGTTTGTGCTGCCTCCCCAACGTGGATATGGAGACTCCACATCCCGTCACCTGTCCTTATCGTGCATCTGCAGCGTCGTGGAGACTCAGGGTGTTGGTGTGGAGAGAGGGTCCTCGTGAGTCTTGCGCTGAACAGACTAGTCATCAGAGGCTTGGTATCGATTACAGGCTGCGGCGTGTGATATAGACCTTGCTGCCTCTCCAACACCCCTCTTGCTCTGTTTGTGAGTATCCTTTCCAAGGGCAGACGGCATGGTCAACTTCACTCCCTGGCGGAAGCCGCAACCAGCGGAGGCGGGTGCTGAGAGTTCGACTGCCACATCCACCACACAAGAGAAGGATACCCCACGGCCCAAGTGGAATCTGGGGATCCTGAGCGACCCACAGACGGACGAAGTGCCTGGTAAGGAGGTTCCTGCACTATGATCGATACGCGAACAAACAATTAATACCTTCTTCACAGGCTCCGTTATCCTTCTGTCCAAGACGCACAACCGCAACGAGCCGCTAGGACTGCAACACGCCCACGCACGCACATCCGCCTCGTCGCTACCCACCACACAGCGCCCCCAGCCCCTGCGAACTGCCTCGCATGGCTCCCGCCAGTCGTCCCGTTCGCGGCGGCCCGAGAAGAAGCGTACAAAGGACGGCCGCTTCATTCTGGACCCTCAGCCCGAGGATTCAGCAAATGACCCGCTCAACTGGGCTCAGGTGCGACGCGACCTCGCTCTCATATCGCTCGGCTTCTACTGTATGGTCGGAGGAGGCATGACGCCGCTGTTGGCTGCTGGCTTCAACGACGTGGCTGATACATACGACGTGACGATTCCCCAGGTGGCCTTGACTACAGGCCTGTACATGTTGGGACTTGGTCTCGGCAGCGTCGTTGCATCACCTACTGCCATCTTGTTTGGCAAGCGACCCGTCTACCTGGGCGCAATCATACTGTTCACCATTTCCTCGATATGGTGCGCCGTGTCGCCGAACTACGCCTCACTGGTGGTGGCCCGTATTGTCCAAGGCTTTGCCGTCTCTCCGGTCGAGTGTTTGCCCAGTGCTACCATTGCCGAAATTTTCTTCCTCCACGAAAGAGCGTATCGCCTGGGTATCTACACACTACTTTTGCTCGGCGGAAAGAACCTGATTCCCTTGGTCAGCGCCGTTATCGTGCAAACCCTCGGATGGCGATGGGTGTTCTGGATTACCGCCATTGTGGTCGGCTTCTGCTTCTTCCTCATCTTCTTCTTCGTGCCCGAAACATTCTGGGACCGAGCACCTAAACCAGCCAAGCGACACACTCGCGCCCGCAGTAAGAGTCCAGGAAAACACCATGGACATTTCCACCTGCCAAATCTTCATCATAAGAAGGCCACAGACGGACAAGCGCAGCACGTATCGTCAATGCCAGCGACGCCCTTGCCAGCATCGCCTCTGGCGGGACCTCACGAGCAGCCTGCCAAACGCCACAAGAACGCCCATGTTGGATTTGCAGAGCCGGATCCCGATGAAAAGACTGGACACGTAGATATGGCTGACGAGACTGTACGCCATGCAAGTGTTCCGCCAACTCCTCGCTCCCCGATGAGTATTCATTCTACCCCCGGGGAGGACCCAAGACACGACTACTTTGGCCAGCTCCCGGCAAACTTGGGGTCCGACCCTGAGAAGCAAGACATTCGAGCTGACAGCGGACACCCGCCGTCTGATCCTGCTGCAGCGGATCACATCTCGGAGCAGCTGAGCATTCACTACACCGACTACTATCGTGATGCCCCACCAAAGTCGTACCGCCAGTCGCTCAGACCGTGGAACGGACGTCTTGTCAAGGACAAATGGCTTCGCGTCGCGGTCCGCCCCTTCATTCTATTCGCCTATCCCGCAGTGCTTTGGTCGTCGCTCGTCTACGCTCTCGCTGTTGGCTGGCTGATCGTGCTTTCTGAGTCGGTTGCCCACATCTACCGCGATACCTCGTATAACTTCACCCCGCTTCAAGTGGGTCTCGTTTACATCTCGCCTTTCATAGGTGGCGTTCTTGGTACGGCAGTGGCAGGTCGAGTTTCCGACCTTGTAGTACGCTACATGGCGCGCAAGAACGATGGTGTATATGAGCCGGAATTCCGTCTTCTTATGGCGTTGCCAATCGCAATTAGCACTGTTATTGGACTTATGGGCTTCGGCTGGAGTGCAGAAGAGAAGGACAATTGGATTGTCCCTACCGTCTTCTTTGGCGTCATCAGTTTCGGTTGCTCGCTGGCTAGTACCACATCGATCACTTTCGTTGTGGACAGTTACCGCATGTACGCAGGCGAGGCACTTGTCACGCTCAATTTCTCGAAGAGTAAGTCGCTCCTCAACATCACTTTGAGCATACACATGCTAACGCACCTTGACAGACGTTTTACACGGCTTCATCTTTTCCCTCTTCTTCCCGCATTGGCTTGAATCGAGTGGTAGCAAGGATACATTTTTGGCAATTGGCGGCATTCAGTTAGGATGCATGTTGTTCAGCATCCCCATGTACATCTACGGAAAGAGGGCACGCATGTGGACTGTCAGGAAGAACTTGATGGAGAAGTTTTAGAGGTATTCGATAGATTTGACTATGCGAAAAGATTGGATATGCAACAAGCAATTGTCTTCTCCCGTGAACTGCGAACAGTATTGCCGTTCGTCGTGCGAACATCTTGCATGAGGATGGTAAAGTGCCTGCATGAGGTATGATTTCTGCCAATGCCAATGTGAATGTATTCTTGCTCATCGCAGGTACGGCCGGATACAGATCGTGCCAAATCCAAGTAAAGAGAGTTCTGCTGATGAACTTTCGTCATCCTTCAAACCTTGTAGTCTGTTGTTGTGCCTAACATGGACATCAAATCGATACCTAGTACACCGCTCGTTGCTTAGACGACGACGCTTCGCCCTTGGCGGCGGGCAGTATTTTGCGCTCGACGCACCCTGCGGCCCCCGCTTAGGCTACATCAAACAGCCCCTTCAACACCAGATTGAACCCTCACACCGCCTATACCACCGTTTTTGGACTTGTTAGATATCCTTCTTGTCACCAAATAACTCGCACATACACCTATATACACAATGGTATGTAAAAGACGTTCCTTGCCCCCGAAACTCGGACCCCGCATCACTCGTGGCTTCCACGCTATCGTTGGTTGGCCGCGGCCAGGTCGTCCCTGCCCTGGCGAGCGGAAAATGGCAGCGGCGAGTGGCCGCAACAGCACAGCGCGCGTGCTTCACTTTGTCGCACATGGTGTCAACAGAGCCCCTTCACTCCGGCAGCAGCAACACACCAACCGCACGCTTCAACCCACAACAACAACCCCGCTACTAGCAACTTGACAACACACGAATCGAAGAGCAATGGATAACAGTAACCAGGCCTCCACAAACTACCGCGAAGCTTTCCAGCTCTTCGACAAGCGCGGCAACGGCCGTGTCGACCGCGGCGCACTGGGCGACCTTCTCCGCGCATGTGGCCAAAACCCTACACTGGCTGAAATCGCCGACCTCGAGCGTGGTGTTGGTGCAGACTGTACGTATCTCCACATGCCCTGACTCGCCTTCCCAGGCGTCTCACCCCCGCTGCATTCGGACTCCAAGGCTAACGACTTCTCCGCAGTTGACTTCGACACCTTCTCCAAGATCCTCAACCGCCCCGGCGGCTTCCGCGAACCCTTTGACATCGAAGAGTACATCCGTGGCTTCCAGGTCTTCGATAAAGATAGGAGTGGCTTCGTCGGCAAGGGTCAGATCAAGTACATTCTGACCAACTTGGGCGAGAAGATGAGCGAGGAGGAGGTCGATGAGCTGTTCAAGAGCACCATCGATGCCAGCAATAACGAGGTGGACTACAGAGGTGAGTCTTCACGTATCTACATACACTGAGAGTGACATTGGCTAACCCCTTGCTACAGAGTTCGTCAAGACGATTGCGGAGAACTAGGCTACGGTTCCTGCCGTCCTTGTTCGTTTCTTCGTCACCATCTTCTTCTCCTACATTAGGATTTTACGCGAGCATGTCTGAAACGGGTCACGGTTTTTTGCATGCGGATTACGTCGGCGTTGGAACTGTCTTAACATGATATATATACACTTCTTTGATATCTGCACAGTAGGGCTGCAGGGCATGGGAGTCAGATAGCTGCGAGCAGCGAATCAAGATGCACAGACAATATGATAATAAGTCGAGTAATGCAAGTCACGCATGTGCAAGTGAGAAGCTGTTGTAAACAGGGAATGCAACTCTGTTTTTGGATCCATAAGGGACGCTGTGTGCTTATAGACATGTAGGCTTCTTTCCTCCTGTAGCATGAGAAGCCTTGCGCGTTCACCAATGGGGTATCTAGATGTGAGAAGGGTGAGGAAATAAAAACGTCCCGCTGATCCACGCGGCCAAACTCCGAGCGACATGGAAAAAGCAACCGAAATCAATAAACGCCGAGACCCAGATTCGTCAGGGTAATCGTAATCGTGGTTCCATAAGTTCTGTTGAGAAGCACTGTGCGTAATCCCCAGGGGGAAGAGTAGCGGAAGGTGGGGAGCCCCGGGACTCAACGGCTGACGGATCCGCCCTATGCCTTGACCTGAGTGACATTGACAGTGCCCATCCCTGCGCCGCCCACTGCGGATGCAGATGCGGGTGCGGTAGCCGTCTTCCCCATGATCATATCGCTCGTCTTGACGAAGCCACCCGGGAGAAGGAAGACGTAGTCTTCGCGCCTGCCGGACCGATCGACGGAGAACTGTTGCCAGTCTAGCTGGTAGCCCACGACCAGGTTGCACCGTCCGCAGCGCTGTAGATAACGCTTCTCGAAGCCCTCGTCGCTGGTTATGATTTCAGCTTGGCGATCTTGTCGGGTGGACAGGAGGAGGCCGTAGTGGTCTTGCGAAGCCGCGTTTTTGTTGCCACCGGAAGTGGGCGCTGGAGGCAGCGGCATGATGTGTGCAGCATCGCGCGTGTGTTGGCGTTTGGGTAAGGAGGGCAGCGGTGTGGTGGTTGCGAGTAGCAGATGGTTGCACAGGCAGTGGTATGTGTAGACTGTGTTGCTGGCCTGGAGGGAGATCTTCTCCTCAGGAGTGGGAGAAGGCATGGCGAAGTAGGCGCGGGAAGTAGTGGCGATATCCATCGTAGAGGTTGTGTGTGAGTCTATGGGAGGAAGGTGAAGTGGACGGTCCTGGAACAGGCGTGTCGGGGAATTTATGCTTGTGAGCAAGAAGCGATGCCGAGACCCTTTGTATAGTCGCCTAGAAATGATGCGCGGTACCGATCAACGGAACCGTGGTTGGATGGATACAGCGAGAACGTGGGCTGGCGTATGTGGTAGTCGCGCTATGTAATCGAAGTGGAACGTGGTGGAATATGCTATGTCCGATTGGAGTTGAGACGGGCAGAAAATCGGAGGTCCGACCCTCTTATAGCTGGAGCGAAGGAAGGTCGACGACGAACCCTGATGCTGGTTCCTACGCTTGAGAAACAAGCGTACGTGGTGGGACTGTGGGGATCCTTCCTGTCTCGTCGTGCACAATGTAGGATCGCCGCCAGTGCAGAGTGCCAAGTCAATCAATAGTAGCTTGTCTGTGCAAAGGCAGAAGCGGGTGAGGCGGAGGCGGAGGCGTGTTTGCGCTGGAGGGTAATTTGTTTGAAAGCCGGGCCGGGCTCGAAACCCTATGCTCCAGCCAAGCTCAGTTATGAGACCCTCTTGGCGTGTCCTGTTGGTGGAGTAGGCGGTCCAAGTAAGCTAAGCTTGGAGTCAGAGGGTGCTAGCAGAAAGGTCTGAGTGAAAAGGGTCCACTAGGCGCTCCACAGTAGTAACGGGAATTGATAAGAGCAAGCAGTGCAGGTGGGCATGGGCTTTAGGCAGAGGATGTGAGATTTATAGTGCCATAGGCGGCCGGCGGAGGAGGAGTAAGGGCAGAGGGCGTCGGCGGCGTCATTGCAGATTGCGCGGACAGCGGCCAACCCCACGATGCGGCGTCGGCGTCCCCACGGTGCTGGACGTGCGTCTGGGTGTGCGAATCGATGTGTAGCACCTCAGCACGCGTCGCATCAGTTCGACGCGGATTGCGCCGCCTGCAACTCAGCATGTGACACGATATGAGATTGGGCCGAGAACGGGGCCCTTTGGTCGCCTCGCCTCGAGATTCCGGTGTAGCGTGGGCGCTACGGCGGTGGTGGGGTGAAGAGGTATGGCGTGCATGGTGCATGGAAGCGCACGAGGAATGTTCCGTGCGCCGTCGCCCGCTGGCGCTGAGTTGAGACTGCTTGGCGCCTCAGTGCCTGCGACGACGCTTAGACGCCATCTGAGGCGACACACGGGGAGGATGCCGCTCACCAAGGAGGTCGTCAAGTTTGGCTCCTTTGTCGTCACCAACCAGGTGCGTTGTGCCTGTGCAGCCGCTGCCGTAGTCGCAGCTGAAGCTAACTCCATGTAGGTCTTCCACCTAACACGCCTGTCCTTTGCCATAGTCAACCTCAAGCCACTACTGCCCGGCCATGTCTTGGTTTCGCCGCGTCGGGTCGTGCCACGTTTCAACGATCTATCCGCTGCCGAAGTGCAAGACCTCTTCCTGACTGTACAACGCGTGTCCCGCATGGTGGAGCGAGTCTTCAGTGCCTCGTCTCTCAACATCGCCATACAGGATGGCGTCGATGCAGGCCAGAGCGTGCCTCACGTTCATGCACACATCATCCCTCGCAAGAAGGACGACCTAGAAGAGAAGGGTGGCACCGATGCCATATACGCCATGATGGAGAGCGAGGACGCAGACCTCAGTAAGCAGCTAGCCAACAAAGAGAGGGCAGCTGGGGCAGGTCTCGCTGAAGAAGAGAGAAAGAGTCGCTTTCCTGCTGTGGACAATGATAGCCGCAAGCCCAGAAGCGACGACGAGATGCAGAAAGAGGCCGAATGGCTGGCAGAGGAGATGGCCCGCGACGAGCAAGCCGCAGGGACTGCATAAGATGGCCAACGCGCTGTCTAGGTGGTTTGTTCTTGAACCGTCATGCTATACTCGGAGATTATATGCATCGCAGCTACTGCAAGCAATGGCGTCCACATTGGACTCAAGCCTTGCCTCATACTTGCAGATGATGGATGGTGCATATGCAGACGCTTGCAGTTCAGAACAGTGTGCTTGCAATAAATGAGTGCCCTTCATAGACCCAACACCGATAAATCCTGGATTTGTCGTTACGCAGTCATCCCGTCTCCTTTCTTCCCGTCCGCTCGCTTGAGCGCCGTCATACTTTCGACGCTTCCTCGTTGTCGAGAAACCCTACATAGCCTTCGAACGCACAACGCAAAATGGCCTATTCTGCACGGTAAGAAGCACGCCGGGATTCGCGTCAACATCTGTACCTTTGCCTGCGGCGCAGTCGCGTTTGCTTCCGTTATGCAGGAAATCTTGGCGCTGCAGCCTGCAGCCTGGATTGCCGCCCCAACACCGCGCCTTCTACCGTCGTGTATATCACGCTACCACTGGTAACATTGTCCTCGTTCCTCGTGTCTTCAAGGAATAATCCTTCAGCAGTCGCGCCAGATCACTTCGCTCAAGGTCGCGGGTTCGTTAGAACTCTGGGTCTTGGCGTAGGTAGCCTTTGCTGTGTAGTACCAAGGTACCGCTCAGTCGATAAGCTGATCAACTTCAAATTGTCGGCCTCCTGCGAATATTTCAAACCATCGCTCACGATCTCAACATCCACAGGTCGTTGTTACAGCAAAACAATGACGTCCTCTAATACCGACTCAGACTCTGATGAAGTCGAATTCCTACACGAGACATACAAGGGAAAGGAAGTCATTACTCTCCAGGACGAATTCGAGCATGCCAACGACACTGAGCAGACGTCTCGCAACTACTCATCACCATCTATGATAGGCTTCCGCCTGCTCGATCTTCCCGCGGAACTGCGAATCCACGTATACTCGTTTCTGATCCCACACAACATGGAAATTACATTCGAGCGGTATGGATGGTCGAGTAGCAACGAACCCGACTGGACCACAAATGCCTTCCGAAAGGACGAAGACGTCTCATACAAGATAGGAAGCAATCCATATTACAAAAACACAAAAGTGCGCCGCTATAACCATTTTACGGTCGAGACACAATTATTCCGAGTGAGTAAATTCGTCTCCAATGAGACCAAGTGTAAGTCATCCCGTTGGCTCGTATCATTTTGTACTAACACTTCCAGCGGTTATGTATGGGTCGAATACCTACAACTTTACTGTACATGGAAATTCCATGTGGCCAAAGTCACTACGGAGCCCGTTCGTCTTTGGACCTCTCGGTCATCCCGATCGACTCCCTCTACTACGTAACCTGCGAAGCATCCATATCGACGTAATACCCGATGTCGATAGCCACTGGGCGGTTAAGCGTCAGCGATCAAGACTTGAGTATCTTGTCGAGATTCTGAAAGAGCATGCAGATGACACCGACCAAAAGTCTCTTTTGCAAGATCTGAAAGCTGATTTCCAGCTCGTCTCACAAGACAAGATGAAGAGGATGCTGCGCGATCGTCCTACCTGGCAGCAGGTCGTAAAGCCTAGTATTCCTGAAGACACTGGGAAGTTCATGTTCGGTCTTGAAAGCCTGGCATCCCTTCGGGGTATCAGAGACGTCGAGATCAACGGACTACCAGAGTGGTACACCAAATGCCTACAGCTAGCTATACAGGGCAAGGGAGGAGACATTCAAGAGACGGACTGGCCGCTCGTGGAAGTCAAACGTCGTGCGAATGGGAAGCGCAGGTCGTCGAAGAAGCTGTTCGTCTCGATTCGCAAATGGCATCAGCCAACGCTGGATTGGAAGGAGTTTGCTGAACGTAACGACATCACAACCCCAGCTGACATTGACAAGTTCTGGGCAGACGAGACGTAGACTTGGCTGGTGTGCATGCTTATCTTACTCAAACAACGAGGCTATGTACACTAAGCTCCTGTAACAGCGGGGTCTGAATCATGCGATACATTGACACAGACATCCTCAAGACGCGTGGGTGTATCAGCAGGAAGATGAAGCAGCTCGTTGCGCTCATGGTCATATATGATCGTACAGCCTCGCTAGGCCATGTATTCACAAGTTTCGGTGATGATGGTCCTGAAAAGTGACAGTATTGACCGATTCAGCTTCAATGTAATGATGGAGTTAACAGTAGTTGGAAGCATTTGAGGGAGGAAGCTCTGCGGATGACGATTCACATGTGACACAGCTGCTGCATCGGCTTCGTAGCTGGCATGAGTAATACCTGAAGAGACCACGTCTTTCAACAGCTATTCCATCGCTTTTTGGCCTGCTTGAATGCAGAGATGACTGCGTGTAGACGTGTGACTCTTGCTGTCTTACTCCATCCATGAATGGTACCTACAGGTATGTGGCTTGCCCCACGTTTGCGGCTTGATTGGCTGGCGAGCATGACGCGAACTACGACCATGACCTAATGACTCCTATCGCGCCGCGGCCTTTATCGCCATCTGTCCCTAAACACATGCTCACTGGGTAATAGACTTCTGTCTCCTTGTCCTCTGTTCAGATATCTATCTACTACGATCTCGTAGCATCTCCCTTTGTTGAAGCCCATCCCTACCACGCCTCCCGTAGTTCGCACCCTCAACGCCACCACAATGGCCGTCGGCGATATTCCCTCAAGCCCTCAGCAGGCAGCTGCCCCGCCTCAGCCCATCGACATCGAAGCGTGGACCGAGCAAGCAACGGTTGCGCTCAGCTCGGTGGCTATATCCACCCCTGGTGATGCGCTTCAGGGTACCTCGGTTACGCTTGCGATACCGCTCGAACATGATGCGCCTGCCGCTGCCGCCCACCCCGTAGGTGCCTCGGCAGCTGCAAAGGAGGGTGGCTACTATCATCGCAAGGAACCACTCCGTCGCGACAGCTTGAAGAGGCGTGAAGCCCTGCTCCGCGGCAAAGAGGGGTCAAGGCGCAGGCAGCGTTGGGAGAATGGTACGTTGAGGGTCTGCCCCTCCCCATTCCGCTGGAGACGCTTTGCGCATCACGACACCATCTCCTGATCTTCTCATGCACTGCGAGTAATTCATCGTTCAAAGTACGCGTCAATTGATTTCTAGCCAGATCGCCTCCTAAACAACCCCTACGCTGAGCCTCCGCTGCCGAAGGACTGGGAGGTCCATCCTACCTACACGTCCAAGAATGTACCCTACTATCTCGCTCCGCTCTGGGACGCCGGCCTCAAGCGCCAGTCCAACGAACGCAAGACCGCCGCCGTCGCCCAAAAGTCCGCGACCAAGACTGTAGCCAACAAGCCCACAACTCCCGGTGTCGTACCCAAGGAGCTGCGCGAGAAGCTGAAGCGATCACGCGGTGCCAAGGGTCTGCTCATGGACCTTGAAGGCGAAGTGCGCAAGTTCGTAGAGGGCTGGGAAGAAAAGGAGCGCAAGGCAGAGCAAGACGGCCTACCTGCCGATCCGGACAGCGAGGACGACGAGATCGTCTTCGTTGGAAGGAACGGGCAGATGAACGATCTCCGCTCGCCTACAGAGGCTGAGGCTATCAAGAAGGAGCTCATGCTCTTTGAGACACCCGAGGAAGACGTTGGAGGCAGCTTCGGACGTTGGCTCGTACACCACATTGGGGTCTACTATGGCTTGAAGACCTGGAGTGTCACTGTTGGCAATCCAGCCAGGCGCGAAGCCTATGTTGGCCTAAAGGGTGCGAAGCTCCAGGCTGGCAACACTGGCAGCCAGGTCTGTGGCACCTTGCCTCGACCGCTCTATGGCTTGGTATAGCTTGCTCATGGCCTCTTGAGCTCCTTCAAGATCTGTCGCGCACTCCATGTCTGTTCATTTGGTCTGCTTCACTCATGTACACGGCATGTACATGATTCTGTATCTCGGACTCACACCTTTTCATGATTTTTGTCGCCGCTGCGATTCGCATCTGCATCTACACCTGCATATAGATGGATGGGCCGTAACTCTTTGAATCACACATCATGTCCTTCTAGTAAGCTTGACTGAACAATTAATCGTGTTGCTGATGTTATGCTCAATTGGAAGTAAGGCTGACCCAAAGCTCGGTCGCGTAGCACAAAGCAGGGCCAACCTCTTAGCTCGGCTTTGTGCTGTGCATGCACACATGAGTCGCGAACGTTAGGACCATGCTACGTGCCCTGACTCTCTCATAGACTTGTTCTTCTAGGATCACACAATGTTGTCAGTGGCGTTTATGCGTTACTTCGCATAAGAAGATCGTCTGCAGGAACGATCCTTCCGATGTAATTCGTTCGTCATCGCATCGAATGTCCTTGTCGCGCAACCCCATACCTGGACAACGTCCCGCTTTTGCAGGTGGCATTACATTCCACAAGACAAGAGTGTTCCTATCGGAAATGGATCGAACATCCTTCCAAATGATAGTCGAGAGGGGTGGTCTTGGCGGATATGTGAGTTGAGGTCGTACTTTATAGTCGAAGTCCTGTCTGGTTGGTAGAACCATTGAACGCGTATGTTCCGACTGTGTTCCTTGAAAGCTGTCAATACGGGTCGCAATAGTTCAAAAATGGGGGTCCAGAGGTTGAGTCGGATGTTTCTCTGGGGCAGTCGGATGTAAAGGTGGAAGTCGCGTTTATGAACGATGCGAAGTAATTGGTCAACCATGGCCTGCGCTTCGGCCGGGCTAGCAACAAGGTCCTTAACGGGGACCTCAACAATCAGTCCTCTCAGTACCGCTGTAGGCTTGAGACCAACTTTGAAAGCATCTGCAGTGAGTAGCCGGATTGCCTCAGAAAGCGTCGTTGCGAAGAGGTGGCGGTAATTCGATCCTCCAGGTACCATCTTGTACCACATCTCCAGCGCCTCGCGCGCGGTCTCAATTCCAATGTAGGACTGTTTGATGAAGTGTGGAGCTGCTTTGTGTCCAATACATTCCTCCAAAGTTCCGAATTTACAATAGCAGTCTTCCTTTACAAGGTCGCACAGGTGGCTCCAGGACTTGTGCACAGGAGCGGTTGCGCCGCCATTCGCGCTCCAGAGCTCTTCATAGATCATTTCGCGTATCTCACGTGGCAAGAGACGTTGCATCTCATCGCAGAAGGCCATATTCCAAGCTCGACTGTGAGATCTTACAGTGGCTCGCGACGTCCTTGGAAGAATGCGTTAGTGTGTTGTATGTTTGAGAGCGAAAACAATGCATTCTTCCACATACTTCGCGTATAGAGCACGCTTCTCGACCAGAAGCCGCATTCTTTCCTTTTTCAATTCTTGAAGCTTGTTGTTGATGGAACTTGTCTGTTGCATAGCCATATTTGTAGATCAATCCATGTACTCGCAAAGGTGAAGGTAGAGCGTACTCTTGTAATTGTTGGTACGTTCGCCATGCATCTTCCTTCTGGCGATTCTGCTTGCACCTGCATGCACTCATCTTGTTCATCTGAAGTAGTGACCACGACAACGTGTGAATAGTATCTAGGAACCGGGGACGTGTTTGACCAGACCGAGAAAGATCAGAATGTGGGAGAGCAACGTTCGTTCGGGAATCTCAGCTAGCCATGCGGACGCGGCTCCGGGATGAGGGTAAACAGGTCACCACTAGGGCATTGTGTTAGCACGTACGCCCTACACCGAATCACATGTGCAGCGACAGACGCATGCATATACACCACATGGAGTGCTCGATGTTTTGGAGGATCATTAACAATACGTTGATTCATGACTGCAAAACCGCTGGCTGTTCGTGCAATAACTACGAAACATCCATGTCGACGGCGGGAAGTAAACGTTGTCCTCCTTCATCGCCGCTAGTCAAACTTGGCAAAAGCAAGTTCATACGCCAGAGCAAGCGTCATACGCGCGTGCTGAAGCATATGGTCGAAGCTCAGATACTCAATCTTATCTTCGGTTGTGTGTATCTTGTTGTCGCTATACTTGAAGTCGGACTCAATGACGAAGGCTGACGGGTAGCCGGCTTTGGACGCGCTGGCGTGATCTGAGCAGGCGTAACCGCACTTGGTCAGAACATACGGAATGCCACAGTAGACAGTGATGATCTTTTTGATGAACTCGGTGAGACCGGGGTCAACGAAGTCAGTAATGACACCAACAGACTCAGGCTCGCCCGCGTCCAGCGTCTTCTGGACGTAGCCGGTCATGTCCTGCTGAAGCATAGCCTTGACCTTGCGAGCCTCCTTCTCGTAGGACTGGAAGATGGCCTGCGATCCCAAGAGGCCTCCTTCCTCAGCAGAGTACCAGTGGAACTCAATTGTGTTGTCTGCCTCGCCCTTGAGGATCTCTTCCGACTTAAGGAGTACGCGCAGGGCTTCGAGGATAGTTACGGTACCGCTGCCGTCGTCGTCGGCGCCTGGGGCGGCCAGGAGAGCTGGGAAGAAGAGGTTGATGCTGTCCTGGTGAGCGCCGATGACAATTGTCTTGTCGCTCTTGCCAGGGATGGTGGCGATGATGGAGGACTGGCCCCATGGGTGCGGGAACGCCTTCACGGAGGCCTTGACAGCGCCTGCATCCGCAAGAGTCTTGTTGACCTGGCCAAGGAGCCATGCCGAGCTCTCGACTCCGTATTTGGACTTATAGTATCGCGTGTGGAAAGAGGTGAAGGTCTCGAGATGCTCGCGCATGTTGTTCTTCTCCAGCTTCTTGAGCAGGGGAACGATGGTCTCGTTGTGTACAGGCTTTTCTGGGAACTTGACGCTCTCGGTCTTGAACCGGCGATCCAGTGTGCCGAGCTCTTCATTGTGCGTGATGTCGAAGAAGTTAATGTTTTGCTGTAGCATGTCAGCGGCAGGCTCCACATCGTCCACTGTCGGTGCCGGGTGGCCATACCTTGCGTAGCTCCCATTTCTCATCCTCTGTAACCCATCTTGTCTCACCCGGTGACAGCTCGATGAGATACTCGTCTGGCTCGATGATAGTAAGCTGCGGCTCCTGCAGGACCGCCTGGGGGTCCTTGGGATGCGAAAATGCAGCTGCAAGGGCTGCAGTGTACAGAGGTAGTAAGATCGTCGTTGACTTCATGTTTGCTGGAGTGTAGATGGTAGCAAGAGCTGTGATAACGTCAATGGCAGCTGGCACGGTGGCTGGGTTGACGCGATGATGCCGAGATAGCGGCGGAGCTGTCCTGTTTCAGCCAAGCGCGTAGATCATCCGTCACGAGGTCACGCGTCCGGATCCAACCTTGGAAGGTTCTTCGAAGCCAGCTCTTCATACTTCACGCTGCATATTCAGCGCTACTTCAAGCACCACTACTGTCTCTCTAACAACTAAGCTACAAGTCTATGGTATCAATATCTTCTTCCGCGTCGCATCTATTTGCAACCAGCCGCGATCAATCCCACCCGTGCACACCCGGGCATCCTTCACCTGTGATCTGCCAACGCCGCCACCAAACAACTGGATCGATTAAGTCACCATAGCCACCCACCGACCTGTTCAGATGCGCAGAAGACAGAATATGCTGCCTCTTGACGTCGCACACAGTTCGTGGTTCGGACCCGGAAGCTTTTGTTTTTCGGGTCGAGTTTGTGGAAATGACTCCCTCCCTACTGTCATGGATTGTGCGCGCGCTTCAGGTTCTGGCGAGGGCGCCTGGTCTGCATGTGCCTCTACCTGTTGCTTTTGTTGCTCATTAGGCTTCCCAGGAGCGCTCTCGTGTTTCAAGTTGTCTTGCACTTTCCTTACCGCTTTCCGAAAGGCTTTTGCAGGATTTGGCTGCTCCATTTTCACCCATTCCAGTTGACGTACAGGGATACCCGACGTCTTGCAGGCGATATGCAATTGTCGGGCAAGCTTGTCAATCTTGACGTCGTCCAGGTCTCTCGTTCTCAGGGATAGTCTTAACAGTAGGGAAGACTTCTCGGCATCCCGTCTCTGGAATGATGCGTCTCTTCTGGTGTTGGGGTTGAGGCGGTACAGGTCGATGTTCCGCGTGAATCGTTAGAGGCGATCCCATATGAGTGCAGCATTGGATGCTCGTTTAGTGTTGATCCTCTCCCAGAGCTTGATGACGGAAAAACTCTCTTCTTTAGACTCCTCGATCAGTTCTTCGAGCGAGTCACAGAAGGCCGTAGTAAACGACTTCTCCCCAGGCTCATTCGTGTAGCCTTCTAATGTCGATGCTGCCAACAGCTGGTATGCTCTCAGCTCGGTGCTTCTACCCTTGACGGCTGCAGTACTAGCGCAACAGCAGTCTAGGATTGACAGCACATCAGCCGTGGCAAGGGTGCGTAGAGGCTCTTCTGCTTGGCCCCAGAAAGCGACTGGTGCGAAATTACCGGAGACACTCGATCCTTCTGTCCTACGCCCTGTCAGCCTCGCGCAACTGACCCGGGTCTATTCAACTTACGCGGATAGCTCCAGGTTTCGGACGTTGCCATCAACAACTTGGCTACCGTGTCCTGTGTAATAAACGATGAGAAGGTTGTCCTCATCATCATGTTTGTGCACATGCTGAAGGATCTCGAGGTTGAACGCGACCTGGGGGTTGCGAGTGTTCTTGATATTCGCGATTGTGACCCCATAGCCAAGGCCTTTGGAGAATAACCATTTCAGCCTCTGAACCTAGACAGCATGTTAGTATCAGTCTTTCGTATTGACGGGCAGTATAAGTCACCTCCTTGTTGTGCCCGTCTTTGAACTCATCGATGCTTTCATCCCACCGGAGGATGAGCACTTCAACCTTACGGTATCCATTCGGTATGTCGAGCGCATTATTGGATGTTTTCTGGAACAGAGTTCGCCTTTCCGCTTCACGCTTGAGTGCCACTGCATCATCGCCAGGACGCAGCAAGGCTCCGCTTTGGGCAACGGTAGGGGAGTTTTGACGTGGGAGGGTCATTGGTGCAGGGCTTTGACCGGCATTGACACATGTTGCGTGCACCTGTCGTACACCGGACGGGCGTGAGGCTGTCATGACGAGAAGGCTTCAACTACTGGGAGGTACAGCAGGAAGCCGTGGCCTTATTTAATCCTATCGCGCATTTCGCTGCGGCAGCCCCAGTCGTTGCAAAGGTCCTCGTGTGGCTGTGTACATCCTATTCAGCGCAATCGCCCATCATCTATGTTGAACAGCTCGAACACATGTTCGTCTAGTTTACCTATCGGTTTGCCTTGTTACCTATTGGCTTGGGGAACCTTGACGCGACCCCGCTATCGTCCTCCGGCGCCACCACTTGGTTCGCCAACCGCAGCGTAGGTCGACCCTCCTCTACGACCCAACGCCTCACGTTTGATTCGACAAACGGAGATCATGCGGCTCAAATCTTGGGTTGAAGGCCCATCAGCTTGTGAGGTCTATGATTACCCGCAGGATTGCCTACATAAATTGCTTTGTCTTGAGGCTATGTTATAAGAACAACGGCAGTACATAAGTCTGCCTTGCTGCCTCGCTGCCTCGCTGCCTCGCTGCCTCACCATCCGCAGACTAGAGAGTCTGTACACAAGACGATTAGGCTTTGACACGAGGGTACTGAATAACTACTATGTCCTCCCAGGTAGGTCACACGAACCCCTCCATCCCATGTAAGATCTGAGTGGCTTCACGCTGACCGGAGTCCTCCGCGTTCCCTTAGGACACAGTGACGGAGGGCGAGCGGAAGAAAGCCAACGTGGCGCGGGACGAGAATGCCGAAGAAGTGAGTCGGCCCCTGCGCTGCTTGTATCGAAAATAAGCTGACCAGTCTCGCAAAGCGTGAACCAGGCTTCAAAGATGGAGAAAAAGTCAAGATGAAAGTCACAGAACCAGTAGTAAAAGGCGGCACGAGAACATTCTTCAAGACATTCACGGTCGCTGCGAGCCAATGCCCTGTTAGTTCGTGGAAATACCAACTTTACTATGATGGCGTATTGCACGCGCAAGGAGCCTGGTTTCCCGAGGATGACTTGAGGGCTGCTTGAAAGTCCTCTTCACCGGAACGCTAGCGTTTCCCAATGAAAAGGCCTGCTTCCATAGTCAGCTGTCAGATCTCAGCCTGATGTAACGACCACATTGTGTTAAAGCTCCAGTCTCTCTGCGGCTTCTGTCAAGCAATTTTGCCCATCTAATGAAACATTGCGTGCTTTTTTTTTTCAATATGCAGCCCTCCACTCCTTTTGTCGACGTTGAAAAATGTGGATCGGATAGCTCAAGAGATGCTATTATCGACGTGGACATCACCAGTCGTGCAGTCACGCTAGTGAACAAGGAGGCAATTCGTTCGTGCTCCGCCTCATCGCAAGGTCTGATGTGCGGTATTAATACAACTGACTAGGTCCAAAATTGTCGCGTGCACAGATCGACGCAGAAATCAAGACGACAAAGACCATACCGTGTAAGCTCCGCCACTCAACTCAGCCTTATTCTCATTGCTAACTCTTTAAGCAGTACAGGAGTACCCAACGGGCTACCCCCTACAAGCGGCTTTCCAGTCGAGTGAATCCAGCTGGTCCATCTATCGCGGGTTCAGTTACCTACACGCTCGCGTCATACTCGACTTGCAGGACGAGCTACGTTGTTTGGAAGAGGATTTAGAAGAGGTAGACCTAGAGAATGAAGGAGAGGATCGGCTGCGGTCTCGGAAGGACGATCTTAGGTTTGCGAAGGATCAAGGCATAGTCAGCCCTCGTGCTAGCCTCCTAGAAAAGATCAGGAGCAAACTCGTGAGCTACGGTCGGTTGTTCACCGTTTCGCCTTGCATCACGTTTACTAAGTCTTGCATGTAGATGAGATTCTCGTCAAAACTAGAGAGCTGAACGCTTTCCAGCGGCCATCCAACCGCGACTACCGCAGCTTTCGCACATGGTTCTGGAACAAGAAGCCGCTTAGCTACGAGCTAGAAGAGCAGTTCATCAAGCGTAAGGAAGACCTTGTTTCACTCCGACACGGTCGCGAATGGTCCGGTTTCGACGGACTCATCGAATCCTGCATCCAGAGGGTACATTATCGCCTCGTCCAGGTGAGTCGTTCCCACCCTTTGCAGATGTGTGCTAAAAGACAACGTAGAAGGTATTCGCAACGAAAGAACTTCGCGACAAGACGAATGACGAGCATGTTCACTACTACTCTCAGTCTCGCATAAAGAAGCTTGTTGGGCTGATCATTACACTCATCATCTTTATCCTCCTGGTACTCCCGGTTGTTGCCATGTACAAGCTGACATCGGTGGGTGATCGTAACTCCACCTTCGACGCCGTTGGGATTCTGGTTGTGTTCACATTGCTATTCTCTGCTGCCATGAGCTTGCTCACAAAAGCGAAGCGACATGAGCTATTTGCAGCCAGTGCCGCATACTGCGCCGTCCTGGTCGTTTTTATCAGCAATTTCAGCAATGATGGAAGCCGTCAAAGTGGATGAGCCCGTTTAGACAGTGGGAAGATGAGCAGCTAAATTCCTTTCATTTCTTTTGTCACGGATTTATCTAGGATGTGCCTACTGAAGGGTTATGCTCGATCCCTGTGCCAGGTGCATTCTACGCGTGCGCGATGTAGATTATCGTATAGGGTATAGTCATGGGGAAGCTCTTTCCAACATGTGTTCCAGTGGTAGGCAGTAATGTAGAAAACGCATCAGTCGCCCTCGGTGTATTCTTCATCCAGGTCGTCTTCGATACTGGCTTGTAAACGAATAAATGGTTGAATACGCGGCTCAAATGGAGTGTTATGGACAACGGGCTAACTCCGGGGTCGCGGATTGCCAGCTGTCCAACATCCATGTCGGCGGCAACGTCATCACCTCACCGTGCGATCGACTTATCACATCTACTAGTGATGTTTGGGTACCAATATTTTTCTCAATGCAGGTATTAAGCTTACGCGTGGTGTGATTGTGTGCGATGCGGGGGACTTTAAGTCCGGGTGACGTCTTCCTAACTCCGGGCGAGGAAGCTCACCACCTGGGCAGATTCTTCGGGTGCCTAGGTATAAAGAGGAGGACAGAGCCAACGAGCCAACGAAGAAACGGTGGTATCTTGTCCAAAGATATTTCGGATCGCACCAGTATACGAATTTGTATGACGACACCTGACACAAAATGGCCGACTCTTCAATCGTCTTCATCACGGGCGGCAACACTGGCATTGGGTACGAGACCGTAAAGGCTCTGTATGCTTCACCACAACCGCACACCATCCTGATGGGTAGTCGCTCTCTCGAAAAAGCCGAAGATGCCATCTCCAAGCTCAAAGGTGAAGTCTCAGAGGCCAAATCAGATGTCGTCCCCATCCAAATCGACATTGAGGACGATGCGTCGATCGAAAACGCATTCAAGAACATCGAGAGCAATTATGGTCACATTGACTCGCTGATCAACAATGCCGGTATGTGCTGTTCTCTGTCTCTCCAATGCGGCAGACTGATGTGTGGTAGGCGGATCTTTTGATGGCATCATGCGCAAGGACCCTAGCCCCAAAGGCATTCGCGCAGCTTGGGACAGAAGCTACTCCCTTAACGTCACTTCCACCCAAGTAGTGACCCATCTTTTCGCGCCCCTATTGATAGCCTCCAAACACCCTAGGCTTCTCTTCGTGACTTCTGGTCTGTCTTCCCTCGAAACCTCTTCCAGTAGCTTCAATTCCAAGCTCATGAACGCACCGCCGCCAAAGGGTTGGCCCAAGCCACCATCCATGGCCCAAACAGCTTATCGCTCGAGTAAGGCTGGGATGAACATGATGATGCTAGACTGGACACAAAGTCTTAGCGTCGATGGAGTCAAAGTCTTTGGCATCAGCCCCGGATTTCTGGCTACGGGATTGGGAGGCATGGGGCCGGAAATGTTGAAGAAATGGGGTGCGGGCGACCCAAGTATTGGGGGCGTGTTCATCAAGGATGTTGTGGAAGGGAACAGAGACGAGGATAGCGGCAAAGTTATCAACAAGGATGGTGTGCAGCCTTGGTAGCTGCGCTATCTGCGGTATGATAGGCCGTCGGCTGTCGCACAACATTCGCAGATCTACTATTCTCGGTATCAGTCCATGGTTTGCTAATTTTCAGCCCCCAAATGAAGACGGTCCCTATGCCAGTATTGTTTTCATGGGAGCACCCTTTCATTCTCTGGGGCTATTTTAAATCGACCTTTCGTGCATGTGTCGACTCCTCCTCCGTCTTCGTGTTACAGCATAGCTTATAATAATATGCATGATGCTGTGTATCCAGGGAAGGCTGACCCATCCGCAGGCACCATTGCCACGGCGTCCAAGGCCTTTGACCCTCATGAGCTGAAACTCGATGTAATTGTGCGGTGAAGAAGCCTCCCAAGATTTACCACTGCATTAAATCGCAGGTAATGTGGAATATGTTGCCCATACAGTTGACGTCTGTATCTTCATGTGGGAAAAGCAGTGAGACTTTCGCTGCTCAGCCTTGTGCCTTCGTCCTCTTATCTCTCCGCGTTCCCCGCCCCCACTTCGAAGAGCACAAACCTATGATCTTAGCTCTGGCCTACTACCCAATACGGCTAATGCTATCATCGCAACAAACTGCGCCTCGCTGCAAGTCGCTTCTACCTTTCCAATGGTTCGTTCTACACCGTGGAAGCATCTTAACGACAAGTATGTTCGCGCAACCGCTCTATCAGACGCTATCTCGTCCGTTAAATATAGAAGAGACAGCAGGTAGCAGAGTTATGAGCTGCATTGCGTACTTTATCGTGTTCTGGCGATGCACAACTCTTTACAATCTGCTTCGATAGCTAGACACATACCTTCCACAAAAACACTGTATACTATTACCAATAACCTACTTCCAATCGTTAACAAGACCCTGTATATCTATTGTACATCTCCAAGATAATATTCGTCACCCTAAAACGTCACCTAGATACAATGGCATCCGAACACGAGTCAGTTTACCTTGGAGTCTGGACAAATTGGTCTCATGGCTCGATAGCCGGCCTCACACTCACGACTACTCTTCAAAATGGCGGTCTGCTCATCGCTTTCCTTGCGCTGTTCACTACGTTTACTGGAACCTGTTTCTGGACCATCGTCTCATTCGCCATCCATCAGAACATGAGCCGAAAGATACCACAAAGTGCATTATACCACCAAAAGCAAGCGATACTTCGCAACTCCGAGACCAGTACAGCGGCTTTATGGAGACTATCAAGAATGTCTTGGGCCTGGCGGAAGGTGGTGGTTCCGCCCGCTTTACTCAGATCGGTGTCATTACCACTAGTCCTCAGCTTAGCGACCTTTTGCGCTTTCAGCACAGCCGGAGTATTCTCTTCGCGAGTAGCCACTACGAGGGGTGGCGAGGTTCTTCTCGTTGGTGACAGGTGTGCTACGTTGAACAGTTCCCTGTTCACCGGACAAAACTACCGGGTAGCTCAATCGTATATTGCCAGTAGGACCAGAGCGAGCGCCAACTATGAGTCAGTTTGCTATAGGAAGTCGGGGTCAGCAGATAGCTGCCGCAAATTTGTCCGAGATACCCTCCCTGTGACGGTCACGACTGGCATTTCCTGCCCCTTCCCGGGCAAAAACAAGATATGTCATTCTCCGACAGCGGCCCTCCGTTTGGATTCCGGGTTCCTGAATAGTCACTCTGATCTAGGTATCAATTCGCCACCTTCCTCAAGATTTCTCTATCGAACCGTTAACGAATGTGCCCCAATACGCGGCGAGGGGTACACATACAGAAATTCAACGCAACCCCAGTGGAGTGTTCAGTTCCTGTATGGACACTATAATGAAGGTTTCTGTGAAAGCAACGACCTTGAGTGCACTCTTCAGTTTGCTGATGCGAACACTCATCGAGGACCTTTAGGAAGCGAGTACTCGGTTTCGTAAGTCCTTCTCGTCGATCAAATACTTCTACAACTAAACATGCGTACAAGTGCCGTCACACGCTACAACGTTATCAACAACGACGAAGTCTTTTCAAACGATGCCTGGCGGCCAATCCAGGAACTAGAAGTTCCTGACGCAGACCTCGGTGTGTACTTCCTTCAGATGAAGGATATCAGGTATCTCGAACCCGTCACCGACTTATGGTTTGAAGCTCTGGACAAGGTGGTCAACCGCGGTCAGAAGTTTGGGAACCTGACTTCTTACGCTACCGAGCTGCCAATCAGAGCACTAGCATGTGCTCAGCAATACCAGTTTTGCCGGCCATCCTTAGAAGAAGTCGAAAACTGTACGCCGCTGAATGGCATATTTGAGGCCACAAGAATAGCCTCCTCAACACTCTTTCCACAGCCCAAAGATTCTGAGAGATTCCTTTGGTCCTTACGCGCCATCAGGGATATGGCCGGTGGCTTCCATGAACTCGTCAAACAGCTCAAGGGCGGATCGCTTCTCGCGAGTGATTATGTCTCAGATAGTGGGCAAGGTGGTTTACCAGACAATCAGTGGGAGCTGGAGCTGGAGCATTGGTTCAAATTCACGATGGCCGACTTACAAAGGGCCATACTCGACCAAGCGACCGGTCCAGTTGTCCCAGAGGCTGTGCCATTCTTTTCAGCGCCCACGTCTCCGGAAGCACGAGCGCTCTGTGGTAGTCAGAAGATCCGAAGTGATTCCTATACTTCGTTCAACGTACTCGGTCTTATGTTAATGTTTTCCATCGGAGGCCTAATTATGCTTATCGCTGCCTGTCTACCGTCTGTCACTGCCCGGTTGCAGCGGAAGAAGCCATTTTCCAGTATCGAGTGGGTCACAAACGATACACTGCAGCTACAGCGGCTTGCACACGAGGCTGTCGGAGCCGGACAGTGGCAGGGCGCATGCGATGATTATCCGCGAACGCGAAAGGGAGATCTTCTGGCAGTAATCGATATGTCCAACAAGGAACACCCTGTGCTCCGAGCTCCCGCAGCGGTCGAGATGGTGAAGGATGCAGAGCAAGCCGAGGAATTTCAGGACGATGAACGAGGTATGGAGGAGCAAAGAAGCGAAGGAAGCGTCGAAGAGCGAAGTGAGGGCCTCAATGTGGCAGGTCCAAGAGAGCAAGGAAAGGCGGAGTCGCAGAGGAATGACTCAATCCACGAGTCTTTGCTGAGTGTCGAGATCCCGCGCGTCTCCTTGGAGCTTTCACATCGCTTTGCCGCTGAAATATGTTAGTGTTCTTATCAGAATTCGATAGATGTGGGAATCATGCAAACCCAGAAATGACGCGCATTCCAGTCAGAGAGCACCACGAAATCTCATGGTGTGAGCATGCTGATAAACGCAGGAGCAAAACGGTGCGCGTAGCAAAGATGCCACCAATGCAAGCGCAGAAGATGACGTGACGCGTGCCTCGGCTATAGAGCGTTATCGATAAGGCACCCTCTAGCCTGGTACCCTTCACCATTACAATGCAACTCTTTATAAGTAAATCGCATACCCTCCAAAATATAAACCATCCAGATGCCGACCACGCGAGGCCAAAAGCGCGACGCAGAAATGGAGGCAGCCCTGAAACTTTTTTTCTCAAGCCCGCGCTTTGCGGTCGCCGGCGCGTCTTCCGACCCACACAAATACGGACATAAGAGTACGCTAGAATATCCTCTCCCAGTGCTACCTGGATCCTATCATCTCTAACACGATATCGCAGTATTCGCTTGGTATCTCCAGCACTCCTTCCCCGCAACGCCTTTGAACCCGCGAAGCCCGAGTGTTACCATCTTGAACCGTGCTCACGCCACCGTGCCCTCGCCGACTGCTCTCCAGGACCCACCAGCATCCAGCTACTCCCTGTCAGTGATTACGCCACCTACAGTGACGAAGCAGTTGCTCAAAGAGGCCAAGGAGGCTGGAATTCCTGCTGTATGGCTTCAGCCTGGAAGTTTCGATGCCGAAGTTCTAGAGTACGCGAAAGCTAACTTCAAAGCGGCGATTGGCGGCAATGGTGGTAGAGGAGGAGAAGGGTGGTGCGTACTTGTTGACGGAGAGGAAGGGATGAGGTTAGCCGGAAAAGAAGCGTCGAGACTCTAGTACCGCGAAGGTCGACCGAGTAGGATGTCTTGCTTCTTAAGCTGGCTGTCCGAATTATTACGATAATGTTTACGATCGATTGAGATGTACTACAATTCATAATAAGAACATATCATGTATTTGGCTAAGTCAAGTTTGCCATCCCACGCCTACATTCATTGTCCTTCAGCCTTTCCTCCACGAACTCTCCGTTCCAAGCCAAGTCTCGTACCCCTTCATCTCCGGATTCATCCTCTTGCACTCCTCAATATCCGCGCCAAATCCCTTCTCGCGAAACCAATCGAACATGTACCCAAGCTCTTTCGACATCCAGCACAACGCCCCGGCGACAGATCGGTACGTCATCGGAAGCTTTTCACCCGTCTGCTTTTCGAAGATTCCCTTGAATTGCTGGAACGAAAGCGACTCTCCTGCTAACGACATACCCTTGTTTTGGTATACCGGAGTATCGTGTTTGAGGAACGCTTGAGCGGCGGAGAACCCAATGTCACTAGTACTGATAAGTTGTAAAGGTTTCTCCTTTGGCAGCTTGATTGCCCAACTCGTTGTAAACACCTTGCCGAAGAAATCTGGAGTCAGATTCTCGTAAAATGCCACAGGTCGCAGTACGGTATATGTCATGTTGCCTTTCCTGGATTCGGAGAAGAGGTGTTGCTCGATATTATGTTTCGTGATGAAGTGGGGGACGGTTGTCGGATCCGAGTCTGATTTTGCACCGCCTCGATCCGCGGAAGAGAAGACGAAGTGCGATACACCGTTCTTGATAGACGCATCTACAAGGTCCTTTCCTTGCTTCTCCTCATTCTTTCCGAGCGCCTGTAGAAGATTCAGCAAAGCTCGACTATCATTGCTGGAAACATGCTCACCTGAACACTAAAGACTCCCCAAATGGGCATCTTGGTGGACTCTCTCGCTGCCTTGAACATCTCGTCGGCTGTATCGAGGTTTCCAGTGATGAGTTTGATCCTCGACGACTTCTTTTCGAGCTTCTTGGAGGATGACGACTGGGCGTTCCGGGTGACTGCTAGGATTTCGTAGGGTGCGTTCGCTTTGAGCAAGGCATCAACGACTGAACCACCTTGTTTACCAGTCGCACCTGTGACGAGGACTGCTTTGAGAGCCATTGATGGCTAATCGGATGTTATTTAGTATGGTCAGGAGAAAGAGAAGAAGGTTGCGACTGTGTTCGATTGAGAGTTGAGTGATTCTTGCATCTTTTATGGACACATCGTTCTGCCATGTCTATTCACATATGCGAAATCCAGCTCTGCTTAGTATTGCTCGTACACATGGTGTTGCGCACCGCGACTGTGCGAGTCGGCGGGTTGTTCGCCCGCTTCTGGCAGCAGCTGAGACGAACGCCGCTGATTGGTGTTCGGCCTTCCGAACAGCGAAGGCGAGGCGGCTTACGGGATCGATCTGCCCAACTTCTATCCGGTCGCAGCTCCGTCGCATCGTTCAAGCAATGGATGCATCAATAATTGAGTGACTGTTCTGTGATTGGTCGCACATCCAGACGCGGAAAAGGGTATATATCTGCTAGCAAAAACGATCTCAAGTTTCCCGACATGGCGCGCATCGCATCACCAAGCCAAAGACATCTACATTTCCTTCGCGACGGCCTCCAGGGACTCCTTGAAGATGTTACAAGCCTGGTTCAACTCCTCCTCGCTGATGGTGAGTGGCGGAATAAACCTCAGCACGTCAAACACCGAAGTGCTGAGGAGAAGCATGTCTCGCTTGACGCATTCCTGCACAATCTTGGGTGCAATTTGTGGCTGGCTCTGAGCATGTTGCGCAGCAGTATTTGACGAGTCGCGTTGCAGTTCTGGGTTTGCAAACTGGACACCGACCATGAGACCCGATCCGCGAACATCTTCGATCAAGTTACCGGCCTTGGTGCCAGAAGCTTTGAGATCACGGAGGAACGAGAAGATCTGCTTGGAGCGCGCGGCGACATTGTCCAGGATCTTCTCCTCGTGGAATGCTTTGACTGTGGCTGTTGCGGCGGCGCATGCGACTGCGTTACCCGCATATGTGCCACCCATGGATCCTGGTTTTTGGAGATCCATAAGCTTCTTACTGCTCGCAATACCGGATAGAGGGAACCCGTTCGCAATGCCCTTTGCGAAGATGAGAATGTCTGGTCGTACGCCAGACTCCTGCACGAACCACATGTGTCCCGTGCGGCCCATACCAGACTGGACCTCGTCAGCGATGAAAAGGACGTTGTGCTCGTCGCAAATCTGCCTGACGCCGTGTAGGAACTCGGGTGGTGCCGGGACATAGCCTCCCTCGCCAAGAACGGGCTCCAGAATGATAGCTGCGGTATCTGCGGGAGACGTCTGCTGCTGCAGTGTAAGCTTCAATTGAAGCAGTGCCTGGCCCACGAGTTGCTCCTTCGGTGTGTCTGGAGACATGCCAAACTGGCTGTAGTATGGAAATGCTGACGCAAAGACGCCACCCATCAGAGGTCCATGACCTTCGCCGTAGATAGTTTTAGATCGCGTCATCGAGGCTGTCGCGTTCGTGCGGCCGTGGTATGAGCCCTGCATGACGATGATGTTCGGCTTCTTCGTCGCGGCACGGGCAAGTTTGACGGCTGCTTCAACGGCCTCTGCACCCGAATTCCAGAAGAAGACGGTATCGAGCGATTCGTGGGGAAGTATCGGAATCAGCTCTTTAAGAAGAGCGATCTGTGCGGAGCTGAAGCCAATGTTGACTTGGGCGTGTGTGATCTTGTTGCATTGTGCCGCTGCGGCAGCGCTGACTTTGGGGTGGCAGTGACCAAGGTTCACAACACCAATGCCGGCCGTCATGTCAAGCAGCTTGACGCCCTTGTCCGTGGTGATGAATGTGCCCTTTCCATCTTCAAATACATGGTTGGTGAGGCGGCCAATGCCCTTTGCAATGTGCTGTTCGCCAAATGCTGCTGTATCCATCTCGGAGGACGCTGGTCGTGTAGTAGAGAACGGTCGTCGAGGTGTTGGGGCGTGTCGCGGAAGAGTGGGTACGAGGTTGCGTGGAGCTGACAAGCAGCGTCTGGACATCGTGGCGGCCTTCATTATGTATCGTGGGGATTGTGCTACTGCTTTCGACTGCCGTGTAGGTCAAAGTGGTGGGGTTTCGGGTTGAGGCGGCCTGACGTAGCTAGCACGCTTATCGCCGAAACTAGACGCCCTACACGCGTTCTTATGACCTTCACGATCATTTGCGACGGCCAACAACTCACTCACTTCGCTTCTACTAACTTCTTTAGGTAATACAAGAGACCGTCTGCCAAGACTTCTTACTCAACGACAAATTATCTACACGCCCCACACGCCTGAGATATTGTCTAGTAATCGGCCTGCAGCTGTTGTTTGAGCAGAACTTTCCTGTTGCTAGGATAATACTGATGCCTCTATCGAGCCAGCGGCAAATACACAACCACACATAGCAACTACGCCGAGGTGCACTATCTGGGCGGACTACATAGGTCTACGGTTCCCGTTCGAACGTAGAACGTACGATCAACACAACCCATGAGCTTGGAAGACACCGAGATCTCTCTGGTCTAGCTGGTGGTTCAGATATGAACCTTCTCCGCAGCCGTCACACGTCTATCCTGCACTTTTCCACGCCGGCTCTGATAAGTGTACAAAGTATATCATGAGTCTACCGCGTTCGCTATCACTACCTAAGACTCGCGCTCATTTCACTATGTTCTCATCATAAGCAAACAGTCTCAGACGTTGCTTCCCTCCTTACGATCCCAAGCCATAGGCCCCGGGTCTCGAGGACCTCCAGCAATGACCGAAGTTACTGTGAACTTCGTCTCCTTTATGATATTCTTCTGAGAGTCTCCATCACTATTATCGGCCTCGTCGTTGTCGCCCAAGGTCTGGAAGGTGTCCATGGCTATCACGCGGGAGCGCGAGGTGGGCTGCCGATTGTTTATTCCAGATTGGTATGCTTGTCCGCCAGATGCAGCAGGAGTATTGGAGCCGGCAGATACCCTAATGCGCAGGGATAGGAGAGGGCGAAGAGGAGGTAGCGAACCGGCGATGAGGCCAATGCCGACTTCGGTCAAGGACCAGAAGCCGATTTTGCCCGTACTGTACATGAACTCGCCAGGGTCACTGTAGAGTGTGAGGTACTTGAGGCGGACGATGGTAGCACATGAGGCACTGAGTCAGGATCAGTTTTTGATATCATAGCATGAGGGATCGTCAAGGCCTTACAAAGAAGCGAGCGCAAGCATGACAGCAACTGAAGCTTTCACAGCTCCCTTCATCTGGACATTCCAAAGCAGAATAGCCGGCATGATCGAGAGACTAAAGTCCGCAGTGATCTCGATGGCCGAGTAGAACAGACTGACGTTGGTATTGAGCTGAAGGTTGCAGGTGCCATTAGATTCACCCCATAGCGTGTTGATCGGATGGCCGGCAAAACGTTAGCGACGATATTTCCTACTTGTGGAACAAGTCAACTCACAGATGTTTGCAATTCCTATGCAGAAGACTAAAGCAGCAACCATGGTAGCACCAATCAGCGCCCATAAAGCCCACGTGAAGAAGCGACGACCAACAGCGATGCGCAGAAGCGCTACTGCAACACTGATCTTGACGAACATGGCGCTGACTGCGTAGAAGTACTCTGCGATGTAAAAGAGCTGAACACAGTGAGTGCGGAGTCTATAGCATTTCGTAGATAGGGAGTATGTACCTTTGTTCCTTTGGATATTGTCACCGTGGGCAGCTCTCGTGCGAACTGTCCAGAGCCATAGTGACAACAGACGATGCAAAGAGCAGCTGTCACTGAGAAGAGAATCTGCAGCGAACTATCAGTTGGCTTATCCCATGCTGGTGGTGCTGGGTACTTACAGTTCCGACGAGCATGAAGTAGTCATCCATGCCCCACGCTTTCCTCCACATCCGTACCCCGACTCTCATAGAGAAGACGATCCAACTCAACACGAGCAATATGATTGCGCAGTACAACAACGCCACTCCATCTCTGGCCACTTCGACAGTCGGCATGTTCCTTGCGTAATGTAGACAACCGTATCAGAGATCGAGAAATGAAGCAAGCAGATGACGAACATGACACCGGTGGCAGCTCGCCGGATGACATATATTGGACGTTTCATCTCTACCACTGTATCACAGGAGAACCCCAATTTTCTGTCGACTCATGTCGTGGATCGTGAGCCGTGCAAACAGGGCCCTCGTGTTACGTCCTAAGGTCGCGGGCGCTAGACGTAAAGGGCTTCGTCTAGATCGGATCTAATGTGTCAACTACCCGCGGAGGATGCCCTCGGGAATAGTTTAGTGTATAGGACTGCCGCGTGGTCCGAATTGTTTACGTTTTCTCCGACACCTTGCCTGTGGAAGCGAGCATCAATGGAGCATGGTCCCACTCTGGGCTGCGGCGTCGTGAAGAGGAGCTACCCGCATCAAAGAAGCCTTATGCGTACCAGACTTGCTATCCATCTAAATCGTCGAAGTACCCGCGAGGCGTTGGTGACCCCTAGTGACCGGTACATGGGTGGCAGGTGTCGTGATTTTCTTCCCCTGTCGGGCCGTTGCTAGCTTAAGTGGGTCTTACAGCTGGTCCGCCCATGGACGCGGTTCCAACACCGGCCGGCGCCACGCTCAGACTGCCTGATTAGAAAATGTTCGTCCCAAGACGGCAGCAAAGTTAGGTGGTCACCTGGTTCAGGCGATTACCATCGCGCTTCGTATCTTGACTGATAGATGCTCAGTCGCGCGAGTGTGTTGCGATGTTGATTGAGCAGCTTCAAGGTCGCGGTTGGCTTGCCACGAGCGGAATCCTTCCCTGCGGATGAAAAAAACGGGCCCCGTACGAAGTCCCTCCCGAGCTCGCTGTGTTCCTTGTAAATCTCCGGCAGCTCCTCAGATTTCGTTTGAGATGATGTTTCTGGGCCCAGAACACGGGTAGCCTCACAATGCCAGCCCATGACTGTTCCAAATCAGTGCGCTCTTGCATGAGCTCGAGCTGATGCGCCGGGGCCCCGATTATGTCTGCATATTATCCTCTTCCTTTCTGTATTTTGCTGAAACTTCCATCTGTTTACTCTCACCATACCTAGCTCCGCCATGACATCGTTCCAAATCCAAGACTCTGACCTGACGGGCTTTCAGGGCAAAGTTGCCGTCATAACAGGTACCTTGATTCGGCCCAATCAACTTTCAGGTTCCAGAACACTGACAATGCCGTAGGTGGGTCGTCTGGTATTGGTCTCGCCACAGCAGAGCTACTGCTCTCTCTAGGCGCACTAGTTGTGACTGGTGATATTCAGGCACCACCGGCGTCTGTGGCTGACTGTCACTTCGTCCAAATCGACGTCAGGCGCTGGAGCGATCTAACGAAACTATTCAAGGCCGCGAAAGAAAAGCACGGTCGTGTTGACTTTGTGTTTGCGAATGCTGGAATTGGGCCACGCGCAAATTACTTGGCTCTCGAAGTCGATGAGAACGGTGACCCCAAGGAACCAAACGATGACACCTTGGACATCAATCTGGACAGTGTTGTCAGGACCGTGACACTCGCTACCCATTATCTGAAGGGCCAGGCCGAGGGGGGGTCTATTGTCATCATGGGGTCCAGCACCGGCTTGCATCCCGTCCGAGCAGTTGATTATTGTGAGTAACAAGTTCGTCGATCACGTTTGAATCTCCCACTAACAGCACGACTCAGCGACGGCCAAAGCGGGTGTTCTAGGCTTTGGTAGGAGTTTCGCGCTGTTGGTGAAGGCTGCCGGTCTGCCTATTCGCGTCAACACTCTCGCCCCTTCATGGACGGCAACTCAGGTCTTGCCCGATTTGAAAGGTTTGCTAGATGCGGTTTCGCACAACTGCCAGTCTACTTCAGTCGTTGCCCGAGCAGCGGCCTACTTGATGGTAGACAAGTCTCGTCACGGAGACCTCATCTTTGCCTGCGACGGAAAATACACAGAGATCGAGAAGGCTGTGCTTGCGCCAGCATATGCGACTATCAAGGGAGACGGATCAAGCGACGATGATGTCCTGGCGAAGGTCTTGGCGCTGGGTAGCTAGACATCCGACTGAATCAACGAGCAAATTCTGAAGTATTGAAAACGGATTTGACATGGATGATGTGAGTTGAACGATTGGAGAACCATAATCTGGAAGGGGGACGAACCCCTGCCAAGACTGTGACTGCTATACCCCTTCGGGTTAAATCGTCACTAATGATGTCATGCTGGCCAAAACCGAAATCACTTATTCCCGAGGTCTGCTGTGTTTCTGCTTAGGCATGAACTACTATTTGATGTGACCGTCACGAGCGATCCGAGTCTAAACACACTGACTGTAGTAATCGCCGTTGGCTTTGCACGTCGACCCACTCGCACAGCCTGTACATCCACTATAGGTTTTCCCGCCACACTGCCCATACTTCGCAACTTCGCATATGGGCGCAGCTGGTACTGTGGGCGTAGCAGATGCGCTGGTCATGATGGTAGTGGGGGAGGCTGTGGCTGTGGGTGCAGCGGTGGGTGCAGCAGACGGCGCGGGCGCAGAACCGCTTCCATCCCAAACAGCAGGGCCAGGGACAGGATAAGTGGTTGCTTGCTTGGCTTCAGGGGAGTCAATGTTGAAAGCAATGCCAGGCTCTGTTCCAGTGTAGGCGCCCGGGAAAGAAACGAGCGCTGATGCGGGAGGAGAGGCTGTACCCGATCCTGTCACGGTGAATTGAGCGCACTCGGGATAGACTGGAGAGTATCAGCTTGAGCATCGGTATGGCAATGTGAAAAATTGGCTCACATTGCGGGTTGTTCGCCTGATGTACAGCGATGAGCTCATGACGGATCAAGTAGTCACCTGCTGCAAGTGTAGCCGGGATAGTGACTGTGGCATAGAGAGTGTCGAGGATGGCATCACCTGCTGCAGAGGTAGAGGTACGAAGTCAGTGTTTGTCTCACATGCACTTCGTACCCTCACAACTTACCCCAGATGCCGGAGTTTTCAGTCCCGGATATGAGGCCTTGCTCATATATCTTAACTACATCGCGGTCCTGTTAGAGATGTAGTCCACTTAAGGGATGTGTACTTACACCACACTTTACCAGCTCCATCGAAGCCGTCACAAGATCCCGGACATTTGGCCATGTATACAAGAAGAGAAGTCGGCCTGTGAGTCCATTGCTTCCAGTGTGTCTTCAATTTGGCACCAGCGGCAATGGTGCCAGTCATGCCTGTACCGAGAGCGCCGTTATTGTTGCAGCGGATGTTGACTGTCTAGAATAAGTGAGCTTTTGGTTGATGTACGCTTTTGTAGGGTCGTACTGAGAGATCTTTGATGTACATGGGGTCGTAAGTCGAGTACTGTCGCTGAATGGACTTTTGACCTGAAGCTGAGTTGTACGGTGACCATCTTGGAATTGTCAGTACATGGGAAGAGTGCGTGTGAGAAGGTGATGTACCCTTGGTAGGTTGTGTCTCCTACAATATACTGATCGACTCCTCCATGAGCGGTCGCAGTTGCAACCAAGGAAGCAACCGCCGTCAATGCCGTGTAGAACTTCATTATGTTGTAGAGCAAACTAGAGGGACCGATATTAGATAACAAGTCGATGCGCAAAGATGGGCGGTGGTACAAGCAGAGAGTGCACCTTCTCATATACTTTCCGTTTGCCCCCGTAAGCCACACCGGCGCGTATCGCGTGAGAAAACCGGGTATTGTGTTGCCTCTACGACGCAAATCTCCACGCGTACCGTAGATTGATGTGTGATACTAGTCCATATGCTTGGTCCGTCACAGCCGCATGGCATCTCGACCTCTGGAGGAGTTTGTGCGACCGGGCCAGATCTGGGCAATACTGCATAATCCGATCAATGGGCCAATGGCGCGAAGAAGCACGCTCGACTTTTGTGGTAGTCTCAACGGAGCAGACAGCCGTTGGGGAATGCATAGATGAAGTGCGCAGGGATGTAAATAGCCGGAGGTCACATTTCGCGGGGAAAACGGTAGCGTGTACCCATGACTTGAATGCTTGGTATATGAGGTGTGGGTCATCTATAATTTAGGATGATCTTGATCACACATGGCCGCTGCTTGTTCGACCATAAGATATGAAGCTCAGAGCTTGAGTATCTCATCGGGTTCGTTAGCGACAACATCACAAGGGTTGTGAAAATGGGCTGCACGCGCAAAGTGTAGCAAAGACCTGGGTGTGAAAGTATTAGTATACGGTACTGATTTGAAGAGACGCTGGCTGGAGAGAAGAGCATACCTCGCTTATGCATGGGTGGTCAGAATACAACAGGTCACGGTAGGGTCTGCTGTATGTGATGATTCAAATGAATCGTGAGATGTACGGAGCGCCCGGTCAATATGGACCCATCGAATACGCTGAGCCGAACGAAAACCTGGTCGAGGGCCTTAGCCATATGTATAGCGTGTCAGCTCCAGGCTGGACCAGCTGGTTTGGCGGAACAGGAACTGTGAACAGTGGGCATGATTTCCCAACAGCATGTGTCGTCTACTCCGCTGGTAGGAGCAGACGAAAGGCCAGATCGGAGTGAGGGAAGGATTGTGGACCTAATCTGGTCGCCTGACAAGACGATAGAGTGTTCAATAGCGTGATGCATTGATGCCCACCGTCAGATAAGCATTCGCATCCCGCGGGACGCTATACTAAATATTGACGTCAGGATGGATAGATGAAATCTGATCCGAGCGCCAGGTCCGAAAGGGTTGCTCAAGCACATGGCAAGCGCCTAGATGTATCACAGCTGTTGCCCCGCCAGTGCTGAAGCTGGATTGTCAGTCGCTGTCTACGTATTAACAAAGTCGTGGACCAAAGTGTGAGAAGAAATTGATGATAGAGAGAATACTTTTACGCAATACCTAATTCCTGCACCCGTGATCGTGTGTTCCGAGCCACTCACATGTGCTCGACAGCCAAAAATGCAAGACAAAAACCAGAATGACAAAGGGCACGGGAGCTCGAGGTTAGAGGTACACAGACCTTGCCTTTCCCACTTCCCCGGTAGCCAGTAGATGCACGGCAACATAAATACTTTTTCGCAAGATGCCGAAGAGATGTGTGATATCATCAGCCAGACTCGGAGCTGCTGCAGATTGCGAATTCCCAACCAGGTGCTCATTCCCCATAGACCTCGTCTTTTGAACCAGGCATGCGCGAGATCGAACTACTGTAAGTAGCCTTTAGCGTTACGCTCTTGGAGCGTGACAAGGAGCTCGTAGAAGTCCTTCCTCCAGTCAACGCACTCAAGGTATTCCCACCAGAGACGAAGTGCAGGAGCCTCATCCATATCAGACTGCAATCGATCAGCTTTGAACTACTCATACAATTCAACATGACTTACCGCGTCGAACGCCTCAAGGATAGACTGCTTCTTGATCATAGCGGTCTTCATGTTGGCCTCACGCTCCCACTCACGAAGTTCTTCAACGTACTTGCGCACGTCTTTGGTCAGTTGCTTTGTGAGCACAACCTCCTCCTCAGAGTCAACAGTGGTTTCGTGATCCGGTGCAGCGAAGAGACGGCCGCTGTACTCCGGCTTGCGAAAGAAATGCTTCTTGAGTTCTTCGGTAACCCACTTCTCGCGCGTCGATGAGGTGAGCTCTTCAGCCCAGTACTCCTTGACGTATTGAGGTACTCTAGCCGTCATGGTGTCATAGTCCAGCTTATCCGACCAGCGTGTCTGCGAATAATTGCCGTAGTACATATAGCGCTTTCCGACGAGAACGAACATGGGCACATCCTCGTACGAGTTGGAGTCTTCGTCAAGTAGATCGCCGTATTCTTCTTCTGGGGCCTTGTTGAAGAAGGCAGTGAGCTTTGCACCGTGGTCGCCAGGCGCCTTGGGCAGGTAAGGTTCATTCTTCGGATCGAGCTGGTAGTATGTACGATTCTTCAGCATGCATGGACCCTTGCCTGAGACGAAACGCAGGCCAGGTGACCAGGAAGCTCCACCCAAAGTGTTGGCGAGGAAGTCAGGATGGAACGTGACGGTGGCGTTGCCTGTGGAAAGTTGACCGGAGAACGCGGGCAGGATTGTAAGATGGTAAGGCTTCCACGCTGCATCCAGAGAAACGCCTTCGATGGACAGGGCGGGATCTTGGACGGCAATTATTGGTGAAGCAGGTGGGCTTAAAGCAGATGTGGGGATCTGCTTGGAGACGACATCGACTTGATGGGTGTTGGTGGTGCGGGTACTTTGTCCTCGTCAGCTTCAAGTAACTCCAAAACTCGTCCATGCATCTAAGGATACACTCACACTTGGCCATTGGTAGACTCGAGCTTTTTACCTCGCAAATGCGGAGGCAGAGATGTCTTGACTGTACCGCTGCTGGTGTCGCTGGAAGTCCTGAGATGGGGAGGTGTACTGCTGTTCACCTTTTGTACGTCAGCACCACCTTTTACAGATCCCTGAACCTCTTCCTTAAGTTTCTCCAGCTCGATCCCGAACTCTACGGCGCTTTGGTGTGATTTCTGTACATCCACCTCTTGGAATGGGCCAACATGTACTGGCCAACCGCCCTTCTTGAGCTTGTCGACGGACAATGAGAGGCCATGGTACAACTCTTGGAGAGTGTCGATGTCTGCGCGTATCTTTGCATGCCCCTCTTCCAGGTTGAGAGTCCTTGCCTCCAAGTATGGAGAAGAAGGGGTGCTCACCTGGCTGGGCGCGCCGTGCCAAGAACCGGTTGGGGCGAAGTTGTTGGCCGCGGGATTCATCGTGTAGCTGATGTTACGGAACCGCTGCGAGTGTTGGCCGTGAAGGACTGGATCGCGATTAGACATTGTACTGCGAAAGTACTAGACTTCTCCAACCAGGATGACTTGTAGCTCTGGGGTACTCGGAGTTGTTGAGACTGCAGGAAATTGTCAGCTTGAGGTGGATCTAAGAGTAAGAGGCTCAAAGTCTTACCGTAAACCGATGTGCTATCGTTGTGAGATGGTGTGATCAAGTGAGACGTGCTGGAAGTTATATGCTGGGGACATATAATATAGAAAGGAATGGAGGAGGGACGGTTGGAAACCTCAGAAGACTTCTTTATATAGGCCACAGATGAGAGTCGTGGATCTGGGAAACAGAGGCGGTGGCATAGCGGCAGCTCTATGCTATCTCAGGTAAAAGAGATGAGGTTGCGGTGATGCCGGGGTGGTGGTGTCTGCAGACGAGAATGAGGTGAAGTTCATCCCATCGAAGATACCGGTAGGACATTCAAGCTTTGTGCCATTGCGTTGATTACGCAAGATCTTGGGAAGTGTTTGGCACTATACACATTCCTCACGGCGCTGGTGGGATGTCGCTGGGCACTAGGCATGCCACGCCTTACCGAGAATGTGGTTGCTGCTTTGCACTCAAGTGAAAGTTTATCGCAGGTTCTATCCAGGCCCAGAGTCGATGTGGGCGTTACTGGGCTCTCTAGGAGTTTGATGCTTGTCAAGCACGTATCATCTACCTATCCTTACAGTCAGACTATAGCACTAGCTTCGCGCCTCGACTGTGCTCAGAATTAACACGGATTTATCTCAAGTCTAATACCTACGCATTGGTCCCCGTTGGGTATCGAATTGAGCTAATCGTGAGAGGCGGGTACCTCGCTTCCGAGCTCTTCCCGACTCCGTCAACATCTTCTCTTTCCCCATGCTCTGGCATCCACTCGCAACGACGTCGGCAAAATTTCCTGGTTCTGTGGCCCTTCGCTTATCGTGGTTCCAGTCTGGCTCTTGGTACCCCGCGCTCACGAGGTCGACGACTACGCTGCAGAGATGCGCGTCCAAAGGCCCAATGACTACAAGTCTTACTTTCCGCCGAAGTGCTGCTAGATGTTGAAGTCGATGGGGCGCGCCAGAAACGCGCAGCTGCGAGGTCAACTGTGGGATCACCGCCCGAAGTCCGCTCTCTTCATATCAGGCGCAGACTCAGGCATCAATAGGCCTATGTGCAGCATCGAGTTGTATCTGCGAGTCGTGGGTCGGCGCACATGGACAAGTAGCTGGTTCCGACTCGGGGTGCACTACGCGCGTGACCGGGATGGTGAGGGGAAGCCGCGGAGCGACACGCGACATACGCGACACAGCGTGAGGCAGGCGACGGCACCAGGCATGCTTAACAATTCCCTCGGGGGATAGAGCGACAGTCTTGTTCAAAGACGAAGTATCATGGGACGAACATCTCGTCGAGATTGGGAGGAGCTCGCGGTAGATGGCCTAATGCAGGGGAAGGGAAAGGAGGACCCTGACCGAGAAGCGCGCCAACGTCATTGCGCGCTTGGGCCTTGGCCGTCATTTTGCTCTCCATCTCGCTGGCGACCAGCACTCGACCACTGCATGCTGACTTTGGCCAAACACGGACAGGCCCATCTACCTTCAGAGCAAGCGCCAGCACCGTTCCTTCTCTGTCAAAACCCGCCATTGGTCCTCCAGCATGCCGCCCAAACGCACCCAAGCCCACGACGAGGCGCACACGTCGCTCAAGGACAAACTACAGAACCTCCAGGGCTCGAACGCGCGGGGCGGTCGTCGCAACGGTGGTGCCGGCGCCCTAAACGGCAGCAGCCTGAAGGAAGTGGACAATGCCTCTACCAACAGTGGCCAGACGTCGACCGATCTCAGTTCGTCAGGAAACGTTCGTCGCGCCCTCACTCTTTCCCCCTCACACGCCTGCGCCTTCCATTGCTAACACGCCCTCGTCGCAACAGATCAAATGGTCATCGCAAGACCCCTCCGTTCTCCAGGGCTACCGTAGAGCCTACCGACTCGATTGCCCGTCAAGCTTCAAGAACCCGCTCAGCCACGTCGTATTGAGCCAGGGCATTGGGCGCATGTCTCCCACCATGGCGCGACCAAAGGGCAAACGACGTGTTCAGAAGGACCAGCTGGGTATGGCGGTCAAGAAAAGCTTCAACTCCCAGGCTGTGACAGAGAGCGACGTGATTGTCGACTGGCTCTACAAGTCGAAACACCAGGGTACGCATTGCGAGCATACTCCGATACCGTGACTAGGCTAATTCATAACACAGACAAGGAGTTCCGCGTGCGCTTCGCACCCCAAAGGAAGTGACTGGGTCACTCGCGCCTATACATCGCTGCATTTCCGACTTTCTTCGACGATACCCCTCTTTGGCACGATAGCCACCACTTTTTTTTACACACGACATGCAAGCATTGAACAGGAGTTTGGGATACTGGGCATTAATGAACAGGGAAGGGTTACGCATCACGGCTTGGTTTGACCGCGTGGGTCGGTCTGATGTCCACAAACGACCCCGAGCATGGAACATACAGAGATAAAGGATGATCGGCAATGAGCATTTGATAATACCAGGAATCGGACTGGGTGTAGCGGATGCGCCTCGGTGCGTCGAGTCCATAGCATGTCTGCCTGTCATGTGCGTTCCGCATGGCGAACAAGGGCAAATGGCAGAGCTAGTGTCAGGATATGCAAGCATCAGCCAGAATAAATACATCCGTTCGTTTATCTATGCGGGCGCTTTGCTAAACCGTAGTCGCGTCATAGTAAACTCTCGAAGCTTCGACGCGCTCTTTGCCGAGGGCAGCCAATGAACTTGCGTCACCGGCCCGTGCCCGCAAAAAGTTGTCGATTGTCGGATTATACACCACAGGTCGAAGCCCATAGCGAAAAGCAGTATCAAGACAGTCATTACTCACCTCCGCACCGTTTCAGGATGAGCTTCGCTGGTCCCATGCCGCTCAAGGCGGTGGCTCCCGTGCGCATCGCCGGCTCGAGGTCCTTCGCCAAATGTCAACGACGATGTATAGCGACGCAGGCCTCGCAAACACAATCGCGGAGACCGTCAATCGCACAGAGGCAACAACCGCACAATGCGCAGTCAATACGAGTACGTAGCATCTGGTTTCCCGTTGTTCCGAGTTGAGTTACTAACACAGCATGCACAGTTCTTCCACGCCTCTCCCCCGTCCTTCGCCATGGCCGACCCGTATCAAACCCTCGGAGTCGGTAAGAACGCATCCGCCGCGGACATAAAGAAGGCCTACTATGGTATGGCCAAGAAGTACCACCCCGATACGAACAAAGACGCCGGTGCGAAAGAGAAGTTTGCCGCCGCACAATCCGCATACGAAATCCTCTCAGACGCCGAAAAGAAGAAGGCCTTTGACTCCTATGGCGCCGGTGCTTTCGATGCGAATGGCGGCTTCAACCCTGGGGCTAGCGCTGGAGGCCCGGGAGGAAACCCGTTCGGAGGAGGAGGCTTCGGTGGGTTTGGCGGCTTCGGCGGCGCCCAGGGTGCGGGCGGATTCCAGGACATTAATTTCGAAGATCTGTTCGGAGCTTTCACAGGTGGACGACGAGGAAGAGGCGGAGGCGGGAGAAGGAATCCGTTTGAAGAAGAGATCATGGTTGGCGACAACATCGAAGTACAGACAAACATCTCGTTCTTGGACGCGGCCAAGGGTGTCAAGAAGGACATACACATTACCCCCATGGCAGAGTGCGGGACATGTAGTGGCAGTGGCTTGAAGCAGGGTGCCAAGAGAGCAGAGTGTAAGAGCTGTGGGGGTACTGGACAGAGGGTAACGAGCATGGGCGGCTTCCATATGAGCGCAACTTGCTCATCCTGCGGTGGATCTGGATTTGCGATACCCCGGGGCTCGTCTTGTGGCACTTGTGGCGGCGATGGAGCAGTCAAGGAGCGCAAGACCATCACCATTGACATCCCTGGTGGTGTAGAAGACGGTATGCGGTTGCGCGTTAACGGCGAGGGAGACGCACCACTCACGGGCCATGCCATGTCTTCTGGCACCATCCGCGGCCAGAGAGGAGATCTTTACGTCCTCATTCGCGTAGCAGCTGACTCGAAGTTCAAGCGCAATGGTTCGGACATTCTTCATACAGCCACCATCCCCTTCACAACTGCTGTACTGGGAGGAGAGATCAGGGTTCCCACCCTCGAAGGCGAAGTCAAGGTCAAGGTCCCCACTGGATCTGGAACTGGTGACCGCGTCACCTTGTCTGGCATGGGCATGAAGGTACTCTCCGGCCGACGAGGCGCCAAGGGCGATTTGCGCGTTGAGTTCAAGGTCAACATGCCGAAGTATCTCAGCGTCAACCAGCGGACCATTCTCGAGATGCTGGCAGACGAGATGGGAGACAACAACGCGCAACGCGTCATCAACCCTGGAAAGATGAAGGAGCAACATGGCAACAGTGTTGGGAACGATCACTCGAATGAGGGCTTTTTGAAGAGCGCATGGCATAACCTGACTGGGCAACATAAGCACCTGGACCCAGAGGAAAGGCGTAAGGCGGAAGAAGACGAGAAGAAGCGAGGATCTGGCTGAGCCTACGTTCATGATATGAGGACACGTTGTATAATAAGGCGGGCGTACGGGACGACTCATGCGACTCATGTTATCATGTTTGCAGCAAGACGATTGAGAGCATTCAAGGCGCATATGGAGACTGGTTGAGCATGATGTATAGAAGTATTTGTATTTGGCCTCTCGACTCAGGCTTGTAGAATATCACGCTGTTTATGACGCACGAAAAGAAGCCCAAGATGTTTGCGAATTGAGGCACTCGCTAGCTTCTCCTACCCAATATCGCGGGCGCGTAACCAAGGCGAGACTCTCGGCCTCCTTGCATGGTCATTGGCCGGCGCGAGCCGCACAGCTGGGGTCGGCTTGAACGTCTCGCTGAATTTCCGCGACGGTGTGACGAGCTTGAAGAGTCACACATCGATAGCGGTCTGGCTCGCGTGGCGTGCTGGAGGTGTGATAGGCGAGCGTGGATGAGGAAGTCGCGGCTCTGGTGTTGCTTATGCATGTGCCTGCGTCTTCCCCACCAACATCACTCGCACCCTCCGAGCTCACCGACGACACCAAACATCGTCTGCATTGTTACCACCTGGGCATTTAAGCTTTCGCTGTGCCGCATCACAATCGTTCCCAGGACTCGGATTGACTAGATCGTGCCCCATGCGGCTGCTCACCCGCCAACGATTGACTACGTGAACGAGCTACCCGACCAACGCATCGTCCCGCTGTGCATGTACACTCTCGCGACGTCATCCGCTGCGTGAATGCTCTGCTACTTCGCGAGCAAAGCATCGACATATCCATCCCAGAGTACTAGACACGCGCATTTGCAGCTACTGTTCTAGCGCGCCATCCGAGGCCCACGACAGCCCACTTCCCACGTTGTCGCCTACGCCATTGTCGCCGATCACCACACCCGCGAGCCCAAGAGCCTCCCCTCGCGGCGATACCTCTACAGAAAGCGCGCCCAGCGGCGGCCTCCCCAGCGCACCCTTCGCCCACCATGACGACGCAGATACCCATGATCTCGGTGCCCATGAAGCAGACCAGCGAGATCGACTGGATAGCCCCGCTGAAGCAGTACATACGCGCCACGTATGGCGACGACCCAGAGCGCTACTCGGAGGAGTGTGGCACGCTGAATCGCTTGCGTCAGGATATGAGAGGCGCTGGCAAGGACAGTGCAGCAGGCCGGGATCTGCTCTACAGATACTACGGGCAGCTGGAACTGCTCGACCTGAGGTTTCCGGTGGATGAGAACCACATCAAAATAAGTTTCACATGGTACGTTGGCAAACGGGAAGGAGCACCGGAGAAGCAGACGGATTAGGCAAGAGTACGCCCAAGACTAACCAGCGTCAGGTTCGACGCCTTTACACACAAACCAACCTCTCAGTACTCCCTCGCATACGAAAAGGCCAGCATCATCTTCAACATCTCAGCCGTCCTATCTTGCCACGCCGCCCACCAGAACCGCCACGAAGATGTTGGGCTCAAAACCTCGTACCATTCGTTCCAGGCCTCCGCCGGCATGTTCACCTACATCAACGAGAACTTCCTGCACGCCCCCTCGACCGATCTCAGTCGCGAGACTGTCAAGACTTTGATCGCCATCATGCTGGCACAGGCGCAAGAAGTCTTTCTGGAGAAGCAGATTGCGGACGGCAAGAAGGTCGGCTTGCTGGCAAAACTTGCCAGTCAGGCCGCTTTTCTGTACACACAGGCAACCGAAGGGGCGCAGGAAAACGTTACAAACGCTGTGTTCGAAAAGGTCTGGCTATTGGTTTGCCAGGTGAGAATATCACAGCATTATTTGCTATCAAAACTAACGGTCGCGCAGATCAAATCGCACCACATGGCTTCGCTAGCCCAGTACTATCAAGCTCTGGCTGACGATGACGCCAACATTCACGGCGCAGCCATCTGCAGGCTACAAGTCGCCGAAGCGCATGCCAAAGACGCCAATCGAGCAGCCCACAGCTTCCCCAACAACGCGCCAGCCAACTCGAACCTAACTTCAGAGACTGGAGGCATACTCGCAGAGATGACGAAGAAACACCTAACCAACGTTCAGGAAAAGCTGCTAGAGTTTGGCAAAGACAACGACTTCATCTATCACCAAGGCATTCCGAATGAAGCGGCCTTGACACCAGTGCCCAAGATGCCTGCGGCCAAGGCGATACCCGTCAGCGAGTTATACCAGGGTCAGGACATTCAGAGAATCATCGGGCCAGATATCTTTCAAAAGATTGTACCTCTAGCCGTCACTGAATCGGCTAGTCTGTACGACGAAGAGAAGGCCAAGCTTATACGGGCTGAGAGCGAGCGTGTCGAGGTCGCCAACGACGAGATGGCCGCTAGTCTCGACTATCTCAAGCTACCTGACAGTCTCAATGTGCTGCGAGGAGGTATGGACCAAGATATGATGGTGGATAACGACTTTCGAAAGTGGTGCGAAGAGCTCGCTGGGCATCAATCATTTGGCCCTGCGTTCGAACAACTGGAAAGGGACAAGACCGAGATAATGAACTCTCTTGATGCCAGTATGAAGCAATTAGACATGGAAGAGAGTGTCTGCGAGAAGATGAGGTCCAAGTACGGATCCGAGTGGACACAGCAACCTAGCTCGCGGTTAACCTCGACATTACGAAACGATATCAGAAACTATCGAGGGGCAGTTCAAGAGGCGAGCACCAGCGACGCACAGCTATACAACACGTTTAGGCAATGTGAGGCCGACTTTGACGAGATGCGTTCAGCTGGTGAGACAGATGAAGCCGATGTGTTATATTCCCGGGCTATGGTCAAGGCAGGCGCAAGCAAGGGCAAAAGCCCTAGGCCAATGGAAGGCAACCTTATCGATGATGACATTGACGAGGGTCCGTCAGTCACCGATCAAATAGCAGCCGTCGAGGATATCCTACGGAAGCTGAATCTTGTAAAGAAGGAGAGGACGCAGATACTGAAGGATCTCAAAGACAAGGTACATGGCCGTCGACTTCCCCTCATAACGTATACTGACTGAAACAGGTTCACTCTGACGACATCTCTAACGTACTCATCCTCAACAAAAAAGCCATTGCGAATCAGGAGTCGCAATTGTTCAAAGCTGAGCTGGAGAAGTTCAGACCACATCAAAATCGTATACTGCAAGCCAATCATAAACAAGCTTCGTTCCTGAAAGAGCTGACCCGGACTTACTCCGATCTGCTGAAAGACAAGCGTGTGCGATCTGAGCAGAGCAAATACGAAGCCTTCTCGCGGCAGCGAAACACAGTTATGACGAAGTATCGCAGAGTGTATCAAAGTTTCAATGACCTCGTCGCTGGCTTAATGCGCGCCCAAAGCTTCTACACGGAGATGAAAGACACCGTGCTAAGTCTGCAGAAGAATGTTGAGACGTTCGTTAACAACAGGCGGAGTGAAGGCGGACAGCTACTGTCGAAGATTGAAGAGCGAAACAAGACACAGGGTGCAGACCAGGAACAACAACGGATGAAAGACCTTATGGAGAGAATGTCCTTGGAGCCTTCGGGTTCGCCGGTATCACAAGGTGGAGGTCGCAAGAAGAGCATACCACCACCACTGTCTTCTACACCGGGCTACCCATCAAGTTCGGGGGCTGGCCATCCTGCTTATAACCCCGCGGCTTCACCACCAGTCACACCGCGCTACCCGATGACCACAGGCCCAGGGCAGCAATACATGTCGCCACAGCAGTCCTATGGTCAACCGTCGAACGGCTACAACCAGCAACCACCTCCGCGTCGAGAGAGCTACCAACAACAATACCCTACACATCAGTCCCAGAACTCTCAGGGCTCCTCGGCTTACAATCCCGCGGTTCACAACCAATACAACCCGGTCTCCCCACCGGCACATCAACAATTCTTCTCCCCGCCACCTGCACAGCATCAGCAGCATCAGCCATGGGGTCAACCCCCTCCAAACCAGCAACAACAATGGGGTGGTACACCTCAGAACAATCTACCACAGGGTTATGTTCCACCGCCACCTCCCCCGGGACCGCCACCGAGTCACAATCAGCAAGATTACAGTCACTTTAGCCAAGGAGGGTATCCGAATGGACCTGGCGGATATGCGAACCAGCAGAGGCCAGCGCAAGGACAGAATGGCAATGACCCATGGGCAGGGTTAAGTGGCTGGAAATAAGGAACATGTAAAGCGAGAGAGAGCCTTGTCTTGGCGCAGGTCATTTTCGATTGTTTGACAGTCTCGCTGCGCAGAGTTGGAGTTAGTTTACAGGTTCAGTTCATTCGGCAAGGTCTTCTGAATAGCGGACAGTGGATAACAATTGTGTACTGCCAAGGCAGGTGTAGATAGTTGGAAACATCAGACATGCACAATCAGCTTTTGGCATAATTCCACACTGAGACGAAGTCTCGCAATCAATGCTCTGGGTATACTTAGCTCTTTTGCGTGTGCTACTGTGCCTTCACCGCGTGTTGCAGCTTGACAAGCTATTCGCCCACAAAGTCATACACCATTCTCACCCTCAGCTCCTCGCCTTTGTTGTTGCTGACCTTCACACGCCTCGTATGTCTCCTCTCTCCATCAACGACCTCGAAGCCCCAAAGATGACTGGCCTCCCACTCGCCCTCCTTTTTCCCTTCTGCGTGGATCAGTTCCCCTTCGCTATCTCCTTCAATCCAGTCACCCTCGCCCTCACCAACTATGCCCGTCTGCCGCCCCTCTTCAACGCTGACCCATTGACTTCTTCCGGCTACCTCACCGAAGAAACCGTCCTTGTTGGTGCGCCACTCGTAGTCCAACGTGTACTCTTCGGTCGTACCGGGGATTTTTCCGCTTGTGATTGACTGCGCCATCTTGATGTGTTGGTTGTCGGGCTGGCTTATGTTCAGATGGATGGATGCTGCGGTGGCTGTCTTGCGGACTAGGACGTTGACGCCTTGCAGTGCGAGGACTGAGGCAAAGTCATCGGAGCAGGCTTTGTTTAGTTGCCATTTGCCGGAAAGGGACTGTAGAGATTTTTTGGGGGGCGCAGCCATGGTGTGTGATACTCAAGATGGATGATGGGTTCTGAGATGTTCCTCATCGCAGTGAGATGGTCGACTTCGGAAGATGATGCGACGCGCCATTATGGTGTGGGATGGTGTCGTCACCACCTGCATTGCCTAGATTCAGTCTCTTCTAAAACTACTCACCTCGTTTGTTGCGTGTCGACCTGTCTGCTGTGCAGATTCGTTTCTACGAAAGACCGTTGCAGTTGAGAGGTGTGGATCCCAGTACGTTGGTATATTGGTGGCGTGTCGAGTTGCACTTCCTTCCCCCATGCGGAGATAACCGCCTCCGCTTCTAGTAAAGCTTCTTTCCGCGGCTCTGGTCATCCCTCTCGCACGACAATATCACCACCAACACAATAAAGCGCGCGCCATCGGGTCTGAGACATTTCACCAGCGAACAAATATGACGAAGACGGCCTATTCCAGGATTACCCTGCGTTGCTCCCAACCTTGATGGGCCAGTGTCACAGCAAAAGTGCCCTTGACATCATCTCGGACAATGCGGCATCAGCAAACTCTTCGTAAATGGTCATGCCCGTTACATCGCCCCTTGTTAGAGGGCATACGTACGAGGGAGGGATAAAGGTTGCGAGGTATAGTCGCACTAAAAGTGGCTTTGAGCGGCGATCGTTACCAGGCTAAACGCTGTTGGACGCACAGCGCTGCGGCTGAACACTGACGAGCGAGTTGGCCCTACCACCTACCCACATTGACATCACACCAACAGGCATCATGCAGCGAGGCGCAGGAATACTTATACAGCTTCCAACGCGTCAATTATCGTGGGGCCATCCACCGGCAACTGCATCTTAATCCCGCATATTCAAATCTACATATATATCTTTCCAATAGTCGTTGTCTAGCCTTCGACTTCGTCAGTAAACATGTTGTTCACTTCAACCACAATCCTCGCTACGGCCTTCTGCTCGCTGGCGTCCGCGCTACCTACGTCGAACACAGTTCCTCGGGCGGGCGGCCCTGCGATTGTACCTATTCCCTCGACCTGCACCGTCACCGACCCTCTGCCCACTGGGTCAAATGCATCTTACATACCGTCGCCGGCTGCCCACGACGACATCCTCTACAGCTCCTACTACCCTTCCTACTCGTCGAATACAACCGCCATGGCACAGCAGTGCCTTCAACAATGTTACGGCTACGGATACCACACAGAGTGCAAGACATCATACTGGGCAGAGAACGTGGTAGTACCGGCAGGGTACTATGGCACAGCTGGCGGACAACTAGAGACGGCCTGTTTGATGTTCAGCAGAGCCTTGACCAGCGACGACTTCGTCGCTGCGCCAGAAGGCCAAGGTACCGGCGCGACGGCCGGTAACATTGCTTGCTGAAAGCATCACCTATGACGACGGAAGTTTGTTTCCACCAAGGCCTGTCGATTAATGAGAAACGATCTGAAACATGACACTTGGGGATTGGCGTTACGTCACGGGATAAACATGAGGACATCGATGCGGAGACGGTTTCACATTTCTACTAGGGAGGGCAACTAATTAATGATCTTAGACTACTACGTAATAATCCTCACACTGTTCGCTCACATCAAGATACCCCCCCAAGGCTGTGATGTCACTCCGTGGTTCCTAACGTTCACCGACTACTAGAGATTAAGTACTACAGAGGAAAGATTCAGTATGGTTCGTTGACAACTTGACCTATGTGGTTAGTCTCTGGATACGATTACCCACTGGTCGCTTCCTCTTTCGGCGAAACCATGAAGTAGCTCATCGATGTGGTCGCTTTGGGAAAGAACGCTTCCGAGCTAACATCTGTTGACAGCATCCGCGTATGCGCCAAAGCTGGTACGCCAATACTAGCAGACCCCCAACACCGGAAGCTGTTCTGGACATCAAGTTTGCCGATGTCGTCATTCCCATCCTCAAATTAGCGAGGTGGTATCGTGCGGCAGAACAGTTATTTTTGGGGTGATAACGGTGCAGCGTGATTTCCCGTCGTGCAGGAATTCGAGTGCCGCAATATTCAAGCTTCGCGGGATTGTTCAGTACAAGCTAAGGACTCAATAGATACGAGCTGCTAGTCCACGGTTGCCTCGTCTATTCTTACCTTTTCGCTATTACCGTGTTGCCTGGACATGGCAACATGCAAGGCGCAATTGTGGGTGGGGCAAGAGCGATGTGGGAGGGCGAGCGGCGGCGACTTTGGGTTTGGCGTGATGCGCCTTCATCTGTCGCGTGTGAGGGCTTGCATTTACGAGGTCACGCTCGCGTCGCGCTTTGGGTGCATCGCTTGACATTTGCTCTGTGTCATACGCTGGAAGCGCATATCGTTGAAGTCGCGAGCTGGACTTGGCATGGTAAAGTACAGCGACGTCCCAGGATTATGGTAGTGGGTGGTCAAGGTTAATGGGGCGATATCCTTGCCGGCAACATTTGCTTGGTGAGTGACAATCGAGAAACGCCCTTGGGTTCTACATGATGATTGACTAAATGGTGCAAAGACTTACTGCAACATCTTATCCCTCTAGAAACCAAATTGTAAGAAGTTGGTGGTTTTGGGGGCGACTGCGATACACGTGCGTAGGCGTTCACCGAGATCGAACACCCGGGTACCCTTTCCGCCACGCCTGATCTAGCCCCATAACATTATAAACGAGAGACCTCTTCTTCAACCTCAAACTTCAAGATGCACATCTGATGGCCATATCAGGAAGTTCTTAACCCGCAAATAGGACAAAACTCTCAGTGCCGTCAAATACGTAGCATGTCCAAATCTAGCATACGGCCACTTCACTGCGGCCATGAAGTGAGACGACTGGGTACCGTCGGGCCCTAGCTTTCCATCCTTCGGGCTATCTGCCACAGCTGACTTTCCCACGATCAACCCCCGGGTGCCACAGTGAGATTTTGGGGCTGGTAAGAGATGAGCATACTCCGATCGGAGTTTCTGCGACGTTCATTGGCGGCATTGCGGAGATGTATAGGTAATTTGGCTGATGCTGACGGGCCGGCTTCCTATATCGGCATTTCAGTGCTTCAATTCGGAACTATGGGGAGCGATTTGGGGCTGTTGTCAATCACAGGAAGCAAGTATCCGGACGATCGTATTCACGTACGCTCGCCTATGGCCAGGAATGGGAATCACGCAGGTCCTGAAGGGGCTCAAAGCGCGTAGGCGAAGTCCATCTTACAGTATGGTGGGTACAATTCCGTATTAGGTACTATCTACGATAGATTGGCCGTAGCTTCGTGGGTCTTGACCATGTAGCGAAGGCTAGTATCAACCAGTGGTGATCTTCATACCCCGCGTTGGAAAATAGTTCAGAAATTCTTGGTGAATAGGGTTTTGCAGACGAAAAAGTAAATGTAGCTGAAAGACACCTGTAGGCTAGTGCCCAATGAACGCTGGCTTGAACGCAAAAGCAAAATGTGTATAGACAAGAAGCGAAGTTGAAAAGAAGAAAACGCAGTGCCCGAGCATCTTTAGCCAACGAAATGCTAGGATATCTCTGTCTTCACGGGTACCGTACCCTTGAATTCCCCATGTAGTATATCCAGGAGCTTGCGGAGGGTATCCGAGTTGCTCCCTCGCCTGCGCGTGACTGTACCCTCATCATCCTCACCCTCCGCGTCGTCGTCCTGTGTAAGAAGCTCGATGGTCTTTCGAAGCTTTTCGTAGGCCGCGTTAAGCTCCGTATGCGATACTTCGAGCTTAGTGTATCTTTCGTTCAAGACCGCAAGCTGCGCTTCAAGATCTCGGGCGTGCTTCTCTTTCCGCTCTCGAAACGCACGTTGAGCGGCACGATTTTGAGCCCTTCGTCGCTGTACAAATGTTAGCCTTAGGTTTTGTTTGTGCGATATAGGATACATACCCCTGAGGTAGTGTGTGTTCGTTCGGTTGGCGCGGGCGTAGGCATAGTCCCGAACGTAGATTCAGCGTGCTGCAGTGGTCGAGGACTGCAGTATGGACTGTCGTGATCGGATCCGAAATCGGAGGGTGTCATTGGCATGGGGTATGATCCAAACTGCATAGGTTCATCGACGATGTGAGGGTAGTAAGCTTGGTGAATAGGTGCAGGAAATTGGTCGTATGTAGATGAGACCTTGAGCAAGTCAGTTTTGTAAACTAGGGGAGTTCAACATAAGACTCACAGGCGATCCGCTTAGACTCGGAACTTTGGAGAGATCGGGAGGCATTTCGAATACGGCTGGCTGATGTGTTGGGGCAATGTAGTTTCCCTGTGCCATCCAGTAATCGAATGAGTGAGAATCCATTGTGTGTGATTTGCGATTGCAGATAAGTGATGACGAGAAAGTTGGTAAGTCTTTGCGCAAGGCAGAATGGTGTATAGGAATGAGCGATTGTTCTTCTTGTGATTAAGACTTGTGTTGGAAGCCGCTGCTGAGATAATGTGCAAGTGTCGTGTCAGTTCAAGTTGAGATACGTGTGTGGTGGAGATGGCTTACACAACGGTGGGCAAGCTGAGATCTTATACACTGTGCGGACGTCGCGCATGTCTCCTTCGGAACCGCGTCGAGTCACATGAGATGGCGGCCAGTGGCTTGAGCAGGGATATCTGACCATGCAATTATGCCCGCGAACAACCCCAACGGCCATGGTGGACCCTGAAGATGTGGCTTTCAGCGGAATACGTGCAGAAGATAGCTTGAATCGCATGCTCATACAGCTGCTACCGGCACACGCGTCCGAAGCACGGCCCACCAGTGCAGCAAGCACACCAGTTGTTGTTATTCTCGTCTTCGAGTGGTTCCCAGAGTTACACCAGCCATGGCCGCGAGACAGGGGTCTGCATGGAGGCGTGCGCTTTACTCTTTCAAGTCTTTGATAAAAAGATTAGTACGCATGCTGAACTAGCTGCAACAATTTGCAGCCAACCAAAACCACGGTATCAAAGTAGTTCGCTGTCGCATTTGGTGACAGTCAGAGAGGTGCCTGGTCTTGTCTTCAAAAAAAACCACCCCATTTGAGGGTTATCGTCCCGCACAAGATGCATGGTAGGGCTGGATCTCCAGAAGCTCGGCAGTCCTTGGCTGTGATGAGGTATCTTGAACGATCAATCGAACAACATCCGTAGTGAGGGGCTCACATACCTCAACGCAGACGCTCTGTATTGCGCTGAGTCTAAGGAACTTGTCTACATGACGACGTCAGAGCGATGCACTGACCCAAAACTACGTTCAGCTGGGCTGTTGAGCCTTCGCTTCCACTGCGAGCCTTGGGCCGAAGTTCGGTCGTAGTGAAGTGTCGTTCGCGCTAACTGGGAACGATGTAAAGTGCATGCAATTCTGTCACCGCTCTTCCTCGCTCGCTGCGAGAATACCGACACAGGGGCTATATTGGCTACCACCGCTATAACCCGCTACCATGTGTATTGCGCCCTTCTGGCGAGAACAACCATGTCAGGCCTTAGCGCATTCGGATGCGCTACGACATTCAGGTGCGACTATGGAAAAGAAATGGCTATCGTGTGCTTCGCTAGCTTGATACACAAGAGCAGAGCGTGAAATGGGCTCCTTCACATGTCTTGTCGTGCATTCGAAGGAAAGCAGGTATTCGCAGGGTCGGCAGGCGATCGGTGAGCGTCGGGTACAGCTGCCTGGGGGTGGCCGAAAAAGAACCCTATGGTGGCAGCACGTGGAACGCTAACTGAGCTGAAAGTCTACCTACGTAAGCGCGCTTGCCATGACTTATCAGTAGCCTTGTCCATGAACATTCCCAAGCGACCACCATCTTACATCAGGGAAATGCTCGGCGACGTAAGGTGATATATACTCACCGTATGCATCCGAGCAGGCTACAGGATGCAGAATACCTATGTCTGCTGCTCGAAACGTTATCGATGCCTTGCGCCAGGCTGTGGAGAGTCTCACCTGGCCGGTATGGTGTGATTCTTACATTGCACGACCCACGTGGAAAGAGACAGCCCTACGGCGTTCTGCTGTGACTACGCTGGACTACTTACCGAAACCAGTAATTCTGCACTTCCAGCGTGGCGGCGCACTAGTGACGTTCGCAAGAGGGACGCACCGGCTCGGGCTGCCGGTCTGGAGCTGCCTTCGCGAAACGAGCCTGTAGGCTGAAAAACCACCGCCCGCCGTCTTACGCATCCACCTGGTCCGCATGGGGCTATTTGGTCTAACCTCGTAGTAGGATTGCCAGCCGATACATTCTCAAGCGAATCGTGTATCTTATCTGATGGTCCTTCTCCCGCCACATTCGCTGCCGTCAAGCATACTCGTTAAAGCCTGCGCCGATTTGGTCTCGGCGCTGCAAGTCATTAGTGTGCCATCCCTAACCGGCAACACAACCTCTGCCCCGCTGCTGACACACCTCGTTCTCCGCAACATGAATCCCCAGCTTACACCCTAAACCCATGAAACTTCGAGGCTATCTCACCGGCTAAACGGTCATTAGCGGGAGAGGAGATCAACCTGCGAGTTGGCGGACATAGGCGAGTTACAACCCGCTTCACTGCATCCGCATCGGGGCACAGCGCACCAAGAAACATACACAACGCTAGACGGAAGTGTCGAATGTTAATGCAAATACTCTGCATTATCTACACAGGATAGATGAGGCTGTCCAGTAGCAACGTTGGTTTGCCATGTTTCGCTCATTCCAAATACCATAGGACGTGCGACGTACAATTAGACGGCCTCTGTACCACATCCCCGTTCCAATGCTATGGATTTGGATCAACTATCTCAGTTCAACTCACCTTCTCACTTTCGAGCCATCTATCACGGTCCCAAAGCGTAGTAGCGCAGAACGCACGTCAGGGTCCAGCGCTTGTAGATCCTGGCGGACACTAACAGCCCTACGACAACTATCGCTGCTTTAGATCCGCTGCCTTACCAGACCCCACCGTTCAGATCTATCGTACGATTTATAGCCATTATCATGCAATGCTCAACAAGTGACGGGGAAGACAGATGATCGCCGCCTGCAGCACATCTGCCCATCTATCGTCTAGAAAGAGCTTTTGATAATGTACCAGTAGCATCATGTACTTTGATACCTGCAACAGTCTGGAAACATGCATACGCTCCAACTTGTCGTTCGACAAGGGCCGGTTATCAGAGATGCCCTTTACTCAACATAAGCAAAAAGCAAATGCTTGGCTCTATGCGACATTACGCATACTAACGACTCCTCTTACTATCCATCTTGATACCTACAGTCTTGAGTCAAAGCGGGTCCGAACTACCACCGATGACACCACTGCCACAATGCTGACTGCATACCCGTATCGCGTAAGCCGTCCAGCACCAATCATATTACAGCCTGCACGCTTCGGACCCGATCCAAGACCGTTCCCTTTCCAGAGCTCGACGGACATGGTCTCACATGTGTCAGTGCGTCTTCTACGGGCCTTCTAGAAGGTGACTGTACCTCAGCTTCGACGTTGCGCAAGTCTTGGGGGAAGTCTGTGCACCGGGGCTTCATCGCGATTCGATGGAGGGCTGCAGATACGAAGTGTTGGTATAAGAAGCTTGGTGATGCTTCGTTGGCAGTGCTTCCGGTTAACGAAGTCGCCGTGATCGCTCGATGACTACAAAGCTTGTACACCTACCTAATACCTCCTCTGTTCCTGGATCGGAGGTGATGTCACTGAGCGCAGACCTCCATGCTACGTCACTGCTATGAGGCAGCGCTAGATACACTGGCTTATGTGATATACACCTCGCCACTCTTCATTCATCTTTGTACTCCTCAATAACTAGCAAGAGTCTGACTAAACAGTTTGTGACTTCGTGCCCACGCTTGACACTCATCTTAGCATGCAACGACGAGCATGTTGCTGTTTCAGAAGATTCAAGTATAGTTCAGGTGTGGAAAGCAAGTTCTTGGAAAACAAGAGTATATTTTCATGTCTAGATGCTATATCTAAACGCTTTGCTCTTGGAACAGCTCTTCCGTTGTATGTACTGTTCCTCCTAAAACACATAAGAAAGGATAGGACACGTCACGACACGTTGCACGAAATAGCTTCGGTTAGCAAAAGATGGCTATGGATGGGGTATCAACATCAGGGCGTTTACGCAGTGCATGGTGCCATCAACCTGTGCGAGCTTCGCAATCATAAGCGAAGCATCACAAACAGGACGAGTGGGCACGGATTTATGGGTGGGATATCGTGTGCCGTAGAAGGGGGTAGGTGCATGGAGCAGAAGTTGGTCGATGGGAGGCTTGGGCGCAAGGTCTGAATCCGGCGATGGGTTGCAGTGGATCCAGGCGGATGATGGTGTTCTTTGGGATGTTTTGCTAGGGCCAGTGCTGCGTAGGTTGGTCGCTGTGGAAGTCCAAATCCGGCGAGGGCTGCGTGGTCCGGATGTCGCATGGAAGCCAATGTGGAGTGGTCGCAACGGCTTGCTGCTTGGAACTGGTTGTCGCAAGGCGAGTCGACAACTGCTTCGGATAGAGTCGCTCGTGTTGCAATGGGGCTTACCTTCACATTTCACCTCGACACCACTCATCTCCATGTGGGTCATTGAAGTTGAACATCTTGGTGTTCGAGTACTATAGATCATTAGCAGGTAGATGTCCCAAACTCCTCCCATTTTGGGTCGCTATAACGCCATATCGCTATGCATGACAGAAAATATTAGAATGTATACTTTAGAGTGTCCAAAGACCGCTGCGTCGTTTGCCCATGGGGTAGACCAGAAGGGCAGCCATGAACAACCCGACAGTGATGCCGATAGCAATCTGGATCATGGACGCAGCGACATTGAAGACGATGGCATTGAGGCTGTCGGTGGTGGTCTGCGCTACGTCAGTAATGTTTTCGTAGCGAGATGAAGGATTGCTGACGTCGATCGATGTCTCTGCGCCCTTGATCAGAGCTGATGCTGTTCGTAGGGCAGAGTTGATACTGCCACTCGACGCAAGAGAGCCCGGAACTTGGACGTATACTGCGGGTAGGAGGACGGCAGCTGCGACTCCATGACGTAACCGGCTGTACAAGTTTGCCAACACGCCGATAGTGAAGGCGCCAAATGTATAGGCGATGGGGGCAGATGAGGAAAACTTCAGGCCAGCGTAGAAGTTGACAATGTAGCCAGCAAACGCGATGGTTATCATAGCCGGCATCTGCTTGTACTTGGCCTGTACCGTGAAGGTCGTGAAGAAGACGTAGAGTGGGACCATGAGGAAATTCCAGTATGGGTTCATTGGATCCTGGCACTGGGTCGAGTTGGTGGCGTTTGAGTCTATCGCACCATAGATGGCTGTGCCGACAGTGATGCCGTATCCGAGAAAGAGCGAGTAGATGATGGCAAAAACGAGGCGGATAGATCCCGGTACGATAGCACGAGACTGGAGCTCCAGGGCCGAGCTGAGCACCAACCATCCGGGAAGGATTAGAGCGATGGCGCTCTGTGCAATAGCCGAGAAACAGAAGAGGTTCCCGTTGTTGATGCTACCAAACGCCCGCGCAAGGAAGCTCATGAGAATAGTCGCAGTGATTTCGAAGACAGTACTGTATGTCTTGGACAGCGGAGCGATGACAAGCTGGAGCAGCCCGAGGACAATGCCGAGTACGAAGATGACGGGCATGTCGATGGGGCGGGCCTTGAAGAAGCAAGAGACTGCCGCACTGGCAAGACCGTACATGAGGACAGTCAGCCAACGTGGATGGCGATCCTTTGCGTTGATGACCTCGTCCAAGCGGGCAAGAGCCTCGTCCAAGCTGATGACGTCGTGCAAAACCTCCTTGTAGATGTCGTGAGTGTCCTTCAGCTTGCCGAGGTTGACGCCTTGATCGGTGCGAACGATCTTGACTTCAGCGGTGTGGGTCATGCTGTCATCGAAGGAGATGATCATACACCCGGGGATGTAGAGGAATTGGGAGTTGATCTCAAGGACCTTGGCCGTTGTCGCAAGGTACTCTTCGAGGCGATGTGTGGGTGCGCCAAAGAGCATGAGAGCGCGACACATGCGGATGATGTACTGCTGTCGCTTAAGGATGTTTGCAACGTGTATCTTGATTTTGGCATCCTGGTCTTCCTTTGGCTTCAACACCTTGGCAATGATTCCTCCACTGCTACTGCGCTTGTGATGGCGCGGGCGCATGGCGGCGTCTTTCTTGTCATCCTTGGGGTTTGCCAGCTTGGCTGAAGCGCCAACGAGAGTCGCCAGCGTCTCTGTTGACTGCATTGGCTTGTTTGCGTTGTACCATTTCTTCTTCGATGGGGTGCTGGGTCCTGAAGAAGACCCAGGTCGCGACCTCTGTGTGGGTGATGTCTCGCTGGCTTCGGAGGATGTATCGGTATAACCGCGCACCGGTTGCTTGTAGGCTTGCAGGAGCTGGTAGAAGATGCCGCCGTTGGTGTTGCCGGTGACAGTGTAGGCGCCCTCGGGATCCACTTCGCTCACCGGCGGCGCGTTATGGCTTTGTTGGCCAGTGTGGTATGCATTCCAGAGCTCTTCGGCGTCAGTGGTGTGCTCGTTGGTGGTGATTTCATTCGACCCGGATTCGCTGATGCGAGTGTAGCTCTGAACGTGTTCTAGGGGCGCAGGGACTTCGACGTTGGCAGAGCTGTTGAACCTGACCCGCGTCTTGCCGGTTGCTTGCTCGGGCTGCATCGAGGGCGAGGGGTACGTGGGCGGCATCTGCTGCATCTCGTGCGAGTCGACGTGCGTGTGCTCCGACGAGTTGGTGGTGGAGGGCTCCATTGCGGCGGGTGCTGCGTAGGAGAGGGGAGCGCTGTGCGGTTGCTGTGCCTATGGAAAAAGAAGAAGAAGAGATGAGGACGACCGCCACGTTGGAGGCGCCATGAGACTTTGAGTACTCCGGCTACGAAGGTCCGGCACTTTGCTGTGCGTAATGGTCCTCGGACCGCAACCCAAAATACATTTGCGTTCGGTCGCGACCTGGCTGTGGATCCGAAACATAGGGCCGCCGGGTAGAAGCGATCAAAGGGGTCGCCGAAACGGGAAGCAAAGTTGCAAACTGGAGCCCAAACGCGTCGTGACTGTGTGAGCCATGATGCAACGCCAACGTGCGAGAGCTGCGAATGTGTCAAGGAATCACTGCCATTGGTCCATTGGTTGACTAGACCACGCCCGCTCTATCCGTGCCATCTTTGAAATATGGATCTTTGCATCAGCTGCTAAAGCATGGCGCGCATCCCCGACTCAACATGTCAATCCCCATGGGGCGTGCGCATAAGCGTGCACTCAATTCCTCTGTTCTTTGGTGCTGCGTCGAGTCATGGTGGCTGAAAATTTATCGTCGTTTGACGAATGCGAGGTTGTGCGAATGCGACATTGGCTTCAGCCCATGTCTGAGCTAGCAGCACCATCCGGTATATACCTTCATGTGCTGGCATACTCCTCGTTTGCAATCTTCACAACCAAGTACCCGCTGTCTCTCATCAAGTTCCCACCATGACGCGTGTCGGGTTCATCAGCCGCGGCCATCCATGACACTTCCTTTGTACCTTACAGGGATACATTCACATCGTCACTCGCTCTCCTGCTGAGGCGACGTAAGAAGCTTGCTGGTAGCATACAGTCACCGCGCCTTTGCAAGGTGGCACCAGCGTCGCAAGGCATCATTGGAAGCAGACTCACGCCAGCTTACGCCAAGGCCTAAATGACACATTGATTGAAGAAACGAATCAAATCACAATGGAATGTGAGAAGAGGTGAGCTGGTTGCGGTCATGCCGCTGCCACAGTATTCAGACTCCAGCATGCACGCCCTACGAGCAACATGTCAGTGTAGATTCATCCTTCCCAGCCCCTACTGTGAAGACCAGTCAGTGCATTTATCTAAACACTCCAATCACGCTTTTTCGATCCCAGTTGCATCACTAAACCACGATAATGGACCAGTCGCGAAAGACATGCGTAACGTATGTGGCTGCCGACTGCGGCTCCATCATACCAGGGAAGTCCAGGGCGGCTGCGGCTTTCAAAACGGTCGACATCTACCGCAGACTGGTCGAAGCGGGCGTAAACGTTATTGACATCGACACAAGCCAATTCCCCGACAGCGATGGCCCGGTCCCAGGACCGGACGTGCTCGACGGAGAGGTGACCTACAAGCCCAGCCCCTTTATACCAGGCGATATACGCAACAGGACGGGTAATCTGGAGCTCCTTCGCAGAGTGCGAAGGAAGATGACCGTGAATTTCCAGGCGGAGCCCAGAGCATTCCAGCTAGTTCTTGGGGGCGAGTGCTGCATGCTGCCAGCCATCCTTTCCTCTGTCAATAAAGAGTACCACGACTGTACTATGGGACTTGTCTATATCGACGCGGACACTGATCTGCACTCACCTTTGGACGACGATTGGATGGGATACTTTGCAAGCATGGTGAGCAAACTTCAGACGCAAGAAGAACGTGAGCCAAACACTGACTTCGTACACTTCAACTGCAGACGATGACGCAGCTCATGGCGCGGCCCGGGGCAATTAGTTACGAGTCGGAAGGCACACGAGACCCTGTACTCGCTCGTGAGAAGCTCTGCGACAGTAACAACACAGTTTTCTTTGGCACAAACCTTCCCCACCCGGGGAACAAGCCGAAGCACCTAGCATATCTGAACGACGAGCACTTCAAAGTTATCTCGTCAAGAGCGGTGGCAAATCATCCGGAACGACGTGCAAGCGAAGTATTGGAGCACCTTGAGCAGAACAAGGTTGAGGCTATCTGGGTCCATCTTGATGTTGACTCCATTGATCCGGGCGAATTCCCGCTGGCAAATGTCCCAAACTTTACAGGTGTGGCATTTCAGACGATGATGCAAGCCCTGACAGTACTCATGGCTAGCACCAATGTCGTTGGACTGTCCATCGCAGAGGTCAATCCAGATCATGATCCTGACCTGGCCATGACGACGATGCTAACCAAAGAGATCGTGAGTATGCTTGCGAGAAGGGAACTGGGTCACTCATTTTGAACGGTCTGGAAATGCGGCCTGAGCACACGAGACCTGGACGTAGGCTGGAAACAAGCGGGTAGGACCATTCATCTTCATAGCAATTCGGCGACTATCATTCCTGGTATCATCTATCGCTTGGGCTCGTACACAAAAGCGACCTCCTCGTACATGTCCCCATTAACTACCAACCTGATTCTACCCCTCTCTATGAAGCCCGCTTTCTGATAAAACGTCTGCGCAGCTTCAACGGTACTGTCCAAGTACACAGGCACCCCTTCCTTCTCGCACAAGTCCATGCCCCAACGCAGTAGCAAGGTACCAATACCCATTCGAGAATAATCAGGTGATACAGCGAGCCACATAAGATCTAGACCTCCAATTAGTCCGCATCTCAGGTCATGCAGAAGCACGTAACACCACCTACCATAATGCGGCGTATGCCCAATGACTTCCTCCACAGTCTTTCCAGCGGCCGCTAACCAAGGCTTCAACACATTCCAATCAGTGCCCTCCGGCAACTTCCAAGTTGGTAGTTTCCAGTCCTGCTCTTCGGCCTTGATCGGATGGCACCACACGGCATAGCCTACAGTCTTACCTTGCTCTTCCCTCACTTCAGCCTCGTCCGTGTGTTTGGCGACTAGGACTGTAATTTTGGGCTCCTTCATGTCAGCTAAGATTTTTTCTTCGACGCAGCCCTGAAGTGCTGCCCATATAGCAGGGGTGGGGTAGATGGCTCGCATGAGGGCGTTGGAGCTGAATGCTTGGACATGTAGGGCGGCGATGTCGACTGCATCTTTGGGCTGGGCTGGGGATATGGACACGGGCATTGTGGTCGATGTTTGGGCTCAAGAAACGATGCTTCTGGGTCAGGGTTTAGGGGGGGCGATGCACAAGGTCGTAGCGTGCATATGTGAACGTGGTCAAGTTGGATTTGATGGCTGAGGCTGGAGGGGTCACATGGTTTTTGTCAGCCTCGTGTGACGTATTTTGATGGATCTAGAAGCAAAACAATTAGAGCAAGCACAAACAAAATGCAGTGGTTTGGCCCAATCTTGCTGACCAAGTTTGCCCGGGCAGGGGAAGAGAGTCGTGTGTAGTCCGTGGTGCGCTAGCATACAGGTTTCTACCTTGCCCCTGCTCTGTTCTCATATCTGTGCGCATCGGGAAGGCCCGTTTGAGGATGGAAAAACAAATTGCATGTTGGCTGACACGAACTGCCTGTTCAGCAGCGGAGATTTAAAGGTTTGAATTGGGGAAATGGATGGTGACTCGACCACCAGAGCCCATTGCGAAGGGCTGTGAGATTTGTCTTCACCACCACCGCGCGCCAAAAATCTTGGGCGCAACCTTGTCCTTCTTGTTTTCGGAAACCAGATCAATCCTCTGATGACCCTTTACATCCACGGCAAGCGTCTCGTAGTCGTAGTCAGTCTGACTTGGTCTCTTAGTCAAATGTACATGCACCACGCCCTGTCCCAACGGCCCCTCGACGTAGAATCTGAAGCGCAGATGCTCAGTGCCCCACTTGTCAGTCTCTTCGGTACTGCTGAGGTAGCGATTGCGCGCCCATCGCGACCAAGAGCCTTCACCAAAAGCAGCAATTTCGGCGCCTGGACCCAGCAGCTTTTGACATCGGGGGTCCTGGCGTATAAGCGTCGTTGCGCGGTTGAAGTAGGCAGTCTTGGAGGAGGGACTGAAGACATCGGAGAAGAGGAAGTAGCCCACGCCGCCCTGGTAGAGTGGTTAGTCTTGCGCTTCCAAAAGTAGACTTGGTGAGGGGAAGCTGTACAGTTGCTACTATGCCCACCAGGACCACTACAAGGTTGAAGCTCTGCTGGGTGGTCCGCACTGCCTTTTCGCCCGGTGACAGATCAGACCATCGGACTTGGCCGGTGTCGCCGGTCAAAGAAATCGACTTTCTTTGCGGTTTTGGCGTCGGACTGCTCGTCGACGTATGCGTGGCTTGTGCATGGTGGGTGGTGGAGAAGGCGACGCGCCCGATATGCGCTCTGCGATTTGAGGCCCGGATGCGCGGTAAGACGAATGTTGGTCGAATGAGCGCGATCGCTTCAGTAGGCTTGTATGCGGCGGCCATTGTGACTATGCGTGCGAGTGAAAGGTGGAGTTGAAGGCATGCGATGTGATGCGATCCAAGGATGCGGAGCGGAGCTCGTGTGACGCCGGGCTTGAGGTCGACGCAGCCGCGGCCCGGTTCCTGCATCGGTCCCTACTTTTGGTATCGACACCGCACGCTCTATTAACCTCCCGACCCAACATTCGCTCTTTGAGCACAAACCCACGCCATTTCCAGAGACGAGCGCACTGGTGAAAGTGCATCCGAGCGAGCATGAGCGCGAATAAGAAGAGCAGCCTTACGGGCTATCTCCCAGATATCCTCATGGCAGCTGCAGCAGTACGTCTATATCCACCAACGCGCCACAGTCTCCCCACACCCACTGTGCCCCTCACTGCCTTGCCGACTACATGCTCATATCCCCGTAGCCACTAATAGCCTACTTCGTAATTCGCAACCTCCTCACACGCCTCGACCCGGAAGCTCAACAAAAAGAAGAGGCCCGCGCCAAAGCCTCAGCCGCCACACGTAAACTCGACGCCATCCTTACAAGCAAGCGGCGGAAAAGCTACGGCGAATACGACAGTGAAGATGAGGAAGATAGAGAATCGAGGCACAGACGGCCCAGGATACAGGATCTCAATTTGAATACCTACGAGCAGACGATTGCCATGGAGGTGGTTGCGCCCGAGGAGATTCCCGTGAGCTTCGAGGGTACGTCACAAACTCATTCGGGCTTGGGCCGTGGGCTGTGGGATTATGCGCATGAGTGCGCGCGATTTGGCCTACTGGAAGCCTGGGTCGCAATACAACGCTGACACATTCCAGACATTGGCGGCCTCGACTCTATTATTGAGGAACTTAAGGAATCTGTCATCTACCCTCTGACCATGCCCCACCTCTATTCGCACTCTTCCTCGCTCCTCAGCGCACCCAGCGGTGTCCTCCTCTATGGCCCTCCTGGCTGCGGAAAGACTATGCTCGCAAAAGCCCTCGCACACGAATCCGGTGCCTGCTTCATCAACCTACACATCTCGACGTTAACGGAGAAATGGTACGGCGACAGCAACAAACTCGTCAACGCCGTCTTCAGTCTGGCGAGGAAGCTACAACCAAGTATCGTCTTCATCGACGAGATTGACGCAGTCTTGGGACAAAGAAGAAGCGGAGAACACGAGGCCAGCGGAATGGTGAAAGCTGAGTACGTCTCAATACCATCCCACTCCACTTGCGACGAAAGTAGGACTGACAATCCCTAGATTCATGACCCACTGGGACGGCCTCGCATCCAGCACCTCCTCCGGCACATCGACCCCTCAGCGAATATGCATCCTCGGCGCCACGAACCGCATCCAAGATATCGACGAAGCCATTCTCCGCCGCATGCCCAAGAAGTTCCCCGTCGCACTCCCTTCAGCCACACAGCGTCACAACATCTTCTCTCTGATCCTACGCGGCACCAAAATCGACCACCAGAACTTTGATCTAAACTACCTAGTCCGCGTCTCGGCTGGCATGAGCGGTTCGGACATCAAGGAGGCGTGTAGAGATGCGGCCATGGGGCCAGTGCGGGAGTACATCAGGAGAAAGAAGGCAGACGGTACGCTGAGGAGCAGTAAAGGGATGGCACAGGGCGATGTCCGTGGACTGAGGACAGAAGACTTCTTCGGTCGGGGAAAGGGGCTGCGCGAGATGGAGACGGTGGACGATACACGTGAGGAGATGAATGCGCGCGTACGAAGTCGAGTTCACACCACTTCCGAAGAGTCGGAGGAAGCGAGCAGCAGCGACAGCACAGCTAGTGGTGAGGAGAGATTCCGCGACTCGGCATACCAGGGCGCGACCAACGAGGCTGTCGTACAGTAATGACAACGCTGCCATTGAATATCAGTATGGCCTTGTAAAATGTTTGTATATGTTGGAATATCACGAAGACAAGACAAACGTACATATGGGTGGCGTTTCTGTGGGCTAGGCATAGATTTAACGAAGGGACGTGATACAACGTCACATCATGCTACAATATATCGAATCACAACTTTGAATACCATGTCTTTGAAACATCTATATCATTGTATCATTTTCCGTTACCGTACCTACGCTACGTGGAGCAGCCACACATCCAAAGTCAAACTGCAGCTACAACGGATCCGCCAAGCAAAACAAGGCTTGATGCAGACGCCTACTTCTCCTCCTCACTTTCCTCGCTCTCTTCCTCGTCTTCGTCTTCGTCTTCTTCCTCGTCATCTTCTTCAGCATCGGCTGCAATCTCCTCATCGGCATCATCCGCCTCTACTTCGTCTTCTTGGATCAAAAGGTCCTCCACCGTTCCGCCTTCTTTCTCCAACCGCAGGTACTCATCCCATTCGGGGAACATCTCTGCATCTCCCTCACCGTCCTGAGGCGGCGTGCCAAGGAGTCTAGCAACCTTGGTCTTGTTCTCCTTCTCCAGGGACTCCTTCCATTGCTTGACAAGTCCAGCGGTAGCGCTTGGCTTGTACGTTTGTGAGAAGAGAACAGCCTCGGCGAGCCGGTTGGTCTTGACGAGCAGGTCGATACACGCCTGGACATCACCGATTTGCCAGAGCGCAGAGAAGGCCACATTGTTTGCGGTGGCGTTCTCGGCCAGGGAAGCGAGTTCCCGGAGGCCAGCGGCATCCGAAGTTGCGCTGTAGAGGAGGAGAAGGGAACCAAGGTCCTTGGCCTTGACGAAGCATTCCTGCGCGAGCTTGACATCCCAGTTTGTGAGAGCAGCATCACCGACAGTCTTCCACTTATGCTCTGTGTCCTGCTCACGAGCAATTGTAACAGCCTGTTCCAGATCTCCAAGGGACAAAGCGAGATCGAATCGGTGTTCGGGATCGGTGGCAACCTTGAGCGCCATTTCCTTCTGGCCCTGACCTTCCAAGAATCGAGCAATCTTGTTATTCTGATCCTTGGGCACAGAGGGAAGGGTCTCCTCGGCGGCTTCAAAATCACCTCGGAGGATAAGTGTCTGGTACTCAACGACAGCCAGAGACAGCGCGAAGGAGACCACATTGACATCCTTATCAGCGACATAGATTCTGGAATCACGAGGTAGATATCCAAGGACGTAGTGAGGCGAGTCGAAGTGGGAAATGGTGTACGTTTGATCGCCGACAAGGTAGTTCAGGCGATTTGTGCTGTTTGTGTAGATGAAGCAATCTCCAACCCAGGTACCGGTACGAACGCTGTTTGTCATTAGCTTGTGGATTCAGTAATGGCTTCTTACAACGTACCTCTCGTTGATGTCGCACACAACTTCGAATGCAGACTCGGCACCGTCCTCGTCCACTTCACCGTTTTGCACGGCTTCCAGGTAGTTTTCCCTAGAGTAGCGAAGGACATAGAATGTGTCTTCCGTGGCAAGCGTCACGAGTTCCCCGCTCTCAGACCAGTAGACGCTCTTGGGCTCGACCTCTATCCGTCGAACCAAGGCGCCAGAGTCCCAGTCGAATAGGCCGATACCGCCTTGACCCTTCACACCCAGAAGCACGCCGCCACTCAAGCCGTCAGCCGAGAAGCCAACATTCAGTACACTCCGCTCCTTGAAGTTGCGGAAGATCTTGACGCTGGTAGAGGATTCCCGGATGGCGTAGTCCTTGTCGTGTTCTTTCGAGGCCCAGCAGAAGTCGAGAGCGCTGCCGAAAGCTTGGTTACGAAGAGCAAGCGCAGTGTAGATGATGTATTCACCATCACCACAAACTGCTACGAAACGTCCGTTGGGCGAGTGCAGCAATGACTGTGGGTACAGCTCGGTTGAACCAAGATCCTTACTAGGGAGCGAGAGTCTCTCTGCATCCTTGAGCTGGTCGCTGCCTTTGATCACCGAAGTGAGGATGTCGTTGTTCTTCGCCCAGAGTAACTTTCCGCTACCGTCCATGCTGACAGCTGGCTCTTCACGTCCCATGGTGATGACAACAGCTCCGTCGTCGAATCCCAGTGCCACGCCATTTCTTCCCTTTTGGTACGATACACACCATGCGCGCTCCAACCCATAGTTCAAGGATTGTTCCAACCGGTAGGTCGACGAGTGCCAGATTTTGATTGTGCCGTCTTCCGATCCAGAGATGATGACGGGGAGCTCGGGGTGGTATACAGCGAAACTGACGTTAGAAGTATGACCTTCGAGTGTCGCAATCAGCGCTTTTGTTGTGTAGTCCCAAACCTTGACTGTCCGATCATCGGAGGTTGTAAGGAGATATGGCTTGTCCGACTGGGGGTAGTAGTCAATGAAGTTAACACCCTTGGTCTCGTGCGCCTCGAGCGTAAAGTTGGGAGTAGAGCTGCCGAGGGACCATATCTTGACGGTACGGTCGAGACACGCGGAGGCGAATGTGTTGGGGTCTTTGGGATTTATCGCGATGCCCATAACGTAGTGTTGGTGGCCAGCGAACTCTTGTACGCCTGCTATCTGTTAGCATATGCCATGTCTTTTGGTATGACCACTCCACATACACTTCCACGACTTGTCCCAGTCCCAAAGCTTTATAGTCATGTCATCCTAAAGCCACATCAGCTTCGCTTCTGCGTTGTTCAGACTTGTTACCCACACTGGCGGTAAGGACGAAAGGTTGTGTTGGGTGGACAGCGATTGCGCGGATGTAATCGGGGTGTGCCTCGAAAGATGTGACCTTCTCGGAGGTGTTGTAGTTGTAGACGCGCAACTGGAAGTCATCGGAACCTGAATGTGCATGTCAACTTCTTTTCCAATAGTTTCGGTTTGCTTGGGCTTTACCAGCGACTATCCAGTTCTTCCTCGCAATGAAGCGACCAGCGCGTACGGGTACGTCGGTAAGCTCGAAGGTTTTGACAATCGATTGTGATATATACGACCAGATGTGGACGTGTCCTGCCTCTGTCAGCACTTTGCCTGTAGCGGGGAGGACCAGCTGTGCATACCGCTGTATAAAGTCGTAAGGATCCATGGCTCGGTCGGGTGAAAGTCTTTGGGGATATTTAGCGGCGAGCATGTCTAGCAGAGCTGCTGTTCTTACCAATGCCTGTAGCATGTTAGTGTACGTCTTGATAAGTGTCCATTGAGGCTACTCACCTTTGACACGCTCCGACCGCGCGAAAAGCTGCCTCTATATTCATAGCCGGGTTAGAATTGCTCTTTGCTACTAACGTATGCAGCGGCGCATTGTCGCGTACCTTGACGTCGAGACGCATTGTTGTAGCTCAACTGTGTATTGCGGAGGGGTGGATTATGGGAACGTGGCTTTAGTAGCCAGTCCACAGGTGCGCAGGCAGTCGCGGAAAGAGGCAAGGAAACGTGAACGGGTATCGATGGTATAGAAGTCCAGAGAGGGAGAAAGCCAGTCACGGGATTCGCTGGGGTGTTACTGCTTGGTGTCCTCCGCAATGTGTTCGATGTTCGGCGGAGCTGCGCCAAGACAGCGACAGGGTTCACGCAGCTATTTCCCACTGCGGCAGGTTCGAAAAACCGTCGATAGCAGACGAAATGCGCAACATTACCGCCTCCGCTAGCTGCACGGGGCTGTAGATCCTACGCCGTGTCCACAAGGGAATTACGTTCAACACATCATCTCATCTATGCACGATGCGAGCAGTCTTTGGACATTGTGGCTGCTCATGTGGGACCCTGTGGCTTTGCGCCTGCGTACCTCAAATCACGCAAGTGCATTTATTATGCTTAACAAGTAAGTGAATTCTTCTTCAATTCCGACCCTACAACTATGTACTCGGAACGACAGCCTCCCCACAAGTAGCCCCTGCGCGCTGCCGCTCATGCATGTACAACGCATAACGAATATATCGACAGCAACCCCAAACCCTCCACCCATGGCATGAAATGGCCATTTCATATATCAACAAAATGACGAGAGGAAAAACGGTCTAGCTTGACCAAGCGTAGACTGGTATCTTAGAAGTGAAATACAGTGAAAGGAGAATATATGTTAAAGTATAGAGTGTAAGTTTATGTTGGGTTAAGCGAACGTGTCCGAACGGTAGTGATGTGAGATTTGCTTCGCGGCTGGATCCTGAACACCAGCTTGGATGAGGTCGGTGCGACAAGTTGTTGTTGATATGGGACAAAGCCGGTCGCTGGGGCGGAGGTGTATTGGAAGGCACGAGGCGAAGCCATCCACGTCCGGTCTGTGGTACAACGGCGCAGACTTTGTGGGGGAGAGAAAGGGCAGTGATGCTTTAGTTCCAGCCAAGAGAGTTCTCAGCCATGACCGGAGCCGAGATCTGCTGTGTTCGGACACTGCGACCCTGAGTGGTACTGCTGCCTTGGCTGCCGCGACTACCAGGCGTCATTCGACCATTCCGAGCGCCATGCATCCAAGCAGCAGCGCCACCTGGAATTGAACCGTAGGTCATGCGGCTGGTGCTGGGGACAGAGCTCGAGCGCTGGTGGGCCATACGCTTGTTCCTGTATCGGCGAGCAACAAAGAACATGGCTGCACCGTAGGCGATAGCACCGACAATGGCACTGCTAGCGACGATGGCGCTGGTCTTGTTGACAGTGCGGCTGGCGCCGATGTCGCCTCCCATAGCACCGCCATCGCCGGAACCACCTGTGGACTCAGCACCTGGTTCGGCAGCCGCATTGGCAGGGCTGTTGTCACCCGGAAGCTTGCCGGCGGGGAGAGGGCAGGCGGTGTTGATCAAGGTCGTGAGGTCGTTCACTGTGGAGTTCTTGTTATGCCAGAAAGCATCGGCGGGGTTGCGGAGCTGCGCTGCGAGCTTCGTCTGCAGATCCTGCGGGATGGTGAACAAGGCAAGAGTGGTGATGAAACCCTGGTACTCCATGGTGTTAAGAGGCTTCAGACCGAAGTTCTTGACCTCGGAGGTTGAGATGTTCAAACCGTCTGCGATAGCAATTGGCAGGTAGTGGAAAATTTGCTGCCCACCATCGTTTGCAGACACGAAAGGGTAGTTGAGCGGCCACTTGAAACACACTTGGCCCATGAAGCTGTTGTCCGGCCTCTCAGGAGGGACTCCTCCAGGCGGCGCAATCATCTGTGGTAGACTTGAGGGGATGCTGCTGACGGTGGGGCTGGGGGTTGGCATAGTCGAAGCCTCAACGATGATGCTAGTACCAACGATGAGCGAAGTTGCGCTATCGGTAGCGGTCGGCGTAAGGGAAAAGACCGGCGGTGCCTTGCTAGTGGTAGTCGGCAGGGCTGGAATAGTGATTGAAGCAGAGCCCTTGGTGGATGTAGGCTTGGGCGTCTCTGAAGTGGGTGGTGGGGTGGACACAACGACGGATGACGGAGCAACAGAGCCGGTGCTGAAGAACGAAGTGGGAGCATCGCTGAGGGTGGCGTTACCAGCACTTGAAGGATTCAGAGTAGTGGCAGCAGTCGAAGAAGCTGACGAAGGTCCTTCTGAAGCCGGGACAGTGAGAGATTGGCTACCCGACGAAGTTGGAACCGGTGATGCAGATGTGCCGATAGAACCTGTACCAGACGGAGTGATACCCAAGCTTGCGGAGCCTGAGGGCAGGGCAGTTCCTGAAGATGCTGAAGGTGTGATGCTTGCAGTCTCGGAGGCTGTAGGCCCAACGCTAGAGGAGAGAGCCTCAGAGGCAGGCACGCCAGACGAAGACACAACTTCAGAGGTGGGGGTAGGCACAGCGCCGGATGGCAAGAGTCCTGAAGAAGGAAGGACGCCAGACGATGGTAGGATACCTGACGAGATTGGCAGGCCAGACGACGGGAGAACTCCGGAAGACAGCAAGCTTGAGGGCAAGACAGTCGGGATGATAATAGGACCAGTGCCGGTGGGCAGGGCCGAATTCAGATCAGACAGGATGCTTGATATAGCACTGGGCACCACTGAGACAGGGAGATCCGAGACAGCTGAAGACAACAGCGAGGAGAGTGCCGGAGGAAGAATGCCGGACGCGCTAGCAGAAGCTACTGAGGTGGGTGCAGTAGATGCAACGCCGCTACCGGTAGGCAGGACACCAGATATGACCGACGATACAAGTCCCGGTAGGTCGAGGATCGGTGAGCTGGTAGCTACGGTTTCCGAAGTAGGAATGGCTCCAGAGCTCAAGAGAGAAGTCGGTGTCGCAGTCGAAGCAGCAGAATCACCAGTGCCCAAAGCCGTAGTGATGCCGATGACAATGCCGGATGATGGCAAGAGGGGTGCGCCAGTTGAAGCAACCTGAGAGGTGGCTGTCGGGACTTCTGATGGGAGGAGCGAAGACAACAGTCCACCGACTAGGCCACCGGATGAGGTTGGCTGCACAACAGTCTCAGGAATACCTCCAGTGGTGCCAACCTCGGAAGTGGCGGCAGGTGGCAGAATCGACGACAGTAGCCCGCCAAGAAGGTCCCCAGAAGAAGTGGGCTGAACGATGGTCTCAGGAATGCCTCCAGTCGAGCCAACTTCAGAAGTAGGCACGGGTGGAAGGATTGACGACAAGATACCACCAAGAAGGCCACCGGAAGAGGTAGGCTGAACAATTGTCTCAGGAATACCACCAGTGGAGCCGACCTCAGAAGTAGGGGTGGGTCCGAGTAGCGTTGAAAGCAGACCACCAACCAAGCCGCCGGATGAGGTAGGCTGCACAATCGACTCAGGAACACCACCTGTGGATCCAGGGACGATGAACGGTCCCTGGAAGCTGGATGCGGCAGGAGAGCTAGGTGCAGCAGAAGAAGCAAGAGACGCAGTGGGTGTCACGATAGTCTCTGGGATGCCTCCAGTGGAGCCGACAGCTTGCTGAGATGACTGGGGAGCAGTCGATGAGACTACCTGGGTTGGTTGGACAACAGATGTGGGTACACCGCCAGTAGATCCAATGATTGGGTTGAGAAGCGTTGAGAGAAGTCCACCAACGAGACCAGCAGAAGTCGTTGTTGCAGTAGGTGTGTCAACGGCTGACGACGATGGCTGCATAATAACATCCGGCAGTCCACCTGTCGAGGCAGGGGTGTTCTCAACACCAGGAGGCGTCGAGGTTGGCTGTGCGATAGCTGAAGTGGGCTGCACGATGGTCTCGGGAATGCTACCGGTAGAAGGCGCTGGCTTGCTGTCGACAGCGGAGGATGACGGTTGTACAATCACGTCAGGCAGTCCTCCGGTTGGGGCTGCCGCTGAGCTCTGAGCGATCGAAGAAGCTGGGGTGTCTTCAACGGCGGTCGAAGAGGCCGCAGCTGAGCTTTGGACAGTGGAAGTTGGTGGAACGATGATCTCAGGTAGGAGGCCAGTGGAGCCGAGGATAGGACCGAGAATAGGGCTGTCAGCCTTGGTAGAAGAAGATGCGGCGCTGCTTTGGGCGGTTGATGTAGGCTGCACAATAGTCTCGGGGAGACCACTGGTAGTGCCAATCTCGGCCGTTGAAGAAACAGCGGTTGTTGGCTGAGGTTCGGTGATAGGCTCGGATGTGGTGGTCTCAACAGGCTTCTCGCTTTGCGCTGCTTCGGAAGTGGACGTAGGAGCAGCTGTAGACGATGGCTCAGTGACTGATTCCTGAATTTGGCTTGATGAGCTAACGATGGGGCTAGACGATTCGACTGCAGAGCTCGATGCCGCAGGTGGTGGCGGTGAAAAGACACTGCTTTCTGAGAGAGGTGCGGTAGAGGAGCTCTCTGCCAAAGTGGAGGACAAGGTGCCAGTGGTGTCTACGTCGCTGGTGCTGACAAGCACATCTGAGGAGGAGGCAAGAGCCGATGAATCGGAACTACCACGGAACAGCGATTCAATGAAGGACGGGAAGTCCATCTGGCGGGACGAGAGTTGCTCAGTAGTGCTGCTGGACGAGTAGCTGGTTGATGGCTCTGGGGTAGCCGCAGGGGTCGTCGCGTTGGTAACGATTTGTCGCTTTACGTGCCTAGCGAAGTAGTATCGGGGACGGCCTTGGGTTTGTTGTGGTCCCGGTGCAGGCATGGCCTCTGCGGTCGTAAGGAGCGGGCCAGAGCCAGAGAGACTGGCCAGAACCAGGGCGGCTGCCCATACTGTCGTTGAGCGAGGCATTGTTACGATTATGATGCCTTGTTATGTAGAATTAGATGTCTCGAGAGTCTCGAAGGCAATGTACGTGGAAGCCTGCTGTTATTAGCCATGGCGTTTGCAGTGTCAGTAGCACAACATACTGTCAGGGCTATGGTAAACGAGTGTACTTGACGAATGTCAATGATGGTAAAGAATGGACCTGTCGCATGTTAGTCTCCATGGAGAAAGCGCGTCGCTGAGCTGGGTGACTCACTAGACTGACGATGCAGCTAGGAATAGATGGTTGCACAGGCGAAGCGATTACTGCGTCGTCGCGATGTTCTCGGGTTGGTCGCGGGACTATGCTGTCATGTTTGACACTGACAGGTACCGGAGAATAGTCGTCGCGTGGGTCTAGAAGCACGCGGTACCGAACCAGGGTCGATCAGAGACTGGTACGCACGTGGATGACAGCGAGCGAGCAGGCAGGCGACAAAGAATCGTAGGAGTGGTCGAGGCACTCTAAGCACGATTCGCAGCGATTACGTTTTCTTTGTTCCTGAGCAGCGGGTGGCCGTGCGTGTCGTAAGTGGTCAGCGGGGCTGGGACGCGTTTTCGTGGACGGTGCGGTGCTAAAACGAGCGGCGACGACGTTGATAGGCAACGGTCAGATTACTAGTAATTGCGGCGACGGAGCGGAATTGCTTTTGAAGGAGTGGTCGTGATTCGGAGAATCGTGCAAGGGAGCGTGAGGCCTGGGCGACGTGGAGAGCGGTGCTTGACGGTCGGAGGAGAGAGCCACGGGGAGCCACGGGCGGGAGATGCGCAGAGTCGATATATGAATGCGCCCGTTTGGGGGTTGTCGGCGGGTGGTGGAGAAGAGGTCGGCTTGGGGCGTGGGCGACGGGTAGTGAAGAAGAAGAAGAGACAGGGCGCCGGTCAGCAGCAGCAGTCGCCCAGGTGTCCAGGCCAAAACGGCGGCAGGCAGGGGCGAGGGGCGGAAGAGGGAAAGCGCCGTGGGCTGCGAGTCGCCAACGTGTGCTCCCTGCAGGAGAACCAACTGCCCACCACTAGTGCCAGTGTCCAGGACGGGGAAAGCCAGGGTTTCGCGCGGCGGGCCTCTGCATTCGATAGTCGCAAGATAGAACGGCGCTTGCTGCAGAGGGAAGTAGTTCGCTATTGACGTCGCGGGTGGAGACTATGTGAAGGTTATGTGACAGGAGACAGCAAGACTTCAGAGGCTGCGACGACGAAAAGGCGAAGCGGACATTGTGTCTCCATCAGCAGCAGATTGCGCATGCCGCCACGGTGCGCCTGTGGATTAATTTGCATCTGGCCGCGAGGCCCTGGTCGTGCAGACGGCTGTGAGCTCAAACCGCACTAGCCAAGGGTAATATATACCCCGGCTGTGCTACCGTATAGCCCAAGACATGGAGTATCCCTTGCCTACGACACGGCGACTGAACCCTCAATTTCGAGGAATTTGGAGGCGGCCGCCTGTGCAGTGTTGATGTCCATCTCCAGCGCCTTGCTCCCCACCGTTCGATGCGCACGCTGCTGAGGAAGGAACGGCCATCAGGCGGCCAATAAGAGAAGGCGCAGCCCTTGCCCTTGCCCTTGCCGAGCCCTTCATTTCGGCATGACACGGGTCCCGCTCGCATGCGAATGATGATGATCGCTCACCACGCCGCCTCATGCTGCACCCAACCCCGTGGACATGCTTTGATTGTTCGCTCAGAAGCAATATCGCGGCACCTTCCTGGGCCCTGCACACTGTTATTCCAACGTCTCTACCGGCTGACTGTAGGAAACTGCAGGGCTGCGTATCGCCTGCAGCCACCCAATTCCTTCGCTGAGCAAGCCATTTTGCCGGTCTGTGTCCACAGTCATTCCGAAGTGCGACCAACTACTACCGTACCACGCTATCGTTTTTTGACAGCCATGTGCGCTTTGCCTGCATCGTCCAGGACTGTCCTCTCGACGACTCGCCAAAGTTCGTCCTAGGGCAGACGGCTGGTTTCGACTTCTGCTCGCCGCCTCCACGCCTGCGCCCCAGCGAACGACATGAACTTTACAGCGCCCTAGGTTCGAGGTAGCCCCTGTCCGTCGCTAGCCTTCACTTGGACTGCAGCCTCGACATCGGCTGCTGGTACCGGTACTTTCTGACTGGACTGTCCTTCATCTCTCAAGTCAGCATGGCCTTGACTGACGCCATTCCATCAGCGCCTCAGGTGCTCATCCCGTGCTCTAACGTTTCATATCTCTCGGTCTGCGACTATGAACGCCTGCCACAGCTATATTTGGTTGTCTGTCGACGTTCTACAAACATTCCACCTGGCGGGTGCCGAGGCTCGCCTTGTCATCGGGTACTGTGACTCGTTTGAAGCTCCTGCGTAGCACTGTACGAGGAAGGTGCGAATCCAACCCACAGATCTGAGCCGATCCAATGGTCCAGCCAATGCACCGCGGCATCGGGCTGTCTCCTCGTTTCCTGGGATTCCCCTTTCTGTCGCTTGGCTTTACCGTTTGGTCGAGGCCAACATAACCGTAATTCAAAGCATCGCAAGGAGACTTCCGCCGCCACGGTTAAACATGGCGATTGAAGCTGATCTTTTAGACCTGAACAGCATGCACGCGCTTTGCTGTGCTGTGCTGTGCTGTGCTGTGCTGGGTGACATTCCAACACCGTGAGACCACCCTTGCCGGCATGCGCTTGAACGTTTCGAAACCATTCCTGCCGACTAGAAGAAGAACATTCCTTAACGATCTGAACATATAGCCCCAGGCCCCACCTCTGCATTGGGCACGGTTGCGATCGTCATTTTCATGCTATATTTCTGGTCCTATACTCTATGCAGGCTTCAACTGCTCCGGAGTACACAAGGCTGAGGCTGCATTTCACCTTATGCTCGGCTTCCACTGTTGTTTCCTGTCAGATCCATGTGCCGCAGCCTCTCGCAGGGTCGTTGTTTATGGATCTTGTCTCCCGAAACGCGTTCTGTGTCGCTTCCACGAGGATCGGTGGGGCATGACGGCACGCATGAACCTAGAATCTCCATCTCCACTTTGGTGGCCAAGCACTCTTGTAACCTGGGCATTACCGACTTCCAGAAGCCACCCATTGGACTTCTGTATATGGTTTGCACGATATGTGTCTCCGTTTGCTGTTTGTGGAGTTCCACTGGGGATGAAGAGACAGCACGTAAACCTTGACATCGTGTTGAGGCATACAAACAGTACATGTTACGTGTACAACGAGGAAAGATGTCTCATGACGTGGCAATCGTTGCAAGTTATCGAAGATCTACGAGAAGAATTTGCTCGCCTTCTGCGAGCCCTTCACCAACAACTGCTGCATTAACACTCGTCATAGTCCGTCCATTCGCTGCTCTTCCCAACATGCAGAGTACCCACAGCCAGACCCAGCAAGCCAGCATCCTCAAGACGACGACGCGTCCTCCTTCGCCACAACATACAGCGTCATAGTCCCACTGTAGCCATCCCCAGTCACTACACTCGACGCCCCTTCCTGAGTGAATATGCCCGCAGACATGGAGTCGCGGCTTCACATGCCAAAGTTCGCGCTGAAGATGAGCACAGCCCTGTAAGTAAGATGGGTTCGTCGGTGACGAGTCGAGGTGACCTTTGGCCGGGCCATGCGTAACGAGTATGTCTGTCGCTTCCGGGACGGTATTTGACCACACGTCTTCGTTTCCCGGATACTGGAATGCCCAGTTGCCGTATCTCGGTGTCATGGGACTGCCGTAGATCCTGACGTTTCTGTCGCGAACGGTGAGCATCCTCGACTCATTCTCGAGGTATACTACGCTTCCCCATCTGAGATCTCGCAGTCTGCGTTCATCATTCTCTCGGCTTGCAAGTCGTGGGTTGCGGCAAAAGAAGGACTGATCGAGGAGCAAATCGTGATTCCCTGCTATCACAACCTTGTGTTGGTGTGACAGACTGTTCAACCAGTCAAGCTGTAACTGCAGCTCTTCAAATGTGCCGTTGACTGTCAGATCGCCGGCGTGAATCAAGATGTCGCCGTTCGGTACACGCGGCTGCTCGTTGTGCGTATCGGAGACGCAGACGATTCTAACAGGTTTTGTACAAAAGGGCTTTGATGTTGTAGAAGCCGGCTTCGGTATTGTTGAGAGCGGTCGGTGAGCATACAACTACTGTGCGATGAAGAGTATTGGGTTCTGCTGCATACGCTGCCATGCTGATGGCAGTGCAGGCGCGAACATGTTGGACTTGCCAAACGTAGACCGTGTATATGTGGTAGTCATATTGCAAAGTAATGTGTGAAACAAGCCGCTGCGAATTTTTCTTCTTGTAGGTAGCTAGACGCGTTCTCTAGGCAGCAACGAGATAGATATAGCAACATGTGACGGCTTAAGGTCAGATCGGGCTGTAATAGATGCAGTAGTCGTAGCACATGTGATAGTTGTGGTTATGCCGTACTGTGGCAGACCTAATTACAGCTTTCATGATTGGTAAAGTTCTATGGTACCAGCATCCATGGATTGGTCCAGCGAAACATGACGAACCACAAGAATCGCACCAGTACCATCGAGATCAATGTTCCCACTTGTCCGCCATCGGCACTATAGCCACAGCAGTCGCATAGTCTCCATCGTGGCTGATGCTAATTTCGCACAGCTGCCCATCGATCTCGCTCATATCGATCAGTCCAATTTTGCCGTCAGGCTTCACCCAGGTTGGCTCGAAATCCTCGTAGACCATATCCAAGATCAAGCCCTGGGGTCGTAACGATTGGTGCTTACTGCGATCAACCGCGGTAACAGGGAGGATCATGATATGCTTGAACCCTCTTTGAACAATGTCGAGGTGTTGAATTGCTTTGCGGCAAGCTTCTTTCGCTGCGAACCTTGTATCACGTAAGCTCCTGGTCGGGAGATTGAGCTGATGCGAATACTCACCTACCAGCGAGAAATTTGGAGATTACATCTGCCTTGTCCAATACAGATTCTTCGGGTCCAAAGCGATGCCAAAAGTACTGGCGCTCGTGCTCGGTAAACACTCGTTTTAGGTAGTGACGCAGAGGGCGCAGAGGCTCGCCTTCGCTACCGGTACGGGGCGTGATGATGGATCGCACTCTTGGGACATTGCAAATATCAGTGCCCACGCGGAAGGGGAACGGAAAGGGTCGCGGTGGCATGGGAAGTTAGATAGCAGCTGTCCGGATTGGGGAGTATATGTACGCCAAGATGGGCTTGGCAGTCAACACAATGTTGTCACGCAGAAAAGCGCAAAAAGTTAGGCTTCAACCAGAGAGGAGACCTCTCTGACCTCCGCATGGGCAAAAAGATCGACGTTGGCCAGATTCGAACTGACGCTCCCGAAGGAACAAGATTTCTAGTCTTGCGCGATAACCACTCCGCCACAACGCCCCCGTTTTTGCTGCTACTGCTGCTTCGATGAAAGACAATGAATTCAAATAGCATATATACCAGTCAATTGTGGTTTGAACTGTGCGTAGATGTGGGGGTGGCATCCAGAAGCGTGCCGTGCCTCCACACCTCCACCTAGACAGTCATGATCCCGAACGACCCCGCCCGCTTACCGTTCTTCGCAGGCTGAGAGCTCAATCTTGGTCGGTCCAAGTCATCATCGTTGACGTTGGCATCGTCATGGGCGGCAAAAGGCCCGATGTCAAAAAGTTTCGATTGTTCGCCTGATCCCGCGAAGAGCCGCAACGTTGCGTTTCGGACATGAAGATGAGGCGGGAACAGAGAAACTCCCCGCAACCACCGGATTCCGACGACCAATAATGCTCATACTGCCACGCGTTCCATAGCTTTGATTCGCTTGCGCACCCATTACTACCCGACGCGGAGTACGGTCAACGGCGAGAAGTCTGCTACACGTCAGTCTTGGTACTCGATGAAAACGGCCCAAACCCAATTCAATGATTGTGTAGGTAAGGGGTCCTGGTGCGTGCGAGACCTAATCTGGGATCATGGTGGTTGCGCATGGCTGTACATATGCTTCAAGCTACGGTTGGCTCGCCTTTGTGGAAGTCCGGCCTTGGAACAAAGAGCTAGGGTGTCAGGGCTGATGTGCATGCGGCCATATTCTGGTGAGACGATGCTGATGGGCTGTGGTGTTATGCGGTGATGTTCAAATGTGCTTGGTCTCCTCGGTGATTATTCTCCTACGAGCTCCTTCCATCAACTGCACCGTTCAGAAGTGCAGTAACGCCTGCGAAACCAGGACTAATGCAGCCACAAACCTCTCCACGCCTACCCGGCGTCCCCATCCTAAAACTAGACTCCAGCGGGCCGGAGTACTCTCGCTGGCGACGCAGTCTTCAATTTGCACTGGAATCGAAAGATACTTGGAAATACTGCAATGGCGCTCTACCCATGCCTATGCCAAAGGCCTCCTCAGAGGAAACGAAAGATGTAGAGCCGAGCCTGCTCGAGGAGCGAAGAGCATGGGTTCGACAAGATCGCGAGGTCAAGCTGGACATGTTTCTTTCCGTGGCAGAAGAAGTGATGCAGGAAGTCTTCGAAGTCGGGCCACCCCTACCTCCCATCAACCACACTTCGCAAGAAATGCTGCAAGCATTGGACGATAACTTCGGTGTCTTTAGCTTTTCTGGATACCACCACGCGTTCTGCCATTTCCTAAACCTACACATCGACCAGTACGCAAGCATACAGGACTTCAACACTGAATTCACGACGGTACTGGAAGATCTGATCGACTACGGTCATCCACTATCCAACACACAAGCATGCAGCGCGTACCTCTCTAAGCTGCGATGTACGCAGAACCCGGGGGTAGCGAAGAAGTTGGAGGAGTTGGACACACTGTCAACAGAACCGGACATCCACGACCTCATGCGAGAGTCACTTTCGTGGCCATGCATCCGCCCACTAGCGACAAAGTCCTCTCAGGTCTTCCAGGTGCAACCGGTGTCAGAGGAGTGCCGTACGGATAACGGAGGTCACTCCCATGGCGACCCGCCTGGTCTCTCAGACACCTCCACCGTATCGTCCGAAGGTTCCCGTTCAAGGCAGCTATCCATAAAGGTCAACCACCCGCAGTGGGCGGTTACGCGCGCTTCTGATAACGTCGACCCGCAGGACCTGCGTGAAGCAATCGAGAAACTACTCACCACGGGCGAAGCGGATCCTTCCAGTCTGAATTACGATGCGTCAGCGATATCAGCATGCGCAACCCCGGATTGGTTGAAGGCACAAGAGAAGGCATTCTCCAAGCCACTTCCGATAGCAGAGCCACCGGCCCCTACTGAGTCACATACTCTACGAAAGACCGCCTCCGAGTCGCGCGCGCGATCCGCCTCACCGCGGCTCCTGTCTCCACTGTCCAGAACCGTGTCGCAAACAAGTCTGACTGTACCAACCATGACGACGCGTCCACACTCCGCAGACACATCAGCCAGGTCATCCCAACACGTTCAGCGACAACCCAGGCCACCAATGTCGGTGTGGAGAGCACCAACATATCCGCCACCAGCACTGTCTGACCACCCGGCTTTCCGAGACAATCCCTTTCTACCCAAAGAGCGTGCGCAATCAGACTCCCTCCTTGCGGACGCGAATCGACCGGAGCTTAGACCCGACGACTATGAACCACCTCATTCAGCACCACTACCGCACCCATACCAGTACTCGGCCCACTCGTCAAACAGCAGTAGCGCAATAAGCCTGCCCATCCAAGGAACGAACGAGTCATCATGGAGCTACGGTAGCAACAACGGCGATGACATAGAAGAACACATACTATCGCCCGTCGCATCTTCCATGCTTCTCCCACCCATGGAGGATAGATTCGTTACTATCCAGCGAAACAATGCCCCTCTCCCTCCTCTACCCGTAGACACGAACACCCTACAATGGCGCACCCCAACGTTCGACGATCTTGTCCCGCCGCCACCCCCGAAGAAGAGCCGTCTGCGCAAAACGTCTTCGACTCTCGACATGTTGAAGCGGCTCAGTGGAGACATTCTCTTGGAATCGAGTGACGAGGTACGGGAACGTGAGGAGAAGAAGCATCGGGAAAAGGAGAGGAAAGGGAAAAGCTGGAGTATTGGCAGTATCGCGAGGTTTACGCATAGCAAAGGGGTTAAGTAGACGCTTTAGTTTGCGACAATGATGAATATGGTGCGTATGATGAGGAAATTGAAGATGTGCCGGACGGCTATTGTTCGTCTCACTGCTTGTATGGGTGTTGTTTTCCTTTGTCGTCAGGTGGACCGCTGGAGCTGTATACCCTATGTATTGATATAAACACATCATTCTTTTACCTGCTATCATGTGTGCCACACCGAGACTCATGAATGTGACTGTCCAGAGACTCTTCATCCGTTGTGTCTGTCGAAGCGATGTATTTGTACAGTCTTTTAAGTGTTAGACCAGAGGGGGAAAATGGCATCACACCCGCATGTTCAATAGCGGACTCTAATAGTCTAGATGAGGGGAAGACTAGTCTATGATAGATTCTCCATCCCAACAGTACGGCTTGGTCGCTGTCCCGTATAATCGTAACACATTCCAGCTTCGGCCAGTCGTGGCTAGCAAGACTCCTGAAAACCTCTACAAGGTGCTATGCCTCCACCCTACTGGGTCTCCCTCACAACCTTGTCGACAGCCTTCGCAAAGTAGTCGACGTTGTGTGTGTTCAGGCCAGCCATGGAGATACGACCGTTCTTGGTCATGTACACATGGGAGTCTTCCCGGATCTTCAGAACCTGCTGCTCTGTCAAGCCGGTGAAGCTGAACATGCCAATCTGCTCTGTGATGTGGTTCCATGTGCCGGGTGTGCCCATGTCCTCGAGCTTGCTACGAAGCGCCTTGCGCATCTCCTTTATACGACCAGACATTGTTCGGAGGTTGTCTTCCCATTCAGCGAAGAGCTGGGGGTCGTTGAGGACGGTCGAGGCGATGCGGGCACCGTAGGCAGGAGGATTTGAGATCTCGGAGCGCTGGAGGATGGCGAGCTGTGAGGCGATGCGCTTGATGGTGGACTCGGCGTCGGATGACGGAGAGGTGACGAAGTGGAAGCAGCCTGCTCGCTCGCCGTACAGACCAAAGTTCTTTGCGTAGGACTGGGCAATGCAGAGCTCGAAGCCCTGCTCGACAAAGTAGCGGATCGCCCAGCCGTCAGTTGCAAGGTCACCTGAAGCAAAGCCCTGGTAGGCGGTGTCGAAGAAAGGAAAGTGCTTCTTTGACTTGATCACCTCGGCAATCTTCTTCCACTGCTCTTGTGTAGCGTCGACACCGGTGGGGTTGTGAGCACACGCGTGCAGTACGATGATGCTGCCCTCTGCCGCATCTTGTAGGGCACCGATCATGCCATCGAAGTCAAGGCCCTTGGTCTTTTTGGAGAAGTAGGGGTATGTCTTGTATTCGAGGCCGACGTTGGAGAAGATCTGGAAGTGGTTGGCCCATGTCGGGTCGGAGAAGTAGGCGGTCCGCTGGCTCTGGGTCTTGTAGAACTTGGCGAGGAAGAGGGCGCCCAAGTGGACGGCGCCGGTGCCAGAGATGGTCTGCAAGCTGGTGACCTGTGTGGTGTGAGCTCAAGTCATGACGTGATGGAGGGGTGTCCTCACCCGCTTCTCCTTGATGGCGGGGCTGTCACCACCGAGCACGAGCTTCTGGGAGGCGGTTGTGAACTCGGCGAGACCGGCGATGGGGAGGTACTCGTGGTTGAGGTTGGGGTCGTCGCGCAGTCTGTCGTCGGCCTGTGGACGTGCAATGTTAGCCTGTGTTGTGTGGACATGAGGAAGGCGCGATGGCGTACCTTCTTCACGACGGGCAGAATCCAGGGCTTTGCATTGTCGTCACGGTAAGCGCCAATGCCCAGGTCGACCTTGTTGGGGTCCTCGTCGCGACGGAAGGCAGCCATGAGGCCGAAGAGCGGGTCTTCGGGCGCCTGGGGGACGACATTCGCGTCGAAAGCGGTGGCAGCCATGGGTTCGATGTGGGAGGAGATCTGGGAGAGGCGTGTCTTGGACGAGGTCTGGGGAGGAGTGGAGGAGGAGGTGCGTGAGTCTGGCATGATTACGGCGTAGGAGCGCTCCCACGTTTACGTTTCACCGCTGCCGCTGCCGCTGCCTAGGAAAGGGAAGCCGCGTCCGCCCACGCTAAACCCCGCAGTTTGCTTTTGGAGACGAGATGCGGAGAACCGGGAGGGCCGGCGCGAGACGATGAGCAAGAGATGCAGACATGGCGACGGCTCTCGGCCAGCTCGTTATATAGAGTTGACGCTCGGAAGGTCTGCCGCAGCGTCGTGTGAGCAGGCAAGCCGAGGCACAAGTTGCCGCGCCATCATGTCAGCCAGACAGGCCGTCTCACATGCAGGGCATCACCACGACCATTTCTTGCCATGAACCGTTGTGGGTCTGCGTTGCACCTGGTTCATGTCTGCCCACCCCACATGGGCTGATTTTCCTGCTTCTGGGAATCTGGTCCACTCAGAGCGCAGCGGATACTAACGGCGAGGTCGCGATTGATTCACATGTAGACTGTCTACTAACAACACCAGCCTGTCTTCCTGCACGCTTCAGATGAACAAGTCCCACAAGACAAGTGTCGTGCAGAAGATACTTGTCGCCCAGAACAGCTTCTGTGCCGTGCTGCCCCGCTCCGTCGCACGCTTGAGCTCCTTGTTTCCGCTCCCTACATTCTCCGTCGTATTGAACGAGTCTTCGATGAGCTGGTCAATGTGCGCCGCCTGCATGCTGAGGTTGGACGCGAGCGTCGACTGCAGTTCCGAGATCTCGGTGAGGGACTTTTCGGTTGCGCTGGCCGTGTCAGTAGTTGTTCATCATGCGCACGTTCGAGTACGTACCGAACTTTGTCGAGTTGGTCCTCATACTGCTTGAGCATGTCCTGATTCTCCTGCGCAAATAGCTGGAGCTGCTCGGGGTCGAGCTGATTCTCGATCACCGCGCTCGACTCGTCGGGGTTGTACGTCGGCTTCGCGCGATAGCCTGCAGACTCGTTGCCTGCACTGCTGCCATTCATACCGCTGTAGTCGCTGCTCGTTGGTCCCGTGGTCCTCGTTTTGTACAGCACGCTCTTGCTCTTCTCCACCTCGCGCATGAGCCGTATCTCCATCATGTCGCTCTGGAATTGGCCGCACTGCTCCAGCTGCTTCTGCAGCGACCATATTATGCCCTCTCGATGCGCCTTGATCGTATTTGCCTTGGCCTCCTGCATCTCCTCCTCGACGCTCTTTGCTGTGATTGCCCCGCCCGCTGCCCATCGTCCAAGCGCACCTAGGCCCTGCTTTGCGCGCTTCTTCAAAGCAACCTGCGTCTGCGTTTCCTGCCGTGTTTGCTCAGCAATGCCTAGCCTTTTGATGGCATCGTTCAGCCCGTGTATCGATTCTTTCGCCTGAGCGTCGATCTCGTTGCGCTGCGTGTTGCTAAGGTACTTTGCATCTTTGTCTGCCGACGTCGCGGAGCCGTTGGTTCGCGTGTACTGCTTCCGGCGGGGAGGATGCGCCGTCGAGAGATAACTTTGCCGTATCGACTTCAGGTCCGTGTGGAGCTTTGCAATGTGCCCTCGCTGCGGCAGTTAGCTTTACCTCCCCTCGAGTCCAGGCGCGCAACGTGGCCTACAATGCGGTATGCCTCTTTCACAAAATCATCTAGGGCCTCGACACGGAATACATGAGGCTCGATCGGGTGCGCATCGTGTTTGGCGAGTATCTGGTTGAATACTGGTGTGATGTCCATTGTGTTGGAGTGCGTCTGGGCGGCCAACTTGCTCATGTGAAATGACGATGCTCCCCGCGGGAGTGCCATGCTGGTCTTTCGCTTCCGGGCCAATGACGCACCATCGCCCTACAAGGTACTGTCTCCTCCACTACACCGGGCTCGCTCTTTGTTTTCTGAGCATGTGTTCTGAGCACCTTCAAAGGTGCATACGTCCTCTCGCAGGAACGCGGAAGTTAGAATAGGTGAATCTTCGAATGTTGCAACAACACAACAATGCCCCTGATCAAGAAATGAAAGAACAAGGCTTACTTCTGGTTATATTTTACATCTCTTTCCTTTGAGTTTTCTAATTGCTAAATTATAGAGTGAATTGGGGACAACAAATGCTGTTGTTCTAGTTCCTACTTCTGGCCCTTGCATTCTGACCATAGGGTGTCCTACTGTTGACTAACGGGCAATGATGTCCTGTGTCCATATCTCTTGCGGATATGTCTGACTATGATCATCTGCCACTCGTCTTTGCCTTTGTCGGTTTCTATATGGCGTGCTACCCATAGGCACCTCCAATGCTCGTTTCGCAAACAACGCTTTGTCCTCAATCTAGTCCCTCATTACATGGCTCAGCTATTGGTAGTTACCTTAGTATGTAGCTCAGCTGCTGGTAGTACAACCCAACAGCTGCGCGTAAGCTTATACTGAGACCTGCCCAATTGCACCTTCAGCCGCAAGGTCTCCTTGCTGAACCTCGAGAACCCGCTAGCTCTGCCTCGTACAGCCCCAAATAACTTGCTCATCTTGCTCGTCTTGCGACCTACGAACGGACCCAAACCCGATTTTTCGCCTTCCAGTCACTTTCTCGTACGCATCTGGCCCGTCGCCCCTGCCGGTAGCGGCCCCGGATTGCGCCATAGCGAATGCTCCTGCCAGTATATATAACTCAAAAATCTCTTCCAATACCTTTTCCTTCTCGTCATCGCACTCCCAAAAGTATCAACTCTTCAACTCACGCAGCCCCTCAACTCACTCTGCTACCAAGTTTCCACCTCTTACCAAAGCCACATCCCCTCAATATGCGCTCCTCCTACACCCTCGCAATGGCCTTTGCCGCTGTTGCCGTAGCTGCTCCCGCCAGCCTTGCTGTCCGCGGCGATGAAGGCTGTATCCCGGTCTCTTACACCATCTCTGACTACAAGCTCGTCACCTCTGCTACCTCCGGTAGCGTTGACTTCAACTTCAAGTCTTCCTTCTCCGGAGGCGGCAACGACGACCCCGTCCAGAACGGCGTTCACTGCGGCGGTTCCGGTGCATCTGTCCCCAACAACAACGAGTGCCAGGTCGCTGATCGCCGTCTTCTCTTCGATCTCCGTGGACCTCAAGATCAGGCCTACTACCAGATCAGCCACTCCTGGACCTGCTCAGGGTGAGTCCACTACTACATTCCTTCACATCCGACCACTAACAGTAGACCAGCAACCAGTGGATCTCAGGTACCGCAGTCAAGATCGACCCGCTTAACTGCCACACTGAAGGCGACAAGCGCGTCTGCACTGGTGGACCCCAGACCTTCGTACCCCAGAACGTGCGCAAGATCTGCAACTCGCCTCAGTGCTAGATGGCTTGAGCTAGCATGTCAAATCCGTGGGATTGTCTTTGGTGGCTTCCTTTGATTGATGTAGTGTTGGCGGGAAGGGTACGGATGACTTTGGCTTCTCATGGGGGTGCTTTGGCGTTTAAACGGGTCTGGCTTTCTTACTAGCTTTTCTTTTCCAGTCATTAGGATACCCGGGCGAAGACTCTACTGCCCAAACGAAGATTCGAGTTCAACGTTGCCTCCCCTCTTGTTGGCGTGCGATTATGTTATGTCAAGCTCATGTGACATCGTTGATCATGTTGATGCGACGCGACACGCTCGATCGCAAATTGCGCGGCCTTCTAGGTTTGAGCTCGGAGCCATGTTTGACGTTCCACATACGAGGCTGTTGTGCGGGATTGTGTATGATTGGGAGGTGGCTGACTTTGCTTTTTGTCTTGTCCTCGCCGCCTCCTACGCCTAGACTTGCGCTGTTTGCAGGCGTCAGACCTCAGTCAGATAATGCTGGAGGAGGGTTGGAATGTACGAGAAGAGAGACGTGAGAAGCGGATACTCACGTATCGGGACCTTGGTGCATGATCTCAAATTGTAATAGTCTTGTAAGAAGAGGTTGGGTATAACGCGGAAATCAAAGTTTGTTCATCCGTGAGGTGCTTGCCTCACCTGGCAGTACGCAACTGCTCCATAGTTTTGACCAGACTCCTACGCTTGATGTTGATACTTGACAGAGTTGCTGCCTGGCTCTCAGCCCCATTCGCAACCGCTCGTTCGAGAAACGCCTGCGCTGCTAGCACTTCATGATGAGCTTTTGCAAGTCGTTTGAGCTGTTCTGGAGCTGGACTTGAGTGCGTAGATGAATCCATAGCCCAGTCCGCATGGGTGTCCATATCTCCCATTGTGAGATCACTAACCCATAAAGAAATGTGGCCACGGAGTTCCAGGAGACTTGCCTGCTTATCAAATGGCGGAGATGATATGACTTGGTCGAGGCGCTCTGCAATCTCCAGAGCCTGATTAAGTTCCTCCGCTTGAATTGTCGCCTCTTTTGCGGAAGAGTTGTCCGGAGTCTCACTGATGCTACTGTCGACTGACGTGCTTCGAGAGGAGCGTGATTGGTTTGCAACGTCGTCGTGCAGCTGCTGTCTTGCACGCTTGCTCTTTTCGCGGACTTCGTAGATCCACAACGAGAACATGGGTGGGTAAAATGTCCTCTCGTCAACAGCATGGGGTTGCAATTTCCGGGTTGGGTGTTGGATAATGAGACGATTATAATATTCATGAGCAAGCTCAAAGCCTTCTGGAGAGAATCTGTGCTCCATCAGCGTCTGTGGCGTTCGACGCAGCGCTATTTCAGCACCGATGCCCCAGCGTCCGTGATTACGGGGATCTACAGGGCGCCCACCAGCAACCTGCGTCCGTAAAATCATGCCCCACGCTCTCCCCGCACGCTCGTAATCTCCCTTGAGTAGACAGCAATGCATCAGCGTCGACACAGAATCGAGATGAGCCCTCTTCTGAGCCTCTGGATGGCCTTGGACGGCACCACCTTTTGAAGAGGCGTGGACGGCGTAGAGGCGTGAAGGCGGTCTGGCCATTTCCTCTTGGACTTTAGCGGGGCCATTGTGTTGTTTGGACACGCTCGCAGATGCATGGGGGAAGGGTGGTGGAGGGACTTTGTCCTCTTGACTGGGCAATAGGCCTGCGACACGCAGCTGAGCTATTCCAGGCGCAGTGGACGAGGCGTACGATTGGGCTATGGCGTCTGGCTGCGTTTCGTCGTCGGCCTCTAGATCCGCAAGTGATTCATCTTCCTTCCTTTTATCTTTATTTCTTCTTGCCCTGTGGTACTGACTCGCGCGCAACGAGCGTGTCCTGTTCTGTTCATGGCGCAGCTGCGTGGTGAAGTGCTGCATGGCTACTGATGAGGGAGGACTGCAGGCTCATGCGGCTTCTGCGCTGCAACGGCCCCTGCTCAGAAGGCCGGGGTGCGGCGGTGAGGCTATGCAGGATAGCGGCCACGCACACACACTGAGGGGAGGGAAGGGAAATTGAGTCTGTAGAATAAAGGTGCGGCGAGTGGTTTCAGTAATAGACTCGAGGCACCTGGGCAAGAGTAATCGACGGCGGTAGCCCCATGGCGTTAGCGGCGTGACGAATTGGGAAGGCTCGGCTGCGCCATACATCACCGCCTGCCGCCGCTGGACCTCGTCGCTCTGACCCAAGACACATCGACCGACGACACCCTCTCCGACCGTTTCTATTCTCGAGGCGCGCCTTCCTCGCCGGACGGCCTCACAACATGGGCCAGGCAAATTCCACGGGCGCTGCGGACGCGCAAACACGGCGGCGCTCGCGGCCGCAGTCATGGGCGCCTGGCTTGCTGGCCTCGTCCCAGCCCGACAGCGACACGGTGCCAGAGCTGCTGCAGAGAGCGCCGGACACGCCCTCACGACCCCGAACGAGCACCACCAGACTCTCCAACCGCCTCTCTTCTCATTTCGGGCGCCACGATGCTGGCCCGTCAGCGCCCGGAGATGCTCCGTTGCCCAGTCGCTCGCGATCGCGGCTGAACCGGGCGCGCTCTTCGCTCAGCTCCATGACGGGCCTGCTGTCCAGGCGGCCGCCCATGGCTTCCCGCAACACGGAACCCACGCCCGGCGTCGCTGCAGCCAGCACACCCAGTACCAGCACGCCAAGCCGCTCCGCTCTGAGACACGCAGCAAGCGACCGAGGGCCCTTCCTTCCCCGTGTGCAGGTGCCGGAGCTGGGGCTCGACTTTGACCAGCTGCTGCGGAGCAACTCGCAGGGCGAGCGGCCGGACGCACATCGACCGCGGCCGCTGGTTCCTCTGAGCCCGCTGCGCCGGGATGGGCGGGCTCTCGGCATTATTCCGTCTCAGCGGCGACTTCGCAACATGATAGGACACCCGCGGAGGAGACGGTCACTATGGCAGGATGGAGAGAACATGGACAACGTGCAGCAGCTGCGGCAGGGCGAGGACCAGGCCGACGTGCTGTCGAGACTGCTATCGCTGGCCGCCGCAGCCACGGCAGCCTCACTGGTGGGCGATGACAACCAAGCAGCAACCCGAGACGGCACATTCGATACCTTCTTGCAGTCGCTGCAGAATGGCAGCATAGCATCGGCGCTCCGAGGCAACGAGGACGGACAAGGTGGCGACACTCCGGGAGCCGCCCAGGCGCCCCTCAATTTCTTCAGAATGTTCAGATTTGGCACTGGCACCGACAACGGGCGGACCGATAGTAGTGGGCGCGGTGGCAGCGCATCAGGGAATAGCGGAGCAGAAGGCGACGAGGATGGGGAGGGCAGGATGGTGCCGATAATCATTGTGGGCATCAGATCCATACAACCTGGAAGTGGCACTGGACAGGAGGATGCCAGCATACCGCCCTTCCTTGATGCCCTCTCGAGCTTCCCCACACCACCGACGTCACCAGGCGATGCCAATGCAAACATCCTACAACCACCACAGAACGGGACACGCTTCAGCCATAGGCGGCGAGCCTCGATGGGCGGCTTCAACTTTCCTTCCAATTACGACAGTCAAAGGCATCACCGCGGCACGCCACAAGAGCACCCTCGGCCATGGTCATCCGTTACTGACTCTCCCCCGGGGCCTCTCCCCCCACCCTCCACGCCCGCGACGACGCTCAACTTCTCAGCCGGCCCATCAGGCGCCACTACACCAGCGACTTCCACCTCTCCTCCCTCGCCGACCATACAGTCCTCGGCACCTTCACGGCGGAACAGCTTCGTCCGTAGAGCTGCCGGCTCGACTCTCGAGCCCACTGCAGAAGAGCCACAAACGCACACCCGCAATGCTCGCCCACGACGCTTGAGCGAGTCGGATTTCACAAGGTATGGGTCGGGTGCACCCCGTAGAAGAGGTGTCGTGGAGCCCGACAATAATCCTGGGGAGGGTTCGAGGAGCTGGATCATATACGTCCTGGGAGGGAGCTACCCAGAGAACCACCCTATTCTTACTACCCCAAGTCTCTTCACCGATTCACCAACTTACGAAGACATGATGTTGCTTTCTTCTATACTCGGGCCCGCCAAACCGCCAGTTGCGAGCGAAGAGGATGTGGCTTCGGCTCCGGGTCTCTTCAGGATACAAGATCGTGTTGGTACTCTTGTGGCCGAGGCTGTTGAGGGCGAGGAGACCATCAGTCTCGTTCCGGGTGCGCGCTGCCTCGTCTGCCTATGCGACTTCGAGGTGGATGAGGAGGCGCGGAAGCTGGTCAGGTGCGAACACATGTTCCACAAGATTTGCATTGATCAGGTGAGTTGGTCTCTTGTGTTCGAGGAGTTGCATATGCTAACCTATTCTAGTGGCTGACAACAGGACGCAACTCGTGTCCGCTCTGTAGAGGTGAGGGCGTGCACGAAACGGTCAAAGAAGCCGATGCCACTCCCGATGCCGCTGCGCCTGCCGCGCCGCAAGCAGCCGCTTGAACGATTCTCATCTGCAGCAGACCAGGCTCTGCTCTTCCGGCTCCGCTCGTTCTTCACATATACCCCTTTCTTATATGATTGGCTGCTCCACCCGGTTTATTGGATACGAAGGATTATCGTATCAGGCTGTTTTCTGTATTTCTTGCAAACTGGAGCGTTCATGGCGTCTACAATCTACCACTTGAATCTTGGCATATTTGGCATCACGGCATCCCAGGGAAAAGGGATGGGGGTTGGACTGTTTTTCGGCGGGCAGCATCTCAACGACTTGCTACGAATCTCTCTTTGTACAGGCGGTAGGATAAGACAGGAGAAGTGATTTAGCTCTAAAGCTACATTATTAAGCAGACATGACCAACTGCTACGCTTGTGCTGAAGGCCTGCCTGCCAGCAGTAATAATGACAAGGAGCGTTCTTTCGGCATGTAACTTCTCGGGATCGCATTGAAGGAGTGATACATGGAGAGAGGGGATGCATATCTGCTCACATAAGCCTGCTTCATGTCATGCATCACGTACCATGGCGGGTTAGCAGAGCTGATATAGATGCTCGTCATCCGCCCAAGTGCGACGAGTCACCCACATGTTACGGGACGTGTCGTGCCGGCCATTATTCGGTCTTAGTACCCCGAATTGCTCCAACCGTTTCTCCTTACGGTCGAACAGGAGAAGAATTGTACTAGGCAACGTATAGCTATACGGTGGAACGACTTTGGTAAACGGCGAAGACGCACAGGGCGAGTTTTCCGTTCTGGAACTTGTAGTGCTGACCCGATAGCGTCGTAGGAGTAATCATTGCCGGGGCGGGCGGCCGCCACAACCGTAGTTATCATACGATGCTTGTGGATGGACCAGAACCAGGTCCACACACGCGCATATCAGTGCACACGCACCTTTTGACATTTTCACAGCCAGCCGCCGAACCCTCGATCAATAGCGTCCGGGTATTTCTGAATGGGGCGTAGACTGGTGATAGTCCCCTTGTTGATGCTTCCGCGGAGCGCAGAAGGAGTTGCTGATGGATGAACGGCTTGGTCTGCTGTAGCTTGATATAGCCTGCGTGAGGGCGGGATAAGTGCAGATACCGGAATGGCATGCGCCTGCTTTCGGGACGGAGGGACACGTTGCTGATCATACTGGACAAATAGGCTACAACTCGGAATGCGGATGAACGTGTGTATGGATTTGTTATTGGTCGCGCGGAGTCACAGACCCTGCATATCGTGGAGCATGGTTGTATACAATCTGGACGGGCGATCTATCAGACGACCGTTGCGTTCCATCAGGAACATAGACGTCTAGCTTTCGCATGTGTGATGTCATATGAACTCTCTCACACAAGTTGCTTGGTTGCTGTAGCTGAACACGATAGATTAATTGATACAATCCGATGAGCTGTTCAAGAGGGATTCTTGTGCAGCCGTAAGGATCATGCAAGATTGCGTTTGATGATTCAAGACCACCGCGCAACCTGAGACGGAGTCTCAGGAAGCCAGGGTACCGGCTTGTTCCTACAGCAAATTCAGATCCTAGCCAATACGAAACAAAGGCGGACCGTTGCGTGATGTCGTGTCCAGATCCCACTTCAACTCCCGATCCATCTCAGCTACCGGTCATGTAGAATGTTCGCAGGTTCCCATCCCAGTAAGTGCGATCTGGTTGCCAATCCTCGACCAGTTGCAAGTCCAGGGTTACTGGTCCACTCGTTCGACTCGGAGATGAGGTTACCGTTTCGGGCAGGAACAGTGTCTTCCGGTCAATACGGAAGGATTTATGGTAGCTCATGATTTCTCTGAATCTCGCGGACTGCCGCCCATGACTACGAATGGGATATTCCGTAGCCTAGGTCGCGCTTCACATGACAGAGAGATGTGGAGATGATTCAATAGTGCCCATGGGAGATGGGAATGACGTTGAGACAGAGAACATGGCACTCTAGGATCTCGCAGGGACTCCACTGCAATCGCGTTTGAGAGTGGATTCAGGCCTTGCTTCGTGTCAGCAGTAGTCGCTGCTTCGCAGGAAGGCAGTCGCCAGCCATTGGCAATGTCGTCAGCGTGCCAGAAAGCGTAAGATTGACGTCGCGCTCTGCGGGCGAGAGGTTGCGGAGCGTCCTGCAGTCGGTCTAATTGTTTCAAGCTGAATATCTGGCTGTGGGTCGCCGTGGTAGAAACGGGCGTAACCCTGCCTGCTACACGTGGGTCCATTGCCGTGGAATAGCGTACCTCGGACTCGCACCTGCCTGCGTGATGAGTCGTCCAATCTGAATTTGACCTTCCTCTCGACGACGGCAGAAAAAGCTCGACGGTCACCCCACACACTACCTCATCTTCTGCCGTAGCATCCAGCCCGTCATTCGCTGCATGCAAGACGCAAGCCACCGGCACACGCAGGCCGCGTTTGGCATGCACCTGGACTGCGCTGAGCTGCGGCCAGGTTTGCGAGAACGAAGTTCCAAGGTTGGGTTCCGCCAGGCGTTGTTGCACAGCATATCTAGACCTCGTCAGCATATGGGCCTCCGTCGCTGCAACGCAAATGAGACGCGGCGTCAATCATCTAGAGATCCACCCAAAAGACGCGCCGCTTGCATGACGCACAGCAACTGCACGGTCGCGGTCGCGGTCGCGTCCCGCTCTTTCGCTCGCTCAAAGCTCCACCAGTCAGCTGCAGCCGGATTCGCGATTACAGCATCCGCCATCTACCATGCTGGTATAGGGCAGAACACGACATCAACCTCTGTAAGGTCGGTCTCACTATCTGTCAGGGCCCATGACGATATCAGTCCTGCCCCGCTCCAGTCCCGTTGGCCACTCCTGCATGGCACAACACAGAGACAGTTACCTCATAGTGCCTCCAAAGGAGCCAGTCTGACCGCAAAGGCCATGTCCGCTGTCTCTGTACCGTTTGATCCAAGTGCCGCTGCCGCCTTGCGCCGCTGGGGCGACGGTGTGCAGATGAGGCGATCCTGCTCATGCCACTTAGCTCGCACTTTCGCGCCAATCTTCCCGCGGCATGCCAGCAGCATCGTCAACATGCAGACAGCCGTGGCGCCTCCATGCCCTGGGGAGACGCAGGCATCCAAGAGCTACCATTGTCACGGGACAGGGACCCGGGGCTGAGCTCGACGGTGCTTGTACTGGTTAGCAGGCAGTGCCGCCATCTTCTCGAAGCAGGCTTTATTCTCCCGTCAACGGCCTCGTTGACTCAGTGCGAAGGAGCCGGTGGCGTTGCACGGCTGGCTAATTTGAGCCCGACGTCGCTAGCCGCGTTTGTGAGATGAAATATCAAATTGATATTCTTCCTAACAGGCACATTGATGAGGCTTGAAAGTCTAAAGGCTGCCACCGGGCAATTGCACTGCATTGCATCGGCGCACTCGCCACTTCAGGAGAGTGGAGTTCACGGAAAAGTCCATGGATATACCGGCCCTGCCCTATACTCAACGACGCCCATCACGCAGTCCCGAGTAAGGGCACTCGAGTATGTGTGTGCACTAACTTTGACAGCCGCTTCCAGCGCAGCTTCAAGTCCAGGCGCCATTCGCTGACGATTGACCTAGCCCCATGGCTTCGTTGAACGCCCCACATGCCTCACCACCTTGGTGAAATCGGGGCCGATGCATATCATGTCCGGCTTTGTGCTCGCCTTCTGCTAGGCTTGGTCCGTCTGCTGCAAAGGCAATCCGCGACCTCGCTCAAGCCGTAGCGTACTCGAGTCTATAATCGCTGTGGTAGCACGCCTAACAGTAGTTGACAGGCGGGATCAACGGCGGGGATGTGTCAAATATCGCCTTATACGGCATTTTGGAGCGATTGTTCCGGGCAGACCCTTCTGCTCTCCCCAGAATCCATCCAATGTGGATGCTGGCGAGTGGACCAGTTCGCACGGGGATCAAGAGCGATCAAACCTGGGATCGCAGAGCGCATCTTGCACCGAGCTAATCCATGGGTGCGCGGAAGGCGGAAGCGTTTAGGTGCACGGCCATAGCACAGCGGCCTGGGAGACAACTCAGCGGCTTGCGGCTTGCTTTTTCCCCTTCGCTGCACCCCGGCTTTAGATGCAGACGTTTGATGAACATTGAAACTATCCGTTCCTGGTATTGGACATTGCTTCTTTGGCCGAACTAAACACAAGCCTCCTGTCACGGCCCGGCTCTCACACGACCTCTGCCTGCGCCTGCTGTGCTCTCCTCCTCGACGTTGTCCAGTTTCAGTCTCAGACTGGTACTGCACATGCTTCCATCGTCAGCGATTGTGTTGCATTAGATCGGCTTGTTCCTTTGTGGACAAAATTCTGGTCTATTTAAGACGGCTTGGTCCTAGTGCTTGCTGGGGCCAACACCCGCGCGCCCAAATCAGCGTGCATTGGACTAAATCACGGCTTCGATCCTGCAAGCGTGATTCTACAAGTATATCCCTTCAAAATCCCGTACCTGGCGCCCGAGCCATTGTCACACCCGTGGACACGGCGATCGACCTCGGACCCTTGCAACTGAATGACGTTGATCCTTTTACGGCAAGCTTACCGTCCACGGCTCACCAACATTTACCAATACAAACAACCTACACTCCATCGCTCTCCAGTCTTTCCCATCTCTCTCAGGCATGTCTGGATACTATCCTCCCCCAGGGCACAACATTTCGCCTCAATACTACAACCTCGATTCTAATGCGATACCCAATTCCAACATTCAACATGCCCCACCAACCATCATCTCACATGGCTCGTATGCACCCACCCTGCCAGACAACCCATTTCAGCCTGGCGTGACGGGACCTTTTGTACAATACGAGAACATTGGTCAACCAAGTTACGTTGATCAGTATGAGGATATGTCCGGCCCCATGGGCTCAGCGCATGGTGGGAATGGTCGCGCGCGAAGAAGGCCAGCACCTGGCGAGCAGGTCAAGCACCGCAGAACTCGGAGCGGTTGTTTCACATGCAGGCAACGAAGAGTCAAGGTATGCGCATCAACTTTCAGGTGTCAGGCTTGGCTGATTGGTAACAGTGCGACGAAAATCATCCCGTCTGCGAACGTGAGTACCTGCGCTTGCTTGACAAGTCTGAAGTTCGTAAAGTCTGACGAAGTTTGCTAGGTTGTCGCAAGGGGAGCCGCGAGTGCATCTATCCAGACTCACAGTCCAGTCAAAAGGCGACCCGGAATGGGTCCAAGTCGGGCAAGTCGGCGTTCGCGGATGATCATTCCTCGCCCGAAACCCATGATGGGGAGAACAAGGAGCGTCTTCCCGCGATCATGGATGAAGACGAGGATGACGACTACATCGAGTATGACGACGACGACGACGATATGTCAAAGAGTCAAGATGCTCGAGATTCGTCACATACACCTGGGTCGCTCCTCGATCAAAGTACGTCGCCATCTACCGAAGCGTCGTCAACCGCCCCGCCTACGATACGACCGTCCCTGTCTCGGAAAGGCAGTGCGCAAACCACCAAACCGGGTCCTGTGACCAAGGGCACCTCCGCTATGGCCCGAGATCTTCAGTTTTATCTGAACTACTTCCGGGACCATATGAGTGTGCATCACTACTCGCTGAAACGCGACACGCACGGCTTCCTCAAAGGCGACTTCTTGAGTTGGGCGATGAAATTTGAGCCTTTGAAGTACGCTGTAGCCGGGTACGCGGCGTACTTCCACACACTTGAACAGCCAGATGGCCGCATGAACAGCTTCCTTCAGTTCTACAACGAGTCTGTTTCGCGGCTGAGGATAGCCATCACCAAAAACAAGAAACAGGGGCTCGCAACGTTTCTGACTATATTACAGCTTGCGAGTATCGAGGTGTGTAGCCTGGCTGTAGCCCACGATTCCTATGCTGACGTCTGCTGCAGGAGATGCTTGGTGACTGGGTCAACCTCATGGGTCATCAGAAAGCTGCGTTCGAAATGCTCACCCGCCTGTTCACGCCGGAGACTATCACCAAGTCAGATTTTCTCTGCAAAGTACTACTGTGGTATGTCCGGTTTGATCTGTTTGTTGGCTTTCAGTCTGGCGGCGAAGCAGTGCTGGGTCGGGAGTGGTACGAGGCTGTACACGAATGCTACGTGCAGAAAGTACGCGACATGCCAGGAGACATTGGAATGAAATACGAAGAGCGTTTTGCGCATTCAAGACTGGTGGCGAAAGACTCGAACGATCTGTTTGCGAGAACAGCCAAAGGTCTTGTCAGTCCCCAAGATTTCATGGCCCAGTTACCGATACTCAGGGAGAGAGTGGAGTCGCTACAAAGGAACATGGGTACAGACTTGACGGATCCCAATCACAAGGTCCACCAGATTCTGGGAACGCCAAAGCCAGAGGACATTGTCAACCCTTACGAGCCGGATGTCCTATGGGGCGGACCGCTTTGGACATCGAACTTCCTGCAGCTGGACACGTGGGGTATCTTGTTCATGTTTACGATCTCGTCTTCTATGGCGTTGAAGCAGCCTCTTGATCCAGAAGTCACTAAAGAAGCATACAAAGCGATACAAGTCTTCGAGGCTATATGCGCATATCCGGAAGCTCCGCCGGGCGCGGTACTGGAGGCACAAGTCAGTTTCGCCATCGCGACTCTGTTCCTGCCGAAAGATCAGAAGACTGTGCAGTGGGTTCGACAGACATTTGCCAGGATTGAAGCATCAGGGTAAGTGGAATCTCTTGCTTGTACGAAGCTGGATGAGTGCAATATGCTTTCCTCCATGCAGACCAGGTACATGAGAAGATTTCGACAAGTCGACTAACACGAGGGGCAGATACATTTATTCCGACATTCTTCGCAATCGTATGCTCGAAGGCATGGGGGTTGGCCCATCGGACTGGTGGCTTCCCAACGACGAAAGCTGCCCGCCTATCATCCGGTCCATCAAAGACTTTATCAAAGACCGCACACAGGCACCCAAGGACCAGGTCTCGGACGATCTACGAGAGATGCGAGGGATCTTCAGCTCCCTGACAATTTCCGATTCGCCGCCCTCGGACAACATGACGGTGACGAGCGCCGACGGCGTGGCTTCAACGTACAATTCTCCAGATTGGCAATCTCCGGGCTACGGAAGCGACCGCAAGTCGTCAAACGCAGAGGCTTGTCCACCGGGGTCACAGCAACAGTACGCTGTGCAGTAGAATGTTTTGGGCGCAAGAAGTATTCGAATCCCTCAGCACGGCTGCGATAAGACGTAAATTGTTGTGTCGGTCAGATGCAATGCCACGTCGGTAGTGCCTACGCCCACGTTGCCCTAGATGACGGCTGGATGCATTGCAATAGAGTGTGTCTGTCGGAAACGCTCTATCAGCCCTGTAGGACGAGCGTCGATCGCCGAGATGGCCTTCCGAGAGGCGGTTTAGTGCTAGGTTGAGGACAGAAGAGGTTTGGCTTGCCTGAAGGCAGTGCTGCCGTGACACACAACATCGCATCTTGGGCCACAGAGAGCGAAGTGGGCTGTAGCCAAAGAGGAAGAAATGAGCGACAGAACAGACACGGCATGTCATGTGGTGTGACGTCTGTCAGCTGCTGGACCGCATGTCAGATCCGACGTCGCATATAGATTGGATTTCCATAGCCCTATCGATGGAGATTCAGGGGAGTAGAGTTTGACAAGATGCACTCGATGGAAAGCTTGTTCACGAGAGATGAGGGGACGCAACTGTTATGTGGACTCGATGTGAGGCACGTGGATGGAGACTAGGCAGGCACACATGCGGTCACAATAGCGCGTGGCGGTTCTATGCGACTTTTGTGATACTAGAATCAAAGGATAGGATACCACTGATGTGGTTGGAGATCAGGTCTGACAAATTGGCATGTGATGGCTGTGAATGCGATGCAAATCTCGAGTTGCTCCGCACGTGCCTCGTTGGTGCAATTTCGGCGTGCCTGCAAAGGATTGAATTTTTGAAGAAGTTGCAAACCCTAGAACCGCTCTAGAATGGATGAACGAAGGCGATGAGATGCTTGTTGAAGCGCTGTGGAGTGTGCATGTGGAGCGTTGGAGATGATCGAAACGGGCCTAGCTAGCGTTGCAGGGATAAGGCGCGACCCTGACAGCGGGCAGCGGAACACATGAAAGTCGGCAGAGGAGAGCGCACCTCGACCACTACCACGACGCCCCGCCACGAGACACAGACAAGCCCGTGACAGCTACCACACGAACCACCCACCATGGATAACCTCGGCAAGATCTCGGCGTTTGGAAAGAACATCTCGTATGCCTGGTCCCGCAGCGACTGCTAGGTGGAAGCCCGCGATATGCTGACATTGCTTTTGCAGCGCCTCCTTCACACCGTGGGCTGCCAGGACGCAGCAGTATGTCAAGGAGCAGGTCGGCAATGTCGAGGACAAGGTACGGCTGGCCCTGTGAGCGTCGCCGGCGCAGTGCTGACACAGACACGGCAGACCCAACTCCCCCCGGACTACATCGAGCTGGAGAAGCGCGTGGATGCGCTGAAGAAGGTGCACACCACGATGCTGCAGGTCACGTACGACACCCGATCCCCGTCGCTGTGCCTGGTCTGACTGTCTAGCTCGCAATACGCCAACGAAGCCTACGACTACCCAGCCAACATCCGCGAGTCCTTCAACGACCTGGGCCGCACCGTCTCGGAGAAGGTCAACCTGCTCTCCAGCGCCACGTCGCCCGCAGAGGCCCAGGCAGCCCTCACTGCCCCTCCCTCCGCGAAGCCCCAGCCCAAGACGTTCAGCCATGCCGTTGCCCGCGCCGCCCTCAACGCCTCGCACATGCTCACGTCGGAGCAAACAAGCTCGAGCGAGGACCCCCTGGCCACGGCGCTCGAGAAGTACGCCATCGCCAGCGAGAAGGTCGGTGAGGCGCGATTGGCGCAGGACGCCCAGATCCAGAGCCGCTTCCTGGCCGGCTGGAGCACCACGCTCAACACCAACATCCAGTTCGCCACACGTGCGCGCAAGGCCGTCGAGAACTCCAGGTTGAGCCTCGATGCCACCAAGGCCAATGCCAAGGGCCCTGCCTTCTCCCTGCCGGGCCAGGCTCCCAAGAAAGACGTCATGGACGACGACATCAGCGAAGACGCCAGAGCCAAGATCGAGCAGGCCGAGGACGAGTTCGTCGGTCAGACTGAGGAGGCTGTCGGCGTCATGAAGAATGTACGACCATACCCCTCACCCTACACCACCTTGTGCTGGGACCCCCGCTAACCTCCGACTAGGTCCTCGACACCCCCGAGCCACTCCGCAACCTCGCCGAACTCATCGCCGCCCAACTCGAATACCACAAGAAGGCCTACGACATCTTGTCCGAGCTAGCTCCCGTCGTCGAGCAGCTGCAGGTGGAACAGGAGGTGCGTAGACATCAGTCTTCCGACTACTAGACTTCTTTGTAGAGGACCCAACTGATGCATTGCATTCATAGGCCAGCTACCGCAGGGCCCGTGAGGAGTTGTAGGACGACTCTGACGCACAAGCCCGAGCGACAGAAGAGGTCCAAGGCAGTGATTAGCTTGGTGCCGCTTCATTGCTTGGACGTGGACTGCCATGAGCTTCGTTGCATTGTGTATCGTCGCGTGATGCATGTCTTGCTTCATATTTTGGTGGTCTAGTCTGTTAACTCATTCAATACCTTCTCTATTCTATACCTGGCGTGTGACGTGATGATCAAACCGACACGTTATTGAATCACACCACTCTCATCCCTAAACTCTGCCGCCTGCCCTCTGGCAAACTCTGCCATCCTCTCCCTTTCCCCCTCCTTCCCCTCCTCATCCTCTTCAGCCGGAACGTACTGCCTCATCACGTCTCTCACATAGCCCTCTGGTACCCCCAACTTGACTGCATCAGCGATCCCCTGATTCATCCTGTAAACATACTCGTCACGCGGCTTATCCGGCGTAACACGATTCCGATCAATGTAAACGAGCATAGACTCTTTTTTCTCCGGATGCTTGCTAGTATCAACCTTGTGCTCTGTGTCTGAAGGCCAGAAATCGCACGTGAGCATCTCCTTTGTGTATGCAACTGGTACGCCCTCGTTTTTATCTAGCCTCTTTTCGTCTTCTGGTAAGAGAGAGTAGACCAGTCCGAATACGACGTCAGAGTAAGAAGACTTGGAGGTCGAGTTTTGCTTGGGTGATTCGACGACGTTCGCGTAGCCGCGGTCGTTGATGATCCAATGGTAGTTGGGCAGGCGGGCGACGCCTAGGTATTTGGATGTTGGGCAGCGGGTGCTCATTTGGTGGAGCCAGAGGTTGGAACCGTAGCCGAAGTAGATTGTGGATGAGGTTTGTGATGTAATGGGCAGCCTGGTGTTCGCCATATTGAGCTGTATTGATGGCCTTTAGGGTCGTTGATGGTAGTGGGATCGTTCTTGATGGCTATAAATTTAGATGATGTGGGGGATATACTGTGCGGCAGACTTGAGCTATTCAAACTCCCCTTGTATCGAGTGTTGGAAAAACGATAGCTGACTGCGGGTTGTGTTCGATTGGCCTCCAAGGTTAAGGTGTGCGTCTACGGTTGGTTCAGAATGGTGGTGAACTAGGCCCGCTTAGGCACAGTTCCGAGGCTCAACGGATGGAACCATGGATGGATGACATGACCCAAATTTTGGAAAGAACCGATACAAAGCTCGCAGAATCCTCTGCGCGACCATTTTCTCAAACGTACAGCTGACTCTTACAGTCGTTACACAGTTCACAGTTTCGCGACTTCACCAGTTGACGGGGTATTGCTCCTCGTTGTCAATTTACTACAGACTTTCGCAGTCTGTGCTGCCTATCTGCTGCACAACGCTACACATCTACACTGTACCAGATCGAACGTGTGCCGGCTACTCGAAAATGCCGTACTCGCATCACAGTCACTCTGGCCAGTTCTGCGGACATGCGCAGAACACACTCGAGGAAGTTATCCAGGCAGCGATAGCCAAAGGTTTCCATACCTTTGCGCTGACGGAGCATATACCTAGACCTCTCGAAGACTTCTATCCCGAAGAGTCCGAATCGCACACCGCAGAGAGCCTCGCGAAACTGTTCGACGCCTTTATCGTCGAAGCCCACAGACTTAGAGACGCGTACTCAGACCAGATGCAGATCCTCATCGGTTTCGAGACGGAATGGATTCGTCCATCGACACTGCAACTCACCCGAAGCATCTTCGACAAGTATACTTTCGACTTCTTCATGGGCTCTGTCCACCACACGCACACCATACCCATCGACTACGACCGTGCCATGTACGAACAAGCTCGGGAAAAGGCAGGCGGGACGGACGAGCGGCTCTTTGAAGATTACTTCGACTCTCAGTACGAAATGCTTCAAGAGCTGCGGCCACCAGTGGTCGGGCACTTCGATCTCATTCGCCTACTTAGCGATCATCGCGATGTTGATTTCAAGGGCATGACTGGTGTTTGGGAAAAGATCAAGCGCAATCTGGAATACGTAGCGTCTTATGGCGCTCTACTGGAGTTGAATTCATCAGGGCTGCGGAAAGGTTTGGCCGAGCCGTATCCGTGCTTGCCCATATGTCAGGTCAGTCACACCGCCATATGCCCGGTCTCGGCGTCAACTTACTAACCTATGTCATAGATGTTCTTAAGCATGGGAGGTGGTTTCGTCATGTCTGATGACAGTCATGGGATTGACCAGATAGGTACAAACTATGCGCGACTATTGGCTTTCGTACAGAAGGCAGGGATAGACCGGATACATTTTGCTGACCGGGCCGGTGAGCGCAAAGACAGCCGCTTCCCCAACGCGGGCTTCTCTAGCATTGCTGTAACCGACCTGGCGCAATTACCCTTCTGGGCCAAGATAGGGTGATATACTCTTCGCGATGGATATACCCTTCGGTAGTTAGAAGCGCCACTGAAACTTTCAGCAAGGAGAGTTTCGGGCCCGAATGCCGGGGCCACACTATCAAGCACCTTCTGTCAACGGTTGGTAGGGTGCCTACATGCAGCGCCCATGGCCTTCGGATATTTAATAGAAGCGAACGCATCCGACGGTTCGGTGACATGCAACTTGCGAGTCCACATCACTAGTCGACTGTGGCTCATGCTGTCTATCACGATACTGTACTCCAGATGCGTGGGGGCTCCTCTTCTCCACGACTCAGCTGCCGCTGCAAGCGCACTCTATCTAGCCAATGCAAAGCGTACGATGCTCCCAGACCACGCTGTTGGGCTCCCGACTCAGCGCACAGGGCTCGCGATCTGAGAAGGGATGGCTGGAGCACGGTTGAAAGACCACGTGTAATGGCCATCGGATTTATTCTTTAGCCCCGCACCCCTTGTGCTTGTGCTTTGTCCCTCTAGTTCAAGTGAATTATTCGTTTGCCGCGAGAAGCACGATAGCCAGCAGTTCCGCATATGGTTATCTCGACGAACCGCTCGAAATACGGTTGTTCTTCGGGTGGGTCTAGCTCCGTACGGCAGCCGGGTGTGTATCCGACGCGTCTGTGATTGGCAAACTATAACAGACTCGAAAGCAGAAACACAGCTAGGTTCTTGGGCCGGCGTGAGACGCAGGGGAAGTGAAAACTACGAGGTACGATAGTCTCCTGATCGTATATTAGGGATGCGGATATAGCGGTAGCATGAAGGAGACGATTAGGTGTGGAAGAGCAGAATGCCGATTAGTGATTGGAAATTTGAAACCGCGGGGTACATCTACCATGAAGGACCGAACATTGCTTTTCGAGAACGGTGTTGCGTATGCACGTCACCCCTGTCCATATCCATATTCAAATCTGTATGACCGCCACCTGCCTCCACGGAGCTGGAAGAGGATCCTACAAGGAGATACTTTTGCGCCCTACACAAGCAGCGTAAAAGCTAGGTCATGCAGGTCCTTATGCATTGCGGTACCAAAGTTTACGCATCGCCCTTTGTCATGAAGGAATGCGGCGGCCGTGTGTTATTCGACAAGACCGAACATTACTGCGTCAGAGGCGCTTTTCCTTTTTGCTTCCATCGTGCGACTCCAAATGAGGTAGGAGCCACGGCCGGCTTATTTGCGCCTTCCGCTTCCTTGGACAAGGTTAAGGTTCTGGCGCCAGCGCCATGCGCACATTGGTGCTAGATGGCTCATGATCGTGGTGACCGTCACCGCACTTCAAGCTTGACCGCACTCTCTTGCGCGCCACCGCCCTGCTTCCTTTCCATTAAAGCGGCTACAAATCAACCCTTGTGTCATCCTATTACCGTCGATAAGAGAGCTAAGCCACTATCGGACATGATTATACCCGTGTTATCACAAAACAAAGATCCGTATCGAAGTTGGCAGGCCGCTCGGTAGTCGCGGGAAACTTTAGTACGGGTACAACCTTCCACCATGTCAATTGTGGATCCCCATCGCGTGTCAGCTGGGATGCTGCAGATGAAGAATGGTTTGGAAGGGCTAGACCAACCTTACTTCTGACATTTCAAAACGGCCTGAGCTTCGGGCAGGATTCCCCGGGAGACACGTTCTGACGGCTGTGGGTCGCACCATACGTAGCCCGCAACTACCTTGGAGCCAAAGAGGTGGAACGTGTGCGTATGCGAAGAGGCTAAAAAGTATGCTTGACGCATCTGAACAGACCAATCTGTTGCACAGCTTCGCGGCAAAACCCTGGTATGCTTTTGGTCAAAGTAAAAGCCATGAAAGTCTGAGCTCCAGTCAGAGCATCTACGGAGCTTCCTACTCCTGGGCCTACACATCGGCACCACTATTAAACTCTAGGGTCCACCCACTTTCTAACGTACTTCCCCATCTTTGCAGATTTCGGATTTCCAAAACAACACGCTATCTTTGATCAGTACCAAAGGAAGTGGATACTCTACATACACTACCTGCCACCTGCTTCCTGCTTCAAGCTTCACCTTTCCCCAAACCGCCCTAGACGCTATCCATGCTCGTTCCCTTCAATATGGGCGTTGAAAAGCTCGTGATCAGACCTGGCAATGGCACAGACTTCCCGAAGAAGCATGACGAGGTGTCTATGGAATACACTGGTGAGATTAGTTACTTAATTCCTCACCGGAGATCAACATCTAACAACAACAACAGGATGGCTATTTGACGATGATGCCCCGGACCACAAAGGCGGACAGTAAGCGAACCGGCAGCGTTCATGCCTTGGACATCGAATAGAGCGCTGTATTGATCGTTCTTCAGATTCGATACTTCCGTAGGTCGCGGTGACCTGATCACTCCTATCGGTGCCGGCCGGGTCATCAAAGGTATGCCCAACCCAACCCGCTCTGCGCTTGGTGCATATGCATTCTACGATTCTGAACGCGCATTTGGCTAAAGCTCATGCACAGGCTGGGATGAGGGCATTTTAGGCTCCGCAGAGGCTTCTCCAATGACGCTGGGAGAGAAGGCGACTTTAATCATAACATCGTACGTAATCCCCACGACGTATCCTTCCGCGTGAGTGTACTATACTAATGATACGTGCGATGCAGTGATTATGCATATGGCACTCGGTAAGTTCGACTTTACAATCTGCACATTCCATGGTCGGGACGGGAACAAGTAAGACGGGACGTTACCGAACCTTGGAAGTACACACGCCACCGTGAACACGAACGCCAGACGGAGCCAAGACTTGGTACGGCTGACGACGTTCCGAAGATCGTTTGAGCCATGCTTCTTCGAATCTCCCGCGCTCCTGGACGTCCATGCCGCAGCAACCGCCAATCTTGTACAACACGAATGTCTGCAGCCTGTTGGCATCGCCGCATCTTTGGACTTCGACGATCTGATCAGACCATGAGGTGCAAGTGCTGACCATGTGGACAACAGTGGCTTTCCTGGACACATCCCGGCCAATGCCAAATTGATCTTGTAGGTGCCCAACTTCATTTTCTTCGTCATTTGGGACACTACAGCGCGCTTGCGACGCCTCATTTATGTGTTACAAGTGTGTGTGTTGTTCCTCCACACAGCGCACAGCTCACATGCTGTTCCTTTCACCTTGTTATCGCGGGATCAGTGCACAGGCTGCAAAGCGGAATGCTAACGCGATGGCAGCGATGTCGAGCTCAAAGCCATCAATGGGAAGAAAGCAGAGGACGCCTGAAATTCGGCACACATCATCGCGCCACCCGCTGGCCACGTTGGTCGACATATACCCCGTTACTACCCGACCACCTGTCCATCCAGCCATTCGTCGCGCTAGTACATTCGTGATCGAGGCCAGCACATACGAGAGCAGGAAACGTCTCATTTGGGCTCAACATTAGCGCTTGTTATGTGGTTTACGCCCTTTCATCAACCATCCTTACTGTGGGAGTCCACGCATGAGCTTTTGTTTTATTTGATCCTTTGGAGTTTGGCGCTTGGTAGAGGTATAAGGGAACAGCAGACTCATTTCAATCACAGCTGTTCAGGTGGAGGAGTCGAAAGACGGTCAAGTTTCGTGTCTAATGTACTATGTCCTTCCACGCGCGTTACCCTTCTGCAGCTCCCAGACTTTCGCATTTCTTTTCTGATACTGCGAGTCACACCGCTCATTGCTTCTGGTAACCTCTTCCGGTGCAGGAAGCGACTCGTGGTAATCTTGCATGTTGGTTCGATCCATATACCCGTTAATCAAAAGCGAGCTTCCTTTCTCATGGTAGAGATCTTCCGATCTCCAATCGTCGTCCCCAAATGAACTTCCAGTATCCTACCGAAGTAATCGTACCGAGTGGTTGATAGTCATGTAGTGGCCCAAACCAGTGGTTCGCCTCGACGCGGGATAATGGTCGGCTGTACACCCACACGGCACGAGCTGGTATTTAAGCCGCACGCCGATATGCCTTCCTTCAACTTCACTGGATAGCAATGCCGATTCTAGAAAGGGTCATTTTTCGGTATGCCGAAAACCAGCAGCATGACTCAGATGGCAATTCTCTCGTTGGCTGGCGGCAGTGGCGGCTTACGCTTAATCCGGCAGATATGGTATGGTGTTACCGGAACCTTGACACTTCGGTGTCGGACTCGACTATCGCGGGAACCACACACCCTCAAACTCTACCGTTGCCCGCCACAAGTGGGGGAAAGCTGCCACATTATTTCTAAGCGAAAGACATCCCACGGAGGGCGCCTCATGTTTGGCCTACTGAGATAACGCATTTGCCTCAAGGGACTGAACCTCTACCCGCAACGGGCCTTGTACATGCTTAGGATCTAGAGCTTGTCTTCCAATCTCGATTCGTATTTCCTAAATTCCGTGATGACATGGGTTATCGACAAGTCACCAACCATGTTGCATCGCATACAGCCGGCGCACGCAACAACGGATCAGGAAGCAAATGTCAACTTTTCTCAAAAGCCTTGTATTTCATGGCAAAACCTCGAAGACCGTACCTAAAGCCTACCGATCACGGGCCGTGGCCGTTCGACCCACCCTTGGACGCTCCCGTGCGCACCGAATGCCGGTACGCCCCCCTACACTAGACACACCCGTAAACAAGATTTTCGGCCAGGCCAACGGTCGTGAGCAAGATGACTGCACGTGAGATGCGTCGTATGCATGTGGCGTCGGTCCCGTGCAGCTGCGTCAGGCATGAGCCTGCATCAAACGTTCGTTCACGTGCGTGGCACGGTTATGGTGCGGGCTGTGACAGGGTCAACGCACGCAGCCTTGGAAGCGTGTCAGCAAGTTAAGCGTGCACGTGAGTTCATCACGTAATTACTGCTCCAGGATGCTGGAAGCCATCATAGCCAGTTCTTGAAAGCAACTCTATGCGATCAACGACCATGGAATGCAAAAAAGCCTGGACACAGCGCATACCTAGGATCATCATCGATCCCAGAACCGCTGCAGATAGAGCGGAGTGATGCAATGGGATGTGCAATTGCGTGCATGGAGGAAACATGCATAGGGTACCATAGAAAGAGCTCGTCTTATCCTTGCTCCGCCAGCAGCCGAAATCATTGGTTTATATCAGCGATGGCCGGTGGATGACCAGAACTGGGTCGCGGCTGTTGTGATCAGTTCCAAGATCGGTTGAAGATGTGAAATCCAGGCTGCTCCAATCCAACACCATGCACAGCGCAAGGTTTGTATACGTGCGTTGTCTCCGGAAGATCTCTTTCACTACAATCGGGTTCTCGACCATGCGCTTCGGGCGTACCTATCATTATAGTAGTGTGGTCCTTCAAACTGCCGCGAATCTGTACGCTGGTTATTGCGGCCCAACTCGTTTTCCAATTGGATATTACGGCTGGCAGCGCCGGCTGATTTGCCATTGTTACCGGTTATTCCATCCAGTAAGGAGCTGGCGCGTACCTCCAGGTGTATGCAGCTCACCGTTCGACGCACCAAGTGAGTTCTTGAGCCGCACCGCTGGGTCGCGATACGCAAAGTAATACGTGAGGATGAGAACCACATATATGTGTCTGGAGCCAAGCGCAGAAGTTGTAGGATGCTATCAAGGCAGCCTCCCATCATCAATGGCGGTAGAGACTACCGCCCCTGCTTGAGCATCACATCTCCACCCAGCAAGAGTTGAAGGGTAGGGACCTCTATTAGTGATCAAATACACCACCCCTTGAAAGTAGAGTTATGAGATTGGGCTGGCATACTGCAGCCCTTTTCACCCGTTCCGCAGATACATAGGAACAAGATAAGGATTCAGACAACGAAGAAAAAAGGACCTGCTTTCGGACGATAAGTACTTACTTCTCTTGTTTCAAAATGGGTGAGCATATGGTCTGCTTAAACATCTGCAGTCACATGTCCTTTACACAACCTGGACATGCGTCAGCTTCTTATGGTGATGCAAAGTGGCCCAGACTCTTTGAGTCTGAAGAGCCTTTGTCGTGACCAAGATAATCAGCCAAAGCCTCCCTGAATGGGGATGAAACCGATATCTTCCAGTGAGATCTCGCAATCATCAATCTCGACTGACGTGAGAAGATAATACCAGCCTGGCAGACAACAACGCAGCATACGTTTAGTGCAGTCGATATCTGACAGTTGGTGAGATCTGGTTGGCGTCGCTGAACGGACCCGGAAGCATGTCAGCAGACCGGTCGATGTAGTGCCACGGCATGTTGGAGACATCGTTGCTTGAACAGCTGAGCACGAGCGGATACAGCGCCCGCATTACTGCGATCCCGTGGCATTGGATCTGGGCCGGGTGACGGATCGAGGATGAGTGTCAGTGACCAGGCTCACGGGAAAGCAACTCCCGTATCGAAAGCCTTCGACTTAATGCCAGAAAGCTAGCCCTCTTCAGATCAACCACACTTGCGCGGATGGTGTGCTCCGATTTGCGTATTAGTATTGCTACTAATACACTATTGTAGTACGTCTATCTTCCCGAGAAGATGTAGTATCAAACGTGCCGAGAAAAGCGTAGACGGCTACATCATGAAGAGTGAATCCTGCGTGCACCTCACATCATGCAGATGCGAAGATGCCCGCCGCCAGAGAAGACGTATTGCGAGGGCTCTATACATTGTCAATTCGGCAAGCTTAGTAGCGGTGTTGCACAGCGGCTCGAGTAGGCTGCGGAACGTTACTCCTCGCATCTGGCATGGTCGGGCAAGACACGCGTCGAGACCAAAGAAAGTATTTAGCTCCACGTGTGCCAACCCGTGTAGGTGCAAGTCGTATAGCACAGGTCTGGTTCTTATTCCGACGTCGTGATATACGAAGGAGCTAGTTTCTTTTGACGCCCATGCCCTACGCCAAATTTGGTGTAGCCCTGGGCGTTAATAACAACGAGCTTCTTCGTAGGTCGTGCTTCACATGGCAGTCGCTAAGACATCGCCCGCATAGTTTTCAGCATGCGAGCGGTTCACCTTGGGTTGCGCGGCATAAAATCGAGAAACGAGAGGACGATGTGACTTGCTGCGCGTCCGTGTGAACCACCATGACTGAGACTGTACTGTAGAGACTTTCGAGTGGATGCAAAGCCCAGAGACGATGCAGGTCGGATGGCTTGTTGCAGAATCCATCCAGGAAGTATGCGCCAGCCTCCAATAATAACACTATCAGCCTTTCGAGGTCTTCAGTTTGTCTGGTAAGCAAACTCCCAAGGTGATAGAGACATCTCATGACCGAAGAGCGGCGTTTGACAGGTGTTTGTGTCACGTGGTGGCCAGGAGAGCCCCACTACCTAGGTAGAGATTCGCTCGTGCCCAGATTCCGCTCAACCAAAGTGTCTGTGATCTGGAACGCTTCTCGACAAGATGCACAACTGGCGCACAACCAGGGACGACTCACTGGCAGATTGCTCTGCACATGAATCGCGTCGCTGAGATGGTCCAATTATGGTGCCACGACATCCGTCGCACGCTTCACTGCGCTACGCTGCACCTCCAAGCCAGCTAAGTCAGCGACTGTATTTGCTTGGGGTGACCGCAAACAAGCGCAATAAAGAATAGAGAGCTGGCACTTGTGGCGGAATTGATCTCATCCTACGCTGGCCGTCATGGGAGATTTCCGGTTGGCGAGTGTGGGAAATTAAATGTGGAAAGGAGCCCTTGCTAAATGGTTCGAACTACCGGCTTTCTGCAACATTGCGACAGCGCACCGGCCTGGACCTCGCACTTGTCGATGCATGTTCCTGCTACACATGCTCGACCGGTCATCATCACAAGGATGGCGCAAATGGACGGGCCCAACGGAATCGTGACAGCTGTCTTACGACTTGTCCTCGCAGCATGTCTGACTGTGAACCAACGATCCAACAGCTCGTCGTAGGTGATCGTGCTCTGGAAGAGGTGACGAGGCCTGGACACAGCCCCTATTCGAGCCTTGCGAAGGGGATCGCTTAAGACAATGGCCAGGCTCGCCAAGCGGACTCATCTCGGGTTTCTGCACCACCAACCTGAGGCTCACAAGTTCTATGCTGCGATGAAGGAGAGGCGTCCAGCTTCATTGGTGCAGCCAAATAACAACTTCGCATCTTTGTTGTAAGCAGAGTAGCACGCGCCCAGGAAGTTGCTTCATTCCCAGTCGGAAATCTCTGCAACCAATGCTGGCCAGAAGGAAGACAATGCCGATCGGCGACATCCCTGTTGTTATTTACTCTGCTTTCGTACTTTACCCGACATGAGATGGCCAAAGTTACGACCATTGCCCTGACGATCAGGCACCGCACTCGTCCGATTGGATCGCCCCTTGCCCATCTTGTCGAGAACCTATCTGATCGCGGCTAGCATGCTGCCCGTGCCTGTTCTCCGGACTAGCCACGACGTTTGGCTCCGTCCCAAACAAGTCCACGCCGTGGCGACGATTAGTTCCATGGCGGACGGGCTTCGAAGTGGGCCTGGGCTGCGTGGACTAGGATGCAGCCATCTTATTTACTTGCGCATCCCCCAGGTCCCAAACTCCTTCTCTACCGCTCAGGAAAGACTTCGTCACCCACGTTCATTCGCTGAATAACTTCACTCTTTTAGGTGTTCAGCCGACATTCTTTCGATCGCTTCTTTCCAGTCTTCACCTTTGCGCCAAGTACTATACCGGTCCAACTCGACGATAATGCAGCTCATTACCCTCCTTTCGGCGGCCTCGGCCATGGTCGCGACCACTTCGGCCACCTCCCTTAGAAGCGCTATCGCTTTGACCAAGGACTGCGATACCAGCAAGCCCTACGCGCGCGTTATCAACCGTTGCGACTACGACGTGCATCTCTGGTCCGTCTACAAAGGTGATGGCTGCCCCGAAGATGGCATGGTCACGCTAAAGACCGGCGAAACGTATTCGGAGAACTACCCGGACCCTGAGCACGGTGACGGCAAGACTGGTGTCTCTATCAAGATCTCCAAGACCAAACAGTGCAAAGGAGTCGACATCACTCAGTTAGAGTACTTCCGCAAGATGGATGGCCCAGTGGACTTCCGATACAACTACCTCGATGTCTCCTACGTCGACTGCCTTGATGGTGACTGCCCGGCAAGGAACGACGGATACTACCTCAAAGCTGGTACCCAGAGTGATGTCAATATCGCATCTGCTGCCAACACCTTCTGCCCAATCTTGGCCTGCCACGATAAAGCTTCTTGCGACAAGGTTTCTTACGTCCTTCCCGACGACGTTCAGACCAAGTCCTGCTACAACGACCAAAACATGGACTTCTACATGTGCGGTGGCGAGGCGCCTTCCGGAGACTACGGATCTTCTCCCAGCGAGTCTGAGTCTTCTGCTGAGTCTTCTGCTGAGCCTTCCACAAGCTCCACCAAGCTGGCTGAGTACTCCGCCGTCAAGCCCACTTCCACCTCTGCTTCCTACGAGGACTCGTACACTGCTGATATCGAAGTGGCTGCTGCCGCAGTCACCCCTGCGCCCGAGAAGCAGGACGACAAGCCCTACCACAAGCTTACCAAGACCGTCTACGTCACCGCGGTCGAGTATGTCAACGCAAAGAGGCACGCTCACGACCATGCCCGCCGCCATCAGCCTTTCCACGCATAAGCCACTCGGATATATGTTTACTGTGGCATTGGTGCCTAAGCATTACTTGGTTCTACATTCTACCAGTCCATAATTCAGGATACCAATTTCGCGTTATACCCAGGGGAGACCAGGAAGAGGAGATCAGAGTTGAAATCACTCGAGTAATGCCAGAGGTAGACAGCGTCGCAGGCCCAATCTATTCATTTCTTCACTACGTTATCGACGCGCACCTGTCATGCTTGATCTCGTCATCTTTGCTCTCACCTCTCACCTTCCATGCTCCTTTGACGACACCATGGGTGCGGTACTTGGCTATCTTGGACGCGGGCGCATGTGCTATTTTTTGGTTGCACGTTCTTTTTCACGAAGTCACGATATCGGATACCATTCGGGATTCCATGCCCCTTGGCGGGCTATACTTGTTTCAGTCATTCGCTTCGTCAAGGACATTTGTTTCCTTTTCTCTTAACACGGGCGTGGGGTTGTATATGCAGACGTCCTGGCTTGCTGATCCTGTTCCTAGCCTGATAATAGATTAATTCGCTATCATGTTGTGTTCGCTCTCTGATCGATTCAATTTAATCGCATGTGATCTGTCTACACGCGTATCTGCATTGCGTGACACTACTCACTACCTTGAACTTGGCACAGCATGCCCACAAGCATTCGCGCAGATTGTTCGGTGGAGTTATTTACTTTTGGTGTCGCAGCAGCCGAGCAAGATCAGTTTCAAGCTGAGTCGTGATGTGAAGTCAAAGTCTTGAAACATTGTTGCATGCTTATTCGACTGCGCCGCCTCCTGGTGCGTTTTGACCATGCGATCACCTCATGCCCCGGTGCAGTATCACGCAGGCCAGAGCCTGTTCTGAGCGTTATGTCCATCGAGCTTTTGTATCGAAAGATTTCATAGTCATCGGTGCCGAGCAAACATGTTCGCAAAACCAATTCTCGTCTTAAGGACCACCGTGCAGCCCTCCCACAACGTGGCGCATGTATCGCACCTTGATCATTGCCGTGACTGACAGCGGCGCGACCAAAGCCGGTCCTTCCACACAGCCTTAGCTTCGTTTCGAGCCACGGTTACATTCTACGTGCTATCAGCACTTTTACCACTTCCAAGGCTTTCGGCATCCAGGCGTTCAGGTGCGCTGTCCGCGAACTGTGAGTCGATGTTCATCGCGTCACTCCGTGGCCATTGGAACAAATTTTAGTTCGCCCAACACTGTTGGTGCCTTGCAGCATGCAGCACCAAGACGACCGTTGGAGAGCCGTCAATCACCCCAGCGTTTGGATCTCATTGTGGGCTAACCACTGCCCCGCGTCAAGTGCGAACCGACTTCTGGATAGCCATGCTCGCGCCACCTTATGTCCAGCCATACAACATGCTCGCTCTTCTGTAATCGCGCACAAGCTCAGCAGAATTTGCACCAAGTTTTTGCATCGTTATGCAGTAGTCGACCTTCTAGAACAATGCTATGTTGATCACTCTGCTCCACAGCGTCACGCTTCTCCACTCCTCTGTCCACATGAACGCAAAGTCCCCGCTGTGTACTCATGTCATGGTCCACATCGATGAGATGCAACTCGATACGACTCGCGCAGACGCCATTGGGCCACCTTAACCGTCCTAGTTCGCTATTTCTGCGGTTGGACTAATGGCAAAGTTGCTGCACAAGAAAACTCCGGCTTAGTGGACCAGAGCATTCTTGATTGTCGACACGGCTTTCGACGGTAGCCATCGGTGCCTTTAAGGCACTCGCTGGGTCCTGATTGCACAGTTCTTTGGAAGACTGGGACGGGCCTACGGACATGCGAAGTACACGGCATCTCGGCAGACACATGCCTCCTGACTATCTAGCGCTACCTTCCCTAGGGCTCGATGTCCACGTTTGTCACCTCTACCATAGCTTAGCTGTAAAAAAACACGATTCCTCTCTAATACTACGGTTGAGCTTTTCTCCACATCAAAGCTATTGCAATCATACCGTATACCAAAGTACCATATCAAAGACCCAGCCCAACCTAGGACCAGACCGCGGTCTGAGTCAAAGGCGCACTCTATTCTTTCTGAGCTTTTCTCCACGGAATCCAACCCCGCCTCGAACCACCCTGCGCATGCCAACCGGTCTTCGGGGCGTCTACCCACTCTGCTGCATCACTGCCCCCAACAACCTCAATACCCCAACGCACCTCTCCGTCTCTGTCCTTGAACCACGCTAACATGGTTTTGACGTCATTCGCGTTTTTGAGTGCCACACCTCGTTCTTCTACTAATCGCAGAAGATGATCGCTTCCTGCGACAAGTACAAGTACGTCGGCGATGAGTAGCACGTCGCGAATCAAAGGACCCGTGTATTTTCGCTGTAGAAAACTGACCACGGCTGTAGTGCCTATAAGCCAGATGATGATCGCCACCGATAGATATGTAGCGATTGCATTCATATGAAGAACCTGGGTTCGGTGGGATACCAATGCCTCAACTGTTCGGTTGGTGCGGAGACTTTCATACTTGCGTCGCGGAAGAACCCTACCATCCCGTGTCACTGGCTCTCCTAATGCTTGTGTACTGTTGTCGCCGATTTTTTGATACCCCCAACCGCCTTGCTCTAACGATAGACCATTGCTGATGAAGTGTTGGAAGAACGTTTGGAAGGTATGGTTTGCGTGGGTAACAAGGGTTGCGTAGTCGAGCAAAGCCCGCGGATTCTTGTTGGCGAGGCTGTACATGCTGTATGTCATCAGGTCCATGTTCATACCGGTTTCAGGGTCGCGCATGACAAAGGCATTATCGCTGGGGTCTTCCGTGGGTGACGTCCCTAGCGGACCGCCGAAATAAGAGTCAGCGGCTTTTAACATGGATCCCATGAATAAGATTCCATAACTCGTGGTGATGTTCAACGGCCCTCGGTATTCTTCATCATATTGCTGCGTTGCGTTGCCATGGGTCAGCGCGTGTCGGACAAACACTTCGGACCAGGCTGATTTTGCAGGGCCGACAGAACTGATGATCTCGTATGATTGAATCACGCCCGTTTTCACGTCCACAACCACTTTGGCGTCTGACGTCTCCACTATCGGCATACAGCGAGCGGCTTGTAAATCCGGTGCATCTTTGAAGAGCAGCATTTGTCCTTGTAATTTGCTTATACCTGGGACTGTGACAGGCTTACCAACGATCCATTTTGTAACGAATGGAACTGGCCACTGCCTGTCTGTGTTTGGGAAATTTTGGACGTTTACTGGCGACCAGTATCCTGCCACTGCTGAATCCGGATCGTCCTTGGTTCCGTTCGAGCAACATGACAGCATAGCGGTGGTGGCAAATGCTGAAGTATTCGACGGGCTATCGCCAAATATCTCACTGTTCAGAGAATAGTATCTTTCCAGGCCCTCCAAATCTGTCTGTCGGGGGGAATCTCGGGAACGTTGGATTTCATCGGTATGAATCAGCCAAGTCGATGTGTTGGCTACCTCAGGTATTTGTTCGCATTCTAGCCGAGCTCGAAGAGCAGATGTCGTGATTGTTACGTTGTCCCGGAACGTCATCGTTTCTTTGGCATCCAATTGGGAAATGCTTTTAAGATCGAGAGGTATGAAGCTCCAATCATCTTGAGTCCAAGAAGGCTTAGTGCCGTTGAGTGACAGCTGAATGGCAGCGCCGGGTAGCCAATTTTTAGACGGGTTCATCAGAAGATTGTCGAGTACTTCGAATGGAGGCAGACTCGGACGGGGTTCTGCCGTTCGCCCTTCGTAGGTCTTCACCGTAGTTATAATGGGTATCTCTCGAGGTTCTAGCGTTCTTTCGAGAATTTCTCGATGAGACACGTTCGCAGCTTGTCGTTCGAAGAGCGCAGACATCGAAACGGTGACTGGAAATTTGAGGTTAGCGAGTTAGACGACCATCGATCGCGAGCATCTTACGAATTTGACAAAGAACGCTTCCAGTAGCGACCAGGAACAGCATCCAATGCTTGTTGCGGGCAGCCTTGATAGCCGCACCAGCCCAGGTTTTGGAACGGTATGTAAGACCCGCTCCGTTGGAAATTGGTGTTGGCCGTTGCGACATCGCAAAATAGGGTTGGAGGATTCTGAAAGTTGAATCTAATTGATCCCACCACAAGCCGATCACAATACTGACAACTGTGGGTGCGATAGAGATAGGGGCAAAGGTGGAGAAGCTCAACCCCAACTTAGAAACATCGGCTTCGTAAACGAATGCAAGCTGAGAAAGTCGAGATCTCGCGGAGAATGCGTTCAGCACTAACACAGCAACCAAGATAAAGACGAGGAAGCTTGAAAGAGCGAACAGCATACGTAGTCGGATGACCAAAGGCTGCCAGTAGCTTGAAGGTTCAGTGCTTGGGGAAGCTACTCAACACATTGATTAGCTTACAGTTTTAATCGTTTGTCAGTAGCGACTTACATGTGGTTGCGAGGTTACCAGTGCTTGCAGTATGTATAGCACCATCCTGCATGAAGAACGTGTCATTCCTTATTCGTTGTTGAAAATCGAAATGCGCTATGCGATGACCCTCCCGGAATGTTGATGATCGTGTCGGCTGATGTTGAACTAACATAGCATGTCCAAGGGTACTCCCGGGGTCCATGCTGAGATCGAGTGGCCGAAATGAAAGTCGTGAGACCCATAGTACCAGGATGAGTAGCAAGAAGGAAACCAAAAAAAGGGTAGCCAAAGCGATTCCGATCTCTCGAAGTACCATGATTCTGTTTTCGACCATTGTTGCCTTCCCTTTCGTAAGCTCGACGCTTGTTACGTCGGGGTCATTCAGGGCCTCGCGAAGACACTCCGTAAAGAACCTTCCTTTGACTCTTGCTGCGCGGGATGCAAGCTCCTTGTCATACAACATTTCGGTAACGTTGAAATCATAGAGGGCGCCGAGCAGCGGACCAAGCCCAAAGAACATTGGAGCGTTAACGGTCGTGTTTGGATCAGAGTAAGGACTCAAAGAGCCACCGATAGCACGATCTGCATCAGACGACATGCTTTTGGCGTTGAAATAGTCTTTCCAAGTGTCTTGTAGTGCCATCTCTTCGAATTTGGGAATGTCTAGCATAGCTTTCGTAATCGACTCGGGCTGGATGTGGTCCGACTCCATGAATGTAATGTTCGGCTCTCTACCGTGGCCTATCGAGGCAGTCATGTTGTGTGTTGTTATAGAATACTGAGATTTGCAAAGCAATGCCTTCATGCGAAAGTCAGGCGAGCGTTGATAGGTCCTGTTCGTCTCAATTCCTACCGTTGCAGCACTGAGCTCCAACTTGATGGGCGTGGTCCATGGGGTGTTTAGAATGATAATGTCGCGATCTGCACATTCTGGAGAGGCGTAGTGGCGCGCAAAAGGACTGGTCGAAGAGACGTTGGCGGCAAACGGGATTCTACCGAGAGGAAGCGTACCAGACTTGATGTAGAATGTAGAAGTGTTTGACCACGTCAAACCTCCCCTCATTGCCAGCTCAGCCGCAGGGTGAACAGTCGCCTCGTACCTGCAACCGTCGTCTGATGCTAAGGCAAAAGCTACCATGGGTTCTATGCCCTTATATGGCCCGTGACCCATGATATCGTACCCGCTATATTCCATCGGTGCAAGATCAGCGCTTTCTAATGTCATGTCTCGACAACCCAGGTCCGCATGCATTGTCGTTGTCTCTGCCGTCCAAGAGTCGAAGCGTGATACCAGATCGGGGCCGAGCTGTACTGGATCTGTAGACGGCCAATTCGGAAAGGTGATGGAAGTATCTTTTATCCATGCAGAAGTAGAGAGATCTCTCATCAGCGCAGACGTAGTTCTGAAGTAGGCTTCTCTACTAGCGACAATGGGCAGCTGGAGGCCAATCTTGGGAACGCTTCTGCGGATGTCAAGCGTTTTGGTGATTACAATCTCTTCGGATGTAAGAAGGGCCGATGACAAGGGAGAAATCGCGAGGAGGGCCACCACATTGATTACAGCCGTGCAAATGAGACACCAACTGGTTTTACCGACCGACTTGCGCTTGAGGACGATATCCAGTAAGATAGCCCACCAGGCCCTGGGCGTTTGGAGCACTGTTCCGAAGGCGCTGGCGCCTTCTGAAGGTGCTTGAGCTAGTCTTGCAAATGGCTCCGTTCTCTTTGCATCTTCAAATAGGATAACCGTGGATTGTGTGTATAGCACTGCTAGCAGAGTTGGTGTGAAGCGCCATCCAAACAGTACTGCAGAAGATCCGTCATCGGCACCGAGTCCGTAGTGGTGTTGCGAGTACCAAACAAGTAGCGATATTGTTATGCCCAGGATGGCGGTGGCACTTATCGGGATCAATAGAGAATACCATCTAAAGGTAAATGGCAGCCAGCTCCCTTTCCGATCCGTTGGAGCTTGTGCTGGCAAGTTTGTTAGCCGCCTAGATCTTCAGAGGTAATTGATTACTAACCTGTGCCCAAAGTCATGGTATCTGTCGTAGACTGAGCAGACGAGTCCGCTTGGACTGAAGGCACATGACCTCCTAATGTTCGATTCATAACGACAGATGCTCCAAGTGCGCTCAAGCGGGGTTGGCCCAAAAGAAAACTTACAGCGACTCGGTGGCTATATCCAAGGTTATCGCACAGAGAAGCGCATACATAGAGGCTACTTAAGCCATCTTCGTCTGCTGTTCAAGCTGTACCTGCATCGATCGTCCGCGCAGATAGATTGCGGCACAGCACCGCTGATTCCACTTTCATACTTAATCCGGTACCGACATAGCGGATGCACGGAGTTCTTGAGGCTATCGTGCAATAACATAGTTGGCTAAGCGCCCGGGTGGACATTGGGATTGTTGCAGCGGTTCGCGCCAATACTTCAGCGTTAAGCACGCGCCGCGGTGGAGGGATCTTCCGTCAAACCTTCGAATGGGCGGCAGGATCTGGGATTCCCGTTGCGCATGACAGAGAACCGGTCGAAACGCCAGGTAAAAGAATGCAGGTAGACGCGCGATTGTCATATGAAGTGAAAGCCTGCCCCAAACCTTCCGTCGCGTCTTCCGTTCCCCTCACGGGTGGGAGCTCCCGTTCTTCACGTGGGGGCCAACTAACTGTATCGAGCGTAGCGTCTCGATTGTGATAGGGACAAAATCGATCTACGTGATTAATCTGAAGGCGCTGTAGCATGAAACAATTACCCCGTTTATCTTCTCTACATGTGCGAAAAAAAATTAAGTTCTGGTGTTGAAGCCAGACACATTGTAGCTGGAGGTTTGGCCACCTGGACAAGATCCAATGCCTACTAAGCTAGACTCTCGCTAAAGTTGAGAGGGAGAAGGACGCGATGTAGACAAGCGTGTTGTATATCTGAAACAATGACGTCTCAATAGATGGGATGAGCAGTGTCTACCTAGGCAGGCATGCCTAGGTACCTTCCAAGGTTCTCTCTACCAGAGATGTGAGCAAGAGTTATGGTCCGAGAACGTTCGTGGAGGCGCATCTTCAAGATGGAAAAGACCGATGTCGTTTCATTCAGTCCAATTTCTAGCCGGTTGTCGAAGGTGTTTTTAAATCTCAAGAGTCACTGTTCAAGGTGCACCGCGTGCGACTACCTGTCGACACAAATACCTCGGTACCCCTGCCTTACCTACAGCCTTTCCCCTACCCCGTTGTCTACGCCAGGCCGCTGCCGCCCGTCACTTACATGCGTAGCGAGATTCCAGCAACTTAGGACTCCGAAGAACATCGGTCCGCAACGCGTCGTCTATCTTCGCCTACCCCTCTCGAACGCTACTCCCAATGCAGCGCCATCAAGCGAGTCTGCACGCGAGCGATTGGTGGGTGCCTTTCTACAGTCTACCCATTATACCTAGGTACGTTATCAGAAACAGGGGTGAGCGAGAAGGAGCATTCGGGCATGTGGTGGGCCCAGGCGCCTTCGCAAGGGTAGCCGATTCATAGCATGTGCAGAACCTTAGGTACGTAGGTACTTGGATACGTGGCTAACGTGTCGACAAAGACAAATCAACGTAGAGGGCGGAACATCAGCCACGTCCGCTTCGAAATTTGTGGGTTTGATGTGCGAATGGTATATTCCTCATGTATCCATGTGTCTTCAAGATTGGGCGACTTACAGCGCCAGGATGTTGCTTCGGATCGCAACGTTCGCTTACCCCGGTTGCTGCACATTCGCATCATTTGCCAAAGTGTACGATGAAGTCAAGACGGTATTTGCATCCGCTTTCTTTCAAATTTCTATCACTTGTTTTGGCCACCAGCTTCTTTGACGACTGAAAATACATGTACTCAACTACTTAGACGACAGTGTCCTGAAGATTGCAAACGGGAGAGGGGAATATCAGATAATGTAAGCTTACACCAAGCTCGACTCTATGCCGTGGAACTCAGTTTTGCGCGCCCTTTCGCATCCGATCTAAGCGGTACAGCAACATCGTTACACCGCCCGCTACACTTAGCCGCACGCAATTAACCGATGGTCATGCGTGGACAGCGAGCGTTTTTCTCACTATACTCAATGTTTCATAGTACAGAACCCGAACGCCTTACGCCTTGAATTCCAACACTTGAGACCCAAAAACACGATACCCTTCCGCTCGGAACTCCATTCTTATAGCACAATGTGTTACTCGGCACTCGATTCGCTTGTAGCAAGGCGCTACGAGAGCTCGCTCATAGGATTTAGCTGCCTCGCTAGTACGATTCAGATAGCTGCGAGGTCGTTGAGTGCACAGCTCAGCTCTCGTCTCGCACCGAGCTCATCAATGCCGTCATGCGGCCGGTAATGGTGTGCGACGATCCGCACCGTGGCCCGGTAAGTCTTGTACCTATTACGGTCAGCATTGCGGCCTTCTAATTACCCGCACTTGGTACTTACATCAGCATCCTGACCCTCGCGCCCCCAGTCTTCACAGGGTAATCTCCCAAGCCGGCGAAGAACGCTTCATTGCCATCCGCGATACCGCCGCTCATGAGAGGGTCGCCCCAGATGACGTTCGAAAATCCGACAAGACCTATGACCTGCTTGGTACGTTCGTCGATGAGCACGTTCTCCGGGTCGCAGAGATTGAGCGCTACAAGGCGCGGTTCGGTAACTTCTTCCAGGCAGTGTGCGTGTTTGCCAACCCAGAAACGTATACTTTCGGAGTGTGCGTTAACAAGCATATCCTCAGCATCGCGTAGTGTGGCTTCGAGGAGAGCAAAGAAAGCCTCGCGCCAGGAGTTGCTGCCCTTTTTGACGAAGACACGGTGTGTCATACCAAATTGGGTGGCAGATAGTGCAGTCAGAGCGCGGACATGTGTGCCTAGTGTGTGGTCGATGGAGTTTCTCTCGCTGGTCGAGATGTATAGCGCGATTTCCGAGAGCTTGCGACCAGGCATGTGGCTCATTATAAGAAATGGTGCACCAAGCGGTCCACCATGGCTATCATATTTGATGACTTGGGGCACAGGTACTTGTGTATACTCGTGCAGTGTCTCGAGTGCTTTGCGTTCTGTCTCCAGGAAGTGCTTCTCATGCCGGAGGAGTCGGATGTTATAAGCTGGTGGGCATTTGAGTATCAGACAGCTGCCATCTTGAAGTCTTGCGAGATAAACCTGGTGTATGCACCCTTGCTGGACTTCAATTTGCTGAACATTGATTCTTGAGGACCGAAAGACTGCTCTGATGACTCTTTGTATGCTGGGAAAGTCGACTGTTGTGATAGCAGTCCGCGAAGATGCTGATGAAGACGAAGATGAAGACGAAGTGGTCGAAGAGGGCCGAACGGGCTTTAGAGCGTACGTTCCACGGCTCATACTGGTGAGGGGAAAGATTGCAACATCCAGTGGGGGAAGATGCATTATGAAGGGCCGAGCAGCGACGTCCTAGATTCCGGCGGGGAGCTTAGCGTGATTCGATAGTGGAGGCCTGGAGCTGACTGAATGCTGCATGTCGAGGACATCGCTATGCATTAAGAATGTTTTGACGATTGCGCAAACAAAGTCAAGGCCAGCTCTTTTCTCATAGAATCATGGATGCTCGATCTGAACGCAAAAATGTCCCGACGAATGTCGGAAACAAAAGCATAGTAACGCCAGCCCGAGCAAGACCGACTTTGATAGATCTCAATTGATGAAGCCATCTCCTTGGTTCGGCCATACCGAATCGCATGAAAGTCGACACTTAGTAGCACATCTGAAAGTCCCAACCAGTCCCCGAGCCATATCGACTATCCTCTCGCCGATGCACTGCTCAGCCGAAAAGCAAAAGTCTATCATGTGCGTACGGAACTGGTAAGTAAGCGGCGTATTCTAAGCGAATTGTTTAGCGAAGGCGGATGTAGAGGCGGAGAAGGACGCGTGAGGCGTTCAGATTGGCGCTCTCAGCGTTCGTCAAGGATACCCACAAGTGGCTAGGCACCCGATGAGGATATCGCGTATCGCGAATTATGATTGGTTCTGCCGACAGACGGCTGAAGGATACCATTGACCGACATCTTTCGATAGCATATCCTTAGGAATCTGAGAGACGATTGGATGTAGGTTTGACAGTGCAAAAAAAACGCTGTGATTAACGCAGTGTCATGTCTGTACGGGCCCTCAACTCGCCCGGCCCAATGTTTTACGTAGCTAGTCAACTACTTCCACACATCCCACGCCTGTGGGCCATTGCTGTGGCGGCTATGTAAGCCCGCACGCAGTATGCACCCGGCAGTTCGGAGACGAGTAGTAGCAACACGCCGGATGTCAGGTCGATGAGTAGGTGGCTACTGTGCTCACTCCGATGATCCACTAGACGTTTGCCTCATCCCAAGAGCAAACGTATGCAAGCCACGGTGGTCCCGATCGGAGATTTTTTCAGTTTGTGGAAATTGCTGCGCGAGGCGTTCTAGCACCACGACGGCTGCCCCACGCACCGATTCCACTCGTCTCCTTCTCAGACACGTCCATTCTCGATGTTCCCTGACTGATCATCGACCTGAGGTTTGACGGAGGGCAACGGCTGACGAAGCTCCTCGATGTTGAAACGTTTGAGCTGCTCGAAGTCAGGACCGACCACACTCATACCTAAGACATTCTGTCGGATGTAAGCAGCTGTCAAGATCTCATTATGCGGTGCATGTGAGACGTGTGATCACCACGTGGGGTATGACTATACCTTGTAAATTTCCACGAGGATGAGAAGATCGTAGTTTTTCAGGTCAACCTTGTGCCCAGGACCAACTGCAGCTGCGATTGTATTGATGACGCCATCTCTCAAAAACTCCTTATTGTTGCGGATCGATGGGCGTATCGCAAACTTGGGTAACCACACGTTAGCGGAGATCTTTGCACGACGACACTACATCATCTGATAGAAGAAGCTAATGCTCACTTTTTTCCCCGCTTGATCTGATCCATGGAAGTGAGGCGCAAGGACTTGTTTCGCAACAGCCTCAAGACCCTGTGGCGTGGCTTTGTCGGTCGCAGTAATTGGTGTTAGTCGCTTGACATAGCGTAAGTTTTTCGGCTGAGCGCCATCTGCAATATCTTGACAGATCTTATGTACGAAGGAGACAGGTTCGAGAGGTGAGCGTGTCCTAAAAAATATCACTTTCTTGGGTCAGCCCGAGCGGTCGGAAGTGTGATTGGCTATCCTCACAGCACTGGGTGTCGAGTTTGAGAGATGTGAACAAGGGTTTCGTAGTCGGCTTACGAATATCGGCGAGCTCTTTCTGGATCTCAGCTTCGATATCACCTCCTTCCGAGTCAGAGCTGTCTTCTGCAGCCGTCCCATTGGAACCGGCGGCGCCGTGCAGGGTAGTAGCGTACTATCATGAATCAGCATCACCAGCACTGTCGCTCGCGGATGGTGCAGCGTCAAGATATCGCTAACCTCTTGGAATAGATCCCGCAGATCAGAGACAGATTTTGCTTCCTTCTTCATAGCGCATGTTGCCCATATGCCCGCATCACCGGGTTTGATAGTACGAGACTGACTGCCGTCCCTGCGGGGCATATCCCAGTTTCTTTTACTCTGATGTCTCGGATCAGCCTGATGAATCTCACTGCAGCTGCATGACGAAAATGGAACTGGGAAGCCAAGAATGCAAGTACGGGAGGAGTTTTGACAGTGGTACGAAGAAAAGAACTCACCTTAGCTCGTTTGTCGCCGCCGTCGTGCCGCTCGCGGGGCTCGGCTTTCCGCTTCCTCGGGTTACTCTCCGCTCCGGACATTTCAAATTATACGGGTGAAGCTGTAGGGTGGGCGTGATGTGATGGTAATCGGAAGGCTCGATCGAAGCCACCTGCACCCGACATCTGGATGCACGGGAAGAAAAAAGAGGCTAGGCTTGTTTCGTCCACTAGCGCGCCTACTCCCGCGTTAGCTACCTAGGTACCAAGGGACATCTCCACCCACCTTCCAAAGTGCCTCGCTCTCACCAGCGCATGCAGCCTCGCGCGGTCTACCCTCTAATGTCTTCTGGAGACACACTCGACGAGTGGCGTCAATTCTAATTTTACTTTCCGGGATGCATGTCGGCGACCTTGCACGTCTGGCGGTTCAATGACGCCTCTAATTAAGCCTTTACCCTGTCCATCGATTGCCGCAGCAATGCGACCTACCATGTTATCGCTGATCATCCCGTCGTTCTTGTGTCAGACGAAAACCAGATCCTGTCCACTCAAATCGCAGATGCTGTCAGATGTAAGCCTGCCGATTATATGGTCCACGAATTCAAGGGTGCTCGTCGACGGCTTGCGCCAAACGTTCAATTTATTCTGCGCTTCTCAATCGCCGTGTAGACAGTACGATGTGGGGGTGTTCCGTTACATTGGAGGGATGAGCTATCAATAGGAATGAGGATCGATCTCAGAGATGACTAGATAGGGATCCTGCGCCATCTCTGGCTGTCTTTGCACAGCACGAAGGAGGATTCCCAACGACCTAGTTGACCGCCGAGAAGTAAAGGGACTATGCGAACAAGTACGACATGCCTCTATTGGAGCTCACTACTAGTTCCAGGGAATTTCAACAGTCTTCAACATTCTGACACCTTCGATCTCATACAGAGACACGACAGCTAGCACCCTCGGCTTTGTGCAAGAACGGCAACCCAGCTGCACCGCTTTGGCGAGAAAGCTCCAGACCACAAGAGCTTTAATAGGAGGATACTCGGAGAAGGTTTGTACAAAAGTTTTCCAAGTTGGAAAGTATGAAAGCTCACTCTATGGAATCAACGCTGCTCGAGATATGCTCACCCGAGAGGGCGAGGTAACAAGGCGTAAGCTCGCTCTTGTCATTGCAATCAGTTGCCAATATGCACACCATGTTGTCGGAGACACTGTTACACACGTAGCGTGATGCTGAACTTCAGAAGGATCGATACGATATCGTGTTGTACTTGTGTCTCAAAGAAGCAGTGACAACATGATGTGTATTCAATATCCCTCATCGATCCGCAGACTGTCCAATCCACGTTTGTCCAGCATGCTTGTACTTGAAGTACTGATTGCTATCACTGCCTGGCTCTTTGAACGGCCAGGTCCTGTACGCTTCCACAAGCTCCAGAATCATCTCGGATGTTAGCATTCTAACCCTGAGATGCTCCATTTGCAGTCTACCACCTTTCTTCGGATCTTTCAAACTGGGACAATCTTTTATAATGTCGCTGAGGCCATGTTGCAACTTGTCGAGAGCATGATTGATACCATCGGAGGGGTGCGCGAAGAGTCCGAAGATAAAATCTCGCGCCCACTCGTAGAAGTCGGGGGATCCGCCGACAGGCCTGGGGAAGGGCTCAGCAGAGACGAGGGCCAGCCGGCTCTGGGGCCAAGCCTCATTCTTACGCATGACGAGGGGCTCGAAAGGACGGGAGTCGGATTGGAGACGAGGTGAGGGCGGCGAGCGTATAGCGAGGCGGTCATCGATCTCTGTTGCCGGTACCTTGGCATAGTTGGCATTTTGACTGTCGAGGCCCTGCTTCCACTGGGTTTCAAGCTCGCTTAGCTCGGCCATTGCAGCAGCTTTTTCAGGGCCGTCTGGCATGTCAACAATCTTGCATTCGAGCTTGTATATAGCCTCGCCAATGTCTGCTATGGATGCTGCCAACAGTTTCTTTCTCTGAGTCAGCGCCATACCAGTACTTTCTCTGTAGAATTTCCGTATGTCGTCCTTGTAAGGGTGGTCAGGGGGTACCGGCCGTTTGGTTCTTTTGCCTTTTGCATCTGTCGGATCGTTAAGATCGACTTGTGGAAAGACGTTGATTACACGTCTCATGAAATCGTAGTATTCGATGAGACCAGGTGAAAGCAGGCCAATGGGGTTTCTACCCGCCAACTGTTGCGTGCGAAGGTAATCTTGAATTGTCTGAAAACTGGTTACGCCTGTGCCATTGGAAATTTGGTCGACTTCTTCAGCAAAGTCGTGGATGTGGTCGCGCCGATGTGATGGTAGCTCCATCCCATTCTCTTTCCCTTTCTTCAGAGCGCGGACAATGGCCTCGATCTCGTACTGTGGTTCACGGCCCGAAGAGGCTCTGCCCGTGCTGCGCGAGGCGCGCTCTGGTTGGATGAAGAGGGTTGTGTCTTGTAACATTTGCATGAGGCGGTTTGTTTTGGTCATTTCGTTGATAGATTGGGCAATCATGCCGCTAAAGTCGTCGTGCTGTACCCACAGTAAGGTACGAACCATGCCATAGGCATGAAATAGATCGTTTGTCCAGGCAGCGGAGGCAAAGTGGTAGGCGAGCTGTTTCGCCATTGAGTCAAAACCAAGGCCGGGAAGTCTTGGATCCCATGCCAGAGAGCCAGTCACTAACAGGGTGTTGTTTGGTTCCTGTGCTTTGGGGTTTTCAGCGTCCAGCACAGTCTGGTGTGGGAACACACCATTTGCAACCATGTCCCGGTATGTCTGGAGTACGGTCGGATCTTGGTCGACGAGTGAATACTTGGAGCCGGGTGCAGTGAGAAGAGGGTCAAGAAAGTCTTTAAACTTTTCGTGTCGCGGTTCGAGGAGCACGTGGCTGCGCGGTTGGAGGTATTCGTGCAGCTTCTGTGACCAGAGCCCGGCGCCAGGGTTGATGTCGAGGATATCGCAGCCTTTGTGCTTATCTAACGTATGGCCGGCGTATTTGAGGACGTCATCTAAGGGTATCTTGTGTTAGTCCCGCTCAGCGAAGATGGGTGTTCCGGGACTTGACGTACCGCATAGGTCGGGACTTACGATCTGTGTTCTGACGTGAACGCCGCCTTTTACTATCGCTGCGCCTTCGTTCCGTGTTCTCCTCTTCTTCGGCGCTGCTTCCTCCTTGTTGGGATGTATCCTTTCCGCCATGGCCGCACTCAAGGGATACTCGGCAGGTGTAGATAGTTTCTCATCGGTCCAGTAGTGGTGCTGCTCCTTTGAGCGCGCCCGCTTACCGCCAGGTGCAGTGGCGACGGAGCGCGCCTGGTTCCATTGGCGGACAGATATGTTTCCTCGCCAGACATTGCGCAGTATTATAGGGCGTATGCGCATCATCAGGGGGTGCGAGGTTGTCGCTCAGCCATCAAAGTACCATCGCGCAAGTTTCGCCGCGGGGATCCCAGCCGCTTCGAGATAGCGTGCTTATCTCCACGTGCTCACGCGTCCTGGCTTGGCAAGCTTCATCGTCGGCTAATGTCATTCTCGATGACGCAAAGCTGGGCGTCCACCATGTTGCCGACGAGCAGCAATATCCTCGTCGTAGGTGCTGGAACATGGGGCTGCTCCATTGCCCTCGAGCTCGCTCGTCGCGGTCACACCTCCATCAAAGTCCTCGACGGCAGCTCCTTCCCCTCGCCTATCTCCGCAGGAAATGACCTTAATAAGATCGCGGAAGAGAGTAACGACCCCTCCGAGTCTGATTCTCTCCAAGACTTCTTCTGGAATCGACTGGCCCAGCTTGCAATGCATGCATGGAAATGCGATCCACTGTTCTCGCCCTTTTACCATGACACGGGTTTGATCATGGCCGCTGTTGGCGAGGAAGCCTACCAGCGTTGTCTAGAGTATGCCAAATGCGAGAAAGAATTCCCAGCAGCTCTAAATACGAAACACGATTTCCAGCAAACCATGCCAGGAGGGTTGCTACAAGGCGACTTTCCAGGTTGGAGGGGGTTTTGGAAAAAGAAAGGCGCAGGGTGGGTGTTCGCTAGTGGAGCTCTACGAGCTATGCATCAAGAAGCCGTGAAATTGGGTGTGGAATTCGTAACCGGCAGCATGGAGGGCAGTGTCGAAGAGCTACTGTATAATTCGGACAGTAGCGCAGTATTGGGGGTGAAGACGAGGAACGGCACAGAGCACAAGGCCCAGCACATCATTGTATCCGCTGGTGCGAACAGTGACCTACTCTTAGACTTCAAGAGTCAACTTCGACCCACAGCCTGGACACTTGCACATCTACCCCTCTCAGCCGAAGAAGCGAAGCAGTACCGGAACCTACCTGTGCTGTATGGCGTGGATCGCGGTTTCTTCATCGAACCCGACACCGAGAGACACGAAATAAAGCTCTGCGATGAACATCCCGGATACATCAATCCAGTCATCAACGACAGTGGCAAGATGCGCTCCGTTCCGTTTGCGCGACAACAGATTCCGAGAGAAGCAGAAGCACGTATGCGGCGTCTTCTCTCTGACACAATGCCACAGTTTGCAACCCGAGACTTGAGCTTCGCACGTTTATGTTGGGACGTAGATACTGTGGATCGTATCTTTCTCATCGACAAGCATCCTAACGTCCAAGGCTTGATTGTAGCGGTCGGGGGATCTGGAAACGGCTTCATGGCATGCCCTGCAGTCGGCTCTCTGGTTGCAGACATAGTAGAGAACAAGAGTGAAGTGAAAATGAGAGAGGCGATGCGTTGGCGACCAGAGATCTGCGCCGAGAGGGATTTGTGGGATGCGCAAGGGAGATATGGTGCTGAAGGCAAGGTGAGGGATATTCGACAGGTAACAGAGTGGACAACGATATGAGCCCAGCAGGCCTTTGCGCATCTCAGCTGCTGAAGTGATTTTCGTCTAGACATGAGTTTCTCTATCATAGGGTTCTTGTCATTACTAATGCTGGTGTATAATTGAGAGAGTTGCGGTGGAGGGCACGACAACTACGCACTTTGATCTGAGGTGAAAACTGCTTGCTCGACCAAGCCTCTCGTGCACCGGTGGGTATCCATCAGACCGTCTCGGGGGGAATTGGCGCCCAAAAATAGAGATTCCTACTGTGATTATGCATATTTCACATTCCTGTCATGGATGTTGCCTATCAAGCCGATGCTGGGAAATTGGTCAACTCGGTGCTGGATGGAATCATCAACATAGCCTCTAAACATCATTGTGTGAAGTTTAATTACAGATGTGAGGCTGAAGGTTTCGGGCATCCTGCGGTAGAATTTCGCCGCTCGCATCTTAGGCATCCCGTCCCATCATCGGTAGTTATCACGGTGCACCCACCGCTACGGCTCAACTGCGACTCCCAGCATTGACATGCGTTCCCACGTGGGAAACATTCCTAGCGTCGTAGCCACTGTGGGGTCCGATGCTGGATGCTGGGGATTTTGTAGGTCGGCGATGATGGATCTGCAGGTCGGCGATTGAAGATTATGTCGGCGATTTGAGGCTGTGTTAACAAGCACTGCCACGTTTCACCCCTCGACATTCCTTCCGATTTCCAACGCCTTTCGAAAGAAGTGTTTGCTGTAAAGTCGCGATACCTAATAATAGATTTGGTAGGAATGAAGTTAACAGGTTGGTGTGAATGAGAGAAGCCGGCCCTCTTCGACAGTTAGATGAAGACTGGAGGCCCCACTAACCAGACATCGTACAATGTCTTGGGTTCTGGCTAGAAATGGACTGATGCAGTATACAGATCCAGAGCTGCGATGTTGGGGCCGAATGTGCTTCCTGGTAAGTACATTCGGCTTATGCCGCTGTCGAGTATGGGATGAAGGTTCCTAGGGCCGTTGCACGCCATTCGGACGGGACGTTAGGTCTTGATGCTTGACATACTGGGATAGCCGGTAGTCTTGGTGGTCGCCTAGACGGTCCATACCGGTGCGGCATCAACAAACACCCCTGACACTTTATTCATCCAATCGTATGACATCCTTAGTATGGTTAGTCTCATTGCATGATCGACTTCGGGCCGAGTCTTACCATGCTTGAACATGAGTTCTAGAAATGTTGATATGACTGTTGCATGACTCTTAAAAGAAAGTTGTCATGGAAAGCCTGAGAGCGGTTCAAATCCTTCGTTTGCGTGTATGCAGATCATCGCCTGTCACGGTGACTATAGCCAGCTAGTCTTCACATCGAATGACAGCTTGTGCCGGGCTCGTCGAAACAGATGATGAATAGAGACTAGTGTTTGTCTGTCGACACGGTGCAGGCTTTTGTCGGCTGTATGTTAGATTTGCGATGACATTCTGTCCTTTGCAGAGCGGAATCAGCCTTGCCTTAGTGCCTGATGACCACCATTCGCACTGTCATTAACAGCATCGTTCGATTGATTGTCCATGGCCCCATCACTGCGACACACTGGCTTTGTTTAGCTTGAGATCAAGTGCGTTAGTGGACGCTGTCTATTTCTGAGCGACTGCGGATGAACTAGCGTGTGAGCTGTTGTTGGTCCATACAGGCAGTGCGGATGGTAGCTCCCGTGTTGGACATGTCACTGGACAGTGGAGCTATGGAGGCAACGACGGAATTGAGCGAAGATGAAGGTGACGAGAATGTGCAGTGTGACGCAAGCCCCGATTCTTGACTGTCAGTCAATTTGCAGTGAGTGCTCGCCTGGCAGTCACCGATCGAGTACATGGTCAACGCTACCTACCGCAAGTGTTGTCTGGCACTCGACCGTTCTTCCGACTGGTAAGGAAGCGGAGGTGCTTGTCAGCCATCCTGGGCCTTCACAGTGTTTGAAGAAGGCAGTGCGTAGGAATATACAGCCTCCAAATCGTCGCTCTCCATACACAGGTGTGTTGGCTTGAACATACGGTCCATATAGCGCAGTGTCTGAAGCGCCGGACAGCGCATGCTGACTGCTGCTCGCGATGCAGCCCGGGTACTGCCTGGGTATCCGTTATTACACGGGCGTTTTCCGTGCTGTGATGGGGCCGTCTGATGTTTGACATCCAGACCTCCTTGATCATCTGGGAAAAGCTTCTCCGATCCTGCTCCTCGACGTGTTGCCCAAGAGTCTTGATGCAGATCTCGGACGAAACAGTCTATGTCCGGCGGTCCGAAGGCAACGCGGTGTAGATACTTCATAGTCGCAAAACCCGATCAAGAAGAACCATGTACTAGTCTTTGCAAAGCAAGTTTAACCGCTTTGGAACAACGGGCGCTTCGAAGACTGTCGTTGGCTTTGGCCAGTATGTGGATCCGTCTTTCCATCTATCACGCTCGTTGGTCATGTTTCGTCCTTCGCTCTTTAGCCACGTCAAAGACAACAGGCTCACTGCATGCTACGCAGTGGAGCTAGGTGTCCAGGTCGAGAAACGCAATCAAACCGTTGCTGTCAGGAGCTGTCTTGGCAAACACGGCTCGCTTGTCTAGAGCGCGACGTTGGTGTTATTGGAGGGACAATGCTGGTGAAAGCTGTAGAATTGCTGGCAGACAGACCGCTTGAAACGTCGCTTACTCAGACCCTGCCCTATGATTCCTGATTGTATGTAGGTTGCTGTGCTCCAGGCGGCAGGGGTTAAAAATATCTCACGGCACCCGGCCCAAGAGTAGCGCGGGGCGTATAATCCCCATGCGCTACGCCCAAAAATTTTGCCGGCGTAAGCGACCACCCAAGGCCGCTTCTCGTCGCTTTGCTACCATGCTGCGATCGGCAGCCCATCATCTCCAACGCCATGGGGAGCGCTCATTTGCCCCTCATCTGTTACCGCCTCTGATGTTGGTCCGCAGCCCGTGGGACTAGTCTGAAGGGTGGCTGTCGTTGTGGTTGCGCCCTGCACACATCGCCCGGTCGCTCTGTACGTACCATCTCAGCCCAGACGAGACATCGCTGGAGGTTGCAGAGAACTCGGTAGCCGAAGCGCTGCTGGCCGTTTGCAAGGTATCGCATTAATCGCTCGAAGGATCGTTCACAGGCGAAAGCGAAATGGCAGAAGCTTTCCTGGGACTAACCCTAGTAGGCCACTCCTCAGACCAGCGCTAGAGCGGTGCGGTCGCCATGTTGGCGGTACCTTCACCCACAAGGATTAGCTAGCCGGCCCGCGAGGCTCACTCGCTCTCCACCGCAATTGTGAATGGATTATGCACCCGGTCTGAACTGGGACCATGAACTACGGACGGTATCTCATTGGGACGAGCGCAGCAAGCAGTGGCGGTGTTGTCATATCTTGCAGTGCCTGAAACTGGACGGCCTGAAAGGGACCAAGTTAGAAATTGCGAACGCTGAGCGGTGGACCATGTGGCATCGACTGGTCAATGTAGATCCGGGGCGCAGACGAAGTTTGCAATGCCCAAGAGGATAGATAGCTACGTCGGGTCAGACATCCGATAGAGGAGTAGTCGCTGCTGCTTGTCACAATGGGACGTGGGTAATTTGACTAACGCCCGCTACGCTTTCTCGACAAATCTGACGCCCCAGCCTTACCGTTGTGGAGTGGTCCCTAGTGCGCTCCCGGGCTAATCCTGTACACCCCGGACTAGCAGCCTTACCATACCCTAATCCCTAGAGTTTGGGTCTGTGCCTTAAGACTGGTCATTCTCACCCATCTGTTGCACTTCCCGCTTAAGACGCACTGGCCTTCTCTCTGCATGATATACAACCCGTGTTGGCTTCGACTTGCGGCCACTTGACGACCACCAGATACCCCTTCCTGTTATATCACCACCATCCTGCGAACCACTCCAGAACAACACGACACCTGGCGTCACCCACGATGACTTTCTTTTCGTCCGAAGCAGAACTAGCACTCATGGCGCCGGTTGACGGCATGGGTCACCTCTACCCCTCTAGCACATGTCAATCACCCCCCAGCATCATGTACTCACCACCACTACACCACATGGCTCATCGACCCCAAACGACCATGTCCGCACACGCAGGAATGTACACTCCACCTCAAGATTACAGACCGGTCATGGAGTCCCCATACCCACCTCACGCACTCTGGTCGACACAACCATCATCAATACCGCTACCTCAAGTAACGTCGTATTCCTACCCATCTTTCTCCGAGATGGCATCTCCCCCGATGCTTGCGCATGACTCGACGTTGCTCTCACAATCTTTCGGTGCGTCTCGACCGTCAAGATCGCACTCCACATCGTCGTCCGTAGGTCATGGCATGCCGTCCAACGTCCCCTCTGAAAGATCACCACCTGCACTGTCACGGTCGCTCTCTCCTTCCTCGCCGGACCTTCGATCCTATGGTATCCCGAACAAGAATGGTACATGGAGCTGTGCTTTCCCAGGATGCACTTCAAGAGCAGTTTTCACCCGCGGCTGCGATCTCAGGAAGCACTATAAGAGGCATACAAAGTCCTTCTTCTGCCGCCATGGCGACTGCCCACAGTCTACAGGAGGAGGCTTTTCGAGTAAAAAGGATCTTGCGAGACATGAGGCCAAGCACAACCCGGGCGTGTTGTGTGACTGGGACGGATGCGACAGGGTCTTCAGTCGCGTGGATAATATGGTAAATTTGACATGCTTCACATGCGCAGAGCATTACTGACAATTTGCAGAGAGATCATGTCAAGCGGATTCATCTTAAAGCGTCCAGGAAATCTTCGACAACGTCCTCCTAGTTGTTGCGCTTCTGATACGACTACCGACTGTCACGTCCCACAAAACCATTGTTTCATCGCCTACGTCGTCCATACCTCTTACTTTGGTTCGAGTCATCGTCATAACCCTTCGCTAGGAGCGTCTACGGCGAAAGACAGGAGATTTACTCGCCAAGAAAAGGTCACAGACCGTTAAGACCACAAACCCTTCACTTTCGTTCATGATACCCTTATTTTGCATTTGCATTTGCGTTCCCATTCCCATTCATCTATCACTGCAGCATTTTCTGCGTCGTCGCATTGCTATGGCGTTTCTTAAAACTAGAGAAGTTTGAGCAGAGTCAATTGGCTCATCCAAGGAGGATACAGCACGGTTGGAACGCTTGTTGGGAATTGGTGTGCATAGATGCAGATGGCGCCGCTGTTGCCTACACTAGCTTGGAATGAGTGTCGGTCAATAGCGACAATGATTTCAACATTTGGCTCATACGATTCTTTGCAACTCTTCAATTTTTCGATTGTCTCTCTAAATACGACGTCATACATAAAGCCAAAACCCATTCTCGACAACATGGCTGGCGCGATCGAGTCTACCACAGGTTGTCACGCCAGATGTCGACATGGTCGGGGGTTAATGGTCTGCGACTCCGGCCTGCTAGTGGGAGGCCTTACGGCCTTAACAAGGCTGACTTGCGGTGCCGTCCACTCATGTGGGCCGGGACCCTGTGACAAGGTGGCTGGAATGTCTCTGCGAATCACCTCTGTGCACACTACTTAGGTACGCAGGGATGATTGGCGGGCGTTCTGCTCCGTCCAGCATAGGATCGAAATGCGAATATGGCATGTTCAGCGATCGAGAGCGATGGTCGCCCCACATCGGACCAAACGACGGCATGCCGCAAGCATTCCTGTTTCGCAGCCAGTTTCGAGGAAGATGTCACCCGATGACATAGCGGTGCTATGCGGCTGCACCCTATATTCGCGATGGTGGCTATCGTCATGGTTCAGCACCAAGCCAAGCTGTTTCAAGAGTCTGGTACATGCATGCTTCCAGTCAGACCTGCACGTCAATGGATCAATAAGACGCATTACGTTAGATGAAGGCTGTTGCTATAGCTTCCAATCACATTTCATCACATGCATTGGAAGGTAGGACGCCCAAGCGGTTCCATCCCGCGAGCTTACATACGGCAGAGGACCACATGCACGATGAGGTCGACCCCATCGCGGACGCCGAGCATCCATCGATCAAAAACTCATGGTGGTTGCTCGTGACAAAAGGTGCGTCACGCTTTGCTGCTTCTCGTGCCGCGCTAGTGCACAAACAACACAATGGAGCGACTAAGTCCAATAGATTCGACGTTACGGTAACGCTTGCATATCCTGTTATTGTCTGAACATATGCGAGCTTACGGCATATGTTCCGAGCGGCAATCCTGCGGCCCTGACATGGCGCCGTTTGATGCGGCCGTTCAGCAACCAACCACGCGATTTCCATGGCCGCGGCATGGCGACGGCATGGGAGACAAGGGTCCAAGTCACAAGCACTCTGTCATTGCTCGGACAAATTGCGACCCGTGAAGTTGGATCTGCTCGACATGGTGCTGTTGCCAGGGGTTTAGCTGTGCCGCCACGAGGTGGCTGTCCCATCTCGACATGGAGCTTACCGTACTCGTCTGCTTGTCAAGGTGTCCAACGTGATCGGGTTGGATGGTTTCCCCTGTTCCACCGGTCAAAATTGTGGACAGGGACGTGGACCACCAGTGGCTTAGTGTGCTCCACTCTTCTCCAGTAGCTTATCTTTCTGCTGGGAAGGGTCGATCTGGGTCGCGCTACAACGAACCCTCATTTCTTCCCTCTGCGCCCTTACACGGCCCCCACGATCCGTTCTAACCTCCTCGTTACGCGCATATAGCCCTGGACCTTTGCTTTCTAGTGCGCGTTTCATCAAGGTCCCGTCACAATTGCAAGGCGCACACGACATGCCTGCGATACCGTTGTTTTGAACAGCTCTCTGATGGCCTGCTCCTTTCCAGTCAACAGGTTATTGTCCGAGTGCTCCAAATCCTTCGCGGGCCATCTGCATGTTGAGTGGCCTGGCCAGTCAACCGACCGTGCATGAATATGGGGTTCCCAGCATCCTCTCGGACCCTGCCGATGATCAACGGCTTTGGGAAGGCATTGCGATGGTTGCACCGTGCGATCTTCCAGCACTTGACGAACCGCGTTAATCTCACTGCTTTCTAGTAAGACACCACCATGCTTCATGACGTATCCGTCCGCCTTTGTTTCTGTACTCCTCCTACATCGAACGTCGGAACTCAAGAAGAGAAATAGAGGGCCCCGTCGATACTGCTAATACCCACCAGAGTCCACATTTTACAGGCTGACAGATATCTTTCAAATCACAAAGCACCTATTACCATCGGATATAATGGAGACGAGTCAGGAGCCGACCCGAATTATCCAACGACCCGATTGACTCGTGCACCAGCCAGACGGCCCCAAGTATCGCAATTCCGCGCTCGCACGCTACCAGGCCGTAGTGAAGTTGTGGCGCTGGTCTGAAGCGGAAAGGGGCGGCATACGCAAGCAAAGCGCGGAATAGCCGCACTCGTTCCTGAATGCTAACCTCGAAAGTCTCCTGCGCCTGCAGACATGCGAGCTAACGCTTTGGTGATGCACAATGGCACGGACATCTGCATCTTGTCTACAAAGGAAGGTGCAAGGGGAGGGAGTCGTGATCTGGAACACCCAACTCCGCCCGGCAACGTATGTCTCAAATGGTGCATATCGCGCGATCATGACAACCCAACGTCGCCGACTTGAGGGCGCTATAGGCAGTGCTCTGAATGGTCCTCCGAAGGTGCATGCAGCCGCGTGCATCAGCCCTGTACATTGTTCGGACCGAAACGAGCCAGGACCTTGCAACATCGAACGGCAAAAATTCGCCGTGCGTTTTCCGATCGTCAACCTGACAAGTACGCCCTTTGGATGTGTCTTCACATGCTGTTGGAAAGAAAAAAGTAAAGACGATTCAACATGAAGATTTCATGCTCTGTCCAATCAACCAACGGCATTTTGAATAATGCCATCTTGCCGGAGTCAGCATGCTTCCCTAACACGACGGAGAAACGCAAAATTCGACAGCCCCCATTGTGATATTACGAACGCGTATACTATGGAGAACCATGTCTCGGCGCCTGAGCTGTACCTTCTGCTTCTGCGTGTGTCCCTTGACGGAAGCTACGAGGCAATTGAAGGTAAAACCTGAAAGCCTCTCTGCATGTACTTCAAGAGGTATAAGCATATTTTTGCAGTGCAATATACGATACGGCTTTATTATGGAGCTTTGAATCTAAAACTCATGAAAAGTTCAAATGGCTGATACATAGCAAATATGGCAATGACCTAAGATTCTATACCAAGTACAACAATCTTTTCTCTGACTGTCATTGAAAATGAGCCCTTCAAAACCATTCCGTGTTACATGACGAAGCACTTACAAGAGAGAAAGTTCTCGGGGCGTCTGCAAAGAAGCGACATTGGTCTTGGATAAGATCCAGATCTTTGACAGTATCTAGAAGTTGCGGTTTCCCACTGTCACCGTATTGATGAGATTAAAGTTGGATTAAAGCTCGACGACTTCGTTAGCGTCTTTGCATATTTCGACATCGAGGAATCACTCGACTGCAGCATGAGATCATATCATGCCATTTTATTAGCCGGGGAAGAGGACGACACGGTGTAAGATCGGGTATAATACCACTATCTAGAGTGGACGAATCTGTGTTTCAAGGACAAAACAAGGCCTTTGCGATAGTAGACCTACTACCTGTTCGTCACCCTCACGAACACCTGGTCTTGGAGCGAATGTGCCGCCAGGGGCAACGGCACTTACCACACGCGAGGTGTGCCATTCGGTGCTTTCCAAGCATGTCTAGACACAATCCAGTCTTCTCCGTTTGCACAAGATGGCTGAACCCCTCCACCTCCAGAATCATACACACGATACCCACAAGCAAAGTCACACTACGGTTAAACCCAACGGTCGGGATCCCGGATCACGCACCGAACTAGCGGTTAGTGTAGCGCGGCGTGGGGTCCAAAAGCTGCGCCAGCACGCGCCTCCGAAGCTTTCCTGCTTGGAAGAAAATCCAGCTGAGCCGTGCGGCGTGCTAACCCCTGCTGGCGTGCCCTGGCCGCGAAGAATGCCGCAACGGGTATGATGCTGCGAGCCAGGTGCACATGTGGGTTCTGACGAGCAGGCTAGACTCGAGTGGATAATGCCTGCGCACTCGATGGGGAACTGCACTGGGTACAGGGGCAAGCGGAGCCCGCGTGTCGTGAGTTCCGATCCTGAAGCGCATGCTTGTTGCCGCCTTGGATCGTCTTTTGTCGGGATGGACAGGACTGGGCTGGGACCGGAGTTAGGTTTGTGTGAGCGAGAGTGAAGTGGTCGGGATTTTTCTCGGGCACAGGCGGAGGGAGCGTTGTCGGGTCGCTTGTCGCGTATCGCTTGGACTTGCTTGCGCAGGAAGAATTAGCTTTGCTTTGTGCATGTGGGATACTTCTTACTGTGATTGCGTTGGTGCAGTGTGTGGATAGCAGAGACACACTTTGCTGTGTCCACTGTTCGGAGAACGGCGACTTGAGATACGGCGTAGTCAGGTAGTGGCTCTCGCATATTCGCATAACGCATATCTTCAACAACAGACGTACCTAGGTACCTCGCCGATACTCAGAGTTCGTCCAACATGACCATCTCCGACAACGAGTAGCCTTTTCGACGGCGGATCGGTCCCAAAATGGGAATCCGTCATCCAAGATCTACCACATCGACTCGAAAACACACTAGAACATCATGCACCTTCTTCGCTACACATGTTATCAAACAAGAACCATAACTCTGTCGGACAGACAGCACCACTTGGGCAGTCCCAACTGCGACATCAACGCCAACACTATTCCCGGCGCCACACTATCAGGAACCACCTACCAGGCGGGCGTGCGATGAGCGCCGCTATCCTCGGCCACGCTCCGCTATGGTGTAGAGCTAATATACGACTGAGCCACTGGCATTCGCTTCTTCGGATCACGACCGTGTGGCTCAAACTCGCCCGCACTCGCCCGCTAGACGCGTAGCTTGAACTACGACGCCAGATTTAAGTTTCACTTCGATATACTATATCTTCTAGCGAGCGTCGCAGGGATTGGTACACTGGTTCTGTAGGACAGCATTTAGGAAGCATATAGGCCCGATGCAGAAAGCCATGCGTGATGAATCGCGAAATCGACATTGCAGTAGTGTGAACAGACGCGAACGATGGCCTTTAGGTTGTATGCTTGATCTGTGCTAACATGACGAGCGCAGTATTGAAAGGAGGGGTTGGAACGCAGGTCTGTGATAAGGTTCAAGGGAGTAGTTGGCGAGTTTGCAAAAGATTGACGATCGGGTTCGCAATCGCTATATTCGTGCCCTCATGATAGTAGATTCCACTTCACATGCATCCTCGCATGTCTAGTTCAGCTCGTTAAACTCCCTATCTTCAGTCCGTGGTGAGCCAGACGAAGCAGGCCAACGGAATGCAACTGCGGGGTGTGCAGTTACAATTGCATATGGACAGAGCTAACAATTTCCTGCATGCAATGGTATGTCTGTCGCATGGAGTCTCCCAGGACCATCAGACAGAACCTACTTCAAGGAACTGCGCCTCGAACTGGCACCCTTCTCCCACATATACCATATATGAGTACTGGTCCTGATACGCGACGACAGCATCCGCCCGATCAACAGCTGCTTCGCCCGAGTAATTGCTACCTCGCTGGCTCCTTGTATCTTTAGATATGCTCTGACGACATGTTCGCTCCTTCCTTGGATGGCTGTGCCGGGGCGTGATAGCTCTTGCGCATGATAGGTATATGTATCTTCGAACAACCGACGCCTACAAAGCGGCAGTCTTTTCTCGTCGTGGAGAACGAGGTTGTAGGTTTGTTATTCATCTGCATGACTTCAGGTCAAGTGCCTGACGGTCTGAACCGCCCATGACCTGGCCACGGCTCAGAAGGTACATCAGGCGCGTTGATGAATTCCCAAAATCCGTATATGAGGCATAGGAAGACAAACACGACCAACGCTTGTCCGAACCATTCTGGTAGTGCGCGATGTGTGGATTCGACTTCGCTGCTCGCTATCGAGGAATCATCGGTATACGGTCGGAAAGTGCCATAACCCGGGGGTGCACCCGTTAAGCCAACGGCATCGTCGTAGGAAGGCGGAGGCTCATCGTATGGGGAATCTTGGTGAGGCGGGAGATGGATGGGTGGATCGTTGTGAGGGTGGTGGTGGTGATGGAGATCAGATGCGAACGTGTCGGCTGGTGGGGCAGATGGCGCATCATGTGAGGCCTGCCACAGTCAGTTATGGTAGCCAGAACATGACAATCACGCATGGCTTACCGATCCTGCGTCGTGCATATTGCGCTGGCCCCGGCGGTATATAGGGCAACTGTAGAGGCTTCATGGTGTTGCAGTCGGGCACTTGGGGTCGCGTGCGGCGCGCGTCATCACGCCGGAGCGAGCATGTGAAACGGGCCGTCAGTGCTCCGTGTCGGAATGCCATGTCTCGTAAACGTAGGCAACAAATGAAGCGCCCAACACCACCACCTGGGCACCACCAACCGCAGCATGTCCAGCGCGCTGTCATTGATACACGGACACATTATTCTCTGCCAGCCACAGCATGTCCGCTGATCCCACTGCTAACCCGCAGGTCTTCTCCCCCACGGCTTCTGGCCGCTCCAGTCCCGTACCACGGTCCGCGCGCACTGCTGTACAAGAGCGTATGTTGTCGCATTGTGCATGCAATCCCAGGTTACTGACTCGGAGAACAGCACTGTATAAAAAAGATAAAAACTTCCGTCGCTATGCCGCCGGTGTCGAACGCGCCCTCGCCCTCTGGGACACTGCACAGCAGGAATGGGCCGACTACATATCTTTCCTGGGCCGGCTGCTGAAGGTCAATCCCGCCATGCTACTGCGACTATGAGACAATGCGCTTATACAAGTTACCCTCCAGGCCCTGCAAGCGCACCCTCCAGAGATACCCATCATACCACATAGCGATACTGTCGCACTGCGATTAGCGCAGTGCTTGAATCCAACATTGCCCTCGGGCGTTCACCAGAAAGCCCTCGACGTCTATGACTACATCTTCTCCACCATCGGTGTATGCCCGTCTCCCCCAAGTCAGCCTATGCCAAGCTGATCCATGTCCAGAAAAATGCCCTCGCTCGTGACCTCAACCTCTACTTCCCCGGCCTTGCCTCTGTGCTTTCCTTCGCCTCGCTCTCGGTCCGCCCACTCTACCTCTCCGTCTTCGAGAAGCATATACTAAAGCTCGACGGAGCCGCACTTCGCCCGGCCTTGAAGGCCATCATACTGTCAATCCTGCCTGGTCTGGAAGATGAGACAAGCGAGGATTTTGAGCGCATGGTCTCGGCAACGGAGAAGTTGCGGAGCGCAGTGCAGGACAACTCGGACGACATAGTCGAGGCTAAGACTGCGGGTGCTTCATCTCACTTTTGGCAGTGCTTCTTCCTAGCGACCATCACCAACCCATCCAGGAGGCAAGGTGCACTTGCTTTCCTCGTACGACGATTGCCTAAATTCGGACGGCCAGAGAGGCGCAGCTCTCCTCCAGATGTCTCCAGACCTTCTGACGCGCTATCGGGCGAGGCCGAGGCAGCCACATCCCCCGAGCCAGGTCTCCTCATTCGCTGCTTTGGATCAGGCCTGTCGGACCCTCAGATACTCATCCAGCGAGGATTTCTCGATCTTTTGGTCAGTCATCTGCCTCTCGACTCACCCGTCTTGCAGGAGCGCGTTGGAAAGGGGGATTTAGAGCGACTAGTAGCTGCAGCCGCAGGCGTTGTGTCGCGAAGAGACATGAGCTTGAATCGCCGGCTCTGGGCATGGTTCCTAGGTCCAGAGCCCACTGCGTCTGAAGTAAACGACAGCACCACATCCCCAACAGCAGACAGACACAACGTGTCTGCAGATCCGTCGGCACATCAAGCTGCTTTCTTTTCGCGGTACGGTCTTGAAGCGCTTACCAACAGCGTCCTCAAGATGATCAACCGTCGTAGCACATTACCTTCCGAGCGAGCACGTCCTTTCAGAGTCTGTCTATCTCTCATGGACCGTTGGGAAGTAGGTGGTTTGATTGTACCCGAGATCTTCCTGTCAGCGTTACAGAGCGTATATGCGTACAGCGAAACTGCATCCAAGGAACAAGTCGACGAAGTCATGAGAAGTGCCAGTGCATTCTTCGATGGCGTCGATAGCGGCCTCATCTGGGGCAAGCTCATTCATCTCATAACGTCATCCCTGCAGACGGATGATGACGAAGCATTACAAAAGATGAAGCTGGCCAAGTTTGTTCTGGCCCGATTCAATCTCAAAGAGGAAGACATGCTATTGCATCACATGCCTCTAATGGTACTATCGACACTTGTTGCTTTGAATGAGACCTCTGGCAAGACCGACAGCTCATCAAAAGACGCACAAGTTGTGAGCCTTGCCCTCGAGATCACAGACTCGCTTATTCAGATTGTCCCAGATCGGTCATTTCAAGGTGATCAAGCAACGGAGCAGCAGCTATTGGCAACTCTCAAAACACCGCGAGCCACAGTGTCCAAGAAGATACGTGCATTCTATGAAGAATCTCAAAGAAGCTTGGATGCAGCTGACCCGCCTTTCGATCCGCCACTGCTTGGTCAGATTGCGCTTCGTGAGGCCTCTTGCATGTTCACCGCATCTATGCAGTCAAATGGTTCCGGTATCACTGCCGAGATGCCTTCCAAAATATTATCCAATCTGGTCTTCAAAACACAGTGTCTTAAGGCCGTTGAAGATATTGACCTAGTCACTATGCTTGCAAATGTCCTTCAGACATCGGACAAGACCGACACAGATCCTTCATTCCCGCACCTAGGCGCTATAACAGCCGTCTTACTCGCACTCCAGACCGCACTCCCATCAAGACCTCACATCGCCTCAAGCCAATTACCTGAGATCATCCATCCCTTGGTTCGATACTTCTGGCGGTACCTTTCGCCGACATCACCCAAATACCATGTCGAAACAGCGCGTTCCTTGTTACAATTACATGCCATTACACCTGCCAGTCGGATGGTCGAAAGTGCCATCGCTTCGATCATCGTAGAGGAGACCGGCCAAGATTCCGTTTCTAAGAGCTCATCAGATTGTGCCCGACGTTTTGCGACACTATGGACGCATGTCATGCACGAACTGAACCTGCAGTCAGAAAAGCGTGTCAATATTACTCGCCGACCAAGTGGTAACATTCTACAAGCCTCGTCAACAGCAAGCGACTTCCACTCTGTCTTGACAAGGCCGCTGCTCTTGCTTCTTGACACTCTCGCAGAAGAAGGGTCGGAAACCTCTACGTTTTTGCAAAATTGGCTACCAGATACGCCAAGCTTGAACAGAGTCTTTGAGATCCTTGCAGTTCATATCCAATCACTCAACTGTCTGGCAGCTTTAAGCAATTTGGCACCTAATACGACAACCCAGGGACCAGCAGCACGTTCCAGAAGAGACGACACAAAGGAATGCCTATACTACCTGAGGCATGTCTTTAATGTCATCAAGCGGCCATCACATTTCACGTGGGTAACTCTTGCTGAGGTCACACTGTCCTGGCCAGAACCCTCCTCACCGCGTATCTCCATCCAGGAGTGGCTCACACGTACATGTTTGACGACACTGTCGCTTCAAATTGGCTCATCAGATACAGTTATAGGGCCTCACATACATGAGCTACACCGGTTGTCGGTCTCTATGATATCGCAAATCTATCGAAGTCCATTTGCTGCACCACTTCGAGAGTTGGAGCTTGAAGTACCTCTAATGGCAAGGTTAAGATCAGCGAGTCCGCCTTTGCAGAGTCTCTTATTAAGTGCAGAGTTGGCGGCACTGAAACTCCGCCTTACTCGTCCACCAGAACCAACAGCAGAGCCAAAATCTTCGAATCATCCTGCCAATCGGTCGCGCCTTTCACTAGCGATCAACAGAGACTCGGAAGATCAGACGCCTGCGCCGATTCCTCCACCTCCACAATTTGTTGAGTGCTTGAAGTTCGGATTCTCCTCCTCTGCCAGTCGCCTAGTCCTTGACGACTGGATTCAGTTCCTTGTTGAAGTCCTACCAATGTTTCCTGATACGATATTCCAAAACCTCCTACCACTTGTAGAGTGTCTTTGCAAGCAGATCAATCTTACGTTCGAGCAGCTCAAGGTTACGTTCGCAAAGACACACCCCGCACCTACTGTCTCTCCCGAGTCGACTCTGATCTCGCTCATGAACGGATTAGAGCAGATATTGGCCAAGGCGCACGAGCGTTTGACTACGCAGGAGACGAAAGTGTCTGCCAACAAGTCTCCAGAACAACCCCAGGGTTTCTTCAGCAATGTCGTATCTGGGCTGATTTCCTCTGATGCGAACCAGGCTCGCACTCCGACCGCAAATAGTAGACTCACAGTTTTGCTTTGCTTCCAAGACACTGTTCGCATATGCTTCGCGATATGGTCTTGGGGTGGCTATGGGAATATGCTCGAACTACAGGATCACACGTCAGCGTCATCATTCGCTTACACCTCTTTACGCATGCGCAATCGGGCTCGCCGCACATTGGAGCATCTCTTCGCTGCGGAAGCTTTGGAGTGCTTGGAGACGTTAGTAGTTCTATGGGCGCATGCGGAAGTTGACGATGTGCGAGGAGCAGCTATTACAGGGCTTCTAAACGTCCTCAATGGCTCAAAGCCAAAGCATACCATCCCAGCAATATTCAACGCTGTATACAGCCGGACGGATCCTGGGGCGTTGGACACCAATCGACTATCAACATTGACCTCTGATCTTACTGATGCTGAACTAGTCGCCTTCCTCGTCGAGTATACGAACTCTCTGGAAGATGACGCCATGGACGAGATCTGGCAGGACTGTACTTTGTTCCTGCGAGATGTGCTCGCAAATCCCCTTCCTCATCGACAGATATTACCTACATTGCTGGAGTTTACCGCCGTCATAGGGCAGAAGGTTGATAATACCAACTTTGGAGAGCAACGGAAGATGAGAAGGGAGCTTGCTGTGAGTGGCAATGCTTGTTCAACTGAATTATACTAACTATATGAACAGGATATCTTTACCAGAATCTTGACTGCCATTTTCACAACACGTTCGATGGGCTATCTGCAAGACACGAACCAAGCGGTAAACGAAAAGCCGGCTGCTGTGACAAATGGCAATCGCGCACAGAAGCGGGCAACCGATGTCGTTCCCATTCTGACTACCATCGTACCGAAACTATCGATCATCCTCGTCGAGAATGACCGTGTTGCGAAGGTCGTCTCAGACGTATCAGCATCCGTCATCGGACCAACCTTCCGCGCCAAAGCATTCCCTGAAAACGTATCGAGAAACACGTTGGATCTACTCCAAGGCCTGACCAAGATCTCGCCAGGTAACAAACTTCTCAAGAAAGACATTTTCGATGCTTTCAATGACCCCAAGTTCTTTAACACACCGCTTTATCTACTAAGAGAAGCTTGGCTGCCTATACTTGCGCAATGGACGCAATCGGACAAGGAGCGACTGCCCGAGCTACTTGCACGACTGTCTGCGCCAACAACGGCTGGCATCATGTTCGGAGTTGGTGCAACATCTGCGCGGCAGGAAGCCGACCGTAAAACCCAGCTTACTTTACGTCGCATTGCCCTTCTCATCCTTGCGAGTCCCGAAGATGCTTTCACACCAAACATACCACAAGTTCTGGAGAAGGTTGTCGAACTGCTTACCGCCACGCCAGCGTCGTCGCCATCTTCAGTCACTCGTACCGACGTCATCGTACTACTGCGTGCCATCATCTTGAAGACGTCGCCAGTCCACCTGGCGTCGCTTTGGCCAGTTGTGAACGGCGAGCTGACATCCGGACTATCCGCACTCCTACCAGACGCTCCAAACAAGGAGCACTACAACAACGCCGGCATCATTCAGACGTGCAAGCTGTTAGACGAACTCGTCGTACTAGACCCGGACGACTTCCAGCTCATGGAGTGGCTCTTCATCTCCGACACCATCGACGCAGTATACAAGCCCGATACCCCGCCAACACTCATGTCTCTTACCGATGAGATCAACGAGGTTCTCACAAGATCATCGACAGCACCTCCGGCTCCTGTAACTGCACTGAACGGGTCAGACACGGATGAGCCCAAGAGGACGTTATTCTTAGACCCGCTTATCGAGGCTCTTGAGAAGGAAGAAGGTGCTGCAGTGTTGGAGATGACCAGGGGAGAGTTGGTGAATCGGTTGGTGAGGCCGTTCTTGGGCAATCTGGCAATGAACGCATTTGAGGCTAGGTATGGGGGTGGAGAAGCGGACTGGCAGGGTATTTGGGAGAGTGTGGTCAGAGACGCGGGGGCTTGAGCTCGATCAAGCTTGCTTTGCTTTCATGGCATGTAGTAGTGTCGTATATTATACAGCTGAAACCATCATGCATTTCATGACCCAAGATGCTCGAACGGTTACACTTCAATTTCCTCGGTCTACCCAAGTGTCCTGATATCCTTTTTGTAAGAGTGGGACAGATATTACGTATATCTGTGTTGTGAGGCTTTGAGAGCTGCTGTAACGTCGACGGGCTGTTGGCGCAACGCTGTCGTAAGAAGTATGCGCCTCTTGGTATGCGGGTCGTGGTCTTATTATCCTACTCTCGGGCTCGACTTCAGCTCTTTGGCTACTTCGCCCAGTGTAGCTGAGTACAAGATAGCCAGATGATTGCTGGCATCAAGCTCGCCATGGAACCAAGAAGATGCCAGATGACTCCAGCTTGTTATCCCTCCCGCAACCCCATTATCCGGCATGGTACCAGCCAGCCTATAGACACGGTACGCGGCGCAGTTAGGGTGAGATCCAATCGTCCATGAGTCCCATTCAGTTTCACTCCGACTCTTCCGAATCTTCCTCGCGCATGATAGCTTCGCACTGCTCTCTAAGCTCCTGCACGCCAGCAACGCCCTTCCATTTATCCAATATCCTACTAACCTCTTCCCACTCCTTCTCCGCCTTCTCGTCTTGATCCTGGTCTACCATATCCTGCAGCCGCCGTGGTGTATCCAGAACCCATCTCACAGTATCCTGCTGTCTCCGCTGCTTGTCTACGTCTGATTTATCTTTGTCGTCCTGCTCGACCCGTATGCTTATACCCAGTCCCTGTTCTTTGGACTGGTGACTGCCCTGTAATGAGGATGACAAGGACGCAGCTGTCTCGGCGATGTGGGAGATGGCAGGACCGAGGGTGTGGGTTGTGGGGGCGAGGGGGTCCATGTTTCCGCGCATGCGTCGGATGGTGCTTGTTGCGGAGAGGAGTTTGGAGTAGTTGTCGTAGACGAGAGACTTGCGGTCGCTGTCTAGATTTCTGATCTCTGTTTCAATGTTAGCACTCCAGATGTCCGCTTATATGCGTCGAGTGACTGCTTACGAGACACCAAATCTGCTTCGACCTTCAACACGCCTTTCAGTCCCTCTTTGGCAAGCAATGCCTCTACAAAGGCTTCTGCATTGAAGTCGGCAGCATCGAGTTCTGTGAGCGTCTCGTCTTCTTCTGGCCCTAACTGTGTTCTCGAAGATTCTTCAGATATTCTGGCGTCTGGCGTTGCATCGCGGGGCGCGTTCTTGAGGCCGTAGAATTCACGAAGGGCGGCTCGGTTTCGGCGTGCGGCTGGAGGTGGGCGATGCGACGAGCTGCTGTCGATTGAGGTGCGGGTCAAGGAGGGGCTGCGGACCGAGGAACTGGCGCGAGGTGAGGCTATCGTCGACATGCCGTAGTATTATTCGTAGGTTGTTGTTCGCTATGTTGTGAGGTCTGGTGGTTGGAGTGTTGGAGCTTGAGCTTCATGTGAAGGGCCGAGGCCACCGTTGGGGAAAGAGCGCCCCACGTCATTCTACGCGTCGCGTCTCCCACATCGCGCCGTCTTATTCGCGAACAAGCAAAACCGCGCATCCTCAAGAAGGGTGCAAGTGATCACCGACATGGCAGCTAATTTCGCAGCCGAGCTAACACAGCACCTACATGCCCGCCATCTCTACCCTACCGCCGCCTGGCTGCAGGGCTTCCTCTCCACAACCCGGCCCAACACGCCGTTGCCCGCCGTCAAGCAGACAGCCCACTTCCGCCTACTAGCTACCGACATAACCACGTCGCTCAGCCAGCCTGCAGGATCCGTATTTCCCGACGATGTGCTAAAGGGTACCACAAAATCTCGCATCGTCCCTGGTCCAGTCGTCTGCCAGGTGCTCGACGTCGAAGATATAGGCCACTCGCGCTGGTCGCAGGTCGAATCTATCGAAGCGCAGGAGCGTGGCGAAATGACAAAAGGAAGGGAGATTGTGCGCGTTGTGGAGCAGGAGAATGAGGGCACTGCTGAAGCTGCGGCTCCTGTGCTGAGCAAAGGGCCATTCAAGCTGCTATTGCAAGATGCCAAAGGCCTCAAGATCTACGCCATGGAGCTAAGAGGCATAGACGGGCTCAATACCAACATGGCCATGGGCGTCAAACTCCTCCTGAAGAACTTTGACGTGAGGAGAGGCGTCATCATGCTTGAGCCCGGCAATGTGCAAGTGCTAGGCGGGAAACTGGAGGCACTCGATAAGGCTTGGAAAGAGGGAAGAAAGGAAAGGCTCATGGCAGCTGCCAGGGTGACGGGATAGGCGGAGGGTGCTGGTGTTGTATGTGTTGAACCACTCCATAATTTTAACAAAGTATCTATTGGTTGTCGTTTTCCATCTCTTCTTACATAGAGGCCTGCCGTATGGCAGCGAACGATCAAAACCGAGGCACTTTGTTATGTATCCTTCATGCTCTAATGAAAGTAACACCAATTGCTACGTATCTGTTTAGAAGTAGTCTTGTTGATATCAAAGCGTTGGTCTCGATCTTACTAAGCGCTGTCATGCACTCCTCATGCGAATGTCGCGTCATAGAGAGATGTTGAGAAAGACGCGAACATCGGTCATCAGCAGTAGCGGCATCGCTGCTTACTGATGCATGAAGCTACTCGGCTATTTGCTTAAAATCATGACGGGAATATGAAAAGATATCGTGCAAAGCTAGACATGATGTTCCCGGAATTGGCTCGGGCTTGGGAGGCAGGCGCTGATACATGCGAGCCAGCGCGGTCGTCGTTTAGTGAGTGCTTTTCCGAAGTCTTGCGGACCGGAATTCTGCTAGGGGAGAGGATGGTGAAGTCGATATTCCCGCAAGTGTAATGGTATATGCCGCAATTGAGTCTAAATGAATATGCCTCATTCGAAGGTATACCCAAAGCGGTAACGTTGTAGCGAAGACCCGCGTCGACGTTAAGCTAAACATTATGGAGGACAAAGCGTGGCTGAGCAAGCTTTGGTCTGCGTGAGGCGTACACGTTTGCAACGCGTCGCGAAGTGAGCTACTTACGCGGGGTTATAGTGATCGTAGACGTGTGGTGGCTGAGGCTGTTGGAAGCGCACGCTGGGGTTAGTACGTAGTCGACTCATACTCTCTCAGTCGACGCGGAGTCGCATTGCAGCATTGCGTTGCTATGGCACCGCAGCATGCATATATGCCACCGCCAGATTCGCGGCGTTGGCGGTCTCCTGATCAGCCTCGTACAGCTTCAGCGGTGAAGTCGACCTGACGGAAACGTGTCGAACCGAGTCGTACCTTGATTGGGCCCATGTAAATCGGACGACTCAAGGGCAGCAAAGGGCTGTGCGTATGTAGATGAAGGTAGACGGTAAACGCAATTCGGTATGCGTAGCGACGGCTGAAAGCGCCACGAGATGCACTTTCCTCTTTCGGGATCGTTCGTCCTAGAAGCACGCCCTCACCGGAGCCGGAGTAGTGGAAAAGGGCGGAGCGGAGACGGATGCTATGAACGCACTGTTCACCGTTTTTTGTTTGTGCCTGACAATAAACGCACAGATGCCATAAACTCAATACCTTGGACAGTCGGGCTGTAGGAGCGCAAAAGTAATCAAACTGTTCAGCCATCAGGCATGACGACGGTGCAAAGTTGCTGGTCGCAGATTGACTGCCTCGGAGCACGCAATAGCGACGCTCCAGAGAAGCGCATGATCGTGTCATCAAATTATACTGGTTCATGCAGGGTCGTTAGCGGGTTTGTCAGAGAGTATTTTTCAGCATCTCTGACAAAGCCAGCTTGATCTACCAATGGCGGCACGATGCAGCAAGCTGCAGGCGGGAGTTAGTAATAGGGAGTCGGAGACAAGCAGCATGCTCCTGGGCCTTGCTCGCAATTGATGCCCAGATGTGATTGGTACCCTGGGTCATTTCACGATGGTTTGCTTGGGCGCGGGGGTCAGACTGAGCGACAGGTCCGCGTGGCCCGCCCAGCTAGACATCCACGGGTCGCTTGTGACGACGCGGACGAAAGCTGCGAGGAAGCGAAAAGCCGATGTGCTAGGCAGCCGGAAAACCAAGGTCCCAAGGCGTCGGCCGAAGTGACGACTCTATACGACGGTACGAAGGGTGCCGGACGTCAGCCTGTGGCTGAACTGCTGTCGTGAGCCAAACCAACCTCGCGCAATGGAGGGATTGGTGACCCCTTAGGCGAGACGGTGGACACGTTTGACAGGCACAGATTCAGGGCTGACCGCTCTGCCTGTACAGAGGTCCGTGGCTTAGCCCTGACGACAGCGCATCCTGGAACCGCAGGCAGCCAGGCAGCGCAGGTTCGCCCAAGCACCCTCTAGCTCGAACAACGCACCGCGAGGATATTAGCAGGGGAAACGCGAAAAGCGAAGAGCCCAAAAAGAAAAAACCCTGACGGCGCGATGTGGGCGGACGATGAGTGATGCAATGCATCGTGGGTTAGTAAACGCCGACAAGAGCGAGACCCCGATTACCCAGCGCCGTGGCATGTGAGCATGGGCAGACTGTATATCCGCGCAACGTCCGGCGTCCGCTTCGTAACGCCCGTATGTGCATGCGGGCGAAAGTCTCTACGACCGACCGGGCTGTATCGTAAGCCGCGCTAGCACCCCTGCAGTCGTGCCCAGGTGTGAATCATAGTGTGTTAGCTCACCGCATCCGTCCTTGCTCGGCCAAGAGCGGTGGAAACATGCCAATAATTCCGAGCACCCGTTATCCATCCTCCATGCGCCAGCGAAACATAAGAAACACGCCTGTCCTCGCTTCAGATTCCATCATCATCAGCTCACACACCAGTCCACCACTCCTCGGCGAATTACAACATCACTCGACAATCAAAGTCGATCAACATTACATCACACATCTCGGAATCTAACTACGCTCGGATCACCTTCCCTCCATTGGCTGCTGCTTTAAGGTTTGTACCCTCGTTCTCGACAGTCATAAAACCAACCTGACTCACAATTTTTAGGCTCTCATATACTACTGCCTTATACACACCAAACATGCCTTCTTCATCACACCTCCGCATTCAAACTTCCTTCGAGCCCTTTACGGCTGAGACTACCCGCTCCCACTTCATTTCATCACCACCGCAAAAGAAGCAGAAGATGTCTCTCACCCAAACCTACTACATTGCTGCCTCTGCCCGCTCCAAGCTCGGCAAGGAGGCATGCAGGGCCGACCACAACCTCCGCCTTCTCGTTGGACACGCAAACCTCCTCGACAGCCTCATGGTCGAACTCCAAGATGCCGAACGCCAGCAAGAGCAATGGTTCAACCAGACCATGGCCAAGGCCTCCAAGACTGAAGAGTCCCGACACATCCAATGGGCCGACAGCATCGCTGAGGAGGAAGAGGACGACGACTCCGAATCAGACTCCGAGTCCGAGAACGAGGACGACTTCGACATGATCGCACTCCCTCGCCGCATCGCTCAATCACCGGTTCAGATCAGCACAATGGAGGTGGACGAGGATGAGGACGACGAGGAGGAGTTCTACGACGACATGGAGGACGACTCAGAACTGGCTCTTACCCGGGTACCATCGCAATTACAATCACCACCCGAGCTCACCTACGAGGAAGAGTCCGACGACGAGTCTCCACCCACATCGCCCCCGCAAGCGTCCTTCAACTTCACCGAGAAAGAAGCCATGCTCACAACAACCTTCTACGACGCCAAACTACAATCACAAAACATCGAAGACCATCCGCTATTCATGGATACCACCGCTCCGCTCATCTCAAGTTATTAGGCCAGCACACCACCATGTTCCGACCTTTTGATTTTTGATCCAGCGTTTCCAGCGAGCGAGTCCTTTACAGCATAGCGTAGCATTTTCGAGCATTATATCCTCTGTTTTCATTTATTGGCATATACCGCAGGGCGGTCGGGATCTTCACGCAGGATCTCACGAACAACTCTACTCAGAAATTATTGGATGGATACGGGATAGGAGGATTTGGGATATTGGTCTCGAGCGGTTCGACGTCTCCCGAAGGTAGTGGTCGAGACTCCCGCCATAGCTAGAAATTTCAATGATGATCATTACACCCACAAAAACAATCTCCACGCTTTTCTCAGGTGATGTGCTGCTATCGCTGCAGGCTGCAGGCTAATCGACCCTTAGCAGGTCACAGGCACAGTCCCGATGTATGACTGATGAACTGTCAACAGCACACGATACAGTAACAAACCCCACGCATTACAGTTTCCTGTCAACATGCCCAGTCACACATTTGGTGCTGGGAAATTCCTAGGGTTGACCGACTTTTGGCCAGTGCGTCAGACCCTGGCCCCTCGCATGCATCCCGCATAGGGCGGGCACTTCGCATCGCGGACGCGGCTGCTTTTCGCCGAGCGCGCCTTGCATGGCTGAGCGATCTGTCGTCGCAACGCTTGCCTGGTGAAAGTGCACTTCCGGTCAATCACCTTCGTGTCCCCGCATACACAGAGCAGGCGTTGCGAGCGTGATTGCGTACACCGATCGCACCGCCCCACGCACCGCCGAGTGACCATCTGCGTCTGCCTGGGAAGATCTGGTGTATGCAAGGCATGCAGCCGCAAGCAGCCGGGTCAACTCGGCGTTTGGTTCTGCCCACGTCCGAAAAGTGTGCGCAGGCAGACAGGCTGCTCGGGGTTTGAATGTATCCGATCGGACACAACAGGAGCTCGCGTACGACGGTCACGTTTGGTTCCGCTCGGGCGAAACGCGGACACATGAGCCAGACTCGAGCGGATCAGCTGGAAGCAGACTATCCGTCGCATGCAGACGTGCATCCTCTATTCGCACTCGCATCTTGGTGCACTTGACAGCTGTAGGATGAGCGGTCTATGGCAATCTGTTGCGAAACCCACTCGTCGAGGGCTTCTGGACCGCGAAAGCTTTGATCTGAGCAAGGTCTCCCGTCTCCACACTGTCAGAAGTTGAAGACGGAAGTTACAGCGTCGATCTCTCCTTTTCCCCACGCTCCACTGCTGTCGCGGCGATACCGGCACTGACCCTCCACGATGCTCGTCTCGAAACGCTACCATGGCACGAGAGATGATCAAATCTCATATCAGACTCGGTACCAAACATCGAGTCAAAACATGTCCATGCCCGCAATCTCGAGGTTTCAACATCTCGTTTCGACATGGCGGTGGACGAAACGATTCATACAGCTAATCTTCTCATAGCCATCGTCGATTTTGCTTTTACTAGAGACGGACTGCCTCAGTCACACCCGCTAGCTGATGCTGCGCTGTGGAACGCGAGGCCTAGTGAAACAGGTACGAATCTAGCTTATGCGTAGCCCGCTCTACGCAATCCGCTTGAATGAAGCGAAACCCTGTTTCCAAGTTACGGAGGTTTCTTGCGATAACGTGTCATCTCGAACATTGCTGAGCTGGCATGCCAACTCAACTCCTTGGATGTTTCTGGGCCGCGTCGTGCCTAGCAACGCCTCACGTCCCAAACATGCTGCCCTGTTCCTGAACGTTCTCCCATCCAGGGAAGTCGGGGCTCAAACAGGGAAATGGGGCGCGCCTTAGGCAGCCACGATCTGACGATCTGATCATCCACGCCAACATCGTCCGCGGTTACGCCGTGGTGGCTGCGCAACCAAGTAACACAATATTGTCACTGAAACCTACCTTGGTAGCTATCATCAACAGTGTCGCTGATGTCATGCGCACGACCTGGACCCCATATAACTTGGACCCTATGCTGTGTGCATCTCACTCAGCACGATATGCTGGTCATCGTTTGACAATGGTGACAGAACGGTGAGTGAGTGAGGCTTTAGATGATCGTCAATAGTTCACCAATAAGAGTGAACCATGCTGCGATGTTGATCATCCGGGGCGGAGCGGACGTATGTAGAAAGCCGGCGATAAGATAAGATAGATTGAGCCACATCATCAGCCACGTGCATGATTTCGCGAGCGGTAGTCACCTCCGTATTTCCCCCTCTCCCACGAGTTGCGATAACCGTTGCTCTTCTTCCGAGGTTGCTTGCATCATCAATCCCAAATCGAGTTCTGGACTCATCCGCTTCGATAAGCTGGTTCACATGATGACGCTGTCAACGGTCAGGGCGGAACCAGGGTCTATGACATAGTCATGTCGAGCCGGACTCCTCGGACGCGCTCTCCTCGCGCGCCGGGGAGCGGAATCTTATCTTTCCATCTCGACGGATCGACGGCCTTACCGGATACGGTGCGCAGCATGCCGATCAGTCTCGTCACGACAGCAACGGCTTCCGCGATTTGCCAAGCACTCCGTAGTACTTCGTATCTTTGTCCCAGATTGCAAACGCAAACCTCTCTCACACAGTTTCGAGATTTCGAAACAGAGTCTTCAATGGCCAGGTTGCCCGTCGGCTAACGCTTCCCTTCTCAGCGCACGCAACGTATCCAGAAGCGGACGTACGTCCGGATCCGCTCGAGAACCTCGCGCCGACCCGCACCGAGGCAGCACATGTTGTGCAGGAAGCTTCTAGCAGCTAGCACGGAACAAAAGAGCCCTGGAGTCGTTTGGGCAAACTCAACGGCCACAGGAAGAAAATTTGACGGAAAGAAATGCCATGGCAGATGGTGACTACCATCCAGGTACATCCCAGCTCCCGAGGTCAACGCGTTCCCCTCATACCAGCACGTGTTCTGTGAGTTTGCCCATGGAGAATTTTCTGCCTAGTATGCCCGGTACACCAGCACCAGTGGACAAGGAAATTCTTACACAAATCTACGAAGATCCACGAGGGAAAAACTTTTCTTCGTGTGTGCGAGTACCGAAATCTGCACTTAGCGTATTGTGTAGGTGTCACGCCATGGTCGGGGCTAGCACCTCGGGAGGCTGGTACCTGGATGTTAGCCTCGTCCGAGCCTCAGTTGGTGTACACCGTATCATCGTGACATTTCTGCGTTGGTGTTGAGGCGCGTGCATGCCGTGGTGTGGGTCGGTCTGCGGTAGCATGTGCCGCGGCAATGCAAAGGTAAGTAGGTAGTACGCGCACAATACGCTTGGGGAAATTTGGATACGCAGCCTGGTTTCCCGTTACTGTTGTAAAGCGGCGCGGGATTCAGGGTCTTGCAGAAGTTTCTTCTAGCAGCTTATTCATACTTTCGTATTCTTCTCGAATGGTCGGTAGTATGGTGTGGTACGCTTCGGCTTTACCGACATGAAGCCACTGTGGCGCCTTGATCAGGATAAGGCGTTGTTGAGGTCAAGCTCAGCTGGTCTTCACGGCAAACACCGTTTTCAGGGGACTATTTGAGCTGAAGAGTGAAGATTAGCATTGCCTGCTTGGAGAATAGTCTTCCAACCTGCTTTTGAGTTCATTTCTAGCGGAATCGAATGTTTCAGGTACGCGCAGGTTCCGGGAACATATTTGATATGGTGGAAGTTATGAACCAACGCTGCCAATTTGATCACTATATCTTGTTTATCTGGCATAAAGTTGAAGACTGTGATTCTTTACGAATACTTCTCTTTCTGACACATGCTGCGTTAACCGGTCTGCTAATAGATCATGCGCATACTGTATGATGCCTATATATATACTCTTGCAAAGGCTAGCAGTGGCCCATGAACAGTCTGATTCAGGTTATCTGGAAATCGGTATGCAGTGAAGACGAAGTCTTGGGCAAGACCGACGTAGTCATTTGTACAGCGGGCCTTCTCACCACACCTGTGCACCTACCGGATAGAATAACGATGGTAGGATTTGATGCTAGTGTACAATGATTTCGTGACAGCACACATATTCGAAATTGTGTTCTCGAGATATTGCTCAGACGATGGGCTTCTACCTTTAGTATGTAATTTTACAGCGACGTACATTGGGCAGAGAAGAATGGTATTGGCCTAGAACACTCGCACATCAAGACATACGTAGGCCATGACGTTTTAAAACAAGCATATCGCAATCAAGAAGCTACAGGTATGCCATGACTCCAGTGGCTGGAGGGCACTTATACCTTTGTTTAATAGTCCCAGTCATTATCTACGAAAGGAAGTGGCTGTAATGAAACACGTAGTCTAGACGGCGCTCGAAAGATGTTCAAAGAAGCCGCAGCATAGCTTAGCAGTATAATCTCTGGAACAGTATTTTATTGCAACTGATAAGAAACTAGCTACGACACGAAGAAATAGTACAATGATATCTCCGGCTCCAGCTTGTCAGAGGAAAAGAAGGTAACAAGCTTGCCCCTATACCCCATTTCGAGCGCGTGAAATAACAATCTGGGTGAGCTATGTAGGTCTGGGATGCTAAACCTAACACACTAAGATCGATTACAAGTCCTCTTCCGTCGAAGTAAATCCAATCAATGTATCAATCAATCACGCCCACTTATCCCATGGTGCCGGTTCCCGTCTGTTCATCAGTCTCCGAAATTCGTAGTCTATCCTGGCCTGAGTCATCCCCGGTGGCTCAGGGGTATCGTCGTATAAGCGCCCCCCATACAAACCATTCCAAAACTCGACGCATTTTTCGCACTCGCCGTCGCAGGGGTACCACTGGCAATATCCGCTGTCGCTTTCATCACTATCTTCTTCCTCGCTGCCGCTTTCTTCGTCCTCTTCTTCAGAGTCTGATTCTTCAGTAGCGTCGCTTCCCGAGTCATGTTCATCGGTGTCCTCTTCTTGTATACAGGACATCATTAGCCTTCCCGGTTTCATTAGCCTTCCCACCTGCTCAGTGAGGAATGTAGTGTTCTATTCCATCCTCGCATACCCATTACCCAAGAACCATATTTTCAGATCGCTCCCAGTGTACCTTAGGCTTACGATCACGGGGTCTAAGCTTGCATATTCTGGTCTAGTAAAGGGATAACTCGTAAACCAACCAGGTGGGGCGCTTTGCTTCATCCAGAATTGATCCACCACCATTTGCTGCTTTGTGGTCTTCACACCCGGTGCTTTTTTCTGGAATACGAGCATTCGTCCATCCTCGGGATTAATCCAGCAGTGGTCCGGGCCAATGTATTGCTCCCAATACTCGCGGCAGGCTACATGCCATCTCGTGTTGCCAAGGCTCCCAATGGGTATCTGCTCGCCGGCCTCCAGACGTGGAGTGACATGCTCCAGCCATCTGTCTACATCCGCTTCGCGTTGTATGTCTTCTTCCAGGATTTCCGCCTTGAAGGCATCGTGTGCTCTGTCGTCGTGGGGAAATGTACAGAGTTCCAAGTTTTGTTGATCGCGCACCCTGCCACTCGTATGTCTTGATGGATCCTTGATGGGGAGGTTGAAATCCTTGGGATGCAAAGTATTGGTACGCTTGTCAGTGGCTGCTGTTGTACCATGTTGGTCGTCGTGTGGCCGCTTTCTCTTCAAGCGCCCAGGATCGTTCGCAGGCTTGCAGAAGGACGTTGTGTGAGGCTCTGTCATATCTGGAGAGCGGACGGAAGAGATGGTAGTTTGAGTGAATGAGTGTTTGATGATGGTCTGCGAGCCATGGATAGATTGTCTTGAAGCTTGGACGACGTTCCTGACCGCTAATTAGTCAATACCGAATAGCCGATGATAGCAACCCTCGGAGCGTCAACACAGACAACCAACAGAATACATTTGATAGTTTGCCTATCGCGCCGACAACGATAAAGGCATTCAGTCACAACACACAACTAAATCTCGGAGGCGTATTCTAACAATGGATTGGAAAATATCTACGTGCACACTAGTACTGGAAATATGTAGCAATACAGCCCACCCTACTACTCAACTCGATCTTTTTGAAGTATTGCTTAACAAGCAAGAGTCTACAAGGAACTCTCACCATCCTTCAGCGAGGTAGTTCCATCAACCTTCTTCTCCTCAGTGGAAACACCGACGGACTTATCCTGTGATTGCTTTTGCTCCAAAGATGCACCCTTAATATCAGCGTCGTTATCCAGGTCCGGACCAGAACCAGGGAAGGCACCAGGCGCATCGGTAGAGCCGGGTGCAGTCTTGGAGACCAAGGGTTCTTCTGGCGAGAGGGCGGCTGATACCTTGGAAGCGACGGATCCAAACGCTTCCGACACTTGAGAAGTGGCCTGCTCGAGAGTTGAGGGGGCTTTCTCCTTAATCGCTTCGGTCGCAGAAGCAGGTTCACTCTCCTCCTTTGACGTAGTCTGTGCAAGCTCGGGCTCTTTTGGCTCTGCCGCAACATTTCGATCCGCTTCACCCTCAGTGAGAGTAGGTTCGGCCGTCTTGGTCGAAGCACTGAGTGATTGCTGAATCTGGGCTGCCATCTTTGCAGCAGGCACCTCGAGATTACCATCCTGTCCAAAACTCCAGACGTGTGTCACAGGGCCGAAGCTCAACGACTGCCTTGGTACAGCAACTTCAGCAGTGACAGTAGCCGCCGCAGCGGGTGATGGAGATGCAGCAGGCTTCCTCCTTTGTGGGCCCTTGGCTCTGCCCTTGCGAGCATCCGGAAGTGGTGCTGTCTCTCTTTGCGCCTCTTCTTCTTCCTCGGGTTCACGGACCTTAGGCGGTGGATGAGGACCAACTCCAAGTTTGCTGTTGAGGTCTTTTAAGAAACCAGCCTGGAGAGCCGCAATCTTCGAGCCAGCAGGTCGGGCGGGAACGGGCGGTTTCGCCTTCGTCTGGGGAGAGTCGTTCTCGCCAGTCTGCGAGTCGACAGTTGGAACCTTCTCCGCAGAGCCAGTAGATGGCTTGCTTGGGCGTGCAGGTATCTGTGGCTTTGGTCGGTCTGGGATAATGGGTGCTTTCTTGTCATCGGCAGATGGTTCCCTCTTGGCTGGTCGCGCCGGAATACTGGGGCGAGCCGGCACCGGGGGCTTTTGGTCGATTGGGGAGTCGTCGGCATACTCATTCGTATCCTCCATCTGAGGTGTGCTAACAGTAGTCTCGTATAATCCGTGGGATGGCGCATCCTCCCAGATATCTTGACTTGGGAAGCGTTGCTGCATTCCAGGGCGGCCCATGGTCTCGTCACGTACTTTTCCGAGGATCTTATTGTCTGCGGCGAACTGTCTAGTGTGGTCGGGGAGGAAAGACTTCTGATCTTCCTTGTTGATCTGAGTCTTACGCTGCTCCTCGGTGTTCGGGTCTTCAAAGACCTTCGCAGGACTCACGCTATCGTTACCACCAGCAGTCTTTGGCTCTTCTGGCTCTTGAGGAGTATCCACAGTAGTTTCGAGCTGTAAGCTGCCAGGGGTATCCTCCCAGACATCTTGACTGGGGAAGTGGTGTCGGGCGACACTGGGACGCTTGAGCTTGTCAACCTGAGATTTGGGTTTCTTGGCGTCCTCCTCATCCTCCGGAAACAGGGGCTCATACTCCTTGTGCGACTCCAGTGGAGTACTCCCACGATCGTATTGTGCTGGGCTGGGGATCACACGTTGCTGCTGCGTGCTGTTGTTCCGACTCGAGCTTCTGCTGTGCGTGCGCGGCTTTGTGACATATTGCGGGTTGCCATCTTCATTGAGCGTGTATTCGTTGCCATGACGCTCCATTTCAGGCGATACAGCAGGCTGTCTCCATTCGGCGTCTGGGTGTTTCTTCAGCTCATCGGAAGCTAGAATGGGCGTGCCATATCCGCGCTCAGTAACCCATCCACCTTTCTCAGCTGTGTTTCCGCCCTCGGGGCCAAGGTCTTCGGTTGGTGGGTCGTAGCCTCCGCCGTGAACCTTGCTGGAGCGGTGCGCAGGAGGGTCGATGTGGATGACCTCGCCTTTGTCATTGACCTCTTGGCCAGCTTCGTTACGTAGGGGTGAGTCGACGTAGCCGCCCTTGATTGAAGCAGGGCGACCCGATGACTGTGGTCGAGGAGAGGCCATGCGCGAAGCATATTCCTCTGTGGCCCTGTAGCCAATCTGTTCGTCGGGTGTACTGACTGCGTCCCGACTCGTGCCTGTAAAGCATGATCAGCAACAGCTGATGAATAATGAAGCTGCAATTGACTTACCCATTCCAACATCCTGAGCCCTAGTGTGTACCAGCTTGTCGAGGTTATCGGCACGCCAGTGGTAATCCTTCCTGTTCTCCTGGATGTGAGGACCGTACTCGCCGGCCTTCTCGCGCTTCAGATCGTCCGGGTGCTTTTCGTACCACTTCTGCTCAAAGTCGTCTGTTGAGATCTTGCCGTGGCCGTGCATGCCGTAGCTGCCAGGAGGGCCATGGAAGATTTCACGGCCACTCTTGGTGCGCCCGTGATGGCGACCACCGGCCTTCTGGTGGAAACCTATTCCTTGAGCTCCGGGCTGTTGCGCATAGGGCGAAGGGCTGGGAGCTTGAACGTCTCCAGCATTTCGGAACATGGGTACCTGAACACCAATTTCAGGAATGCCATGTTCGTCCTTGTCGTTGTAGAGCGAGCTGGGGCGCGATCCAGCAGAAGACCCTGAACGTCCAGTCTTGGCCTGAGTGACCCTATCGTCGACGGACAGCTGCGAGCCGACGCCAGCAGCGAGCGCTGTCTGTGAATCGGTCCGCGTCACCGCCTGGATCCTACTTTTGGCAGTTGAGCTTGGGACCGAGGCTGTAGGAGCATGCAGAGGCAAGTCTCCTGCCACGTTCTTCATATGTTGTGGAGAGCCGCCCTGGTTCTCCGGTGTGAGGGTCTTTGACAGGTCTTCGAAGCTGGCGTATTCATTGCCTTCTTCTCCGAGGGAGGGCATGGACACGCTCGGTGGGCGGGAGGGCAGATCGGTGCTAAGGCGACCGCCATCTCTAGGCGGTCCACCGTGTACGTAGGTCGGGTCGTTGAGCGGGGAGCGGGCGTATCTGTCTCCAGCGGGAGAGACGGAGCGTTCGACACCGCGCTTCGGGCGTGGGGGGATCTTGGGGACATCCATATGGGTACCCTGCGCAGGAGAAGAGCTGTTCTGGGCCCGCGCTGGGCGTGGAGGTATTGTTGGTGGAGCACTCATTGCTTCTGTGTCGGTTGCTCGGCGGGGATGTGGGGTGTAGGTGCGGTAGAAACTACAAGTCGTTCAATGTCAGTGACAGGTCTCGGCCATTGAATGATGGAGATGTGCAGCGTGAGCGAGCTGAGAAAAGTGCTCAGGTATGGCTCGGGCTGTTTCCTGCACGTCAGGCCAATAAGCGCGGCTGCGACTTGAGAGCCCAATGATGCTGTACAAAGCGGATGTGCTGTACTGACCTCGGAATCCGCAATTGAAGTGGAGACTAGAAGTGAGGCTGGCAAGAGGGGCAGATAGCTTGGTCGGATACAGCCAAAATGGCGCAAATGAATCGGTCCTGGAGCTGGGACGGGGCACTTATGTAGCAGAGAGCTCCAGGGCCTGCGACCCGCATTATGGCGTATGGGCCTGCACGCGGCCATCATCGTCACCCCCACAACCTGCATAGGTACCTACCACACGTTGGTTGACTGATTTCTTCCATGGTCCAGTCGCTGTTGCCACACATGCAATTGTTGTAGTGGAGATGTCCGACACGTCCACGTCAACCTCGCTGTTGACAAATGCATTGAATCCATGTCCCACATGCTCGCTGACGCTATCCTAGATTGGGGACTATGCGACCGCATCAACGTGTTTCGCAGCCTGGGACGTCCAACATTGATCAAGACTCGCACAAGTCACATTGCAAAGCTCAGCACATGACATGTGCATTGTTTGACTTGCATCCATCAGCTGCGCTTGGTGTGGCAGGGTGGCAGGATCTTCAACGCCTCGCAAGCTCCGGCACGTTAGCGTTCCCCGCGCCGAATAAGTGTCGTTCCTGGCGAGATTCTGGCAGCCAGTTATCGTCATCCTAAAAGCGAGCAGATGCCAGGCCAAGTTTGGCGTTTCCGCTGTCGTGGTCTGACACTGCTTGTGCTTGTCGCGGCTTTTCTAGCAACGATAGAATCAAATTCGAATGGTTGCTGAGCAGCCAAGTGCTGCACCCTACAGAATGTACGCTTGAGAGAATGGCACCCATAGCTTCTAGAACATCGTCATAGGGACTCATGTGGGTCCTGCGCTCGTCTCTATCGATCAATCTCTGTGTAGAATTACGTAGATGTCCCCACACAGCAAGATGACATCGTACACGACAAATGCACAATTGTCACGGGCACGCGATGAGTACAGAGAAAGCATGTCGCATTTAACCGCCTAGCAGTTTGGCCAAGCGCTTCCATATCCAAGAGGCTCTCTTACAAAACATGGCCCCAGAACGCCCAGCTGCTGAATGATGCTACAAAGAAGTCAAATCATCTCCTCTAATCGCTTTCCAATCGGCTAAGCTCATCATCTCCGTCCTTGTGATATCAATCGGCTCCTCCGTCGGCCCTTCTTTCTATACGCGTGTCGTTCGTTCGGAATCGTCGCACATGGCTGTTGCTCGTTGCCTAGTTCTGCCTCCACTTTATATGATCATCTGTGCGACTCCCTGTCCACCGAGCGTCTTGCTGCCCTGGAATTGCTGGCCTTTGAAACCGGCAAGCGCATAGAAGACGGCTGCGAGCAGAAGGAAGACGGCCGCGACGATCAGACTTGTAGCCCGGGCAGCGATGCTGGCCCATTGTATGGCGCTCATCGCCGCGTAGATGGCCGCGCGCATGTAGTTGGAGCTGAATTTGCGAATAAAGGTATCGAACTTGGGTGAAGTCGGGCAGATGCGGAGGAGCAGCGGTATTTCGATGAAGATAATGATGAAGGAGCACACTCTGCGAACTGATCAGCCATATTCCCAGCGAAGATATGGGCGCGGAGAACGTACAAGCACACGATACTAAACGCGATGACCCAGTTGGCGTTGAAGATGTTGGCGATGCCCAGCGCAAAGCAGAGGACTATACACAGTACTCCGGTCCTGCCGAAGAGTTAGTATGACATGCTGCGAGCCGTGGGCATGTGCATAGCAGCTGGCGTGACTGACCATTGTCCGTAGATACCTGCAAAGATGCCATGTCAGCAACAAGTTACAGGTCCAGCAGCGGGTGTCTTACTGAAATTCCTCGACTTGAATTCTTCTGCGAGCGTCATCTTCGCGGTGTGATTGACTGCTGTGTGCTTCTAGCTCTTCGAGGTTATGCGCAAAATGGTGGTTTGGCGATGTGTAGATTGCGGTTCCGGTAGCTTTGTTGCTGGCGCGGGCTGAGTGAAGCTCTGGCACAAAGTATCAGGCGAGGTTTGATATCCTTTGTTGGAATGCCGTGCGCCGCGTTGGTGTACGTTGCGCTGCGTAATGTGATTGTGGCTGTGCAGTGAATCGGATTGGGTCGAGTGAATGTTGGTCGGTGCCTGGCGTTGCGATGGCAATGGCTGCGTTGCGTGCTTCTTGGTAGCTCAGCCCTCGGTCGGATCGCGGCTTCCACGTCTACGTAAACTACGCGCTAGTGCTTGCCGAAACCGTCTTGGGCCGGCACTCTGCGCCTGAGAACTCGGACCTGCACCTTCAGTTTCAGAACATTGTGTATGGCCGCGACTGCCTCACCTTGGAATGACTGGAACTTGGAAAGCGAAGGAACCATGGACGCCTCTCGTGCTTGCGTCTGCCGCGCTCGGGCTGGCGCTTTACTACCTACATGCCCAGCAAACAGCCACTTTGACAACTGCGGACCCTGCGCAGGTGAATACAGAACCGTGCCAAGACGACGAAGCGATTCACGTACCAGACGCCATGGATCCGAAGGAGAGAGCGTATCATGAAGGCTTCATGCGAGAGGCTATTGCCATGGTGAGCCACGTCCTTCACTTTGTACATATTCGGCTATCTGCTGAATTTACTCCATGTTTGATCCCTCTGCTGACTCATCATCACTGCAGGCTGAACTTGCACTCAAGAGCGATGAGACCCCCGTCGGCTGTGTCTTCGTCAGGGACGGCGAGGTGATTGGACGAGGCATGAACGAGACAAATCGGACCCTGAACGGTACCCGCCACGCCGAGTTCGTCGCCATCGCTGGCATCTTGTCAAAGCACCCCATCAGCATCCTCAACGAGACAGACCTCTATGTCACCGTTGAGCCGTGCGTTATGTGTGCGTCCATGCTGCGCCAGTACGGCATTCGAGCCGTCTACTTCGGATGCTGGAACGAGCGTTTTGGCGGCACCGGAGGTGTTCTGAACATTCACTCTGAGTACGCATCCTTCTTTCCTCACAAATACGTGCATCGCAAGTACTGACTTCAACAGTGCTAGCGTCGACAAGCCCTATCCAGTCACCGGCGGCATCTTCCGAGAGGAAGCAATCATGTTGCTCCGGAAATTTTACGTCCAAGAGAACGAAAAGGCCCCCGAGCCCAAACAGAAGAAGACGAGGGAGCTGAAGACAGAGATCCTGCCAATGGACGTTCACCAGCCCAAGTCGACCCCATCACCTGCTATTCGTGCTCCGGCTAATGCGACCTCGACCGGATCCATCCCGACACTGTCTTCTTTGAGCGCATCCGCCGCCGCTGCAGCTGTTGCGGTCCCCAAGACTGTGTTTCCCACGCCCGGCCAGGCTCGACCCAGCTCTGCCAGCACAGCTCTTGCTTGAAGCACTTACGATGAATGCATACTTATACCCAACCATAGACGCTAGGATGAAGGAGTGAAACCGAATGTATAATACCTCATGACTTTTTACCTCAATAAAAATTTGTTGTTCACAGAGACACGTAACTGATTTGAGATGGCTGAGAGTACAATACCTGCATCGTGATTTCGAAAGGAAGTAGAAACGGCAATAGATGGTCGGTACTGAGTTTGGTATTGAAACGGGATCAGGGAGGCTTTTATCCACCTGTATCTTATTTCTCTCCTCCACCACCTGCAACCAACTGCACTACCATGAAGAGAGCAATGGCCCACCAGTATCTGTAAAATAATCAGCATAACCTCTAGTAACGAACATTGTCCCCCTACGTACTTTTGCAAGAAGGTCTTCTCCGGCTCTTTTCCGTCGAGCTTCCCCTCCGCATTGAGCACGATGGGCTTGTTCAAGACCGGCTTCGGCCCAACATTCCTCTTCTTTATCTCCACCTCCACTTCATCTTCGCTGCCTTTCGCGCTTGTTCCGAATCCAATATGGAAAGGCTCCCCCTTCTCATCAACGTGAATGATGAACTTCTTGTGGTATTGGTCGGAGAAACTGGCCGCTGACGTGACAATGCCTCGCCATGAGCCAGATTTAGGGTCGGTGAGACCAACGCGAAGAAGGTGATCAGAGGCGTAGGAGCCTGTGGGTGGTGTGAAGGAGGCTAAAGTGCCAACGGGTTGGTCTGCGTCGTATTCGATCTGCGCAAGCGGAATCGGCGAGGGGATGACGGCGCTGTCCCCTGAGGCTGGAACGGAGGAGACGTAAAGCGTGACCGACGATGCGACCGCAAATGGCAGCAGTAGAAGTCTTGACAGTAGCATCTTGGCGCGATGGTGCGGTCTGTTGCTATCTGTACCAATGCAATGGTGTTGGTAACGGGAGCTGGCTAGCCGCCCGAGAGCAACGGCGAATTGTATCACCGATGGACATTCACTCAAGCGAGCCGTGTTTCCACAACCCCTCCTCCTCAAACCATATCTCCTGAGACTTACGGTAAAATAATCCTGCACCTCCGCTTGATCCGGAATCGCACCGATAGCCATGATCAGCCGTGATCCAAGACCTCAACTTGCTTTGCGTGGCGTTGCCTGACCAGCCAACACTGGCCCAACAGCATCCGGTATGCCTGAAAAGGTGGATCCGGTGCTCACGATGCCCACATTTCTCAGTCTGATCTGTGAGCAGATCGACGCTCAGGCTCGAGACGACCCTGACGACTGGTAGCCCGATTGCACAAAGGCTGGGGTTGCTGCCCCACCCCCACCATACTAGAGCTCCCCAGAGCTCTTATGAGCTCATCCCGCATTGACAGCTGTATTGTAACTCAACATTATTTCTCGCGTCCTCGGGCTTTCAATTAGCTTTTCTTCAATTCAAAATACCACACTTCTCTCACCTTCCCATACTCATACGCAGCAATGTCGATTCCTTTCCGCCAGACCCAGCGTAAGCAGTCGCGTCAACTGTCAACAGATCCCCGCAATGAGCTCCACCCTCAAGTCGACCACTACATCGGTATCGATGTTGGTACCGGTAGTGCTAGAGCCTGTATCATGAACGATCAGGGAGACATTGTCGGACTGGCCTCAGAGAACATTGGCTTATGGCAACCACAGACTGGCTACTATGTACTTAACCCGCAACAGGCAAATTGCGAGACCCAAAACTAAAGCGAACCCAGGAACAATCCACAACAGACATCTGGCGATGCATCTGCTCCTCAGTCCGCCGAGCCATGGATCAGCACAACATCGACTCGAGCACTATCCGTGGTATCGGTTTCGATGCGACCTGCTCGCTTGCGGTATTCAGAGACGACACAGATGAGCCTGTCGCCGTCACTGGACCGAACTTTGACAACAAGGACGGCAACGACCGCAACGTCATTCTGTGGCTCGACCACCGACCTGTCGAGGAAACAAACAAGATCAACGCTACCAAGCACAACCTGCTTCGCTACGTCGGAGGCAAGATGTCCATCGAGATGGAGATTCCCAAGGTATTGTGGCTGAAGAACAACATGCCGAAGGAGCTATTCGATCGGTGCAAGTTCTACGATCTGACCGATGCTCTCACACATCTGGCTACCGGCAGTGAGAGCAGAAGCTACTGCAGTGTGGTCTGCAAGCAGGGCTTTGTACCTGTTGGAGTCGATGGTAGTGTCAAAGGATGGCAGGAAGACTTCCTCAAGGAGATTGGCCTCGAAGATCTATGCGAAGACAACTTCAAGCGCATGGGAGGCGTTGACAATGTGGTTTGTCCTTCGCTACTATTCTTGACGGTCCCGGCTAACAAGCACACAGAACGGACGCTACCTCACTGCGGGCGAGCTCGTCGGCACACTTAGCGAGAAGGCGGCACAGGAGATGGGCCTGCAACCCGGTATTGCAGTCGGAAGTGGAGTCATCGACGCCTACGCTGGCTGGATCGGTACCGTTGGCGCCAAAGTCAAGCTCGATGGGGATACTCTTGACATGGACCAGCCTAAGAACGATGTTTCGCAAGCCTTCACGCGTCTCGCAGCCGTAGCTGGGACATCGACCTGCCACCTTGCCATGTCACGCGAGCCCGTCTTCGTCGACGGTGTCTGGGGCCCATACAGAGACGTCCTACTACCAGACTACTGGATGGCAGAAGGAGGGCAAAGTGCGACAGGTGAACTACTCAAGCATGTTATTGAGACACACCCAGCCTTCAACGAAGCCGTGTCTGTCGCCGAAACGTACAACACCAACATCTACGACTACCTCAACGAACATCTCCGCGAGATGGCAGACGCGGAGAAAGCCCCACACATCGCCTGGCTTGGACGTCACTTCTTCTTCTATGGTGACCTCTTCGGCAACCGCTCCCCTATCGCCGACCCCAACATGAAGGGATCTGTCATCGGTCTGAGCTCCGACAAGAGCCTAGACGGCCTGGCACTATACTACTACGCGACCATGGAGTTCATTGCCCTTCAGACACACCAGATTGTTTCTGCGATGAACGCCTCTGGCCACGTCATCTCTTCCATCTTCATGTCCGGTTCGCAGTGCCAGAATAGTCTGCTGATGCAGCTCATGGCCACTGCGTGCGACATGCCGGTCCTGATTCCACGATACGTACACGCAGCTGTAGTGCATGGCGCGGCTATGTTGGGTGCAAAGGCGGCCAGTACTGACAAGGACGGAAACAGCGAGCCGCTCTGGGATATCATGGACAGACTGAGCAAGCCCGGTAAGACTGTGAAGCCACTGGCTGATAAGACGGTCAAGAAGCTGTTGGACGCCAAATACAAGGTATTCTTGGAGCAGTGTGAGGGCCAGCAGAGGTACAGGAAGGAGGTTGATGCCGCCATTGAAGGGTGGGCTAGCAAGTAAATATCACAAGTGGTAGTAGTCAAGGACACGACGATGAAAGGGATGATATCCATCATTAATTAGAAATTTATTCTGGCCACAAGACACTTGCCGAGGGGATCGTTGGTGCATGTTGTGTGTATAACCCAACTCCCCGCTTATGCCATCGGATATGGAAACTGCATGACTGCTCCGAGTGTTGTAGGTCTTGAAACCCGGCTGCATGCAGTCTGCTCGTTGCTATCGTCTGTAAAAGGGTATATCGTACAGGGGAAATTGAAGAAGATGTGTGCCGGCCGTCGAGCTCTAGTATCGTCGGCGGGGTCCACGTGGTGGTTCTCTGCGACTAGCGTCGTTAAAGCCGTATCGTCCATCTTGGAAGCTACCAGCGCGTGCGCCCGCACCGGTGTCGATGTCCATGTCATCCATGGACTGCGTAAGGCGGGCAGGCGGTGCTCGTGCGACGTGGGTGCTCGCGGGAACATCCTTCATGTAGACGTAGAGGAGTCTGCCATCAGCCTGTTGATGGAGTTAGTTTTAGTCCAGCAAAGAAGAAGCTCGCCGGAACACTGACCTTCTGGTTGTTGAACGTCGCGATAACATTCTCGGCGCCCTCCCTGCTCACAAACTGCAGCTCGACCATGACCGTCGGGCTGGAAGATAAGAGCCTGCAGCCCAACGTCTCTCCTCCAATCGGGGTCATGACGGCCTCGATATCAGCGGCCGTTGTTCCAGGTGCAAAGTTGCTAGCAATGACGGTACACGGACCGCCCGTCGCGGCACCTCGAATGCTAATGCCCGGTGCAGCGTCATTGCTGCGTGTAGCCGCAGCGCGACCAAGGACGGGAGCAAATTTGGTGTACGCTTTGCTGTTGCGCTCGACCTGCGATGCTGACGCCGTCCGAGCGAGGTTGTTCCTGTTGTTGGCGGCACCGCGGGGGTTGTTCAACTTGTGCAGATCGTGTTGCCATTTCCCGTCGACGTTGCCGGCTGGTTTCGCGCTCGCTGATCGCTTCTGGACGCCAGCGCCACCGTTTATCCGACTGAGCAGCGATGGCTTTTCAGATTCAACTCGCGCCCGGCCGCCGGCGCCTGGTGCATTCGCTTTCCGGCCTCGGCTGCCAGCTCCGAGGAACTGTTGCGCGAGGGCTTCGTTCTTCTTCTTCTCGCGGGTCTGCTTGACGAAACTCTCGAAAGACGCGGTGGTTGAGGCGACCATGTTGAGCGACGGTGGAAATGGAGAGTAGTGGTGGTGGTCTGGTATGGAGTGGAAGCGCGTAAGTGTCGGCCTAAGGACAACCAGCGAGCGCGTCTACGAGAACCTTGACCCGCTTGGATCAAAGCTCGGGCCACGACCCGCCCGGCGAAACGAAACACCGCCGCGAAAAGTTCCCGTACAAAACTTGAGCCTGCAGCTTCTCTCTCTCACTCCAACAACGCGCCCAACTTTTGGTAAGTCAACACACCCGCTCTTTCTTTGTTTCCTGTTGCTATCATGATGAACACTTGTGTCGCCCCTATCATACATTCTATGGTGATCCGACCACTCAAGCCAAACGAGAATACTGATCTTTCGCAACATCTACCAATCTGTTACTAGTAGTTTTTTCAGGACATCAGCTAACAAATTATAAAGGTCCCATTGTTCTCAGTCACAGTATGACTTCGCGATCATGATGCGCCATTAGATGCGCTGTCGCCGACGTGCGGCCCGCAGCTCCACGAAGCCTTCCGTCCATCGCATAGCCTCTCCGTCCGTTGGTTACAAGCAATAGCAGACCTCGATATGATGTGGTCGAGACGGCAAGGCTTCGTGGGCTGCGATAGCGTTTGAAAGGTTAGACCACACCCCCGTACCCCAAGCACCCATCCTTAGATGATGAGCAACAAATGTATTATCAAATACCGACCACTTCGTGGGGAATAAACTAGTTCGATTACCTGAATATCTTTCCACCCTCGAGCCTTTGTCAAAACGTCTTCTCGTGGAACCGTTACTGACATCGCTCTAGGTATGCACTAGATTGAAAGTTCACTTGATACAGCTACCAGCTCTCATTGAAAAGGTACATAACCCATTCTCTCTTCTTTCCTTTTGCAATGATGAACACCAATTCATGCTAACTCAGACGGGGTTCGCCTCACTGATTGAAAAAACATTCGAGACTTTTCATCTTTCGGCTGATTGCTCTCTCACCTGCATCTTTATTCAGAATCATAGTCTACGTTCTGTGCTAACTGTCAATCGCAGATCACTCAATGTCGATACGATCTATATCAACTGCGCTCCTCTTCCGACCAAGCAAGTGACATCAACGCGAGATGGATGGAATCGAGCGATTGTTCAGTGACATGACTGGAGACTAGCTTGTTCGGTCGATAGATGTTCGTCGACACGTATATAGCTACATAGGTCCATCACTTTCAACAAATACGAGAGACTCACTATTGCAAATCTTCCATGTGATCATGCGAACGGTACGCTGACGTGAGGTCCCTGCATGCTGTCCATGTATTGAGATTGTGGAATGAAACATGCTAGCAGACAATCTACACAACTGCAGTAATGCTGCATCAACTCATCTGGTTATTTTGTCGTCGTCTGGACTGCAAAAGGAAATTATGCGGTCTCTTCCTTGTCCAAGCTGATACCAGGACTGGGGACGCGCAGCGGTTCCGGAGTTTGGGGAACGATCTCGAATGATCTCCGGACACTTGAAACAATTCCCCAACCCAACGTTGACAGCTCAGCTAACACGCACTCGCAACGCACATCAAGATGGCAGCGAAGCCCGAAGACGTAAGCACAGCACCCACGGAAGGCGCCGGTCTCTTCAGTGGAGCAGGCCCGGAGAAGCAGCCCGAGCCTAATCCTGTAGCCGACTCTGCCGACAAGAAGGACGATGGAGATGCCGTCGACAGCGCAACCGCAGCGGTAGCGGATCTTTCGGTCGACGAGAAGAAAGAGGAAGCAAAGCCGACGGAAGTCACACCTGAAGCTACTGCCCCAGCTCCTGCAGCCGCTCCCGAACCCGCATCCAGCGACGCCAAACCCGAACCCAGCACCGTAACACCCACCCAAGGCCCCATCTGGCCCGAGACCGCACCCGACCACCCACTCACGAAGTTCTACGACGCCTTCGAGGCTCTCACCGCCGAAGCTCAACACAATGAAGTCTACGGCATCGAGCTGAGCAAGTCGAAGCCCTTCCACACCAAGCTCATACTACAAAAGTTCCTCCGGGCCAACCAGAATGATTTGGACAAAGCCAAGTCACAGCTGCTCGACACGCTGAAGTGGAGGAAGGAGTTTGATCCAATCAAGGCAGCAGGAGAGACATTCCCGAAGAACAAGTTCGATGGATTAGGCTACGTGCTCGAGATTGAAGGTGTACCCGAGAGCCCCAACAAGAAGGATATCGTTACCTTCAACATCTACGGAGCTGTCAAGGATAACAAGGCTACTTTTGGCGATCTGGATGGGTATGCTTCCCCCATTCCAAACATAATAAAATAAACAAGACCATGCTAACAGAACCCCACAGCTTCCTCCGCTGGCGCGTAGGCCTCATGGAAAAGTCCGTGCAAGCGCTCAACCTGCCCGCCGCCACAACACCCATCCCCAACTTCGGCGAAGGCCCCGACCCATACCAAGGGTTTCAAATCCACGACTACCTCCAAGTCTCCTTCCTCCGCCGTGACCCCCTCGTCAAGACTGCGACCAACAAGACTATCGAGATACTAGGACGCCACTACCCTGAGACGCTGAGCAGGAAGTTCTTTGTCAATGTACCTGTGGTCATGGGCTGGCTGTTCAATGCGATGAAGTTGGTTGTGGCCAAGGAGACGAGCAAGAAGTTTGTTGTGTTGAGCTACGGTAATCAGCTTGCTGCTGAGCTGGGCAAGGGTGTTCCGAAGAGCTATGGTGGTGAGAGGGGGGAGTTGGCTGAGTGCGCTGAGGGTATGAAGATGGAGTAATGATACAAGCTGCATGAACTGGTGGTATGGAGAGGGGAAGATGGTAATGGTAATGGCAGGAGACTGAGCGTGCTTGTTTGACTTAGGCCTTGTTATACCCCACTCAAAACTGTTCAATCCTTTCGAGAGCAACGGAGTCAAGAATAAATGTTTTCATACTGAAGTTGAATACTGCATATGTACTTGTGACTTCGAAACGCATTGTCATCATGCTCAGTGAGCAAAAGCTGTATGCGTAAACAGCTGGATATCATTACTCTTCTTTGCCTTCATCTTCTCTCGGCACCACCGCTCTGTCAACCCAGCCCTCACCCCTCAACACACCCAAGCCCTTCCTCGCAACGCCACTATTGACCGATCTGGGCGATACCTCGTACAGAGCATTAACCGTCGCCAAACTGACCACAAAAAGCAGCACATCCCCGTTCTTGAAACCCTTCCACCACCCCCTCTTCACACCCACCTTCCACAAGGAATCGATCGACATCCTCGCCGTATACAAGAAATTGCTCCTTCCGCCTTTCCTCTCCAAGAAGGCCCAGAGTCCGCCTATGAAACCACCCAGGAACCAGCGTTGTGTTGACAAGAAAGCCCGGGGAAGTATGTTCTGGAAGAGACAGATGGAGCCCCAGCTCGTTCCTATGGCACCAGAAAGGAAGAGCGACATGCGCAGTATGCGCTTGGCCAGACTGTTCAACGAGGCAATGGGAGCGGAGAGGAAGGCTTTGTATTTCGTGATGCTCATGGCTGTGAAGAAGAGCGTGAAGAAGCGGGCGATTTTGGGGAAGGCTTGGATCCAGTATTGAACGTAGGTGCGTAGACATGACGGGTCTTGCGGGTGGAGTAAGGCGCATGACAAGGACTTGATGGCTGGATGCGCGGGAGACGTTATCGGAGAGATGGATGCCAACCGCTTTGGCAGCGTTTCAGCGTTGGGGAAGAGGATGGGCGATACGAAGGGTGGCCAGCGCTGTCGCGAGATCTCTGCCAGGTTGTCCACTATGTCAAATGTGCCTGGCCAGTGTGCTGTACTGGGATAGTCTTCGGGGCGCTTCTGTATATACTCTGGCGAGTTCTTCAAGATATGATCTCCGAATCCAGAGGGGAAGCAGTCGCGGTCGAAGACAAAAGCGTGCAGTAGCTGTCCGCAAGCGACTGGCATGATCATCCAGGAGCCGAACCAACTGGGCCTGTTCTTCATGTACCCCAGCTCCTCCAGGTAGTTGTAGCCAAATTCCAGGGCCCTTGTCATGATGTAGATGGCGATTGTGACGCGCAGCTGATCCCCTGGGTACACGGCGAGGAAGAAGCCTGCTAAGCTGGATCCAATAGCCGGTGCCAGCTTCGACGTCAAGGAACGTGCTATGCGTGGATTCCGCCGCCGGAACGACTTGCCTTCATGGCTGAGTAGGCTCTCGCGGATGCGCACGAAGATGCGCCGGAGGAGGCGGTGGAAAAGGAGTATGAGGGCGAGGGAGCTGCTGAGGCGGACGTTGGGTGACTTGAAGACTGAGGTTCTGGGCTGGTTCCTAAGGGATTGTTAATGCGCATCGATTAAACGCGACCAGACGTATGCCCACCTATTCGCTGTCCCCCGCGACAGAAGCCTGGTCTTGACGACTTCCCATGCCTTAAGTCCCGAGAAGGTCACGATGCCTAACCGCAGTGCCGCGCGGAAGGCGGCTACATTGTAGTCATCCGGGCCCTTGACAATAGCGTCGTATCGTTTCGGGGTTATTGTGCGCTTCTTGACAACCGGAGCGCGCGAAAGGAGGTACTGGTGCAGCAGCTGGTACTCCTTGGCCGAGATGGTGTAGCGGAGCGCATTGCGCAGTATCGGGTCGATTGGTTGCGATTTAGCGGGGCCCGGCGTGGGCTGCGATGCGCCAGACGACATGGTGCGCGTCTGCGATTGTATTCGGGCTCATAGTTTGAGGGGCTGTTGTTATTGTCATTAGACGGCACACGCGGAGTCTTGGGGAAGCTAGCATTGATGACGATCCCTGAAGGTTGCGCACAGGAGCCGCTCTTGACGGACCTCGGCAGTTTGGCCATGTACCCCAATCTTCTCACATGCCAACGACATTCCCTAGTCTGGGGCTACCTTAGCCCAAAGAGCTATCCCATGGTCCACAAATGGGTGTCTACTAACACTTGGTTTGTACGCGCATCTCTCACCACACGTTGCGCAAACCAAGATCACGAGAGAGCGGGTATGAGTTGTAAATCACATATGTATACTTGTCTATATACTCTATGGTTCCAAGGAAAACCCATGTATTACACCATCGCTTCTTCAGATGCGGACTGTGTATCATGTTTCGCACCAACCGCTAAATACAAACAGCGAAGACATAGAAAAGGAAAGCTGCACTACATTAAAATGTATAGCGTCTACAATGCGAATAAGGCAAGAACCGCACCGAACAGAGCACCCTTGGGCACAACGTTGAACGGCGAGGCAGCGCCGGTGAACTCGGCTGGCGAAGAGGGGCGGACGGCACCAGTACCCGTGGCAGTGCCCATCGGGACAGTGGCGGTTCCCATGGTAGAGGGAATGGGGTAAGGCGCACCACCTGCAGGTGTGGTGGCAGCTGGGGTCTGAGGAGGCTCAGCAGTGCCGGGAACAAGAGCAACGGGCTCAGTTGGGTTGGCGCCAGCAGAGGCGGGCTGAGTGGTGAAGTGAACTTGAGGGACAGTGAGGGTAGTTGTGCCGAATGTGATGGTAGTGCAAGGTGTCTCTTCAGCAGGGGTCTCGCCAGCAGCAGTGGTAGTGCCAACGACCTCAGTCATGGTGACAGAAGAAACAGCGGTAGTGATGGCAGGAGTCTCGCCGGCAGCAGTGGTGGTGCTAGCAGCGGGAGTCTCATCAGGGTGACCAGGGCCGTACGCGCTCGAAGCAGGGGCAGAGGGGCCGGCAGAGCTCTCACCACCAGCAGGGGGAGCGGGAGGAGCAGAAGGAGCAGCAGGGGTAGGGTTCAAAGGGATGTACGAAGGGCAGTCTCCGACAATGGAAGGGTTCTCGGGGACATGCTGGGCACAGATACCGATGAAGTATTGCAGACCCTTGCTAATCTCGTCGTCGCTACCGCAGCGGGCAGAGATGCAGTCAATGACGTTCTTGGTAAACTCAGGCTTGAGGCAGTAGCAGCTGGAGTCGGTGTTGTCCTTGCAGTCTGGGGCCGAGATCTGGAGCCACGAGTTCATGCACTTGGGAACCGAGTCGGTGATGTCGACGGGAGGGTAGCTGGGGCTGGAAGGCTGAGGAGCGGCTGAGCTGGTAGCTGGGACAGCAGATGTGACGACAGCAGACGAAACAACGGCGGAGGAGACAATAGCGGAAGAGGCTACAACAGTGGATGACTGCTCGCAAGACTCTCCGTATCCGCAGCCAGCAGCAGCAGAGCTCTCAGATGTGGGTGGCACAACAACAGTGGAAGACTCCGGTTGGGGGGTAGCGGTGCTGATGGAAGGAACCGACGCAGGGTAGCTGGTGATCTCCACGGCGGAGGAAGCTGGAGGAGTGTAGGCGGGCATGGAGCTGTTGGTGTAGGGAGCAGCTGAAGAGGCAGGAGTCTCGGCGGGTGGGCATCCCTCTCCACCGTACTGTCCACACTCGTTCGCAGAAGTGGCGGGAGTCTCGACAGCGGATGAAGAAGCAGGAGTCTCAACAGCAGATGAGACGACGGTAGTCTCGATGGTAGAGTAAGCCGTAGTCTCAACAGCGGAAGAAACAGCGCTGGAGGCTGGGGCAGTCGACGACTCGATGGCGATGGTGGAAGACTGAACCTCGCTTGAGGCGGGGACCTCAGGTGGAGGGGGCGGCGAAGGAGGCGAAGGAGGAGTGTATGGTTTCTCAGCGTCACAGTCGAAGCCGATGTTGTGGAAACCGATCTCGCAAGACTCCTTGTCACCCTTGTAGTGAGATCCAAGGTAGACCTCGACGGACTTTGCACCACCACACTGGGTGTTCTGCAGTGTTGATCCACCAGCCGAGCAGCTGCTGTGTTGCTTGCAGATGGATCCGTCTCCCATCTTGTAGTGGAGCTCGAGCTCAGCGTCGAACTCAGCCGAGACGTCCATGTAAGTAATGGAGAAACCGCGCTGGGCACAGCCAAATGCAGCGGGCTTGTTCTTCTGGATGGTGTTCTTGATGCACTTGTTTCCAAAGGTTCGCTTGCTCAGAGAGTCCCGCTTGCCGAAGGAGTTTGAGCATTTCCAGCCCCCAGAGAAGTCGAAGTCTCCATAGTTGCCAACATCCTGGCCATCGATGAGATCGGCCCAGTTGAAGCCGCCCTTCTGCTTATCGTCACAGACGTTGTTACTGTAGTCGGGAGTGCCGAAGTTGTCGAAGAAGTTCCAGGTGGCCGCGGCTTGTTGAGCGGCGAGGCCAGTGACCAAGAGAGCGTAGGTAGACTTCATGGTGATATATGAACGTCGAAATCGAATTTAGGTAGTAAAGCGAATATCAATGTATGTTGTAGTTGGACCTTAACGAATGACGGTCTAACAAGAGAACAAAGTCAAAAAGAGTGCGACTATGTTCGTCTTGGGAAGCGAAAGTAGCAGCAAATGCAATGCTGTGATTAGAAAACAAAGCGTGTGTAGATGCACTGAGGAGGAGGACGAAGGGTCAAGATATACTTCTACCACCAGCGCTCGTTCGAAACAAGCCGTCTCGAAACATTTCTAAAGGATTGGTCCACCGAGGGCCTCCGACTCGCATGCTCAGCCACGATCAGAACGAGTCGCCCAAGGAGGTTCCATGTCGGTCGTTGTCGCGCGCTCTGCAGGCCCACTCGGCAGTAGGGTCGTCGGTTACAAGATGACCTGGCTAAAGATGGTGGATCCCAGTCAGATGGCTTTGGCGTGAGCACATCGTAAGCGAACAGGGGCGCTTTCCGAAACGCCCTAAATAGCCCACCGGAGTAGACTATCATGCAGGTACGAGCCAATGGCGTCGGCTGTGTGTATTTTGGCAAGCCAAGAGCGTCAAGTATATTGTGCGACAGGCCAACGACTGGTCGGGGCCCAGTATCAGTCTTACGGATAGAATTGCAGAGCCGCAGGCTGTCGACAGGTCATCGCAACCCAGCTCTGTTGCTTTTCTGTTCATCGTCAGTAGGGATATTTCGAGTTCACTAATGCGCCACATATGGGCGTCTGGAGGGTTCCATTCTTGCCCACCTCCTGCATCTTCTCCACTCCGTTCATTCTCCTGCATCCGTCCAGAGCCGTATCGCCTAGCCGAGTCGATCTCCGTTGCCTGTATTTCCTTTTTGGGCGGAGCCGCCGACCAACTGTAGCCATGACGCTGTCGTTCTGAAGAATATGCACGAGCGTGTTTCATGGGTGTTCCGCCATCGCTGCGGCCAACAAGCGTCAGGAACAACAAGCTTCGAGTGACATACATCCTAGGCCCATCGGAAGGTCGTGTCTCAAAGGCTTGGTTGCTTTATTGGAAGGAGCGTGGCATGAACGAGAGCTTTGAAGTGCCGTGGGAAAGCCATCGGCTCGTCGTGTTAACACCTCAGGTACTTCTGGTCGAGTTGGGCGGGCAAGTGAGCCCATGGATGGAAATGCGCGATTCATCGGCCGCAGACAACTCAACATCCCTCTGCAAATCAATACTGTGCACTATCGAAAAGCTGATCTGACTTCTAAATGGAGGTTGCGGTTGCCTGCCTCTCAGACATTGCGCATCATGCAAGGATAAGACAACAAGCTTTAGAGACATGGCGCACGGGTACCTTGCAGCGTGTGGAACAGGGCAAAAAGATGTCGTGAACGGCCGGGAGTGGCGGTGTCAGCTCGGAACACAGGCGCAGACGATTGCTTCGTGAGCGCGGGAATGACGGCACCAGGGCACCTCGTGTTCGCGACTCGCGATGGGCCGTGCTACGAGGTGTCACGACACGAGTACACAAGCGAACTCGGCTATGTGATGAACTTGGGTTTATCGAAGGCTTTCAGAGTATCATGAAGTAGCACAGAAGATGGCAACAACCCTCCATCCTTCAGCTAAAGAGCTGTTTTGATTACATCTCACTACCTCGGGGTATTGTCGGGTTGCCCTTTCGGAGAGCCCTGACACATTGCTATTCTCGTACTCCCCGTGTCCATGGCATCCCAGCCGTTTCAAGAATTCATCCGTGATGGAGGACCTCGCATGAACGACTGACTTTATGCTATGTTCTACCCCAGTGCTCTCAGCTGCACAATCGACAACGGCAGTTACTGTGACTTCGGCCTGTGGAAAATGTGTCGTATTGTCCTTGTTGCCAAACATGCAAATGGTAACAGTGATCTATGCCAATGCAAATACAGTAAACGCCAAGAGACCTATGCTAAACGCCAATGCCTTGTGTTCTGGTATAGTTGCCGTTGTACCCAAGACGCCGAGGAGCAAGCTCGCTTTTTACAAGCGAGTCGATATGGAAAAACGAACAAACCAAAATACCATGCCAACTTCTCGTCTATAATCAATCTGATGCTTATCATGCGCGAGACCTGCTGCACCGATTACTCTTGATCTTCTACTACAATGCGAACCACTTCGCTCCGACGACGCTCCTTGGTCAGATAGTCGCTAGCCACGTTACGCACTCGAGCGTGACACTCATGCGCTGCGCGATTGAGAAAGGGCACCTGAAGAGCTCCGCAAATTGCGACCAGAGCGGAACCCCACCAAGCTAAAGGCGTGAAGTGAAGCTCGAGAGAGAGGCCGTAGAGCAAACCGGCGATGGGACTTGCTACTGTACGGCAGGCAGCGCCGGTAGATGCAGCCAACCCGTTGATTCTTCCAAGATGCGATCTATCGGGCGTAGCTTCTTTGATCATGATCAGAAGTAGGGGGAAGGCGAGAATCGACGTCAAGTTCCGTACGGTCAAGCAAGCGAACAAACCAGGATAGACCAAGTTCTCAGGAAGAAGCTGTAAGAAAGGAACAATAAAGTATGCGATCGGATGTGCCAGTGTGACCATGAGAAGCAGACGCCATACGCCAAAGCAATCCGCCAGTAGAGGGAAGACGAAACCCTGGATCGCGAGCTGGATGATGCCGTTGAGGGAAAGAATAATGCCCACATTCTGGATGGGTATGCCAAGCCCACCTCCCAATGACGAAGGCGAAAGGTCGAGCGCGTTCATGTCATCGTCGGCGCGTTTGTCTTGGAGGAAGATGGGGAGCAAGTGATCGTATGTCATCTAGTATATAATTAGCCGGCTGTTCGTTCGTTGTGATGGACTAGGAGACTTACGGAATGGTACGTGAAGATCCCTAGGGCGACGACGAACATGATGACTGGACGTGTGAAGACCTTCTCGTTCGTCGGAGATTCTACCCAGTCGCCGTTAGAGCGCACCCGCCAGATCTCGTCGTGTTCGACTTCCACGGCGTTGAAGGTGCCGTAAGATTCCGCGGTCAGGTTTGCCGACGCATCGGCCGTCGCGCCTTGAGCTGGCAGAAGAGGTGTCTCTGCGACAGCCGCATCGTATTGTTCGAAGTAGCCTCGTGGCTGCTTGTCCGGGTGAGTCTCCTCTAGAAGGAAGTATGCCATGAAGATGGAGAGCAGAAGCAAGGAAGCGCAGATGATATTTGGAAGTAGGTAAGGGAACTTCGCAAAAAGACCCGTGGGGCTGAAGACAGATGGGAAGTTACGAGCAGGCTCAGCAAAGTATCCGCCAATCGACGCTGTTGTAGTTAGTACAAATAAGCAGGAGTCGATGGATTGATCTTGTCTTACGGCCAATGATAGTACCAATGCTCCAGACGAATGGCATGACCGCGTATGCCTTTGCTGTTTCTAGTTAGCAATGCCCGAAAGAAGTAATTGTGGTCACTTACGTTCATGCTCTGGTCGCTTGACCAACTCTCCAACCATGGTCTGGATGACGCCAATGTTGCCATTGAGTGCGCCGCCGATGATTCGTCCAAGGAGCGCGACCCAAAAGTTTGGAGCTAAGCCAACAAGTAGCAAAGAGGACATTGTCCCAAGACATCCAAGTATGACAACGGGTTTTCTACCTATACGATCGGAGACTGAGCCCCAATACATGCCTGAACATGCCTCGGCGAGCGAGAAGGCAGAGATGAGCAGACCGGCAAAGAACGGTGCGCTCGTTTCGGACCCAACTTGGAAGTTGGTGACGAGTTTCCATGCGTATGGGAGTATCGAAGTAAGGGCAATTGGCTCTGCGACTCGAACCAGCGCTGGAGTGTGCTGTCAGTGCGAGGCTCGGGCGAACAACAACTAGTGTCGGTGGCATGGGAAAACCATACCTAGGAGGCCGAGCTGAGCGGCGGGAAATTTTTCTTGGGTGGCTTCGGAGGCATCTTGAGGGCTTGTTCTTCGGTTCTTGGTAAGAAATGACATTCTGCAACCTGATTTGGTTCTTACGGCTTCGCCAACACGCAGTCGTCGTCTAGCTCGGGGGTGGCGTGCTATGTGAGTAGAGCTTTCTCTGCGTTTGGCCTTGAATGACCCAGTAATAAACAAATTCACGCACGATGGCCGGGAACAAAGGTTGTGCGATGGCGGTGTGTGGTACAAGAAGGCAGAGAGTAGAAGAGGGAAAGTTCTGGCACCTGGGTCGGTGCCACCTGCCGTCCAACCAGCGAGTGCACTAGAACGGGACGATCGGCAGTCCTTGGCGAGTATATTTCTCTGCTTTTCCATCTACACTCATCGGCCTGCTCAACACAAGACCTTCTCACTCGCGGTTGTCCATCTCGATATCTACTTGACTTTCACATACCCGCTGATTTTCCCGCAAAGATGCCGCTGGAGCGACATTGGGGAACCTTGTTGTTCTATTCCCCGGTGAGCCCCACAAGGCGCGGTGGCAATAGTCAAACGCTAAACTGGGAAGCGACTTAGTGTCAATGGCCGTTTCCGCGGCTCATTTGGTTCGGGTGCCATCAACTGATCATCTGTCGAACGTCATGTTTGCTATGACAATCGCTTGCCCATTTTTGAACCGTCTCCCGAAGTCTTGTCTCCAGGTACTCCACGGACCGGGTACCAAGCACAACATGGAAAGTCCAGACACCAAAACCACCTTCAGGCCCATGACGGCCAAGGACGAGCTAATTCTTGCCCTGCATTTGAGCCAATCAAGGCCCGGCCGTACCTTTTTGCAACACCATCAGCTTAGATGTAGTGCTACCGCCTCGATACGCTATCTTCTCGCGATAAGAAGTTTGCATGCAGTCTCCCAAAATCATTGCGCAGCCCTCGGAACTGTACCATCATGCGTTCCGGTGTCAACGCAGATGTGTGCACTTGCGAATGATCGCAGCTATCAGCCACTGAGTTCAACGGACAAGAAGCTCTCATCGCAATTCGTAAGTGTCGTGTTAACATTGATGAGACAGAAGAGAGGCTAGTCGATAGAATTCGCTACAATAACTACACGTTCTGAAAGCATTGAACTCCGTGCAACAGAAAGCATTACGACTGCGTGCTATTGTCGCGTGCCTTGTGCCGCCTCAGCCTTGGAGGGAGCTGCCTAGTCTCTAGCGCCCGCTTTGGTCCCACCTCCCTCCCGCTGACCACGGCATCACCTTGTCGACTGCATCTCTTACACTACTCCGACGAACTCTTTGATGACAGACATCTAGCACGATCAGCTAATACGTCACATCTAGCACCGCTTTTCGGGTGGCTCCAGGACGTTGCCAAGCGGCCAATTCCGGCACGAAGAATTTCTCGAAGACTTTTACGTGATATGTGGAGCTCGCGACGACACGGTCACGTCTCAGCGCAAACTATTACTCACGATGACCCACACTTCTCATCAAAGTTCAGGACCCTTTCTGCACTTGCACTACGCAGCGAGGATGTTTTCTGATGCCTATGCCGCATGTAGCCTCCTTGTGTTCATTCCCCCACAAACTACATTCAGCTATGGCAAGCTTGACAGCGGATCCATTGGAGGTGCGTCATGCTACCCAGAAATCAAGTCAATATGTGCATTAGTCGCCGGGAGGCGATCACCCAGGATCTGCTCGGCCACTAGCACACGTTACGTCTTAGGATGATGACCCAGAGGTCCGATACAGGAGGCGAGGAGATTCAAAAGACCCAGCGTCGCCGCTCCTCGCTGCCAAGCTATATTTCGTTCATTGCATCCTGAGACCCTGTAACACGTTGTTACGGTCAAATCTCAACCATGGGTCTAAAAGCCTTCCTAAAGAAAGAGCCCCAAGCGCCTTCCAACGGCGATGTTGCTTCTCACACGACCGCGTCGGATAAAGACGATATGGAGGCATACGGACACAACACCGACATAACGACCGGATGGACAGGCGACGGTTTTGCCGGAGCGACCGAGTATCCTAATGCTCCGGGAGAGAACTACCGTACACTGGGCCGATGGCGAGCGTGTGTGATCCTGATCACCATCGAAGTCGGAATCGGAATCCTCAGCTTGCCCTCCGCTTTAAAGACGCTCGGTCTGATCCCCGGAATTATCGCGATCCTTGGATTCGGTGGTCTGACGACCTATTGCGGTTACATCCTTCTTCAGTTCTACAGGAAATATCCCATGGTCACGAATCTGGTAGACTGCGCGTTGTACGTTGGAGGCAAGCCATTCGAGTGCTTCCTTGGAATAGCTTTCGTTTTCAACCTCGTTCTTATCTGCGCTTCGGCAAACATTACTTTGTCGGTCGCACTCAACACGCTTTCGCGGCATGCCCTCTGCACGGTGGCTTTCTTAGCTTTCCCTCATATTCTCTGTTGGCTGCTCTGCATCCCACGAAAGCTCTCTTTTGCAGCCGCAGCTAGCTGGGTCTGCACGATTTCCATCGTAGCTGCAGTTCTGATCGTCATGATCGCGCTTGGTGTCGGTGGACCACAAGCTCCGCCAGGTTTCGAGGCCAAGATAGTTCTGGTCGGAAAGCCTAGCTTTGTCGAGGCTGTCAATGCTCTGCTCAATGTTGCCTTTGCTTTCGCGGGGAACCAAAGCTTCATAAGCGTTATGGCCGAGATGCGAGACCCATCCAAGGACTTCGCCCCGGCTCTTTTCATGCAGAAGTCCTTCGAGGTCGTAATTTACATTGTGGTCGCCTGTGTCATCTACGGCCTCGCAGGCGATGCAGTTACATCTCCTGCGCTCGGTTCTGCGCCAGAGTTGACAGCTAAGATTGCCTACGGCATTCTTATCCCTTCCGTGCTGGGAACTGGCCTGATCATCGGTATTACTGCCATCAAGTTTATGGTACGATCTCTTCTCCCGCGAGAAAGAAGACAAAGCTAACGTCAATATAGTACATCACTCTCATGCGTAACATGAAACCCGAGGCTGTTAACGTACACAACGCCTTCACCTGGTCCCTTTGGATCGGCCTCGGTGCCCTCTTCTGGATCGTCTCCTTCGTCATCTCCAACGCGATACCCATATTCTCGTCCATCCTCAACATTTCGTCCGCCATCTTCATCTCGTGGTTCACCTTTGGGCTCACGAGCATTTTCTGGCTACATCTGAATTGGAAGACACAATGGAGTTCACCACGGAAGAAGGCGGTAGCCGCTGTCAACTACGGCATCATGATGGTGACGTTGTTCCTCATGATAGGAGGACTGTACACATCATTGAAGGCGCTTATTGACATCTATAATGATCCCAACAGCACATTGAACGGACCGTTCACTTGCGCGGATAATAGTATATTCTAGATGATATCACGTAGTCGAAACGATAGTCTATCACTTCACGCCCACGTCCTTGCTACACACGATCAACGGCGAGTTCTCCCCAGCCTGATTCCATATGTAATGGAGTTTGATTCGAGAAACCTCTTTGTGATGGACGCCGCTTCGAAAGAAGTACTGGCCACTCGCAGAGCGGAGGCATTTGCGGTTGTAACTCCAGGCCCTGCCCCAGAACGATTAGGCTGGTGGAGCCCTCACCTGTTAGTATGCGTGTGCTGTCCAAAACCACTGATGCCTAGCTCAATCACATCGCCGCATGCATACCTGCCTAGGTCAAGTACCGCGGATGGCAGACCGAATGGAGTTGTCGCGGCGACAAAATTCTCGCAACCCGAAATGAAGAGAAAGGACTAAGACAGTTCTGGTGAGGCCGATTCTGTGTGAATCGCGATGCGCACCACAATTACCAATACTACCGAGTAAGGAACCTTGGCGATAGGACAGAAAGCTGAGTCGGTAGAAGAGCCTCATTGAGCGGATGCCTGTTCCGATGGTAGAATGCCGTAGTGTCTCCGATGGAATTGCCGAAGGCATTTGTAGACCTTTTGTCTTGTGTATGCATAGCAGTACTTACTGCGCATTTAGTACGTGCATCTCCACTCAATGCCATGGGAGTATCTCAACGATCCCGTGTATTGTGTTCCGTGATCAAAGTGGGAAGGAGAGGATTTCTGGGGGCCAAAACACCGGGGTTAGTCTGAGCCCCAGACTCAGAAATGCCGTTGGGGTGTGCCTTTCCTGCACCCCACAGCATCGCCCAGATTGCCACGCTAAGAGGCATCTGGAGGTCTACGGGTAAACATCGGGTCGCATCTGTCCAATAGCAAACCTGATCGTGCGTGCTTCTCCACCTCCCGAGAAAACCAACGAGCGTCACGATGTCATGATCCCCGCAAAACTCCATCCTCGGTTCGGACCATTTTCATTTTTGGCGTTAGATACCGTCATACCCCGGATTCAAGGACGGAGCGGCAGATGTCTAGTCGCGCTGGACGACACGAACTTTATCCCCCGAGACGAGGCTATCGAGCGACAGCGAGCTAAGGCTTGTCACTATAAAGCATGGCTGAGGTTACCGATTGCTTGGGCTTGATCCCATCTGTCATCGCTTGTCAAGATGTTGCGCAACTCTCTAGCGGCCGCGCTGTTCCTCGGCCTAGCAGCTTCCGAAGCTGCTACGCCCACCGCTCAAACGAAGAACGGAACGTATGTCGGCGCACACTCTGCCGAGTATGATCAGGACTTCTTCTTGGGTATTCCGTATGCTCAACCGCCCGTTGGGAGTCTTCGCTTCAGAAACCCTGTCAGCCTCAATGCTACTTGGGATGAGGCAAAGCCGGCGACGCAGTACTCTACTGAGGTACATAATTTTGCCTGACTTATAAGACATGGCTAACAGACCTTGCAGTGCTACGGATATGGGTCTGATCAATGGAACTACCCGGTAAGTTTCGAACAAATCAGATAGCCAGTTTGCATGCACTGACCTGGTTTCCTTATGTTAGATATCGGAAGACTGCCTGTACCTGAACGTTATCCGCCCGGCAGGATGCAGTGCAGAGGACAAGCTTCCAGTCGCATTCTGGATTCATGGAGGCGGTTTCTTCCAAGGAGGAGGTATCGATCAGCGCTACAACATGTCCTTCACCGTGGAGAACGCCCAAAAGATTGGAAAGCCCATCATTGGTGTTACCATCAACTACCGACTATCTGCCTGGGGTTTCCTGAGTGGAAGTGAAGAAGTCAGGGACACTGGCAACCTCAATCTCGGCCTGAGGGATCAACGCCTAGCACTGCAATGGGTACAGGAGAACATTGAAGCTTTTGGAGGTACGTTCTTCTATTGGGACACTTGAAGCCCATGAATTGACAGGAAACAGGTGACCCAGAGAAAGTTACCATATACGGCGAGAGCGCTGGTGGAGCGTCTGTTGGCTTCCACTTGACAGCCTACAGTGGACGTGATGACAAGCTCTTCCGTGGTGCTATCTTGCAGAGTGGTAACCCTGTTAACTTCGGCCGTCTTCCCGACCCAGCAGTAGGATACGCCGACATGTACAACGAGCTCACTCGCCGAACAAACTGTGCAAACACCACCAGCCCACTCGAATGTCTTCGCCAGCTGCCCGCAGAGCAGCTCAACACTGCACTCAACACGACAACTCCGACTTTCAACATCACGAATTTCATGCCTTGTCTGGATGGTGACTTCATCCAGAAGCGCACTTCGCTCCAGCTCAACACAGGCGAGTTCGTTCATGTCCCAATTATTTCGGGTGCCAACTCGGATGAGGGCTCAGCCTTCAGCCCTGCGCCTGTGAACTCCACTGAGGATCTTCGCACCTTCATCATGGCAGACGGAGTTCCTGCTAACCTGACTGAGCAACTACTTGCAGCGTACCCTAACGATCCCTCGGTCAATGTGATTCAAAGCTTGGGTAACCTCACGCTGGGCCCTGAATGGGGACCGGAGTACCGCCGCTCAGCGTCATACTTTGGTGATCAGGTCTTCATCGCCAACCGCAGATTGACCTGCGAGACATGGGCTGCTGCCAACGTTTCTGCATACTGCTACCGTTTCAACGCCATCCCGGCTGGCCTTCCCGCCGCAGTCGGTGTCACGCATTTCCAGGAGGTTTCCTTCGTGTTCCTCAACCTACAGGGTGTCGGCTACCTCCCTGCTGCCGCTCCTCCGTTCGAGAACAAAACGGAGAGCTACCGCGATCTTTCCAGGTTCATGAACAGCAACTGGGTCAGCTTCATCCACGACCTTGATCCCAACGCGTGGAGGGAGACATACGACTACAACGGAACAGAGGCCATGTGGGCTCCGTACGATAACGCCAACCCAATGGACATGGTCTTCGACGCCAATGTCACAAGTTATTTGGAGCCGGACACATACAGGAAAGAGGGTATGGCGCTGATCAACGCCCATAACTACGATGTGTATGGTCGATGAGCAGCCACAAGCTGTAGTATATAGCGACTACCGTACATAACTGCACATAATCACTCCGAATCAAGAAACCATCTAATTATTTCTCATCCCATCTGAATTTGTCTGTCATATGCTCACATAGTATAGCGAGTCATCTTAAAGTGAAAGCCATTTGGTCGCCTACACCGACGCACACGCGTTACTGTGATCTTATACGAAGGACGCGTTAAATGTCTCGCCTGACGCCCTATAAGGAACTAGTACCTTGTCAAGCCTCAGCCTTGGCTACAGAGCTGGAAGTTGATCAACGTAAGCTGACCTGAGACGGATGAAAGTTGCTTCGCCTGCGCCACGGCCCGTTAGGCCTCCCGACTACCCTAAGGCAAACGTGCGAGTTCAGCTCAGCCATCATTTCCATAGGCAGAGACGAAGCCCCAAGCCATAACCCTCCGAAAAGTGGAGCAGGGATGTCTGCGACATACGCCCCGCGTCGCAAGATGGTCCATATTGGGCATACGCGACTCGACATGCGACTCCTGATTTAGAATTGCAAGCAGTGCGTACAGAAACAGGCGATGATGGAGGAGTATGATAATGGCAGTGCAAGCCACCAACTTGATTGTGTGTGCATCTCGAGCAGTACATATATGAGTAGATGGATGTGTCATTCAAGGCATGCTTATCTGAAGTCTTTCTTGAACGCTACAGCTATCTGACACGACAAACCTACTTTTACATTGAATCATAAATACCAAAACGCCAACAATGGGCGACACAGAACTCTGCATTAATATCTCACCTGAGTGTCCAGTCGATGCCACCATCTACGGTTACACACCAAACCTCGCGGCCAACACATTTTTCGCTGGTTTCTTCGGCATCGCCCTCATCGCGCAGCTTTACTTTGGTATTCGCCACAAGACATGGACTTATATGATCGGCGTGGGACTGGGATGTTTGGCAGAATGCCTTGGGTACATTGGCAGGATTATGCTCAATAGAAATCCTTGGGATAATACTGGATTCATTATTCAAATCGTCATGCGTAAGTGGCCTCACCAGCAGGCTTGGGAAGAAACTGTTGCTAACAGTTGAGGCAGTCATCTTTGCGCCTGCCTTCTTGGCTGCTGGTATCTATTTGACACTTAAGCATGTGGTCATCCAGTTTGGCGAGGAATGGAGCAGAGTCCGACCGAATTGGTACACCTATATCTTCATCGCTTGCGACATCTCTTCGTTGGTTATGCAGAGTGCGGGTGGCGCGCTGGCGGCCACGGCAGACCCGGGCGAGAGCATTGGAGACGTTGGGACGGATCTCATGATTGCGGGTATCATCTGGCAGGTTGTTGGTAAGTTTGAACTCGCATGTTTTACCATGTAAATCAGCTGACAACCGAATAGTACTGGTGATATTCGGCCTCCTCGTACTGGAGTATAGTATCCGCACCTACCACCGTCGCGATCAGCTCTCTGCTTCGGCGCTCAGCCTCTGGTCAAACAGACGCTTCCGATTCTTCTGCGGCGCAGTTGTAGTCGCATACACCGCTATATTCGTTCGATGCGTGTATCGCATTCCTGAACTGCTCGGAGGCTGGGGAGGTGAACTCATGCGTAACGAGATTGAGTTTATCATACTAGAGGGCGTGATGATTGCGATTACGGTGGCGGCGCAAACAGTATTCCACCCGGGACTGTGCTTCCCTGCGCTGGGCAATACCATGGGCAAGCAGAAGTATGTCAAGGCCGGTAAATCGGAGTCGGAAATCGAGATGATGACGCCGGGCGAGACGGCATCTAGGAGGGATATATCGTACGAGGCTTCTAGGGCATAGTGTGTGACTGAAAGAGGAGAGACGAGGACCGTTATGTAGTCAACGTCAAGATAGAGTCATGTTAGGATCCGGCGCAAACCATACAGGGAAATATCACATTTCGATAGGAATAGGTGTAGGAGCCAGGGCGACCAGTGATGCAATGCGCTTTCTTACTCGCGCTAGCGTCAAGCTAGGCCAGAACCGCGGCCTCTCACGAATTGATTGTCAACTTGCAGCATGCCATCTACTTGCTCCACAAACATAATCGCGTCATTCTTAGCTGCGTAGCTACAGTCGCGGGACTAGCTAGAGCAGGATGAACCCGCCCAACCCACCGAACGACGAATCTAGCGCTGGCAATGGCGCGCCAACTGCGATCGGCGGCGCAGCCACTATGTCCGCACCTCCGCATCCACATGCAGAACCGCAGTCGGCAGCACCCACTGCATGGTCGTCGCAAATGTCTACCTTTCCTACGACCAGCGGCGCCGCTGGAAGCCCCAACTTCGGCCAGTACTCGGCATCTACGGCAGCGATTCTCGAACGCATCCAAGGGAAGAACGGCCATGCCGCCGGCAGTGCTGCCTTTGAGGCGAAGCGGGCAGAGATCTTGCAGAGTTACGTGACTAGCGACAAACTGCCGACGCCCCCGCCAGCAGCGAGTACGGGGCGTAGAGGAAGAGGGGGACGAGTTAGCACACCAAGTGGACTGAAGACGGAAGTCGGCGCATCACCGTCGGGCCCTTCCTCTGGTCGCGGCTCTGGTAGAGGGCGAGGAAGGGGACGCGGTCGCGGTCGCGGAGGACGTGGAGGAAGAGGCGGCAAGCGGAAGCGATCTGAGAGCGACGAGGAGAGCAACGTCAGTCGCCGTGGAGTGCTCTGCGACTGTGTGCTGACATGATGTAGAACGACAACGACGACTCGGACGTCTCAGACTCGTACACCCCACTACCCACGCAAACCAAGTCCGGCCGAAGCGTCAACAAGCCCGTCACATTTGTACCCGTCATTCCAGAGCCAGTCAAGGGGGTGAAGCGGAGGAAGTCTACCAAGACACTACTTGCTGCGAAGTGCAAGACCTGTCATCGAGAGACCGACCCGTCAAACAACCGGATAGTATTTTGTGATGCGTGTAGTACCGCCTATCACCAATACTGCCACAACCCGCCCATTGATAATGAGGTCGTCACAGTGCTGGAGAAGGAGTGGCTGTGTGGGCCATGTATACGGGCCAAGCAGTCTGTCGTAGACGGCGCACAGGATCTGGTCGCTGCGGAGGATCTGACTATAGATGAGGTAGGTCTACGCGATCGCTCAAAACAGGCATCTTTGCCAGGACTTGGTATACTAATTCCAGCAGAAACGCGCATACTTCAATACCCTCCCACAGAATCAGCTAGTTGGCCTCCTCCTGACTGCTACGATCCGACATCCAGAACTACCCATATTCCCTCCGAACGTAAAGAGCCTTATACCCGAGACCTCAGCCATCAAGTCAGAAACGCCGCAACAACAGCCCTTATCCACCCAACACTACACCAACTACCAACCCCCACCATCCTTTAATCTTGGTCAGATATCTTCGACTCCAAACGGCCACACAACTACAAGCCACACACCGCAGTTCTCATCACATTCCCATTCCGAGATGGACGCTGCAGAAGCACAACTCCTCGGCGAGAGCAGCCACCAGCCGCGCACAACAATAGATCTCGCAGGCAACCAGTACGAAGAAGACGACGGCTACGACACCGACCCACCCGCACATTACCCCAAAGCCGGCAACGGTCTCGCACGAACACTACGGCCAGAGAGCGAAGATCTTAATTGGCTTGTCGACGACAATTTTGAGGTGTTCAGCCATAGTTACCAGGGGGACGGAACGGGACTGGGTGCTGATGGCACGCTGGATGGCATGGGAGATGGACAGAAAGTAGTTTAGGATGCTGCTGGAGAAGCCTCTGCTAAGGATGCTGGTGATGACGAGCTGTCAGATATGGATAGCGAGGATGTGGAGCGCTTGGTCGCTTTCACCAAGGGCAAAGAGCAACCTTCACTAAGGGACCTCTTGACGCAGCGAAAGTGAAGCTCGAGATGCATGCATACAGTAATACAACTCAGCGTTCTGGTCAGTCACCTTGCAATTGAATAGTTCAGACGAAGGAAAGTTCCTTGTATTATCCAGGAAAATTAAACATAAAGCGTGGTATCTCGAGAAGTATAGCTAAGCAAGAACCGGGCCTAAAACGGCCATAGTAATCCAAACGCCAACCCGTGCATAACCTCGTTACGAAGCCATTAACGTCGTCACTCATTCATCGTCGATGCCGTATCCCCCCAACGTGCTTTCAGGATCTTGCCACTTCTTGCTCTTCAGAATCCTCATCTTCTTGATCGGACTCGCAGAGCGCTGCATCGTCTCGCGCTCACTGGCCTCTAATCTGGCCCGGAGCATCTCGTTTTCTCGTTCCAGTTCGTCGACCCGGTCGCGGAGTTCTGGGTCTGGGTCTTCGTACACCTTGATCTCTTGCTTCATCTGTGCCTTGGTCGCTCGGATGACGACGTCGATCTTGGAGTCGATGTGTGCTTGCTGGTTGTCTTGTTCGTTGTCCAGTGCCGTCTGCCATCTTCGGCGTTCTTGTTCGACGGCAGCTTCCATCTCGAGATAGCATTCGTCGCGGATCTCTTGCTCGAGGTCGACCATGTGATCTTCGGCTGCGGCCCAGGAAGATTCAGCTGCTTTCCTGCGAGCTGTCTCCTCGGTGAGACGGAGTGCGAAGATTTCGATTTCCGAGGTAAGACGTGCGATTTCGGCGTTGGCATATTCAAGCTCTTCCATTACAGCCGAGGGTGTTGTGCGGCCTGAAGGGGTTGCGCGTCCCGAGGAGGCTGTACCAGGGCGCTTGAGAGGTACACCGATTGTGTCAGAGGTGGATGGCATGCGTGGCACGGTAACCTCGCGAGCGAGAGCGGAGTAGCGGAGAATCTGCGACGTGGCGTTGTAGTCGCCTTTGGGATCTGCCGTCACGACCATGATGGACTTTTGAGGCTGACGGTGCGATTGTGCTTGACGGGCGGAGGCAGGGAACGAATTTGAGAAGAGAAGCTCCGTGAGTTTGCACTGGCGGAAGGGCACAATGTTCTGAGAGTATGTTAGTTGAAGTAATGATGAGACGGGTAGATATACGCACCTTTGAGCCGCCTTGGTTGTCTGACTGCATCTGCATACACTGACCTAGATACATGAGGGACTCATTGATCTTGCCAGCTTCCGCAAGCGTCTCACCCGCGGTCTTAGCATTTCGGGCACGCTCTGAACCTGCCAGGTCGACGATGGTAAGGTTACTGCTGGACCATGGACCTTGGCGTTCTGCGTCTCTCTTCTTGATCTCAATGTGGAAGAAGCCATGACTCCGCGAGCTGACAGCATTGCTTCCCGTGCCAGTGACCTTGCGCTCCATAAGACCTGTTTCCAGCACCATCATAGCTTCCTCGAAGCTTCCGCATATGATCTTGGTGAGACCAGCGACGACCTTTCGATCTGGGCTCTTCTCGGTGCTCTTGAAGAGGAGCGCCCTGCGCTTCACGTTTGGCTGTTTGTTCTTCAAGGCGTTTCCGCTCAACAGGTCGAAGATGCGGTCGTTGTAGACTTCGTACATTGACATGACGATCGCGTATTCTACGCTCGGGTCTGTGGGTATCTGGATATCGGCCACCGAGGGTGATTGTGGGAGTGTAGACGGACGTGGCATTTTGTTTGACTTGTATGTGCTTCCTGTGGAGAATATACTACAATCGTATTGTTCCATTAGCACGCGTTCCTCAAATTCTGCATTCTCCAGTATTAAATGGGATCGGACTTACTGCCACGGGGGTTTGCGCTCGTGAATAGCGACCCGACTGGTTGTTGTCGCCATACATATTTTCGATGTATGCGGTCGCAGTGTACATTTGTGCTTCTGACACATCTGCATTTGCGAGCGAGGAGTACGCCGGGGCGCCATAGAGGGATTGTACGAGCTGCTCGTCGCATGCTTGGAAAATGACGTCCAGTGTCATCTGAACAAGGCCGCGCTGGGATTTGGTGCCGAGGATCGTGTGACTCTGTGATCGCATTAATGCCTGGTATGCAGAATTGTAGGCGCTGTCCAAGATTTGCATACCTTTCCAGAGCCAGTGCAACCCAGCGTTGCAAGAAGTCCATCTCGGCCGTGGTGGCCTGGCGCGCCCATGACACCCTCAATCATGGGAACCACACCAGTGCCCTTGAATAGATCCATTTGTCGCGCATCTTCCTCGAAGACTTGCGTGAAAGCAAACCGTTCAACAGCGCGCTTGCGTTTGTCTTGGCTTGGCGGTTGTATCGTTATATGAGTTGGATGATGGTTCTCGCTCTCTTCGACGCTGAGGAAGCGCGCACTTCCCGAGTTGGAAGGGCGCAGGCGCAGAAAGACATCGAATAGCGAACTTGAGGGTCGTGGTGGCGGCTCCATTGTGACTATGTTTTGTTTCTGGTTTGGCGATGCAGGCAAAATGTCAGTCAACGTTGGTGTACCAGATGCATGTGGAGCCGCTCGTGCACGCGCCCGTGTCGGTCAACATGGCCAGAACGCCGTTGCCCTGGACAACCGTCGCGTCGCCCATGACACGCTGTGACGTAACGCCATGCGATCGCGCGGGGATGCGGAGAGAACAAAGAAGCTCGCTCTTTAGTCTCACCAGCACTACCTAGGTACTTGACGATCTACCAGCTCACCAACCTAAAATAGTGCAAATTCATTTCCTCCAATATGGACAGCCTCCCAGCCGAAATACTTCTCTGCATCGCCGAGTGCAGCACCACCCTGCCAGAATTGCTTGAGTACAGACGCATCTCGCGCCGTTTCAAGCAAGCTGTCGACGACAAATGCAAATCTCACGCTTTGTACCTGCTGCATCGCAGACCCTGTCCGCCAGCTGTTGACGACGCACTACTTGCTATCCGCCTGAAACGTATACCCTGGGAATCATGCTGCCATTACGACCACGCACAGGGCGATTATTCTTTCTACCCTTCGAAAGACTTCTTTGACGCGGTTCTGGATGAGACCGAGGTGCCGCCAGGCTGTCCCTCTATTCCAGCCGCAACCTGGATGGAGGAGATCCACGCCGTCATGGATCTGTATCTGCTGGTATTAGCTTACTTGTCCACCAGTATGCATTGTCCCACGAATAATCCATGGGTCTATCCTGGCGGCACCGAGCTTTTATCCATTGACAAGGACTACGAATGGCCAAAGCCCCAAACTGAAGCCATTATTCGGTCATATTTTCGCAACTTCGTCTTCACAACTGTATACGCACCACGTGTTTTTGTTGAGCCTTTCGCTGCCGTAGCAGCTATGATTGAAGACACTCCAAGATTAGATTATGCTGTTGCAGAGGACAGAAGACACAATATAGTGTCCGAGGAATTCGCGAAATACCCCGTCTTAGAGAGCTTGCGACTTCCTTTGGAGGATAGACCTCGACATCATCCGGTCTTTGATGGCTTTTTTGAGTGGTTGTACGCACAGTGCAGCCCTCTCGAATTTCTCGTTCTACCTGATTCTTTCCAAGATCCAGCAATGGATGGTCATCCAAGTGCCTCCCTAACGAGGAGTTTTCCAGGAGAAGAACGCCATCAGCTTGCCCTAATGCAGATCTGGAAGATACACCAACTCAGGGAGGATCGAGGTTGGGGTAGCAAACCAGAAGACGGGTATTATGTTGCAGCTCGCTTCAACCCGATCCAGCCTGAACTCACCAGTTCCACTATCGTCTATCGCCGGTTGCTTCACGTTTCGGTTTGGTCTGAGCCTCAGATCATCATCAACGATTGGGTACAAGAGGATGCATATTCACTGGTGTTAAGAGATCCCGGGAAGGAAGAATATCACTTCACTGAAAACGTTTTAGGACTTCACAGGTTCAATGCTTTGGGCAGGATACTTGAAGCTGAACTCAAGAACAGATTTGGCTTAAGATATAAGTCTGAATATGCGGAATATCTGGATATTGACTGTGGCATATTAGACCCAAGACCTGAGCTGGAGCAGTGGGTATAAGTTATGCAACAACTCCTTCACTGCGTAAATTGGCCACTTCTTCTTGACTCATCCCCAGTGTGTTACCGAGTATCTCGTTTGTATGCTGGCCTAATGTGGGTGGAGGTAGTCGTATGCCTGGAGTCGAGTCTGACCATTTCACGGGCGTGTTGACTAGTTTGATCGGTCCACATGCTGGGTGCTCGATTTCTTTGACCATGTCTCTTGCGAGCACTACTCCAGATTAGCATCGACAAGAAACACTTGTTCCGGCAGGGATAATATACATACCGTGCTCGTGGTTCAAGGTATCCTGAACATCGTTGATAGCAGCGTACGCTGGAATTGTTAGCTAAGAACTCCAAGGCATACCGTTGGTACTTACGCATTCCACTTCCCTCGAGCACGTCGAGCAATTCCTGCGTAGTTTTCTTCTTCGTCTCCGTCTCAATCAACTCCTCTAGCTCGTCTCTATGCTGCACCCTCAACGCGTTCGTTTTGAACCTCTCATCGAGAATCCATTCGGGCCTTTCCAACCTGTTGCACAAAACTCCATACAACCTATCGTTTCCACCTCCGAGCAAAATGTCTCCATCTGCCGTTTTGAACGCCTTGTACGGTACAATTGATGGATGCGAAGTTCCCCAGCGTCCAGTGTCGCGTTTTCCGCTAATGAGAGTGGAGCTGGCAATATTGGCCAGGGTGGCAACTTGACAGTCTGATAACGCGACGTCGATGTGTTGGCCCTTGGAATTTGGGTTTCTGAGGCGCCGGAAGAGAGCTGCCATGATGGAGTTGGAGGTGTAGAGACCGGTTGTCAAATCGGTTACTGCTACGCCGACCTTAACGGGTGGGCCATCGCGGGTTCCGGTGATGTGCATTAGGCCAAATTCGCTGGTTTGTATTAGCATTGACATGGTGTTAACAAACTGAGTCGGGAGATGTACGCTTCAACCATGACGTCGTAACCTGCTCTGTTTCTGTATGGCCCTGTTTGGCCGTAACCTGTGATGCTGGCGTAGATAATTCCGGGGTTGATCTTTGACACGGTATCATAGTCCATAGCGTACTTTGCTAGAGAGCCTGGAAGGTAATTCTCGACAAGAACATCGCATTCTTTCACCAGGCGATGCAAAATGTCTACACCAGCTGGGTGCTGGAAAGACAGGCCTATCGATCGCTTGTTACGGTTGACCTATTCTTAGTGAGCCATAGAAGAGACGTGATTACGGTGTTGTACTAACACCCAAATAGTAAGCACTCTCTCCTGGCCCTTCTTGGTTATCGGTGTACTTCGCGTAAGGTGGTCCCCATGCTCGTGTGTCATCTGGCCAAATCAATCAGTTTGAAAGGTAACCTTTGAGCTTGAGATTTCGTCTTGCTCACCTCCTCTTGTCGGATGTTCAATCTTGATCACGTCTGCTCTAACACAATGTCAATTCCTGGGTCTTTAATCTCGCCAACCTCGGTTGGGCCGTACAGGGTCATCCATCGCATACCCAAGATCACCCAAAATTTGCGTGCAATATGGCTACTAGAAGTCAGTCGAGTTTCTCGCGAGTTCATGAATCATGACTCACTCCAGCAAGTACTCTTGTCATATCAAGCACTTTAATGCCGGCTAGAGGCAGGTTGGACGCATCTGCATTCGATGCCTCAGTTGCTAGCCGTCGAACATGGCTGGGTCGTGCCCAATTGGACCGTGAACATGTCACCGTCGCCTGGAAAGCGCGTCTCGAGCTTCTCAGCAACATGTTTGCCATTTCGATGTGGTGTATGTAGAATCACGATATGTGCCGGGTAACGGAATGCTTCCACGGCATACCTATTCCCGACGATGGGCTAGCTCCAGTTCGGTGATCCGAGGCTCATCGCTAGCTGCAGAACCCCACCAAGTCTCTCTCTCCAATTACCCACCCCACCATGTTTACTGGTCTCGTTGAAACCATTGGCAGTAAGCTACCATGCATTGTCTTTCCTGCGCGGCTCGGCTGACGATGGCTAGCTGTTGCCGCTCTTGAGAAGCTCGACCAGACGGCCTCGGGAGGCGGCGGCACATCGTTGACCATCTCCGGATGTGAGGACATACTGGGGGACGCCCATCTGGGCGACAGTATCAGCGTCAATGGTACGTTGGCGCTACTATACTTCATCTCGTGGTCTAATCCAACCAGGCACCTGTCTCACCGTCACGGAATTCACCAAGTCATCGTTCAAGATCGGATGCGCTCCCGAAACCCTCCGACGGACAAATTTGGGGTCGCTGAAGGAGGGCTCCAATGTCAACCTAGAGCGCGCAGTCTCTGCCAACACCCGCATGGGCGGTCACTTCGTGCAAGGACATGTCGACACGATCGCCACCATCGAGTCGGTAACACCGGACGGCAACGCGCTTACCTTCCGCTTCAAGCCTCGCGATACATCGGTCCTGCGATACATAGTCGAGAAGGGTTACGTCACAATCGATGGGGCTAGCTTGACGGTTACAAAGGTGCAGGATGGTCCTGAGGGTTGGTGGGAGGTCATGTTGATTGCCTACACGCAAGAGAAAGTCGTCACGGCAAGCAAGAAGCCGGGCGAGGACGTCAATGTCGAGGTCGACCAAGTCGGCAAATACGTCGAGAAGAGCGTAGCTGGATACTTTGAAGGGTCATCGAATGGAGAATTCGCGATACTGGAGAAGATGGTTTCGAAGCTGGTGGACGAGAGGCTGAAGGCTCTTGGAAAGTGATGGACACATGCTGGACCATCGGCTGCTACGCGTACGCGCACGCGCAGGCAGGCTCTCAGCGCCAAGATCGAGGGTTTGCCGTCAATGCCGTAGAAGTCATGGCCCCACATTAGTAACCAACCAAAACAAATCATTCAACTTCAGTTATATGGTTGCCTCGAAAGGGGCTCATGGGTGAGACTTGCAGCCCCATTGCGGTGGTGGCTTGGACAGAGTGAGGCGCAGCCTTGGTTTCGTCCAATACATATATATCTACATGTCTATCCCATCATTTCACAAGACACTCCCTACTATTCCACACCTACACATTAAAGGGCGAGCAGATTGATACTCATGATCTGAGGCTCGTCGTTGATGCTTAGTTCGAGTGTGGCGGCTCTCACATCGATCCCCTCATGGTTGATAGTTGTCAAGAGGCATATCGTCGCACAGTCCGGAGTGGCGGCTTCGAATGTCTCCTCAACCGTTGAACAATCATTGCTTACATTGCAGGACTAGTCCATGCCATAGTGGAGAGAGTTAGGCAGAACACCATGCCGCGGCGCCGACATGCAGACCAACGATGTCATTAGGCCGAAAGCTCTGGACATTTCGAAACTTTTTGTGCTGCGAGCCGGTATGATAGGAATGATCTTCCACTGACAGCGCAGACGTGCAGCTATCGGGGTGGCGTCTCCGCCTGTCCAGAACAGCATCTTGCCCAGCGGTGCAGCGCAATTGCATGCCGCAGGCTGGCCGGCACTAGCAGATTCTAACTCCAGAAGATTGGGGGCCAAACTGATTGCACAGAAAAATTGTGTGAAAGAGGAAGCGAAGACCGCGGGTTACATGCAGGCTTGGTAAGGGATTCTGTCGGCATAGGTCATTGGCGTTTCTCACCGGCGTGCTGCTGCATAAACACGTCAAGAGCCGACCCTCTTCAAGCGCGCATGCCACCAGACGTCTACCCCAGACGCTCATCTCGTAGCGCCATCGCTTGAGCGATTTCTCTTCCCTTTCCCCGCCGATTCCCAGGCGTCTAAAGCATGCGTTGCTACTAAACCTTTGTCTTCGGCTATCTATCCCCGGTACGCACCTGTCATGGACTGGCGACTACTCGACTACGCCAAGGAAGCTGAGGAGACCGCAACGGGCCTACTCTCGTTCGAGAGTGAGATCCCCCAATATCGCAAAGACGTCAGGAGCCATATCGCAGAGTTGTTTGCCATATCGCACGCTCTACTGGAGCTGAACGAGGCGCTGGAGTCGTCCCGCTATGGCAGATATGCAGGCTTCATACGAACGGACCTAGAGGTTTGCCTCCCGAGCTTAGGGCACACGCTTGACGATGTTCAAGAAATATTCACCAGGTCCAAAAAGAGCAGGCACGCTGCGCCCGGTGCTTTTCCCGGCACACCACCGTACGCACTCATCTGGGAAGATGCGCTTACGGATTTCACGGCGGAAGGCATGTCCTTACCCAAAAGATTCGAGATTGTTAGGACATATCTACAGTGCATGCACGATGCTCTGAAGGGGTAAATAATGTTAGCAACATGTTCAACACCATGGCTGACTGGATCCAGAAACGAAGATGAGGCCGAATTGGCTAAATTCAAGGTCACACTGGCCAGGCTGCTCAAGAAGCAGAAGCCAACGCCGATTGAATCTTACTTTAGTAAGCTCTCGGTACACGGCCATGGGAAGGGTGGTGCTAGAACACCAAAGCCGCCTTCTCCCAAGGTGTCTAGACCGAAGATACACCAACACCCCACGTATCCGGCAGCCCAGTACGGGTACCAGCCAGCCCCGCTACCGCTACCTCATCGATCTCATATTGCACCAACGTGGGGAGGCATAGGGGACATACCGTATATTCCTCCCCCAGTGCCAGAAATCCCTCAGTCGCCCACGTATTCGTCCGCATCATCACAGGCCTACTCGAACCAATCGACGGACTCAGAGCCAGTCGCTCATTGGGCAATGAAGATCTTCGATGGACGCCACGGCTCTACACCATCTCAAAGCCCCTCGGAGCCTACTGAGTGCTTCGGGAGGGATGAACCAAGAGTGATTGAGCTGTTAGACACCGATGGCTTTGAAAAGATCTTGGAACTACCATTCGAAGCAACTAATGTCTGGGTGAGAATATACTGGAGGGCCGACGACAACCGTGCACGGATACTCTTCCTTACTATAGATCACAATGGCAACCGTGTGAGGTACCAGGTCCCAATCACCGCATTAGCATTACGGCGCGCAGGATCGTGCTTGCAGCTCTGTCGCATCAATCGTCAAGATGGTCAACTTGACCTGTGGGCTAGACTACGCTTCCCTCTATACGAACGTAGGTACATTTGAGTCGCTCCTGCAAACACCTTCTAATGTTCCCTCAGGTATGGTACTTTTCTATTGTACCGCCATAGCTATGAAGCGCCAGGACCATACCCCCATTGCAGAGGGGCTCGAGGATGTTTTCCTGCCTGGAGAAAGGATTATGTTTGCAGGGTAAGTGATTGTTACTAGCCTCTTGTTCCATGCTGACGCTTCTCAGTGAGACTGTTGACGGCAAGTATCTCCACGTCTTCCGCGTCAAATACGATACGGACTCGGGCTGTGTACGGTTCGAAGCTACTGCTCGTCGCGGGCCTATGAAGGACATACCTATCTGGACGGCATTCGTCACGCCATATGTTGGACGCAGTGACTGGATGAAGCGCGTCGGTCCAGAAACAATCCAGTTCGAGAAGCTGCATCCGTATGTCTTCAGTGATAGCTACAGGCTACCCAAAGGCCCTACGGGCAAGTACCGGTTGAGCTTTACTTCACCAGAAGGTATTTGAATCCCCATAACCTATATGTGTCCGATGCTGATACATAAATTAGACGCGAAACAGTTCAAAGAAAACTTTTACCGCATGAGAGTCCGGTAGGCTTCCTGACGAGCTCAATAGAGCAATCCCGTTCGACCAAAATGCACGACACTCTCCTAATGTATAACGACATCACGATCAAAATCTATTAACGACTTTACGACATAACGCAAACAAAACTCTCACGCCGTAACGACGAGGGCGGATTCTGCTTTTGGCACGATATACCCCTCTCACTACTTTCTCTGATTGGATGTTGCAAATTGACACTATGCTGTTCTTGATGCTGTATTTGTCTTGAAGACTTGGCCTTTGTTTATCGCACGTAGTGTAATGGTAAAGAAAATTGGTTGCATGAACCTTGGGATCGACAGCAAAAAAAGTGAACTTCTTCGTGTCACGCCTCTTTGGGCCTAGCGTCCAAAGTCTCAGATGCCCCGCTTCCCACCGAGATTGCCCTGGTGAGACCCTGGACCGAGCGAGTCTGTGCTTGGTACTACCAAAACCAAAATTTCCCTATCCTACTTGGACCGGAGCAACGCCAGTCTCTCCTCCTCTACTTTCAACCGCTCACACCTCCTCTTCTCCTCACACTCTACTCTCAATATGGCGAACCAGCAAGAAGCCGGAAAGAAGGACCCCCTCACAGGCATGGCGCACTCTGAGGCGCATTACTTCAACAGGTAGGCATCATCGAGGGTCCAGATATACGTAGAGTTTCGCTAACATTATTGTGTAGCTACAACCACCATGGTCCGTACAAACACACTCTGATGAGGTGAACGATACTAATGCGCGAATACAGGTATCCACGAGGAGATGCTGGTACAATTGCCCCTCCCTACCATTACCTTTACTACGACGACTAACAATGCGCTTTAGAAAGATGAAGTCCGAACCAAGAGCTACCGCGACGCTATCTACCAGAACCCTCACCTGTTCAAGGACAAGGTCGTCCTCGATGTCGGATGCGGCACATCCATCCTGAGCATGTATGCGCTCCCCCCCCCTCCATATACCACACACGAGCACGCGCTGATATGCTGGCTATAGGTTCGCCGTAAAGGCCGGCGCAAAGCACGTCATTGGTGTTGACATGTCAACCATCATCGACAAGGCGAAGGAGATCGTCGAGGTCAACGGCATGTCGGACAAGATCACCCTGCTACAGGGCAAGATGGAGGAGGTTGTCCTACCCTTCGACAAAGTCGACATAATAATATCCGAGTGGATGGGCTACTTCCTGCTCTACGAGTCCATGTTGGACACCGTTCTCTACGCCCGCGACAAGTACCTGGTCAAGGACGGCTTGATCTTCCCCGACAAGGCTACCATCTTCATGGCTGGTATCGAGGATGGCGAGTACAAGGAGGAGAAGATTGGATGTGAGTAAAAGCATAAATCTGTTTGCTGCGACACTGCTAACAGAACAGTCTGGGACAACGTCTGGGGCTTCGACTACTCTCCTCTCAAGGCAACCGCCATCACCGAGCCTCTCGTCGACACCGTCGACATCAAGGCCGTCGTCACCGACCCCTCCCCCGTCATCACCCTTGACCTTTACACCTGCACCGTCGCCGACCTCGCTTTCCGGTTACCTTACGAGCTCAAGGCGCGCCGCAGCGACTTCATCCATGCCGTCATCGCGTGGTTCGACATCGAGTTCGCCGCCTGCCACAAGCCCATCCGCTTCTCCACCGGACCCCACACCAAGTACACCCACTGGAAGCAGACAGTCTTCTACCTGAAGGATGTACTGACGGTCGAGGAGGGCGAGATCATCAGCGGCATACTAGAGAACAAGCCCAACGAGAAGAACCACCGCGATTTGGACATTAGCATCTCATACAAGCTCGAGGCGAACGACATGCACAGGCAAGCATCAGGCGAGTCACAGTACAAGATGTGCTAGTTTGTCTCTTTCAGAGTGCGGTTTGGGACGGCGTCAACCACCGTTCGGGGAATGAGGCGCCTGTGTCTTCCATGATAGACTTTTTCGGCGTTTTATGGCAAGGGTTTCGCATACCAAAAATTTAGGGTAGCATGAGCATGTGTGAACGAGTTACGAAGCAGGGACCAATCTATCATTGGGAATTCCTCCCCTACAAACAACATCTGTCGCCTCTGACCTTGAAACGTGATATATGCGCCAGGACTGAAACGTGTAAAAGCAAAGAATATTGATCTGAATGTTCATTGATGAATGCTAAACGCCGTTGCCATGATGCTATGCTGCGCTCACAAGCGGGGGTATATATGCAAAGTCTCAACCCCAAGATACTCCGCATCTAATTTCCAGCCAACGCGGCTGTGAAAGCAAGCCCCAATACTTCGTGAATGATAGCCGACCAAGGTGATATCTAGTAGACTTTTCGCCATGTAAATGCAAAACCAATCGCCAAGCTCTTGATATTCCCAAAATGAACCACGGACAATACTTCTAGTAGTCGTAGCTTTCGTTAGCAAATCCTTCATCATCGTCTTCCAAGTAATTGTGCTCCAAATCTTCCTCTTCTTCTTCTACCTCTTCCATCTCTTCCTCCTCCTCATCTTCCTCGCCTTCCGCGTCGACATCTGCAGGCTGCTGCACAACAGCTTGAGGCGTTGAGGCTGAACTAGCACCCTGACCGCTGGCAGATGGGCTCGCAGAAGGGTGACCGCCGGGGAATAGCTCCTTGAGTCGGTCGTAGTTGATGTGGTTACTGAACGCTTTGGCGCGCTTCTTGAGCATCTTGTGGGCAGCGTCCGCCGCACTAGCTGCAGGCTGACCCTCAAGAACATTGCCATCGCCCATCTGGTGGTGTTTGCGCTTCTGCTTGGGTTTCTTGGGTTTGTCCTCTGCGGCCTCGAGTTCGGCCTGCAACATCTTCGTCTGTTGGTCGCGCAGCCATTGTTCATTCTCCGTGATCCAGATGGCTTCCTTGCGGCGGACTTCCTCGGGGTTGAGGATGCAAGTGGCGACATCGGGGTCGTCGTTGAACTCGTCTTCTCCAATCTCAGGATCTGTGTTTACGGGGACGGCATCGCGGGTGTCGGCGGCGACGCGGGCCATCTCTGCTGCTGTCCAGCCAGAACGCCTGAGTAGCTCGTGATCTTCGCTGTTGGCAATTTCCTTGAAGATACCCTCCCAGTCCTTGATGGTATTTGTGACTTCGTCTTCAAGCTCGTGCTCAATTTCGAGATCCTCCTCAGCGATGACGACCGGTACTCGCGGCTTCTTTGGAGGTCTGCCACGCTTCTTAGGCATGACAAAGTCTGGGTCGATGGTCTCACCGGCCTCGACTTCCTCGACTGCACTGACAACAGACTCCAGGACCGCCTCCGTGTTGCCGTCCAGAGCCGCTAACTCGGAGGATGGATCGCTACCCTGTGTACCAGAAGCTTCCGTCTGGGTCGCAGCTGGCTGAGATGAACCGTCGTTTGACTTGCGCCTCTTGCTCGTGCGTTTTGGTGCCGTATCCGAGCCTGCTTCTGCCTCGCTATCTCCCGACTGGTTCTCTGTAGTCTCCGGGTCGCCGCCCTCAATTGCTCGTTGCTTCCTCTTTTCCCTTCGCTCTTCCTTCTCTGCGCGCCTCCAAATGGCAGGAGGCTGAGCCTTGACCTTGAGACGGGGCCCGAACTCTCGGAACTGGTTGACAGTGAGAGCCGCGCTCTGTGTCCTCTTGTATTCGTATAGACGGGAGGTGATGGTGGAGTCCGCGACCTTGACAACGTAGACGACCTCTCGGATGGTCCGGCGGAAGTTGTTCATGCGGGCGGCTATGATGATACAGGCGCCACACAATCCAGCCGGCTGACGACCTTGCACCATCCAGTCCCGGTTCATGCGCTTCAGGACCCTACAGGCGTCGTCGGCGACCCTGTGAGAATCCTCTCCAAACTCGAGCTTCCGACAGTATTTCAGCATCAACGGCTCGATCTCCTGGACGGCTTTTGTGCCCACGAGCTGTGCGGGATCGTCCTCCTTCAACATCTCCAGAAACTGTTTGTACGTGTCTCCGAGCTGCCAGACGTTGGTCTGAATCTTTTCGGCCAGGTCGATGAGCATGAGCGTGTTCTCGGGTTGTCTCCGTGCTGCCATGTAGATCGCGACAGCGGCAACGGTCCTCATGCGGCGACCCTGGATGAATCGGTGGTTCATGGCGAGCTTGTACCAGCTGTAAGCCTGTTCTACGACGGCCTCGCGCTGGTTGAGAGATGCGCCTAGAGCTACGATGGAGTTCTTGCCATTCATCGCAGCCTGGTCCCTGCTCCCCATGCCCTCCAGACCCCGCATAGTGCCGCCCATGGAATTCGCGTGACGCTGGTTGGCGTGGATGAAGCCACCCTCGACAATGGCTGCTCCGCCCGAAGTTTCGCCAAAAGTAACCTCGGAGACGATGTTGTTTTCGCCGTGGACAGCACCGCAGTTGTAGCACAAGACTTCATTGTCGGAAGTATCTATCTCGGGTTTCTCGCAGCAGTTGTATGTACGTTTCGCGGTTTTGGTGGCAGCCACCACGGGCGCCTTGCTTCGTTGCGTTGCTTTGGATTGATAGTGGTAGGGATCGCTCAGACCTTTGATCCGCGGTCCCCTTGCGACCTGAGCTGCCGACATATTGTGCGTGTAGGAATGTAGGGCGCGGGTGCGAACGAGCGTTGTGTCGGGTCGGTTGAGGAACGATCGAGAGTAAGAAAGTTAAGTCGGCAAGGCAGCACGAATGAGACGCGGTACCGCGGGAGGGGCACTAGAAATGACTGGCGCTAAGTGGGGTGAACTTGACCGTTTTGGGCAGAGAGCGCTGCACCTCGAGCTGCGAACACATGGCCAACACCGTTATTGTGGGAGCCTGCTGCCTTCAACGCTGTATCGGATCGCTAGCCGTCGAAGGGATCCCATATGCAATTCTACATGTATGGATCATATATGAGCTACATTTGACGCATTTCTGTGTTTACAGATGATTTGCCGTAGAAGAGCACACTGCGTAGCTATTGTTGTGTCCCTCCTATGCCGTGGAGGCTGGTTGGATGCACAATGTTCACGATTATCTATCCTACAATTGCCGTTGATACGTATGTCTTTGCGACACTCTCGATGAATCTCTCATATCAACAGACATTGAGCGGTACCTGCAGCAAAGCAACATCAGCGCAACGCTTGTGTGCCCCCGTCCCGGTGCTCCCATGCGGGTGATGACCACATGGCCAATGATTGGCTAACCTGGACACACCCGAACAGCCCGAACTAAGCCATTGAGCAAAAGCCCGCAAGAGCCCTGGCTTCCCAGCCTCCTTGGTAGGGCCTGCGTAGGTGGTGTCTATTTCATCCGGGCGCCCGTCCCTGGGTCCCCGCTCGCAAGCTTCTCCATAGCTCTCAGCTCTCGCCCTACCCCAAAACACTACCTTGACCTACCAACCTTTGTCAAATTTCCCCAGAACGACACAATGTCCACAAGAAAGAGGAAGAACCAGGAGGAGGAGCTTGTCGCTCTCCCAAGTGATGAGAGCGAAGAGGAAGAAGAGTAAGTCGACGCTTCCTTGACGTCATGGCCCTTGCACTTCGCGTCGCATGCATCCCCTCTTGAAGGCATCACAATCGCCTTCCCTCTTCAAAGTGAATTAGGATCTTTGGACTTGTTACCAAGTTCTACGAAAGTTTGACAGGCGCGGAATCGATGTTGCGCCCGGGCTTTCGGGGTGGAGAAACGGTTGACGCGACGGCGTTTCGCAACAATGCTCACAACGCTCTTAACTTGGATTCGCTCGACGGTCACGTCTCTCCTTTGAGTGTCGAGGGCTTCTGGGCTGCGCTTTACTCTCGACCATGGAAGATTCATCATAGCGCTAACACATGCCACGTAGATATGACGAGTCTGACGGATCAAACTTTAATTCAGACGATTCCGACGCCGAAGAGCCTCGTAAGCCAATACTATCACCCAATATCATCGAACATAAGTTTCTCACACTCGATTGCAGCACCAAAGAAGAAGACCAAGCGCACCAAGCCCAAAGATGATGAGGATGATGAAGAGGAGGAGGAAGACGACGTGAGCGACGACGATGACGACGACGCCGCGGTGCCCGAGGAAGACGACGACGAGGATGAAGACGCCAACCCGAAAGGCAAGAAGCCAGCCGGTGCGGAGAAGGACCGGAAGGTCAAGACCACAGGCAAAGCTGACCCTGTACCTGTTGTCGATGATGACGATGATGACGAGTAGAGATGTAATGTCGAGGTGCCCACCATATTAGTAGCGTTAGCTGATCAACGAGAATATACAAAGTATCAGTTGATAGTTTTGTTCTTGAATATCCACAGTTGCTCTTCTACCTAACTCGTAGTGGGGGGTAAATCAGACCTATGCGACCATTTGTAGCATGTCTCTATCGCCGACGCATCTCTTGACGAAGCTGTTCAACATTCCACACAAGGACCTCGACTCATTCTGGAATTCGGTTCGCAGTGCCATTATGGCAGGACTGTCCACGATTGCAACTGTGGGTGACCGGGCCGGACGGGCTCTAGTGTGATAGCATTAGCGCGTCGCCTTTACCCCGACAGTTCACGCGACTACCTCGTTCACCAGAGTTGGAAGTACTCTGCAGACTAAGAGGCTACTGCTGTCAGCCACAAAAACGTGAGAGAGCGCGCCGAACAACGTCCTTCGTCGCTTCCCAATTCTAGTCGCTCTTGCCTTCCGAAGTCTGTGGTAAACACACTCCGATCTAACCACGCGTGTTTCACCCGCTCGACACACCCGGCCTCCAACGACACCATGGCACCGGCTATGAATGACGCGACCGATGGTCTGGACGCCGACAATGCGCACGATGGCTTCAAAGAGCTCCTGACCGCGATCAACCCATACGTTGAGGAGCTACTTCACCAACCCACATTCCACCTCTTCATAACCCTACCTGTCGTACGTGTCATAACCGCACCCACTCCGACTGTTGATTTGGCTGACAGTTCCTCCTAGGAGCTTCGACGTATGGTCTACGAACAGTACTTCCTAGACGAAAAGCATTCGATAGCCTGTCAGAATTGGCCACACTTGCGATTCTCCAAGGATTACGAGCGGTCTATCCGAGTCAAGAGGAAGCACTCTCCATTTATTCCACCTCTCTGTCTTACCAGTAAGAGCCTGCGAAGCGAGCTGCTCCCTTGTTTGTTGGAAGCAGCGCATTTCGAATTCGGCGACTGCACAACTCTCAGTAGGATCATGGTTTCATTGAAGGCCAGTTCCCTGCATCTCCATGTGCGAAAGGCGACGACAACGAACACGGAGGGGCAGCGAAGGCTTGTTTTTCTCGAAAATGAGCCCGGCGTAAGTGAGATTGACGCCCAAGAGCTCGCCCAAAGATGCAACAAAGTCTACTCCTCCACAATAAGGCACTTCTCAAGACTTCGCGAGCTTAATGTTACACTCTATTCGCCATTAGTGTGTACAGCAACGAATGGCCATGCAACGATCTCTGTACGCGCACTTTCGTTCGAAATGTTCTTACACGACTTCCAACTTCAAGCTATCCTGGGTCTGGAAGAGCTACAAAAGCTCAGCATTATAAAGATCAGTGGGGTAGCCGATATTTACGACATCCTCGGTCAGATTAAAGTCAACGACAGCGACCTGGTCGAAGATCTTAAGTCAAGCAATCTCACCGCTATACTACACCTTTGTCGACAAATTAAAAACGGTTTCACCATGCAAGGACGCAACGTGGTAGTCAAAGCCTATCTTCAGTATGGCCAAGAAGTATATGAAGAAAAGACCTTTGATTGAATGCGGAAGGAGACCGAGCCATGCAGACCGGGACGAGGCGAGCCGCCGTCGGACGTGGTCACAGAGGTAGATGCATAGGATGGCAATGTGTGCAAAAAGGGCAGCTGGGACACGCGTGAAAGACACTGGTCCCACAAAGAGGTCCCTGCATCAGGTACATTGTTACAGATCTGAGGCGTCTGAGAGCGTTTACCATTCTTCACGTACTTCGCTGATGTAGTCATTTGGTCGGTGGGGGTAGCTTCAGTCATGATGATATCGTTTTCACGACAAACCCAAGCTTTGTCAAGATCCATGCGTGCTGAATACTAGGATATAGCACGTATATACCCAGCATCTCTGCCTAGGCATGAGTTCATGCCGAAGAGCAGATTTCGTCGTCAACCACGACATGTGTGTGATGTACCACCCCGCTTTTCGTCTTCATACATGACATGCATGACGTCGACAAGGGTACCGAGAGAAAATCGCAAGGTGTAAATATCGCCTTCGACCTCTTCGCGTTTGATCTCAATTCCTTGTCCTTTCCTACATAGCACTCGCGCCCTGCGCATGTCTTCTCTGGCTGACCACCGGAGGTCACGACGCCGAGAGGGATTTATTGCGTCTTCACAAGAGGAATTATCCCAAAAGAGGTGTCCCTGCCAGTCCTTGCAAATGTCGGAGTCGCAGCTCAAGCAAAAGTATACACCAGGCTTAGATCGACGTATCTGCTGAGAGCATGACGGACAAACCTCTAAGTCTGAACTGTATGCCTGGAGCTTGAAGTCATAGGTCAGAGTGACATCGTAAGCTTCTTTTTCCAGACGTAAGAATTCTGGACCTTTTACAATGCGAGCCACAGTAGCTGCAGAACAGAAGCACACTTCTTCTTTGCAGGCATCTAGAACTTGCATGATGAGCTTGATATCTGGTTCATCGTAGTCAACCTTGATCTTCTCGCCACCTTTACAAAGTGCTAAGAGGGAGTAGATACGATCCCGTCGAATTGCGCAACATTTTCCTGAGAAGTGCCTCAGGAGGGCAAGCAGTCCTTGCGTGTTCCCCCTGTCCACGTTGAACAGAGACGAGCGGTTTGGTCTATTCTCTGTGTCGTTGCTTTTGTTCACTAGTAAAAAGCGCGCATATTCCTCCAATGGGTCCTCAGGCATCTCATCTCTTGTACGGATACACATGTGCGCGAGTGACACAAAATCGATGACATGCTCTCCAGCCATCACGATCAGCGTGCTTGATAGCAGTATTTCTTGTGTAACCCAGGCTCTTTTCCAGTAAGGATTGTTCGCAACGCGACCGTAATATTTCTCAATGGGTGAAGAGTCCGGGATGTGGGAGTTGTGTGTATTGTCTTCCATGAGTTTATGGGTCTGGACCAATTGACTCTTGCCGTTCGGCTCCAAGATCCGGGAGTAGCTCCCCCAAGATTTATCACCGTGCTTGCGGTGATAGAAACACTCCCACGTCTTCCATACCTGGCGGTCGAAGTCCTGTCCTACCGCCTGAACGAATTCTTGCGTCTCGAGACTATTACCTAGCCACGACACTACCATTCTTGCGGCAGCAAAAATGTTACCCATCTGCTGAACTTGATGGTTTCTTTCCTCGACATCGGTTTGGTTTATGCATAACGCGTCTATCCATAGCGTACAGAATGTGAGACGCTGACGTGCCGCTTGGAGGAAATTGTGGAGATTTCGGCGCACATGAAATAGTTCTCCATTGAGCTTGATGGGGTACTCGTCCCCTGGTTGACCCCAGGTGTAGGAAAGACAGACATAGTTCGATTCTTGAACTAGCGCATCCTGTAAGTAGCAATCGGGGAGGCCGTCGACGGACAGATCAGGTCTGATGTGTATCAATCGGAAGGAGCCCTTCTCTTTTGGCAGAATAGAGTGCTGGAACATGTCGAGCTCAGCCTTTCTATTGGCCGCGGAACTGGCCATGATTGGCAAAATTGTTATTGTGGAGTAGAGTGCTTGTCGGGTTATTCGACAGAGTGACGTTTTGAATACAAAGAACGACTCAGCATTATGGTTGCCTGCGTTGTTGGTGATCGGGCTGTGCGGCAGAATGCTGCCATGAACGATGTTGCTGCCTATTGGGATTCATGCTAGGATCGTTTCGAAGACGTGTTGGGTTGGTGCAGGAGGCCTCCCGCGGGGCGTCATCAATTGATTAGGTAGGGGGCAAGGGCGCTAAGCTCAGCCTAAACGCGTCATGTTCATGATCGCGACGCGACCCTCCAGCCACCTATAATCAGCCAACAATCAAGTCTCTGCTTCATAGAGCACGCTTCTGTTTCAGATAGAAAAGTATGGGTACACACAAAAGTCCCAAGCCCCCAAAGACGGTAAAAGTCCACCCGTACCCTATCTGGCGCACCATGAACTCCAAAGCCGCCACGCCGGCACCACTGAGAGCGCATCTCACCAGGCTGTAACTCGCTTGTACAGTCGAACTTCTCCCGGGATTCAGATCTGTGAGCAGCGTCCCGCCTGTCGCGAAAATACATACCTGAGCCGCTCCTGAGAAGAATTGGACCACTAGCAGTATAGCGATATGCGACCTCGTGTGCAATACCCAACCGTACCCTATGGTAGCCACCGCACTAACGATTACAAACGGAAATATCGATCGCAGTCTAGCCTTTGCGAAGGGGAATTCGTTGCCCGATTGAGATGTTAATGGGAGGCCTAGTCTGCGCGCAGTGACTTTGTAGTCGTGATCGAGGAGCTTGCCGGACGCATACGATGAGAGGATACCGCCAATGCCGTTTGGAAGGTAGGTCAATCCCGCCGTAAGGTAATTCATCTCATACTCTGCGATGACTGCCGCTGAGAGGGAAGCCGCGAGACACGTATACATAGTGTAAGTGATACCGCCGGCTAAGATAACGATGAAGTTGGCTTGGTTCCTGAGAGCTAACAGTGATTTGAAAGGTCCTAGAAAGGCGGAGCCACGACTTCGAGAAGATGCAGCTGCCGGAGACCTGGTCTTACGCCGAGATACAAGCGAATATATGGTTCTGTTCATGAGGCGCGCTGGTTGAAGACTCCCGTTTCCTACAAGGCATCTTTCGGTCTCCGGAAGGAAGAGGGTAAGTGTCGCCAGCAAAGTTCCGGCAACGATGACCAAGAGCCAGAAGATCCATTTCCACGATAGCTTTTCTGAAACTACTCCACCAATGACAGGCCCCAAGCATGGCGCAGCGTTGGTAGCACCCATTAACACACCCACGTAAGATCCTCTTTCTGCAGGTATCGAGATATCTGCGATGATACCGAATGCGATCGCGATGGTACTCGAAGCACCAGCACTTTGGAGGCACCTCATTACTATGAGAGTCGCATAGTGCTGCGTAAGGGCCAGTCCTATGTTTGCCCCAACGTATATGGAGAGGGTCAAAAGAAGTACGGGACGTCTCCCAATGTCGTCAGCCAGGCTACCGAATACCGAGGGCGCGAATCCTGATACTATCAAGTACGAAGTGATAGACCAGTTGATCTGTTCGATGGAAACGTGCAATGAGTTTGCGATGGCTATGATCACAGGGAAGTAAATGAACGAAGAGATTGTTGAGAATACCGCTGCTGTAGAGCAAGCCCCGAGTAAAAGTCGCTTCTGAGTGGGAGTGAATGTGGTGTACGAAGTATCTTCGTCATTTGCGCCCTCTTTCCCTTGATCTGCGAGCGCATGCGAAACCCCTTCTTCTTTCGCGACTCCGTTACGTTCGTTCTTGACCATTCTGATCGGGAGCCGTGTCGTTCAGAGCTGAATGCTTCAAACAGGGTACAAAAGAGAAGGGTGGCACCTGACTCATAAGACACGCTTTGACGTCTCTACAGTCTAGTCTTGCGGCACAGTCGCTTCACGCATATCGAACGCGGGGTAAGTGGCCACTCTGAAAAATGCAATCGAATGGACTTGAGGCCAGCCATTGACGAGATCGCGTTTGACCCCTAGAGGTCACGTTATGAAGACGCATGTCGGGCTTCCCAGTCTTCGAAGCCGCCAGGGAACTTCTTGACGAGTATTCTCATCTCATCCTTGGCTCTGACACTAGTCAGCCTGATAACGATACACAAGTCTTCTTACACATACCTATCGTGAAATTCGGGCTTCTCCGGATAGAGCGCGGAGACCAGAAGATCATAGCGACTGATCACCGTGAGCGAAACAACCCTCTTGTTTGGGAAGCTACTTACATGGCGTAAAGTCTGTTGCGATCGTCCCAATCTTCCTCTGTTTGCGAGGGCTTCACGATATCCTTGTAGCACGTAAAGAACTCCTCGCCCATATTGTACCGCGGAGCACGCCAGCTACCCAAGTCACACTCGTTATGACCCCAGAAAGCACACGAGTCAAAGATAATGATCTTGCCAGTCTTTTTCTCCAGCATGCAGTTTCCAGGCCAGAGATCCGAATGCAAGAGGCATGGTTCAATAGAGCGACCGCCGGTTTCCAGAGGACGGAGCAACCTAGGTATGACTTTTGAACGGAGAGCTTCGAAGATGACTTCTAACTCTTCGTCTATCCCGTATTTGCTCTTCTCTAGATCATACATGGTCTGCATGGCTTTGGTGTACCAGATCTCCCACGAGTCTTCCTATGTATTGTCATTCGGTACGTGAGCAAGGTGAGTTGGAATGTGGAATCCGTATTTGCCGAGCGGTGATTTTCCCATACTTGCTTTGTGCACCCCAGTAATGATGTCGACAAAGGCACTTGGATCCAGTTTCTCCATCGCCATGTCGTGGAAGTCGCAGATGTAGAACCATGTATCCGGGTGGTCTTTATAGGCTCCCCAGGCAATTGGTGTTGGAACATGTTCGGGGCAGTAAGAGTGATAAAGTAGTTCGGATTCGTAGGTACCTTGCATCATTCGCTTTCCTAGTTTGCCTGTTTTGATCTGCGATCCTATTAGATGGGATCTTTCGTGTGACAAAACACACAATCTACCTTGACGAAGTACTGCCTCTCCGAGCCATCTTGTAGGTTTGTATCGATGCGGAAACTCTCACACCACGCGCTTTCACCGGACTGTTTGATTGATAGTATCTTCACATCCTTTGGTAGTGCTGCGAATGGTCTTTAGCTTCAGGGAAGTCGAAGTAGTTGTTTGACTAGAAACGTACCAGCCAACACGCTTGCGTCCAGTTGTTCGATATGGATGGGGTTCTTCTCACGCTCAGCTCGTTTCCTCGCGGCAACCTCGTCGGCGGGGTTCGTAGACATTATTTTTGCTTGGAATTGCTATAGTAGCTTGTGTGACGATTCGACAAGACCAACTGCGGAGTCATCGTGCGAACGTGCGGCGCAGTCCTGCGCTAACTCCAAGGATATCGTGCACTGGATGATGTCAGAGGCAATGAGTCCGATTTCATCCTCGTCACAGCGCCAGCACGTTGGTGTCGATATAGCCAGTTGATGAGTACCCAATACACATTTTTGTTTGAGTAAGAGCACTTTACGATGCTAATTGCAACGCCTCAATATTCGCGCTTGCTTCTCGTCCCTCTATCAGCTCTGACAGAACAAGTCCAGTACCAGGCGCATGCGATATGCCCCAGGCGCCATGGCCCGCCGCTATATAGACACCTCCATTCCCTTCATCTTTCGTCCTGATGCCTCCGAGCTTTTCGTCCGGTATCCGCGATACTATGGGTCGGCCGCTGGATGTGACTGGACGGAAGCACTGTCCTGCGATTAGCAAACCAGTTCAACATTCTACTCTCAGTATCAACTTACCAAGCCCTCCCTCAAAATCTCCATGTCTTTGCCCGGGACATTGACCATCATAGCCTTCGCACACTGTTTCAACTGCTCGATGGCCTTCGCACTAGCTTGAACGTCTGTTGCAACCTCTGGCAGAGGTATATTTGTGCTATTGAGTCCTGCCAGATACAGCTCTCCACCCAGTCTCGCAAACCACTCTGGCGAGAAGCCGAGTGTATCTGTTGCGAAGACTGCATGGCAGACTTCCTTGTCGAGCTCCTCGGGTCTGTGGTGTGGGTTTCGAACGAGCAGCGAATGGCCGGCTAACGAGGAGACGGGGATGCGCGCTTTCGAGGACGGGAAGAGTGTGCTGAATACGCGGGGAGACCACGCACCAGATGTTATCACGAGACGACTACATGGTACTGTTGTAGGTAGTTAGCAACTGTGTAGTTGGGCAGTATGTATTGGGCCTTACACTCTGTCTCCGACTCAGCTCCATCACCCTTTGATATCCTCACACCGCACAGCACGTCCTCTGCATCCTTGATGATGGCTGTCGCCGTCACGGGCTGATGTATCGTGACCTCCCTTCTCTGAACTTCTTTCAGAAGCCACTGGCAGAATCTCAACGGGTCAATTTGTGCGGTCGTCCCATCCCTACTTATGACCTCCATAATGCCTTCCTGTGTGCGCCGAAGCCATTCTGGTCCGGCAGCCTGTTCTTCCCAGGGCTTATTATGATTCGCTAATTGTGCTCGACTCGTTCCATTCTCAAGCCAGTCTTCGCCGCTACCGCCAATGGCTGATTCGCTGTCTTGTGAAAGAGAGATTCCGGTGGACTGCGAATATCCCCATGTTGTACGTCCAGAATGCGCGTTCGCAAGGTCGGCGTGAAGTTTGAAGGATAACGCGCCGAGGGAAGCTACGGATGGTGCGAACCCTAATTCGTAGTTAGACAAAGTGTTCAGGTGTTGAACGACGCGCCGCGCTGATGTTGCACGCGTCGTACGCTGCCAAACGTACAGTCGGCACTCAAGAAGCCCGCAGCAAGGCCAGACGCGCAATGGAATAACTTCGGACTCGAATCAACCAGATGAATACTCTTTGGATCTGTATTTCCGCTTTCTGTGAGATAGTACGCGGTACACAAGCCGATGATGCCGCAGCCAAGGATAACGACGTCGTTGGCGTTCTCCCCACAAGAAGCATGGATTTGGCCTGGCATTCTGAACTTCACGCGGGGCAAACCGAGGGACACCGCAACAGCCTCGAAGCCGCCCGCCACCACGCCTTTAAGCACGCCAGCAAGTACTCTTCGCGCAAGGCCGGCACACCAGCGGCGTCTCACATCACAGCATAATCATCATGTGTTAGATCATGTTGCTGCCCACCCAAAATACTAAACATCGTACGAGCTGTTCCGCACATCTTCGCTAACTCCACTGCACACCCCAGTCACCGTCCCAGACTCGGGTAAGTCGCATGAGCCGACATGGCCTGATTTCCCTCCTACACCTTCTGGAGCCCGGATCTTCGCTGCTTTCGATTACCGTTGGTTGGACTAACTGATGCAACACTCGGATGATCTGCGGACTGGAACCTTGATTACATGTACGGCTATTGGGTACAGTGGTGCCATCATGAGAGTTGGGGCACGCGAACGCCGCGCTGCGCATGTGTGGGATGAGCTGGAAGACGCGTATGTGGAAGAAACTTGTGGGCTGCATTGATAACTATGGAGACTCTATCGATGGAATACTGTTTGCTGGGAAGGATGCCGGATGTACCGTTCCTGATCGGTCACTGTCACACTTTTCAGGGCCCGACCCGACCCAGCGAATTTAAACGACCCTGCATAACGAAGTGCGTACCCGATGATCTATGCACTGCCACCAAGATCCAACATGCCCTGGAAGGCTTCGTAGTCTTGCAAGGGGTTGTTGTGCTGCTCTTGCGCTGCGGAGATTGCGGGATCAGCCACGGTAGCCTTCACAGGCGAGTCCGTATCTGGACTGTGAGGATAGGTATTGTCCCACAGCCTGCGGATGATCATAGGCGCTTCATTTTCGTGGTCGACGAATGCTCCAGGGATACGTGTATGAGGTACGTCGGCCGTCTCAGTCACACCAGTCACAGGTCGGGAGCTGGAACTTGACCCATAGCCGCTACCATCGTAGAGCCCAGTATGCTCGCCCCAGGAACTGTCACGCTTTCCCATATTCACTTCCTCCACGACCTGCCAACTCGGGTCAACATCCAGATTGGCTGGAAGTTTTCCTGTAGCAAAAGCCTCATCGAGCTCGCTGTCAGACATAGAGGTAAGCCCCACATTCCGAATGATGGCGCTCAATTGTGACGCCAGCTTTTCTTCTTCTGCGGCAGCAAACCTAATTTGCGTTTTGATGTTCCATTCGCAGTCGTCGTCATCTTCATGACAAAAGGCGAGCAGATTGATTTTCAGACGACACTCTCCGTCTGCTCGACGGTAGACGCATGCCTGGTAGCCTTTCTCAAGGATGAGCTGTGCATGTTCCTCTGGTGTCCTGTCTGTATTCGTTGCATTGGAGACCTCAGTGGTCGCATCCTCTGATGGCTTATCCGGCTTGTTGTAGACTGGCGAATTATCCACATGATCCACCCCAGACGGATCCTCTCGGGCTGATGTCTGACCTAAGTCTTCGCTCTTAGCAGGAAGTGAAAAGCAATCGTCGATAGGCAGATATTCGGATCCTGGGTTTGGAAAGCGAACGAGAGGCTCATTGAAGTAGACTGCAGCCTCCCGAAGACTGTCAGACAGAGCGCTTTTTGTTGAAGCTGGCCTTTTCATCGCTTCCGAAACTGTTTCGTACCCGTGGGTATATGCTGGTGACGAACGAACCATGGTCTTCTCTGAGTCCAGAATCTTCTGGATAGGTGCTGGTGATGGTGGAACAGTTCCATCTAGTATGAGCGATGAATCGGCAGGTGATTGCGGAATCTGTTCATAGGGTGATGGGACCGGTACCGGCGAGGAATGGTGGACATATAAACTCGAGGTTCGGGAGTCCATGCGGTCAAGATCGAATATTGGTCTGTCTGGGGGAGACTCCTCGAAGTAGAGTAAAAGCGATGAGTTGAGGCGGTGCTTCGGGGTCAGCGGACTCTAGAGGAAAGAGAGTCAGTCGTCGTTTCTCCGTTGTGGGGAAAGATGCTTACACTATCTATGAGGTACTCTGATGTATCAGACTGCTTGGTCTTGGTAGGTGAGCGCAAGCTACGTAAAGAGCCGATGCTCCGCAGCTTTTGCTTTCGCAACGAGCCCATTAGACCTTTGCGCATTGACGGACTCTCTCTGATAGGCGATTCGTCGCTAGAGTCCGGCAAAGTTGAGCTCGCGACTGGAGAGGATGGTCCTGGAGTCTCACAGCTTGGTGCATTGTTCTCGTTGTGCTTAGCGGAGCAGGGCGGCGAGGGACTTGACAATGTCAGCATAGCAGAGCAGAGAAAAGAACATCTCCGACTCACGGAGCTATACTCATTCGAGAGAAGATACCCGTAAAGCTCCTCTTGGCACTGATGATGCGATCAAAAGGCATGGTGGCTGTTCGTCACTATCCCAGTACTGCACTGTAGGTTCGGCAGTGTGGTTGAGGCTACGGGCTTAGTCGAACGGATGAGGCCACGAGTGTGTGGGAGCTGTTGGAGCGGCGCTCCTGACATCTGATCCATGTTTGTTGATATACACGTCTGGTCCTGCCGAGTTGACTCTGTGTACTTCAAGGTGGCAAGTTCCAAGAGCGTATGGTGGTTTTGGCAGGATCAACCCCTCTACAAATTGAGCGGATGCAGACGACGCGCTCATAAAATACTCTGAACCCGTTTGTTCTAAGAGAAATAACTCCAGGTATCATGTTCGCTGGTATGATGTTGAAGAGACCTGTCCAACGAGCTCGTTTCTCATGATTCCCGTAATACCTAGGTGGAGATGCGATATGCTTGGGGCTTCCCGAGGTCGTGCCGTTGCTTGGACATGACAGGTATTGACATCGTTTACTGCAGTGGGTATGATTGCTTGATCAACGATGGCCACTTGTGAGGTATTGGAGAATGTACGTTTAGTCTGGGGAAGACGTTGACGAAAACGCCTGGCTTGAGCTTGCACGTGATGACCGTGGGCCGTGCGCGGGACCCTTGCTTAGCTCTTTCACGTCGCGGTCCTTAGCATTCCTGGAGTGCAAGAGCATCGCTAACCACCGACACCGCCCTTCACCCAATTTGCATCCGAACCCCGAAGTTGGAGTTACAAACACACCGCGACAACCGTTGCTAGCTTCACCTACGCCACATCAACGCCGTTTTCGACCAGCCACAATGGCGCGCGGCCGCCCATCGCGAGCTGCAGCGCGTCGCAGCACGCCTGTTCGCAGCGCAACACCCCAGCAAGACAGCGACGAGGATATGATAGATGCACCAGAATCGCGCGCCGACACACCCAAGGAGGAGGAAGAAGATGCTGAATCCGCAGCTCAGGGAAGCGACGAGGAAGCCGCGCCCTCTGAGCGTTCGCCGTCTCCAGCAGTCATCCAGCCATTTCCGCGCAAGAAGCGTCTTGGTCGCCCTCCTAAGAACAGGCCGCCGGACTGGAATGTCATCGAGCCCGACAACTCCGAAGGCGGCACACCCGTCAAGCGCAAGCGGGGACGGCCGTCTGGTGGAGGTCGAGGAAGGCCTCCAAAGGGAGGGCCGTCGCATACCACGCGCGTTCCTATAGACAAAGAGGGCAACATGATGGACGTAGTCAACGATGAGGTTGACCTACCAGAAGATGAAGAGGGCGAGCAGAAGGTCGACAAGCTGGGTAACCTCATGGGTGGACGAGACTACCGCGTGCGCATATTCACCATCAAGGGCAGGGGCGACAGACAGTACATGTTGTCGACTGAACCGGCTCGATGCTGTGGGTTTAGGGATAGTTATCTGTTCTTCACCAAGCACATGAAGCTCTACAAGATCATCATCGACGACGCTGAGAAAAGGGACCTGATCGACCGCGACATCATACCTCATTCCTACAAGGGTCGTGCCATCGGTGTCGTCACAGCACGATCTGTCTTCCGCGAGTTCGGCGCGCGCATCATCATCGGCGGCAAGAGGGTCATTGACGATTACTACGTTACAGCAGCAAAGGAAAGCGGCGCAGTCGAGGGCGAGCTTGCAGACCCCAACGACAGGCTTCCACCTCCAGGAGAGCCATACAACAAGAATCAATACGTCGCTTGGCATGGTGCCAGTAGTGTCTATCACACCGGTGTGCCCAGTGTACCTACTGCAAATGGCAAGCCTGCCCCTGGAAAACGGAAGGTCAACATCACCTCTGCCAACTGGCAGTTTGAACATGGTCGCGCTGCAAGGTATGCATAACTTTTACACCTATCTATGACTACCAGGACTAACATACCCTAGTCGATTCAACTCGAACCTCTCCAAGCTACGGAAAGCAAATCTCACGGGCGTATACGACCCACATACCAACCTGATGTGTTATCCCAAGGTCACACAACCCACCCATGCACGTTGGGAGGAGGTTCCTGCGGAAGAGACCGACGTACCTCCACTCGTTCGTCGCAAGTATCTCGTGGTCGACTCGGTCTTTCAACAACCTCCCTTCGCCGGCCTGGGCATACCCGGGCCCGATGGTGACTTCGTTGACGTCGGTACAAACGGTCTACCGACCCTGGACGACGAGGACAAGTCGAACATGAAGCCCGAAGAACTACAAGCGTTTGAGCAGATCAAGGCTGAAGAACAAGAGTGGCGCAGCCAATGGGGCGGAGAGAGCACTGACGGTGCGAGAGTGAAACCGAAGATTGGTTTCGTGGGCGTTCCGGTTTGAGACATTCAAACTACATTGATGTCCCAAAACTGTTGTGCTCACATAATTTCATTAGATACCACTCCTGCTTCCAGGACGGGGCGAGGTTGCGAACGATGTAAAAATAGTTGCCATACCTGAGGCTGGGGGTACGACTCGATACACCTCAGTATATGCTTCCTCTTGACAGCAACAACCTCATCGGTCATGGTTATCAATTCTTCACCTCCGGCGCATCCTCAATCCATTATTCATCATGTCGGTGTTCGATTGGTGTGCTACGTTCATGTTAGAGGTCTACGGTGACCATAGATGGAGTGACAGGTGCTCCTTGATAGAGAAATGCCGATATACCTTTCACTATTTGCTTGTTCACTGCCTGGTCGTATATGCCTTTTTGATGTCATGCGACAGCGAGTGACCGCCTTTGCACACAACGTGTCCCGTTTTCTGAGGTCGATACTTGACTGGCTTTGTGTATGCAGATTTGAGGAAATGATAGCACGGTCACTCTTTGATCATGTGTGTGTAAGCTGGACCTGCAATCTCTGAGCATTATCTTATCCTTCATGCTGAGTCGCTCGATTGCCCTAGGTGGCTCTTGTTTACTTCATGAGTATTCCGGGCATGTCGCTGGGTGACTAGTCATCTGAATCATTTCTCGATGGCCGAGCTGGGATAGGCAGCAGTTTAACGCTGCTTGCTTTGCGACTATGCGGGCATACAGACGCTTATCGAAGTGATCTAGGCATCAATGCTCGGGGTCTCGAGGATACACATTGCACATAAAACATAGGCACACATGACAACGGTGATGACGAAGAAACATCGTAATGACGTTTGTGGTCATGTTCATTCTCGTTGTATGCTACGGCCTGAAGATGTACGCATGACGACGAGACTTCTTTAGTGATGCCTAGCATAATTGCTGGTACTGTGTGCGTGGCAGCAATGGTCTCGATGGAGAGGTCGGCGCCTAGATCAGCTTTGCTTTGGTTGATTAGATTCGATATACACAAGAGCCGGTTCGTCGATAAACGTCTTGGTTTCCGCCATTGCGTGGCCCGCATTGAACGAGGACGCGTAGGCGGCAGTCTTATTGCTGTGATGATCTGGTACTGAGACAGCTACCCAGGGGGCAATGATCGCGGTCGTCGTGAGCATGCTCCCCTTTTCGTCTCTCGGATCGTGCCGGATTGGCTTCATGAAGGTCAGCCGACATCCTTATGTTTCTCACGATGAACAGGAGCCATTTGCTCCATGGTAATACTAATCAGAGCCGCACGTAGTCCTGTACAGCTCATTGGAGCATGCCGTGTAGGCGGTAGTATTACTGAGGTAGATCCTATGTACTGAGTCAAGAACGTGACGACTAAGATCTGGACCGTTGGATTGGAGGCGGCTCCGATGCGATAGGTCCGAATTCTGGTGCCTGAAACGGTGACGAGTCGGCCTGTGGAGCAGCGCACGATGTCCACGACAAAGCACGCTCGAGACGCTAGCCTAGTATTACGCAACCCGTCTTTATTCGAGACTGGAATCCTGTTCTCCAAATCCTGCGCATTCAGTCCATTGCGTAGTGGCAACGGACAATGGGACGACCAGATGACGATAAGGCAAAAGTAATTTCGGTGCCGCATGATGATGAGTGCGGCTTAACGAACCACCGGCTTGTCATTTCTTACTACCGGAGAGCCTCCGTCTCACATGTTCGTGAAGTCCGAATGGAAACAGCCAGAAACCCACCAGGGATGCGTTGCTTGAATAAAGCCGGAAACCAAGGGCCTCGTGTGACGCTTCAGTTTGCAGCAGCAATAAAGAAAGGAAGCTAAGGCTAAGCTTCTATGCACATTCCCGGTGCTTCCACGAACAAAGGAACTTTACCCCAGGTTGCGCAAATCTTCCGGCAGTAGGTCGCACTATGGAAGGTGGTTGTAGATTGCAAGGTTGTGTGGGGATATGAAGATGTGTGGGTGGAATGCTTAGCGACGCGGCCAAATAGATTGCAACTATGGGGTGCAGATGCTTCGAGAAGGAATGGCTTCGGGCCTTCATCTACACGTGCCGTGGGTGAAGTATACGAGCATATTGCACGCAATAATTTGGGGGGGGGTGTGCGTGACTGTGAAGACGACGCGGAGGGAGATGGATGCAGCGCGGCGTAAGGGCGTATTGGGTTTGGCTGACGGCATCTTACGACATGCTACATTGAACTTGTTTCGTGTCGCCACTGAGGTGCAGCGAGTGATACAGGTGGGTCGGTGAGAAGGCTAATATCAGCTTGTGCTACGCCGTGACTGCACGTCGGAGTTGGATGAGGCCGTTTACGCCTGCTTCAGAAGGGGGCAGAAGGCCGTGGAGTAGCGGCGCCGCCCTCTGAGACTGGTACCGACGGCACAGCGACACAGGAACGAAATCCGGGCAGCTGTAAGACGACTGCAACACACTCCCCTGACTTGGGTCGTGAAACGATGGACGGCCCGCGGCTGATGGCTGAGTTCCTAGCGTAGGGGGGCGTGTGTCGGAGTGGGCACAATTAGCTCGGCCCCGATGCGGGCAAGCGTTCAAGGGGTCCAGAAGTGCGCTTGGCAGCTGCCTATTAAAGGGTCCGTAGATGCCACCTGTCCTCAGCGCCGCACAGCCCGGGTCCTAGTGATAATCACCCACTATGCCCACTCAGAGCTCCATCCTACATCGACTTCACCATGGCTCAGTACACCTTCGACTCTAGTCTGTTTTCCCAAACCATCAACAACTCCGCCATGACTTCCACGCCCCTTCCCCCACCATCAGTCGAGGCCATGCCTACTACTATCAAAATGGAGATGATCGAGAACTACGACCACTCACCCTCACCCGCACACCACTCGTCCAACTCGTCGGAAGCATCACAAACACCAGCGCCCGAGAGCAATGGCTCAAAACCCGTCAAGAAGCGCAAGTCGTGGGGGCAGGTGCTCCCCGAGCCCAAGACCAGCCTGCCTCCACGGAAGCGGGCCAAGACCGAGGACGAGAAGGAGCAACGACGCATCGAGCGTGTAAAGCGCAACCGCCTCGCCGCCCACAACTCCCGCGAACGGAAGCGCCAAGAATACGAAGTCCTCCAGACCGAGAAGGACGAGCTCGAGGCCAACATGCAAGCCTACAAACAAAAGATGGCTGAGATGGAGGCCGAGCTGAGATATTTCCGCTCCAAGTACCCCGGCGAAGCACCTCAACCTGTCTTCGACCTCGCTACACCACCACGCGACACCTTCGACACCATCTGCCCCGCGCAGATTCCCACCTCCTTCCCCAGCCCAGAGTCAATGGACTCGATGGACTCACCCCGTGACTCATCGTGCCAACCTGAGACTCCCCCATCAAGCTTTGAGGCTTCTCCCGAATTCGACTCGACACAATATCCTGCCGCGATATTGTGCGACCTGCCGTGTCAGTCGACTTCGGAGGCCTCTCTACGGGCGACCTGGGCCTACCTCTCTCTCTTCAACCTTACGCTCCAGTCGACGAAAAGTCTGTCGTCATGGAGAACTTCTTCGACTTCGACCCGTTCCCAAAGTGCAGTCCAACAACGACTGCCCCAATGGAACCCCCTTTTAGCATGGTCGATTCTTCTTCAGTCGATGCCTTCGGTCCAACATCCTTTGACCACGGTTCTTACTCAAACTCTTACGGCTTTCTTGACGGCTTTGATGCAAAGTTCAACGACTTGCAGAGTGCCTCTGGCGCAACTTCGGTTAGCGACGAGGCCCTCGCAGCGGGACAACTTTAGCACTGACGCCGTCAAGAGATCCACCAAGGGGGCGAAGAAGCAAACCGAGTTGGTGGATGGTGGCTGTGGATCACGAATGATGAGGTCTTCCAGGCCTAGACAATTGGGTCGGCGTAAGGTTCGGTCATTGAGGTTAACAGGGGCACTGGGTTGGGAAAATATGGAGTGTGGCATCACTACCGGGCGTCGGACGGCGTCATGAGCGTGTACACTCTTGTAGCAACAGTTTCGTTTTAGACTTGGTAACCATTCTGGATATCGCTTCCTGGATAGGCTATGGCGGACAAAATTCACCAAGGGCTGGTGCCTTTATCTAGCCAAATACCATGATCTACCACTTCATTACTTCCTCCCATCGTGATATTTCCTCAATGTTGTTGATGCTCTACCCTTTCACATGTGCTTTTTGTTGAGTACCAAAGTTCCCCACTGCCGCTCCACCAGGGCCACCGATTCTCCACGATTCTGCCCCCTTCCAGCTTCCCACGCTAACAATCCCAACCCTCCGCTTCGGACTCCGGCTCAGCTGAGGCGAGACTGACTTCGCATGCAGGCTGACGCCAGCCGCCTCCACTCAAAACTACTTGCCCAGCAGCCACGATGACATGAGAACCAACTTATTTCTAGGTCGCCTAATGACGTGACCGGAGTACGTACACAGGGTCTATTCATAGGCCGTTACGGGACGTCTGGCTTCCGTGGACTCCGTCAATACGAAAGGAAGGAGTCATGTAATCTTCACATGGCTCAGCTCGTCCCGTACATAGACAGACGGACGAACGTGAAATTCGGCCTTTCGCAATTGTGCGTCGGTCTTCGCTTACCATGAGTCTACGGCGTAAGCCATCAACACCATTTTGGCGTCGCAGGGAACATGGCATGGGAGAACAGCATGTACACCGCACGAACATTCACACCGCGTTTTGGCCCCACCAACACAGGAATCTAGAACCACATGCTGTTAAGAAGATCGTCTTTGAGTTATTTGACTTCCATTCGTTACTTTCGTAGCTATCTAGGGGCCCACGCCGCTTGCAAGCATGCAATGCAATGCAACGCAACTACCGATGTTACTCGCAAAAGTCCGTTGTCACTTGTAGATGTTACTCCCTTGCTTTGCTTTACTAGCTAGCTAGCCGGACCCCTTGTTGGCACCGGGGATGTCCTCCCTAGAGGCCGAGCGCATGTCTGTCGCTCTTTGCTCTGGTGGTGATAGCTTATTTGGTGACCTCGTCGACAGGCGCGGGCTTGTTCGAGTCGGTGGCGGGGGCGCCTTGGCCGGTGTGGCCTTTCTTTGGTGCGAGACCGCCGCCGGAGGCGTTCATGCCTTCGATAGCTGCGTCGTGTCAGTGCTTGCATTCTTCGCAGAGTTGTTTTCTTTCTTCGTTGTGGTTTTGGAAAAGAGCTTGGGATGCGGAGAGGGGTAGGTGGGGCAGCCGGGTCGTACCTTCGCCCTTCTCGATTTCAGGCATGGGAGCAACGTTGTTCTTGGTGTGCTCGAGGGTTGACTGGTATCTGTTAGTCTCCAGCCTGAGATGTGCGATGGTAGATGAGGGTACGTACGTCTCCAGAGGCGCCGTGGACAGCGTCCTTGCCGACCTCGATGGGGCCGTTGTCTGAGGATCCGTCTCCGTTGCGAGGCATGATGAAGTATGTGAGTAAGGTTTGGTTGGTGTAGTAGTAGTTGGGCTTGAGCTGAAAGTAAGAGCAGTGGAAGATTTGTGAGTGTGAGTATGAGGGGTAAGAAGTTCTCGTCGCGATCAATTTGTGTCATCGCGATGATGTATTTTGCTGTGATGTCATGGTGGAGAAACGTACCTGCAGAGCGGGTCACAACCACGTACAACACTGCCTCACGATCATCATGAGCTCGAGTTTGTTTAATGAAGACTTCATGAAATTAGGTAATAGAACTCGCAGTGGTGGCTGCATAGGCATGTATCTGCAACGGCTCGTAGAGCATGATTGCATCGTGTTCTTTGAATGAAGCGTATGTAGCCCGGGCAACTCAGGCATCCTTGTGAAACATCAAACCCTAGGAAAACTCTTCGAGAGACTGAAGCTCTGATTACCATTTCTTGGTCGTCTGAGAACCGGTTTCCTGTGATTGATCCCTGCCATGGCTTTCCAGGTGGTCGAAGTACGATGGGTTCTGGAGTTGGGTGAGGCACGGTGCAGCCATGTGACGAAACTGCTACGCTGGAAGCCAGCTGGGAAGTTGCTGGGTGCGGAAGGCATGGCTGCGCAGATCTCAATGTCTGTAGCGGGCGCAACACCTGCTCTACATCAGACGACAGTGGGGCAAGATACGTCTGAGATATGACCGAAGTCATGCTGGAGAGCATCGAAAGTTCTTAACTTGAAACTGTAAGGAGTACCGTAATTATTGATTCTGTGTCAACTGGTAGGCCAAGAACAAGGCGACAGCTGCGAAATATGCTAAACATGCACATGCAACCAGAAGCCTATCTTGCGCTTCTGACCCATCCGACCACACCAACACTATATCCTACTAACCCACCAACCCTTTCACGTTCCCTCTTTGCCTCTTCTTGCCACTTCCTCAATTCGCCCACAAGCTCGGGATCCTTGACCACAATGTCTCCATGTAGTCGCAGGAACACACTCATCCAAGCCTGTACCAGCTCGTAGTCTCGACGTTCTTGTAGTCTCGCAGTCAATGCCTCAATGAAAGTTCGTAGCTCAGTGTAAGGCTCCGTCGTGTCAAGGGTGCGAATTGCGATGTCAGCGGCCGACGGAGGAAGGGAAGAGAGGTGGCTTAGGAGAGGTGTATATTGGCCAGTCTCGGTCGCATGTGCAAGGTGACGGCTGAACACATCAGTAGCCGTGGCGGCGCTAGAACGCGAAGCAAGCGCGGAGCTGGAAATACGAGATTTGGGGTCTTGGTCGAGTGGTGCGAGAGCAGTGTTGTCTGCTCCCTGAATTTGATTCTGACCAAGGGATGGGAGGAAGAAAGGCGCCTTCTCTGGCGCTTTGGGAGCCTCCTTGGGCTTGTTGCGGGCACGGATGACATCGAGATGTAACAGTGTCTGCCAGCGAGATTTCGGGACTAAGCTGAGTGTTGTGATCTTGTCGCTGAGCTGGTCCATGACTGGCACTGTAACTTCGTCCTGATCCTCGTCTTCTGCCTGCTCTTCTGTCGCAGCGTCGACGACGGCGACACCGCCCTCGCCAGATGCTGTCGGCGCATTCACTTCGACGACATCATTTTCTGTTATTTGGCGGGTTGAAACATGAGTGAAGAGTGTTCGGTTTGTCCAAATGTGCACACCAACCTCGCCATCCAGCCCGGTAGCGAGAAACTCGCCCGAAGGTGAGAAGGCCACTGTGTTACACTTTCGGCGAAGTTTCATGGCGTCGATAAGATGGCCCGTCGGTAAGTCCCATACCCTGACTGTGGAGTCAGAGGCTGCAGAAATGATCCATCGGCCGTCGCTCGAAAATGTGTAGTCGAGAGTCTGCAACGCAGCATGGGACTTCGATGCCCATAGCTCTCGAATGAGTTTCTTCGTGGTAATGTCCAATACACGGATTGAGCCATCGTCGCAGCTCAGTGCTATCAGATCACTGTTTCGGTGGTAGCGTAGGCCGTGAATCTTTGTCATGGGGTACCAGTCGATCTCGTGAAGTAATATGCCGGTAGCGAAGTCCCAGAACTAAAAACGAGTTAGTGTTAATCAGCAGTGGGAGAAATAGTTACTTACCTTGACTTTGCCATCATCGGAGCAGCTTATCAGCGTACGGTTCAGACCATCTACGGCAAGACCAGTGATAGCTCCTTTGTGTTTGCCTTCGCCCTTTGCAAACTTCCGTGGCGAATCGTCTGCGATGTCCATAGCCTCCTCGGCTTGTAATTGTCGGAGTTTGTATTGTTTGGCTTCCGCCGGAGTGAGTCGAGCGGGAAACCTGCGACGGAATTGGCCAGACTGCAGGTTGTACATGTCGATGGAGCCACCAGCGGAACCAATCACAGCAAACGTACCGCAGGACGAGATTGCAACACTCTTGACCTCTGTACCGTCGCCTGTCTCGAATGCCCATCTACCAGCCCGTTTGCGCCCCCAGAACCAGGTTCTCGCGATTTTGTCACCAGCGTGTCCTGTGACAATGCTCTCCCATCCAGTCATGTTCACCTCTGTAGCTTTCTTGTCCTGACCCTTGACCTTGGATGAATTGGTCCAGATGCCAGTTACGCCAGGCATGGCGCCCATGCCACCATCGCGGTTGAGAGAACAAGCCATGCAGGTGATGGCTGGCGCTTTCAGGTCTTCCAACTTGATGTGGTGCTTGGAAGTCTCGGCATTTCCGTTCAAGAGCCCCATCTTCTTCGCTTTCTTCTGAAGAGCACCCTGGCTGAGCTCTGTGCTTTGACCATCGCGTCGCAAACTCCAGCCCCACAAGCTTCGATCTTGACTCGAGCTAAGAAGCCATTTGCCGACATCATCGGAGCCGTCTGAGTTGGAAGGGAGGAAGCGAAGAGTCGAAACTGGCGCAGCATGGCCGCCACGAGAATGCAAGATGCGCGGTAGGGGTGAGAAGGGGGTTTCGTCGAAAATCCATGTCTTTAAAGAGTTGTCCAAGCCACTTGACACAATCACAGCTTGCCCAGCGAGGAATTCAATCTTGCTGATGCCGCCACCTACACCTCCACTGACAGCCGGGGGTGGACCATGAGCTCCGCGCAGAGTACCGGTCTTACGACCGCCTTTGTTTAGGTCCCAGAAGGTAATGTCGCCGCTCTGAGTACTGGCTGTCGCCATGACGCCGTCTTCACGACCATCGTCGCCAGCACCTAGTCCGTCGGTCCTGAAGGATATTGATGTCACTGGGTATTTCTGCGAGCCACCTGTGTTCAGGCGCATAATCTCCTTGTCGGCGCGAATGTCGTGGATTGTAATTGGGCCGGACTTGTATGCGATAGCGAGGAGGGACAAAGCGGGCGTCGGCTGTAGGGCGGTCACAGAGCCGAAGTCTGCGGCTGGCGGGAGAAGCGTGTATAGCAGCTTGGCAGTGCTGAGGTTCCAAATCTCGACAGAGCCGTCCTTGCGGCCTACGAATATCTTATTCAGATATGTGGGCATGTTGCAGATGCAGCCCGAGAGGTCACTGGACGATGCGCCGTGGAGGGTCGTGTAATGCTCGCGGGTAGCTGTCCTCCAAACCTCAAGCTTGTACTTGCCGCATCCTACTATCCATTCTCCAAGGACGACCAATTTCCTGATGCGCTGTATGCCGCCGCGTGGTATCTCTAGCTCAGCAATCTTTTTCCCGCGCTGGTATACCCACACGCCACGCTCTTCTTCTTTCCTGTAGCTTGACCAAGCTGCGAAGACGACCTTGTTCCATGCGACTGTCGCAGTAATCTCCTCGGGGGTTTGCGGTCGAGTTATGAAGACGAGATTGAGTCCGCGCTTGAGATCGTACGTTTGGAGAGAGCGGCCGACTGAGGTTGTGATCTGGAAGGTCGTCTTGCCGAGCGGGAGTGCTGTGAAGGGAACGCTTGTAGGCGACACAAGGCCAACTGTCTGTCATGGGGTCAGTTGTGCGCAAGTGCTTGGTCGCGCTGTAGAAGCTTACTCGGAACGGCGCAAATATCTTAGACTGGCGGATCTGCGATGCGACGTTCTTCTCACTTTCGCGCCGTGTTCTCTGGCGCTTGGCCACTGGGCCGCTGCGGGCACTCTGCTGTACCTTGGGGCCTGCCATGTTGGGTGTAGGTTGGGAAAGGACGACCGGAGCGCATGCATCAACTGGCTGGTGTTGCAGCCGCCGACGCGACCAGAACTTTTTCTGCGGAGATGAGATGATCAGATTAGATTAGATTAGATCGCGTGACGGCGCCAAGCGATCGACTCAGGGTCCACCGCCTTGCATAGCAAAAAGAATACCAACAAGCTTCCATGCTGTCTAGTGAGTTATGCTTCAAATTGCAGCTCATAACCACGTCAGCGATAACGCGCTCACAAGACATCGGGATTACCTCAACTATGACCGGCATCGTCTGATCATCTTCCAAAAACATGGGGACGCGGAACGGGGTACCCCCGAAGCCTAGGTACAAGTCAACCTGGGCGGGCGCCGTTCCGATGTGATGTGCAACACGTGGCGCGCGTATAGCCTCGCTGCAGCCCGAAGGTGGACATCTAGAGCTCGAAACGGCACAGCATATGCAAGTCTGTCCATTAAGATCGTGGCATTCGACCATGCTGCCAAGTTGCGCTGAGTGACGTACCGCGTCGTGAAAGTGTTTCGCATTTCCTAATGTATAGAGACTCATCTTCTACTGCGCTCCAAAGAACGAAGACGCTGTGAGGATACTGTCGCCAAACGTCCACTGTCCATTTCCCCCACGGCGCACGGGTGCAAGGCGTACCGAGTAGCATGGAGCAGCCACTATCCCGCACAGCCAGTTCCGAGAGCACACGATCATGGCGACAGCTCTCCAGTGCCAGCGGCGCGTCCGCAGGCGGCCAAAAGGCAAGATCGAGCGAGCCTGAGACGGGCGGGCGCAATGTAGAGCGTCCCAGCGTGTCCGTCCCCTCGCTCGGTGCCGCAGCGATTCGACAGAGCCTGCCCGCACGCCGCCCGTCCAAGGCATCTGATAGCAGCATCTTTGAGTATTTTGGACATGCCTGGTCTGGCTCCGCTCTCGACGACTCGGATGCCACGCCCACGCTAGAGAGCACCCGGGGAAGTCTTGCAAGCGCCCCAGTTAATCCTCTGCTGCTGCCGGATTCCTTCCGACAGCCGCGATCTGACGCGGGCACTGCAGCAACAGAGTCCAAGCGACTATCAATATCCTCATTCGTTTCTGCCATTTCCAACCGCGGATACAGTTGGAGTGGAAAAAGTTCCGTGTCGGGCTCAGAACCAGACGGTACGTACGTCATGGGCCATCACGGCCGCGCCATGAGCTTTTTCACATGCACACTCCAGACATTCCAAGTTGACCCACTGACCCTACCCAGCCAGGATGGACAACCCACACGGCACCACGACGGCCACCTCGTCGCTCTCCGTCACTACCTCGAGCCAGAATGGCAGTCTCGGCACCAAAACCTCGCCCACGCAATTGCTCTTCCCCCAAGACCAGCCCGCCAACAGCCAGACGGCGAGCCCCAACACCGCCCCGGCCCACCCCGCCTCTCCCCACGCCGGGCAGCCCCCTCTGTCGACGCAGCCCCGCCGCTCAAGAAGCCGGACAGCCCAGAGACGCATCAGCGGAAGCACGGCGACCAGCAGCAGTCCGGCAAGCCGGGAGATGAGAGAGAAGAAGCCGACCAAGGGCATAATCGGCGTGTGTGCGCTCGAGTCAAAGGCACGCAGCAAGCCTGCGCGCAACATCTTCGGCAAGCTGGTGGACGAGTTTGAAGTCAAGATCTTTGGCGATAAGATCATCTTGGACGAGGCCGTCGAGAACTGGCCTGTCTGCGATTTCCTCATCTCCTTCTTCTCCGATGGCTTCCCACTGGACAAGGCAATTGCCTACACCAAATTGCGAAAGCCCTTCTGCGTGAACGACCTGCCCATGCAGCAGGTGCTGTGGGATCGCCGTCTGTGTCTTGGTATACTGGATAAGCTCAACGTTCCTACGCCGAAACGTATTGATGTCAGTCGCGACGGTGGACCCAAGCTGCCATCGGCCGAGTTTGCGAAAGCCCTGTACGAAAGAACAGGCCTGAGGCTGGAAGGACCCCAAGACGGCACTGGTGGAGGCTCCCCGGCACCGAAATCCGTTGAACTCATCGACGACAACAACACGATCCGCGTCGACGGCGTTACCCTCACCAAACCATTCGTTGAGAAGCCAGTGAGCGGCGAAGACCATAACATACACATCTACTTCCACAAGAAAGATGGAGGCGGCGGCCGGAGGCTGTTCAGGAAGATCAACAACAAGAGCTCAGAAAAGGATGAAACTCTCGAAGTACCCAGGGGCATCCTTGAACCGACAGGCAGTTACATCTATGAGCAATTTCTTCAGGTAGAAAACTCTGAGGATGTGAAAGCATATACGGTCGGACCAACCTTCTGCCATGCCGAAACAAGAAAGTCACCTGTCGTTGACGGTCTTGTTAAGCGCAATCCTAGCGGCAAGGAAGTCCGCTATGTTACAAAACTCAGCGAGTCCGAGGCTGCAATAGCAGCCAAGATCTCAGAAGGTTTTGGACAACGAGTGTGTGGGTTTGATCTACTGCGCACTGGAGACCAGAGCTATGTTATCGACGTCAACGGGTGGAGCTTCGTTAAAGACAACGGTGACTATTACGATAAGGCGGCCAACATTCTTAAGGAGATGTTTTTGAAGGAAATTGCGCGAAAACAACGCAAGGACGCCGCTCAACACGCGGCTGCAGATGCCCAAGCTGGTACAGATAGTGCTGGCAATTCTATAAAGGGCGCCTCGGGCCATCGCAAGACGCTTGGAAAGCTGTTCAAGAGTCCGAGCATGTCAAGGGTGGGCAATCATGCTCACAACCTCCAACATATGCGGCAGTCCAACACGATGCCTTCGTCACCTGACACGTCACTCAGCTCTACGCCCATCGCATCCTCACCTAGTTTCGAGAAGCCCAACCCCGCCTCAATACTAAGTCCTGCAACAATCACTACTACCTCTACCTCGACTCCAGAAGGGCCAATGTCGGAACCCGAGATTACGCTTCCGCCTGCCTTCGATGACGATGACGACCTGCATCTTGAACAGGAAAGGTCAATGTCGGAAGATCATCTGGAGGTACCTCCTCCGGCAACTGCGGCGCAATGGAAGCTCAAAGGTGTCGTGTCAGTCATTCGCCATGCGGACAGGACCCCGAAACAGAAGTTCAAATATACCTTCCATTCTAAACCATTCGTCGACTTGCTCAAGGGCCACCAGGCTGAAGTATTGCTGATCGGAGAGATAGCGTTGCAGAGCGTGAGTGATGCAGTCAAGGTAGCTCTAGATGAAGGTCTCGAGGATACTAAGAAGCTGCGCGAGCTGCAACTCTATCTGAACAAGAAGGGCGCTTGGCCTGGAACCAAAGTTCAAATCAAGCCCATGTTCCGCAAACGCCGGAAGGAAGAGTTGCTACCGGGAGAGACTCTACCCGAAGAGGTACCGGAAGCTCCAAAGCCAGAGTCAACAACTGCTGAGGGCACTGAAAAGACTGCCGCTGCCGGCGAGGACGAACCAGAGCTACTCAAGAATCGAAGTGATTCCATGTCTGGCGTTACATTGTCTCGCATCACTGCGCAAGATAACAACATGGTCCTTGATAAGCTCCAACTGATTATCAAATGGGGAGGCGAACCGACGCACTCCGCTAGACATCAAACGCAGGACATGGGCGCGAACTTCCGCAACGATCTTTTGCTGATGAACAGGGACGTATTAGATGATGTTCACATCTTCAGCAGTTCAGAGCGACGAGTGACCACCAGCGCACAAATCTTCGGGGCGTCATTCTTGGAGAAGGAGCAGTATCAGTCCGAACACATCTCAGTACGCAAGGACCTTCTAGATGACTCAAACGCGGCAAAGGACGTCATGGACAAAGTCAAGAAGAAGCTCAAGACCTTGCTACGCGCAGGCGACAAAGCTCCGCCTCAGTTCGCATGGCCAAAGGACGTACCAGAGCCATACATTGTCGTTCGGCAGGTTGTGGATTTGATCAAGTTCCATCAGCGTGTCATGAACCACAACTTCAAAAAGATTGAGTCAGAAGCCATTTCTTCACTAGCTGCATTGAACTCTCCACCATCGGAAGGACAAACGACAGGGCAGTCTCAGTACACTAACGTCAATCACATCCAAACACGCTGGTGCTGTAATGAAGGGCCAGAGTTGTTCAAGGAGCGATGGGAGAAGCTGTTCAAGGAATTTGGAGACGCAGACAAAGTCGACCCAAGCAAGATCTCTGAGCTATACGATACTATGAAGTTCGACGCTCTCCATAACCGCGCCTTCCTTGAATGGGTGTTTACTCCCGATGCCAGCTTTGTGGATGAAGACTCGGTTGCAGACGGATCGAAGCAGACCACACCCGACAACAGCTCAGCCAAGTCTATACCCGTCGGTCCGACACCGTCAGATGCCCAGCTTAAGGCCGAGGCAAAGGAGCAGAGCGCGGAGAAGACCCATGACCGCGGTAGCCTCTCCCACCGTATGGGTTTCAGGCGCAAGTCTGAGATTACCGTCAAAGCCCCAGCGCCTCCGTCCTATGTACACGAGTCTTATTTCAAGCTGTACTCGGGTCTGGGTACTGCAGCCTCCAAAGCGCAAACCGATGCGAGATTGGTCAAGCTGCGCGAGATGTATCACTTGTGCAAGGTTCTGTTCGATTACATTGGGCCACAGGAGTACGGTATCGAGAGTGAGGAGAAGCTAGAAATTGGCTTGCTCACATCGTTGCCACTTCTTAAAGAGATCGTTGGAGACCTAGAAGAGCTGCAGGCGTCGGACATGCCCAAGTGTTTCTTCTACTTCACCAAGGAGTCGCATATCTACACACTGCTCAACTGCATCCTGGAGGGCGGTATCAAGACCAAGATCGAACGCAATGCTATCCCAGAGCTCGACTACTTGTCACAGATCAACTTCGAGCTGTACGAATCGGAGAATGCTAGTATTGACGATAAGCCGCATACTTTCAACTACAGCATTCGCATTACTCTATCGCCAGGATGCCACGCCTTTGCTCCGCTCGATGTGTAAGTCAAATGAATCTATGCAATGCAATACGACAATCGCTAACATGGACAGACAACTGGACTCACGCCATATGATCGGTTTTGCACCACGTCGCAGTCTCACTCTCCACCAAGACTGGAAAGAAGTCCTCGAGACTCTTCGGGCAAAATTCCACACGTAAGCGCATACCACCTCCCCCAATTTACGTTGGAAAACCATACTGATGTGTTCTAGTGTCAAACTACCCAAATCCTTCGTCGCCATTGACCTCAGCGAGAAGGTTCCCGAAGCTTTTGAGCGTAGCAGCAGCGTGAAAGGCAAAGAGCACAACATGACCGAGAGCGAAGAGCGCGGTAGATCAGATGAGCGAGACGAAGACGCCTCTCACATTCCTATTGCAGATGCACATGGCAACATTCTCAGCCCAGGAGAAATCGTGAGCCCGGAGCGCTTGGCGCTAAACAAGGAGATCAGCCCCGCCGGCTTGCCGCCGCCGGCGATGGATGCTGAGAAAGAGTAGAGATGAGAGCAGTCATTCGCTTTCAAATTGGGTGGCTGTTTAAGCATTTCGCATTCGTTGCATGGACTGGTGTTAGTGGGTGGCGTGTGGAGTCTGTACAGTATGTGGCTTCTACAGCAGTTTTGACCGCATCGCTAGCATTTTACCATATCAATCTACATACTGATGAATGGACTCTGATTCCCGCTCAGCCCCGTTCGGCGCTCGTAATCATCTTCGAGAATATCAAGCTCCATACCGCCATCTGTCTTGCCTGGAGCGCGTCCTTGTACATGGCTGGATACTGCCACTTGGGAACACTCCAGAAAAAGAACGCGAAAACCCATACCCGTCCGATGAACGCGCCCAACCAACTCTCTTTGACTGACTTCAGTTCTCTCTGACAACCAAATGCAGGCAGGAAGTGCTGCAAGAAAATTGTCTCCATCAAACAGGCAATGAAGTTGACCATGAACCACCAAACGTCCGTCCATCCATCACGACCTGTCTGCCAGCTCACAAGACCATGAGATACCCCAGAAAGGCCAAACACGATAAAAGCAACAAACACTTTACACTCGTAGGAGTCGGAACGGAAGTTGAGCTGGCGAGCAAGAGCTCTTCCGATACATGTATACGGCTGAAGAGCAATCTTATGCCAGAACCTAGACCAGAACGTTCTCAACGAGGTAATAGAATTAGGATTACCAAATAGAGGGGGCCAATCCCAAGGACGATCCAGGCCGATGCTGACGAAAAAACTGGCGAGGATGGCGTTGGTTCCGTCTAGGTACACCACGCTTTGCCAGACCCAGATGACCGAAACGTAGGCCCGGATCAAGAAGTCTCGTGTGGTGACGTCGTGCCAGCGTCGGAGTAAGATTTGCTTCTCTTCAGAGACGTCCTCGGGGTATATCTCGCCGAAGACTGCGGCGACGAGAGTGGGTAGGATTTCGAAGTTGATGTAGTAGTAGATCGGCAGTTTTACTAGTCGTAAGAACAGGAAGACTGAAATAGGTTGACTAGACTTGTCTGTATCGCTGGTAGTGTTGGAGTCCGGACTAACACTGATGAGTTGCGGATTACCCCACAAGCGATACGTTGCTTGCCACTGGTATCGGAACCGAGCAAAACGGCTGAGAGGCGGTGATGTAGCAGGTGGGCGCGGAAGGGGCCATTTTCGTATGTAAAGTAGACAGAACACGTGAGGAACGTTCAGCACCATGGCTTGCGTCCAGAGACTGGTCAGCCCGGGTATCCATATGAAGTGTGTGGAGGATGTGATGGAGAGGGAGGCGAAGAGGAGGAAGAAGGGTAGGAAGTAGTATCGATGGGTCTGACTGTGACAATGTAGCGCGAGGTGGAATATGAGGATTGAGGTGGCTAGGTAAATGATTGGGATGAGGAGGTGGAGAAGCATGATGGTATGGTGTGAATGAAGGTAGTGGAGGAAGGAGCGAAGTCGTTTGGGGCTTTGCCTCTTCTTATCGATAGAATACCCTCGCAAGCTGACGCGAATGATGTCAGCATGTCTCAAGAGGCCACACAGATGGGAACAATCATATCCACGGGTAAGCCTGGTCACTGGATCTGGCCATGCAAGCGGAGGTTCATGCATTGAAGGTGTAATTCGCCTGAACCTCTTCTTTATTGCAACCCCCACTTCATCCCTAGTAGGTCTTATAGCTTTATTGCGGTTCAAGTGTCAAAAGGAGCTGACATCACATCATGGTCAATTAGAGCTTCTTGGCCAAGATTCTTTTTCTACTTCAGTGCATGTACGTACAACCAAACGAGTGTGTGATCAACCGAAAAGAAAGCTACAACCGTTCAACCAAGACCACTTCCAATAAGAGCTTGAGAGTGAGATCTGGGCGTCAATTCTAGGTAGGCCTGGCATCAAGCGCATCCTGGATAGCCTGAACGTCCTCGTTGGAAAGACCAGTGAAGGAGATGGAGTCAGTTCCCTGGGGTACAGGGTTTCCAGCGTTGAACTTGCCAGTAATGACAGTGGCCAAAGTCATGCACGCAGGGGGAATGCCGCTGACGAGAATGACTGGAAGACACGACGTTAGTGCACAGACAAGTTGCAGTAGTAGAGCGAATCGGACTTACCACCAGGACCGGTTCCCTCGAAAGTCACGTCAGCTCCCTTGAGCTGATCGGCGCAGTCTTGCCACGCGGTTCCAGTGCCGAATTCCTCATCCTGGCGCTTGGAGACGTAGCTGTGAAGTCCAGCCCAGTTGTCGCGGGCGTGGATGACCTGGGTGCCATCGCGGGCCCTCTTGCCGTTAATCGCAGTCACGACGGTGCCGGCGACAGTGCCAGCTGCGGAAACAGCTGCACTCTACATCATGTCAGTGTTGTTCACATTCGTGGTTGCGAATGGATGCACTTACGGCAGCGCCAATGCCTGCAGCGGTAGCAGCGGGAATGGCGGCGAGGAAGGGCGCAGGGCAGTGCTGAGCCAGTGCCAAAAGGGCAATGGGAGCAATGAGGCTTTTGGCGTTGGAAAACATGTTGATGATGTTGGGTTGAAGAGTTTTTTGCTGGACTTGTTGCCTTGAATGATGAGGAAATGTGCGTGCTGGAAACACAGTTGTACGGTGGACCAGGCAGACTTTATACCTGGGCTGTCTTCCTGAATGTGATGCTTCCAAGAGCTTGCCTTCAAGCTATCCGTCAGTTTTCGATCGAGAAGCTTACTTGCATGTAAGACAGGTGCTTCGTTTATTGCAGCAACTGGGGGCTGTTCAGTCAAAATGCTCCGTCGATGAGGTGATTCAGTTATTGTGGCCTATCAAGGATGAGACGGATGAACTTTTTGAGACCATCCACCCGTATCCATGACTTTGAGAGATGATCGTGGGACGCCCAAGGCTAGGTTCGTGCAGGCATAAAGTAAAACATTCCCGAGATGCCTTACCGGTGAGGTATCATCCAGACGGCCATCGAATTGCGTGATTTGGTTGTGTCTTACCATCCTTGATAGATTTGGCGTGATACAATCGTATTATAGCCGTGAAATAAGGGTTATAAGGTGATGGTGGCAGTAGAGAGGTACGACGGAACTACATATATTTACCAAGGCAAGTCTCAACAAGCTACACGGGGTTTGAAACGTTTGCATGTTTTGAGCGTATCACTGTGTCTTGCTTGAATTCCCATCAGTTGATCAGTGTCGATGCCTAGGTACGTTCAAGTGGCATCTCGATGCTCGGTTGACAAGCGTCTCATACGTCCAATCGGTGTTGCCGCGAAGCATGTCATCTCATTAGAATGGTATAAACGACGGTCGTTCAGGTAAAGGATCTGTCTTACATGAGTACAGTTCGGCAAATTCCTTGGGTTAGGACCGCACAAAGGTAACCCCCTACAAGGTCTATGGTCGTGTATCATCTTACGTTGGAGGTGCCTGATGCGCCCCACCCCATCACTAAATAGGTCATCAAATTCGTCCATAGCATCTACATGCGTATACGAGACACACAGACTTGTGCAAAAGATCATGGCTAAGACTGAACTAGTACGCTGACATTCGGGGTTGCGGAGAAAACAGATACCGAGAAGTGAAGCCGGAGGTGAGCAGCTGTTGAACTAGCGGGCAAACATGACAGCAACTACGAGCAACAGTATAAGATATTTTGCCTCAACGACCTTTTGAAGTGCAATGGAAACCCATCCAAGGTACGGTACGTATCCTACGACTAGGCCCATGATCTCGTCTCTCGTTACAAAGGTTCGCCCATCAGGATACATGGAAATGTCATCGACTTCATTATTGTCACCCTTAGTGACTATGGACTGCCTATGTTACGTTAGCCGCGATGTCGCTACACCGAAGCTGTGAGAGCAGTCTTACCCTGGTGAGGAATTATCATCATCTCCACCAATGTCAGAGACTTTGATCGCCCGATGAACCATTGGCAGAGCTCTGCCAGCAAACCATACGACTGGTATTTCGCCAGCTTGGATGTGGTTGCTCCGATTGGAGAGGAAGAGCAAATCCCCTCTATGGAAAGCGGGTGCCATCGACTCCGAGATGACACATGCCATTGGCATTGAAGAGGCGGTAAGACCCGAAAGCCCTTTCCACATCATCAAAGGTGTGCTCAAAGTGGTCAAGATGGGTAAGAGGCGCAGCATATAGCAGCGTAATCGTCCGCTTTGGGATTGCTTGGCCGTTCGTCGAGAAGATGCTGGCATCTCCGTCGTCCGATGCAAGCTGTCGATGAGAAAACGAGTTGGCGATCACTTGCTCGAGAATGTGCGTATCAGGATGGAGCTGGAGTTGCATACCAGAATGAAGCGGTAGCAAGGACATGATGTACGAAAGGCCCAGAGTTATTGTATTCGCTCATTCCCGAAAAGCGATGAGCACGATGAATCAGGCCATAGTCTGAGGTGAAATCGCTGACTCATCTCCGCTTCCGGTACCCGCAGGTGGTATGGGTATGGCATAGCTAGAGAATACCATCATCGTAACGGAGAAAACTAGAACAAGGATTGGATTCGGAATCCCGATTTGGGCGAGACACCGGTGCACTGGTATTCTCCGTCTTCAGAAAAGATCTGCGCTGAAGCACAAATAGGAAATCGTCTGGGTAAATGCAGCTGGCAGCCGGTCAGCGTGACATGGCTTGCAGCAACATGAAAATTATAATCACCGAGACATTACCCTTGCGCTATCCTTGATACCAGACGCATGCCGCGAGCTCAAGTTGTCTGCGGAGAAGGCTACAAGAGGTGTATGTGGATGATTCTGCCCTGGCGGCTGATGCCGAGACCACGTGCTGATGGACAAGCGGTCCAGGCAGCGGTTAAACCCGATCACGATGCTTCGAGGGGTTTCTTGTGTAAGGGATGACATTGCAGATCGCGTATAGCGAGTCACATTGTCTTAGCCAAGAGTTGCTGAGTTGCGCAGTTAGTTCTTATGGCGCATACGAGTTCCGACCTGCATTCTTCTCATTCTTCACCGAGGGGTTGATGAGGCCTGCCCATGTGTCTTGTCGCATTGTTCAGCTTTTGCGACTGCGAATATTCGCACCCAGCTTACCCCTGAAACCTTTCGAGATCTATTGTTCAGTTAGCAGTCGACATGGCGGCATCTCTCGAGTTCTGCTCACTTCCTTTCAAGATCTCCGATGCCCCCATCGCGAATGAAGAGACCAACATCTATGTCAGATGCCACGATCGTTTGTTCTCAAACGTCACCGTTATGGACGAGAAAGGCCAAGAGCTCTTCGTTGGAGGAGGACCTGGGCCGATGAAGTCTTGGTCATGGCGTCGACAGGTGAAAGACACTTCAGGTGTGCCAATCTTCGACCTACGACATCACGGGTCGGCAATGAAGAACCTCTGGACAGTGGAAAGTCCAGATGGTCAGCGTATAGCGGAGCTGAAACATGTCTCTTCTGGGCGCCGATCGGATCTTGATATGGTCGTTCCCACCGGAAAAGACAAGGAAGACGACGTGGTGCTGCAGGTTCGGCAGAAGGACCAGAGCGCAATTACGACTAGGGTATTCTCCAAAGACGTCTGTATCGCCGAACTGCTGTTGCAGGAGTCAAACGATATCTCCAACCTCAGTCAAGTTGACAGAAGCTCTTGGAAGGTTCGGATTGCTGGTGGTCTCGATCCAGCAGTGGTAAGGCTTCTATCGACCGCGGATATGATTTGAAGCTAACCAGTGACTCAGATCTTAATCATAGCTCTATGTCGGGCTGAGATGCATCATGTGTGGAGACAGTAGTACCTCTTGTGAGAGCATCGTTGCTCGAAATGTGGGAGTCGTGAGTGGCCCGTTGCTTGGGAAGTGAAATACTGGCCATGGCGTCTCGCTTGCGCCAGGGTATTCGTGAGGCCTTTATTGTTCCTTCAGACACTCATTTCGCTGCCCTGCAGGAGACGCAGCCATCTACGTAGTTGTTTTACGACGGCTTAGTCAGTTAGTGAAGTTTACCAGCCTAACCACTCATTCACCAATTCATCAGATCTGCTGGAGAGTCCTTTCCCAGTTGACAAGTCGTGTACGTGTACATTTCGTCATAGATGTTGGTCGAGCGTTTGTTGGGCGAGGTGAGTCAGATGGATCGAAATCAGGTCTCGGGATGATCGCATGTGGTACCCTCATTCCTTCCTACTCTTCAATCGCATAACAACGCGACTTGTTGCGATCAACTTCTCTTCTCTGGCCATATGTCCAGGCGCGATGTCTACGCGCGTAGACCCGACTGAACAAGCGACAGACCCATACTCGAGAAGACGTTTCGCATGCACGACAAAGATCTCGCGAAGAACAAGGCGTCATGATTCTGCGCGCTTTGGATGAAGGGGGAGTTTAGAAGGGTCTCAGCAAGCGATAACAAAATGACGTTCGTGGATAAGATGGTCCGAGAGTAGCTCCGGTTTTTGGCCCATCCTGAACTAGCAACCCCGGATCTCCAATACAAGCTCGAAGCTGTAGTGGAGTCCACTTGTTCCATTTGAGAATGTGTAAACTACTCTACATCTACGCGCTGAAGGCTCATAGCATTACTGATTGACAGCTTCGTGTTCAGATAGCATGATTTCGATTCAAATTCACATTTTCGAGAACACGACCGTGCGCCTTCCTGCCTTCGGGAACCACCCCTCCCAACCAGCTAAACTCGAACTAGACCGATTTGCTCTCTCCTCGTGGCACCAACACCAAGCTGAAGAAACAGTATGGTCTGCGAACTTTACAAGATGTCGACCTCCGATATGTTGTTGGCTACCTTGGTACCGTCACCTGCTGGCGCCCACCCTCTCGCCCACCGTCGCTTACTCCTTACCGCTGGAACACTCTGAAGCGCGCGATCAAGATCCGCACGGCTTACCAACATAAACCACTCCAGAATGCCAGAAATCGTCAGCTTCGGCATAACGGACGTCATCCTGTGAGGTCTCCTAACAACAATCGCTCGCCCTAAGCCATTTGCGCTAATCGCAATCTTAATCACGACCGTCTTCTATGTTTTTCTCCGAAAACTCCGGCCCCTAAGCCTCGCCGAGGCCGGTTTTGATAGCATCAAGAGTCTATAATCTTACTGTTGAGGTTTTTGGCGACATTTAGAATGAGCTGCATTGCACTTGCCATTATCTATCTGCTAAGGCGCCGGGGGTCGAAGTATTGGAGGCAATTATTGTAGGGGAGGCTGTCGGTGATCAAAGCTCCTACGGCGAACGCTCTGTCCTCTCACTTCCAAAGTTTACTCACGAAGTGTTAACTTGTGGGCTTCCGGTGATGCCCTTACCGTGTTTAAGTTTTTGCGTTTGCAGTCCGCATTAGGTGGCGTGCGGCAACCTACGTGGTACAATGCTCGCCCAAAGTCATACAGTGCTCGGCATTCATATTGTTTGACGAGGGTGATTGAGTTTGCTGTCCTAAAAATTATCAACGTCCCCAACGTCACGTTCCTGCACCATCTCACACCTGACGGCGTGCTGATATCGACTTGGGTTTATTCGGGCCGTGCTCGGGTATGAACAGAACACGGCGGTCGCTTTCGCGACAATGGAGTGCGCCTTTGGTTCAGATTAGTGCCTGCCCAGGTGGTCTTGAGTCGGGCTGGTACGCCAGTACCAATCAGCAGTCTCTCCAGCAATTGAGCCGATCCCCGGCTTACTTCCGATCTTAGCCCAACACGGATCTAAAACAGGGACGTGCGCGCCGGATTTGGGATCAAGCATGTGGATCGGCTTGTCTGTGGAGAAGTCTGCCAATCGGGAAGTCAAATTGTGGAACGAACCGCCAATCAGGTAGGGACCAAGCATGCTTCAGCTGTAAATTGGCAGCCATCGTAGGTCTAGGTCTCTCGCAGGGCGCTGCCACAGGCCGGCGGATACCTTCAAAACCATGCTTCCCCTCGTGGATTCCATCTCGTGTCAGTCTAAAGCAAACCTCATCGTTGATCACACTTCACAGTCGCTTTCAAGTAACCAAACTTTGCCAACATGCGCTTCTCTATTATCGCCGCTGCCGCTGCATTGAGCTCTACAGCTCTGGCCCAAGGTCTTCTTGACCAGATCCCGCAATGTGCTGTGAGTTGTTGATTATAACTACCGGCGAACGAAAGCTAATGAAAACGCAGCAAGCCTGCTTCGGTGGCAACTTAGGCAGCTGCGGTGCTACTGACATTGCATGCATTTGCGAGAGCAAGATTATCGACGCTGTGTCTTGCTGTGTGTTCGCTACTTGCTCACAGTCGGATATCGCTGGTATGTCGCTTGCCATTTCGCGTCCCGTCCCAGCTAACAAGTATCACAGCGACCACTCAGTTCGGTGTCGAGATTTGCAAACTTCAGAACATCGACGTCAACACCCAACCCTCATGCCCGTCTGGCAGCGCGACAGCATCCGGCAGCGCGACACCGTCTGGCAGCGCGACCCCTTCTGCCGGCAACTCCTCTGTCACACAAGTGTCTGGCACCGCCTCCATGACCCCTTCAGGAAGCGCCTCCGCCACTTCAGCATCAGCGGCTGGCAACACTGGAGCAGCGCCCATCCAGACCGCAGGCGCGGGAGTCGGTCTTGGACTTGCCATGGTCGGACTGCTCGCTGCTTTGTAGGAGAACACTGTTATCACTGTACGCTGTTGGACACTTGTCCAGCGCCCGTTGTTCGAACGGTAGCCCCAGCCATGCACATGACGCGTCGTGTACTAGACAACTTCCCGACTCGCGTCTCAAGAAAACCTTCCTGCAAACATCGATTGTTCACACCGAAGACATGGCCTGGTTTATTTGTAGTGTATTCCCACAGCTTGGAAACTTCTTTGTTTAATAACATAATCTATTTCGGCATTTACAACTGTTAGTATATCTGTGTCAGTAGTGCTAAACTGTAATAACAAGTAACTGTGGATGCATCCTCTTTGGAGACATTCAAGTGATGTATCTCCTTAAGGGGAGGTGCTATGAAATTACATACATCGATGACCCCATGCTGGGAAGCCTGCCCGGCTTATTTGGCGTGAAACCACTGCAACTCTCTTACTTTAGAACGCGCTGGTAATGATTATAGTCTTCCAGACGCACACAATGACTGACTCCATCTTTTGTTCGCGACTGCACGACGTGCTGCGGGATAATCCAGCTGATCCGCCCAATCCCGTGCCCGTGCGGCTTATTCTTGAACGTTCGAAGTTGAAGCCTCGTCGGCCCCTAGTCGGGACGCGCTCGGCCGCTACTATTTGCCATTAGCTGCTTCCACCGAAGCATGTTCAGCTCCCGCGGCCCATTGGACGATCTCCACACCCCAGATCTTCGACCCTTCAACATCCCCGGCGTCCATCACTGTCAGCCTTCATCATCAGTCCTCACTTCCAGCCTAATCCCTTTTTTCCTCACTTTTTTTGCGCATGCATTCCACGTAGCTGTTGCGACGCTCTACCGCGATAAGCATTCATAAGGTCGTGCGACAATGGGTCTCGGCATCCTCTCTGACCATGCGCTCGAACAGGTCCCTGGGACCGCGCAGGTATTGGAAGGCGAGCAGCGGAGGGAAATAGAAAGAAATGCAGAAAATATCATAGGGAGGTCAGGCTTGAAGTACGACAAAACTGGGACAATACTGCTTGTTCCGCAGCCGAGTGATGATCCGAATGATCCGCTTGTACGTCTTTCAAACGTCCCATTCTGGCACAAAATCTGGGCAAGTGCACATAGTTGACTGATACTCCAGAATTGGTCGCTTCGTCGTCGCGACACCATTCTCCTTCTTCTATCCTCCATATCAGTCATCGCAAGCACCCTCTCTCCCATTCTTGCCGCCAATACTGTCTCCCTCGCCATTTACTTTGGTCACAACCTAACCGACATGGCTCTGTTGACCGGCTACCACCTCTTGGGCGTCGGAGTCGCAGGTTTTCTTTTCGTGCCGTCAGCGCGTATCTGGGGAAAACGACATGTGTACATTCTAGGAACTGTGATAGTCGTGGTGAGTTGTGCGTGGGGTGGCGCGATAGGAAACAATTATGCTGGATTTCTATGGGCGAGAGTGTTTCAAGGCGTGGGCCTAGCGCCATTCGAAGCGCTCGTCAATGGTGAGTTCAAGCGTGGATATCTTTGAATCCTACTTGAAGCATACGCTAACTTTCTCTCGATTTACAGCTAGTGTTGGCGATATGTATCACGTCCACGAACGCGGAGTCCGTATGGCGCTGTCAAACTTCGCCGTCTTCGGAGGCGCGTTCCTTACCCCAGTTTTGGTAGGAGTGATTGCAGATTCAATCGGATATCAGTGGACATTCTATTTTGTCGCCATATTCTCGGGGATCATGCTACCGCTGATCATACTCTTCTGCCCGGAAACGGCGTTCAGGAGGGAAGAGAAATTTGACACCGACACTATGGGGAACTTGCTGGTTAAGGATGGAGAAGAGATGAAAATCCTGGGTAATCGGGGGTCGAGTAGTACATCTACTGAACACGAAGCAGCTGGACACACGGATGAAAAGAGAGCAGGAAACTCTGCAGACCAGCATTCGGTGGGCGATTCGCCACGCAAGGCTACTTTTCTCGAAAGTATGAAGCCGTTCAATGGGCGGAAAACAGATGACCGGTATCTGCACCTCCTTCTGCGGCCGTTTTCGCTGTTCTTGCATCCGGGTATACTGTGGGCCTGTCTCATCCAAGGCAGTCTAATCGGTTTCACGGTCCTTATCGGTGTTGTGCTTGCAGCAATTATGCTCGGCCCACCGCTTTGGTTTGGAGAGAAGGAGACAGGATACATGTAAGTTGAGACATTCTGTTCATGACTTGCACCCACATGTCCTAATCCCATCAAGGTACACAGGCGCCTTCATCGGTGCACTCCTCGGCTTCGCCCTCACCGGTCTGATTAGCGACTGGTCCGCCAACCTGCTCACGCGCCTCAATAACGGCGTCTACGAACCCGAGTTCCGCATGGTGCTCGTGGTCCCACAACTCATATTAGGTTGTGCTGGTATCTACGGCTTCGGCTGGACCAGCGCAGATACGGCAACGTACGGCTGGTTTTGGCCTGATTTTTTCTTCGCGCTCGTAGTAATGGGTATGGTGTGTGGTGCTGTCGCCAGTGCGCTATACATTGTCGATGCGCATCGTAAGTCTCCGAGACCATTCCATGCTTTGAGATACTGACGTATATAGGCGGCATATCCATCGAAGCTTTCACATGTCTCCTCGTTTTCAAGAACGTGTTCTCCTTCGCCCTGACGTTTAAAGGCTTCGACTGGGTCGTTGAGGCTGGACGGCGGAGTGGGGTAGGTGGTGGTGGGGGAATCAAGACCCTGTTTATCGCCGTCGGGAGTGCGCAGGTCGCTGTTTGTGCGTTGACGATTCCGATGTGTAAGTCTCAGAGAGAAGGTGAGATGAGGGCAGTGGCTAATCCGTGCTTTGATAGATATCCTCGGCAAGAAGAACCGGAGTTTCTTCCACCGCCACAATGTTTTCTTTGCGGTAACGGATTGGGTGGCGGATAAACTGACATTTTGGTAGGAGGTTGTCAGAAGGCCATTGTTGGGAGAGGATCGCTTGGGGTGTATTAATGTGGACTTCGATTCCTGCACTGTCGTTTAATATGTTTGTTTCTATCTTCTGTTGTTCTTGTCGGATTAGAGCCATCTACCCCTGTCATCGCCGCATTGATTCTGCTTCGGTTACATGAGGTTTTGGTCACGGTGTACTGGCGGATTAGTAGGCTGTTGTATGTTTTGCTCTTTTTTGCGCCATGGTGGTGGTTATATCTTTTTGCCCGCGTTCGCCCCACCAGCCTAAGGCCCATCAGGACAAGCTCTCAAGCTACCGAGATACCAATATTTAGAGCAAGGAACTCGAAACCATAGGTTTTCTTAGGAATCGTGGTTTCTTCAACCATCATAAGCTCTGCATTCCCCTTGTTAAGCATGTGTACGTGATCTACGCGTACCGGATGAGCAGCTAGAGATGATTTGATATATGATGAAGCTTCCGTATCCATCTCATGTGAGATTTGAGCAACGCTTCAAGGTACCTAGGCACCCCTAATCGTCTCCATCCATCATGACATCCACAATGGCCTTCGCCTCCTCGAGATCCTCTTCACGGTAGAACTTGAGTCCATAGGAAATCATGAACTGCTCCGAATTGCCATAGTACTGTTCGATCCAATCAAGCTGGCGTTCAGTGAAGTTGTAGTCTGCCTGATGGCCTTCGAAACGTGACAAATCACCATCATCCTCCTCATCCCCGGACTCTTCCAGCTCGGACATCTCATCCTCACGCATGATGGCGCGTAAGATGGCGCGTCCCTCTTCGCGGTCTTCCTCATTGTGGATCTTCAGCCCGTGTTGTATTAGGAAGTGGTATTCGGAGCCATAGTTCTTCTTGAGGAACGTAGTTTCTTCGGCCGTGTAGGGCGCAGCATTTTGTCCTGGCGTGTTGAGTCCATTCCCAGCTTTGAACTCTTGCCACTTACGCTTCTCGGCATCGTCCCATCGACAGCCTAGCACGTACATCACGTCCTTCTTGAGCGCGTACGGGCCGAGCCTTGGCCCGTTCGGAGACCGGCGCACTTTGATTCCAAACAACGGGCTTTTGGGGTCGAAATAGGCAGCATTCCTGCCCTGGCTGTCTTTGATGATGCCGTTGGATTTTCTATCTTTGCCGCCCAACATCATCACGTTATATCCATCATTGTACATGAGTGGTTGCCCAATGGTGTTGCAAATAAAGTCAGGCACGTGCAAGACCTCGTGGAGAAGAAGAGATCCATGCGAAGATACACCTGAAGCATTCGGCGAGCGCTTTGTTGGGATTTCGACGGTACCGATTCCCAGCACGGGAGTTTGCGTGTGCGGGCCGAAGAAGGGCGAGGAATTTACTGTTGATTTGAAGGGCGTGTACGTTTTAAACCAGCCTCTGTCCTTTGCGACGCTGATAGCCATATGTTAACGGTGGATACTTCTGAATGAGTCGTAGCTCACCTACTGTACGTTGGCATTGTTTAGAAAGACCCAATCGGGACAGAGGCGTGAATTGGTATCCGGATTCATCTCGTTGTGAGACTGCTTGCTGTAGGTCCGCACGGGTACTTCTGGCGATCGAGGCTAGATGGACAGGAGCTGACCGATGAGTGTCACCCTATGCGGGGTGATGCGGCTGGGAGATTAGGTATATGTACTTGCGCGATTCCACGGTTGTTTGCTGCGCGCGATTGTCCCGAGGTAATGCCGCATTGACTAGGGGCAACCACGCTAACGAACATTCACCTGGGCACTTGCAGCTGGCCATTGGCGAGTTGCCCCCACTGTTGCTGAGCTGAACCGACTTCACGCGCAGACTGCATGCGCAGATAGTACGCGCAAACCAAGGAATTTAGACAACGTTGAACGGGTAATTGTTTTCGGGCATCTTGAGGTAATCGTGCGACAGTCTCCTCCGTGGCTCGGAGCTGGAGCTTATCCGGCAAATCCCTTTTGCGCGGTGCCCAATCTTGGCCGAACACGTTCCCCAAAGGCCTTCGGGAGCTCTAACTGGGAATCGGCCGCGATGATTCGCGTCCACTCAACCTTGTACAAGCAAGATACTGGTGTGCTAGTAGCTAATAGATGACTACTGGCGATTTTTGCTGTTATAAGCTTCTGACTTCGTTTATGCGCCGAAACTTAACACATCTTTTGCGCTCAGATTACATCCATTATACTACGACCCACTACTACAACCTCTCAAGATCATAACAAAGTTGGCTAACTGATGCTCAAGACGACATTAATAACTCACGAAAGTCCCCTCTCTCTCAGCCGTGCCTCCGCCCAAGCTCCAAGGTCGCCGAAGAACTGTTCAGATTCACCACCATGCCAGTCGCGCAACGCAAACCACAGATAGCGCACATCTTTTCCCGCTTTGATCGCGAATTCGAAATCTGGCGCATGCGTGTACAACTCCTGTTCATTGTACCAGGTGTTAGCGCACCACTATGGTAAGTAGGGTTCGGTACAGGCAAACCTTGATGTAATGTCGCGACCAGGTGGCATATGCTTCTAGTTCTGCAGCCGTCGGTGATCCAGGTATCCTAGTGACAGCCGGCTCAGCACGCTCGTTTGTAATTAGATCCACAGGACCAGCCGCGACAAGTGGGTCAGCTAGTAGAGCTGGAACAATGCATGCTGTCTCCCAATCATATAGCGACGTAACCTGGGGCTTACGATTATTGTCTGTGATGACCGAAGTGTTGTGTATCCCAAAGTCACCGTGCTCAAGCACTAGCCTGTACAAGATGTCGGAACTCTCTTGCGGTAGTAGATGTGGTATCGCTTTGAGGAGAGACTGCTTCGCTGCCAGTGCGACAGGTCCCACGGTTTCTTCATCATCTTCCCATCCAATCATGTCACCTTCGTTCTTGATTGTTGCTTCAATCTTTGACTGTATTAAGTGTATCCAGAATTCGCGAGTAGGCGCTACGGGTAGTCTGAAAGCATCCGGTTTGGAGTCAAAGATACGGCTATGCAGGTACTTGACTGCAAAGCCAGAGGGTGGGCAATAGTTGAAGAGAGCGGCACGCATGCGTGCGAGCTGATCAAGAAGAACAGTCTGAGAGCTTTCAGTATATCTCAACGCTTCGAATAATGACTCATACCTTTGCCTCAGCATCGAGCCCTTTCCACACATTGTTTGTGCCGTCTGATCGTTCGAACACAAAGATGCGTCGACCCGAGAGATCTGCTGGTATCTGGACGTTAGGACCCGGTTTGAGGACCGGTGCGCGGTGATAGATCAGACGAGATGCGCGGACTCCTGCTTCGTTCCGCAACAGATCATATGTGGCCGCTTCGAATTCAACTTCAGCGATCTGCCGCTCGACGACAAAGCCATCGAAATCCGGCATGTTGACGTCGCCGCGAGCTAGACGAACTACCAAGTCCGGCCCATCACGAACCTGGAGGTGAAATCCCTAAGCACAAATCAGTAAACTATAGTTGGCAAGCGAGCTGATTTGGAATGGCATTAAGTGTCGACATTATCTCCGCTGAGCCTATCGCGTTGGGCCGGAGGGCTAGATCAGCCGACTCGAGGATAGCCATGGATATACACGTACATAATTGTTGGAGCCTTTATCGATAGTCGGGATATCTGTTACTTCAACTTGGAGCTTCTCTTCAATCTCATCGATGAGCAACTGGACGTTCCACACGTCTCTGAAGGGACTAGCATTGTCCCGCACCAGTGTCAGAATCTGTTTGCCATCGTACTCTTCTCCATTCGATCCAACGGGCCATTCGTCGCGCCAGCCCATGCTTTCTTCAAGTTCGATCTGACTTCGCGCTTCCTTGGTGTGGTGGATATTCGTGAGACAGGTGGAAGGTGAGTGATCAGTTTGGCATTACTCGATGCCAATTTGTGTTTGCCTTCGCTCGCTGATCGTTACACAAAGGCGTCTAGACGGCGAACGTCCCGTGCGTTGCATGATGCAAGGGTAAGCCACATGACAGCAATAGATATGAGAAGACCTTTGTATACTACTTATACCGAGCCTCATCCGTCCCGCTTTCTAGTCTGTTGAGAAGCAGAGGTCAAAGACCGTTGAGCAAAGTCGTTATGTTTGGATTAATCTGTTGTGTCATGAGTACACGAGACCGACAGAACACTATAGCGCCTAGAGGATGCGTTTCGCGCTCTGAGGTTTCGCAACCTTCGGGTGCGCGCACGCGTGGGAGACGCGCCAATAGCAAAGTGGGTCTTGTGACGTCATGTCGACGCGTCGACGGTGCGTGGGGTTTTGGCAAATGCAACGCGCATCCCGAGGTCCTTCTGATCATCGCTTTTAGGCCTTACAGATCTCAATCGCGTCACTTCCTACATGCATGCCCCAATCTCCATATCTTGACCGCAGGCGGTCGCAGCTGCTGGAATTCGCTACAGGCTACCTGAGCTGAAACAGATTTCCACCACCCAGCGATATGACAGCAACAATCCCGAGAGAAACGCATTTGGTTTGATCAAATTGTCTCTGGACACATGACCTATGCCAGTGGAATGAGTTGCTTACTTCATAACGGCATAGTCTATCTAAAGAGTGGCACGAGGGAATGGCACGCGCTTGCCAAACCCTACACTTTCAAAATTGGAGAAATACATCAACGAAAGGAAGCGCAACTGCGAAAACACTCGCGAGCCAAACTGGCTCCATCACAGATAACCCGCCCAAGATTGCGCTGCCGAAGCCGCGTTCGCTGCAGCAATCCCTCCGGCGACATCGCCCTTTGAGCTACCTAAGCCAATCTCAAAGCTATCATAGCCACAACTAGTTGGTGCACCAGCTTCAGAGCCATCTAAGCCAGGGACGATCTGCCAATACAACTTCAACGTATGTCAGCATGCGTTTCGTTCAAGATTCACAACCTTCATGCTTACCCAAGGAACTCCAGCATCATTGAACACCTGGACCTGCGTATCGAAAGAGTCCTGGTAGTCGACCGAGACGCCCCATTCTTCCATCATAATGTTCTTGCCTGCAACTCTGGCTCCGCTCAAGACCTCCCTGTCGCCGGTGATGTAGTAGGCCCAGTCGGACGCCTTGCTCATATATCCGTGCATGCTGATGATGTCAATGGCATCGCACTGCATAGCTTTCTCCAGCGTATTGAACTCGTGATCACAGCAATAGTGAGAGCCGCCGACACCGCCTGTGGCGACCTTGATGTTGGAGGATCCAAGAGCACTGCGCAATGCTCCAGCACGGCCACACAGCCAGTCATCCGGGTCATTGGCGTTCAACAGGTCGATCTGCCCGATCAGCGGCTCGTTCTGGAGGTCGAAAGCCATGATGACCTCTTCCATATCTTTCCAGGCTTTGCCGAAGTTCGGTGACTGGTAGTTTAGCATCTCGTTGAGTCTGTTATCGTAGTCTGCTTTGGCGTCGGATGAAGAGTAGAAGGTAGGTGCGTCGCCATACTTTTGGCAGTATGCATCGCACCCTGCGCTACCGCCTAGTGTATTAGCGTTATGGGGAGATATGATTGCCTTCATTCCGTTGTCGTGCAGGAGCTTGAGAGTGTCGTCGAGCTTAGCTAGAACGGTAGCATCGTACACACCGACCGTCGATTCGAAAGCTGGCACGGAATTCTCGATGGTGCTGCCCTTCAAGCACCCTGTGGCAACGTTCGTCGCTGCACAATGCTTGTCAGTACTGCAGTTCTTCCCTCAAGTCCACTGCTAAGAGGATGCAGAATTATTTCAAGGTGTTCATAATTGTTCAAATGCTACTCACCCCACAGCCTCAGGACCTTGGCGCCCCATCCAGCAAGAGTTTCGACATACTCCTTCTGCTCGGATGCGGAAAGCGCATGGAGAAAGTACTCATTACTTCCTGCGAATGAAGTTGAAGTTTGCCTGCGAGTTGGTACCAAACCGTTGACTACCGTTGTCGATAGCCCCAGCAAGGAAGTGATAGCCACAAGGCTGCGCATCGTGAAAGTTGGCGGTGCGTAGATGTATACGAGTTATAAACAGATGGGGGTAGTAATTGGTGAATAATTTAGTCTTTGCATCCCGAAGACTATATATGCCATGGTGGCCATCCAGGTCAACCTTGCGAGGGGCCGGATACATTCGAATGCGCCTGTGTTGATGGTTTGGAGACATATGGGGCCAGCCTTGCCAGCCACATTTGCCGTGACATCACCTCAAATTACCAGCTAATTTTATCTCATCGAAACTTTACGGATGAGCTAACCTTGATTGTGATGGCTGTCCGTGACAGCTGCGGGAGTACCTCCACGGACGCTGTGCATGCAGCTGGGCCGCCCCAAAGGCCGCCCCTATTGGCCCGATAGAAACTCTAGAGATAAATGGCGACGCACCCGCCGGATTTAGTCAATGGCAGACACAGAAGAGAACGCCATGTTCTCACCTGCCGCTATCTGACCCCGATCATTTCTCGTTCAGCGTTGCTGCTGCACAATTCTTCAGCCTTGCCGGTGTGTTGAGGTGAAAGTCTATTTATGCGTACGTGGGCGTCCAATCAGAGTTCAGCCGTCTCGGGTTCAAGTACGTGCATACACATGCCCTTGCTATCACATCAAGACAGGCATTCCCAGCGAAGGAAGGCTGGGCTAATTTGCGACATGTGCGAAAACGCCCTGCGTACAAAATACGCCGGTCCGCTGCCAACCCAGCTTTCTCCACAACTCTTTCCTTAGCCTCCTTGGTGTGAGAAAGATAGCTCGTGTCGATACACCCCCAGTGAGATACACTAGCATACACCAATATGTTTGGAATCCGTGTCTTTCCCGCTTTTGCTCTTCTCCTAGCCTTGACCAGCATAGTAGGCGCTAGTGGTCCGACGAGTATCTTCATTGACCAGATTGAAGAATACGCACTTCTTGCAACATGCGCCGAGCTCGAATTGTCGACTATCGTGCGTAACATGAAGTGGGGATGCGGAGATGGTGGCAGCTACCAGTCGTTCACTTGCTGTAAGTTTCCGTCGTGGAACGTCGCCAACGTCCAAAACATGCGCTGACGTTGGCTCTGCCTTCCCATAGTCTGCTATGAGAGCTCTGCCAAATTCTCCAGCATGATTGGGGCTCATGTCATGACCCAGTGTCCAGACGACCCTTCGCAGAATACGACGGCGCTGGAGGTGTTTAGCAGTTATTGTGATATCGGCGGATCGAAGCTGGCTGAGATCGCAGGTGAATAGCTCGTTATCGTTGGCCCAGAAAGTGACAAGCTGACATGAAGACAGCCGCTACGACGTCGATGCCATCAATAACGTCATCGCTGTCATCTTCCTCTGCTTCTCCGGCATCGACGCTGCAATCAGCATTTTCAACACCTACCTCAACAACACCGATCTCCTCACCTGAACCAACTACATCACCTGAGTCGGCACCCGCTCCCAAAAACACCTCTCGAAGAACTGCGATAGTCATAGGTGTTACTGTTCCGGTAGTCGTTCTGGCCTCAGCCTTCGCGGCCTTCTTCCTATTCCGTCGCTACAAGGACAAGAAGCATAGTAAACCCGTCTATTACGAAGCGGACGGTTCTTCTTTGGATGCAACAAGGGGAGGCACATGCCATGAGGTTAGTGAGGAAAAGCAGATTCCCGCGGAATTGGCAAGCTCGGATCCTCACGAGTTGGACGCCGACAGCGGAGGTAAGGTTTGACGAAAAGCGGTTTCGGTTGCTGGAGCTCTTTGGGGTTCAGGCTAGGAAAGTCAGCATCGTCTGGAGTACAATCGCTTGAACATTTTCCTATGATGAGCGTCAGCGCAGCAGGTGTGTAGTATCTTGGCGAGGTTTTTCAAGAATCAAGAGGCTCTAGCTCTAACGTCAACTTGCCGCTCGGTCACTGCAGCATAGCAGCGAGGTTCAGTCAATCATGGATAGAAACCATTGGGCGGGCATAATAGTGAATAGGTTGTCCGAATCACGACCAGGATAGTAACTCAAGCTTTCTGACAAAGTGGAGCTCCTGCTCCACTTCATCTCTGGGCCAACTCCATCGGCATCATATTCTCGCAGTTCGTTCAGAGTGCCACGATGAGTCTGGCAATTCTCGTGATGTCAAGAGTCTCCCCTTCTTTGATGATCAACAGATGTACTGTCAAGCCACGTTCGTGCTTCATGATGGCGACCAGCTCCACTAGCATCGCATGTACGGGAAGATGACATTTGTCCAGAAGAATGGAAGATGAGTCCCTTTCACCCAGTCCTATAAGCAGCCTGCGCGGCTTTAGGAGTCCGTGCATGTGTCCAAATTCGATCGTTGTGAGATGCGGTTCCGCAGATTTCCTTCGGACCGGGCGGTAACATCTGAATGCCCTGCATTTGCGCATGTTGAGACATCCAGATTCCCATACACCACTGAAATGGCTAGGCGACAATACGATCGTCGGGCTTATTTGGTCCCATGTGATGCAGATTAGTGCATACTAATCGCGCTTGAAGCTTGCGACCCCGAACACGAGTCATTGACTCTGTATGTGTTCGCATGGTGAATACTAGCACTTGAATGCGACTTGAAGTCGAAAGCATTTCCAAATGCAGCTCCATGGATGACAGAACGGTGATACGGTCACTCTTAGAGTAGAGTCCCGACAACACTGACATTTGTTCTGTTCGAATTACCAGAATCGGCAAGCCGGCGTTTCCGTCGGCATCATGTTCGCCTTGACAGAACGGTGTTATGCGGGGTACCGGGGTAGCTGTATCTACCCCGCAAACTAGACATTCGGAGAGCAACCGTATCGATCGCCTGTGCGTGGCGCTGCCGCGGAGTGTTTCCGCATTCAGACACATCCAGTACCAGGCCTTCACACGCGACATCTCCGTTGATTCCCTTAGGGCGTCCGGTCGGATGGGATACTAGAGGAGATCGACATGGTCTCGAAACGTTACTGGAGTGTGGCAGCATCCACAGGCGAAACGCAATTCGCCCTGGTTATCGGGCGCGAGACGGTGGCAGGATCGCGAATAGCGTGGCGGTCATGCAGGATCCGCGCAGGAGGGGTATGTCGTGCGTTGACGTATATATAGAGAGTGTATCGCCCACGATATGTCTATCCAAAGGATCGACAGTAGCTTTCCAATCTCACAACCTCCTCTTTATTCAAGAACCACCCCTCCCACAATGGTCCACTTCCGGACAGACATCGGTGCGACGAACGAAGCGGCGGATCCGAATAACGAGAACTATGCAAAAGAGCTCGAGACCGATGTTGTGATTGTAGGCGCCGGTTTCGGCGGCGTCTATTTGATGCACAAACTCCGCCAGCAGGGCTTCAAGTGCAAGATTATGGAGGCTGGTTCCAACATTGGTGGTATCTGGCACTGGAACTGCTATCCCGGTGCTCGGGTCGATTCCCAGGTCCCCATCTACGAATACAGTATGCCCGAGATCTGGAAGGTATGTGACAATCTTGGTGGATCGCTATTCGAAGACTGACATTGGCGGATAGGACTGGAATTGGTCTTGCAGATACCCCGGTACGGAAGAGCTCCAACAGTATTTCGACCACGTCGAGCGAAAGCTGGATATCAAGAAAGATTGCGCATTCAACACCAGAGTTGTCGAGGCTCAGTTCGACAAACCCTCCTCGAAATGGGTCGTGAAGACCGAAGATGGCCGGACAGCGCGCTGCAAATATTTCCTTTTGGCTCTGGGCTTCGCGGCGAAGCGTCATTTCCCCGACTGGCCGGGAATGGACAAGTTCGAGGGCGAGATCCATCACAGCTCATTCTGGCCAGCATCTGGAGTAGACGTCAAGGGAAAACGTGTTGCCGTCATTGGCACTGGGTCGACAGGTGTTCAGATTGCCCAGGAGACATCGAAGACAGCCGCCAGTATAACCCAATTTGTTCGCACGCCCAACCTATGCCTCCCAATGCAACAGAAAGCTCTCACGAAGGAGGAACAGGACAGACGGAAGCAGGGCGAGTACCAGGAAATCTTCAAGAAAAGATTGACAACGTTCGCTGGCTTCCAGTACGACTACATCGAGAAGAACACCTTCGATGACTCACCCGAGGAGCGCGAGGCGTTCTACGAGAAGATGTGGGAGAACGGTGGTTTCGAGTTCTGGCTGGTAAGCGATAGATGTGAAGCCCCTACCTCAGCAGACACTTACTGTGATCGCAGGCAAACTACAAGGATCTGTTGTTCGACAACAAAGCCAACCGCGAAGCCTACAACTTCTGGGCGAAGAAGACGCGAGCCCGGATAACGGATCCTGAGAAGCGTGAAATTCTTGCGCCTCTGGAGCCACCGCATGCCTTTGGTACCAAGCGACCGAGTCTGGAGCAGAACTATTACGAGATGCTCGACAAGCCCGAGAACAAGGTCATCGACGTGAACAAGAACCCGATCAAGGAGGTTACTGAAAAGGGTATTGTGCTGGCTGACGGTACTCTACACGAGTTCGACGTCATCGCCCTTGCAACCGGCTTCGATTCAGTGACAGGTGGTATGAAGAACATGGGACTGAAGGATGTCGACGGTGTTGAGCTGTCAGAAAAGTGGAAGAATGGTACCTACTCGTACCTGGGTATGAGCCTGAGCGGTTTCCCGTAAGTTCTCAAGTGCTTCCAACTACTGCAGATACTGACTGGACTGCAGCAACTGCTTCTTCCTCTACGGTGCTCAGGGGCCGACGGCGTTTTCTAACGGACCCACGTGCGTTGAGGTTCAGGGAGACTGGATCGTCGATGCCATGGTCAAGCTTCGAGAGCAAGGCATCAACTACTGTGATGCCACACACGAAGCGGAGAAGGAGTGGCGGGAGAAGATCACCGAGCTCTCGGACAAGACACTGTTCCCGCAGACCAAGTCATGGTACATGGGTGACAACGTGCCGGGCAAACTTCGAGAGCAGTTGAACTTCGCAGGCGGGTTCCCACTGTACAGCGAGATGACGCGAAGTGCACTGGACAAGGGCTTCGAGGGCTTCATTACTGCGTAGATATCCACTGGCGAAGGAAGGGGCTGCTTTGCCTGTTGTAATTAATTGTATATCAATCATCTGCTTTCAACAACTGTCCCGTTCTCGTCCTATGCGTCAGGTACTGCAGTGAAAGCAGGAAGTAGCCTCAACCAATGCGACATGTCTTGTACTGCTCGGAACGGCACGTGCAGGAAAGGAGCAAAACCTTGGAAATGAACCGCATGGCTCGGGCGTGGGGGGCATGCGATGTGACGGGCGTTGTGGGAGGAGAGGAGCAGCGTGGGTGGCCGCGGAAGAGCCCGCGGGCAGCAGATGGCCTGATCGGCGTCACATGGAATTTACGCCGACCGACGTCACGACCGGCGCCTGGTCAAGCAGCGCATTGCTACCTGCCTTATGGAAGCCGCACGCGCATCTGCCCACCACCCGGTACCATGAGGACAGCGTTCCTGTTTGGTCGCCAATGCTGTCGCCCAGGCCTGCCCAAACTCGCAACCCGCGCCTTCACGCGTCCATCCACCGCCGCCTCCCGCTTCCGCCGTCAATTTGCGACTCCAAACTTCAAAGGTCGAACGATACTGTGGTCTGGTGCAGCCGCGGGAGCTGCGGGCGGCGCGATACTCAGTCCACTTGCCTTCGTCGACGTCGCGAATGACAAATCCGGCCATGGAGAGAAGACGCATGAGGAGGCCATGCTCGAGGCGTCGCGGAAGGAGCTCGACGAGCAGGTGCCCCACGCGCTGAGGCACTCTACAAAGTACAGGCGAGGCATATATTTCTTCATCGAGGACTACATAATCGAGCCCATAGCCACCGGATTCCGCTTCCTCCACCTCATCATCATCTTCGTGCCGGTCATCGTGACAATCCCTGCGATATGGCTTGGTTCACGACAGCCAGATAGAGACAACGAGCGGAGTGGGACACTGTGGTGGTATGGCTTCTTGGTCGGATCTATGGAGAGGGCTGGTGCAGCCTTCATCAAGGTATGTGCCGTCACGTTGGACTCAGAGGATATCAAGTAGACTGACTCTATGATAGCTCGGACAATGGGCTGCCTCCCGAACAGACGTCTTCCCAACCGAAATGTGTTCAATCATGTCGACCCTCCACTCCAACGCCCCGGCGCACACATTACAAGTCACGAAGCGAACGATAGAGGCGGCCTTTGACGGGCAGAGCTTTGATGACATCTTCGAGGAGTTCGACGAGAAGCCATTGGGTGTTGGCGCAATAGCACAGGTGTACAAGGCGAAACTGAAGCCGCATCTTGCAACTCTGGAAGACAACAGCATCGATCGGGAAGAACTCAATCTGGCGCGGCGGATCAAGAAGAATGTCGACGTGACGCTCAAGAGCTCACCTTCGAGGGTACCATCTAGCCATGTTGCCATCAAGGTTCTGCATCCCAACATTGAGAAGATCGTCCGGAGAGACTTGCGCATCATGGGCTTCTTCGCGGCTGTTATCAATGCCATACCCACTATGGAGTGGCTGTCGTTTCCCGACGAAGTAGAACAGTTTGGCGAAATGATGAGACTGCAACTGGATCTGCGCATCGAAGCCGCGAATCTTACGCTCTTCCGACGTAACTTCAAGGACCGGACGACAGCCTGGTTCCCGTACCCTTACACCGACTACACCACGCGCAATGTCCTTATCGAGGAGTTCGCCCAAGGCATCCCCATGGAAGACTTTCTACAAAATGGAGGCGGAGTGTTCCAAAAGGACATTGCAGACGAAGGACTAGATGCGTTCCTCACCATGCTCCTCATCGACAATTTCATCCATGCCGACCTACACCCGGGAAATATCATGGTTCGTTTCTACAAGCCTGAGCAGTTGGACGTCTCAATATTCGCCAAGAAGGAGGACCGGACGACCGGCCCCAAAGAGTCGCTTGATGTTACCGAAGAGGTACTTGAGCGTCTGCGACCACACAAGAAGAACCCGAAGCAGTGGAAAGCGAAGTTGCAGGAGATTGACAACGAGGGGTATCGACCACAGCTCATTTTCATCGACACAGGTCTTGTAACGGAGCTCAATGCGAAGAACCGCGCCAACTTCCTTGACCTCTTCAAGGCTGTCGCCGAGTTTGATGGTTACAAAGCAGGTCATCTCATGGTTGAGAGGTGCAGACAACCAGACGCAGTACTTGACGGGGAAGTTTTTGCTTTGCGCATGCAACATCTGGTGCTCGGAGTCAAGAGCCGTACTTTTGCTCTCGGCAACATCAAGATTGGAGACATTCTCAACGAGGTTCTTTCTATGGTACGAACACATCATGTTCGCCTCGAAGGCGACTTTGTCAATGTCGTTCTTAGCATCCTCCTCTTGGAAGGTATCGGAAGGAGCTTGAACCCTAACTTGGATCTCTTCGCCGGGTAAGTGATATTACAACGTGCACATAGCCATCTGCTAACGTAACCAGTGCTCTACCAATACTGCGACAACTTGGTGCACAAAGTGGCTCGTCGATGATTCGTGGAGGCGACTTTTCAATGCTCAAGGTTTGGGTTGGTCTTGAGGCGCGCAGCTTCTTGCAGGCCTCCATTGATACGGTATGCAACATGACACATGTGTTGCGCTGCATCACTAACAATCTCTTAGGTCGAGCGATACGTCAAATCCGATCAACTATCACCCAATGTATAATAGGAAGACGGGCGGTTGTCTATTACATGGGATTCCCTTCGTTGTTAATACTTCCACACGTGTGTTAGCGGTTGTGACTGGCTGGTATGAAGGACGCAGGCTGTGCTTGGAACTGTGAAGTAACGGTACAGTGCATCGTCGTTTGAAGATATTGATCTATAATGTGCAGACACGGCGGATGCTCTGAATCTGTAGGCAGCTTTCCTTTTTGTTTGTCTTGCCGTGAAGGATACGCGTAAGGGCGACAAGGGTCTCGCATGATGACGTCACACTCGTGTTAAGCTTCACAGCTACAACGCAATACAACATCCCTCCTCTCAATCACACTACACTTTTCACTCGTATTAGTTGAACTTCTGACATATCCGCTTCTCAAATTGCTCATTCGAACCCCACAACCCCCATTCACCCGAATATAGCTCTTTCCTGAGCAACGATGGAAGCCGGAGCAGCCGGTGTGCTCTACGCAGCCGAGAACCTCCTGGAGGCCGGTGTAGCTCTCGTCAAGGGCATAACTCATCCGACATTGCCGATCAAGGCAAACCTCACGCGCATATCCTCCGTCCCGCTCCCTCGCTCGCATCACACGGTTTCGGTAGTCAAAGGCCGCGCATACATCTTTGGTGGAGAGACGGAAGCCGGCAACCTCGCAGACAATGACATGCACGTTGTCATCTTGCCGTCGAGCGGTGTTCTCGACGCCGATTACACCAAATACTCAGCCCGCGCGGCCAATGGCCTGGATGATGTACCGAGCTCGAGAAGGGGACATACGGCTGCGGTCATTGGGGATAGCATCTACATGTTTGGTGGCGAAGGAGATGGTGTAACAGATGAGAGAGGGCGGGTCTGGGTTTATGATACGATATCAAACACCTGGACCTATCTTGATCCAGCTGACGGCACGCTGTTTCCCAGCCAGCGAACTGGCCACGCTTCGGCGAGCTCAGACCTCCCAGGCCCCAAGACGACGACGTACGTTGAGAAGGCACCGCAAGCCCCCGCCGATCCTGCGAAACACGTCCCCGAGCCGCCAGAGGCAAACTCATACGGAACCATCTTCGTGGTTGGAGGGCGCGAATGTTCGAGCAGCAATCTTGCCAACGATGCACTTGCGTTCGACGTCAAGACACGAACGTGGACCAACATACCTTCCCCATCGGGTCAGCCGCGGGACGGTGCAAGCCTCGCGCTCGTTGGCAGTCGCCTCTATCGGTTTGGTGGAAAGGGCATCGAGACATTTGCCTCAGGTGCGACCGAGTACGTGGACGCATCACATGTGTGGACACATGCAGAGCGCGGGACTACACCCGTCACTAGTGGGTGGGGCTGGGAAGAAGTGAAGCACACCGAAGGTAGCACCGCTACAGCACCGCAGGCGCGCGCAAACGCAGGACTCGTGGGCGTCACCACAGGTCAAGGGCGACACTACTTGCTAGCTGTCGGCGGAGAGACTGAGAACGGAGATTACCTCGACGACATATGGGCACTGCAGCTCGCACCCGAACGCTCCACGGCCGCAGCGACTAAGGACAGCATACGCGCGGGTATGAAGAGAGATACGCATGAATCGCAATGGGCTGAGGCGATATATCGATACGTAGACACAAAAGGCGAAGAGGAAAAGGAGATTCCAGGAAAACCAAAGCGAGGCCTTGGAGCGAGGGGCCACTTCGGCATCGCCAAGGGTACAGAGGTCGACGGCGCGACGTGCGTAGTCTGGGGTGGAGTCGATGCAAACGGCAGTGTACTGAACGACGGTTGGATGATTACTGTTGACAGGTAGTCCGTCACGTTGTGCGCTTATGGAGATAAATGAAGAACTTGGCCGACACGCGTCTGCGACCAACAATGCCTGGCTGTCTAGCACGTGGCAAACCTATGGATCATCGCCACTTCTTGCTCTCCACCATTCCATACTGATCTTGTCTTTCTGACTTTCCAGCTTCCTCTCTTGTGTGTGCGCGTGACATTGAGCGAGGGTTTCGCACTATCTCAAGCGCTCTGCCGTTGATAGTGCCGTGGAACAGACGCTTGGAGCAAGTATCGGCGCTGCCATGCGCGACCAGGGCAACCGAAACCCCAACAACCTGTCGAAGCCACGCTGCACCACATGTCACCTCGCCTTAGTCATTTTCGCGCATCGCATTGGATGCTGTCAAGCGGAGTTGGTGCCTTGTAACCGTCTTCTCGTGGCCATCGCGATCTTGTTGGTGGGTGGGTACGAAGGTGAAACAACAGAGCTGGCCCAATCAGGAAAGTCGCAGCGACAACACGACCAATACGCCGCTCTATTCAGTTCATGAAGCAGATACCCGCTTACAGCGATATAGTGAGCCTTGCTAGGGTTCAGGGCCTGATTTTACAGCCATTAGCTACCATCGAGTGGCTGACAGCGGCACGAGGCCTGTAATGACGGGAGGGCCGACCCAGTAGAGTGCCGTTAGTAAACAGGACAGGGCCTGGGGCTTCTAGGCGCTATGCGTCCGTTGTATATGTCATGGGGAGGATGGGGGTTAAGTATACTGCTTGCCCGGGATGTTGTGCGAGCGACTGGACCCAAAGACGAGTTTACGGGTTACGCTGCGGTTGAAGAGCGCGTACAACAGCAACGGCTGCAGTCAGCTCATTACAATCTTTCAAGGAGCAAAGAAGATTCAGAAGAGTTGTCAATCATGGGTTGGGGTAAGTCACTACCTAGCCGACTAAACATAGAGACGAAAAGCGCTAAACATGGTATGCGTCGACAGGTGGAGACTTGACACTGGTGAATGGTTCGCCGTTCAGTTGGACCTTGAATGGCCATCATTCGTATCAAATGGATACATGGAAATGGACAACAATCAACGCTGGTATGCATATCCTTGATCGAAAGGAATACCTCCACTGACCACGCAAAGGCCAGGCATCAAGAGTATACGTCGAGTTTGGGACGAGAGGAAACACCCGTGACGATGCAGGCGAGGCATACTACAACATCGACGGAACATTGGATAGGTTCTCGGTACTCGGACGGAAGCCTTCGGACTATGCACTCACCATATCTCTGGATGACATGTCGACAAAGCAGAGTTCGAAAGGATCAAAAGTCGACATAGGATTCCGCCATAATGCGGCTGTAAACTGGATCATGTCCACTGATGAGGCAGGAAACTGGTGGTCAAATAGTGGCATTTACGCAGATTGGATGCAGCAAAGCATGGGCTCGCTGGCAAACAGAACGCTAAAACACATCTGCATGCCGGGCTCCCACGACGCTGGTATGGGCACCTTCAAGCCTGGTACTATCGGCGCACACTTCGCCAACACTCAGACCCAGTATCTGGACTTCTATCAACAACTCGTAGCCGGGTCACGGTATTTTGACCTCCGTCCGGTGCTCTCGAGAGGCGAGTGGGTGGCTGGTCACTACGGCCAAGTCGGCGACATCTGGCTTGGTGGGAATGGGCAGTCCCTTACAGACATCATGCAGCAGATCAACGACTTCACTGCGAAATATCAAGAACTCATCATCATTAATCTCAGCCACACGCTCGACACAGATAACCAGTACAAAGACCTCACGCAAACGCAATGGAACGATCTCTTTGCGACACTAAAGCGCATCAACAATCGCTACACGGTCAGCAACCCCGGCGCCACCGATCTCTCCACGCGCCGTCTGGGTGACTTCATTACAGACCGCGCATCCGTTGTCATCATCGCGCAGATACCGGATGATGTGACACTAGGCGACTTTGCAAACCAAGGATTTTACTCGGGCCGCAACTTTCCTTTCTACGACGAATACAGCAATAGTAACAATCTCGCCACTATGAAGAGCGATCAGCTAACGAAGCTGAAGCAGAACCGAAACATAGTCGCGGAGCAAAGCGAGAGGAAAGATATGTTCCATATTTTCTCGTGGACTTTGACACAACAACCGGAGGATGTGTTGATCTTTGATAAAGCCATCATGTGCGTTTCCCTCTATCCTTTTTTCTTAAACACAAAAGCTTTCTCCAGACACTAACATGCCCTTAGGAACATGGCAGCCTCCGCTTTCGACGATCTGATAAGCGAGACGTGGAACGTGTTCACGCCGCAAAGCTTCCCAAATGTGCTGTTTGTAGATAGTCTAGGGGTCAGGGATAAGAGTGTTGTTTTCCCATTCGATAAGCCAAAGCAAGGATTACCAACGAACTCCGATATCGCTGCGTTTGCTGTGGCGGTAAATAATGGGATTGCGGGGAGGAATGGGGTTGTGACTGGGAGATGATAGGGAATGAATGGAGATGTTGAAAAGAACTTTGCATGTCATGATCTAGAGGATACGACGAATCGACATTTCACGTGTGTGATGAATCATGAGTGATCTCATTTTCGACTCTGCTGGGTCTCCTGGTGAAACCCGGCTGTCAGTCATCTGCCCAGCCGGCATGAGATATCGTTGTACGAGAGACGATCTGTATGGGTACCTAGTATGCCACACACTATTCGTTGAACCTGTTGGCCTATGCTTCTGCGTAGAGTTGGCTCGTTCGCCTGATCGAACCGGGCTATCGGTGTTGTGGGGAGTGGAAAGGTCCGGAAAAGTGGAGGTTCTGGCAACCAGATCCTTCTTCGTTTTCAGTGATCTCACAGCCTAGCATTCGAGGTGTAGAGAAACACATCCAACTCGCCTGTACCAGTCGAGGATGAAGTATGCGCATAGAACTGTATCTGTCTGGGACGGAAGCGTTGTAGATTGTGAGCATCGTGTCGTACTTTTCGTCAGACTTTCCTCGCATGCTCGACTTGGAGTGCGTTCTGAAGCGAGATGGTCGCCACGAAATTTTGTTTGGAGGCGCAAAAGTCGGTCAAACAGCCATAGTGAATCCAGGTAAACGATTTCCGCTCTCTTCTTCCTCGTCGTATCTCGATCTCGGCTGGACGTTACAATGATCTACATTTGGAATACTGATCATCGCTTTTTCGTGCAGGTACCCGTCGTCGAGGATCTGCGACTGATCAGCAGCGGGGTGCCAACCCTCTGTGCGACAACCAAGTGTGCCGTTCGCGCAGGTTACCGATGCTTGCTTATGGGCATAGAGCAATGTTTGGTTCGACCTATCGCCTAATAGTTCAGACATCGTACGACAGAAGGAGGCGCTGGCGGAAGAAAGCATCTATGTTAGTGGAGAGAAAAGGAAGGTGTCTCCTAGCACGTCAGATGCTCAGTCGGACTCTGACCCCTGAAGCGTCATGCAGGTTGACTTTCCAAAGCTCCAGCCGTCATGCTCATCCTGCAATACGAGTACTTGCGGAAATACGGCATGCGCTAAGTGCCATGGGATGGAGCGGGTGCTTGTTCTTGCTTAGCAAGAGAAGCGATACGGGTGGTGGACGCCTTGCTTCTCCACATAGTTTGCTTGGCTCAATCGCCCCTTGAGGATGCTTGATCGGACGTAAGAGGAGAAAAAGTATACAAAACGGCAGTCAATATTGACTGTTCAGGTAGTCAACCGTGTTATCCGATTGTTGCCATTTTGGCAGGGTAGATTACTAGCTCTGAGGTGGAGTACAGTGATTGTATGAGTCGAACAAGGGTCGAAAGTGATTCTCGAGATCCCAGCTCGCGCGGCGTCGGGAAGTGGAAGTTTTCGATTCGCGACCGGTAGTCTACCTGTCGCAGTACACCGTACTGGCCACAAACGATCATCGCAGCCGTTGAATGCAGTAGGCCTAAGATTTGCTAAGAATCGGTCGTGCTGTTGCTTACTCCTCCGCACGAGAAGGGTTTGTCTATCGCAATCTCGTTTCGTCGAGTCAAGCGATCGGGACGAGGCTGAAGAACCTAGTCATCACAGCAAAAGCTTGTCTCATAACAGAAAAGCAATATATTAAAATAGACTCGGTCTTTATTCCTTGCGATATTCCCGAGGCATATACAGCTCCATTTCTGCATGCCATGGTGGAGTGGAGGTTTTGGAGTTGCTGCCTGAATCAGACGTGCGAGTGGTTAGCTGCATGAAAACGAAGAGGGATACGAGGTCTTCCCGTGCCCCTTGAATCCAATTGCATTGTCGCAAGAGTTTCTGTATCCTGCGCGGCTTGCAACAGTGGTTGCGTGCTGCACGCCACCATCATGTGGCATGAAATTTCTGCGCCGGTAAGCGGTAGTGGTTCGTGATGAGTATTGATAAATCGAGACGTGTGTTGGCGGAAGCAAGCATGCTGTATAGTGCTGAGGGTGGGAGCGCTTAGATGGGCCTCGCTTGACGGCGCACGTGATTGGCTCATCTTGAGCCATCGGAAGCCCACTTGACTCCAATTTTCCTCGGAAGTGCGGGTAGGTACCTGGGCCAGAAGGGCCAGAAGAGACATCCTCCACCGCAGCGGAATTGCGCATCATGCTACCTTTCGCGGACGAATCTTCATGCAATTGCATGGCTGTGCGACAGAGACTCGGACTCAAACGACTGCTTACACGATGGCTTGTTGGTGATGCGGGGTGGATCTCTTAACCCGAATAAGCTCTCTCCAAGAGATGTAACCGTCGGTTGGGCGTGCTCGGCAGCTGTTGCCAATGCGCCAGTGAAGGTCGATGCTTTCGTGGCTCAACGCCATGGCTGAAGGGCCGTCTACTGAGTGCGGCACCGTCAGACCGTCAGACCGATGGAAGACGTCACATCGCCTCGCCCGCGGGGTCCTCCAACAGCTAAGTGATAATTTTCTAGCGTCTCACAGCAACATCATCGCGACATGTTGAACAGCGACCGCGCGAAAACGATATGCGCCAAGCAACTGGATAGTGACAGGCGGCAGTGGAGACCGGCTGCTTGAATCACTCGATGTTTCGAGCAATTACCGGTCGACAGCCGTCACGTCAGAGGCGTTCAGGAATAACATTTCGGATGGCACTGATGGCAAAACACGTTTCAAACGGCTCGGATCAACAATCACGTTCTATTTTCGCTCCACGACGTGACAGCAATGCGGTTCCTGCATGGCAAAGGAGCGCGTGCCACCAACAACCCATGAGGAGAGCTCCCAATCGCGCATCATGTCCGCCCGAAGCGAAGCCGGCGCCGCGGGTCGAGAGCTTGAATCTGCCAGTGCCAGGGGCCCGCGGCACACCAAGCTTTCTTTTCTACGCTGACCGGCATCTGCAGGCAAGAGTCGAGAGCGCTAGTCGTAACGCGAGTCAACCTTAGCACCAGGCCTTTACGGGGATTGCTGGCTAACCGTCGATCATTCTTACCCTTCATAAGATGATTCTACCCGCATGCCGTGATGACTTTTCTTGGTACCTTCTGTTCGAAGTCCTAATCTTACCTTCTTGTGATCCGTCTTTCGTTCCGGTCCAAGGTCCTTCAGTGTGTCGTCGTTGTTGACCACCACTATCCACTCGCTCATCTCTTAATCCGATTATCAGAACAACTTTAATTCCGTAATTCGAACCGACCGCATTCTTACAACATGCACTACTCCGCGGCTCTCGCTGCCGTTGCAGCCATCACTCCTCTCGTCAACGCCCATGGCGCCGGTTTGCCCAACATCATTGGCTTGAACCCGAGGGACCTCCGGGCCCGCGACCTACTTTCTCGCACTGGAGCTCGATTCACCGGTGTTAACGAGCTTCTGCAACCCAAGACTCAGGGTAAGAACAAGGTCGTGGCCCGTCAGGACGACCGCCAGTGTGGTGCGGGTGTCGGCAACTGTCCCGCTGGCCAATGCTGCTCAGGTGCTGGCTACTGTGGCACAGAAGATGACTACTGCTACTCTCCTGGATGCGATTACGAGCACGGCTCTGGCTGCCCCGAGAACGCCACCCCAGGTGGCACCAACACCTCTTCCATCGCCCGTACCAAGGTCGGCAATGTCGAGTACGGTGGCGCTGGTATCTACGGCTGCACCACGCCCGGCACAGTTGCCATCACCTACGACGACGGCCCACAAAAGGTCTTCACCAGCCACATTCTCGATGTCATGGCTTCCTACAACGCCAAGGCTACTTTCTTCATCACTGGAAACAACATCAACAAGGGACAGATTGACATCACTCCCGAGTTCAGCAGTGTTCTCAAGCGGATGGACTCTGAGGGCCATCAGCTTGCTTCTCACACCTGGACCCACTTGGACCTGAGCGCCGTCTCCCAGCAGGACCGTTACAACCAGATGATCAAGAACGAGATGGCTCTTCGCAACATCGTCGGCAAGATCCCCACCTACATGCGTCCCCCGTACTCCAGCTGCACTGCTGAGTCAGGATGCGAGAAAGACATGGCTGACCTCGGTTACCACGTCACATACTTCAACCTTGATACCGTATGCACTTCCTTGATCTCTTGAAAGGGTTCAATTGCTAATATCACAAACAGGATGATTACGAACACGACAGCACCACCCTCATCCAATACTCCAAGGATGTTTTCCTGAGCAACGTCACCAGCGGTCCCGCCGCCAGCAACCAGTGGCTCGAGATTGGTCACGATATCCATGAGCAGACTGCCATGAACCTGACCGAGTACATGCTCTCCACCCTCACTCAGCTCGGATACAAGGCCGTTACTGTTGGTGACTGCCTTGGTGACCCCAAGGAGAACTGGTACCGCACTGCTGGTGGTGCCGGCTCTGGCAACGCGCCCAACCCCGCCACTTCTGCCGGTGCTCCCGCTGCCACTGGAACCAAGCAGGTTACCCCCGATGCTACTTGCGGTGGTACCAAGGGATACACCTGCTTGGGATCTACCTTCGGTAACTGCTGCAGCGCTGCCGGTTACTGCGGTACCACTTCGGCCTACTGCGGAACTGGCTGCCAATCTGGCTTCGGTAACTGCGGCAGCAACGGTGTTGCCCCTACCACCACCACCACCACTAAGGCTGCCACGCCTACCAAGGCTACTACCTCCAAGGCCCCTGTCGCTTCTGCCGCTGGCAAGGTCTCCACTGACGGCTCATGCGGCGGTACTTCTGGTTTCACCTGCGCTGGCTCATCCTTCGGTAACTGCTGCTCCCAGTACGGCTGGTGCGGAAGCACTACTGACCACTGCTCCACTGGCTGCAACTCCGCCTTCGGTACCTGCACTGGCACTGGAGCATCCGCCACTAAGCAGGCCGCTACCACAACCACCAAGGCCGCTGCTGCGCCCACCAAGAAGGCATCTACTGACGGATCATGCGCTGGAACCTCTGGCTTCACATGCTCTGGCTCTTCTTTCGGAAACTGCTGCTCCCAGTACGGTTGGTGTGGAAGCACCACCGGTCACTGCGGTGCTGGCTGCCAGGGTACTTTCGGTACCTGCAACTAAGTTAACCAACTGGTGACTTTCCCTTTCTGTTCCGTTAGAAGTAATGCGCCCACATGAGGGCACGATCTGTACATTTGTATCAACATAGGGCGGCGTCAAGCCTATCAATGACATGACGAGGTCAAAAAAGGAGCGATTCCACGTCCATAACCGTGTTCTCGTACAATGCAGCTTTTGTACTTTATGAGATCAAAACCACTGCACGAACCTGTATATCAGGTGTTGCGAGTAGGCTGGGGACGAGGGGTAGATGTAGAGATTCGCATTATCGAAGCATAAAAAAGCACAAAAATGATCAATACATATTAAACATTCAGCATCTTTCATGGAGTCCCTCATTCGGCCATTCAAGACGAGCTTATCGCAAGATGTGTAATAATGTCGGCTTACTGCCACATCACTGGTTTCTGCACCGAAGGCACTGAGAATATTTGAGCTGGCCAGCGATTTCATTGAGGAGCGAGTGTGTTTAAACTACCACCAAGGAGATACATGCAAGTCGCTCGTGAGAGCCGTCATCCCAGTCTACACCAGACACTGCAGGTCTAATGTTGATGGACCATGTCCCTCCGAACACTCCATTTTCGTCCATTCCCCAACCCGAAATGGGCATCAGAATGTCAGCTATCATCGTTTACTCGGGGCAAAGGCCGTTCTCAGTCAAGAAGTCACCGAGAGCATCGACGCACCCAGCGCAGCCGCAGAGCTGAGTCAAGTCAGTGGGAGTGGGAAATGGAAAGACAATGGGAGGAAATACCGAAGGAGCACCACCGGAAACACAGGCGACGACTGCGGCAACGCCAGCGGGTCCGGTTGCAACACCTGCTGCAATGCAGAAAGCGGCACCGATAACAGCAGCGCAGTCGAAGATGCTGCAGTCGGCTTGCTGGGCAGCGAACTGAATGGCACTGGTCATCTGTTGGCTCTCGCGCTTGGCGATCTCGTTGGGAGCGGCGGCAGCGAGGCCAGCAAGGGCGGCGATAGTGATGGTGGAGAAACGCATGTTGATGGTTTGAGGAGGTGTTGAGCGAAAGGCTGGTAATGTAGTGAAGGTAATGATGTTGTGATGTTGAAGCTTGGTGAGTTCTTTCAGGTCGACTTCTGGCCATCCTTTATACTTTCTTGTCCTCACATGGTCCTCTTTCTCTCTCTATCACCGCTGACATCTACCGGTCAACTCTCCCAGTCCTCTCGAACGCACACAAAGTTATCACTGTCCCGAACTGGGTTACTGTCTCGGGGTTGAGAGCCTTCCTGAGGCTATTACCACATAACTGGCCGTCATTCTGCCCACTCAGCGTTCTGCGACTACTCACCGCAGAGCTTGACTGACATTCATGAGGTGCACACGGTGTTTGTCGACTGGCAATGACGGTGGTGGTAAGCTGATCGCATAAGGCTTGGAGGTGTTCGGGCGTCGAGACACAAAGACAGTGTTCTGGGCGATGACTATGTGCATGCAGTAACCGGCATATGGTATCCGCAGAATAGAACTACTATGATGATTCGTCGTCGTGATGATTTCAAGGACCTTGGCGGGATCAATGTAGTGAAGATCGTCCTAGGTTACACGACAGTTAATATGGCTATATTATTAGGGCTGGCCCGGTCAGACACTTACTAACTTCTTCTCCAGCACATCGTATGTCTTACATCGGCCTGCGGGGGAGGCGCTACTTACCCCGAAACGGTTGTGGCTGGGGAATTTGCTACCGAAAGCGGCCGCAGTAAGGTTGACCGCACATGCTGGCTGACCACTGATTGAAGCCATTTGCCAGCACCAGGCGGTCAAAAGAAGATGGGCTGCTTAGTTATCTTGGCTCTCATGCAGCCAGCACTTTCATGCAGCCAGCACCTACCTAGGTAGGTACCCGCAGCGCCTTCAGCCTCTGCCGTGACTCTAATTCGAATGCCGATCCCATCAAGACAGACTACATCGTCGCGTTATTTCTGCAGAGTGCTCGTATAGAATGCGACTTCGCTGTTGGTAGCTTTCTATTAGTAGAGTGGAAGGTAAATCCTTTCTTCGATCGACATTCACGTTGCATGTCTTGAACCAAGGTGCCAGGCTACATTATCTTATTCTCGGCCTAGATCTTGGTGAGCACGTAAGGGAAGAGGCGTGTAGATCTATCTGAACCATTAGTGGAGAATGGCAAGTCCCGATGTCACCTCAGCATGTGGAAGAGCGGGCAGTCTCTACCTAGTCTTTGAGGAGTCAGAACTACTGTACCACCTCATACAAGGGAAAAACGGAACACCCTAGAGGCTACATTAAGAAGAAAACCTACAAAGTAGGTGGCCTAACGTCGATGTAGGCTCCAGACCTGTTCAGGTTTTCCCTAGGTTAACGTGGTACTCGCAGAATGAGCAGCCCCACGTGTTCGGCTCGTCGCGCACATGCTATAGTTCATTAGACTCTGTACCCTAGTCAACAAGGTGTAAGAAGCTGACTTCAAGCGCTCGGTCCACAAATAAGTAAGCAGATCGCATGCGAGAATACGAAAGCACACACCTTTCTTCTAGTCAGCATCTGCCTAACGCGGTCGGATAGAGATGATCTCGGAAATGCAGAGATCTCAGCATCCAGAGAATACAGTCCTTCAACTGAGACGAGTGGCAAAATCGCTCTACTAGAGCCCCACGATACAGCTATGCGCCCTTGACCCTCTTATGTTCAGCTGTATTGAAGTGGGTCTGCACGTGTAGAGCGATCTATGGACAAACCAGTCATAGTTTCAGTCACATATCGGCGAAATTGTCCTTTGTGGTGTTCATGTCCCATCCTCCATTCCAATACACCTGTTCTGATGCGTAGAAGAACTTGTTTCGTGGGACCTCGAGGTGGACGGACGTGATGTTGTCACTCCACTCCTGGTACTTTGCCAACGCCAGTGCGCGAGCAGGAAACCCAGCGTCTAGCTGCAAGAATACAGTAGACTTTTCGATGGTGTCATAGAACCTGTTACGGCATTTCAGTTTCACCTCCTTGCAAGTAAGGCGGAGAAACCGGATGTCGCAAGAGGATACACCATTATTGTCGATAAACCAAAGGAGGAGTTCCATCGGAAGGTTTGGAAGTGATGCAGCAGGATGTCGCGATGAATCTGGTATTGCTCGATGAACGTAGCGGGGGAAGCCTACTGAGCGGATGACATTCAGTTTGCTCATGCGGTCTACGAGCATAGTGGCGATGGTTTTTGTGTCGTGCTTGGTGACGCAGATGAACTTTTCGACTATGGATCTGCGTGGACCACTCAGCCGGACGATCACCTCTTCGGATCGAACCCGAGGCGTCAAGAAATGGCCCCAGGTAGATCGGCTCTTCCCCCCGTAAGTATAGTCGTCTTACATTCTCAGCACATGCTGATAGGAAGCGCAGGTTGACACCCCCGTCCCATCTCTACACGGCCCTCCCTCGCACGCCAACCTAAGAAAAGCTGAACACCCTGGAGCCTACGTTGAGATTAGGTCACCTACTTTGCAAGTCTTTGTCTTGATGTAGTCTGCAGACCTATTCGGCGCTTTTCTTAAATGAGCTGCTCGTACAGACTGATCCGTGCATTGCCAGCCGACGAGCTCGATGACGATTTCCACGTATTCGTCATCTTCTGCTCCTTTAATGTCCATCTCGTTCACATACTGCCCCATCCTTCCTCTCTCCGCCGATGTGCTCTCGATGCTCTTGCGAAGGGCTTCCTTGGTGCGCTGAGTGACAGCCACACGGGCAAATTTCCGCAGAACGATACGTTCGTCCAACTTTCCCCTGAGTTCCATGATCGCGGCCTCCTCGATACCCCCCATCATCTTTTCGCACTTGCCGATGTTGCGGCTCTCGATGCTGTATACTTCTTCGGGCAAGATGAGGTTGCACTCTTGCAGCTTGTGGTGGATTTGGCTTAGGATGCCGTGTAGGTCGGCCTCGAATTTCTTGTACTCAGGGTCTAAGATGATCATCTGGCGTACGCGTGCGTGGACCTCTTGCTTTAGAGATCTGCCTGGTACTCCGGACGATGCGTCCTTGATCCACTGCAGTTCTGCGAGATTAGCGAACATACAACAGTTGTGTGCGTGAGAGGGCTCTCTTGAGTGGGCAAATTATACTGGAAAGAGAAAGTGCTTACGAGTCGATTGGAGGGCGAGAAGAATTTACGTATGGATGCATCTTCGAGTTGCACGCCACCCAGCCTGAATGAAGTCATGTCCCTTCGGTCGAAGCCATGCTTGTCGTAATGGCGGAGAGTATCTGGGTTGCTCGCGCGGTGGCCGAGTAGCGCCATTGCGTCCTCGCTTGAATACTCGCTCTTCGCTTCCTGCGCCGCCTGTCGTCGGAACGAATACATAGAAAAGTAACAAAGGATCCCGACGGCGAGGCTGAAGTCCTGTAGGTGTTTGTTTAGGGCGACTTGTCGCATTTCTTGATCTGGTATGAGTTGGCCCTTCGTATTAGCCGCGACGAAGACTGCCTGCCTGGCGACTTCTCCTCTGGTTACAGGGAAACGAATAGCGTCGTTGGTCAGCAGAACGTCTAGCGGGTGAACGAACAGGCCGCGAGTATACGCTATGGAAGGTCAGTGTATGAACCTGATTCTCGAACGTCCACGACTTACCTTCCGCAAACAGGAGGGCACTGATGTCTAAGTGGAGGCGCTCTTGTTTGGGGGCAAAAAAGAACTCTCTGGAGCCGTCCCGGCTGCTCTGTCGGTGCGGGTCCTGGTGTCCTTTGTTGAAGCGAAACGTTACCAGGCAAGAGTAGTTTTGTTCGAACCTCTCGAACTTTACGTCGGACCACTGGAGTGTATGAGCCTCAGTGCGCGTGGGTATGCTGTCGCTCATAGCGCCGCCGCGGGGAGCACCCTGCTGGTAGCCCTTGCTGACCGTAATCGAGCCTGGACGGGCGGCGGTGATGTATGCTACCACCCATGCGATATAGTGCTGCTTCGTTTGCAGCACACTCTCTTGGAGTGTCATGACCCTGGCATACATCAGACCCAGCTCGAGCTCGCCGAGTTCATTTCGCTCTCGGCTTCTTGTCAATAGTCCTTGTTCGACGGCGACCATATGGATGTGTCCCGACACACGGGAGTGGTAGTCGGTCTCGATGGATCGGAAGTTGTGCGTATACGTATCGATCCAAAATTGGAGTGCACTTTTTAGCTGCCAAAGGGACCTCGCCTGGGAGGTGTTAGCCTCTATCTGGTGTGGGATTTGGATGTGACTTGCCTCGACTTTGTCAGAGAGTCTACCCTCCGACACCATCGCCGTGCATTCGAGGAAGCCACAGACGTACCCAATGAGGGTCTCGCTTCTGTACATCGTTTCCTCGTCGTTAATCTCGTAGATCGTTTGGCAGTACTGAGAGTAATTGCTGCGGGCTTGCTTTCGACGCGCAATTGTACCAGGTGATTGATGGTCACAGAAGCGGGATCGCGCCGATGTGGCTTTGAGATTCTCTTTCTGGTCATCGCTCAGTGCAGCCAATCGCGCGGCCATCCTAGCTGAAGGGGGCTGGGGTGGGGTAATCAATGGCATCGCGTTGTAGTCGGTCGGCAGACAGTGAGTCGGCAGTGGCAAGCGGGGAGGTAGAAGTATTCGATGTATAGGCTCGGGGTCGCAGGTGCTGTCGATGGGAAGGTACAGTCAAACGCCGAGAAAACGAGGATGAAGGCTACGGAGGACTAGCGGTGGAGAATGGTGAGTGCAGTGTTTGTGTAGGTGAGGTTTGCTTGTCGCGTGGGTTGGGAAGGTGCGAGGCACTGCATCCTACCTCACCTCGCGGCATCTTCTCCCCATTCGCTTCTTCTGCCAATCTTCCGTATCGCTCGCGTGTCTTCTTCGTCTGCTCCGCGTCTTCCCTTTCACTTCTCTTCTCCTTCTCCTGCTGCTACGCGCCTGCTAATCCTTCCACACGCTGCGCGTGTACAGGCCGGCATCTTAAACCTCATTTCGGCGCCTCCATAATTCTATCTTTATCACGGGCTTTGATTCTCTGTTTTTTGTCTTTCGCCGCGTTACGTTCCCGCAAAGCACTATATCAGATCTTACTTCGCATATTCCGCGCCTTCCCGTCCTACTCCAATGTCTAAACATCCCGTTCAGACACTGGCGCAGGACGAGGCGCTCGAGAGCAGCAGCGATGATTTCGAGGAGAAGCTGGAAGCCTTCAATGCTCTGGGGACGAAGGGCAACATGAAGCAATTCCTCGTTGAACTGAACGCCACCATCCCCAGGTCCAAGGACCAAGTACGACTCACTAGAAACGTACCCGATCTAAGGAGTCGGTACTGCGAGTATCTCAGAAGAGTATGATCTTGCATCGCTGCATCTACTCCTCGTCCGCTAACTGACCTTCCTTGCAGTCCGCCGAGTTGCCTGCAACGAACACTCCTACAACACCCTCAGCGAAGCGCTCAGCAGCGGCGCCACAGTCAGCGGCACCAAAGCGCGTGAAGCGTGCAAAGCAAGCAGGAAGGGGCGAAGAGATCGGCGACAAGACCAGCGATGATACCGAAGCACCACAGCGAACGGCTACAAAGCGCGTGAAGCGTGCCACGCGAACGGAAGAGAGCGAAGAGGTTGGCGACAAGACCATTGACGATACCCAGGGCACGATGCCAGGTATGCTCTCGCGTCTGTTTGTGACAGATGCAGTGCAGGTGTCAACACCCATACTGGCCTGTCTCAACGCCTTGGGGTCTCCGCTGAGTGCTGTCGCGGTGCAGAAGCAGGACAGCGAAGACTTGACGACCAGAATTTCTCCGTTGGTTGAGCCCATCTCCATCCTCATCACGGCTCGGGACTCCATCATTCCGACACACAGCCATCTCGATAATTTCGGTCGGTTAGCTGTTGTACTCCGCAAGCACCCGATCACTGCCCCGGCCTACCTTGGATCCTTCCTCGCCGGTCTACACTTCACGCTTGTCGAGAGCCAAGAGGACGCAGAAGAGTCGGGGGACACCAGCGCGAGCCACCAAGAGGCTGCAGTCTCAGCTGAGCTAGACGCCCTCTCAAACGAGGTCAATCGCGCTCTCGACGCATGGAGTTCGAAATCCCCCCCGCCACCTTCCGACTCGTTGTTGTACCCGGTGGACTTTGACAAGGATGAGAGGGTAACACTCAGAGCATTTGGGAGAAAGTACATTACGAAGAACCCCGAGCTCGGCAAGAAGAGGGCGGCGAGAGCTGTCTTGCTCGCTGCCTACAGAGAAATCTTGGCAAGCTGGCCGGTCGGACGAGGAGGGTCGCTGGCGTCGGCAAAGAGCGTGTTGGTAGGGGCAAGGAAGAATGTCGGTCTACTCAAGGGCAAGCCTCTGTCTACCAAGACTCCTGACTATGAGATGGGCGATGAGGAGGAGGACCACGAGGAGGCGCAATACGAGGAGGAAGACGGAGAGGAAGACGAGGAGGAGGAACAGAGGGTTAACCTGCTATCGCCAAGGGAGTAGTGAACCGGGCGCTCTTCAAGCGTACGCGTCTTCGAGAACACTGTTAATTTAGTAATACCTGCATGCTTCTAGTATTCTGGGTTTCGTTTGCGTTGTGAAATAGATGTGTAAGGCTGTGCTGCTGCACAAGGCTCTCCGTGTGGTAGTGTTGAGGCGCTCAGATTTTAAACTGGGTGTTGAAGGGCCGGAAGGAGGAGAGGAACTTGTAGTTTTGCATGGGGGTGTCGTCCTTGATCGCGCGCATGCGTCCCGATATCCTGTTTGTTATGCTGAATGTAGGTTGTACGGACAGAGGCATGGACGACTTGTGCGATCAAGAACGCATGGCTGCGTGTGGGCTGCGGGGCAGGGCTGTCGCGAACTCTGGTACAGTCGCTATCCTGTAGTACTCAGACAATCACTACAAAACTTATTAGCGAAGAGCCACACAACCCCATGACAGTGTCGACGACAGAAGCGACACCTAGAGCCTTGTATCAGATGACAACAAGGACAATGGATGTACAAGTCACCCCAACAGGGCGCAGGGCATGCCGAGGTCAACGTCTATGTTATCAGCAAGCTTCCTGAAGGTGTGTTTCGGGAATAGATTAACCAGGGTCCAGATGGCAGGCGCTCGTGCAGCCGTTCTACCTACCAACTGCAATATTCTGTTCCAACCCGCCAAAACAGCGGTCTTCTTCTCGCAGCACCATCTAAAAAAAATTGTGACTGCTTCTACGCGCTCTTCGCATGGATTCTAGCAGAAAAAAGGGTTCATTTTTGGCAAAAAAGAAGAATGCCTTCCGCCAGAATTGAACTGACGACCTCGTCATCACGTGACGTCCTAATCGGGACTAGCTCCACTCGAATCGAGTCTAGCGTTACTAGTGACGCGCTCTACCACTGAGCTAGGAAGGCGACGATGGAAATTTTTGAAATTGAGGAGTATATGTAAGGCGTTTTCTTCTGCGCTCTTTCTATTCAGGTCAGAACGGGCTGGAATAAACGCAGTAGTAGTGGGAGCACTTGCGCTCTTTCTTTGTGTCGGCCGTCGGAACATCAAACCCACAGCAGCCGCACTCGCTTAGCTTCGGGTGGGGAAGTCACATATTTCAGAAAGAGGCAACACCTGAGGGGCGCGAATAAGTCTTTCTACTGAGCAGGGCGATGGGCGCGAGATATAGCAGTTCAAGGTCGTGTACGTCTCGTGGCGCCCCCTATCCGTCAAGCGTCGCGCTTTGTTGTTCTATAGGCACGTTTGACAAAGGAGGAACACGCTAGCTCTCACTCAGGGCTACTGCTGGTAGCTTCATTTCGCGATGATCATAGTCGGAGTTACTTCACAGCAGCGAATAGATACCCTTGCCACGTAGACTCGTTCGCGAAGAGAGTCGCGTTGGATCAGCGTCGCGCTGTCTTTGTCGAATGAGACGCGATCGCAGTTTCACTGCCAGCGCGCGTGGCAGCGAACGACATCAACACGATCGCATCAGCGACGCAAGCGCATGACATTAGCAAGACATGCAAATATGATGTAAATGAAAGCACGGGGTGGATCTCCGAGTTTGTGTGGAGGTGGATCTGGGGCGGATGACCAGTTAAGCGCAAGCTCATTCACATGCCACCGCGAGCCCGCCAAGGCACCAAATTAAGAAGCTGGCGATTGAGCCTCTCCCGCTGATCGCGTTCCTTTCTGCCAAAACCCCTTCAAACACGACTTCTCCCAACACCGCGACACTTCCACTAGACAGATTTACTGCCAGGCCCCGAATCCTGGCTCCGACCATTACCATTCCCAATATTCCACTACAACCATCTATGGGCTCTGCTTCCTTCGCCGCGACCGCTTTCCTACCCACCGCTCAGCTTACCGCAGTTGGCTCTTTCTTCCCCTACACCGCACTGAGCTCAGGCCTGAACAAGACGGACGCCTCCTTCGCATCGCTGGTCCGGCTAGGGGTAGGAGTTCCGCCGTGAACCCTCGCGGCGGACTGTAATATTGGTTTGCCCAAGACAGGCGTTGGATGTGCGCGAACTCCTCTCCAAAGCGTGTGCAAATGCTGACTTGACCAGAATACGGGCGCAGCTTGGAGAGTGACAACTCTTTATCGCATTACCCCTCACTACCGTTACCATGGTTTTCGCATTTGACCAGAACGATGCCCAACTTCCGGCCAACGCGCCGCGAAACCTTGAGCCTGGCCTGCCCGAAGACGACATGTTCGCTTCGGGACTCATGGACATGAGCCCGCCCAAAGCGCCCCTCCACGTAGGAACCCCGCCGATCAACATCGTGAGCCCTATGCCACAGCGCGCAGTGCAGCCCGGCCCCGAGGGCAAGCAGCAGGGACCAGACAAATTGGATTTCGACGCCGTGTTCAAGAAGGCCCAGAAGAACAAGAAGAAGAAAAAGAAGGGTCTGAAAGCAGGACTACAAGCTACAAGCGTCACCCGGGGCTTTCACACTCCAGTCACGTCTGGTGGGGAGGAGTCGGACTACTCTCTGGCCACTACACCGCGCTTCGGACCTGTGCGCTCTGGACTTCCCAGCGTCACCAGCAGCCCAGCGCTTAGACCCCAATCCACTGCAGGAGGCATCAGCAACCTCAAAGCCCAGCTGGAGGCGCTGAACCTAGGCCCAAGGAGCGATTCACCCATGAAGGATTCCCCGGGAAAGGGTGTCGCTATGAGCAGGGTCACATCGCAGTTGTCGAGCAACACTAGCATGTCTGGCCGCGAAAGTGACAGTGACCGTACGGAGATGGAGAGCTACGAGATCGACCTCAACGCAGAAGATTTCAGCATCGACACGCTCTCCAAGACTTCGACCATGTTGAACAGCGGGATGGCGCGCAAGATGACAGCCGAGGACTTTGAACCGTTGATGTGTTTGGGCAAGGGCAGCTACGGCACCGTCTTGCTGGTCAGGCAGCGCGCGACAGGCCGCCTGTTCGCGCAAAAGCAGTTCAAGAAGGCTTCCATCACCGTGCATAAGAAGCTCATCGAACAGACCAAGACGGAGAGAAACGTCCTGGAGAGCGTGAACCGACACCCCTTCATCGTCAACTTCTACTACGCCTTCCAGGACCAGGAGAAGCTGTACCTCATTCTGGAGTATGCTCAAGGCGGCGAGCTGTTCCACCACCTCGCAGCTGAGCGCATGTTCTCCGAGGACGTGGCCGCTTTCTACATGGCTGAAATGGTGCTTGCGCTCGACCACCTTCACCGCACAGTCGGCGTCATCTACCGCGACCTAAAGCCCGAGAACTGCCTCCTAGACTCCGAGGGCCACCTGCTCCTTACCGACTTTGGCCTCAGCAAAGTCAGTCTTGATGAAGACAGCCCCTGCCGCTCCATCCTCGGTACCGTAGAATACATGGCTCCGGAAGTGGTTCAAGGTCACGAGTACGGCGCGGCAGTCGACTGGTGGTCCTTGGGCGCACTCGGCTTCGATCTTCTCACTGGCGCTCCTCCATTCACCGGTAACAACAACGCCAAGATCCAGGAAAAGATTGTAAAGCAGAAACTCGCACTGCCCTACTACCTCAGCGCCGACGCCAAGGACCTTCTCACTCGCCTCCTCCGCAAAGACCCCAAGAAGCGGCTAGGTTTCAACATGGCCAAGGATTTGCCTAATATCAAGAAACATAGGTTTTTCCGCAAGATCGACTGGAAGAAGTTGGAAGCGAGGGAGTTGGAGCCGCCGATCCAGCCACTCATTACAGATCCGGAGTTGGCAGAGAACTTTGCCCAGGACTTCACCGACCTGCCGCTGAGTCCTGTTCTGACGAAGAAGTTTGACGACTTGATGTTTGAGAGCCAGGCCTCTAGCAATCCGTTTGGAGGGTTCAGCTTTGTGGCTAGCCAGAGCTTGTTGGATAGTGGAGAGTGGGGATATTAGAGGGATAGGAGGAACACTGGCTTTGGTCTTTTTGTTTTCTGCATGCTTGTTTATATCGTTTTTCGAGAAAAGATCGTAATAGAGCACCATCACTACGCGATAATACAGGGTCCAAGATCAATGGTTACTAGATAGAATTGTGTTTTCGTAGGTTGCTGAACCATCTTATTCCAAACTCCGTGCTCGTGCCGTCATCGGTATCATGCGCAAGTATTCATACAGACTGTAAACCAAGTGGGAATCGTTGAATCGAAAGAAATGCCGTTCCAGTCCTCCGCCGTGAGCACTTAAGGTGTTCGTATCTAGGACGTGGGGGCAGCGGCGGCGGCGTAGGACTCGCCGCTCTTCTCGTTGCTACCCTCGGCGGGCTTCTCGCTGCTCTCAGTAGCGACGCCGCCCTCGCTGGCAGGCTTCTGCTTCTTAAGGTCGGCCAAATGCCTAGCCTCGTTATGGACGTCCATGACGGTCTTGTTTCCCTGCTCGTAGAAAGCACGGAGCTTCTGTCCGGTGGGGGTGGAAGCAGCCTTGTCGAAGTAGCTGGTCATCATGTTGAAGGCAGCGTAGCCCTTGTTTGTTATGCCCAACTTCTGGTCGACGACCTGCGCCTTCTGTGTAGCCTGGGTCTTCTGGTCGAAGTTGTTGAGGACGTTCATGAACTTGGTGCTGTAGCCGTTCTGCTTGTCCGCCGCGAGGGCCTTCTCGATGGCCGTGTCGGAGATGGCATAGCCGTGGGCGAGGTACTCAGCGATGATGCGTGCGCGGGGCTTCTGCTCTTGCTCGATGTGGTGGTCGCCGTCCTTGGCGTCGTCGGCGGACGCAGACTTCTCGCCGGCAATCTCGTCGATGCTCTTAGCGGACGTGACCTGGACCGAGTTGTGGCCGAGCTGTGTGTTGTCGAGGAGGAGGGCGGTCTTTGCGGCGGCAGCCTTCTCAAAGGTGACCGAGGCAGACTGGGTGTCGTCGCCTGAGGGCTTTACGCTGAGCGACTGGATCTTTCCGCAGAAGGAGAAGAAGCTCTTGATCTCATCCTCGCTGGTCTTTGTGGAGATGTTCTCGACGTTGACGGTGGCAGCCATGTTGATGTGTGTGTGAGGGGTTTTGAGAGGAGTTTGAATGTAGTGGTATAGTGGTTGAGGGGTGTTGTGAGTCTTTGAGTGATGCAGTGGATAGGGTGTGTTGGCGAAAGGGTCTATTTGTAGCAAGAGGGGTATGCAGCAACCTGCCAGTTCAAGGAGGGCGCAGCCTAGCAACACGCATGGCCGATGACGTACGCGGGGCGGTGCTAGTGGCGTCTAGATGCCCACAGCTGGCGGGAACCTTCACGAAGCGCCTCTTGGGCCGTCTTGCATGTGAATGTCTACCATTGCTTCTTCGTACGTAGTTTATGGCGCAGGCTGTGGCGCATTGTTGCCCATTTCCTGATGCGAGTATTCTTGCGAGCTTAGGAGAAACAGTGGATCGTAGCCCATCTGGCATCTAGAGACTTGGGCTGAAGGCGAGACTCGGAACCCGCGCTACCTTAGCATGTAGAATGTGAATCCATCCTGTCAAAATATTCACGCATCAAGAGTTGTTACAGACATCCACTGTATGTACTGTCGAAAGTGATGCGTGTTAAGAGCTCCATTGCTCCACCAAACCTCGGCTTTAGCAAACGTCATAGCTCCGTCTTTCCAAAACATCTTCCATGAGCTCCGCAGGCTTCCAATTCACATCACTTCTATAGTGTCGACGCCACTCACAATGGCTACCAAACTCATCTCGCCGTCTCCGCGATTAGCGCAGTCATGTCTGCGCCGCACACGACACCTAGCCCCGGCCGCATCGCGACTTCCGCAGCGCCGCTACATCTCCGCATACGGCTACGAGCAAGCCAAAGCCCTCACATTCTCCGAATATGGCGAGCCTCCCGCTGTGCTTTCCCTTCACGGCCATTCCATCTCGCCACCGCATAGCAACTTTATGACATTGCGCTTCCTCGCTTCGCCCATCAATCCCGCCGACATCAACCAGATCCAAGGTGTATACCCTTCGAAGCCGACCTTCACCACTAACCTGGGCACACCCAACCCAATCGCTGTCGCTGGAAATGAAGGAGTGGCGGAGATAATAGCATTGGGCGAAGGAGTCAAGAAGGAAGGCTTCAAGAAGGGCGACTGGGTCTTCATGAAAGGGCCTGGCTTCGGTACATGGCGAACACACGCAAGCGCCACCACGAACGACGTAGTCAAGCTCGACGACCATATGCGCGAAGGTATTACCGCGATTCAAGCCGGCACCGTATCCATAAACCCATGCACAGCATACCGCATGCTTCGCGACTTCACAACGCTCTCGGAAGGCGAGTGGTTCATACAGAATGGAGCAAACTCAGGTGTCGGACGTGCCGCTATTCAACTAGGCAAGAAGTGGGGTTACAAGAGCATCAACGTGATTCGTAGCCGGGAAGACAAGAGCAAGGAAGAGGCCATGAAGAAGGAACTCCAAGAGCTGGGCGCAGACGTCGTCATCACGGATGCAGAATTGCAATCGCAGGGTATCAAGGACCAAGCCAAAGAATGGACGAATGGCGGTCGCGCTCCCATCCGTTTGGCCTTGAACTGCGTGAACGGCAAAGCAGCTACCGCAATGGCTAAACTACTTTCTTCCTCTTCGCACTTCGTTACCTACGGCGCCATGTCGAAGCAGCCTTTGACTATTCCCGCGTCGATGCTCATCTTCAAGGACATCCACTTCCACGGCTTTTGGGTAAGCAGGTGGGCGGAGAAGCATCCCGAGGAGAAGCAGAAGACCGTTGCTGATGTACTGGATATGACGCGCAAGGGCGAGTTCAAAGATATGCCTGTTGACGAGATCAAGTGGGAGTGGGATACCAAGGGCGACGAGCTGATAGGCAAGGTCAAGGATACTCTGGAGGGTTACAGGGACGGCAAGGGAATTTTCGTGTTTGGTAAGACGTAGACTTTGTAATGCTCAAAGTTGTATACGATCTATGATATATGTACATACGTTCAATTGCCGAATCGTGAGACTATAGCACTGTCCACCGAGGCTCTACTGCAAGAACACTCTCGATCCGTTGTTAGGCAAAGGCGCCCTAAACAGCACGAAGGGTCTCACTCTATCGTCCGTACCAGGATAGAACGACGAACTGAAAGCAAGCTGGTTGTCGGTGAAGTAAAGATACCCATCGCTTCCAACGGACACTGTAACAAGTCAGTTTCTCATCCAGACATATCTAGCTCAATGAAATGAAGACTTACTAGTATCAACCCAACTAATCCTCGGGTCCCTCACAAACAACGTCATAGACGCATTCTTCGGATTATGGAACCCAATCTCATTCTGTTCCATATTCCCCGCATAGATGAACCCATTCGTATCCGTCTCAAACCCATCGCTCACACCCCTCTCACCCCGGTTATTCACCGCACCCAGCGCCAAGAGCTCAGACGCCTGACTGCGGTCCCGCAGACGTTCCGTGGGAATACTGTAGAGAGTGCGTCCACCAACAGGACCAAAGTACAGGTGTTCCCCATCAGCAGACAAGGCGATACCGTCGCTGCCTAGCGGAACGGTGGTAAGTGGTAGACCAGGACCGGGGATGTAGTATTTCGGTTCGCCCCAGACGTATGGCACGAATCCACGCTCCGCTCTTGACTCTTGTGCGCCGTCGAGGTGGCGCCAGCTCTCGCCTGTGCCTAGGTCTACAATGACGATTCCATTGCGGCCCTCGGATGAGGAGTCGGTGATGTAAGCGACGCCCTTGCCAGAATCGGTGATGTGAGGACGCAGGTCGAAGCGTACGTCGTTGAGATACGAGTCTGGGTATGCGACTGTGGGTGGGAAAACGATAGTTTGAATGACCGTGTCGGATTCAATGTCTACGCCGATGAGCTTGGGACCGCCAGGGGATGCCAGAACGAGGGTGCCTTCTTCGGTTAATGCGCGGCCTGTGTCCAGGATCCAGAGTCGGTCGAGGGGATCGAGGACGACGCTTTGGACGCCGATGAGGTAGTCCTGGTAGTTTGCGCCTGTTGGTGGGGTGGTCGTGTAGTTGATGGCACCGTTTGGTGGGTTGTTGATTTCTACGCTTGGGTACGGTGTTTCGGTGCCGTTGGAGGTGAGCTCTGCTACGGCATGTCTGTTGTTGGTGCCTGTGTTGGTGTTGTTGGGATCAAGACCTGCTGGGTAGTTTGAGAATTTACGACCGCCTTTTGAGACGGTGATACCTGGGACTCATGTTAGTTGTGTGTTTGTGAGAATGCTACGGTGTGTTTGTACCGGTAGGCCATTGATCGTTGTAGAGATGGACAATTTCAAGAGGTGGGCCGGCAACACCGGGGTCAGAACGAATGCGTTGTGCGCTGGATAGCGCAGGGAGCAGAGCGCTCAACGTCAATACTGAAAGAGATAGCATGTTGGACACAACGACAATCTCATGGCGGAAAAAGAGGGCAGCATGATGCTTGACATCACGGTTTATATAGCTTCGACTATGCAAGCGCGAACTGTAAACATTACCTCACAGGTACCTGAACGTCAGTTTGCGGCTCGGCATTCTTAGTCTTCAACGTCATGAACATGTCAGGTACCAGGATAAAATTGAGGAGCTATTGACCTCGGGACGATCTGACGTGGATTTGAGGCTGCACGTAGGGAAGCTATCCGCTTGTGGCCAAGTCTCTCGGCGGCTCACCCCGCTTTTGCTGGGTGCAGGTGTGATGCAACGCCATTGGCGCCATGTAATGCACGTTGCAGATGGTAACAGTTCCGCCTGATCTGACATGATCCCTTACGGATGTACGTTTACTACTTTTCCTTCCAACGTTGTCTAACCAACCCACTCTTTGATGACTTCTTTCAGAGAAGCATTGTCGCCTGTCTCACTCCAAGTATGCGAGTGCTCACCGTCTTCTGCTTCCGATGTTGCGTCAACCGCCAGCATAGTTACCTTTAGCTCTCCATTGTTGAAGTCAACTCTGATGTCTCTTGTAGACTTGGTGCCTTTCTTGGTTTCCTTGCTTTGACGAATCGAGAGCCGTGGATTCTGAGTTCTCGTCTGCGCGCGCGAGGCATACTCACTCTTCAAAAGTCTATGCGCAATATGTAGGGACAGGATCCAGTCTAGATACGACTTCAGCTCCTCGACGGTGGCAAATTTATGCTGCTGGAACAAGCCAAGATCGGAACTCAGAGTGGATGGAAGGGTCAGCTTGTGCTCTGTGCCAAACGTCGGTTGACCGATGATTGTGCGTGTAACGACGACCAGACTCTCTGGCTGTGTGCCATTCGGGGTGGGTATGGTCAAAGTCGCTTTTCCATCGAAAGGCTTCATGAAGATTTCAAGCAGCTGGTCGGTGGCGGACATGCCTTTCTTTGGCGTCGTCTTCAAACTCTCCGAAAGGGTCGCCCAAGACGTCTCACGTGTGGTCTCCAGACTCGCATCAAGGCCTGCGTTGTTCAGTGTTTTGGCGACGAGACCAAGATAGACGTAAAGCGAGTCGACACCTGCAATGTGATTGGATACCGCAAGAAGCGTACGCAGCAAAGGTGGAGGAGGCTTATCCCGCTTTTGGCCTGTCAATGGAGGTGGAAGCTGCGATCTTCGATAGAGACGCATGCTGTGCTCGTGCGCTAGGAGCAGTCGGAGCGCCTCGGCGATGTTGCGAGCCAGCCAATCGTACTCATGCCCTTGGGTGCTCGCTATAGGATCGTCCCGGGGTATGCAATCGATGAGCAGCTTTCGATCTTGCGATGCATTGCCCGTGCTAGGCACGTCTATCTGAATGACAGAATCCCGAAATTCGACACCGTAGGCTCGCAGTTGCCGAGTTTCGAGACTCATTTCGTAGTACAGCTCTTCCTCTAGTAATGAATCACGGGCAAGTTGTATAGACTTTTCCAGAGACTGAGCGGAGTTTTCGCCGTCGAGAGGGAGTTGTGATGTGCCTGTCATCTTACCGTCGACACTGATTCGCACGCGGAATGTCTTCGGTTTGAGCGCGAGACTCGGATCGAGAATGATGCTGCCGTCCTTGTCCATCTGAAGAGGAGCGAAGCCACGCGCTTTGAAATGGCCACTCGCTGTGGTGTTGTTAGCTTGATAGATGTGACGCGACGAATGACGAGTCCTTACCTTCGGGAAGTCCATAACGCACGGCAAAGGGCGAATGGCGTACATTCTGGCGCAGTCGCTGAATGGGCCACCCCTTGTCGGAGACGGACACTATCTCATGCCAGTACTTTGTCTCTCGGCGTATCTCCTTCTCCAAATGTTTCGCAGCCTTCAATATCTCGTCTACCGAAGAGTCGAGCGCCCCCATGCGTGCTCCCTGGGCAGCTATTTCTTGTTTGGACGCGAGATCTTGAAGTCGTTGTACCTCGTCTGGCTTGCGAGTGCGATGTTCGTGGTTCTCCTTGCTCATGCCGAAAGAGCCGAGTGGTATGCCCTGGTTTAGGCCCTGCTCTCGAAACGTCGGACTGAAGAAGTTGAGGGCGCGTTTGTTTGGGTCTTGGGAGAGGATGAGGGAGACGAGATCGAGCGCGTTGGTAGCAGCGAATTTGGCCCATCTATCTTTGGTCAGTACTAACCCTCCGTTATGCGCGTTCGCGTTCAAACGTACTCCAGATGACTATACATCTCCTGCCCGGCTTTGAACACCTTCTCTAGCTGCTCCTGCCGGGAAGGCACTTCCTTTTCCTTCTTCGCGTTATCGGCTCCCTCGGCAGCGTCGTCTGGTACATCTTTGCCCGCGTCAATGTCCTCCTGTAGCGACTGTTCGGTGATGTTGCGCAAATGCCCGCGTTCGCTCGCTAGCTGCTCGATCTTGAATAGCAGGTCATCCTGCGTCAGCTCCTCCTTCTTTGGGGCCGGCCATGGGCGCAGGGCCACGTTGTTCAATGATGACTCCATCTTGACTGCGACTCTGGAGGCAGCCGGGTAGCTTGGGCGAAGCTGGCTGGGTTCCTGTGGTTTGTCCGACACGGTGGGCCCTTGCATAAAAGCCGTCCCCCAGTAGCGGCCGTTGCAGATCGCCGCTTATCGATTGCGGCTTCACCCATGCAACCCACGAATGGCACACGTTGCACGCGCAATCGTGGATCAAAAGCAAGGTAGCTGTAGCTTCGTAGAGGGGGAACAAGCAGCTTACAGGTGTTAGTGTACCGTCGCGCGGGGATGTCACCGGGTCACATGTGCATGGCCCCTTCCCTCTCCAGCCACTAACGGCGGTCTCCGATAAGCTTGGACAGACAGCTTAGGTCACGGTGACAACTCACAGTCACAGTGTCCTTCACTTCTCCTCATTCCTCTTTCACCAATTGAGAATTTGCAAGATGACTACTAGATACCGCGTAGAATGTGAGTCCCAACCACGGCGACAATTCCCAAATGTCGACTCAGAGACAAGGCCGCTGACTTGATGGTTTCCCGTGTGGCAGATGCACTCAAGGTGTGTCTAAGTTACAGTGACAAGCATCTACCTTCAGATAACTGACATATCCCGAAAGACCCACAGGAGAGACCAGCTCGTATGTATCCTGTGATACCGAATCAGAATGTCTAGCTAATACAAGATACAGATAGAGTGGATCAAGGTAACGCTCTTCCAGCTTGCAAGCCAATGCGAGCAACATACTTACACTACCCTAGGGTCTCCTAGCCGTTCCTTTCGTCTTACACTCCCATCCAACAGCAGTATTCGAGCCCAGCGATGAGTCAGTCGAGCACCAAGCCAACATCGCTCAACGGCGGTATGCCGAGATCTTACGCGACGTTGAAGAGATCATCAACGACCACAGTATGTCATGAAGCCATTGAAGCCGCGCGAGTTCGGGTGGTCTACGGTGAAATCGCAGGGCTAACACAACTTAGTCCAACATCAGAAAGACGGCAAACCCGACAGATCAAAGTTGAAGCTTCTCGTTCCAACAGTAGCGAACTTCTTCACGTCCTTAGCATTGCATGATGCTTTCATCTGGCAAGATCAGCGGCGCTTCATCAGCCACCGACGTTTCGTTCCCCCTTCTTTCAACGATGTGCGTCTAGTTCTCAACACAGCCCAAGTGATGAGTCTCATCCGCAACGGTCCACTCGAACTCGTGACGTTTGACGGAGATGTCACCTTGTATGACGACGGCAAAGACTTGACAGAAGACAACCCGATCATTCCCAAGATTCTGCAGCTCATGCGTCGTGGATCAAAGATTGGCATTGTCACAGCCGCAGGGTACACAGAGGCGAAGCCATACTATGGCAGACTTTACGGGCTTCTAGACGCCATCCAGGCATCCGATCTGCCCCTAGAGGCTCGACAGAATCTGATCATCATGGGCGGTGAAAGTAACTTCTGTTTCAAGTTCGACGAGAACAGTCCAGTTCTACTGCGCCTGGTTCCCCGAGAAGAATGGCTGCTTAAGGAGATGCTTTCGTGGACTGAGTCGGACATCAAGGACCTGCTTGACTTGGCGGAAGTGTCTCTGAGGGACACTGTCAAAAACTTCCGCATGGAGGCAAATGTGGTCCGGAAGGAAAGAGCGGTTGGTATTGTACCAAAGGATGGGCACAAGTTCTGCCGAGAGACACTGGAAGAGACCGTTTTGATCGTGCAGAAGATACTCGTAGGTTTGAGACCATGTGCAATGCTTGCAATGCTGACGTGGCTAGGAAATATCCGAGGTCGGCCAGCGTCTCCCCTTTTGCGCGTTCAACGGCGGAAACGACGTATTCGTCGACATCGGCGATAAGTCCTGGGGTGTCCTTGCCTGTCAGCGGATCTTTGGCGGGATTGAGGGCAGCAAAACATTGCACGTTGGCGACCAGTTCTTGAGTGCTGGGGCGAACGACTTCAAGGCTCGGTTGGCATGTACGACGGCGTGGATCGCGAACCCGCAGGAGACTTGCCAACTGCTCGACGAGATTACCGAATTGGACGAGGTGCATCAGCGAAAGACAAGATGAGAGTGGCCCGGATCAGGTTGTGCATAGCGATGACATCAGGGTGCTTCGGAAGCTACGGCAATAGGGGTCGTCAATGTGGCGGATAAACTTTGGAGGGGTACACGGCTGCAGTGCGTGTTTGAAGCATGTCGCAGCGAGAGGAATATGGGCCTAGATAACCGTTGAAGATCACAGAAAGGGTCTCAATCAAATCGATATGCGGAGGCAGATGGCGACATGCGATGCGCGTCCGGCACGGCTCTCCTGCATTATGCCTTGACGCTGACTCGGGTGGCTGACCCACTGCATTCTCTGGTACAATTGTCGCGCTAGAAGCTCGAAGGTGACGCGCTGCAGGCACGCATTCATGCAGCGCTGCACGACGGTTGCTGACGCGCGCGTGTTTTGTCAACGTCGTATTCTTTTTGTCCCTGGGGTCGCAGGCAGGGCGTGTCCCTGGGGAAGGTCGAGGCTGGCGCGCCGTATCCGCAGCGCCTCTGGGTGGTGCAGGGCGCTGATCCCTGCTAACCGTCGTGTAATCCCTGGCCCGTACTCCGCTTCACGAAAGCACCTCCTGAGCTTCCACCCGCCTGCGGCTTCTGCGAGACTCTCTCATCTGCTGCCGCGTCGCTCCCAGCCTTCAATTGCCTCCACTCCACCGCACCTTGGGTTTATTGATCGCCCACCGCAATTTACCACACGAGTCTCCCACCACGACACTGCAATGGGCTCCAACAAGTTCTCTTTCAAGCCACTGACGCTTTCGCCCATCAACTTCTCTCTGACCGAGGGCACGTCGATACCCGCGCCGCTCGACAGCCCGCCCGAGTCACCTCGCCCGCCCACGCCTGGAAAAGGCCCACTGTCGTCGCATCCCACCCCAAAGTCGCCTGGCTCCCCGCCGCAGACAGAGTCGCCGCCTCCGGGCAAAGCGTCAGAGGACTCGGCTGATGGCCACCTCCAGCAGAGCCGCACCAGCGATGCGACCAGCGCCATGTCCCCCACGAGCCCTTCGAGCAAGCGGCCTGCATCCGTCCGCAAGTTCCTCGGCATTCGAACGCTATCGTCCAACGACAGCTTGAAGTCGGACCAGAGGCCGGGCTCGCCGGCTACAATCAACAGCCAAGCACCCAGTCTCAGCAGGAGGAAGAGCGGCAGCTGGTTCGGCAAAAGGAAGACATTCATCTCCGGATCTGTTCCAGAAGGCACTGTGGATTCCACGACCTACTCGAACGGTCGCACCGTCTCTCAACCTGCCGTACAGGCTGCGCAACCACCCAAGCCCAAGGGCCCACCGCCTCCAGCTCTGCCCGGCCTGAGCTCCTTCGGTGTCAACGAAGACACGCTGAGTCTCGGCGCCGACGACATGTTCAAGAACATAGGAAAGGCAGACACGCCAAAGTCGACACGGTGGTAGACGCCTAAAACACACTTTCAACGGGGGCATGTTGATGATGCATTTCTAACGGGTTTCGAGTTTAATGTCCTTATTGTTTATACCTTTCACGGGCCACAGGTTGGAGTTTTGAAAATTTGTGGCATCATTATTTTGGCTTGCATGTGCACAACGATACCCCAGTCGATACAGTATAGCGATGAAGTGGCACGTATGAGTGCGTCCGAGATGAGATCTTGTGGCGACTGGGGAGGACGACGGGGTTGGCAGCCTTCCTTTACTCTGGCTTTACATATCACTACCTGCTAGCGTTCCCTTCGACAGTGCGTCTTTGGCCATGGCATCTCTCGCCGCCGGTCGCTATAAATAAACACTCTTACCTTACTACCGCCTCCACCTGCCTCATATTTGAGATAATCAGACGTCAACAATGCAAGATACGTACCCCACGTGGCGCGGACCAGGCGCGTTGCTGCGGTGGGCTAGCGCGAAACCCTGATCACAACAAACATTGCATAGGCGGGTACGGGTGCATCAACACCAGCCCTACCCCCCTCGGCCTCCCGCCTTGCTGACCCGCGACGTCGCGAACAGACCGACAATCGCTGCATAATTGTCACAACACATACTATGGCCGACCCGGGTATGTTCTCGGTGCGCCGTCAGGTCAGTCTAGTGTGCGACCCCCTCTCGTCGCATCTCCTAACCACGCGCGCAGACTCTAGGACCAGTAAACAACAACTCCTCCGCGATTCCCATGCCCGCTTCCGCCATGAAGCGCTCGAGCTCCATCAACAACATGAACCAGCCCCAATTCCCTCCGAATCATGCCCGGTCGAAGAGTGGGAGTAGAATGTCCCTCGCGCCCGGTCGCCCGAGCCAGCCGCTCTTCCCACGCTCATCCTCCGGAACAGACCTTGCGCAAGGCTTCCAGTCAGTACATCGCAATTCAACTAGCAACTTCGGCGCAAGCAGTGCGCGCAAGAGTTTTGCGCCTGGCGCCTCCATATTCCAAACGCCTGCTCCCCCTTCAGGGCCGAACTTCGAGCAGAGCGCACAACGGCGGAGCAGCGTGTTCAAATCGCGAGCCTCGCATGTAACTGGACAATCTGGTGTAAAACAATCCTTCTTCCAACAGGCGCCCATGCCATCCGTCCCCCCGACGGACCCGCGCCGACTCAAAGATGCGAGCACTCGTCAGCACATGGCTCAGGAGCTGCTCGAATTCCTGACCCAGAACAACTTTGAGATGGAATCAAAACATGTCCTCTCAGCAAAAGCCATGACTTCGCCAACGCAGAAGGACTTCAACTGCATGTTTCAATGGCTCTACAACCGGATTGATCCCAGCTATCGCTTCCAGAAATCAATTGATCAGGAGGTGCCAGTACTGCTGAAGCAGATGCGCTACCCGTTTGAGAAGTCGATCATGAAGTCCCAGATCGCGGCTGTTGGTGGAAACAACTGGTACACATTCTTGGGTCTTTTGCACTGGATGATGCAATTGGCACGCCTGATGCAGGCTTATGAGGCCGGTACATACGACGACGCTTGCTTTGAGGCTGGCTTCGACGTCTCTGGAGATCGCATCATCTTTGACTTCTTGTCAGACGCCTACAGCACTTGGCTTTCCGCAGAAGATGATGATGACGATGAGGAGGCACAGAAGAAGCACATGGAGCCTCACATCCGGACAATGGCTGCCAAGTTCGACGCCGCAAATGCCCAGCATCACGAGCAGGTCGCCCTCCTTGAGGCCGAGCACAAGTACCTGCAAGATCAGATCGAAGAACTAGGAAAGTCCGGCCCCCGGATCCAAAAGCTGGAGGAGCAAATCCGCATCCTCGAAGAAGATCGCGTCAAGTTTGAGAACTACAACAACTCCATGGACTCCAAGGTGAAGAAATACAGCGACCGCTGCTCCTTCTTGGAGAAGTCCATTGAAGAGATTGAGGCAGAACTTGAGGCCTCAGAGAAGGAGCAGCAAGAGCTCCAAGCTATCATTGACGGTCGAGGCATGACCATTGCGGATATTGACCGTATGGCAAATGAAAGGGACCGCCTTGATACTTCTCTCCAGGCAACGACAGTTCGTTTAGAGGAGTCTAAGAAGCGGGTTGCAGAGAAGGAAATCGCTGCATCTCGCAAATTGGATGAACTCGAACAAACGATCGAGCGATACAACAATCTGGGCTACCAGATCGGGGTCATCCCTTCTACGGCTGTCAATGCCAAGGGGCAAGACTACGAACTTGTCCTCACCATCACAGATGGCCCCAACTTCTCAGGGTCACAAATGGGTGGCTCCTCACAGGATGCATCAGACCGTCTTCTTCACGACGCAGGCACTGGATACTCACCAGCACATCTCCTCAACCTGGACCTCCGTGGCACAGTAAAGGCCAACATCATCGCACTCCGCAAGGAGATTGCCGAACGACGCAACCAAGCCCTAGAAGCCGACATGAACAATCACGATCTTCTCGACAAGATCAAAGAAGCCATGGACGACAAGCAAGCCGAAGTCGAAGCTCTCGGCCACCGTGTAGCTCAAGCAGAGGAGGAGCTAGAAAAGCTCCGCGAAATAACAAACACGCAAAAGAGCCAATCTGACGCACAGATTGAACGCATGGAGAAAGAACTGGGCCGCATGCGTAGCGGTCTGGGAGAAAGCGTCCAACTCATGGTACAACGAGAGATGGCCGTCAACATCGAGTAAGTTCTTTACCCCTTCCCCTCGTTCAACTTTCTACGACACAAAGCTAATCATCTACATCAGGTACGAACAACTCCAACTCCGCGCCAACGCCCTCCGCGAAGAACTCCACACAGAAATCGAGCGCATGCTCGACGACATCGTACGCTTCAAACTCCACGTACAGAAGAGTTTGGAGGAGTACGAGCAGTTCATCGCTGATGAAGTGGAGCGTAGCTGCGAAGAGCAGGACATGCTCGCCGAGGGCGAAGATGAGGACATGGTCGAGGAGGCGTAAAGCACGTCATTGACAACGTTGAAACGAGCGACGGGTTAACGAGTTGGCTATGAGCTTATGATGGAGTTTCTGGTGCTGGATACCACGCTGATGTTGACTGGGAGTTTACAGAGTGAACTTTTTGGCAGGGTTGTTTTTACGGATACCTTTCTGAGATACCTCTTGGCTTTTTTGTTTAGCTTATTCGGTTGTTCGTTGTTTACGATTATATATGTAAATCTGATTATCCTTGCATATCTTCATATTCTTCTTCGTACAACAGATGGGCATACAACCCCTTCTCATTACCCTAACACGCATCACTCCACCCCACCAGATTATCTATCCACTACCCCCCAATCAACCCCCTCCCACTCGTCATCATCATATTACTCAACAGCTCAACCTGACTCTTCAGCGCCGCCATCTCAGTCGTCTTATCCTTGATCTCCTTCGCCCTCTCCGCCAACTCCGTAGTCTTCTCTTTGACCTGCTTCGTCCGCTCCGTCAACATGCGTCTTAGCTCTGCATTCTCCCGCCTCAACTGGTCGACTTCTATATCGACGGCCTCAGGAGGATTCGGTGGTGGCGGACCGCGAGTATCGAGCAAAGGATCGATGCGTGAATCTTTTCGGACGAGTGGGAAGGGCGCGGGCGGTTTGAGGGTGTGGGAGGTGGGGTGTTGGTATGTGTTTTGCAGGTGGGGAGCGGGTCGTTGGATCGATTGGTTTGTGCTGGTGTCAGCGTTGAGTTGTACGGTATCGTGGATGTCGACTTCGGCTTCACCCTCAGCCTCGTCGTCTGAGCTGTTGAGGCCGTCGCCGACTTGTTGGCCTGCTGCTTTTCGGGCTCTCTTTATCTGCGCTCGGATATTGTATACGTCGCGCTTGAAGATGTGTATGCCCGGAAGTCTTGCCTGTAGCACTTCGACTGTCCTTCCGACCCCTCGGTCGCGGCCTTGGTTGGGCTCGCCTTTCCGTAGCATCTCTTGTTCGACGATCCTCCACACGAGCCCGCCACGCTCGAGGCTGTGTTGTGGCTTCTTCTGTGCCTGAGTAGATGCGCTGGGTATGTCTTCGTCGCCGTCGGCTTCCGCGTCCACATCTTCGAGGGTTTCCTGATTTTGCGTCAGGCTCGACTTGGCGAGTTCCTCCTTCGCTGTTACGCCTCCGACTCCGATGCGCCCTCCTACTACGCCCCATGTCCTCTTCCGTTGTACAGCCCATCCAGCACTCTCGCGCCCAGGGTGGTTGTGTTGTGGTTCGCCCACGCGCAAGAGCCATGTGCCGTCATCCTGTTTCTTACCCTCGATCCACATCTTGCACCCTGTCTTGTAGCTGACCCTGTTCTTCCTGACCCTCGTCTCGGCCGTAAGTTTGTGGGTGTTCTTCGGCTGACCATAGCAGACGCAGGCGAGTTTGATGCGTGATCGGTTCTTAGCCGTCGTATTGATAGACAGAGCGTATCCATTCTCCGCGGCGTGCGACTGCGCGTAATCGTGGAGGGATTGCCACGAAGGGTGTATCGAGTTGGAAGGCGGGAGCATAGCGAACTGACGGTCGGACGCGTCATTGTCTAGGGGTGCTTGTACCGAATTGTGCTGGATGCCGATGTAGGATGCTTCGGATGTAGGGCTATGGATCCTGTAGTCGTGATGCTGTCCGGCTAAGCCATGCTGGAAGCTTTCGCGCTTTGCAGCAGTGTCGTCTGGCGAGTAGCTGTTATCGTGCTGTTGCCCGTGGTCGTTCATACTGGCAGCATGTTGGGCGTTGGCGGTGGTAGGCTCGCAATAGGCTGCCATGTTGCTGTGGCGGGCTGCGACATGATGATGCGACGCGGCATAGGCATCGTAAGGCGGCTGTTGGTTCGCGATGGCGTTACCGTGATTGTACGTGGGGACTTGGTCGAAGTTGTGATGGCGGGCGAAGGTGGCTGCCATGGTTGGTTTGATATGGAGCGCTCTCGCCATGTTCCGGATTACTTCAGCCACGGCCGTTTGTCGCTGTTGGAGATATCCGTCAAGTCTGCGCACATGGCGATTATCTCCAGAATATGAGCTATGCGACTTTGGTCAATGCTGCCATATTTGGGTGGAGGGTTCCCAGGCTCAGACATATTCGTCGCTGGTACGTCGCTCTCTGCGCTTCAGCCGATTGGCTGCTCGGAACTCGAGCATCAATGTTGCCCTCACAACCAAGCAAAGCAAAACGCGTCAGAACATCATCCCACTATCATTTTGACTACGCCAGACGAGGCGTGCGACGGATGCGCCCATTGCCTATTTAATATACCCCACGGAGACCGCAGTAGCCTTACTCTCTTAAGGTGACATCCACCCACATGTCCTTGATCTCCCATAACCCAAGCGAGTTGAACGTCTTCCATGGTTCCAGCGGGTTGGTCAACGACAGATCAAAGTGCCTCAACAACTCAAAGATGCACTTGTGTATCTCAATCAACGCGATGTTGCGTCCTAGGCAAAGCCATCGACCGTACCCAAATATCATATCGTTGGTTTTCGTCATTCTGGTTAGACGGTCTTTCGCCTCCTCGTCGCTTGTCTCAATCAGCCAGCGTTCAGGACGGAAGGTACCACAGTCTTCGCCGTAGAGAGCGCGGTTGTTGCGGTGCATCGTCCAGGCTGAGTAGCCGACCAAGGTGCCGCCGGGGATGTGATACTCCTTGTTATCGATAGTCACGATATCTCCTTCATTCGGAGTGACTCTTGAGAAGATGTTGGCGACTGGTGGATGTATCTGCAGGGTGTACTGTTAGCGCATACTGGCTCAAAGATCCTTGTTCTTTCCAGAAAGGACGAGACGTACTCGCATTCCTTCACGGACGACAGCGCCTAAATATGGTAGGCGGCGCACCTCTGCATCTGAGATGATGCCAGGAGATGCGGGAGCCGTGCCGCTTCTGATGGCTTCATCTATCTCAGATTGCAGCTTTGCATACACGCGCGGATGGCTCATGACATAAAGCAAAATGGTCCGAATGGCAGCAGCCGTAGTGTCAGATCCAGCGAGAATCTGCTCGAAGACTTCTTGGACTAAGCATGGTAGATCAGTCGACGCCCAGCATCGTGGATTATAACACTCATGTCACTTACAAAGATCGTTTCCAGAGAGACCATGGCGGACGAATGACGCGAACATATCAGACTTGTCTTCAGTTGACTTCAACATCCTGGAGTCGACTATCTTTCGTGCTTGAGCCATCATGTTACCGAACCCACTGGCATCCTTCTCCGATGGACTGATAGCGGGGCCGATGATGGGCGTATCTCTGAGCCAGGCTATACCAATCGCGAAAGCCGTGTTTCCAATCTTGAGACCCTCTTCACTCGATTTCAGGTAGTCTTTGAGGTCTTTGTCGGCATTCAAGTCACCGAATGCTTCTCCCAATCCTACATGACTGATTACGTCCAATGTAAAGAAGGGGATCTTCTGAGCTAGATCCATGGCCTGGGATGGTTTCGTTGACGCTTTTGGGGCCGCATACTTGCGCACCAAATTCACAAGTTCTTTCACATGGATGTCTATTGAAGGCTCTAGTGTTGGATTCTCTTTGCCAGAGTACTGCAATACGTTAGTAAGTGCAGATCGGTCACGCAGCTGCTCAAATTTCCGCTAGAGGTGCGCAACCTCATCATCCAGATTGTGTATCCACGTACCCCGGCTGTCATCTTCTTCCGTCTGGCATCATGGCTATCGTTGTCGCAATCTGTAAAGACATTGTCTTTCCCCGTCTCAAACCGAGCACTATGGTAGTACCATGATGATCGCTTATACGGTGAGCGCACGGCATTGATCCGTGCCCAGTATTCTGGGTCTGATGTTATGAGGTGGTTCGGTGCGATCCTGGCAATCGGCCCTTATGAGGAGTATCAGTATAAGGCCACCAGATCGCGTAGCACTTTTGCCTTCCTGACACGTACCGTACTTCTCGCAAACCTCGCCGTAGTACCTAGGAGATTGGCCACCGATAACAGCTCTGGAATGCCACAGCCAAGAGAATCCCGTCGTCCTGGGTCCGGCGAAATGTCTCAGACGCAAGTACTGTCGTATGCGGCCGATAGCGAAGAACGCCACAGCGACGAATGCGATGGCGTACAGGCGCTGTGAGACGCTGTCAAGCAATGACTCGGGCGGAACAGACTCCATGGCTTGCCTGAAGTGATGTCAGAGCGCAAGGATTTGAAGTTGCAAATGATGAATGGGAGTTCTTCCCATCAGTGGGGCAACCCTTCGTGAAAGCGCGGGCGCCGTTGTGCGCTACAGAAACTAGCGGAGAGCGTTGCTGCAAGCTCCTATTGAACCATTGTTACTGGCCCTGATCGGTCAAGCACCAATTTGGAGGATTGGAGAAGATGCGGAGCTCGCAGCTGCATGGTGACCAAGCCATGAGTTGTCAATGCCTACCTCGGTGTGCCCCACCAACGAGCAACGTTTGACGGAAGTCATGGCGACATCTGGAACCAAGTCCAATCCCTCACAGAGGATAGCGGGAACCGGAGTGGTTTGCAAGCGCCGCGGCACGTCAAGACTGCTTGCGCTAGCGTCGTGTTGTTGATTGTCAAGGTTCCCCAGCTGAGCGATTGAGGCACGCAACAAGCTGATAGGGCAAGTTAGTACAGCAGCAATGCAGCGTCAAGTGACTCAAGTCTCGTCTTACACGAAGCAGTAACCGACTCTTGATGTTTTCGCAATCAAATCTTGTCCGATCGCGAAACTTACTCCAGCGAATCATTCGGTGGAGAACACTCCGGTCGAAAACAGGCTACGATGCGTCGTGTCGAGCCTGCAGGAGACTCCCGCGATCTCGGTCCACAACCACGTTTTTGCCCTTGTATGCACGTTGGCGTGAAGCACTTCGGACCTCAGCGCCAGTTTGTTCTAGCCCTGTGGAGAGGCGCACCTTGATCGTGTTACTGTCTGGGCAGGGTCTTCGTGACGGCACCTGCCGTTATTAACCACTCCTTCTTCTCTTAGTTGTTGTCTTGAACTTTTCCGAACTTTTTCCGCCCGTCTGAAGTCATTCGAGACCCATCAAACGACGTCATAGTGGTTTTTGTATACTCGCTTATCTATTTGCCCCATTTCGTTCCGTGCCGTTGATGTACGATTGAGGCACAGTCGCGGCTATTGTCTCTGGCTTTGATAGCCGCGCTAATAGTCGCTCGAAGAACTTTTGAAACATACAAAACTTGTGCCGACCTATTTGCCATTGGCGGAGTGGTTCAGCTTATCGAGTGAAACACAATCTCTACGATGGCAACTCTTGGAAAAGGGAAAGAGAAGGCAATTGAGATCGAGTCAGCAACAGCATCATCTGACAATACAATCTCTGGAGATGGCTCCACGAACGTTGCGCCACAAACTGCCGGGGCAGCGTCACCACTGAAAGACCTTACTGCATCATCTGACGCACCAGAAGAAGCGACCACCTCGCCAGATCCAGCGGAAGCATCTGATAGTCAAGCAATACCAACGGGGCTTCCCTCAGAAACAATGGAAGGTCCTGCACCAACAGCGGAAGTTGTCAACCCACTTGTATTAGTTGTAAGTATTCCAAACTCCCCTTCACATAGTTTGATCATTCATACATGATGCGCCGCGGAACAAACGTCGCAACCCAGTATTTCTCAAGAAACTTCTAACATCAGCAGGATAGTACAGACGCCGACTCGGCTCTAGGCGACGATGACGCTGCAAGCGACACAACGTCCATTGCGTCAACCATACATAAAGGTCGTTTCGAAAACGGCCGCCGTTACCACAAGTACCGTGAGGGCGAAAATGATTACTGGGGTCCCAACGATGAAATCCAGAACGATCAACTCGACATCGCGCACCACATGTTTCTAATCATGCTGAACCAGAAGCTGCATCTGGCACCTGTCAAAGAGCCAAGGAAGGTGTTGGATCTGGGATGCGGAACAGGGATATGGTGTATGGACATGGCCGACGGTGGGTCTTTTGCTCTTCCTCTCTTCATCTCCAATAACTCCGACAATTTCTCTCTCTAAGATATTATGACTAACCCAATACCCAGAATACCCCGGCGCCGAAATCCTCGGCGTAGACCTCTCCCCCATCCAACCGCAATTCACACCTCCCAACTGCAAATTCGAAATCGACGACGTCACCCTCCCATGGACATACACCCAGCCCTTCGACTTCATCAACATCCGCTCCTTATACGGCTCTATCGGCGACTGGCCAGCACTGTATGCACAAGTCTACAACAACCTCGAGCCGGGCGGCTACCTCCACGAAATGGAAATGAGCATCCAGTTCAAATCCGACGATGGCACGTTGACCAAAGAACACGTCTTGTCTCAGTGGAGCGATCTCTTCCATGAAGCGTCCGAGCGATTCGGGAAATCTTTCTACGAGGTTTGGAATTTGTCAACGTATATTCGTAATGCGGGTTTCAAGGATGTCGAAGAGCGGGTGTACAAGGTTCCGGTCAATGGGTGGCCAGCTGATCCGCATATGAAAGAGTTGGGTAGGTGGAATTTGTTGCACATTACACAAGGAGCGGAGGGCTGGGGACTGTATCTGCTGACGAAAGTCATGGGATGGTCGGTCGAAGAGGCTCAAATATTCTTTGCTAAGTTCAGATCGGGGGTGAAGGAGAGGAAGGTGCATGCGTACTTTGAAGTCGTGGTGATTCATGCGAGAAAACCTTGAGAGGGTGGAGATGACAGCGTCTACATGATTAATGCATTTCTGCGTAGTTAAGACACCGGGATACAGTGCGGAGAGTAGGACCGCAAATTGAAATGATAGCGTCATGATGCGTCGTCGATTAAAGTATTACTTAAAGCCAGGGTATACGCATAGGGAATATCAATCTGAACCAAATACCTCAGCTTCATCTCCGCTCCTTCACGGAGTCTACTTGCGATCAAGAGGTGGAGTGGCTGTGCGGGGTACCTCTCCCGATTTTGGATCGGGAAGATGCGACACACTCGGGAGATCAGCTACCGACGCTGACTGTTCTTCCTCCTTCTCTTTATTGTCTTTGATGATGAGTGGCTCTTGAGGCGGAGAAGCAGGCGTTATCTTCCCGCTGTCCCTTGTCTTCGCCTTTGACTGGTCACCAAAGATGGAGTCGGTTTCCTCGTTGATGGAGGAGGCGCTACTAATACGTCCAGCTTGACCGTCTTCAGCAGCGAGGCGCTCCTTCTCGAGACGGGTCTCGCGACCGCGCTTGTGGCAGTACCAGAATACGAATAGCAGTACTAAATAGAGTCAGCCTGTGGTCCAAACGCGATACGAACATGATACGTACCGAATACTGCCAAACTCATGATGACGTTGGTTCCAGTTGCCAGAGCAGGGAACCTGAACTTCAGGAAGTTCACAATGCTCCTCAGTGCCGTTGCAACAGCACCTTGAGCGGACACCAGCGACTTCAGACTCGGTACTTTTGGCACTTGGGGCAGCATAGACCTCTTGCCCTTGGGCTTGCTGGAAGCCTGTGCATCGAACCCTGGCTTCTCGGACGACGCAGCCATGAGCTCTGGGCCGAGAGTGGCTGTGAGCTTGGCAGGCAAACTCTTGACCAGGTTCTGCAGGAAAGGCGGTAGGTTGCCGTACATCTTCTTGAGTTGGTTGTCGTAATCTGTGAAAAGCTTCTCCAGATCGTTGTAAGCTGTAGGAACCCCGTTTATGAGATCTTTGAGGACCTGCGTGAACTTGTTGAGAAGTTCCTCCGACTCTTTGCTGAAGCTGAAGACGCGGTTGTTGACAGCTGAGAGGTTGAGCTGATCCAGAATATCCGTCAATTCCTTGTCCTCCTTCTGCGCATCGGTGAGCTCGGCAGCCTTGGCGGACTCGGCGGCAGCGAGCAGGTCGTCTGCAAATTGGGTCCTGTCCTTCTCCGTGACCACGATCTTCTTGTCTTTCGAGGCCTTCTCCCCGTCCTTCTTGGCGAACTTGGGCAGCTGGAAGTAGGACATGACACTCTTCTTCCTACCCAGTCCACCCTCAGCGGCCTTCCCTTTGCCCTTGTCGCTAGCGTCAGCAGTGGTCTCGGGTGGACTCATGGGGAGCGGCACTTTGTCTGCATTATCCATGAGGGCTGTTTGCGCATCCCTGCCGACCTTCTTCTCGCCATTATCGTCGACTATTTCGGTACGCTGAGGGAGAGGTGGGGGCGTGCCTTCGGGCTCCGCGGCGATGGCGGCAAGTCGCTCAAGAAATTGCTGGTCTTCGGCGTCAAGAACAGGCTCGCTTCCTACTTCTTCGCTGGCGTTGGTGACAGTTGGTGCCGGTGGAGAGGGTACGGGGCCACTGGGGCCAGCAGCGGGTTCTTCGATCTTTGGGACGGCAGCATCCTCGACTTTCGGTACGGCGGATTCCGAGACTTTGGGGGGTTCTTCGATGGGAGGGGCGCCGGGTTTCTGTTTTGACTGAGGGAACAGCTGCTTTGACTGGCGGCGCACTTTCTCTAGATAGGATGCCATATTGGATGTGCGCGTCTGCCTTGGGTGTTGGTGGCAGGTACGGGTGTGATGAGAAACGCGTTAGGAGATTGGGCGTTTGTAGGATATATGTCGCACTCTAGATTTGACGTGGAATGCTTGGTGGCGATCTTCCAGGCTCGGCGGTGCTCGCTATGTCGTCGTCGTCGGCGCTGTAGAGGCCCTGATTTGATGTCCCGCGTTTACACGTGCTACGTCATCGGCAGGGGTGCCGATCTAGAGCTCGCGCCACGCCACGGGAGGCGACTAGCGCGACTCCTGACTCCTCCACCGCGACCCGTCAAACCTCACCCCGACAGCACGAGATTGGAAAGAGTCTGGAACACGTCAATTCCTGATAGGATCTGGATGCAAACTCTCGGCAACCCTCTTCACAGCTTCGGTCGCTGATATCCCGACATCCTCTGCAAAATTAGCCTTCGACGAATCCGCCACTGCAAACAATCGCCATGCATGCCTAAGCATTGCACTCGGAGAGGTCTACCTCGATTTGGAAGACGTCGTATACTTACAATCGCTAGATTAATATCTCTTGGACCGTTCGGATCATATAATAATAGTCTCGATCGTGCCTCTAAACTCCGTCGGAACTACATACACCTTCTGACTTCCACTACTACGTAGTGGCAGTTCCTCTTAGTCGGGATTTGACGGTCAAAAGCTGTTGCCATCATGTATCGTCCGAATCAATGCAATGGATTACTTGACCTCCAACCTGCTTTCGGTCCACTGGTTAGCGAGAACGGAAGTAGGCGTTTAATAACTATAGTACGATGGATGGCATATCATCCACGCGCCGATCATTCCTGGCTTCGAGGTTCCTTCAGAAGATGCGCTTGTTTCCGATCCATACGTGGATTCGCTTGCTTATGTCAATATCTGAATATCGAGGGACCGGTCACCGCAGCACAGCACAGCTCCCGAATCAAGCGATGACGTTAGTCACGCACCCTCAATGAGCGATATTGCGTAAACCTCAGGGCGGTTGTCGCGATTATTCACATGTTTTGGTTTGCCTCCTGATTACTCTCAAGCTGACCAAATCCGAGCATTCAAGGAGAGCACTTCCATTAGTAACGGGGAACTACACCTCATTCATGTCTTAGATATCAGATATCATATCGCAAAGCTGCATTCTCACCACCGTCCCTCTCTCTTACATATAGGTAGCCTGGAGGACTCGCAATCACGTGCTTTCGTTGACCACGTCTACCGCCCGCACTCCGCCCCACCCCGACTATATAAGCAGTATATCACTTCATTCCTCCATCTTTCCTCCACCATATTGATCGTCCACAATAACTCTGAAGTAAGTCAATACATTTCTTGTCTGCGCGAATTATCTGCTTTGGGCTCACTGAAGCCTCCGGCCACACACCGTGCGCAATCGGACTACCCACCTTTACCTTTGGCGCCTACAGTGGGCTAACGTGTTTGTTCTTTTGCAGCCCCGACAGATTACCCCGCGGTGCTTCAGTACACCGAAACGATAAAGCCCGTCACGCAATCAATCACTGTGTCGCGCTTCACAGTACCGACACTACACATATCACCTCCGTACTCATCACTGTAGTCCGCAACATGGCTAATGACGCCTTCAACTTCTACGGTAAGTACTGTCATGATTCTCCTGTCTGCGCAGTTTCTAACAAGAAACTATAGGCGACGAGTCAGACGACGCGAAGCCCGTTCAGAACGACTTGGACGACTTGAACGACGCAGTCGGCAGTGCTAGTGGTGAGGACGACGACTACATCGAGGACGCTGCTCAAGCAGCTGACGATGTAAGTATACAACTTGCTCATTCTGATATCGCTAACTTGAATAGTCCGATGATGGCGACTTCAAGCTCGATGGCTATGAAGATCTTGGTATCCCAGAAGAAGAGGTCGAGGACGAGGTAGACGACTACGATCCTGAGTACGACGACAACATGACCGGTCAGAAGCGCAAGCGCGTCCGAACCAACAACGCCTCCAAGACCAAGGGTCTTCAGCGGTCCGTCATTGGTGTCCCAACTGGCGACGCTGAAGCTTTCATATTGGATGAAGACAACAGCTTCCTCTACAGCAAGCCTTCGCGCAAGCCCGGTACCTTTGGCCGTCATGATCGTCGCAAAGGCGAGAGTCTTCCAGCTTATCACAAGCGTGTCACTCACGAGCTGGACTCTGACGACGAACTCATGATGACGATGCGTGAGAAGGGCTTCAGTGATCGCCAGATCGCCGACAAGCTTGCCAAGGATGGCCGTGTTCGCTACGACCAGAAGTCCATCTCCACGCGCATCATGCGCATCCGCCTTGCTCAGTGTGAGAACGTCGACTTCCTACTAAAGGAGGGATACAAGGAGTGGGAATACGCTGATGTAAGTGCCTGGTCAAGTGACACCCCCTTTTTGATTTGGCTAATTTGAACTTTTAGGATGAACTTCTGGTTCAGTCTTACGCTCTTGCCGACATCGAGGTCAACTACGAGTTGGAGCGCATTCGCGCCTGGCGCTTCCGCAAAGTCTCCGATTACATGCGTCGCCTGAACAAGAACGCACTCTTCTCTACCAAGGCCTGCCGTAACCGTTACAATGAACTTGTCGAAGGTACAGCCCGCATTCCTACCGATATGGACGACGACCCCGACGCCCGCCGTATGGATATGGAAGAGTACCGCATGATGCGTGAAAAGACCCGTATCAAGGAGCAAGCCGACAAGGACGCCCTGGAAGCTGCGGAGGCTAAGATCAAGAACGACGCCAGGGTACTCAACGCTCAGAAGGCAGAGGAGATCGCAGAGAAGCGCCAAGCCAAAGAGCAAGCAAAGGCTCATCGCGCCATGACCCGTGCAGCCCAAGCCCAGATCCGCCTTGCCCGAGCCAACGCGAATAGGATCTCGAAGACTCAGCGCAACACCCAGATCAAGGGCAAAGCCCAGGAAACAAAGAAGAGCGAGGACGCCTCTCCAGCCCCGACCAAGACCAAGACCAAGAAAGTAGACCCCAACTACACCGATCCGCGTTCTTACCTCTCCTTCCTTGATCTGAAGAAGATTTGTGAGAGTCGTGGTGTTGATCTTCCGCGCAGGGTAGACAAGGACACCCTGCTGCAGGCTATAGTTGATGCTGATGACGAGTACAATCAGAACGAGCTCAAGAAGATGTGTCGCTCCAAGGGCTTGAACGCCAACACCAGTAAGCTGGTGATGAAACAGTCGCTGGCGTTGGCTTCGGCAAAGGCTTGTGACTCGTACGATGCAGGACTCGCCGCTGCCAATGGCACTGCCATTGCTACTGTTGAGGACGACGGTGACGATGAGATGGACATGGAGGAGGAGTAGGTGGGGGCGAGGCGACTTCACGGTATTGAACATGGAGGAATGTGGGACTAAAAGTGGTTTGACTCCCGTCACGGCGGACTATGAATGAAGTGCCTAGGCACAGTGGATGGGATGTATGCCTCAGGGTAGGATGAAAAGTGGGAGTTCACGGTTAGATAAAGATACTTATTCTCCAAACAATGAGATCATCATGGAACGAAGTCTTTCATCAAAATTAGAGTGTGTGAACATCGTGAAACCTCTACCAACACTCCCACTTCTGACCACCCATAGCCACAAGCCGATTGAACAACTCGTCTCTCAATGGAAGCGCCATTATGCGGTATTCGTTGAGCTGCCTGTCAGTAATGATCAATCCATCAGCGACCTCGCGTCCCATAGCCCATCCAACAACCAACTTCGCCTTCCAGCCAAAGCCACCGACCTTCTTCATCTCCATGATTTCTCCAACAGGTAAACTCCAGGACGGATGCAGATCCTCTCTATCTGCGCTACCAATCTTCTCGATAGTCTTGTCTGTGGAAAAGGCGATAGATGGAATCGTGGACTTGGTAGCGATGTACACATGTCCTTTCTTGCCATCATGTCGGGCTTTGAATTCGACCGGACCGGATGTGAGATCAACTCCCCTGCGTGGTACAGCACCCAGCCTGTTCTTGGCATGGGTGGAGCCGGCGGCAGCTTTGACTTTGTCAGCTGTCATGGTGGTCTCGACGCCGCCCTTGACAGTGCCGCGGAAGAAGTTGAGAATCTTAGTTCCCTTCTTGCCATGCTTGCTGTCTTTGGCTTGGTCGATATCTTCGCCGCCGGTTTCGTGCGCAGTAGTAGGGTCGTGGGCCATAGCTTCATCGAGTTCTTCTTGTGTTGCGTTCAGTGGCCAGTCGGCACCTGTGGCGCGCAACTCTTCCTCGTTGATATCGACGGGCTTCTCTTCTGGTGCTTGCGCTACATGAGGCGGCGGTGGCAGTGGCGCTTTATTCGCTTCGCCAATTCTGAGAAGAGTAACGGTGAGTTGGGCGTTGGTAGGTACACCCTTGAGTAGCGTATTACGGAGCTCGAGCAGCTTTTGCCAGTTAGGAAACTTCTTGTCAAGAAGCGCTAGTCCTCGCTGTATGACAGGGTCACCAAAGAAGCCGAAGCCAGCACCAAAAGTGACACCCTTCATGAACATGTACGATGTTACAAATAGTGACACAAGAACGAGCGGTGCCACTACGACTGCGAGTCGAAGATGAGACCTGTTCTTTGGGAATGGGGGAGTTGGTTCAAGCATACTGTGATCATGTCAGTAATTCCAGGTAGACACTGATAGACGGTTGCTTACTTCGCGAACCGCTCCCATGTGTCTGTGACATCTGCGATACCGTGCATAATAGGCCTCATCTTCGTCCACATGGCAGTCTCCATGGGAACTTTAGTCTTGTCGTGGTGCTTGCTGGGCTTGGCGCCAGCAGCCTGATCCCTTGCATCCGCAGCACCGATGGCGAGCCTAGTAGGGTCCGGTACACTACTATCAGGAGAGTCTTCATCTGGAGGCTCTCCCTGTGGGTGCTTGCCAGTCGCGCTCGATAGCGCTATCGACGCAAAGCCGTTGACGAAATTGGAAGCCTCTTGCTCAACAGCCTCACCCTTGTGATTTTCAGGTGCTCCAGTAGCACTGTCTGTACTGCCTAGGGTTCCAGACTTTGGCTTCTGAACACCTCCCGTAGAGCTGACAAGAGCGATAGGTGCTGGTGGGAACATGGCACCGCGAGCCGGGGGGTAGACAATGAGCGTAACCAAAGTCACCGTTATCAAGGGCACGATCATGTCGAAAATCCAGGCGGCAAAGTATGCGGAGCAGAACCATGCAGTGCGACGCGTCTCTCTCCATGAGCGGATGCGAACGATGTGCTTGCCGAATCCGATTAGACCGATGCCCTATGTGCGGTTAAATCGAGCGCGTTCGTTGCTTACTCTCCAAATGCTTACTATAGTCATATACAAGCGTTCGATATTGGCGCGAAGCTTGTCTGGCGAGAACTCTTCCTCATCCGCGATGTTCATGTCCAAGCCCCCAGGAGGCGCTGTTGGAATCTCTTTAACATGGTACATTTGCTACTCACTGTCAGTATCCGATTATAGGGTTGCAATTACACCTTGCTCTCACCTTATTGAAACGTCGGACCAACAGCCACAAGTCCTCGTTACCCAGACCTCCGACGAGCGGCTTCGCGACGAGTTCCTTGGGCTCATTCCATCCAAGGTCCACCACTTCATCTCCGTGAGCTATCTGCGCTGCACCCTTCTCTTCCGGAGGCGCTGACTTAGCAGCCTCTAGAGCTAGCGCATGGCTCTCCGTAGGCGCATTCCGTAGCGTGGTAGACTTCCCCTCATGTTCTGTAGGATCTGTATCCGGGATAGGCAAGAGGTCCTTGTAGACCACACCTCCGGTCGACATGTTGACGTTCAGTATTAGGCGTCAGATGTGCGTAGGTGTGGATGTATCGAGGTCAAAGGTAAAAAGAGGAGGGTAGCCTTGCAATGTATTGGCCTTCATACGGCAAGAAAGACGCGTAGGGCCGCAATTGCCCTCTACGTCATGTACGCACTAACGACGGCAAGCCACTCGCATCAGTGGCGATCAGAAGCCGCGGGACGCTAGTTTGGAGCCTTAACTTCAACACCGTTGAAGCTCGTAACTGTGCGCTAAATGCTAGCACTCAAGTTTTCATCGTGCCTCTGCATACACCTCACCGCGTTGTCTTGATGCTTTCCCAAAGTCTGGGTGAACGTGTGGAGCTGACAGGATCTATGGTTTCGAAGACCGCGGAAAGCGATCATGATCGCCAAACCCCACCACATCTGGCCTCCCGTGTTTTCCCTGCTTCGATCCTTTCCAAATCAGGTGCACCATGCCTCTCTGGGCCCAAGGCATGCCAAAAAGGTGGTGCGCAGTAATTTTGCAATGACTGGAAATGAGTGCTGGTGCCGTGTTGCGCGCCAACATTCATGGGTGGGTCTGGGTGCGTGACGTCATCGATCGCCTGGATGCACGCAGCGGAGCAGTGAGTTGACCTATAGTAGAAAAAGCTTTCAGTGTCTTTACCACAAAATTTGCGTGTAATGGCTGGTGCTTTGAGATGGATTCAGGACTTCCTTGTTCAAAGGCCACAAGAGATCGTCCAACACCACCACGAAAGAGACACTGCACGCGACCCGCAATTGAAGAGTTGTTAAACAAGCAAGGCATTCGACTAACGGCCGCGCTAGATGTCTATATCTACATGACAGCGGACATTAATGTCTGGTGATGGGAAGCGACACTCATGCGCAACATTATCCATCATGATTTCCTGAATTTATCCATCAGGCCTTGCTCGTACGTTACCGTGGTCGAAACCATGATGCCATCATGCTTCGCTCTTAATTCCTCCTGGCTACTATGCGCGCCAGCCCAGTATAACTCCGCCAGTCCCTGCTCAAAGATTGGCTTTGAAGGCCTGTTGTTTCCACTTGGTCTGAGCTCCAATCTACTCCCTTTGCTTCTGTCCGCGAAGCCATCAGTCTGTCTTCGGTAGCCGCGCGAATCGTAAGAGGTATTGAAGCGGAAAGCGTTGATAAGAACGGCGAATGCGGGGCAGCAGCCAATGATGACAGCTGGAACAAGATTAGTGATTGTATGTAATGGTTTTTGTCCCGACATACCAATGGAACACTCCACCATGCCCCAGATAGCGTGCCAAGTGGGATCAAGTGGTTGGCCTGCAGCCTCGGGCTTTGATACGTTGATCGCAACTTGCGTGACTCGGAGACAGGCGAAGAGGATACAAACGACACCCGTTGCGAAGAGACACAAGATTGATATTTTCTTGCTTCGTGGCATCTGGAGATTCCAGGTGAGCCATGTTGGAAGCGCCATAACTATGAAAGCCGACAGTCAGCAGATAGAACAGGCTTGTATAGATGCTATACGACATACTCATCATATTTGTTGAAGTATCTGCGGCAAAGGAGTAGTACAGGCTGATGAGCTGGGTGTGGTGCGGACCTTCGCCAGTCTAGAGCGGGATGTGGTTAGTAGGTAGCCCAGCATGTATCGTGTGCACAACAAGGACTTACACATCCTCCTGTCCAGAAGCCCGGTATGGTACCGCATGACTGAAAGTAGAAAACGTAATTGCCAGCAAAAGTCTGTCTCCAACGTCAGCCGTCGTCCAAGTGAGTGCTACCAAAGTCTGCACAACTGTGATATCTTACCACTAAGCAGATTCCAGCTATGCACCACCACACAAAGGTCCAGCGCGGAGATATGCCATTCAATAATCTCCGATAAAGCAGCAGCAAAGATAGTTTGATCGACCACAGCACTGCCCAAAACATGCAGAAGGCAATGAACACCATTTTCGCCATCATCATGCTATCATGCCGCAAGTCTGGATAAGGCGGAATTTCTCGATTCGAGACGGCATATACTCTCTGCATATAGGGAGACAATGCAATGTAGAGAGCGCACATCGTCACATAAATGGCGAAGGCGACAAATACAAAGTAGTCAGAGGCTGTCAGCCTTCTCGGCCGGATGACGTTGAGACCAATCCTCGCAAGGACAACTGAGCTGGTCAAGCCAAGCATAGAGTATGCGACCTTCAGCACTGTTCCCTGGGCGAAACCGTTCGTTTTTGCGGACATCGTTGCTGATATGGTGTGAACCGGAAGTAAACAAAGATAACAAGGATACAATGGAGAGTATCGGTCATTGATTGTCGGAGCAAGCTCCGAGACGTGATAGTTATTCGATATCATTGTCGTGTCAGTGCATGCGAGCATGCGGCGTAAGACCACCCCCAGGTTTCGTGTCTACCGGCAGAGGGGATCACATTGACCAAAGGGCCATGACCAATTTCCAGCACCGGATCTACAATCGCTGATTGCTTGATGGTAGTCAGGGGTAGGCAGGGCTATCCAAGATCTCGCTGTTGTAAATTTAGTATACCTCCCTCGAACTTGCTCTTGCATGTTGACAGCAGCGTGGACTTGTCCATGACCGAGTTAATAAGGTTGGTCAATTCTGGAAGAACGACGCAGAGTAAGAGCCATGCACCAAAGATACACGTTCCCCTCCTGTACAAGAGTAGGGTAAGATGGATAGCGCACAAGACTCTCAGTGGATGAATAGTGGCACTGGAGATGTCGCTTGCGCCTGCCGAATTCCGTGCCGTCGCTGTTCTACTCGCCTGCCTCCGGAGCATAAAACGCTTCTATGACACTGCGGTTCGTTTCGCTTGCGGCAGATCTAGATGCAGGTGTTATCGGGTAGAGCAATCCCTTTGCCAAGACAATGGATGAGTTGACGCGGAGTGGCGTGCAGGTGCCACCAGGCACAGTGCTGGAGGGCGCGGCGCGATCTAGCGCTTATTCAGCATCCGTGCGGCCCACTCTCCCCGAAACATGGGCGTGACGGGCTGGCAGGAAGGGTTGCCCTTCAACTTTCATCTGGCCTACAATGTGCCCACCTTCTTTCGATAGGCACGCTACCTGTGCGCAACAACCAGAGCGACAGGTCGGATTGAAGCCGGCGATTTGAGCGCCAATTACCTAGGACGCGTAGAGGGTGCTTCATCTACCACATTGCATCTCGCTTCCATTCATGCTTAACTAGGTACAGACAGCAAGCACTCCATCGCGTACGCGAGAATGGACTCGCATCTGCGTGTTCCATCGCACAAGCTCCTGCACATGCGCGTACCTGCACGCGACTCTTCTTGAGCCAAAGCTCCGAGATTGAAGTATGCTCATTCGCCTCAGGCAGCGCCACCTCTTCGATGCAGGTTCCACGGCAGAACCGAATTGCGGCACGGTATGCGGCTAAGCATCGTTTTCATACTGCGGCGCTTCTAGACAACAAATTATGATCCTTCGGATTCCCTTGAAGTCGCAAAGCGCAAGGAGACGTCTGCCCAGGTAAGGTTGCTAAACGACGCGCAAAACCAATGTTTTTTCAGCAATAAATAGCTCTGGAAAGCTCCAGCTTCTTTCCACCGAACCTACAATCCAAGCCCAACATGAAGGCTTCGTTCCTTGCCATACTTGGAGCCCTCGCTGGCAACGCAGTCGCCCAGGACGCCTTCGAGCCTACTGACTTCAACGTCACGGAGGCCCTCTTCGCCAATGGCGTCAATGTCTCTGCTCTTCCCGACTTGGCTGCTTTGGTCGAGAAGCGCTCACTCTCTAGCCCATGTACCGCCGCTGTAAGGAATCTGTAACGTCGCTTGTGTACAGGACTCCAGCTAACATGCTCATCAGTGTAGCTCACTAAAGCTCATCTTCGGAAGCAAGCTACTTTCTAGCGGTTCGGAATCCTACGATACCTTCACGAGCGGATACTGGTCCAATCAGGCAGCCTCTGTCAACCCAGCCTGCGTTCTCCGGCCTTCGAAGGCGATCGACGTATCGACGACGATATTGGTATCCCGCCTCACACAATGTCCCTTTGCAGTCAAGGGTGGAGGACACACCGCGTTCCCAGGCGCGTCTAGCATTGAGGGTGGCATAACCATTACCATGGAGGCGATGAACGAGGTCACACTTTCCCGCAACAAAAAGACTGCATTTATCGGACCCGGAAACCGATGGGGGGCAGTATATACAAAGCTTGGAGAGCACAACCTCGCTGTCATTGGTGGGCGCGCATCAGATGTAGGCCTCGGTCTTGTTCTTGGTGGCGGCATCTCCCACCAGTCCAGTATCTACGGATACGCATGCGATAATGTTGCGTCTTACGAGGTTGTAACTGCATCGGGAATTATCTTGAAGGTCACGCCAACTCTGTTCCCTGATCTGTATTGGGCCCTTCGCGGAGGCGGCAACAACTTCGGTATCGTTACAAGATTTGAGCTGGAGACAATTCCCCAGGGTTTGATGTGGGGCGGCACCCGAGTTCATACGCAGGCCAGCTACCCAGCGCTGATCGACGCTTTTGCATCAATGGCTGAGGGCGCTACCGAAGACCCGAAATCAGCCCAGATCCTGTCATTTGCTGTGACAGCGGGCAACGCGGCAGCCCAAATCCAACTGGAGTATCTCGAGCCCGTTGACGAAACCAACCCACCTGCTATTCTGAAGAAGTACCTTGACATCCCTCCACTCATGGCAAATACTTTGAACAGAACCTTGGCAAACGACACGGTCATGCTCACCAACCAAATGCCCGGAGGCCGCCGCTATGCATTTTGGGCAGCCACATACAAGCTCGACAGGGAGTTCATGGCCTGGCTGCAAGCCCGTCACGAGAAGGACGTAGGCCCGCTAGCGGACCAGGGCGCTCTGGCGTTCCAAGCCTTCACCGTGCCGGCTATGGAGCAGATGAGCAAGAAGGGCGGCAACGCACTTGGTCTCTCCCCCGCCGACGGTCCACTCATGCATACTCTGCTTTACGTGGTCTGGGACGAAGCGTCCAAGGATGAACAGCTAAACAAAGCCGCACTGGACTTGATGAACGCCGCCAAGGCTGAGGCGAAAGACCGGAATTTGTACACCGAGTTCATCTACCTCAACTATGCTGGACCGTACCAGAACGTGGTTCCGAGCTACGGAGACGAGAAGCTGGCTAAGCTCAAGTCGATTGCGAAGAAGTACGATCCCGCTGCTGTCTTTCAAAAGCTGCAGCCTGGTGGGTTCAAGCTTGAGGGTGCGCCCTACGGGGAGACTATCTAGACGCGAAATTATCTAGCATAGAGCTGATCAGTCTACAAAATCTGGAGCGTACGAATAAGTTTTTGGATTGAAGCATGATGCGATGTATTCGATAGGACGTACACTCATGATGTGCGCCCAATATGAACGGCCTTTCGTCCGAGTATTACATTCACGCTCAGCTGCGACCCATCGCTGTGCTAAGCCATCGATTGTGCAGCATGCCACCTCGCTATTATCTGCCAATTTGGGCTATCGTCCAGAGCCAGGCAGCTCTTGAGGTCTAATTGGAACACCAGGCAATTCCACAGGCTTTTGCGGTACCGGAGCCTCGTGCAGGAAAGCATCCTGGGTAGGAGCCTCGTGCCTATACTCTGATGACAATTCTCCTTTGACTGGCTCGTAGTAGGTTGTCATCTCTGCAGTTTCCTTTTTCTTCTTATATGACCGTCTTCCGATAAAAGCACCCAAAGCAAGCAGCGCGATGACACCAAAAGCGGCACCCACACCAATCCCGGCTTTCGCGCCTGTCGATAGGCCACCACTATCGTCATTCGGTGGTGTTGTAGTGGGCGATGGGGTTGAAGTGCTCGAGGGGCTGGACGAGCTCAATGGCATCGAGGTGCTTGTAGACGACGCGATCGAAGACATCGAAGAACTCGAGATTATGCCCAGGAACACACGATCGACCTTTTCCTTCCCAAAACTAGCATCGTCACCACAGCAAGCGGTTGAGTTGCCACAGCACCAGTACTCAGACGAATCGGTACCATCACAGGGAGTGACATTCACGTCTCCACTTCTTTGATTTGGCTGTGTGTAGATGTAAGCTTTCATAAAGCCAAAGTGTAGGGCGCGATCGTACTGTGTTCGTACATAGTTCCTGGCAGCCTCCGGCTTCCCAGTCCGACAATGTACAGGACTCTCTAAAATAGATGAAGTTATTGTCTCCAGTGCTAGCCCTGCATAGGCCGTTCGGAAGACAGCTGTCCCAGCCTCCCTCGCCATTGACTACGTTAATGTTGCAACAGATGTGGCTGAGTGGGTCTGAAGTGTCGTTGGAGCAGGGCTGGTACTGGGGATTTGGTTGCCCGCCGTCGCGCCAGTAACAGCTTTGCGCATAGACTACTGTGATGGAGGAAGAAAAAAGGAGAGCTTTTGAGAACATCCTGTACTAAGGTTGAGATCAGATGGATCTGCAAGGCGGAGGAGCAGGCGCATGGCCATCCTAGTGCGAGGGGGGACCGAGGTTAGTTATAACGGGATTACCGCTGGCAGGTGCTTCTATACTTATCAAGTTAGTTGGTGGAGGATCTTTGGGGCCAGGCGTTTATCTCATCTTAGGCCCTGTCGTGGCTGTGTAACGCGTGCGGTGAGTGGTTGCCAAGCGATAGGGCGAAACCTGGGCAATTTGGGGGCGGAAAACCCGCGTTGGCGGCTCCAAAAAAAAAAAGGTCTTTTTGACAAAAACATACAACAGCGCGTATTCCCCGGTGGTCACCCACCCGAGTACTAATGCGCCGTTATCTTGCTTAAGTATCGCTGAGCGAACGGGAAGCGCTGGTGTCAAGATCCTATGGTCGTATGTGACAGAATTGGCTTTTCTGCGAGATATATTGTCGGTGGCCGTATTAAGTTCGCCAAAACGCCGCAGTACAGCCGCAACATCCATTGTGTAATACAACCGTCCATACATCAACAGAGCATGTACTTGGAAACCACTCTTTTCGGATCCCTCGCTTCCATTTGAGCCAGAGCTTCGCCGTGCATGTACCCGTCGATATAGACGTCACCCACGTACCTATACTCGTTGCGACGGCCCTCCGGGCGGAGCAGGATAGGTGTGGAGCAACCAAACGGAACGACAACAATATCCTTCGCTGTCATGTAGCCCGAACCCATACCAATCAAGCCGCCTGCTGTAATACACAGGCTTCTTCCCATCATACGGTTGCCGAAATGGTCTTGCAGGAAAGTGCGCCGTGCTTTGGGCTCGATGAGCCCGGTCGTACTCACATGGCGCTTGAGATCTTCGTCCATAGGTAAGCGAGGCATTCTTTCGCGTACCAGAGCTGCGAAGACGTGGTAGCAGAGGTTGTGCCACATATTTGACTGACTCCAGTCTGGCGGTACCTGTCCCAGGCACAGGGTCCTGCAAAAAGAGCTGTGCATTGAGTGGGCATCATTGCCTTCTTCTACGCTGAGTTCATGAAGCAGCATTGCGCGCCATTGCAGAAATGATGTCAGATAGTCTTGAGCAGCGCAAAATGTGCCCACGGCGACACCCGTTGCGGTAACTGTATCAATACTGATTGCGGAGATCTCAAGCTTCCGTCGTTCATCGTGGAACCAGTACCGCGCCTTAGTTGGGCCGTCTGCGTTGCTAGAGGCTGCAAAGTTGAGACTGCGCCCCAGGCCAGAGACCTCCGGAATGTGCGACCAATCCGGACACCAGCTGGGCAGGCCTGTAGAATTGACGTGCAGAGGGAAGTGTATCGCTTCGCGAATCACATCGAGCTTTTCAGTAGTCGAGATCAGGTGGTCGACAACGTCTGTGTAGACCGTCTTGACAGATTGGCTATAGTCGACAGGGAAGTCGCGTTGTGTAGCGTCCGAGAGCAGACCCAGAATGCCGAAAACTTTGTCGCGTGGATTCTCGCTTAACTTCTTCCTGCATGCTCTCATTACCTCTAACAGTGACTCGTCTCCAAGTTGCTTCAAAGCGTCGCGGTCTGGGAAGCTTGATGGTCCTTGGCGGATGTGTGGGTCGCTGTCTCTGCCCCAGAAGACTTCCGCTGCTTTTTGATATACTTCCCAAACGAACGCCGAGGAGCCGCAGTGTACCACCTTATTGTCTGCGAGAAGGACCTCTTGAACAACTTCGTTGTGATCAGTGCGAGATGAAAAGAGGGGGCTATCATCACTTACCCCAAAGTCGCTTCCAGTAGTCTCTCTTGAATAAGTTGAGGAGCGCCAATGAGTCTGGGTTGCGGATGGACTTTATGTACTGAGGGTCAATCGAATTCTCGGCCACTCTCTGGAGTAGTTGTAGTGCTAGAGCACTCTCCTCATATTCAGGTCCTATCCAGATGGCCACTGACACTGCGCCGCTGTAGATCTGACCCATCAATCGAACTTGTGCAGCTCTCTCGTCTTTGTTGTGCTGGTCGATACAGAGAGCATCAACCCATACAAAAATGTCTTCTTTCTTTCGCCGCACCGCTCTCAGTGCATCGTGAAGGCTGACTGCGACAGGAACTGTTGCTCCTTCTAGAATAAGTGGTCTTGTATCAACCCCGTCGCCCCAGGCGTACTATACAAGATCAGTGTTAGTGGGTGTTTTGAGATTGCGGCAACAACTTACCGAGATAGCAGTATATTCTGGGTGGCTTTGGAGCGACACATGAATAATTTCGCATTTCAGCTTCCACATCCTCTCCGGCAGGATCTTAACTAGTCGGATTTCAGAAGGTTGTAATGGCTGATATTGGTATGTTTTCGGACCAAGTACTCCCGAGCTGGGTGATGACGGAGACCATGACAGGATCCTTGAGGAGGCAGTCGAGGTAGCTGAAGTCGATCGCGGTCTTTGCACATCTTCACCTACTCCTGATGTAGAGTCGCCTACAGTTTCAATGTTGGATAGGAACTGCGAGTATGCGGCAGGATATTGGGATATAGAAAGTCGTGGGAGCTTCATGTTTGCATTGAAAGCCCCATTGTGGCCCGATGTGGACGGCCGGCTATCAATCTCATCTTGCCGGATGCGCTCGTCCGAAGTAGATGCCAAGTCCCGTACCCTCGCAGGTAGGGATGTGCGATTGCCACGCGGTATGTTTGTTGGTGACCAGGAAATGCCATCATTAATAACATCTTGAGCACCCGTGCGATTGGTATCCTGGTTGGAAGACGGTCCAGATAGTGTTTCATTGGGTAGCGGTGGTGATAGCGAAGAAAACTTCCTCATAGGTCGAGCATCTCCAGCAGAAAACTTCATCGATGATGCTCTGTTTGCGTGCTCATCATTGAAGCGATGTTCGCCGTACTCTCGTTCTGTAGATCGTACTTGCGTATCCACTTGCACACGGTCATACTCATGGTGCTCGCCATAGATCGCCTTTGCAGATTGTCGGTCGGTTCGCTCAGCTGGTTCGTAACGGTGGGCCAAAGATGCATGGGAAAATCCGAACGGCGTTGGTTTTCGTGCAGGTTTAATGCGCCGCTCTTCTAACAAATCAAACCGATGCTCGCCGTAACCTCTGTTATCTGAGCGACTTCTCTCGTGGTGAGCATCAAGTCTTGTTTGTTGACCTTGCGAGACCCTTATCCTTACCAATTCATCCTCAGTATCGCTAGACGAGTCTTGTTTGCGGCGGTCATGATCCTTTGGGTGGTGCGAAGAGCTGGCGCGATAGCGATCTTTGTCCCCATCATGCCTATGTCGACGCCTTCGCTCGTCATCGGAACGATACCCTCGGTTCGAGGGATTTTGTATTCGCTCATTGTCGCCCGAAGAGGTCTTATGTCGCCTTCTGCGGGTTCGCTCTGCATCGGCGTCCTGGGGTGTGAGATGGTGGCCGTGTGAGTGGCGCTTCGAATCGCGCTGGGGACTGAACATCTTGGGCGGATCACGCGAAATGCGAAATGCAGGGTTTTTTGGGTTGAATTGATGTTCCTGTAGGCTTGTGGTTTGTGGGAGGCTCTCAGGTGGCATTGGGCCTTTACTTAGATCAGGCGCGAACTGCTGCCTTGGTGGGGTTAATGAGTGCCATGGCAGCTCAGCCTCCGCTCGTCAGCCATGGTCAGCTCGCTCCAGCTGGCAGGGATTCGATTGCATAGCCCGGCGGGAGCACACTGGGACGCAATGAGAGAACTACTGGGGAGTATCAGCCTCACAATGCTGGTGCAGTGTCAAGGTGCACATTGGCGTTCGCGAGGAAGTCGCGACTACGAGTAGAAGTGGCGTGTTCTGCCCAGAGTTATTTGGCCCATGGCTGCACACCTGGGCAATGTTCAAGACTGCGCTCGTGGAGATATGTAGCTTAGTGAACAGGAGATGACGTGCGGATAGCAGCGCCTATTGTATGTTCTTGAGCGGCCCTTCTCTTATGATTACTACAGTCCATGCTCAATGTGGGTCTGGCTGCGCTGTCATCGGCCCGCCGAATCGCCTGCGACCATCGCCGCGCTTCTCGCATGTCCCCTTATCGATAAGTTTCGATATCTAGGCATACCTACAACACTTACCACTACCTCTAATGCCCGCTTACATCTTCGCACTCGGGTGTAATGCGCGTCTCTCTGCCACGTTTCCCAACTGTGCACCAATTGCCGCGATCCGGCGGCCGCCTTGGCCCCGCACTTTCGCGTACACTCCTCAATCCAGCCTAGTCCGAGATCCTCCAGGAACGGTCAACAAAAGAACCGCCGCGACTGCGAGCGAGCACAACCCATCTCACAAGGATTCTTGGGTCGCAACATGATGTACGGAAGCGCGATTGCTCCGACAACTCCGATAATAGTGGAGTTGAACAGCCCTCATGGTAACCTTGGAAATTGTCTCGCCTCGCGATCCATCCCCGAAGCGACATAGGCATGGTAAACTAGGCGTTCTAGCTGGGTATACGTTCTTGTATAATCGATACATTCGGAAAGCCCTCGGTGGTGGCGTCCGGCTGGAATGCTGGCTTATGCATTCTACCGAGAAGCCCCGTGGAATGTACGCTCGTGGCAGTTAGAGCCAACAGGGCATTTAAATGAACTTATCGCTCCTTCCAACGGCTTCGAGTTGATGATTGAGATAGCGATATAAGAAGGTGCCATTCACTCGTCGATACCTCCGGTGCATCTTCATCACCACATACAAGCACATACACCTTCTTTACCATCTACAACTCCTTCACCTTGTACCAAAGCAGTATCAGCATTTCTCGCACTGCGAAAACCTCCAAGATGGTGCTCCCCTACTTCACCGCCCTCGTCTTCGGCACCATGCTTCCGGGCCTCAACCTAACCCAATACGCCGACCACTACGACAACGTCCACATCCCACTCGTCAAGTCGCTCACGGGCTCAAACTTCCCCGTCATCCACTCACGATACTACGTTGGCGGAAACCCTGCCTTTGTAAACGCCAGCTCCCCCGTCGACTATGACTCCATGGCAACCATGCAGTTTCGAGACATGACGCATGCGTTGACGTTCATGAGCATCATTAGCGCACCGGAGGCGGCGAAGAAGATTGCGGAGGACGAGCATTTGTTTATGGCGTGTGCACCGAGGACAGTGATTGTGGGGACGGATGGGAGTGTGACAGGGCCGTAGCAGGTGCAGAATATGGATAAACGATTGCGGATTGAAGCACTGAATAATTATCGCCATAAGGGTCTGTGTACGATGAGTCAATAGGACGACATGAGGCCACAATGTATTTGTTAGCCAAGGATGATAGTATCTGGCTCAAAGTAATTCCACCACCAGTGATCGACCATGACAGACTGGATATATTTTTCCACGTCTGAAGGTAGTTCATCGTATGCTGCATAGACACGGCCGGACTCGTTCTGGAAACCAAAGAATGGAGCGAAACAGCGCATACGGTCAAAGCGTGCGGGCAGTCGAGTCATACCTATACGTTCGTAATGGTTTCCGTGGTGCTCAAGTATGAAAATTTGAGCGGACAACTCGTTCACGGTGGATTTTGTAAGATCTGCGGCGGGCAGTAGAACACACTTCAACAATGTTTCGTTTTCCTTGTCCGGAGGCAGGTCCCAGCGCACCTCCATAATAGCATCCCATCCATCACCCAGTGACATTCTAATCCCTGGTTGTGGGTCAAAGTCCTCCTCTCTGGGCATGCGCGCAGTTAGGAATTGCAAATTGCACATTGCTGTTCGTGCTTCTATTTTGAGGTAATGCGAGAGTCCTTCTGGCGTACATTCCTCGGGGTTGGCTGGATCATAGAGCTTGTGGAAACCCTTATCGGAATTTACTCGCACAGTTATTGCTTCCGGTGTGACGTAGTTTCCAGTCCCACGGCCCACAAGAAATCCGGACCATTGGATTGGGGTTTTCCATCCGAGGGGCGACCAGCTGGGAAATCCGTTGCGGCGTATGCTTGGTTGCCGGTGATCCCATAATAATGCTATATCGATATCCCGTCTAACACTGCGGCTAGTTGAAAGAATGTCCTTTAAACCAGGTGAGTAGTCTGCCGAGGAGCGTTTCCAAGGGACTCCCCAGATGTGCTGAACACCGTGTCTGGCGTAAGAGTTCATCGCACCAATTATGGCGTTGAGCGCATCTGCGTCGAAGGATAACGTGCGAGTGCTGTATTGCCTCAATACATCCATCGACGCAATCATGGTGTCAGCCGCCTCGATTTTTGCGGTGTTGGCAAACCAGCCTGGTAGTTTCCGGTGAGCGTCCCCGGAAAGGCCGCCGCCGCCATGGGGTCTATCTGCCTCGTAGTAGGAATCTGTGCCACAAATGAAAATGACTTGTCTGTCGGTGAAGAAGAGACGCCGCTTTGAGAAGTAACATTCTTGGAATGTCCTAAACGCACAGTCAGCTCATTATGAGCATGGTGTGATGATCGGATGTCCTACCACGCTCGCGAAGCCCACGAGGATTTTGACATGTCTCTCAAGTTCAAGGTGGGCTTTGTGTGAGGTAAGCGGATTAACTTCACTGATCTCGTTGATGCGTGATAGGAGCAGGAGGAGAGACCCCGGGACTGTGGCCGTACTCCAGGAAGCCCATGATTCGAGTCATTGCCAGCCGCAGCGAAGATGGTGAACTGCGCTGCTGCATAGATATCTGCCATTTGCATAATTTGATGTTGCTTCGCGTGTACGTCAGACTGGTCGATGCACTGAACAGTTAGCAGACTGAAGGAGGGACTGAAAGGCACTGAGGTCTACCTACATATCGGTCAACCCAGAGGTATCTGTATCCCAATGATAAGGTTGTCTCAATAGCGTCTTCGACAGTTTTTGGGATTATCTCTCGGGTCTTGGTCGAGTTGACCTTCCCGCCTTGTTGGCCCCAGACATACGACAATGCTGCGTATCGACATGCAGGCGGCGCAGGAACGAGTCTTCGAAGCTCACAATCAATGACTCGCAAACCATTCAGACCATCTGTCGGTCTCGGGCGACACTGGTGGTCATGTTCTTCGATGCAGACATCCAGCCAAGACTTCAAGAGAGCAACGTTAACGCCAGCTGGATATAGAGTTTGGCCAGGGTCTAACAACGGGTTCTTCTCCACTGTCACAGGCCATGGGAATGCATGTCTAGAGAAGGCTTTCTCTAACACTTCCTGAGTCAGCTGGGATGTTGGTTGGCAGGCAAGTACGAAACCGAAGCCATGGGAGGACGGCGGCGGCAACCACTTATGTTCGACTTCGAGCAATACTGACGGAAAATCCAAGCCCAAACCAGCGGCGCTCCAACATGTTATCTTGAAGCGTCGTCCATGTTTGTTAGAGACTTCATATTTGAGAACCTCTGCGAAGAATTGGCAAATTCGACACTCCGTTTGTTGGTCAACCTTGCTTCTGTGAAGCACTTCTTCTCCCGAGAAACTTCGCTCTGGAGCAAATAGCGTGTCCCAAGGTATTTTGGAACACTTATAGCATATCCGATGGCTGCGCTTGATGTCGTTGTTGGCGCAGGAACCCATTGCTAACAAGGCGTTGACTGCTTCCATCGTGGATCTGGTGATGTTCAGTATCGTGATGCCTGTTGTTATACCATTGGGCGAAACATGGCAGGTTTCCGAAAAAATGTCGTCGCTCAAGCGCTATGTGATGTGAAGAGATGATGGACAAGGCTGAGGATAGAGGGGTAGAAGGCAGCAACCATGCAACTGTGCCACCCGAATGCAGCACGACTTCTCGGCCCACGTCCAAGACCGAGCTCATGACCATATGTCAACCCGGGTGGGCGTCAAGCTGTGGCGAGTGGACTCGTTGCCGGTACGCCATCTCATTATAAGTCGTAGTTATCCACGACGCCGAACTAGTGAGTCTACCTGTTCATAAGCCGAAGCATTGACTAACGAGCTTTCTCAACCCCACTCAAGGCTGGGGCCCCGGTGCCTTGTTAACCTACGTAGTGGGGGAGATGCGCTTGCGATGTAACGAGATGACGGCTGTCTGTGATCGGGCCGTGGCACAAGGGTCGCAGGTTGGGCAGCGGCTGCCTAACAAGGTCTAAATAGAGAATCAGCCATCGTATTTTTGCATTAGAATGTCACCTCGCTGTAAGATTGCGTAGCAGTAAGCAATGGAGTTGAGGCCTAGATGGTTCACTGACAAGGAAGTTGCCTTGACCCACTTCCGAACCTCCCGGGGCTGCTCCTGCCACACCAGCTAGCACGTGTGAACAGAAGGACCCAAGATTCAAACGGTTAGCTCGCCGGAATCGCAACGTGAGAGCTGCTGGCTACTCCAAACCTCACACATGCCCATGAAAGAATAGGATAAGCTGCACGCAAGATGTCTCTCATTTTGCCTCTCCCTCCTCACATCCCCATCCATCGCGCTATCTCCCTCTCCCCGCATTTCATCCAATTGTGTATATCATCCAGAACCCTCCATGACGCAAGTCAAGCAATCCAACACCCCCCTATCCAAACATATCAAACATCGTTGTGATAGATCCAAAGTCTCGAAAGAAACACAAATCCAGTAAAAATATCCCGCGCCTGCCGTCATGCACTTCATTGCTCCGCCGAACGCCCAACAACGCCAGTTAGACTGCTCTTTGGAAGCCGTGAAAACCTTTTGCAACGCCAAAAGTGGGGGAATAGAGAATAGTAGCCTTGAGAGAGCTACGGGGGAGAACAACGGTTGTTGTAAAAGAAGAAGACCAAGAGCAATTAAATAGAAGCGAAGTGAAGTGAGGTGAAGATGGCGGGTTCCGTTGCTTATCCGTTCCACGCTTTGACGTGGAGCATCAACTTGTCGTTTCGTTCGAGTGCTTCCTGTATATCCTTGTCATTCTCAATATAGCGGATTTTCTTTTTCGTGCTGCCGTCGTTCTGCCGTACATTCTCCTCCCAAGAAATTACAAGGTCCTCCTCTTCCATAGGGGTCCGCTCCATATTTCTTCTGTCGATAAGCTTATTGTAGAGGTCGTCGAACGTGCACGAAACGGGCACACGTATGACGACGATGTTGTTATCTTCGAACATGACTTTGATCTTGAGAAGAGACGTGCCTGTACTGGTGGCAGTGGATGAGGAGGAGTGGGTGTGATTCATGGGTGGGGGGTTCAGATTCGATGAGTATGCCTGCGAGGCCGTAGATTGACCGCGCTGATGAGAGGGGTAGTTGGAGCCAGTTGAGTAGGGTGTCACGGGTGTTGTGGCCTGCAACTGATCTGCGGACGACTGCCTGCTCGTCCCGTGTGAGGGGTTCGATGACTGGTGTGATTGTTGCGAAAGGCGGTACTCTTCCGCATCAACGATGTCGGGGTCTATCTCGTAGTCGCCCTGTCTTGGCGCGAAAAAGCCCTTGACGAGGTGACCTTGTGTGATGTGCGGTCCTAGCTTGAGGAGGTTCTTTATGTATTCGTCGAGGTTGGCGCGGCGCCCGTTGGAAATGTTGTCGGTTACGTAGGTGACAGGCCCAGGCATGAAGGGCAGTGTTCGCTCGCCGGAGCCACTTGTGCCCGCTTCGACTGGGTACGTTGCTATCAGCTGTATCTGCAGGTCGTAAAAGTCCTGGTACAGTCGCTGCAACTCCCAGTGCCGGCCGTCCTCCATCTGGCACTCGATGATGAACCAAAAGATATCGTCGGCGAAACAGTAGCGTGGCACGCATGCCCTCCAGGGTGCAAGCAGGTTGTCGGATGTGCGGTATTGGTTTCTTGGCTGTTGCGCCACGGAACCGTTGCGTGAGTGGGAGACCTGTACGCTGTCAGCCGAGAAAAGCACACCCGCATGTAGACGACTTACCGAGCCAGCCTTGTTGTGCCCGCCGTTGCTCCGAACGCTCATGCGCTCCATACCCTGCTGCAGCGACTGTCCAGAATTCGTCTCGAGCTTTCCGAGCGGTATGCTGCCGTTCTTGTAGTCGGCCGCCATCTTCTTCCACTCTTCGACCTTGGGGACGCCCGCGGCTGTGACTGCTGCCTGTGTGTCGGCAACGGCCTGACCAGTCGTCATATCGCGGATTTCGATGAAGGATACGGGGATGAGGCCAGGACCGCCGAGTCGCGTTATCGGCTTTGCGACAAACCATTCGGGGTTCGACTGTGCGATGACGATGATAGCCTCGCCCTCCTTGGCCTCTAGCTCGTCCGGCCTCTCTGCCTTGAAGTCGTAGATGACGATGCCGTAGACCATGGCGCCGCGGCCGCCTCCGCGCGACATGCGCATTTGCTGGGTCATGAAGTCCTGTGCCGAGGGCTGCGGGCTCGTGATGCGTTCTTGGTAGCCTGAGTCGTGGGGCTGTTGTTGCTGTTGTTGCTGCGGTTGCTGCTGGTGTTGCGGCTGCTGGGGAGTGGAGGAGCGCGGCGCGGAGCCACCACTGTCGCGCACTGTCTTGCCTACGCCCTCAAAGTAGGAAACGGGTACCAGTCCGCGGGTGCCGTGCAGGGGATTGCAGGCCTCGTACCAGTCGCTGTCGTCTTCGCGCCCGACGACGTGCAGAAAGTCGCCCTGGGAAAAGCCAAGGTAGCCAGAATTTGGGCTCGGGTCGGCGGGCTTGTAGTCGTAGAGGGCTTTTATGACCTGAAATGAGATGGCTGTTAGCTTCGCGCTCATCTGCCCTATCGGGAAGCGGGTGCCGGGGAGCGCGCATCATGATATAGCGACATGTCGCGGCTTGCTCTGTCGTCGACACAGGCGCATGTTTGCTGCGCAGGCGCAGGCGCCCACACAATGCGCCTGTGTCGACAACACCAAACGCCTGCCCTGCCCTCATGCGCGCACGCCTCGTGAAGAAGCAGAGTGGGGCCCAAGCACCCCAAGCACCCCAACGCTGATCTACGTACCTTTTTTGGCGGGACAATGGCTATAGCGTCCTTGGGCGGGATGGAAATGTGGTGCGGGCGGTTGTCCTTCTCACTCTTCATACTCCTGCGGAACTAGAGCAGCACCGTTAGCACGTACGAATGCGGAGCGTGACTCGACGGGCGCAGCGGCGGCCGTGGCGGCAAAAGCAAGCAGGCAACGCACCTTCATCGTGCAGAGTGAACGCAACCTTGCGCGGCAGCAGACGGGGAAGCAGAGGAGAGGTCAGGAGGCGAGCGCTCGACGTGGAACTCGGGGGTCCTGCTACTGTGACTGTCGCCCGGGAATGCGGCGTGTGCGTGCGGGGGCGAGTACGCGGCGGAGGAGGGTGAATTTGAATCGCGCACCGGCCCTCAGAGACAATGGTGAGGCTACTTAGATAGGCGGCCAACGTCGTCGTCGTCAGGTACTGCCAGAGGCGCAGTCACTAGAGGAACAAGAAATGAGTGGGTGCTTTCACGCCGCGAGGGATCCCAGCCCTGCCAGCTGCAACCACTTGGCGATTCGTCTCTCGCGTCACACTCTATGCCTGGCACGCTTCGGAACAAACGAACTGCGGCGGGTAGCGCAAGGCGGCGAATCCCTTCGACCTTTGTTTGCGTGCGCTGACTTGCTCCCGGCCAGGAATGTGGAATCTCTACTAAAATACAATTATGCCCGACACGGTGGAGCATCCCACACCATCAGCCTGCCAAACGCCTAGCTGCAGGTCCACCACATTTCCGCCTCTGTCACCGCACACCGGCGCAGCCCCCAACATCCGCGCTGCATTTATGCCTTCGCGACCAATCATCCACCGGGCTAGCCCACAATGCTAATGCCTACGTTGGCCGTGTCATCATTTCCACATGCAAACCCAATCTCGACGCCCCTCTCCTGTCAGTCATCCATACTCCTCTTCAAATGTTATCCTCATGGTTGATGCTGGACGCGGCCCGACTGAAACATCCTCGCCCTGCGTGGCGTCGTAGTCTCCCGTAATCCTCACCACGCGGTTCACACGCGCTCACACTCTCAACACAAACTTCGTGAACCAATGCATTGACGACTATACGAACGCCCTGGATACTTCCAGTGGGTGTGACTAGCGCCAACTGCCGCTGAACAATTGCACCCTACCCAATCACAGCCTCGGAACCCTCTTCCGCCATCTCATTGGCTCGCTCAGAGCGCCTCTAGCCAATCTTCCAAAAGGAGCAGACCCCGCCACAGCCCAGACAATGCATACTCCAAAACCAAGCAGTCGTCACCTGATGGCCCACGATATGACCACATTGTCGTTCGATCTTCGCACATCCGTGGAGCATGCCGCCGTAATGCCCGTCTTCCCAACCCCACGTGCACTCGGACGCACCCGAGCCGAACTCTCTGTGACACAGGGACCACCACAACCGAGCCAGTGGGCTCACATCCTACATAGCCATCTAGACCAAGTCCACTCTACCCCATTTTGTTTTCCAACCCACTTCCTTCATGCACGCCCATGACGTACCGTAAGTTTACCAAGATCCAATTTGGTAGGTGATGAACAACATCTGAGACGTTGCATGTATGAGAAGCACACTAGAAGATTCCGCGCATCCAACGCATGAGGCGGAAACCCCATGTTCCGACTACTGACATCGGGAAGGAAGCAATCGATACCGGAAGGTCGCAGTTCGAGACACGCGTGACGTGCCATGTGGCGCAGGGTATCGTGGTGAATTAGTGCAAATGAATAACTCGGAATCGGGATAATGATACTGTAGAAGATGAAAAGAAGTTTGTGCTGGCTCCGATGTCGATTCATATTTGGCCCTTGATGTCTACTTTGCTGAATGCGGCGGCACGCAGGCTTTCGAATTGAGATGCGGCTTCTCGGATCCTGACACGATATTGACCATCGCCTTTGTCTTCAATGACGTTCTGTGCACCGTGGGTTTCGAGGAATTCACGGCATATCTCATCGTTGTCGAAACCAAGTTCGTCAGTGAGGAAGCGGAGTGTGACATTTACATATCTACAGCTTGTTAGCAAAAGACCTGCACGATTTGGAATCCGTATACATACCCTCTGGACATATTAGCTAGAGCATTGAGGCGCTCACGCTCGACGAACATGTCCATGAGATAAGCGCCCATGTTCTCTGCTTCGAGGTACAGTCTGAAAAACTTATGATAATTGCCAAGGGCAAGCGAAGACCGAACGTCCAGAGCATGCTTGATCCATGGGTGGGATTTGTCTGCGAGGGTTAATTCTGCCAACATGTCGTTCATATCGGTCTTGTTGCACGTATATACGAAGTAGAGAATGCGGTACGCCTTGAACTCAGCCGGGTTGCCTCCCAAGTTCTGCGCATACAGTGCCTTCAGCTGCGTCTGGCACTGATTATACTCACCCAAATCCCCCTTTTCTAATGATATCCGGGCGTGGATCTCATACACCTTGACAGTAAAGGCGTTCTTGATGTGCTGAACAGTAAGATCCTGGCGGAGTGACTTGAATTGATTACAGATGTAGTTGTAGTTCTTTTCCGCCTTCCACTTCTCCACAAGCATGGCCAAGGTCTTCTTGAGCACGTGGAGCGGCCGGACGGTTTCAGCTTTGGGCGGGGCCGTAAGGCGGAAGTAGCTTTTCTCGAGATTTTCGTTCGTTCCAACAACAGGTCCAGTGGGCATTTCGTCTTCACCTTTACGCGATGAGCCCCATGGGGTCGTCTTGGTGCCATTGTTGCCGAGCTGGAAGCGCTGTCGTCGCTTGTCAAGCTCAGCCTGGTCAAACTTACTTGCGGCATCCGAGAGGGCGTTCTTCTTCTGGCGCTTTTCGTTGTGTCCGTCGGCAAAGGTCATACGAGATGCTAGGTTAGTTTTGCGCCACGGTGGAACATTGGCTTGTGTTTGCTCGACTTGTGCATCCTCAGCTTCGTGGGCATTGCGCTTCTTTGATTGCGTTGGAGATGTGTTAGTGTGTGCGGCTGAGCCATTCATGTATGCAGGGTGTATGCCGTTGGGAACAGCAGTAGCAGGCATTCCAAGAGCCGCCGCCCTTCGTTCTTCCATGAGAAGCTCTTGGGGAAGAGGGAATGTAGGCCAATGAACAGTGTCGTGCGAGTTGCGCTCGGCGAACCAACCGATGGTTGTCTTTAATCGCGCCTGCATGTCTGCTTGGGAGATGCCTGGGATGGCGTTTTGCGGATCGAAAGCACGCCTAACGTATTCGCGGACGGCGGGAGGCCACTCGACCTTCTTCTTCGGAGCTTCCGGGGCCATGACTGGCTGCTGGCGTGTGTGAGCGTGGATGGGGACTCTCGTATAAGTGAGGAGACTAACAGGCGCGGGCGCAGGTTGGAGTGTGGTGCGTGGGTTGACTGCGTTGTACGCGGGTGACTGCATTGGCCGGGACCAGGCTACAGTGGCAGAGGGCAACGACATAAGCAGGCAAGCAAAGCAAAAGAAGTGAAAACCAGGTTGACTGTTGTGTGAGTAGGTAAAGGCGAGGAAAAGAGATGTGGGAGAGATGGCGCGGGGATGGATCTATTGTTGTGGAGGTGAGAGTGAAGCGACGGCCCGCTCGACTGATTTGCGTCGCAGTGGTCGCGCTTTGCTTGGCGACGACTAGCGTGGGTCTAGCCGCAAGCAAGCTAGCCCTGGCCAATGACGACTGCTGGGCCCGGGCCTGGTGAATGCAGGTGGGATCGGGTCATCGTCGACTCGACCCAATGCGATGGACGTACCTCGCATTTTCCAACTTGCGAATGGTCTGAATGTTCCTGCATCAACTCGACCTCACAACCGCACTGCGCCCGTCGCTCCTGCCGGAGGAGACGCTGCTTTTCGTCCAAGACGCCGTAGGGCTCTATGAGGGGTATGCGCATGTTCCCCAGGGCTCTTATACGCTGCTGACCAGGCACATAGGAAATTCAAGATACCCCAGTACCAGAATGGCCAGTCATACTTGACGTCGCATCGCGTCTGCTATGTCGATCATAGCGAGCCACGCAAGAACTCCGTCGCTATCTTCCTCAAGGACGTCGAGAAACCAGAATTCTACGTGTGCATCCCCCTGCGTGCAAAGTCGAGGCACCCGACACTAACGACATACAGGCCGGCTTCCTCAAGTCGTCGCCCAAGATCACATTATATCCAAAGCCCCTGAAGCAGTTGACGCGTGGCGCGTCCGTTCCCTCGCATCCTCAGGCCACATCGTCGTTAACTCCTCCGCGACACAGTAGTCCGGCACCACCGCCCCCAGCGAGCGCGACCTGGGTGTGCCCTATCTGCTCTTTCTCGAACCCGGTCCCGTCCAACTTCGACCCCGCGCTCGCATCACGTACACCCATACCGCCTTGTCTAGCATGTGGAATTAAGCCGCCGACGGTGCATGTAGTCAAGGCAGCCATAGCAGCCATCTCAAACAGACCAGCGCCTGGACCACCTCCCAAAGATACAAAGGGTGGCGTTCCTGCTCCCGCAAGCGCAGGAGGAACGTCGTCATGCCCGAGATGTACCTACCAGAATCATCCTTCTCTGCTCAACTGCGAGATATGTGGTGCATCCTTGACAACAGCCATAGATAAGAGGTTGGACATGCTTCAAGAACCTACTAGACCGCAATCTCCAGGTCCGACCTTGTCATCACCTTTGCAGTCCGAGTCTGTCGAATGCATCAAGATATCTTTCCGCGCCGGTGGAGGACCGATATTTTTCGAGCGCCTGAAGAACGCATTAGTCCAGCGCAAGTGGCTGCTTCAAAGCGCCCCACCGATTCCCAAGCCACGGCCGTCTTCCGGTAATTTTAACGACAGCTACACAGCCAACTCTGACGCTTCATCAACGGAGGTTGAACGACCTCGCGTGGTCGGCATTGCGGGGCTGGAGCGAAGAGGCCTGGAGCAGAGACAGAATAACGAGGCTATGATTGGGAGCGCTTTCGAAGACCTCGATGCGCTTATGACTTCCGCGAAAGAGATCATAGCACTGGCAGAACAGTTTGCATCACAGGCCAATCTGGGGACTAACGGCAGCTCGGAAGCTAACGCTTTAGCATCTCAGTCCGCTTCCGCACTCGGCCTAGTGACAACAAAAGACATGCTGGGTACTGGGTCTGGGTCTGAGTCGCTATACGTATCGGAGCTGTCAAGAAACTTGGCAGAATGGCTCACAGACGACACTCGAGGTATACTCAGGAAAGAGGGCGGTATCATGACCTTGGTAGATTTATGGGCTGTTTTCAACCGCGCAAGAGGTGGTGTCGAGCTCGTAAGCCCGGCCGACTTTGAGAAGGCAGCTCGAATGTGGGATACATTGAAACTTCCCGTGCGCCTCCGTCAGTTCAAGAGCGGGTTGCTCGTCGTACAAGGACGCGATCGCACCGATGAGAAGACTATTACGAGTCTGCTGGCATGGCTCAAGACGCTACACCAAGCACCACCAAGTATGGAAGTCACCTGGGATTGGCAAACATTTGGCAGGGGTGTCACTGCTCAAGAAACAGCAGAGCGATTCGGCTGGAGCGTTGGAGTCGCGACGGAAGAGTTGGAGATGGCTGAAGAAGCCGGCGCACTGTGTCGTGAGCAGGGTATCGACGGGTTCAGATTTTGGGAGAACTGGCTGGTCAATATGCCAGAAGTTACTGCCGGTGTCTGATCATTCAGAAGGGCAGTCGTTTGTATCTCATGGAAAGAAACATCTAAACCCCTAGCTGACACTGATATGACAGTGAATCCAATAGCACGTCTCGTATAGTCTCGAAGACTCCTCTTGTATCATGCTCGTGAGCCGAAAAGTCCCAGCCATCCCGCGCTGATGTCGGTGACTTATTGATTGAGAACCATTTCGAAGACTCCAGTGCAAATACCTGCAAGTGTACTGCATCACCAAGTTGCATGTGTCAGCATCGTTACACGACCGCTTCAGCGAACCAATGCCAGGGTACCCCCAAAGACAGGCAAATCGGAATTGCTCACACCGATCTCAATGCAATCAGGCATCAGCCGCGGGAGTGCCCGCGACGGTGACCGCGTATCCACCGCTCCTTGAGGCAGGGTCCAAGCTCAACCTGTATCACGCCCACGCACCCCGCAACATCGGACCTCACTCTTGCAACATCTCTCCTGCATCCACCGACCTTTCATCAACTCCCAACCACGAATGACGCCACCTGTACCGGCCAAGTAAGTACTGCTAAATGTTGCGATCGACTATGATCTGTTATAGTAGCTAATATACGTGATATAGGGCCCGTAGATGGAACGCGAAGACAGTGCAGGCGGTCGACAGCAAAGGCGCAGGCAAGAGCGCTGGCATGAAGCGAGCCATTGGCAATAGCAACTCCGAGCCCCCCAAAAAACGGCGAAAGGCCCAGGCAGCTGCCACAGAAGACACGATCATTCCCGAAGCAGACAAGGTGACAAATGTGCCATGGGTGATAGATCCAGATCAGGTGTTTAGGTTCCTCGACCTGCCAGGAGGTCAGTCATTGCTGTACACCTGAAACCTAAACTTTACTGACTAAACCTAGAACTACGCAACCGAATCTACGGAATGGTGATCGAATGGAGCTTCCGCTGCTTCCCTATGACCCATGAAAAGCCAAAGAAATCCAGACGCAGAAAAGCAGTTGAGGGAAAAGCAGCCCCCATCACCCAAGCGAGACCGCTTCCTTACATCGGCTTGACACAAGTTTGCTCACTGATTCGTACTGAGTTCCGTCCTTTGTGGCTGTCTACTCATCAGTTCCCGCTCTTCGCACTAGAAGGATACTTCAAAGCTTTCTTTCCAGTGTTACGTGGAGGTTCACGATTAAACGAAGACGTTCGGAAACGCATCAAGAGCTACTCCAAAGCGACCGGCACCCTGCGTCTTTGGGTCAGAATGGACTGTTTGAAACACGTTGATGTCCTCCCACTTCTCAAGTTCAGGCACCGGTTCCCTGAGTACACCATAACGCCGAAACCTGCACCATTCAATGTCGACACGCTCACCATGGACTCGTTCACGGCTTTCATGAACACCACCCATGCGACCTGGGTCAGGTACATCAAGCAACACCGCATTACACAGATCAAGTTGCAAGTTAGCCGTTATACGGTCGGACCCTCCTACTTGCCCATGCGTATCGTTCTTAAAGAGAAAGACGCGCTTGGCTGGATGGGATCAGGTCTAATTAGCCAGTCCCACCTCGTGGAAGAGTACAAGAGATTTCTGGGACTCGATCCAAGTTGGGGTGTTACTTTTGCCGTGGATTACTCATGAAGGACCAGTTGCGCGCGATGAGCAACAGAGATGCCCAAAACCCTGGAATAGTTCTGTCACAGCGTATGGAGGAAGTGTAGAGTACACTTCTCGATCTTCATGTGGTACGGCGGCCATGTCTCTTTTTGTTCTGAGACATCGTTTCACGTATGGCCGGTAGCCCTTTCCGTCATAGACCTACTAATCGGATTACTCCACTCTACTCTAACAGCCAAAGGTCTACAATTGGCACGGCGAGGCAGGCATGAAAGAATACATTCAGATATGATTGATAGTCTAGATGCATACATCGTGTACCATAAAAAGATACGGCTGATCTGCAGGGATGCCGGTCGTGCAGCTGCTCAGCTGGTGACATGTCATGGCGCGTGACGTCATACCGAAACTTCCACCAGAACATGCCACGAACCTTAAACAGCATGTATACTTCCGCATTCAACCACTCCATGACTACGACTGCATCTTCAAGACCACTTTAGAAGGGTTATCTGGGAATGTTAGGAGTCATTTCGATGCCAAAGTGGAGGATACTCACCCCCAAGAAGATCCGCAAAGACCCCTCCATCGTCTACCATCAGAGGCGCGTCTGCATGTATTTAGTATGAGCATGATCACATCACCGCAATACACATACTGGAAAACTTCAATTGGTACGAGTCACCGTCCTGACTTGCAGTAACTTTATGCACGGGCATATCGGTGTCTGCCTTGAACCACCACACTTGCTTTGGAAGGAAGCTACGGTCTTCTACCATGGCTCGTCCAAGAATGTGACCGTCGCACTGCAGACGGCTGCCCTTGAGTTCAAAGACGGCTGCGTCCGTGCCTGTTTTCGCATGCGTCTTGTCTTCGGCGTTGCCGTCGACCTTGGCGATGGGGCTGCCATCGATTTCGATGGTGAAAGGGGCGGGGAGGCTATCCATCTCTTTTGACGAGAAGATGTGGAATGAAATCAGGATCAGAGAGAATAATCCAAATGCCCACAAGAGGTTGCGACGGCCTTTCGAATCAGCTGGCATTCGTTCTGGATGTGGTGGGTATTGCAGTGCAGAGAGTTGAGATGGTGTCAGGAGTATTAGTAGCAGCTGCGCCACGCATGTTGTGCAGGCAAGGCAACAGTCGAAGTACCTTGCATATGACGCAGACTTCGGATGAGGCTGAAGGCACTGCGCTAGTATGTCTGCATGGCGTTATCTGGCATTCATGCTCGGCGCATCGAGAGACATGTTGACGAGAGCCATTTACGTATACAGTGGCCTTATCGAAGCAGACTTATGTTGACTATGGTACCGAGGCTGGACGCGGACGCGGCCGGGCGCTGAACACAACGTTTCGACCGCCATTGTTTCTCGACCACTTCACATGCGGTGAACCACCGGCAAGCACTGGAGATCTCCATACCAGCCATACTATGTGCAGGTTTCAGCGCCGTTGTGTAGATCGATACTACCTCCGGCAGTCTGCCGGCTCACGCGCGCGTCGCCAAGACATTAAAGCTCCGCCCTACCAATAGCTCCTCCATCTCCTGCCTTTCCTGGCCCAGAGCCGGTGTCACCCAGCGAACGCCATAATGCGACATCCTGAATGCTCGCCATCTCCGACGTCGCAATGTGCATGCCGGGGCCAAGTGCGCGAGTGTTTTGCTAGCAGCCCATGCGGACCTATCCGTTGTGGCAGGTCAATCCTCCTGCCTTTTCCCCACTGGCGTACTAGTCACGCCTAACCTAACGTCAACACACTATTCGTCCCCCGACAAAATGGCACAAATCACGTACGATGCCGATCATGTAGGGCAATATACACAGCCTGCATCGTGGTTCGCCTACCACGAGATGTTACAGGAACCTGGTCGGCGCTTGTGTCGGTATGCACACCACATGTGGCAAAATCTCTTGCCTCTTCAGGAGACAACGCATGACGGCGCTATACGCCGCGATAAGATCGCGTCGATTCGATGGACTCTACGAGAACCAAGACTATGGCAAAGGAAATACGATGGTACTTCGGCTTTACTATAGCCAGGATATGGAACGGCGTCACAACCTCCTGCTGTCTAGGGAACAGCGTCGCTGTAACGGCCTTGTTGCGACATACCCCGAGTAGAAACAACCATGTTTGACGGCTACGTTGCGGTTGCCTGAGGCCGTGAGAGGGAACCGTCTTATTTCCGACATGTTTCAAGCACAAGAGATGGCTGAGATCGCAGCCCTAAGCTAGAATGAGAAAGGGGCGAAAAAGCAACGATCTGGAGAAGCGGACCTGCAGACTGCAGCTGTGAGGCAAAACTCGCCTTGATCCTGGTATACGGGAGCAACCGCTAGATCAGCTACGTCCATCACATTCGTTGTGAGGTAAACAGCCGGAAAGCTTATACTACACACAGATAACGTACCTACATGGACAGGGTCACCTAGCACGCACCGGCGCGCCAAAGGTACGATGGGCGGACTCTCGTTAAGACTTCGCCAAGCCGAAGCGGACCCCCAATTCGGAAGGACAAAGTACACACCTAGTCGATCACGCTTGGCGACTCCGGACAACACGATGGAGACACTGCACTGGATTGCGTGTTTGATGATCAGGGGATGATGGTCTGTGTATAAGTATAGAGTCACTTCCCTTTCTTTTCATCATCAGCCAGCTCAGTCAGTCGCTTGTCTCTTCACTTCAATCACTTCACAGTCCTACTCCGTGTAGCCTCATTCACTCGAAACAATCATTATGCGTTTCCAATCCATCATCGCCATCGCGCTCCCTGCGCTCGTCCTTGCGGCTCCTACTCCTCAGGACCCCGAGTACGAGTTCCCCGAGGATGCTCCCGTTGACGACATTGTCGGTGGAACTGCTGCTGCCTCTGGCGACTTCCCCTTCATTGTCAGCCTTCAGAAGAACGGACAGCATCTCTGCGGTGGTTCTCTCTTGGACGCCACCACCGTCGTCACTGCTGCTCACTGCTCCGTGAGCTCAGTCATCGGCTCTGTCAGCACCCTCAAGATCCGTGCTGGTAGCCTGCAAAAGGCATCCGGCGGTACATTGGTTGGCGTCTCCTCCGTCACCGTCCACCCCAACTACCGCAGCTCGGGTCAGGATTGGGATGTCGCCATCTGGAAGCTCTCTACTTCCGTCGCTGCCAGCGGCTCCATCGGCTATGCTCGCCTTCCTGCTGCTGGCTCCGACCCCGCTGCTGGATCCAACGCCGTCGTTGCCGGCTGGGGTGCTCTCACTGAGGGCGGCAGCAGCCCTGCTGCTCTCCAGAAGGTCACCGTCCCCATCGTTTCCCGCGCCAGCTGCCGCTCCTCCTACGGAACCTCTGCCATCACCACCAACATGATCTGCGCTGGTTTCCCTCAGGGTGGAAAGGACTCCTGCCAGGGCGACTCTGGCGGCCCCATCGTCGACTCCTCCAAGACCCTCATTGGTCTCGTCTCCTTCGGCAACGGCTGCGCTCAGGAGGGCTTCCCCGGTGTCTACGCTCGCACCTCTGCTCTCCTCTCCTTCATCAACTCTGTTTAAGTGCTGGCTGAACAGACTTGTGCTCGCTACCGAATCATGATGATGGATGGATATGGCTCTTCAGCGAAGAGTCGGATGATTGTGAACGACGATGATATACCAAGTGGTCAGAGGTTTCATGAAGCCTCTTGCAAAACCATGTTTTGATACGCCTTTTTTGTATATATCTATTAGCTACGAAATGCATTCAATAACTTCAAACATCATGCTCAAATCCATTGTAATATGCCTGTGACATCATTTTCGCATCAGTCGATATCATCGATCAAGATTTTGTCAACACCATGTGTCCTTTTTTTCCTGAGATCCGAAAATACAATCTATACGAGACCAACGCATGCGAGGCCGCGTGTACTTTCCCAACACTACACCATGACGTAGAAGCCCAACGACTTTCTGCCAGGTGCCGGATCCCCTCGAGCCTTTTAGACAAAACGGTGTGGGAAAAACGAAGGAAGTGCCCGTTGAGCGGGATGATGCTTGTAGGGCTGAGAACAGCACAAGCTTCGCTGTCGCATATTACTTTTTTCTCTTATATTTAGACATGTTTTGACACATGTGTCAGGTTATGGAGAGAAAGAAGAGACACAGCTGGCGTGTAGGATAAATTCTCTGCGATCGCGATCGCACAGTGATGATGGCGGTCTTGTCGTCTTTTGATCAGGCGCGCGGAAAAGCAAAACATAGGTTGTCAGCATTATGAATTTGATGTGAATTTTCTGGAAGCAGAATTCATCGGGTACACGTATCGCAGAAGAAGCAACCATGGTTTTACGAATACTTCGGTATGAACACACCATGTGCGACGGCGTGTGCCTTTTCGATGTAGAACACTGGCTGTCACGATGATGTGAGACCTCTGAAAATGTAACCACAAGGCCAAGTACGGGGGTATTTTTGGCTTACAGCCCAAGAAAGACATGTTTGGGTCGTGGTCAAGTTTTTGATCTAGATCTGCAGCGCATGGGGGTCTCTTTGCAGCGCCTGGATCGGAGCGATCACTTTCTCCCAACATTACGTCGAGGCCTAGGTTATTTGGGGAAAGCGGAAGAACTCCATAAATTATCGAGATGGCTGTTTGGAGTACGTAGCAGACATCGGGGCTTGACATCCAGTTTTTGGTGAATTTGGACCGGGTATTGATGAAGAAGAAGACTTGGAGAGAGCATAAGACAGACTTTTATATGTCCCGGTCCCAAGACGAGCTTCTAGCTCAATGGTATAACCCTTGCAAGACCAAGGTGCTTGTTGCACATGAAATGGGCACTCAGGGTTTTGAAGTCGATGGCAAAACGCCGTACAAAAGCCGTTTTTCTTTTGCTCAAGAACGAGGTCGTAACACATTACAATTATTCTCCATGACTTCTGATGTTCGTAGTGATTGGAGTATTGGAAACGCGCTCGATGAAATCGGAGGAAGCGGACTTTGGAGCAAGCACACGCCATATCCTGATGCTGATCTTCTTTTGGTCCACAGTGGTGGAAGAATGTTATGAGGAGAAAAGAGAACCCCAGCACATAGAGCTGGAGCATTCAACCTTTTAAGCAAAGCAGAAGTTTACTGGACAAGAAGTTCAGTTGACAGCAGAGAACATTCAAGTATTGGGAGTAGTTTTCTCGACGACGGTCTCACATCCACATCATGTCTTTCGTTTTTTGATAATCGTAAATGAACACAGCAGCCGAGTCAGCCGCACATGCTTGCTGTGTACGCTTTTTTTGTGAAAAGGCAGGAAGCGGACATAGCCATGATATCTTGAAATTTTGGACAAGACTCAGGGAGCATGAACAATAGAGGCGTGGCTTTCCATCTGCTGTTGACGTTTATATATCTTGAGCATCATGCCGGAGATGCATGTTGAGGGCCCATATCAATGGTACGAAACATTGAACTGAAGACTGGTATCTTTGGCAGTCTGGTCTTTTGAAACGCATTGCCACATACTGTTCAAGTTCTGAACAAGGACAGTGAATCGAACGCCGGTACCATGACATTTTTCTCCTGTGTTTTTGGAACTCGGAGGGGAGTCACACATCGGGCACACGACCTTGTCTTTTGAGAAATGGATATGAGGAATTGAGGAATATAGAAGGATCGTAGGTGAGCACTGACTGGAGATTTATATAGATGGACTGGCGAAGAGGAAACGTGACATGCATACATGAGTGACTATTTTCAAAAACACATGACGATAATCCCATGGTAATCGCGAAAGGTTCAAAAGAGGTACACATTGAGTTATGTGATTAATGAGATTCTGTAATGGAGGAGCGCCTTGTTGGTCGCTCCTCTCGGGTATTGTAGATAGTAGAATATACATGAACTGAACGAACTCTCATCTCACCATCGTACACGCACTTCTTCATCCTGACCTTTGTGTCTCACATGCATCCCCACTGAGTCGTACTTCTTTAGTACCTTCCGCTCTCCCTTCGTCCAACACCAAGGCTTCCATACGGGTTACTTCTGCCCAAGCTCGCCGACTGACCCAGTGTCTTCTCACCGCTCTCCCTCGCAGCGCCTAAATTGCCGAGACTGATCCTCTTTAGAGGGCTGACGTCCCGCTTGCTTGGACTAGCCCTGCGCTCGAAAGCACCGCCGAGACTATCCCTTCCGCGGCTCGCGCTCCTCTCGCCATCTCTTGAGAAGTTTGCACTTGCGGACTTCCGTAAAGGAGACGCGGCATGAGTGTTGACCCCCAGGTATCCGCCGTCGCTAGGCTTGGTATTGGTTCGGGGAATGGTGGGTGCCTGACGGAAGGGATTGGGCGTTTGCGAGGGTCGTATCGGAGAGGAGAAGTCGGCGTCTGTAGCTGTGGAGGTGGTTGTGTATTGTGAGGTGCCACGATCTTGGTGGACCGAGGATCTTCGTCTCGAGGAGCGTGTGACAGATGGAGATTCCATGTTATCAGGATCGTACTGCGAGGCGTAGCTTACGTTCGGGTTCGTGCGGAAGGTTTTACGGTTCACGATAGTAGTCGGTGTGTATGTGACGATTGAGCTCGCAAGACCGTGGCTACTGCCCTTGACACCGACGCTCAAATCTCGGGTTCGGTTTGTAGAGATGGTCTGTATTCCGACGTCGCGGCATGGCTTCTGTAGTGAGGGGTGGACAAATTTGCTGTCGTACTCGTGAAGCACCTGGCGACTGATGAGAGAGTTGTCCTTGGCCTGCTGCATAAAGGAGCTCCTAAGCCACCAAAGATGAAGCGAGAGCGCGGCTCCGATGAAGATCGTCGTGGTCACCCTGACGCTCGGTCTGGGATCTAAGGGAGCGACGGGGAGGTTGAAGTAGTAGAGCACCACATGCAACGGGCTGAACAGGCAGAACAGCTCCAGGCATAGCGGGTTTGGGTCCCAAACGGCGACTTCCCAGACGTCCCTGCCCTCGACAGGATGCGCTCTGCTCGCCGCGTTGTTCTGTACCAAGCCCCTCACGAACTGCATCGGACTCGCTGCGGCAGGCGATGAGTCGACTCGGACACGCTTCGCGCTGGGCGTCTGTGGCGCAACATCGACACTCTGCTCGAAGAGACGGTAGTACCTCCTCTTACCCCAGACCATAAACGCGTTGACAAAACTGGCTGCGCCTAGGACCAGGACCAGCAAGCCCATGATCCACTTTATCCATCCGGGGCCCTGCACCTCGTTGAAGACACCATCGTCGTCCGAAGCCGTGGATGCGCCGCTGTTGGCTTGTGCGAGTACGAAGAGGAGGTTTGCGCCAAAGCCGATGTAGAGCGCATATGCAGATGCAAAGTCCTCCCAGTCAGAGCTGTTGAGTTCCTCCGAGATCCAGATGAGCCAGTCGGACAGATCGAAGTAGGCTTTGATGCGTTCCGAGAGCGGTGCGCGGCGCACGAGAGGAGGCATGGCGCGGTGGTATTACGATTATAAGTGCTAAGGGCGAGTCCCAGGTTGTAGAAGAGAAATGGGAGAAGGTGGAGTAGCAGCAGGGCTCAAGTCATGGTGGTGCGGCGACAATGAAGAAAGCGCGAAGGGTGAAAGAAGCGACAGTACAAACAGTTGGCCTAACGCGGACTAGGCCCTGGTCCCGCCCATGACGACGGCGCGCGGGAGCTCCAGCTTCAGTGCAGCCAAGCTCCGACCTCACGACAGCTGCCTCACTACACTCTCACTATGGCAGCACCCGCGGCACAGTACAAGGACAGGCAGTTCCTCGCCGTGATAGGCGATGAGGTATGCATCTCGCGGCTTCCCCATTTGGCGGATCAAAGGCGCTAACCGGTCGCAGGACACTTGCACGGGCATGCTGCTTGCAGGCGTAGGCGTAAGCTATCCTCGACTACGATACGCGACGTAGACAAGAGACTGACGGGTATCGTAGCATGTTACCCAGCCGCCGGACAGCCAAAAGAACTTCCTCGTTGTAGACGCAAAGACCGAGACCGCGACCATTGAAGCTGCATTCGACCGCTTCACCACCGAGCGCAAGGATATCGCGATTCTGCTCATCAACCAGCACGTACGTCTTATGCGCCCCGGATGTGGCGTTGGGATCTAGAAGGATGCCAGAAGTTCTACGGACTTGTAGGCTGAGACATGTCTAACCACCCACAGATCGCCGAGAAGATACGACATCGAGTCGAGACATACACCGCTGCCTTCCCCTCCCTCCTTGAGATCCCATCGAAAGACCACCCTTACGACCCCGAGAAGGACAGTGTGCTGAAGAGGGTGAGGAGGTTGTTCGGAGAGTAGATTTTGGACTTAGGAGACTGGCGGAAGATGAGAGCACCAGAATATGTCGCATACACTACTCTTGGATGGGTACTAGGCATGTGCCGCCGGCAATTATCTGCGCATACAAGCTACAACGTCAATGAATATGATATCCAACACTACAGATACAAGTCGTACTATGGAGAGTGTTATTAAGTCGATGCGTGTCCATCGTATGTACATTAATTCGTCATTATATCCTCAATTCACTGGCCACACATCAACCTTAAGCTGGCACTGTCATTGCGAGGTACCGGCAATGGACCAGCCCATCGGCAAACAGACGAACTGGTACATTGCAGGTACCTCGTAACACCAATGCGAGTTCAAGTTCAATGTGTGGATCTTACTGGAACCCTTGGTTGGGAAGCAATGAAACCAAAGCTTACAGTCGAGACATGCTGATATCGCGAGTCAAAACAAAGAGAATCCGCCAAAAATGGCTTACAGCTCATTCCTCCGCCTTAAACGCTCCTGTACCAGACCAGCCAAAGGTCCACTCATCTGAACCCTAGGTTGTCCCATCTTAATCTTGCTGCCACTGCCTACATTACTTTCCTCCGCGTTTCCCCTGCATCATTGAATATCAGACATCCTCGTTGCTCATCGCGTGTTGTAGAGTCGTTACGAAGTGAGGCAATTTACCGGTGGAAAGCGATCTTGGCGGTGAGGCAAGTAATCTTGTCGCCCTCTGCGGTGAAGACATCGGCGAGGACGGTGTATGTGCCCTGGCATGCTGTCAGTACTCTTCTATATTCGTCGCAGCTTGAAACGTACCGGAGGAATCTCCCTGGGCAGATCAACGTCCTTGGTCAGGCTCATCTCGCCCTTCTCGAGAGGGCACTCGAGGTCACCCTTCTTTATCGTTTCGCAACCATCCGCGTTCTGGTTGATGAGTGTGATGAGGCCGTACTTGACTTGCAGGTGCATCTTGAAACCCTCACCGACCTCCTCCTTGAAGTCGCCTGTGGCCTTGATGCTGAGCTTCTCGCCACTGTGTACAAGTTAGCTCCAGTCTTTACACTCTTGAGATTCGCGAAGCTTTCATGTGCGCGATTGCGCAGCTACACGATACTTCGACGAGGAACACGTACGGCTTGGGTGGATTGGGGCTCAGGTCGACCTTCTCAATCTTCAGAAGATCGTCGGCTGGGTCGCCGCAGAAGTACAGAGGGTTGTCGCCTGGGACCTTGTATTCCTCCTTAATCGTGACCTGGTCGCCACCCATCCATGAGGGCGATGCGGTGACAGAGACGGCGCTCAGCGCGGCAAGGAACAGGGTGGTGAGCTGCATGGCGGCGGTGAAGACAGCTGCGGTACAAGAGACGAGCTGTGGTGGTGTTGTTGTCGCGCGATAAACACGACGGGAACAACTTCGATGTGGATTCGAAGTTGGGGAAGGATGGTTGGGGTTGCTGTGGAGAATGGAGAGCTCTGGTAGTGGTCGAGGCTGGCGTCTAGATAGCGGCCGCTGTTGGATCTTGCTGAGGCTGGGGCTGGGGCGAAGCATGGACCCTGCAGCCAACGTCATCGCTGTTGGTCACGCAGCACGCGTGGGTCTTCCGCTAGCACCATCTGGGCTTGACATGTACACATGTACTGCACGTTGTGCCGTCGTGCATTCGTCTTGTGGAAACATAGCAGTAGAGCGCAATAGCGACGGACTTTTGAGCAACTTCTAACTGATCAACGAGTGACTGCATTGAGCGAGTTCTGGAAATCTGAAACCCGATTTCCATGATAGAGGTATGCCTGGTGACGGTACGTATCTGAGATCGATTCGGAGCCATAATAGCATTCCGACATTCTAGGCGGTGCCTGCGTGCTTAGAGTATCTTCGCGCAGCATCCAAAAACAGACGATCCAGCTCGGCCGCAGCAGTTTCATTGCTGACCTTCAGTTTCAGAGTTCGCCGTCCATGCGAGACTCCGTCATTTATCCATTCGTTTGAGCCATCTTCAGCGTTGATCTTGTTGTAGCCGCGGTCTTCTGCAATGTCGAACATGTCTCCAAGGCCATTCGCAGCATACATGATAGTCTACACATGGGCGCAAGAAGTCAGCGTATGCCTCGCAAGCAATTCGTAAAGGGATACCTACAAGTGGATCCCAACTAGGTAGCGGCTTCCCGAAGCCATAGTAGATGTAAGCCATTCGGATTGGGTCGTCTTCCAGATCACTCGCCATCAGCGGCCCGCCTATCAGTACATCTCTGCCGACAGTAGTGCCTACAAACGTTATTGGGCCGTCCCATGTGTCTAATACATGAGCAGCGAGGGCGGGCTTGGAGCCCCAGAAGTTCCAGCTACGACCCTTCGGATACTTGCCACCCATGACGACGAGCTCTGCCACTTTAGTCCTGGCAAGCTCGCGACCGTCAAGCCGAGAGTACTCATCGGGTTTGGAGTCCAGAAGTCCAGAGAGCTGTAGGAATTAGCGACCAGCTGTCAATAGACAAGAGCCACATTATGAAAACGCACATTATCGAGGAAACCGATGGAAGCAATCGTCACGCTTCCGTCTTCTGATTCAGAGAGCAGTTTTCTGTACAGGACAACTGGATCCCATGCCTTGTCTGCCTTTCCCCATGGTAGAGTGCCTCCGGACCAGTGGTAGGCCACTTTACTCGTGTACTCGCCGCGCTTGTAGTCCCAGGCGTCAAAGAACCTCACGTCGTTCATTGGACGACGGATACCAATAGGTGTCTTGGGGTGTCCATAATGTGCGACAATAGCAGATGCTGCGAGAGCAGAGTATGAACAGGGGTGGTTGACGTTGACACCGAGAAGGTTGACATTGGGGAGAGTTGCGCCTAGCAGCAATGCGCCCGCATCACTAGTACACTAGTAAGCTTCTTGTGACATGAGAACGAGGCTATGCGTACTCAACATCGCTGTGCAAGTCGGTGTCGATGATGAGGTTCTTGCGCGTTGTCATTGCCTGGAAGTTGACGAGAAGGGAAGCAGTAGAATGCCAAGGTAAGTTGAGAGGCCCGTAATATCTGTGAATATCTAGCGTGTATCTTGTAGTGGAGTGGAGAGCTGGGAACGTTTGGCCGTCAACCAAGCATGAGGGGTAGCTCGCAGCCTCAGGCCCACCGGTTCTACCAATCATGGCCTAGCCCACAAGAGGCAGTCAGATAGATATGGGCGCCTACGTATCTGGCTTGCCTGAGGTTTTGGACGAACAAGTCAGCAAACATGGTTCTGACAAGCCAGCTGTGTTACGATGTCACATCAATTCCCTGTCTTGTTTCGTCCATAGTGGGGCTAGAAAGGTGCTTGAAGCTTTCAGCTTTATAAGAGACCTATTACTGAGGCTGGAGAAGTTTACATCGGCGGTGGATTTAGATCAAGGCCCTCAACGCTGAGCTTGAAGCTGTCCATCCGCGAATAACTTCCCCCAGAGTCGAAGTCGAGTCTGCCACGCTCACAATCGTCAAAATCGACGTCTGCAACTAACAACTCATCTTCTTGCTCCCATACCGGTCCGGCAAGCACCTCGCCCAAGGGTGATACTATCATAGAGCCGCCTCGTGAAACGTATTCCTCGCCGTCCGCTGACTGAGGCTGCGAGAAGGGTTGTTGCTTGGGGCTAAGCGCATCTTCTGCAGTGGATGAGGAGTCAATCGCCGATGAATCGCCCTCAGTCGCCTGTCCTTCTGGTATTGGTATGCAAATTTCGTGACCCTCCGGCGTCTTCGTGATGGTACTTCGTCGTCTGCCAGCGACTCCATTACTCTGTTGCGAGAGGCTCCTGCCGACGCCGCTTCTGCTCGCATAGCCCTGCGATTGTGCTTTGCCGGTGATCCATTCTGGGAGGTGTTTCTTCTTGACGCATTGGTTTGCACTAACCACGAAGCATCGGCCTTCGCAGCCTACCGTGCGCATCAGCGACGTCCAAGCATCGCGTGCATCTGCTGTCGGCGCAAACCACAGGTTGACGTTCTGGCTGTACAAGCTTTGCCTCAGCAATGGCATGTAGTTCTCCCAGCAAATCGCCGACCCCATACACAGTTTGACACCCTTGATTTCCGTTGTCACGGCCCTCAGTGTACTCGCACTTCCCATGCCCCAAATCAGCCTTTCGCTGCCCGTCGGCATAACTTTCCTCCTCTTGCCCAATACACCCATCTTCGGATCGACGAATACAACTCCACAGTATAGTGTGCCACCCGACTTCTCCACAATCCCCGTAACAACAAAGACCCCCGTCTCTCTTGCTATCCTCTCTAGCTCCTCTCGTGTCCCATCACCCCTGTATTCCTTCCCTCTCGGTAGCTCGAGCTTCCGGTCTAGCCAATCTTGCCCAGCGCCGCTCGGTGTGTCGCCCATATCGACAGCATCGTGGAAATAGTGCAGGAATTGCTCACGACCTTCGGGTGCGCGACCACCAACCGCAGCGCCAAAAGCGCAAGTACGAGGATATCCACCCAGGTATGCTTCTGGAAACAGGAGGACATCGATGCCTTGGGATGCGGCGCGTTTCGTTGTCACTTCGAGAGCGGCGAGGGTCTCGGCGGTTGTTGAGAGCGTGCGGGATTGCGCGGATGCGATTTTGAGAGTTTGGGGCATTATGGATGGAATTAGAAGAAAGAAACAAGTGCTTATGGATGGCGGAGTGAAGAGCACGCGAGAGAATGAAGGGAGGTGATGGCGTATGAGCTTCCGAAGCTTGCCGTGATGGCAGCTGAGCTTCCCGAGCTACCCCGCTCGTAACCCCCACCTCGAACGAGCAAAAGAAAGCATCTCCAACATCGAAGTGGAAGGTAGCTTTTGACGCGTCGCGGTGTTAGGGGAAACGCGGATAGGGCCGAGAAACGAATGATGATCTCGGTGGATGCTTGTGGATCTGCTAGACAGTCGAAGCTTCCACAACTCCACACCACGACGTCACACTCTGATGAACACTAGCAGGTGCAGAATTTCTTCTTCCTATGTAGATTTTACATCGTAACAGTCCTACTTTCAATCAAACTCGATAAACCATAAACCTCACAAAATGTCGCAGCCCGTCGACGTACCAACCCATCTCGACTCCCTCATCACCTCTTCGCACCCCCAACTGCGCGATGCCGTCCTCCCAAAACTTCTCAGCTCCATCCACACAATAGCCGGACACCTGCGCACCTCTCCATCGGTAACCCAAGTCGGAACCGCCAATGCCTTTGGCGACGACCAACTGAACGTGGACGTCCTGGCCGAAGAAGCGATCCGTAAAACCATCGACTCATGCCCAGCTATCGTAACAGCATCCAGCGAAGAAGACCCTGTCGAGAAATCATCGAAATCTACCAGCAGCGAGGATCAAGGCAAAGAAGTCTACACACTCGCCTTCGACCCGCTAGATGGCTCCTCCATTATCGCACCAAACTGGAGTGTAGGCACGATAATCGGAGTCTGGGAAGGAGCATCAGCCCTACATCAATCGCCGGACACGAAGCAAATCGCCTCGATACTGGGTGTACTAGGCCCACGTACTACCGCCATTGTCGCCCTCCGCTTGCCAGGTACCAAGGGTTCATGTTTCGAAGTCGGATATGCAGATGATGGCGCCATGCAAGTCATCCGCCCAGACGTGCAGTTGACGCAAGCCTCTGAAGTAAAGACGCGATATTTCGCGCCGGCGAACATGCGCGCAGCGGCCGAAGACCAGAGGTATCTGAACCTGGTCAACCGGTTCATCATGCAAAAGTACACGCTGCGATACAGCGGCGGCCTCGTTCCGGATGTTGTACATGCGCTAGTCAAGGGTCATGGTGTGTACATTTCTCCGGTTACGGAGCAGAGCAAAGCCAAGCTTAGGCACCTCTATGAACTAGCGCCTATCGCGCTGATCTTGGAATGTGCTGGAGGTGCGGCATTGGATTCTGCGACGGGGAAGAGAGTCTTGGAGACAGCGATCGAGGATACGGATGAGAGGGGTGGGTTGATCTGTGGAAATAAGGATGAGGTTGAGGCTGCAATGAAGTCTTTACTTCAGTAGACGGAATAATTGAGAGATTAATCTATCACAATTGATGTGTCAAGAGATGCATCTAGATGAATGAATAAAGAGGGTCTAATATTAGGAGGCTCTAATGTAATTCGATCCGTACTCGTCGTCCTTCTACCAGTATCCAATATGTAGCCAGTAACAACAAGGGAAGATAAGGGGGTATATGTCATGACTAACTCATGACGGAAGTATGCAACGAGGCATAGCCATCGTGCCCTGAATGTGTGCACTCCTCAAATTAGAAGCGGCTGTAATGTCGTAGCGTGCTCAAGGAATGTCTTGAGCCGTTGGAATAAGAACAAAGGGAAAGGTATATGGGTCTAGAAAACCAAAAGGTCGACGAAACGATGATACGGGTGATACAGACAGAAAAACGAACGGCAAGAATTGGCTCAGTAAGCGCGACCGGCTTCTATATCGCCCTCGCGACTCCGTCCACGAGTTGCTGATGTGCCTCTACTGCCTGGTCGTAGCGCTGCGCAAACTGTCTTGCAGCCATCCCGCCAACCAGACTGCGATGACACGGGTAGCGCAGTGAGCTCCTTAGTGCTGTGAAGACTGGCCTGCTCGTAAAAATCCCGCTCTTCAACCTCGACATCCAATTTGTTGGTTATATGGATGCCTTCCAACGGAACGTCACCGCGAATCGATCCAGCAGTGCACTGTGATCGCTGTGTCGAGTGCTGTGATGCTTTCCCAGTGAAGCCTTGCGATAGTGTATTTGACGACGGGCCGGACGCTTGACCGGGGATTCCAGTCTGAGAGTAGCCGGCGCGCGAGGTGTACATGCTGAAGTATCGACCGAGGAAGACTTTGAGCGAGGGCGCTGACGCGCACATTACGGCGAGCTGGGCTTCGAGTGTCGTCCAGATCCAGCCAGAATACGCTGCCCAGGTGATGTCGTAGGTGACTAGACCAGAGAATTAGTTTTGCTAGATGACGATTCAAGAAGATAGATCCATACAGTAGTATAGCTTTGCGGCATAGAACGTTCGCATCATACCGCAGATGCATGTTATCAGGCCCACGCCAAAAATGGCACACAGGCCGATCTTTTGGCGTTTGCTGATCTGGAGGTTCCAAATCAAAAGCACTGGTAGCAGGCAGATGATGAAGTCCTGGAACAGTGAAATCACCGCGCATGCAACAATAAGGGCCCCCTCGTTGCGACACGTCAGTTCATTCTGCAGTCTCCAGGATATGTCGAAGAGGCGGAAGAATCCTATAACCGGTGTACATGTGAAGACAATGGCAATAGTAAAGGCGATTCCGTAGATGATGCAGAAGGCGATGGTGCCGTAGACCCCTGTGGAGCAACGTTAGCTTCTGTGTGGACCAGGCTGGCTTTGGCGAGATACTTACAGTAGATAAACTGATTCGTCAGACGATCACCGATTCGGCGGTAGAAGCAAAGGATCGAGACTTTGATCAGCGTCGAGGTTAACATGTAGTTAAGTTCGATTGCAAAAGCGATCTCTCTTGTCGTTACTAGCGTTTCTTTGGTCTGGTCCCAGACGTGCCATTGGAAGCCATAGATACGAATACCTGCGTTTGTTAGCAAAGACCACTTTGAAAGGAAGCGATACACACCAAGTACGCTTGATATGGTCAGACCGAATAGCGGCAGCATTGCCATGCTGACAAGTATGTCATCCAGCCCAAAGTTCTTCGATATGACCAGCCTTGCCCACATCCGCGCACAGTATACCAGGAAGGTGATGCCCAAGACGACCATGAGCAGTATTGGGGGCCCCCAACCTCGTTCCTCCGGGTCGACATAATTCGGTTTTGGCCAGCTGAGAAGGACTTCTGGTGGAGGATGTAAACCGCCTGCACGAGCGACGAGGCTGCCGCCATAGGATCCCAGAGTGTTTCCGTCCATATTAGGAAATACCGGCGTAGTAGCAGCAGGCCTAGCTGTCGGGGTGAATGTGACACGAACTGACCATCGCAAACAGAAACGACGCCCGGGATATGAGCCAGATCTATACACACAAGAGTCGGGGGTCCAAGACCAATGACTCCGCTAGTAGTTAGCGGGGTCCATATCTTCCCGCACCTCAAACACTGTGGAGTGATCTACGCCACAGTACGGGTCCCCTAGTCTTGCATGGCGTATATGGACTATTTCGCCGACTGCTTCCATTATTAGGCTCTTTCCGTGAGAGCTTCCAAGAAAGTTGCGGTGAACATTGGGGGTACAAGGCGGAGTCATGTGCTGTCAGCTTCGCGACGTAAAGAAGTCGCTGTAGTTTTGCGCATAGCCCTGGTAAGCGTGGCGTTGTGTAGAAACCCGGAGGCGCGTAACAGTGAACGTAGCCGAAGGCTATACTGACCCTGCGACCGCCTTGCATCGTGGAACGCTGATCTTTGATCACCATGAGGCAGGGAGGTTTGATCGCACACGTGGCATGTGTAACAGGACGTTTGTTGGCGTTGCTTCTGCAGGTGTTTGAAGATCGCGCGACCCGCTGTAGCGGTAAATGATCCACGCGAGCGTATGGAGCTTGAGCTTGCCCAGGTGCGAAGCGACTCTTGGGGTAGGATTGCCGATGCCACATACTAGTAGTCGAGCTAGAATCATCACTGCTACCCGTGTGCCTGCAGATCTGCGACGTCCCCACAGGAAAACGGCTGGTGGTGGGTTGTGATCAATAACCCTGGGCCATGAATTTTCGTCGAAAAAGAGAAGAATTCAAATGCGTTGAGACATCGATGTCCAAGAATCCATGTACAATCGTGCGCATACCTGCCTTACATCATCATGGTGATGCATGTCAAGGAAAGCTAGTTCTGAACCCAACCTCGAGGCAAAATCCATGGCGATCATAGAGCGGTGCGCAATCATGGAAAGCTTCAACGACAAGACGCCATAGTATGCGACTGCATTAGGTGCGCTTGTCACAACTACCGAGGATTTGCAACCGCAGTTCCAGATTAGCATTGAGGTGTCGAACATATGCAGTCGCCCTACGAACGATTCCCGTCGCGAGTAAGAGGCGGACCTAGGCTAAGGCTAACGGACGTCTGAATAACGACTTGAGTACCGCTAAACGCGTAAAAGGCCCTACCAAGACCAACGGATGCTTGTCGTTTTACAAATGCTAACCGGGAATTTTGGCAGTCTTCGAATAGGGTTGCGCTCGCTGCGGGACTTACCATGTCAAAACTCAATTTAGCGATCGACAGCCACGCGACTGAGGCGTTCGTGACGAGACGTTGTACGCGCAAAGTCGGCGATAGAAGTTTGTAAAGTGTCAATAACCGCTGCAAGGCTCGGGAATATGGATGAACGTGCGTGATGATGATGATTGAACATGGTAGGTGCTAGAGATTGAGCCTGAGGAATCCATCGAAGAATGCTGACATCATCGGCAGCGCACAGACTTCAGCAGGAAAGCTACACCATTCAGTCAAACACGTCCTCCCCGCATCCCTTTGACCCCTGTTTGGTTCACACCTCAGGCAGAATCTTCCACATTCCAGGCAGAATTTGACTCCACGTATCGGGATGCCTCTGTCGACCTCGAGATCGGGCTTTGAGCGACGGCCTTCGTTACCAACCGGCAACGTCTACTCCGAGATGACCTTTCGTCTGAGCTCAGGGACTATTCGAAATACAATTGAAGATCTCTAAACGCTACATCTCTAGGTACTAGAAGATCTGCCGTGCTCACTCACCACGTGGAAAGCCTAGCAAATGCTTCCATCGCCTTTAGTACAGCCTCGGCTGCTTCTGACTGCGGAACAAGATCGACACATGCATCAGCGGATTGTCCCGAATGCGCCACCTCCACAGCATCGTCTGTCATCCCCTTACCGCCTTCCATATCCTCGTTATTGTAATCGCCTGGATCTTCGCGCGCAGCTTTTGCCAGAACTGGTTCGCTTCCAGTCGGATCACGATAATCCCATGTCCCAGGCTTCTTTCGATGTATTGCATGCAGCTTGGCAGGCTGTCTACGGCCACCACCCGCACCAGGACGCTTCCGTGGCTTCGTAATCATTCCGTCTGCAGGCTCATCCTCCACGCCTCCAAACCCGTCCTGTCGCATGAATTGATCGAAGAACTGCATGCGAGGTTCATCAATCTTGAGCACTGCCTTACATGCGCGATAGCCCTTCTTCAGCATTGCTGCGACGTACTTGTTGGCGAAGTGTTGTATCCTGTCCTCCTCAACTAGCCCGGTGCTGTCCATTGCGGCGTCATCACCGGAGCCAAGAGTGAGACTGTCGAGAGCTACTTCCGCACGTACTACATCGATCAGGCAAGCCGGGCAGACGAACGGCTTGCCTTGCATCGGTCGCGCACAGGTCACACCACAGCTTGCGGTATACTCTGTTTGGATCCTGTGGCCACACTGTAGGTCATGGAACGTCGATAATGGGTTGCATGGACTGTACATGTCGTGGAAGTGCTGATCACTCTCTTGGGTCTGCAGCTCACGCTGTTGCCTTTCGGTTTCGGCTACCTTGTTGTGGAAGGCATCGATGATAGCGCGAGCTTGTGCAGGAGCAGCGTGCATGTTTACCCGAGAATCACCCCGGGCAGCTGAAATGATGCAGTCGGTAGCCAGGCGTGTAGTTTTGATGTCGCATTCGAGCTGGTGATGAGATTGTCTACGTTAAGAGATGGTTGGTGTTGTGCTTGGGTAGCAGAGGTTGTCGACCCGGAGGGAGAGTCATGTGTTGATAGGGGAACTCCGCGCGTGACAAGATGCGCAATGCCGAGGACGGCTGACTAATACGGGAGCGGAGCCTTGTGTCAATAGCACCGACTCACGGTAAGACACCTGTACAGAAATTTGATGAGAAGTCTTATTTGTGTATCTTCATTCGACTCACAGTAATGTCGAATGGTGGGTAGTGCAGCTCGACCCCTTCCTCATTCTCAATTAAGACAACCTTGCTCACAGGCCATCCATTGCTGTCATGATAGCCGTCGAAGTCGAACCAATCGCACGATGCCAATCCTGGAAAGATCATCCTCCAAACCTGCGCTCCAGGTCCAAATTCATCTGTCTCGCCTACGCCCTCCGCCGGCTCCAAGACAACTCCTTCCGGTGTAGAGAAGTAGCGTGGCTGGGCATCCGCGGTCCAGGACAGGCGATCTATTGCTTCGAGCGCGGATGAACCGTTCACCATGAGCGAGCGAATATACAAAATCTGGTCTTGGATCTCCAAGTTGGCGTAAGTGGAGGAGTTTGAGAGCGCGGTGGCGACTTCATCAGCAATGAGTCCAGTGTCTTCACCAGCGCTGTAGAACCCTGCAAATCGCTCCTTCGTTCTTGTGCTCAATGCTTCTGCGAAAGCAGGCGCAAGAATAGCATGTACTGTATCTCTGACAGTACTCGTTGAGATACCTGCGTAGTCGGCCAGACCAGATCCTTGCACGAGCACGATTATGCCATAACCGAGATTTGGTATGGCGTCGATCCAGCTATGCCAGCCTCCTCCATCGCCGGACTTGCCAAAGATGCTATATGTCTTCATACTGTCTTCCGCCAGACTAGCATTTTCACTCGTCGGTAAGTTCAAGATCTCGATCTCCCAGCCTGGGCCGCTCTGCTGTTTGCCGTCTGCAAGTATGACACTTGGCTTCATGACTTGACGACGCTGGAAGGGCGTGATGAGCGTAGGGTCGGGCGCGAGCCATAGGCCATGCATGTACCTGGTGAGATCGTTTGCAGAACCCCACATGCCGGCTGCTGGGTCGTAGCCTTCGCCTACGATCAAATCGACCCAACTGTCACCGCCCGGTACGGTTATGTCTGGGATAAGATCTTGCGGCACAGTGCCAAAGAAGCTATGGGTCATGTTCAATCGCTGAAGAAGTTCCTGCGATGTCAGCTCAGACCAGCTGAGAGATGAGGAAGTGATGTTGTTGTAGTATGTCGCTATAGCAGCTAGCGGTCGATTAGTCCATGTTCTCGTTAGTCGCATGCTATATTCACTCACCACCTAGAATACCCAAGCCTGCATTCGAATCTGTCCGTGTCAGTACGTGTCTCGTTAGCAGGAGGAAGTCGCTTACAAGCTGCCCTCTGGCCTGGCGCAAACATCAGGTTCTTCATTGCTATCCCATCAATTACATCCTGGGCAGTTTCACCCGCCCATGCGGCTCCAATGGTCGGCGAATCTGCTTTTCCCGTACTAAGAATCATGTTGAAGCCAGTGCTGTAGCTTTCCCTTGGTATACCCGCTGTGTGGCTGGCAAGCATACGCAATGTGATCTCGCTGCCGCCATCGTTCCAGTCTCTCTCAGGCAGACCGAAAGAAGGAAGCAGTTGGCGAACGGGCGTGTCGATAGTCAGGAGTGATGACGACGATGAGGAGTTTTGTCTGAGCTGATTTTCGATGACCAGAGCAGAGGCCATCGCGACGTTTTTTGAACAAGACATCAGACGGAAGACAGAGTCGCTCGTCACCAGATTTGCGTCAGTTGGGCCCACATCCGTCTCGTTGAACTTCAATGTTCCATTGTTGAACACATATGCTGGCTTTGAGCTTGACGCATGAACCTTGTGGTCGTTAACGATGGGCCTTTTGTTGAGATTGGACCTGCACATACAACAGCGAAGCTGAGTCCATCGCGCGTAGTGTTGATGTATAAAGCTGAGAGATTGCGCTGGACTTGTTCAAATGCTGTGATCACTGCCGGATGTTGGAGCGTCAGCGGGTCAGACAGTATCTTGTCGGCGAAGTCGGGAACGCAAGCGCATGCTGCGAAGGAAAGCAGATTTGCTGCAAATGCGAATGTGATCCTCATTGTGAGGCTGTTGTTTTCGAACTCAAATCACAGAAGCGAATGTAGGATATGCGCGAGAATGTCGGGCTTTGGGGGTACTTGTACATTGCGATACAGAAGTATGTTGTGCACAGGTAGATACCGCTGCAACGGTCCAAGAGTTGCGTATGCGCCGAGATGGCATCAGGGATGCAATAAGCCAATGATGTGTTTGTGTTCCTGCAACTAAAAACACCTGCCTATCGGGGCCGATTTGTTTGCATATAGCTGCAGATGATCCATATTGCTTCTGGTTATAGGTACCTTTTCACTTGGGCGACGCTGACCTCAATTACCGTCAACAGTCATAGATCGATCACTTGTTACAAAGCAGTGACCCTGAATAGTTGGAGCCTGTCGCAATGCTTACTCCCGAAATGAGGGCGAGAAGGACCGGATGAAACGTCCATGGATGATCTTCGAAGGACGAGGTTTAGGTCAAGAGTGGGGTGACCCCATGTTGGTACTTGCGCCCCACATCAACGCTTATCTCTAAAGTCAACAGCCTTGCGTTTACACCTTTCATTTCTTCCATGATCGTGTTTCCTCGATACCGGCGACTTTCAATTACTAGTATAAGACCTGCTGCGCCCTGTATTCTGTTCATAGCAGCTCCTTTCTACGCCGCTGCGCCTGAGTTGCCCAGGCGGGAAGGGGACGAAATGTTCAAGGATGTCGTAGACACCTAACAACGCCACCAGCTAGAAGGTGCTTGCCAGACGGCACTGCGAAGTGGTGACAACAACCGCTCGTGACAAGTCAAGCCGAGGTTTATCGTGTTTCGAACTTGTTTGCTACCAATCAAGCGCACGCAGGTCAAAGGTCTTTACATGTGATCTCCGCACACATTGCTGTTGACATACATGTGTATGGCGACCAACTTGACGCGGTCTGAATGTATCAGATAAAGAGTAAATAGCGACACGATTGTGTCGTTCTGTATGTTTGATCTATAGCTTTTTTTCCGTCACCTTCAAATATTGATTCAATTTCGGACGCCAAACTCGACTCAATCACTTGATAGGCCATGTAAGATGAATGAAGTGTAATAAAACGTATATTGTGTGTAAAAGCAGAACCGAGAAGGTAAAGATAACGTATTTGACTTTGCCGCAGCTGGTAAAATGAACCCAACCGTTGTATCATTAACGTAGAAAGAACGTATCTCTGGTCAATGCATCGCGCTCTAAGCGCCTCTGTCGCTCACTCTCCTCTAAACGTTTGAGCCGAGATCTATCGATGTCGAGACCTTCCAGGTTACTTGATGTCCTATCGCCAGAGCCTCTCGCGGCGGTAGGTCGATGGTGCTGCTGCCACGGATTTTGAGACATCAATACCGGCATTGACGGTCTTGAGGCGAGAAACCGTTCGGGAAACATAGGCTGATCTTGCTGTCGTCTCTTCACGCGAGCGCCCTCTTCCAGCGAGTCAAGTCTCAGTTGCAGAGACTCTAACTTCTGCCGTATAGCTTCCGGTTCTAGAGCTTGCGGAGACGGTACAGGGTCGGGAAGTTTCCTATGAGTGCGACGCCTGAATCGTCCAGGTATTCCTGTGGCTGTGCGGATTTGATGGTGTGGCGGGACAGGATGGACTTTATCTGTGCACTCCTCGCCCCGAAAGTATGCTTGTGAAATCTGGCTGTCCAGAGTTTGGGCGCGAATTGGAAGTGCATAAGGAGCTGCGCCGGAGCGTCTAGCCCATTGCGCTGCTCTTGTATCTCCTGTCCTGCTAGCATTAGGCTGGGGTGGAGGAAGTGGAATTCTCTGGTTCTTATCGAGGTTTACGGTGCAAGCCGAAGCGCCGACAGACAGCTCGCCAACGCGTGGTGGTATTGTTGGGTCGTCATCGCATACTCGCTTGGTGCTCTTGCTCTTCAGATCGGCTTCCGAAGTAGCCTTCACTTCAGGCTTTGAAGAGCTCCGAATAGAGGACGTGAGGTTTTGACGCAGCCGATCCAGCGTCTGTACCAGGATTGCGCAATTCTGGCACGGAGGTGTACTGTCGAATTGCGAAGTCGATTGTGATGAGAACGCCTGACTGGAAGCGTTGCTCATGTAAACATGCTGGAAGTTCGGATCCATCTCGCCACAGATAGGATTCGGTTGCTTCGCGTTGACCGAGGGGACGGGCGCGATCGGTACTGGGTCACGCTTATGCTGCCACTGCTGGATCTTTTCTTCCGTGGTCATTGAGCGTGAGAAGTTCGAGAAGAGCGAAGGGCCTGCAAAAGGCGCGAAGTCGGAGTTGCGTTGCTGAACGAAGTCTGCGGGAAGGGTTGCCGCTCTGGCGAGTGGCTTCTGTAAGTGTTTTGATGGTGTATGTGTAGAAATGCCGGGCGCGCGTCGCAGAGTCGGCTCAACGGGACCGCTCGGTCTTCGTAGTGGAGTGAAGTCGGAACTCGGCATGTCCACAGCACTTTTCCTTCCATGCCGGATGACTTCAAGCATTGCGTCGCCTTTGGGGGCTGTAGTCAAGTTCTCGTAACCAGATGAGGTGATGAGAATATCGTCTTCTATGCGAACACCGCCCACGGCCATGTAGCGCTTTAGTACCTCAATATTTATGTACTTGGAGTGAACGGGTGATGGGAGATAGAAATGTTGTAGAGCGTATGCGGAAAAGTAGATGCCAGGCTCGACAGTGACAACCATGCCTTCTTCGAGATGGCTGCTCTGGGGATCGCTAGGCGCGAGGCAAGTCTCAGAGTCATATACCGGGACATGGAAATCCTGTGGATAAAGGGATGGTGCCTGTCATTCTGTTAGCGACTGATCAATATGCGGATTGGTTGAACTTGCCTGCTGGTACACTGGCTTCCCTCTTCTTACACTCATTAGTTGTGCCTGACCCACGTCATGGACTTCAAGGCCTATGTGATGTCCAAGACCATGGGGAAAGAATGCTCTACTTGTACCTGCCTTGTAGATTTCTTCTTTCGTTCCGTGGTGAAGGATTCCCAATTGCAGTAACCCGTCGATCGCGATCTGATGCGCCATGATGTGCAAATCGAGATATCTTACGCCGGGCTCTAGCCTTTTGATACATGTTTCCTGCATACGCTGGACCAGCTTGTAGATGTTCTCGGCTTCTTTGCTTGGCCAAGAAGTAGACAGCGGGAAAGTGCGGGTAATGTCACTTGCATAGAGCTCATACTCGCATCCTGCATCTAAACACATGAGTTGACGACCCGCGAGATCTTCATCGTTCGCGGCATAGTGAAGAGTTCCGGCGTTCGGTCCGGAAGCAGCGATGGGATCGTAGGCCTGTTGCTTCGCTTGCTGCGATATGCAGACATCCATGAACAATCCCTCAACCTGTGCCTCGTTCTTGAAGTTCGTGATGTTAGCAAGGATTTCTCGGTGCGCTTGCGAGCTGATGTCGTTCGCTTTCCGAATAAGCTTGATCTCGTGATCATCCTTGATCATGCGACATACGTTCATGGCGGACCGAAGGGCTATCGAATCAATACGGGGCTTCAGATTGTCGCAACCGGGGAATTGCGATGACTGGTGCAGGACGTAGATGTCAGCCTGCCGGTTACCGATCGCCCATCCTTGCACGGCGTACTCAAGTTCATCTGCGTAGAAAACTTGATCGACATCGTACTTCACGAGTGCCTCTGCTAGGGTGGAGCCACGGCCGTACCAGATAACGCGCTCAGACTTGATGCGGGGAATGAACAAGGACAGTTCGTCGCGTCGCGTGTCGTACGTCAAATGGCAGTCAGGTTCATTGCATCTTCATACCATCAGCACGGTCCTCATTTACTCCCAGATCAACGCACCCGCTCAAGTAATAGAAATATCGGCGTTGTCGAAAAGGTGCTGGCATGTCGCTATCTTCGTTGTTCCTCGCTGGTTGACCCGGTAGGTAGATCAGGCCTTCATCAACACCCAACTTCTCTTGCACCCTCCGCGCATGTTGTTTTGCTGCGCGACGTTAGCTGATTGCGCGACCCACGCTCATCTTCCCAGACTTACCGGGATACTTCTCAAACGGAGTCTCAGCCTCGAGGTGCATCCAGTATTCATTGTCTTCCCATCTCAGGCGCTCAGAGAGACCTTTCGCATCGAGAACTTCCATCGTGTTACCTCGTAATGCCTCTGGGAAGAACTGCGATTGCGAAAGGCTTGAGCTCCGATTGAGATGTGACCGGCGTTTTAGTGTTGTCGAGGATCTCACCGGTAAAGCCACCGCATAGTGCACGTGCCAGCTCGAGCGCTCCGGTCAGTAGGCCGGGAGCTACGATCGTGAACGCTGTCAACACATTCGGCCCCTTACATCTATAAACTGATTGGTGCCGTCGACGATAGTCTCTCTGAGTACACTGGCATCATGGCTGCAGTGCGCCTCCAAACGTGTAGGCCCGACGAAGATGCCCATGTTGCCTTACGACCCCGCGCCTGCGCCTGCTTCCGCTGCCCATCGACTGTGCGACACGAGACGAGGTCGTGTCAAGCGTCGACCTCAACTCATGTGGACATCTGCGGCATGCTCACTGCATTTGATAGGTGACACGATTAGACGTACACCGATTTCGGGTCAATGCAAGAAAGAGAAAGGAAATCGCAAGGTGTCTAATGACAGAAGGATGCTGATTGGTTGGAAATATCTTGACCGGTGAACCGGTCAACACATAGCTAAGAGGCACGTACCCAATATGTCAGACTGAGTAATGTCGCACTGACACCCGACCGGCTCTGGGATCTCGTTTGTTTTAGCTAGTATTTACATCGGATCTGTGCTCTCAGAAAAGATCGCCATTTTGAGGAGGGCGGGGAAGCTGACATCGCTCCATTGCCACCCAAGCAAAGGGCTTTGTGACGTTCCTGGAGGATCTCACGTCTTCGCAGAAGCCCAAGAGATGTTCTATGGGCCTTGTCCAAAACGACATGTTGTCGTCTTGCCCTTATGTTGTCTTTCGTTTCATCACTTTGCTCATTCAGGTCATCAGATCATTTACTATCTTCTCTTTCGTCACCTTCGAAGTCTTCACATCACTCTACTTGGTAAATCATTCCATGTGTGACTGCAAGTTTTCATTCATACTAGTGAGACTACAAAGCAATGGGTATCGCGAAAGACTAGCACCAGAACACCCTTCTTTCATAGCCCCTATGAGGTTCTCAACGCCGTGTAAGCCAAGTAACACCATCCTTTAGTCTCTCCATGAGATCGCCATTGTCGAAACAAAGCCATATGCTCAAGGCCGACCGGGGAGGTTGTCGATGTCAAACCCAAACCCAACCCTATCACCACAGTCCATCCTGGAGGCAATCAGCACTGGGTCGCTTCACTAAGCTCATGTCGATAGCCGCTGAATAGCCCGACAGCCATGTTCAGCGGCGCTGAGCTCGGTTCTCGGCAGCCTTGTTGAAGAAGAGAGTAGGGCGAATGGCAGCGAAACGCGCGCCTTGGGAACGGTGCCAGTAGGGACATGAAGTCTTGCGACAAGGCTTGTGCCTCTTCTCACGATGACACTGATCGCCGTATATCGGACGCTTGACCTCGGGCTCGCTGGGCTCGCTGAGTTTGGGCGCCTTGACGAAGCCACTGAAGGGGTTGTCATCCTGAGCCATGTTGATGTGGTAGTGGGTAGAATTCGACTCGATCTTGAGGAAGTTGTTGTTACCGACGCTGTTGGTGTTGGCGCTGCCGGTAGAGCGAATCACTCCCATGTAGAGATTCCGGTAGTGGTCGCGCTCTTCGCGGAGCTTGGTGTTCTCGACAAGGCCAACCTCGATCGCGCCCTTGTATTGATCACGCTGACGGGTGACGCCATCGAGGCGGAGGGCGAGCTGGGTGTCGGAGGTGTTGGAGAAGATTGGAGCGACATCGCCGTCATCGTCGTCATCGCTGTCTTTGTTGTCACTGTCACTGTCGTTGTCGTTGTCGTCGTCGTCGTCATCGTCGTTGCCGTTGTTGTAGTCGTTGTCGTAGTTGTCGTCGTCATCGGTGACCTCTCCCATCTTCTGCTTCTTCCGCAGGCGCTTTTCGAGGACGATAATATGCTCTTGTAGGCCGACGATGATCTGGGCCTCAGTCTTCTTGGGCGGCTCGTTCTTGATCTTTACAGGCGCCATCTTTGAGGTGATCACTTGGAAACGACTGGATGTGGGAATCGAATTGGTTGCCTTGCTGAGGGCGCTGCCTGTCTTTATGGTAGGAGGGAATGCCGAGCATCGTGAAAGCTAGGAAAAGAGCTATTTTCGGGTGGCAGGCAGGTCTCGACTGTTTTGCCTCCAAGAACTACGTAATCGGGAGCTCAACTACGAAGTGAAGGACGAGTTACGGAAGAATGCTTGCGTACTATTAGTCTATTCTGATAATCGAACAGTCTTCACGAGCGCGTGATTTGGGTCTAACCTATCTAGGTACGAAGTGAGAGTGAGAATCGGCTGCCTCGCCGCAACCGCAAGCCGCACGGAGGTGACTGACGCTTAGCGCCGTACGATCTTGGCGCCGCCCTCTGGGTATATAAGCCGCTGCTCCCCACCCGTTTCGACTTCTTCTTTTCTCTTCAGTTGCTTCGCAGAACACTACTGCCATGGGAAGGTCTCATGTTCAACTCGCATGTCAGCTAAGCTGGTGCAACCGCCAAGTGGCTGTCAGCTAAGCTGGGTTACTGGAGGTCATACTGTCGCGCCCGATTTACGTACGGGGTACCACACGGCAGGGTACGACGACACTCACTAGATAGGTTGGTTGTCAGCAACTTCAAGATCCGCCTTGAGCGCCTTGTCGTCCCAGCCAGGCCGGTCTCCGGTCTGGTATACTGATGATGTCCGCTAAGCGGGTCAACAGGGAAAGATGAGAGGCCACCACAAAGATGAAAGGTGGAATCGCATTCAGTCTGGTCACAGACAGTCTATCTGACGCAGTGCTTGTCGCTTGCAGATACTGACCTCCGAGGGCTTTGGGATTTGGAGAGAGGACGAGGTGATTCTCGTTCTTCCAGGCATTCAACACGCACTGTTCGCAGTGCTGTTTGTGTACCGTGCGCATCAGTGATGCGTGTCTGTCAACGGTATCTTGTCATCTTTTTCATTGAGCTCTGGGCCTTGCGCCTAGACTTGAGGAAGGAGAGTTGTCTGGTCAGATGGGCGACATATGTAGTGTCCATGGATGTGAAGCTAGTTGTACACCACGAAGTCTGGACAAAGAAATCATTGCGACTGTGTTGAAGACGTTTCATTCAAAATGTACATGAAAGGCGACTTCATGCAACCATTGCTTAATAAAGGAAAGGCTGGAATTAGGGAGTATAGATCGTAACATCATGAAAGCACCTAGAGACTCGTCTCACTCATCGCTATCATCTTCATCATCATCTTCATCATCATCCATCTCTTCGTCTTCATCTTCACTTTGTACGTCGCTTGCGAATTCAGGATCCACGGGTGGCGACGACGGCCAATCCACGGTCACCTCTTCCTGTAATTCCTCCCAAAACTTGCCCATGTCTGCTCCAGCGTACTCCTTCACCTTCTTCGCTGGGACTGGGATGTTCAAATTATTGGTGGCATCATCGCTCTTGAAAGTCACATACATGTGGTCTTGCTGCAACATGCCGACCTTAAGATGAGTAAGAGCAAGTCGCGGCGTCTTGGACAGCTTGCGGAAGAAATCGCGCCAGAAATTGGGCTTGTGTCCGTGAGGTGGAGCGACTGCAGCGGGGATGTTCATCCTCCAAAGGCTCAGATCTTCCAGAGTCGGGGCGAACTTGGAGATAAAGTTGAACAGGATATCAGCCCGAGCGCTTAGCTGACCAAGCTCGAGGTTCTTTAAGAGCGGTAGAGCAACAGGGGCAGGGTCAAGGAAAGTCGCTATATGCGAGCCGGTAGCGGGGTTCGGAGTAGCCAACCACTGCAGAAAGTCCTCGTTATTCGCCACCAGATGTTTCTCAAAGTTCAAGCGAAGATGAACGAGATTGGGAGTGAAATGGAGGAAGCGCCGAAGCGAGCGTCCCGCGTTTGGATCCACTGACGTCCCGTTGCTATGGGTGTGCAGGTAACGAGGCTTGAGGTCCACGTTCAAGAGTAACGTGCTTGTGTTCTGCAATATGGGTTCCACTGTAGGTCGGATGTAGTCTGGAAGGAAGAATGCCGTGTCGGGGAGGCCGCGCTGACGAAGCAGTACCTCAAACTCAGTAGGTCGCCGGTTAGCCTTGCCCAAAGCGTACAGCACGCTGGAGAAGACGCGTGACGTGAAACGAGTGCCGACATCCTGTCCGAAAGAATCGCGATCAGCGAACCGTAGCTCAATACCGGTCTCGCGATGGACGGTAGTTGCGCCCCAGGAGCTCCAGCTCTTGCCATCACGAACTCGATTGCCTGCGTTGAAGTCGCGGATCCCGACGGTGGTGAGGTTCTCGAGACGCTCGAAGGCTTCCGTAAGCATCTCGCGGTCGATCCCAGTACCCAACAGCGCTTTCTGGTCCTCGTAGCCCTGAATGTAGCGCGTAGCGGCGTCGTCGTCCCTGAAGCGTAGTGGTATCTCGCTGTAGACATTGGTGGCAATGATGATGTGTACCAGCTTCTTGGAAAGACTGGCATGCTTCGATATGTCGATGAGCGCCTGCAGGCTCTTGTGCGTGAGCATGAACTGCTTCTTGAAGAAGAACTCTTTGGAAAACCATTCATAGAGCGACTTCTCGGTTTGTTTGCATACAAGACGCAGTGAACCAAGATCTTCAGTAGGGAGGTATTCTGAAACCGCGACCAGCAATTCCAGCGGTATGGTGAGTAGTGATGCCATCTTGATAGGAAGTGACTTATGTGAGCGAAGTTTGCTGTCGTGGTTGATGCAGATGCTTGTGGCACGACTCCCGAGGCCGTCTTATCATGTGTGCACGCGTGCCGTTCGCGAAGGCAGAAATGGGGGCTAGTCCGCTTTGGGCGCTGATGCCTAAGGGCGTTCCTTCTGAACACAGGCCACCGTCTCATCGGCCACCTGGTTCCGTCTCAATCAAATGTTCAAATAGCCATTCTGCGCCCCCAATCCAGCTGCATCGCGTCTTCCAGGGTTCATCGAAGTCAATCGCATCAAGCGCATCAATCGCATCAATCGCATCAATGGTACTTACTGGATTGTCCATCGCGGCATCTGGCCGCTTCCCGAGTGGAGTAACCCAGAAAGCGCTACAGACGCGTATAACGTCACTCGGCGCCGAGTACATGTCGAGCGTCACACCGGACACAACCCATCTCATCGCAACACAGAAAGACTTCGAGAGCAATTCCACGAAAGTCAAGACTGCTGTTGCTCAGAACGTGTCGATCGTTAGCCTCGAATGGCTCGACGAGTGCGAGGCGACAGGTAAGTCCAGAACATTCCGACGCACTCAGAACCGCAACATGCTTCTCAAATCTCAACGAAGAACTTCGAATTAACGGTTGGAGCAGATTCCTATGTTCCTGAGTCGCAATATGTGTTGTCTTCTGCGGCGGCGGCGCCAGCTCCTGCCTCTGCCCCTGTTCCTGTCCAGAACGGGTCAAAGAAGCGCGCGGCGTCATCTGCATCACCACCAACTGCACAACAGGAGACCAAGAAGCCCAAGATCAAAGAGAATGCCAAAGTTGGAGATGGACAAAATGCCAAGTCCAAGCAGATTGCCATCTCCGTAGACGAGCATTGCCCTCTGGCTAGCTGGCGCGTCTACATTGACAACAACGACGGCACTATCTATGACGCGTCACTTAACCAAACAAACTCGTCTGCAAACAACAGTGAGTTGCGGCAGTCACTCACAGATTTTGAGCGTGTATGCTGACTACCTTAGACAAGTTCTACAAAGTCCAGCTTCTCACCGATGGCTCCAGCTACCGAACGTGGACACGCTGGGGGCGAGTCGGCGACCGTGGCCAGATGAAGATGCTTGGCGATGGGAGCCTCGGTAATGCCATGCAGGAGTTTGAGAAGAAGTTCAAGGACAAGTCTGGCCTCAAGTGGGCGAACCGCGGTGACGAGCCGAAGGCTGGCAAATACGCCTACGTAGAGCGCTCCTACAACCCTGACTCGGACGACGATGACGACGGCGATGCCGATGCTGGTGCTGATGCCAACGAGACCAATGGCGTTACGCCTGACAGCACCTTGTCTCCTCCAGTCCAGGATCTCATGAAGCTCATCTTCAACCAGGTAAGAATCCAGTGCTTTTGGAGTTTCCGGGTGGCTACAACCCGCGTCGCATCTGAAGAAAAAAATTCATAATGGAGCCTGGCGACGACAATGCCTCAGGACGCGTTCATCCATCAAGATATACTGATATGTATGCCCCAAACTAACATCTACTAGGACTACTTCAACCAAACCATGACTGCCCTGAACTACGACGCAAACAAACTCCCACTGGGCAAGCTCAGTAAAGGCACCATCGCTCGCGGTTTCCAAACTTTGAAGGATTTGTCCGTGCTTATCGACGAGAACGACAACGATTCAAGGGCAGAGGTTGAACGTCTGTCGAACCAGTACTTCTCACTTATCCCACACGCCTTCGGTCGCAATCGTCCGCCGGTCATTCGAGACATCACACTCCTTAAGAAGGAGATTGAACTACTTGAGAGGTAAGTCATTGCTGTATGACATGCATGCGAGGCGTATACTGACTTCACTATAGCCTGTCGGACATGAAGGAGACTGCTGCTATGCTCAAAGACCAACTGAAGGACAAGAGCGATGTGAACAAGCTCGACAAACAATTCCAGGGACTTGGCATGAACGAGATGACCCCTCTTCAACATAAGAGTCGCGAATTCGTGGAGATCGACGAGTATCTCAACAACTCGAAGGGCAAGACACATCATGTCAGCTACAAAGTTCAAGAGATTTTCCGCATCGAGCGTCAAGGAGAATTCGACCGTTTCGACAAGAGCAAGTATACGAAGATCGCAAGCAACCGCCGCTTGCTTTGGCACGGATCCCGAGTCACCAACTATGGTGGTATCTTGGGTCAAGGTCTCAGAATCGCTCCACCGGAAGCCCCTGTCAGCGGATACATGTTTGGCAAAGGTATCTATCTCGCGGATATGTCTTCAAAATCCGCCAACTACTGCGCTTCGTACAATTCTGGAGGCACTGCACTGCTTCTTCTCTGTGAAGCTGAGCTCGGCAACCCAATGCACGAGCTTACCAACGCGTCGTACACTGCTGGGGAGGACGCCATCAACAAGGGCCTACACAGCACATTTGGTATGGGACAGACTGGCCCAAAGAAGTGGAAGGACGCGGGTTGCGTGAACCCAGCCCTCAAGGGCTGCATGATGGTAAGCAAGCTCGCATTCCCAGATCTAGTTTCACAGCTAACCATACTAGCCCGATGTATCGACACCGCCTGGAGCTACCAATGTACCCAACGCGTACTTGCAGTACAACGAGTACATCGCCTACAACGTTGCTCAGGTCAAGCTTCGTTACTTGCTCCGTGTTCAGATGTAGATTCCCAGCGCGATCATCTCTTGAATCGGCGTTGAGGCGTTCCAAGCGGGATTCACAAGGAAATTTTCTAGGCAGGAGTCTATATGGTCTTAGGGATTAGGTTGTTGTTAAGACAAAATGCTATGTACGCAGCAAAGCCCGCGTCATGGGCTTTGCGCAGGCGTTCACTGTTCTCACGTTCTTGTCTTTCGTTGCGCACAACGTCGTCTCGTGATGAGCCCAGTCTGTCAAAAAGCATGGTATATTCGTCGTTAATCAGATACAAGCATCGCGAAAGGTCCCTATACACATCGGTAACATCGTCAAACTCCAGGCCAGTACAGAAGCAAGCGAATCTACTCGCGTCCACCGACCCTCCTTTCGTAGTCGTCTTCAAGCCTAGAAGCATCCACCACCTCGACGCCCTTGCCCAGCCCGATCATGTCATTGCGAACCTGCCACCACCTAACAGTGTGCTCGCTCTCCTTGCCCTTGCGCATGGGGCCCTCGTCGTCCGTGTCAACAAGCCCACCAAGGCCAGTGCCATCACCGCCAACAACAACAATTGTCTGTCCAACCCACTTCCTGATGTCATCAATGTTCTGACCGTTCACGCCGCTCAACGCATCGACTACGTAGACAAGCTCCGGTCCGAGGTGCCTGAGCATATGCACGAAGCCAGTGGTGGTGTTGAAAGGCATGACCATGGCTGGGTCCTCGACGAGGCGGAGGGCCTGAGAGTGGAGGGTGTTCCAGAGTGAGTTGTCAGAGCCCCTGGTGCTTGGTGCGGGTGTGTAGATGACAGGTTCGACGGACGACAGCTCCTCGCCTGGTGTGCGTGCGGGTGTGCTGATGGCAGAGTATGAGTCGCCGAGCGAAGACGAGCCAGTGCGTGAGTTAGCGCGGGATTGTGGGCGCGAGCGCAGCGATGGGGAGTAGATGAGGACGAAGAGCTTGGTTCGGGAGAAGTCGGTGTCGGGGAGGTGAGAGAGGATGGTCTGCGAGCTGTTAGTTCTGGCACGTGAAGAGAGAGATGAGACGCAATGCTTACAGCGTTTTCTTCGCGGTACGAGCCCTCGTCATCGTCCAACCGGTCCAGGCTTTCTGCGCTGACGACCAAGACTACCGTCTTCCTCCTTCCTCCGTAGCCCTGGCCTCTGCCTTCAGCCTTCCGCACGCTCTCCGCGAAGCTTCGTGCCTGCACGTCGACTGCAGCATTGCTGTCCCGGCTCTGCGCCTCGACATTCCTTCTAATTGTGGCCTCCTCATTCCATCGAGAGTGGTCGCCAAAAGCTTCGTCTTTGTCTTCCTCGCGGATAGAAGCGAGCGCGGCACCAGCTGCAGCACCTGCCGCGGCCCAGCCCGCAGCTGTCTTCTTGCTCACGGTATCGAAGAGCTGCTGTGGTGATGGTGTGCGACGAATGACGCCTTGTGCGCGGCCGAGCAGCGTGCCATCGCCGTAGCCATAGCCCTCACCGCCCCCTTCCCCTACAGGAAACCCAGAGACATCGCGTGGTGCAGGCGCCCTGCCCTGTCGCTTTTCGTGGGCCGAATCTTCGCCATAGGAGAGATCGTCATCGGACGAGTAGTCGCGGCTGTCCTCGCGCGCACTCCAGACCCAGGCTGCGAGACCGGCGGTTGCGACGGTGACGGTGAGGATCAGAGGAACGTAGAAGCCGAGGGCGCCGCGGTTGCGCGAGTTGTTTTGGCGGCGGTCGTAGCGGTCGTAGTTGAAGGACGACATGGCGTCTCAGGTCATGGTATCGTGAAATGTTTCGTGGCGGGTCGGGCGTTGTTTTGGTCGTCAGCCGCTGCCGCTCGGCTGCTTCCCTGTTGTTGACGGCCGGCACGCCAGGGCGAGTGGCTGGGAGCTGAAGCTTGCCTGCCTGCCTGACACGCGCTTACAGGCCCTCGGGGAGTGTGCGCGAGTCAGCCGCCCTCGAACTTTTGGCGGCGGGGTGACTCTAACACCCCACACGCCTTTGTACCTGCAGCATCACCCGGCTGATATACGCCAATACCATTTCACAAGCGAAGCCAGAAACAGGACCTTCCTGTCTAAACCATATCGAAATAGGCCAGTGCTGCAACTCTACACTCACATCGCGACACCCACCGCACACACCACAATGCCTCACGCGACGAGTCTGCCCGCGCCGGGCTTCCAGGCCCTCATTTTGTGCGGACCTGGTGCTTCCTTCAGTACCTTCACATCTACGCCCAAGGAGATACCAAAGGCCCTGCTGCCCATTGCGAACAGGCCTATGGTCTGGTATCCTCTGGAATGGTGTTACCGCATGGGAGTCACAGGTATACCATTACGCCCATCTGTCTTTTGTATTTTGTACTAATATCTTATAGACATCACAGTCGTGACACCGCCAGAATCATTAGAAGCCATCGAGGCTGCCATGTCGCAAAACCCACACCTCACAACCCTCCCCTCGCCGAAACCAGATATCCTTGCGCCGAAAGACCTTTCACATCAGACGAGTACTGGCGACCTCTTCCGGTTACCTGAGCTACAAAACGCGATTAAAGGCGACTTCATAGTACTGCCATGCGATCTCGTATGCGAACTGGACGGCACGGCGTTGGCAGACGCATGGATGGTAGAGCAGGGCGGATTCGCAGGAGCTAGCGGTGGACTAGATCACAACGGCAGCAAAATTGCTTTCGGCGCTGGCGGAGAGAAGCTCGGAAGAAGAGGCGGCATGGGCGTGTGGTACCAGGCCAAGGGAGAAGGCAGCAGGAAGAAGGAGGAGACGGATTTCATCGCGACAACACCGCTACCTACGTCCATCGTCCCTGTTCCGACAGACTCGCTGCGCCGCAACATCTCGAAATTGGTCTACTCCGTACCCACCGACACGCTGAACGACATCACCGAGGAGAACAAGACATTCCCGCTACGACATTCCCTCATTCGCCAGCACGCGCGGATAAGAATGCTTACGACCCATCGCGACGCACACATCTACTTCTTCCCATATTGGGTTATTGAGATGATCAAGAAGAACGAGAAATTCGAGAGTATCAGCGAGGAGGTTTTGGGGTGGTGGGCGAAGGCGGGCTGGCAAAACGGTCTGGGAGACAAGTTGGGTTTGCGACAAATACTTCAGGGCGAGGACGAGGAGTCGGATCATGGGTCGCAGGTTGTCGAGGAAGAGATCGATGTATCCAAATTCAGCACCACATACTCAGGCGGTAACACAGAATCCGACTCAAAGGCTCCCACGACACTCGCGTCGAGAGTCACAAAATCGTCCAGCATACCCGAATCCGCGAAATCGCTCACCTCGAATACGAAGCTTACGGTACCACCAATCCTTGCCTACGTCCAACCGTCGGGACCTGCCGAACCCCTCATTCGCCGTGTAGACGACTCACATCTTTTGCTTACCGTCTCACTCCGCCTAGCAAAGCTACAGTCGATCGAGGAGGTCGGCAAAGAAGCAGCATCACCATTCGCCCATCAGTCGAAAATCGTCCACAAGGAGTCTATCCCCCGGAAGTGTCGTGTAGAAGCCGAGAACTCACTGTTAGCGGACAACGTCATCGTAGAAGAGAAGACCAACATCAAGGAAAGCGTCATCGGTCCAAACTGCAAGATCAGCGAGGGCGCTAGGTTGTTGAGGTGTTTGTTGATGGACGGAGTCGAAATCGGACCCAACGTACAACTCACAGACTGTATATTGGGCCGGAGATGTAAGATGGAGGGTGGCGATGCTAAAGACGGCGACAAGACTGTTCTCAAGGACTGCGAGGTTCAGGATGGACAGGTTGTGGAGTGGGGTAGTACGTATCTCCTGATTCGGTTTGTGGAGAAGACACTGCTAATCATTATGCAGCTGAGGCGAAGAATGAGAAGTTTATGCGCTTTGATGTCGGCGATGATGTGGGTAGTGAAGGCTTTGGCGGAGACGAGATGGACACTTTGAATGATGATGGGGATGAAGGTATCCCGTTGCGGTAATCGTTGGCCCGTGAGAAGGACGAGGAAACACGCGTTACGACAGTACGAATTAACATGCAACCGAACAAGCCGTGGCTTTTCACCCTCGAGAATAAGGATGATAGCGTGTGTCGGTCCGGGACCTTTCTAGCTCGACCACTCGTCTTGGCCATGCTCACAGGAAACGATGAATCGTTTGCTCGTAGGGAAGTCTCGTCGATCTCGCTATAAAGTGCAAAATGCGAGAGATTCACGGCCACGACGTTCAGTACCTTACTTGTCACGCTTTGCCCAACTTGCGGTAACCTCAAGGTCCGTTTGCTACCTGGGTAACACATAAGCTTGGCGTCACGGGTACCCGCGTCCTGTCTTGCGTTCTTGTTTCGCCCTCACGTCAACATCTCTCACTTAATCAATTTTGTTACAGGTCGCATCTGCATCAGCATCTCTTATTCCCTACCTCTCACCACCTACATAGCATGTCATACACCCCAAACGATCCCGATGCGGTTATACCAACAAGGCACTTTTGCGACGGCTGCAAGCAGGGAACCACTTCTAAACTGGACTGCGCGAATCTGCAGAAGGTCGTATGCTTCACCTGTCCTCGTCGAGATCACTTCAGCGGCGACTGTGACAATTTGATACGCAAAAGCAACCCTCCGTCAAGTGTACCAGCCTTTTGGTCCTCGCTCCCGCTGCGGCGGCTGTTCCCCACTATCAGCACGAGAAGTTCCACCACAGGGCTACGTACCCAGTCAACAGATGGGGTAAATGCAACACCATGTGAGAGCGAGGAATATAACGAAAGAAAAGATGTCGAGATACAACTCCTAGACTGGCAAGGTCGCTGCAACGATGCTTTACGTCTGCTGCGAGCATGCGATCGCCAGGACACAGCCGATGCCTTGGAACTCCAGCGTCCAGAACCTCGCGGGTGGAGAGAACCCTCGGGGAAGGAGTACACACATGTACATGAATACGAAAAGGTTGCCAATATATTCAGCGACCAAGTCCTGGTGACCCGGGATTCAAGCCTTAGACTAACGCGGAGGAAACAGCATCTTAACGCGACGAAGAAATATTGCCTTGCCATCTTTCACAAACTCGAAGCGTTTGGCCTTGCGGAAGCGGGTAAGACGCCTTGAACCAAGTCCACAAATGACTAAGACCTGACTGTCAACCACAGCAATGGATCCCCTCGCCCGCTGGCACATCGACCCCAAGTCTTCCGCGATCGAGTCGGAAAGCCAGAAGATCTTATCTCACATCCCCACCAGCGCCCCGAGTACGGCCGGCTCGATGGCCAACTTCGTAGACCTCATGCACCGACACATCACCCACCTATACGAAATGCCCGGCGACACCCTCTACTCCCGCTACACGATAGCCTTCAAGATGATCCAAACCGCCGTCCGCTGGAAGTTCACCGGTACAACCTTTATGCAGAACAGTGTCCACACCTCCATTATTTCACCTGCAGAGATCACGCGTCTTTTCCGGCCGCTGGATACGCAGTTTAAGGGTATACTGGAAGAGGGGTTGATGAGGAAGGGAGGTTTGCCGTGGGATCAGGCGCTGTGTTTCTTGGAGACGCATGGTGTGGAGCGGTTGTATGCGGGTTCTTGGAGGTGGCTGAGGGAGCTGTTTCATTATGAGGATGGTGGGTTGGCGCCGTGATGTTGGGGGATGTTTGGGCTGTGACGTCTTTACTGTCTTGTCTGTCCGAGCTGCGATGGGGCTTGTGTTTAGCCTTCTGGTCATTTCGTATTCGTGTTTACTCTGCATGTATACTACTGTTCGCTATATATTTAGGGGACGGTCACGAAATGTGGGAACAATGTCGCGTGAAAAGATGGAGATGTGATGACAGCTCATTCTAGATTGCGCTAGCGCCAGGTCCCTTCCCCGTACCTGCACAACGAATCTCACCGCATATCACGCAATACACGATAGACCTGACGTCGGGTCTCCAATCGGCTTTTGATGTGAGGTGGATCTCAAGCTACATTCGACGAGTACAAGGTCAGGTTGTCTACGCTAGGCTGCCCGGCACGACTTACCCAATGCGGACAAATATCACGGAGAGGAGAAGAAGGGGTAGGCAGCAATCAGTGCTCAACGGGGCCAAAGTAGTACTCAGTCGTAGCTTGGTCTATGTATATGAAGAACGGTAGTTGTCGCTGAACATTAGATAATTAACTCCAAATCCCCCAACTTCTCCTTCAAACACAACCCCACACATCACCAGCCAGTAAGTAGCGACACCACCTTAATCAATTCAGCGTCGACTAGGAAACACATACTTACCATTCTATAGTGTCTCAGAAATACGTACCTCTCACCATCATCAAGGGCGCGGGCCATGAGTACATCCCCATCCCCGAGGGCGAGAGCGCCATCGTCGCAGACTTCCACTCGTAAGTCCACCAACCACTGCACCTCACAACATCAACATCCCCACCTCTTCTCCAAACCAAACTCCTAGTCTTCCCAACTAACGCACCCCCAGCATCCGCACCCAAACCACCGACTCCCCCACATACCTGACCTCAGGCTTCTACCGCATCAAAGCGGGCCCCACACGCAACATCCCCACCTACGACTACGAGGAAACCAAGTACGTTCTCAACGGCCAAATCGACGTCTTAGACGAGGCGACCGGTGTCACACACCACCTTGTCGCTGGCGACTTTGCTTTCTTCCACGTTGGCTCCAAGGCGCAGTTCTCAAGCAAATCGGGCGGAACGGCTTTCTTTGCGGTTACTAGGCCGGTTATTACGCAACATCCGGGGTTGAAGGGGAGGGAGGAGAAGGTGCTGAGCAAGTTGTAGAGGGGTAGATGCTTCATGCGAAGAATCGTCTAGGATCGAGTATGGCGGCGGCGAATGATGGACGACGAGGATGGCTTTGGCGGGCGCAATCTCGTGACATGTATCGCTGCGAGGAACTAAAGGAACGAGTTGTCGAATTTGATGAAATTGAATGACGAATAATGGACTACATTACCCCAATACTGAAGTACTGACGAAAACGCCTCAGGTATGAGGTATTGGCGTAATGTGGTCCATCGTACGTCAATTAATCTCATTAATGGAACCCATTCCTCGATGCCAAAGTCTCTATCGAATTCAAAATCCAGCACTCAAAAATGCAGTGATACAATCTTTGATACTCTGGCGCCAATGTATAGGTGTCAAACCTCGTGAATGGACAGCGCACCCTAGAAGAAGACGTTGGCCTGTCGATGAAGCTGCGATATTCCCGAGATAGCTCCGAGATATTATCGTGCTCTGGCGGGGTCCAGATTGATATGCCGCTAACGTCATCTGGACCCTTCGATCGCGACATTCTTTCATGTGTACGCCACCATCTCAACTCATGCATCGTGTATTCTCAACACCACGAGGATGGCGCAGTCGCCTCTATCCGGCGTCATGATGCCGCCACGCTTCAATATCGAGTTGGACCGTACGGATCCCGACGTTCCCTTCCGCGCATCGCAGTCACACATCCATCACACATGGGCTCGGACGTTTCATTCGCGGCCGGAGCTCTACATCCGGCCGCAGAGTCTTCAGGAAGTGCAGAAGGTTGTTAACCTCGCGAGACGCATGCGAAGGCGCGTCGTCACTGTAGGATGCGGACATTCACCCTCAGACATAACGTGCACGTCGGCATGGATGATCAACCTGGACGACTATAAGGAGGTGTTGAACGTTGACAAGGAGCGCAAGACGATGACTGTACAGGCTGGAATACGCCTACATAATCTCAACCTCCAAGCGAAGAGCCACGGCTTGACGATGCCGAATCTCGGATCCATCGACGATCAATCGCTGGCGGGAGCGATTGCGACGGCGACGCACGGCAGTTCATACAACCACGGCCTCCTCTCCGACCGCGTCCAGAGCCTCCGTATAGTACTGGCGAACGGCCAAGCGGTACGCTGCTCACCCCAGCAATCGCCAGATCTCTTCCGGGCAGCGCTCGTTTCGCTGGGCGCATTGGGCATTATCGTCGAAATCGAGTTCCAGATGATCGAAGCGAACAACGTCGAATGGATACAGACTATATTACCGATTGAAGACGTCTTGGCAAATTGGAACAACGGGCTGTGGACATCGAGCGAGTTTACGCGAGTATGGTGGCTACCGTACATGAAGCGCGCAGTCGTATGGCGGGCAGACAAGACGGACAAGGCACATAGGCAACCGGAGTACAACTGGTATGGCGGTAGTGTCGGCTTCCACACCTACCACATCCTTCTCTGGATTTCGCAGTACGTTCCGCGCTTCCTGCCTTGGGTTGAGTGGTTCGTCTTCGGCATGCAATACGGTTTCAAGGATGGTGCTCTCATCTCTGCGGTTGGCGAGCAGCGCACGGAATTGTTGATGAACTGTCTCTACTCGCAATTCGTCAACGAGTGGAGTGTTCCCCTCGATAAAGGTCCTGAGGTATTGTCGCGGCTGACGGACTGGTTGCACGGCGACGAGCAATCCTCCGGCATTCCTTTCAGCACCAAAGGCCTCTACGTCCACTCGCCTATCGAAGTCCGCATCGCAAACACTGTCAACCGAGAACCGCGTCCATTCCTTGATACTTCATATCCCGATCAACCCGCTCTGTACCTTAACGCCACGCTCTACCGTCCCTACGGCCAGGACCCCCCTTGCCGCGAACGCTACTACCAAGCTTTTGAACACCTGATGAAAGAGTACAACGGCCGACCTCACTGGGCAAAGAACTTCCAATCCGTCGACAACGCCTACCTATCCTCTGTATACGGCAACGACCTAGACGAATACAACCGCGTCCGCAACGAAGTCGACCCCGAAGGCATGTTCCTCGGCGCCTGGCACCGTCGCACCATCCTCCCTCCCAAGACCGATCTCCCTCTACTCCCCCTCGAAGAAAAGGAAGTCGTACGCCGTGACCGACGCACTGGTGGAGTCGACTGGATAGGCGAGCAAGCCCGGTGGTTCGACGGCGGTGCTGATGTGTTTGAGAAGGCAGGTAGCGAGTCTGGCGAGAGCTTCGATTACATGGCTGGCGCGGAAGCGGAGAGCAGTGTGTTGTTGGAGAGCTTGAGCGATGAGCTTATTGTAACGGAGGAAACTTATGAGAATGTCACCGAGAGTCGGAGGAGAGAGGGCACTGAGGAGTATGTTACGGGTACGAATGTGTTCAATAAGATGTAGATGTATATACTAGGAGGGGAAATACACCACTCAATGAAGATATGATAATGATGTATCAGTATTGCGATGCTTGCTTGTCTCCATTGCCGTGATGAATAAATGTTGTATCTCTAGGGTGGCTTGCGTGCCAGTGCGCCCAATCGGGTAAGGCGCATCCGTGGCTTCCCATCGTCATACTTCCAACATTGACGCGTCTGCCACCATCACTCACGTTCACTACAGTCAGTCGAAGACATGGTGACTATCAACGAAAAAATGTCGTCGACTGCATACCCCTCTCCCTGTGGCGAACGTCGCGATCGACGATAATATATCGAGCGGATGGACCCGTCGGCAAGAAGCCGGCTCCAGAAGTGAACATGGGCAACAGCGTCTCATTCTTGGATAGGGGAAATTGCTGCACTGCGTTCTTCTTCATAAACCTCGTTGTGTCCCATCGTCACTCGACTAACAGCATTACAGTGTTGATACATGTTCGGTCGACCGTGTACTGGCGATAACACAGCACGTCCCCGGACATTGGCCTTTGCCATAGAGTATGTCCAACTTTGCTCAGCACTCAATCTCCTCATGCCCGAAGATTGGCCCTACAAACTAAAGGCCTCACGGATGAGGAGACCCGTAACGAGGACTTCTATCACAGTTCGACGCCACATGCAGCCACCCCTTACGTCTTCTCGGCTGATGGGCGTTATTTCCGCTTGCGAGATCATGACCCACAAGTAATATATCTCCTACCTTGGCAGCCACGTTCTGAGCTTGGCATGCAGCCACAACACGAGGAAAGCTTGGCCGATTCTAGAAGGTGGCCGACATGATTGCTTGGAAGTCTGCTTGCAGGGATATAGGAGAAAAGGAAGTCAATGCAGGGAGTTCAAGGCGAACGATATTTGAACGAGCGATTAGATTGACACATTACGGACTAGTTCGAACGACCCGCATCGCCCGTATCTACAGTCTAATTCGGACAGCAACCGAAGCGCCGCCATTGTCTGTTCTTGCACACCGACTGCTCATCCGATTATCCGCGACCCATCCTGACTTAGGAAGTCTGCACATAGATGTCCGAGCTGCCAGAAGACTGGTAACCCTCAGTGGCGACAATCTGGTAGTAGTGCTGGCCCAAGTTCATGCCGTAACGGGCCCAGGCGTTGAAGTGGTTTTGCATGTTGACGCTGCCTCCGACACGCTTCTGCGTGCGGACAGACCTGAGAGTTTGTTAGTGTGCGTCCGGCATCCACATGTCGCTTGCAGACTTACCAGTACTGCTGAAAGGTCCTTGTTCCATCGATGGAGGGCTGGTTGGTACGGGTGGAGGTGGAAACGTCGTAGGTACCGCCGTCAGTCGTGAAGCTGCCCTTGCGCTGGGATCCGCTGCTGGGGTTGTAGGTGCCGTAAGACTCGATCACGTAGTACTCCACAAGCGGGTTGCGGGTCCAACCGTAGACGGCAAGGTAACCGTTACCCTGAGGCTGGAAAGATCCGCCGTAGTTGATCGTGCTAGGATGGGGATCAGCAAATGATGAAGCTTAGTTCTTCCAGATGACATACCGGCCGGTTCCAGGGTTCCATCCCTTGCCACCGACGAAGTTGCCGGTGTTCCTCCAGGTCACGGAGTACCTGCTGCCCTCTCCCATGGTGTACTGAGCGGAACCACCGCCATCAGTCCACCACGAGTAGAAGTACCCGTTGTTGTAGCCCTCGGAGCTGGGAGTGGACTGACGCTTCTCAAGAGCAGTTGCGTTGCCATCGTCACGCTCAGTGAGGAAGTCGAAGGGAGCGGCGAGCACGCTGGTGGTAGCCACAGCGGCGAGAAGGAGAGACTTGAAAGAGACCATGTTGAGCTGAGTTGGAGATCTGTGCTGGATGCGGTGATGATACTGAACTGCGAGCAGCAGCGAGCTTATATGTCGACCTCGAGGTGGAGATGAGCCTGAATCGCTGGAAGAAGTCGCCTTTGGTGGTCATGAGGTATCATCTCGCCTCTGTCTACATCCGTCTTGGTGTCAACGACGATGGTGTGTTCCAGTCCTCTCATTTCGAAAAGCACGCCCAGCGCACTGACTAGAGCGGCCTAAGAACCACGATCGCGGCAAGCTGCACCGTTCAGTGACCGGCCTCGGTAATCATGGAAAAGATAGAAGAGCACAAAGATCCATGCCCCTTGCACCCATCTGCACGACACCACAAAGATAATATCGCTGATCCGGGCTTTACGCGCTTTCTCAACCCGGTTCACAGGATGTTAATATAAAAGAACGCCACTAGGGTACAGGTGGTCGCCTTACCCCACACTCCTCGGAAGACAACGAAGCTTGGAAGGAACACCCGCCGCGCTAATGTCATGTAGGCGATGATATTGTTAGCGACAGTGGCGCACGTGATGAAACATTGGGCGCTCATGGCGGGAAGCCTCGGCAAACTCAGGATAACCACCGGATGAAGAGGATCTGCCAAGATGTATAGTAGCCGGCTTTTCTACCGATCCTGGTAAGACATGCCAAGCGCGGTGGGTATCTTGAGCGGAGATGATGTGTGGAGTGCATGAGTGGATCTCGAGGTCGGTGAGTACATGAAAACAATGTTACTATGCATTACATGAGCGCATAATGGTGGTGTTATTACTGACAGGTCAAGGCACCCCTGGAAGTGTATCGAGGTTCGCGAACTCTTCACAGATCACACATTCGGTGTTTAGGAGATCATCACTTCGAGAACTCTCATTCTGCCTTGATCGCCTGTACTCAGTTAGGCGATCGACACGATGGTCTCTGACTAACAACATCGACTACAGGATGAACTGCTGGTACAACACCATGCAAAGCGACCACCAGTATATAGCACTAACGGCTTCGCGTACAGCATCGGGGCACTACGGCTGCGCTTGTAGGTCGCGCAACTTGCCCAGTTCTCTAGATCCAAGACCGCCGAATGCTTCATATTAGCTGGCAAGCCGGTGGCATCTAGATGTCGTACGAATTTACCCAGCCATGTCCTTGATGGCGCGTAGATCAGGGTCGGTCCATCCGATGGCTATCACGGCATCATCGCGGAAGAAGGAAACATGAAGGACGTAGGCAGGGATTGCATCCGGTTTACAGTACTACACCACGGTGGAAAGGAGTATCTGCATCCTGGTGTGTGGCAAAGTCAACTTCAGCCGCTGCTGTATACCGGTGTAGATTCTTGTCCCTGTGTGACTAGTCTGGCTGCTGCTATGAACGATATCGGCCTTCCAAGATCTTGTGCTGTTTCATCTACGCGTTGTGGATATCAGATCTTGCCGAGTACGATTCCCGGAGTCATCTCATGGCCCACCAAAGCTCCTGCTTACCACCGACCCCTGACAAGCCTTGTTGTTGTTTGCCACACTTCGGCTGCGCAGGCTATACGACTTGGAAGATCAGCTTTGCGTTTCGTACGAGCGATGCGTACAAAATTTCGCAGTGCAAAATTTGAACGCGTGAAAATCTAGCCAAAGGGTTTGAGTACGCTTATACGCAGCTGATTGCTCATCACGCGGAGAGATTGGAAGGAAAGCTCTTTCGAACGGATGTGTTATACTACCAGGACATTATCTTCACCGAACAAAGCTAGCATGGACTATTAGGTGACTCTGATCACGGCGACAGACAATATGTGACGACGTTTTACTTCTCTTCATCCACCCAGACTCACTTGTTTAGACATGGTCTATCCGAGCTCGCAGTCTCATGTGAGCCTGCCAGAGCGCTTCGCAACACGCCCACGATGCCTCCAGAAGCGGCCTGTTGCTGTTGCATTTCCTCACGACCCAATCGGTCCCAAGCCGCACACAATTCGATGACCGTGACCTCGTCCTTCGCATCGAAGCACAGCTGTGCAACAAATGATGCAACAGTTGTTGTACCAAGCTTTACTGTGTGCTGAAGAATGCTACTGCTCAGCACACTTTGTGCTGTGTATAATGACGGTAGAGTATGAACCCCTCGCTTCTTTCGCTCGATATTGACAAACTTTAGGAACGCGGTCACCACGGCATTCCGAGTAACCTTGCCGCTCTCCTCGGCCTCCATGACTTCAATGTAGGAGGAGAGGGGCTCCGTACCGAGACGCATTACACTCACATCGGGATCATAGTTGGAAGCTATAGGTACTTGAGGGCTAGTCGACGCTGTCTCCGCAAGCTCTCCAATGAAGAGCTCGCTCAGTGGTGCGTCGCGAAGCTCTTTTCTGCTGCCTGAGCGTGTGGTTGATTCGAGGCTTCCTTGCTGCGTCGCAACAACTTCGCACTTCTCGATACTGACCGATGCAGCCTCGTCCGAACCGGTATTCGAACCGTCCGCATTGCTCGAGCGCTCTTCGCGATCGAAACTATACTTGGGTGTAGGTTGTAGACACCGACCGGGTACTTCGAGGCTCTCCAGTTCCTCACTGTCCTCAACATCGTGAAGCCTGTCGCGGATGCCGAGGTCTGACGGAGCGGCCTCAACGCGACTGTCAATACTCTGGGACCTCTCATCATGCGCGTCACCCAGACCGTCAAGGTAGCTTTTGTTTGGAGATGCGACCGAGTCGAAGTCTGATCCGCCGTCATCCTTGATGGTTTCCACGTCGTGTAGAAGCTGGTCGTACGCGATGCATTGGATCACACCATCCGCGCTCGCTAAGAACATCCGACTACGAAGTATGTTTTCAAGTGACAGATTGGTGTTGGTCTCGTCGAGACCTTGATCCACTTCGTGGTATATAGCACGGCCAATTTGCTGGGGTGTGTAGTACGGCACAAGCGCCCGCTCCTGATGTGTATCCTCCGACGGTACTTTCGTCTTTTTCTGGCTATCAGCAGCTGTGAATGGAAACTTGGATGTGTATACAGGTGCAGGGGCGTTGGCAGTCGTGGCATCTCCGAGCCGCGTAAAGATCGATGACTCTGTCGCATCCGATTTTTGTGATAACGCTTCCTTGAAAGCTTTGCTTGATGCTGCGGCGGTCGTAAAAGTAGGACTACCTAGCTCTTTCACGAAGGCTTCGCTGAAAGCCAATGATGTTGGACCTTCATACTCAATGTCCTCAACATCCTGGGGGAAAGAAGATCCACACTCGTGGTTGAAAACGTCAATGGTGTTTGAGCGTTCACCAAATGTAGCAACGCCAGTGGGAGCTGTGAAGGTGAAGCTATCGTTGAAGCTGCCCAGGGACTCTAGAGGCAGTGCGGATAACGTAGGCGGAGGAACTGAGGACTGAGACTGAGCGACATCAGTGCTCGATGGTGGTACCTGCTGTAAGGTAGTTGATATAGATGGAGCAGCGTCGAAATCTCCAGGCGACATAAGGCTGGAGTGCTGAGAAGTGGAAACAATAACATTCCGTGTCGATGTTGCGCTGTCCTGGGTAGGTACGAATGGAATGGCGGGCGTGTCGAACCGCTCAGGCTCAATAGTACCGACTAGTGTATACTTTACGTTACTCGGAGGAGCCTCCTTAGTAGCTGATGCACCTTGTTTCTTGGCGGCTCTCTTCGCTGCCTTCTTTAGTCCCTTGGTCAGAGGTAGGAGAGGCATGCTGGCGGCGGTCGGGCGTGTGTTTGTGAATAGCCCTCTTATTCCCTTGAAGTGTTCTACAGTGTGAGCGGGACGGTCTGTTCGAGACAGACGAATGTTATGTGATGGGTAGGCGCCGCAGGTGTAGTTGAACCGAGAAGTGTACAACCACCGCGTCCAAAGTACCTAGGTTGCGGTTCCAGCTTCTGTGAATGGGGTAGAGAGTGAAGGTAAGTATAGTAACTCGAAGGTGGCCATCTTTGCGAAGACTTGGCAAAGGTGCGATCGTACGCACATGAAAGTGGTGAAAGCTCCATACACATGATGTGAATCAAACCCTGGAAGCCATCACTCGGGTGATGACGCGCCATTGCAAACTATGTGGAGGACGTACATACATATTGCTCTCTTAATGTATGATTTAGCGTATACTTGTAGTAGAAATCTCGTAGTGAATCCAGAAGAATAGGTGCGTTGCGTTTCTATAGGCTAACGGGTGCTTTCCACATCTGTCTGGTTTAGTGTAGCAAGCGTTTGGCTGAAATGAAGTCATTGTGCTGACTATCTCGTAGTTTGGACGTTGGCAAACTTTGCGAATATCTATTCGTGGTCTTGATTGTTCGCGAAGATAATCCTATCATCGCTTCCGAACTCGACGTGGATGTGCTATGGACACTAAGCACGAAGTATTGGTTGGCATATTGGAAACAGCAAAACGTTATGCTTGGTAAAATAGCTCCTAGTAGTACATGCGCGAGATACTTTAGCAGAACCTTGAGGTGGTGGTTACACTTCACAGTAACAGGTATATGCCTGAGTAGGTAACATTTGCACGAGATGAGCAAACCGCCGAAAATTCCATAGCGTACAACCTTGGAAGAGCGTTTCAAAACAAGCCTAGCGCGGACGCGTTCTTACAATGAAAGTGGCGTGGCATTTGACCCTGAGGGCTCAAAACACTACGCACTAACAGTAAGGCCGATGACAGGAAGCCACACTATACCATAACCTGATCCGGACCGAAACAGTTTAATATCGAAAGAACGCGATGGAGTCTAAGAGACTGTCGGAATCTCAGCCATTGTGATCGATACGGTTTCAAGAATAAAGATAGCTGGAGAAGATGTACTTCTTCGGCGCGTTCTAGTGAGCACTAGTAGTCACTAGCGCGACGCGTCCGTATGAACGCCTACAGGGATTCAAAAGTTCTTCATATAAAAACATGACGATACCCGTATTATTTCTGCAAACCTCCAGCTAATACAGAATGTCGAATCCCATTGTTATCGAGGTGAAGAATGAGGTGGAAGGGGACACCTATTCGTATGATGGCACATTGTACAGAATCAATGGAGAACGTCGTCTCGGCATCGATAGAATTCTCGTCACACTTTTCAACATGAACAAAAAAGAGATGCGTAGACACGGATTATTCTGGGGTGTAATCTCTCCTGCGGACTTGGGCAAGGAGGAAAACTACGTCAGGATTAAGATGCTGCGACAAGGACTGGAAAAGCTGAAAGCTGGCCGCGTGGCAGAGGAATTGGCAAGTCCCGTGTTTCCTTATTTCTGTTCAAAAATCTAGTTCTTCCAGTCATGTTCCTCTGACTAATGATCATTGCAGCTGCCAGTATATCCGAGACAGATATTCGAGAACCTTGCCACAGACTGGCACAGGAGGCATGGATGGCACATTACCCCTCCATCTACGCCACCGGCAGCAAAAGCTGTTAAGAGGGAGCTCGATGAACCCATTCCGGACGACTATGAGATTCTGTCCAGTAAGAAGATCAAATCGGAAGAGTTCACAAGCGATGGTGTTGACGCAGCCATACCCTCACATGCAGGGGAGTATGTGAACAGTTATTGGGGGAAGCAACCCGATAATCCATGGACTCCAGAACGCAGCGAGGATGAAAAAGATCTCATGGGCCAGCACGAGGCGTGCCGTACCAAGCAGACTTTCGTTGCGGCTATGGGTACTTATTGGATTCAGTGCCCACTCATTGAGGCTACACACCCAGAACTAAAAAGCAGTCTGCGCATGGTCGTTCGAGCTCTTGATGACCATACACAGGAACGCGGCTTGCTAGAGGCCTACCTCAACCTTGGGCTATTGAAAGGGACCATGGTCATGGCGCCTGACCTTGACATAGTCCAAGATTGGTGTTACAGACACCAGAGTCAGCGTTCAAGAGATGGTGGCAATGGGAAATGCAAGATCGACAAGGAGACAGAAAGACTTCGAGACGTTCTAGAAGAGTTCAAAAGAGTAAATGGAGTACCTATCGACGCGACCATTAAATCGCCGCCTCTCGACTTACAAAAGCGACTCGACCTCGACTGCGAAGCTCGACTATACGAGAACAGACCATCCATTGGTGGACCCATTCGGATCTCCGGCAATACCGCGCATCTCGAATTCCGGGAAGATAGTTTATATTTCGAAGGCAAGATCAACCTTCCTATTATCAGCGACACGCCTGTAAAGATTTGTGGTTACAGGATCAAAAGCGATGATTCTTGCACCGTTGAGAAGTGGTTGGATTACGATACGTCGAAGGTCAAATATGGGGCGGCGTGGAAGAAGTCTTGACTGACAGAAGATTTCGTTTGTTGACCGATGTTAATGGGGTAGATTTGTCGCTAGTTATCAGAGTAGGTATATGAGCAGCAGTGCGCTGCGTGTGCCGCGCGATCTTTAGCCATATGAATACTTTTTCCAGTTCTGCTGTTGTCCGCTTTCGACTGTTGCTTTGTCAGGTATCAATGTACACCGCAACGTGTGTCATCGCGATCTGTGGCTGTGGTGTGAAAGACCCTGCAAACCTTACAGACAGCGCATTGTGAGCGTGTTAATGCGCGGATGCATCCTTCTGTATGCCTGGGTCAGCCCGCTGGGTCCGCAGTGAATGCTGACACTTTGCATGTAACAGTGCCGTCGCTGCTAGTGTGCCCAGGTGTTGAGAAGAAGAAGCTGCATGCATGACGCGAGTCGTAACTTCAAGCTGCTCACTCGTGTCTTCGACGCCCACTCCAAATGCGCGCGGCAATACTGCGAGCATCGTGATGCACTATGCCACCCAGTTGGATCTAGACATGGAGTTGACAGTTTGCTGAACCTTCGCGCTAGGCTCGGGACAACTCGTGGAGATTCTGTGGAAAGGTGCCTGACTGCTGAGAGCGACTTGTCGCTTTCAGATGGCCGGCGCTTGTCATTGGTCGGCGAGCAGCGGGTCCTAGATGCCGCAGTGTCAGCTAAGGCCAACACGCGTCTCGGCAAGCATCCCCACCTGCACCCTGCGTCCGCCCGCAGGGGTATCGCCATGCACCCATATACATAGATAATTAGATATGCTGTCACCATGGACAGCATCGACACACAAGCGTCATTCCCGTCTTACCTTCACTTACTGCAAGCCTGACTTCACAAACTCAACTCCCATCACCAATTCCTTACGACAATGGCCAAACCATTGTCTGCCAGACAGACCTGGGCCGGAATGTCCTATACATACAATGGGTCGCTTCACCCGCGCAAACGAATGCAGATAAACAACTGCTACCTTGAGCTCAAGGAGGATGTCGTGCAAAAGCTCATTAACGCGCGACTCGAAGTGGAGGACGTTTCGGAGGAATGGCTTCAGGCGCAGTTGTTGCTCCGCGGTTTCGGTCGTCCTGGTGAAGAACTTCATTGGACGAAGCGCAACATGATCTCGCGTCTCGCGCAGATCATCCCAATACTAGAGGACAAGTACTACATTATTAGTATCCAATTATACATATCTATTTCCCATCATCCTAACCCATCTCCAGAGCGCCTTGGAGCATTCCATCGAAGTCTTCCACAATTTAGAAGAGATTTGGGCCAAAGCATACCCTAAACACCCAGCTTCGAAAGAGTATCTAAAGAACAATACACCACATAACGCCTCCCGGTGCTGGTGCTTTGCTACGCAGCGAAAGAACCTACTCACTAAAAAAACATTGCCTGCCACAGTGACAAAACCGAAGCCGAACGTGGACCGGGTGGCATCGCCTGCACCAGAGAATGAAGACACGACCAACATCAATAATCTCAAGACATCTGCGGCACACAAACGACCACGACCAAACGCCGCAGAGTTGGGCGAAGCCTCTAACCATCCTCACAAGAGACAAAGGCTCCCGTCGCCTAATCCTGAGGCGGACATCGATAACGGGGAATGCCCATCATCCTTGATCGCGCCAACTTCAGGCGCGCCCCCAACGCCGCCGGAGGACGTGGACCGTCTGCCCCGTGAAGTTGCAGGCCCCTTGCGTCAAGCCAGTATGAGTCTCTCGGCAATCGGCGAAGAACACTGGAAATTCAAGCTGCATGACTACATGGGTCATATAGCGGGTACCTACATGATTTTATGTCCTTTGCTTGCAGAGAGACATCCAGATCTCATTGGGCAGCTCAGCATCACAATCAAATATTTGGGTGCTTCCTCGCTTGCATCTGGCATACTCGAAGCCTACTTCAACCTTGGCACGTTTACTGGTCCGGCAATCCTTGGGCTCGACGATGGTCGCATCGCTGAGTGGCTTTGGGCTACGGCGACAGAAAGACGAGGCAGACGCGCTCCCCCTTCTTATAACAATGCCGAAGTCAAGAGGCTATGCGAGGACGCACTAGACTTGGCTATGGAAAGAACACCAGAACGAAACCGGGCTAACGTGGAGACTCGACATCTTAGGGATCTTCCCGCTCTTGATATCGATACTACCGCGTTACCTCAGCTTCTGTTCGACGCTCGGCTTGAAAATCCGAGTGGCGAATACTACGGCTCAGGTACGTATTGCATTGCTCAAGGAGAGATCAAATTTGAAGAGCGTGGCTTGCGTTTCAGCGGAGTGATCAGGATACCGGAAATCGCTGAGGGTGACCTGGAATTTGATGGCTTGAGGGTCTTCCGCAGAAATGAAGGTGACCTCCCGCAGAAGTGGAAAGATGTTCCTACAAGTAAGGTACATCACTGATGGAGGACGCTCACCCACAGATCCTCGGCGATTACACGCTGGGGTTATGTTACTCGAATGAATCTGGTGTTTGGCTTTTGCTTCAAGTAGCTAAATTTTTCTGACCCCGATAGATCACGCACGAGAGTTGCGCATGATCTGGCTCGGAAGTATGTGTTACACCCTGTATTTGCCGTTTCGCCCTGTGCATTGGGCGCTCGTCGCTGAACTTCAGGGTGAGCTCGCTTTCGGCCCGCTGCACTGACCCCGCTTTCCCGCGCGTCGCCCGAGTTGATACCTTGATACCGATCGTCCACACATAGCGCCTACAGAAGCAAAGCACCGTATCTCACCGTATGCTTACATCCTTACTCCTTCCCTCTCCCATCATCCAGTTGTTGAGTAAGTTTCGAGGTCGGAAGAGCAACGTCAGCACTTGATATGGTCTTACAAGCAGGTAACATTCGTCAAGCGCAGAATGTCAATACCTGCCGCATTCACGCCGAACTTGAGATCTGCATACAGTTCTGACAGACACCAAGGCGTGCACGGCTATTCAGAGATCGGGAAACTCCCGATGATGGCTTTCATCAACCCATGTTCGGTGACTTGAGCACCGGCAGGCCGCTGTGCACGTTTGCCGTTGTACCTGTCGCGGAGATCTGATGGAGAGCCGGAAAAAGATAACACCAAGACATGTAAGCCCACGACCATTCTGCCTCGTCAGGTCTTCCTATCTTCATACACTCACTTGCCCCACCTTTGTTCTCCGCTTCTGCAAATCGATCTGAGACTACTGTCATCACGTGACGGCGATTTTCACTGCGGATCCGCTTGCAGTAATACTACTCCGAGTTTGCTCTCAGAACTGATCTACCCTTCGGCATATTGCACATTCAGTCATCGCTTCACAAATCTTGTTTTCTCACTTTCGCACCATCATCATGCCTGCTGCAACCCATTCTCTCGAGACCATGGTCCTCCAAGCCCACCGCGCAAAAGGCGTACGCTATCCGACAGCCTCTCAGAAAGAATGCTTCAAGACCTGGTACTCTTACGCGCTTCGTCAGGGTGAAGTCACGAAGACTTCCCCGAAAGTTATCGAGGAGCACGGAAAACATCTCAAAGAGATCAAGGAAGCGGCGCCAGGTGGGCGAACGTATCTTTGAGCTGGTATGTTTCTTAGCCTGCACAAAAGCTTGCAACTGGCTTACTGACACGCTTAGACAGGATTTCGAAAAGTGTTTCAGATTTGCCTTCGCACGAACTGGCGTCATCAGTCACCTTGAGAGTGTTTGGTTTTGTTATAATAGCAGTGTGCTGATAATAGTTCGATCTTAATCCTTTCTTTTTGCGTTACACCGACTCCTTTCGAGACAATTATGTCTCCCCTAGCGATTCGCAACTAGTTTGACGCTTTAATCCACAATCTGTCTCTATAACTTCGTCGTGTGGGCCTGTATCTCATTTATCACCGTAGTTTGCGAAGTCGCCGATCGTTACTAAATCTAGGCCCACTGTGGATACTAGCGCGCGACTGCGTCTTTTGACGCCGTACGCGATCTCATACACGCTTTTACCCTCATGCTACCATCTCTTTGTCTTCCTGCGCTGCACATGAATTGTTGACTTTTTCGATAACCAAACCAAACAGCGAATCTCTGCATCAAGGTCAGGCGTCTAACAAGTTGCGCACTTCCCTTCACTCGCCTTGTCCTAGCCGCTGCTTGCAGCTTGCCCAGGTGGCACGCTCATAGCAATCACCAAGCTGCGCTACAAACGGCATCCCATAACACGACTTCAGTGGCATATCCAGGCGCTGTAGTCATTGTGAACACTGGATCATATATATGCGCTTCGCCGCATACCTACCGTTTCACTGCTCTGACAATCGATTTTATGCTCCAACGGCGAAGCATGCATTCCAAACACGCCTCTATCTCCAACTTAATCTCTGGACATGATGGCTGCTATGATACCATCCCTTCCTAACCTTGGAAGACTGCAACCCCACTACGAAGGTTGTAAGCAGTACTCCCATGCGCATCGGCGCTCCTAGAAGATCTATCAAGATGTCACGACGCTTACACCTCGGTTGCATGGCCGGCTCACCTTCACCTTCACTATATCTCATCTGAACGATGAAATGGCGCGCTATTGTGCCATCACAAGGTGCGAAATCTCTGACCGGCGACCGCAACTACCAATAAGAGCTTCAGGATAACGCATGTGAAACGTGTGTGTGTGTACTGCGAGAGAGAGGCGCGCGACCTTTCAACCATGAGGGTGAAATCTCGTCCCAGCCACTTTCAAAAACCTCCGTTACTCACTTCTACAAATTCAAACCCACCGGGAGCCGCAGCTTTCTCCTTCTCAACTGCAACTCCCACATCCGCTGCCTGATCAGGACCAGTCTCAACTACAGCGCATATACACCGTCGCCCGCGATACAGTTTCCAAACCCGGAGGAAAAACCAACATCTACGAAAAGATGAGCGCTACTCACCTTGCCTCCGTATATATCCCAGGACAGCTTCGACGCCTCGACGACCTGCCGCCCGAGCTGATTGTTATGATCGCGAGGAATACGAATGACGCCTCCGACATCTCATCGCTACGTCGCGTGAACAAGTTCCTGAGCGCGGCCATCCCCGCATGGGTTATCTCCGAGACGACTTTCTACATAATGCCTATGTCTAGTAGCATCTGGAGGATGGCACAAGCAGTGCAGATCCAGAGCACCAACCCTAGCTGCAACCTAGGACGTGTTCCGGCGGTAATCTTCGAGAACGTATGGCCGACACCGCCTGATGAGTTTGGCCTTCATGCAGAACTCACGGATCACGATGACTGGGAGGCCGACAGTGACGATGAGCTGCCGCCAAATTCGAACACCTATCTCCACTTCATAGATGGGTGCCATGAAGAGCGCGACTCTGCCCAGTTACGCGACTCCCTGGCACACTCACTGGGAAACTTTCATGGCGTCAAGGAAATGATCCACGTTCCCGGTTTCCACAATTCTCGACCAGCACAGGAGCGACCCTCCCGTGAGGAGCTCCTTCAGACAGTGCTGCTATATAACGACCACGATCCGGAGGATTTCGAGGACGAGATGTGGACTCGCCGACGCATGATGTTCGAGCCATATCAAGGAATCCTCGATCAAGCTTGCGCTAAGATGTTCGATCACGCTGTTGATGCCGTTCTCCGCAACCCGATGCGGAAAAACAAACTGAAAGTCTATATCGAAACGCATTCAATCTGCGCACTGGGGGATGTCGATCCAAGCGCGTCACCAATACCCGCCAGTCAGCTCGGAGATGTACTTGCGATAAAGTACATTGGTCGTTGGATGTCAACACTGGATGCCATGGTCTTCGACTTGGAGGTTCTGCACAATCAGAAGATCAACACAGCATCGCACTACGCGGGTATAACGCATCTCTCGATCAGCGGAGATGGACTGGGCAACGAGGGTTCAGTACACATGGGGCTCTTGGGCGGCCCATCGCACTCTCCAGACTGGTCACGCTTGGAGACACTACACCTCGACGATACTCAGCAGAACGACCAGTCTGCTGCTTTCCTTCGCCAGCAGAAGTGTAATCTCGAACTCCAAAACGTTTACTGGCTCGGAGGTTCGATCCAACGTTTTTCCAAAGGCTCGTCACTTCGAGATGTCAAGGCTTCCGGTATCTTCGCCATTGAGGAGATCAAGGGGCATGCCAAGGGCGTCTGGATTGTGGCAAGCAATCACAGGGAAGCCAACGAGATTGCGGTAAAGAATGCTGGGTATTGCAAGCCAGTGGCATTAGACTATGCCGTCCCCTTCGTCTCGCCAAGCGATGTTCAGCGGTACATGGTGAAGGGAGGTGTCTTGCCGTTCAGCAAGGCGAATGTATGGGCAAAAGACTGGAAGTTGTAGAGTTTCATACGTCTGTTGCAACTTCGTCGTTCTTGTCGCATCGCCGCACACGGCCACGCAAGCGCTAGGTGTCGCAATTATTTGTCACCGTTTGAGCAGATGGTTCTTATTCGACAATGGATTTCTAGGCACTCGCGAGTAAAGTTGGTATGCTAAAGTTGCCTTAACCCATGTCTGATGGCTCGGTGCGTCGCATGAGGTGTGGGCGGAGGATCGACTTGGATTAGATTGCAATTTAAGCCAGTGAAAGTGTATTCGTGAGCACTTTTCGAGGTGAACCTTCACGGGCCAAAAACCCCGGATATGTCGAGAAAACAAAGCGTGAAGCACCAGACTTTGAAGATGCCCAGGTATGGCGCCCCACGGGCGGCTGGACGTCATTGGGCCGAGGTCCTGGCAGCGCGTCATGCAGGTACCCACAGAGGCGGGGTACGCCTACTCACCCCAAAAGGGTGTCGTATCCCGAAATCCCGAATAGCATACACATCTTCTGGAATCAAGTAGATCATTAATCATTGCTTACCACATAGAGGCTACGATCGTACAACGTAGGATCTACTTTGCTCGTTGTTACTTAAACCTACTTTTTTTCCTCCCAAGAATTCGCCATCACAGCAATACATCCACAACGCACTTCATCTACACCACACGAAACAGCATACTACTATCCTACGCAAGAAATGGCGCCTCCATCTTTCCGTGACCTTCTTGGCATGCCCGCCTCTACGGCTTCGACTAGCGACTCTGCCCTTCTCATCATTGACGCCCAAAATGAATATGTAAGTAATAACCCATAGCTATCGAGCGGTCGGCATGCTTTCCCCCTAAATCTTGCAAGACAACTGCTGCCAGTTCATCGGCAAGGTTGATTGTTGCATTGAATGCAGCGATCTATTGCTGAACGTTCAATCTCCTTCTTGCCCACACTGGCTCTCTCCCCGCCCGCCGCATCGCTCTAGGGCTAACTCTACCGACTAGTCATCCGGCGCACTTACCGTAACAAATGCCGCAGCAAGCGGAAAGGTTATCGCCGACCTTCTCGACAAGTACCGCAAAGCAAACGGCAAGATCATCCACATCCTGCACCAGACACCCGAAGGCGCACCCGTCTTCACGCCTGGCACTGACCTGGCGGAAGAGTTCAAGGAGGTCAAAGCACAGGTACGCTGGCCACTAGGACATCTTAGGAGAAAGTGTCACTAACTGCTGATCAGGACGGAGAAGAGAAGATCTGGAAAAACTACCCCGGATCCTTTGAACAGACGTCTCTGCATGAGACATTAGAGAAGATGGGTGTTAAGAAGCTTGTCCTGACTGGTTACATGGCACACGTCTGCGTGTCTACAACTGCACGTGAGGCTTTCCAGAAGGGATACGAAGTCGTTCTGGTAGAGGATGCCATCGGCGATCGTGATATACCTGGTGTTAAGGGCGACGAGGTCACCAGGGTGGCGCTGGCAGAGCTAGCGGATGTGTTTGGCACAGTTGTCAAGAGCGCTGATATTAAGTAGACGAGCAAGAGCCATAGATTGAGACGATTGATCATATGCAATGACTGTAATAGAAATGCAATATCGCATCTCAAGCGCCGACACCCCTCAGTACAGTGACGGTATGCACGTACCTCACCGTCCCACCCTCAACCCTTATCTCATGACTGTCCGGCCAAGCTCCTAAGCTATCGAACTGGCAACTGACCTGCACACTACCGATACTCTCATCGATAACGTATCGCCTCATGCCATTCGCTTTCTGACTCCCTCCGTGCGGAAGACTCGCTCCACAAGGGTTGGTATACATGCTTCCCTCCACCCTCTCACATTGAGTACCCCAGGGTATAGTGTCGGCAGCAGTAGCATTCGTCCACATGTCGAGGTAGGCGTCACCGACAGACTTGAGGAGAGCACGTGAGGGTCGCGAGGCGGTGGGAAGGGTAGACCACGATTCGGCGCGGATGTAGGAAAGGGTCTTCTTCGCGTCGAAGAATAGGTCGCCGGTTGTGGCCGCTACGGTATCGATGGAGCTGATGGTCGACGTGTCGTTGTTCAGATGGCGGATCTGGGTGCTAACTACGTAGGGTTTGTTCGCAGAAGCGCTGATCCACATTGTGTAGCTGGCGCATGCTTCGATGTCGGTGGATGAGCGGTTGAGGTCGATGACGAAGGACGTTGAGAGAAGACCAGTCGCAATGTTGGAAGCCTTGTTGTTTTGCAGATATGTGAAGTTCGTGGGCGCGAGGCTGAGACTGCTAGGAGAGCCCGCAACCTGAGCCGCTAGATAGGAGTCTGCGGCTGCAAGAAGACCTTCGCGCGTGCATTCGGCCGATGATTGAGTAGCTGAGAGTACTCCAGCTGTAGCCGTCAGCCATAGATGAGACGAGAAGTGCATTCTGTCAGATGTGATGAAGACTACCCGTAAAGTATCGAGACCTTGACATGACCAGATAAAGGATTTATGTATCATTCCAGACATCATCGCATTCGCGTAGACTGCCGAAAATCTCAAGAGAGTAATGCCGTTGTGGCGGATAATTGTCGTCTGTCTAGGATGTCAATCTAAACCAATGGCTCTTAGTGGTACGCTCAAAGCGAGTTAATGTGCTTGTATTGTTTTTTATACCTGCCGTTATGATCTATCCGGCAGTCTGGCATTTGCCGTCTTCGAGTATCCGAGCTGGACAGCGTATTGATAGTCTTGTATTGACCCTCTGAAGCAGGTATGATGCAAGGCATTTTGCCTTGTTCGTGAATGAGCTCTGCTTAATCGCTTCCACGTTTCGCAAGATGTGCGGCTGTTTTCAGTCTTCGTTCAGCCTTCGTTCTAAGGTTGTTCAAAGTAGCTCATCTTGGATAATTTTGGGAGAAGCCCCATGGTGTCTGATATGGCGAACGTGAGCTGTAGTGTCGCGATCATGCCAGGTTCATAGTAGTCTCACTCCTGCACAGGATGCTTCAATAAGACAAGCATCGGCAGGCGCGGCGGGCTTGAAGTCATCCTCGAGATTATTCCTGTACAAGCCAATGGCGATGATATTGGATGGCTCAGAGTCGCGTGGGTTTCTGAGGTTTACCGACAAGTCCGTACAATTGATAGTGCAACGGGAGGAGAGGCGCGCAGCCCCGCGCGACATGGACGCGTCGCAATCCGCCAAGCCTCCAGGAACGCGCTAACGGCGGCCAGTGAGCATCATCATTCGCAAGTCATGCTGGTATCCTTCTACAATTCAGGTATGCGTTCAATGTCCTTGTCATTCTAAATCGATACAAGGATGCTAACTTCATAAAGCACATAGAATTAAGATGGCTCGAATGGCCCCACCTACGCAATGCCATCAGCGCGCGTTACCTCTTCCTCCGCCCCAGCCAGCGAGAGCCCATATGCCCTTGACCAGCGCATCCTCTCCGTCGTGACCTCGCAGACTCATCCGATTCTTTTCCAGCTGATGCCTTCGTAACTCGTCGTATACCCCCACCAAAGCCTCCTTGAGCTCGTCGCCCGGCTTACCCTTCCAAGCCGCCCCTCCACCACCAATCTTCGTACAACAGCGCTCAACCACAAGGTTCATGATTTCAAGACGCTTGGTGGGATATGGACTCGGTGCAGGGAAGTGAGCGATGCTCTGGCTTATGAAGACGGTATAGAGGTGCAGCAAGGGGAAGTAAGGCGACTCGATCTGTTGAGAGGCTTCGATGATGTAGCGCCACGATAGGTCTACTTCGCCGATAGGTAGACAGGCATTTGCGCGCCAGACTAGTCTGTTTGCGCGTGGGTTCTTGGTCAGCCACTTTGGTAGCACAGCACCTGCGCTGGCCATCAAACGTGCAAGCCGAACCAACGGGATCGCGAGACCAGTCGCTATGTTGGGGCGGCCCAGGGAGTCCCAAGATGCGGCCACGAGATTGTAGCAATCCAAAAGAGAGTCTGGCCGCCGATCATCGGGCGCGTTAGTGCGATGTGCAGTGTTAATCAGGGCCGGGATGATGGCTTGGTCGAGAATGGAGGTTACTGTGAAGGCACCGGTGGGCTCTCGCTGCCAAAGTATCTCCAGGCCAGACCATATCTTCATCATGAAAGCATGGAGGCGTTCGGGCGGCTGGTCGCATATTGCTTTCCAGATTGAGGCAACATCGAAGGTTGCGCGTGGGTTTGGTTTGGGGACCACGACGTAACGGCAAGTTGGACAAGCATTTGAGTTTCCCCTACCCTCCTTCAGCCACTTCATGATGCACTCATGACCGAAGATATGCTTGCAAGGCAGCGCCGCAGGCTGATGGGTCGCGCTGAAGTGCTCGGTGCAGATGTTGCAAGTGTCTGCGGGATGCAGTTGCGTGTTGAGGAAGTTGTCCATGCCTGCTTGAACGAGGGCTGCAAGTTGGTAGAGACTGAGTCGAGCAGCTGGCAACTCAGAGCTTGCAGTCGATAGACATGTTCGTGGAAATGCATCAGGTGGGTGAATCTGTTTGCAGTGAACGAGCGATTGTGAAGGAACAAAGGCATGTAAGTTTGCGACTTCACGCCTCTGTCGTGTGAATTTGAGATTGAATACAAGAAGCTAACTCATAAGAAGACACTGGAAACAGCTTCCGACTTCAGAAGAGAACTTTGTCGTGAAGGGAAATCTGGTCGCATGCACTGCGAACCTGGTCGGCCATTCTACCATCGGTGGCAGGATTAAACGTGAAGAGCCATGTGGGCTTCTTCCATAAACGCCGCAATGTCTCTGGGGCCTCTGAGGACAATGTGGCGTCAGTCACGGCTTCCATCGCCATGCAGGGTGCTTCCACTCAAGGTTCGCAATCTCGTCATCTGATAATGATGCGAGCTCTGTATGAGCTTCTAGCTGCCTCCTGTCCCTCTTCCTGTTGTCGCGGGTCATCCAGAGCTTAGTGAAAACCGCCACGACGGTCCATGTCACTGCGCAACCCAAGTTGATCCCATTTCCAATGGCATAACGGGGAGAGTCGCCAGGTAGATAAGTCCAACTGGCGATCAGGGCGCCAACGTATCCAAAGAAGACGTTGGTTCCAATGGCAATGCTGCGTGCAGAGTCAGAAAGCACGTTTGCGCTGACTTGTGCGTTCGTCATGGCAGCCAACGAGAAGCATGTTGATGCGCAAAGGAAGATAGCCGCATATCGAACATTTGCGTTCATCGTCGCAAGGAACATCGCATACCCAGCAATTACAAAAGGACCCGTGAGTGCAATGAGCGTCTGTCGCGAGTTCATTTGCCAGCTCACGGTCGTGATCAGAATAGTGCAGACCACACCCAGAACGTACGGCGGCACTGTCAAGAGCTGCTGTTGGACGACGGTGCGAGCTGGGTAAATGGTACGAACGATCGTCGGCAAGAAGAACGAAATGGCTATGACAGTTATGCTGTCAAGCAGGAAGATGAACGATATCGCAAGCGTGATTGGGTTGGAGAAGCCGCGTCGAAGCCTCAAGGTATCGATCTTGTCGAGCAATTCGGTCTGATTGAGACGCTCGGATTTTATCCTGCCAACTATCATCCGTATCTCATCATCGGTCATCCAGCGTGCAGTGTCCGGGCGGTCAGTCAGTGTGAAAAAGGCCACGACAGAAAGGCACATGGTGACGATGCCTTCGATCGCAAAGATCCTTTTGACTGTTATTCAGGGACTTGCAGCATACAGGCTGTTTGCTTACATTTGCCAACCATCGAAGAAACCGACGGAGCTCAAGTTCAGGATAGCCGAAGCGATCATGCCACCGAAAGCTCCCGCGAGAGGGGCCATGGACAACCACAGCCCAAGACGAAAGGTCAATTCCGACCTTTTGTACCATCGTGAGAGGTAGTAAACGCATCCAGGCATTACGCCGGCCTCGAAGATACCAAGCAGGAATCGAACAGCACACGCCTGAGCGCGCGTTCGCACGAAAGCTGTCGCGATAGACATTGCACCGAAGCCAAACGAAGTCATCGGCAGAAACCATCCAGGGCCTGCTGCTATATCAGAGTTGAGCAAAGAGGTCTAGTCATTGTGCGTACCGATCAATTTGCAGCAAAGCGTTGCTGGCATCTCGAAGACTATGTATGACACGTAAAACGCCGATAATACGACGTTGTAGTCATATCCCTCCAGGTTGAGATCCTCCTCCATGCCAGCTATACGGGCGTTGCCTGTTGCGATCAGTCCGTGGGTATAAACAAGCCATGCGCAAAATGGCCTTACCGATGTTCGTTCGATCGATGAAACACAAGAGATACAGTACAATGACGGTAGGCAGGACGCATAGGTCGACTTTCATCAGTAGCTTCCTTTCCTGACTGCTTGTCACATTGTTCGAATTCGGCTCATCGTGGCCTGCGTCGACCTCAAAGGTCATCTCACCGGCGTGCTCCCGGTCCATGATTGCAGATTTGAGAGTAAGTTTCAACGCGAAAAGCGACTTGAGAAACGGCGCTGACACGCTTACAAAGGTGGGGTACTAGCTTCCGGATGAATCGATCCTGGCTTGCATGGTATCCATGTCTGACAGCGGGTGGCAGCAACTCCAGCTGCAGTCTGCGGTCGTACGAACTGGGTGCTAGCCGCAAACGGACTAGTGTTTGAACAACGAGACATCTACGACTGCGCAGCAAACGTCCATGTCTTTGTCACTAACATTTGCCCATACCACAACACTAAATCCAATCCAGAATGTCAAGCCTACGACAATTCATTCCCACAAGCAACAAAAGAAGCTTCGCCACAGGCCCCAGCTCGAGGCGCGCAACTATCGCAATCAAGCCTGGTCGATGGATGTTCACTCGGCAGCGATCCAGATCCTAAAACCCCAATCGCTTTCACACACTGTTTGTGGAATTTCAAAGAAGACTTCGCGCACCCACCAAATTGAGCGGGTGTCAGTTCATTTCCTTGACAATTCAACTGTACATAGCCATTAAACCAACTACCCGGCGCCCGAGCTCAGCCTCGACCTTAGTTGGACCGACCAAAATCTCACTCTGCTTACGTCATCTCTAGAGTTCTCGGCTGAGCCGCGACCCCGTTCTCAAAATGCCACGCAGGGTGAAAAAGTCCCATGTCTTTGCGACAAAGTCTCGACCGAAGCGATCAAACACTGCTCCGAAGCAGAAGCGACACTGGCCATCCAATACACCGCCTACCCTCGAACCCTCCTTCGATACAGAAGAACCAAAAGAATCGTGTGAAAGCAGAAGATCGTCGACAGTATGCTCTGAAGTCTCAAGTCGTGATGGCCTATTCCCCGAATCGTCTACGATGGCCACGACCCCTTCGATGAGTGTAGAACTACCGAAAGTCTCTGCAGTATCGAGCTCTCAATGTGTTGTTTCCAAAAGCGCTCTTTGCAGTACCGCCTGCCCTTCATCCTCTGGTTGCGCGAGCGATATACCCGCAGTTCCGGAACAGGAGTCACGCCCACATGAGCCCGAAGCTGCTACCTCAGAGATCGAAAACGTTACGGAACACGCCGCAGAGAATTCAGACAAACGAAAGCTCTCGAAACCCCCAATAGACCGCCTAGGCGACAACAAGCATACAACATTAGAGCCGATGAACCCGTCTTCCATGCGCCGCACGAGAAGCACTTTCAAGTCGCTAGGCCCGAGCATAATATTCAACTCGCTCTTCGGTGGTAGAGACGATCTTGTGTCGACTCCTATCCCATCCTCCCGTCAGCCTCCTACGGCCAGACCTGCAAAATCGGAAGTTGAACAGGTTCCAGCATACGCGACAACTACACACGCTGCGTGGTTCAGTAGCCCGGCCAACAAAGTTGTACGTGGTGTACCGATGGGTATCTCGCGAAGCGTCGCCGAACTGCAGCGTATTGCGCGGCCCACGACTCCTGTGCTGGATTTCGCGACGTCGGCATCCGCTCTTTCAGCGCATCAGTAATATTCGACTGGCAGCGTCGCACTAACTTTGGTCGCACCTCCTACAATGATATTTTCTGCGTTTGATCTTCGGGTTTGGTACGCTGAAGCATTACGAGTGCCGTGAGTGGCTCGCTATTGAGGGTCTTCGCCAGAACATGAGAACCATGGTTGTGCATTTGAGTCAACACATGAGATATTTTTCAATAAAAGACCACGTCTCCGAACATTGTTTCCTTTCAATAAACTCATTCCCAAATACCAAGCCTACTCTCAAACAAAATCCCAAAAGTTACATCTAAATCACAAGCGCATCCAAACCACGCCCGCGCCCAGACCCACATACCATCCACCATGTCAGGCATCTTCAGCACGCTCATGGCCTACTTCAGGATCACACCAGAGAAGCCAACCTTCCGTATCACCGCACTCGTCGCGCCCGCAACGTCACAACAATACTTCTCCGACTCCAGTTTCTCACACGCCGATCTGATTGGCATCAACGAAACCATCACGTTCGATGTCGACTGCGATGCAATCCCCAAAAGCATTCGCTGCAGCTGCCTAGCCTCGGGACGCGAATGCAAAGCAGAGTACCTGAGGGAGCACTACGTTATAGAATGGGCAGTGGGGAGCATCATGGAGAACGAAGAGGTGGAGATTGGAGGAGAAATTGTACGCAGAGAGAAAAGGGGACGGCCTAAGATTTGGGAGGGTTGGTGCAAGGATGGTGGGATGGTTTATTTGAGCCCTACGGAAAGGCTGAGGTGTATCGAGGGCTATGATGAGCATGTGAGGGAGGAAAGGGAGAGCGACCGGTTGAAGAAGGCGAACTCGTTTTAGTTGGGACGGATTTTGGTTGTTCATGCCAAAACCTTTTACAACCCGATATCCCGGAGGGTTGTGAATGCGCAAGCGGAATATTCACGGTACCGCTAGCGCAGCACCAAACATCAATCGATCAATTCCCATTGTCTTACACAACGCGTTCGTTTGTCGCCCATAGCGCTCTTCACACCGTGATTCACACCCTGAGTCACATGCGAACACTGACCACCAAGTCATTGTTTATAAACCGCACACATTCACACAGCCGCTTCTTCCCTATCATTCTCCGTACCAGATCTGCCGATATTGCGCCACTGTCTCGCGCAAAGCTTCCAGTCTCTTTTGATCGCTCATACACTCTCGTAGTCAGTCAAACTACACGCAAATTCGGCAATGTCGGGGGCGTCGGGTGCCTTTGATTATCTAGGAGAGTTCGGCCGGAGCGACGCGATGTACACCCTGACAGTCAAAGAACCACCTAGACCACCGTCGCGCTGGTTGCCCAGCATATTCAACAACAAACCATCCACAAAGAAAAACCTTGTGGCTTCCGGTCACAAACTGTCTGCATCCGATAACAATCCCAATCTCGATAATTTCGTACTCGATGACATCAAAAACCTGCCCACGAAGGTTGTCGTCATACAAAGTGCATTGTTCCCATGGAGTAGGAGGTGTCAGCATGTTGAGGAGGAGTATCAGTGTAAGGAAGGTTGTTACTTTCTCGAGAAGGGTGGGGATGTGAAAAGATTCACGTGCGATGAGGAAGACTGCGAGGGACACGTATACACTGGTCCAGTCTTGAAGGATGTTGAAGGAAAGAGCTGCTTTGACAATGAAACGGGAAAAGGAAAGATATGCTTTGGTAAGAAGGGGGAGAGAATGGTGTGCGTAACGAAGCCCCCAAAGCCTCCAAAGCCAACTTCCTAGACAGCATCTGTATATTAGTGATACAAGAAGTGAGGATATAAATCAGAGTGGTATTATAAGCATAAGTATTGAATGACGATACGTAGATGCATAAAGGGTATTCGCTAAGCCAGAACTCGTTCGAAATGCGCAGATGAAAGCGACTATCTCGCTACTAAACCTTTACAAGAAGAAAGCGGCAACAGCGGCACCAAGACCAGCCAGAGCTGGGACTTGAACCATGTGGGCAGCGCCAGTGGCTACTTCCTCAGGACCGCTGGAGGTAGCAGAAGCTCCAGAGCTAGCAGCAGGTTCCGAGCCAGTGCTTGCCGCTGCGTCAGAGTCGGATTTGGTAGCAGTGGCAGATCCAGAAGCTGCGGATGTGACAGTGGAACGGGACGCTGTTACGGAAGCGCTGCCGGCCGATACTGATGCGGCCGCTGTGGCACTGGGAAGGGAGTCACCGCCCTCGGTGATGACGACGGCGAACAGGTCGAAGTAGCCTTCGGGGAACACTGTACTGAAGGAGAGAGCGGCATCCACACCGTCCGGGCAGAGGGAGGAAGCGTATTCTGGGTCAGCGCATAGAGAGCTCATTTCGGATTCGAGGCCAATGGTAGTTTGGGTGCAGGTTGCCTCCGCTTCGTCGGTGTTCTGGCGCGAGCATGCGCCGGAGACGGTCACCGTCACGCCGTAGTGGTCATTGGAGGCGTCATATTCATAGTAGGTGTTGCCTCCGACAGTGATGGTCGAAGGGACATCGGCCTAGTCGCAACAGATCAGTGAATGTTATCGATGATTTCAACTCGTTGTTACGCACCAGTGAGTCGTCGAGGGTAATACCCTGCACAGCCACAGACATGATAGTGCGGTCGTTGTCAACGCTGACCACAGAACCCTCGTACGAAATGCCCATATCGCCTAGACCGGGCATCCAGACCTGAGCGGTCGTTTGAGCCGCAGCGTAAGAGGCGAAAAGCGCCACGGAGAGGATCTTAGACATCTTGCGGTGTTGATTGAGACGAGCAATGTGGGGTATAGTAACAAGTATTAGATTAGAGTCTTGAAAAAGATTGGCAACGAACGACAGGCAGTAACGAGTGATGCTTGGCGATGAAGAAAAGGTTCGTCGAGTATGGGATATCTAGTCTACTTATTGGGGAGATTCGGAGGCTGATCGCTTAACTGACAGCGCATGATGCGGCACGCCTAACCGGGCGGCGCAGGCCCCCTAAAGACCACCAAGCCGCTTTTCTAGGCACACCGGCATCTCATATGGTCTAGCTGCGTCTATTCGTGCGACTGTTGCCTGGAAGAAATTGCGCGCAAATCCTCCGCAATTTTCGTCGAGTCAAGCCGAGTATGCTGTGGAGTGACGTCGATATTGCTTGGTGATGCGCACGCGAAGCCTTGAGTTAGAGCTGCCAAATTCTCGTACTCAGTCAGTAAGATGGTCTGCTGTTGTATGCTTGCCATTTTCAAAGACACTTCGTCTTCACGCGTGACCTCGATGCAATGGTGATGATTCGTGTATGAGCTAGGCTTGACAGACGGGAGAGTTTGTGGCTTGCAGCATGGCCCATGCATGTTTCGGTGCTCTCTGAGCCAGTCCATGGGTAGCGACCTTACGGGACCGCAAGCGAGGGCACATTTGTATGCCAGCCCTATGCAAGCTCTAGTTGTTCGGGAAGGCCGCAATTTCCAAAGTGCGCGATTTGGGAGAGATTTTGCGAGGTGGAGTTCTGGGATGAAGTGGGAGAAGCGGATGCGTCAAGCGCTGCTGACATAACACGAGCTCAGGATTGTCAGAATGGTGGGCAGGCGTCTTCACGAGCTTTCTGGTCGTGTGCATCGTCACACAACACATCCAACCCTTCGTACGATAACGCGCATTGTGGAACTAAGTGTGCATTACAAATTGTGTAAATTAAGGGAACAATCAAGGGTATCGCGCTCGCAAAAGCAATACAACGCAGCACAAACGCCAGGCCTGCCACACAACCGTCTCAGCCATACCCGCCGGATGTGACCAGCTCTTCCAGCCCACCAAAACCCCGAGTCACCACCACCGTCACACGGTGTACCACTCTGCCTTCACGTGCCCCTTCGATATTACCACCCCGTCGACGCGCATAGGTATTGGGCTCGAGGTCGTTTGGGAGACCGTAGTGTGGCATCGGCCTCATCCTCCATCAGTCGCGGATCATAGTATTCCCAGCCATCTCAGGCGTCGTTCTGGTAGTATTGAGCTCCACGGCGCATACCACTCGAAAAGTTGTAGTCATCGTCGTCGTCGTCCCTCGCGCGAAGGAGATCCTTGGACCAGCCCTGGAAGGGCTTCTTGAGCATCGACTTCAGAGACGAAGAAGTCGCAAGTGCATGATGCATGCTCGGTGAGGATGAGCGTTCAACTGGCGCCGTCACGGAAGAGCTGCGGCTCGATGGCTTGGATGTTTGCGCCACCATGTTGAGGGTATTGGGATTGAGTGTGAGATTGGATATTTGAAGGAATTGGAGACTTGTAGGTTCGGAACGAGAGAGAGAATGATTGCTAACGTTCGCTTGCTTTGACAGATACGCTCCCCCGAACTGTCGGTCTGGCGCCTCACTATATACTTCTCCTATCGCAAAGTCGAAACGCATCGCTCCCAACAATTGTTCCGCCGAGTCATCACCGAAAACCTCATACCGAAAGACTGCATACCTTGATAAGAAGGACCCACTGCAGTCTTGCATTTTCAAGACTGTAATTACGATCATTGGTCAAGAAGCATGTTTTCATGATCTAGCCTGAGTAAAGCATTGCACATGTGGCGAATCGGGTACAACTCGGACTTTCGGAGGCGGTCGGCGGCTGAAATCGGGACACTTCGGAATGCACGAGACATAAGAAACCGCCAAGCAACCGGACGATCACAAGCTTGTCAAGACAACATGACCAAGTGGGAATGGCAGAATGATATTTTCTAGTCTTGGAAGTTTTGCCTTCTTGTACCAGAATCCAAGACAGGACTGCGACAAAGACCTATGGTCAGAAAACTGTCTGGCGATGACCCGCGACCACTTGAACAGGCATGTTCAGCACAGGGTCACAATAGCTGCCAGCGCTGCTGATATTGACAAGGCTATTAGATAGTGGACTTTAATTTGCTGCGCATGCGCGGTGTTGTCCACAATAACGCTCCGCATCGCAAACCGGTCATTCAGTCTCATCCCTTCCTGCCCTGAATCTATTCAGAGCTGTCCTGGCTTCGTTCATTTGAATCATTTCTGCCTCGTTTTGCTCTCTAAGAATTGCCAACATCTCAAATAGTTCGTTGATTTGTCTAGCGAGTGATTCTGATTCTTCCAAGAACAACTCCCTCCATGGACCGGGACTAGAAACGATGAGCGTGGTGCGACACATCGGGCAGGTTGCATTTGCGTTTCTGCGCAGCTTTGCGTGCATCCAGGCGTATAGGCAGAGCTTGTGGAAAATGTGGGGTAAGGGACAGGTTTTCGTCTGGACTACACCAGTGCGCGTGATGGAGGATGCGTGCTCGATAATTTCCGGTGGATCGGCCATGTCATCAGCCCTGCAAATGTCGCATACGCTGCCATGCTCAACATAGTGGTCGTCTTTGAGATTGTCCACACTTGCGTCGAAGAACGCGTCAAGGCGCGCATCAATTGTGATGTTGTTGGCCATACTAAGGAGCCTTTAGGTTGAGATGTGCGCGGCGTGGTGTGTCAGGAATTTGAGTTGAGAGTAAAGTGATCGTAGCTAACCATTGAGTAGAAAGAAGGGTTGTGCTCAGGAGCCAACCTTGACGGAGCTGATGTACAGTGATTAGCACCTCTGCGACTGTACCCTTCGACACCATTTCACTTGCGCCAAACCTTCTGGCAATAACGCGAGCACCAAGAAAGTCATGACGATCTAATTTCTAACCATAACAGCTCCAAGAAAAGTGAGAGAAGAGTTCAATTGATCACAAAACAAAAGGTCTCCCATCATAAAGGTACAATTCAAGCGTCGTCTTCGGCCTCCATCGTATCAGGATCGAGGCTTTATCCCTGCCTTTTGTAACTCCAAGGTACGCTGCTCTTCTAAGAAATGAACGTGCTCTTCTCCTGACCGACACCGCTCTTCTCCCGCACGAAGCAGCTCTTCTTGCAACAGAGTCCTCCGACTCGACCTTAATCGATCGAGCCCTTCATTCAATTTTCGGGAGAGTTTGTTGCAATCTGGTAATTAATTCATAGATCACGCGCTGTCGAGCAACAGCGTTTGCTCTTTCAAGTTGCGATCCTTCTCGTTCGAGAGCATCTCCTGGCGTATGCGTCGTATTAAATGCGGGGGGCGGGGTTGGCTCGTCGTCTCTAGATTGCGTCTGGGTCATCGTAGTACTATGGGATGGCGATGATGAACTATGGGCTTCCGAAGTTCGCGCACACGCAATAGCCTTTGGATTGAAGACGAGCAAGCCGCGGCACATTGGGCAGTTGCCATGAAGACGATGTTCCCTTTGCTCCTGGAGCCACTTTACGAGACACCTCTCGTGGAAGACATGTCGGCAAACGGCGGTGCGAATGATTGATGTTGGCGATATAGCGCGGAGGTTGGCTTCGCTGTTTGAGACTGTTGCTGACGCCTCATCGAGCCCGCAATCGGATGTCTCGTCGTTGAAGCAGATGTCGCAGGAGGCTTCGTGTTGTTTGTAGTAGTCATCTTGGAGGCCGTCGGCTTCTAATCTGAGTATGTGGGTGTGGTTGCGAGGAGTAGGCATTTTGAGTTTCCGGGAAAAGAGACGATGATGAGAAGGTCAGAAATTCGAGGAATACGAACACACAATATATAGCATCTGTTCCAGGATGCTGCTCTTCATTAGGAATACTGTAAGCACATCCGTGGTTGTGCCAACTCAACTACGGTCGACGCTGCGCACGTGCCTCTATCCGCGAAGATGTTAGAAATCGGAGTACTAGCGGACCAAATAACATAACGGGCGTATACAATCAGCTATAGATTCTGTGTCTGACCTCGTAGCTTTTTTTGCGGCCAAAGTTAGGTCAACGTATTAGTATGACCACAACTCGTTGTCGCATTGGCGTCATGGTCAACAGAAAGACAGTGCGCGATTCGGAGTCACAGCAACATCAATACAGCAACTTCACACCGGTAGCGAGCAACCTTAACACCAAATCTCCCGTCGGTTAATTCTTTTATCCTCACGTTGTTCGCCTTTTCCTTTGACGACTGCAACTAGAGTTACCATACTGAGTTTGAAAGTCACGTTGATCGAGTCACTGTTATGCCGCCTCAACATGACTCTGCACACAAATTCTGGGACAGGTACGTACTTTTGTGACTCAAATCACTCGTATGATGAGTACAGAAGCGGCCCTCAAGACTACGCCCCTCTTTCAATTTCCTCCTCATAACAACATCCATTTCTGTCTCTCCGCGAACTCTCAGCGGCTTTGCTACTCTCACTCCAATTCTACCATACCAATCATCGCTTCAGAACTACAAGTCCCATCGGAATCGACCCAGTGATATGAGCCGTTCAAACGATTTTACAATACCTTGCTTGCCAACGCGGCCCGTATCTAGCGCCTCCTCCGCGCACGAAAGCAAAGGTCCTACTATCAGAGCGCTGATATGCCCACCTGCTACGAAGAACTCGCGTGCATTACAACCAGACCAATCGATTGTGGAACATCCTACAGAGACGACATCGCCCATCCCTTTCATGGAATTCGGCGAGGTTGACAAGAAGTCACGCTGCAGCCACCTGCAAAAGAATCAAGATTGTGACAGTCGGTGCTATTTGTTGATATACACGAGCACAAACCCTTGGGCAAAGAATGGCGAGGACTCACAGGTGTGGGGTGGTGTAATCAAAGGGTGCAAACTACGTACCAAGGATATGGAAATCGATAAAAGCTACGTCATCTGCGTCGAGGGATACGTCGAAGAAGCGAAACGATTTACCAATGTCAAACCATTCAAAGAACGGATAGCTCAACCAGAGGACATACCAGAGCCCATTTACAACGGGGAGCTTTTGGGTCGACATAGTTTTGCATGGAAAGGAGATAGCGGAATGTTCAGGTAGCTTGACAAATACAGAAGGTTCGTCACGTACCCTTTGTCTCCGGACCTACCATCAAGCGGTAGAGTAGGATGAATCAAGATATTGTTGGACTCGATGTGCGCCTAATGAGCCGGTTTAATCGCATTGACACTTGTCTAACATTGTCGCAATCATGTCGGCTTGATGATTGATGAGCGAATGACTGTTCAAGACCGGGGTCGACCCATGAGTAAACGAAGCAAGTATGCCTGAAATAGGTATGACTGATGAGCTGGTCGGGTTCATAAAAGGATAATATGTATGTGATAGACAATGTGTCTACGTCGTCGACGACCAAGTTAGATAACTATGACAGTAACCGAAATCTTTCAACGTCAACGGGTGTCAGCGAAAGGAATGGAGAGCAGGCTATCGTTGTGTTGTAATTCTCCAGCTCAAACATCCCCTCGATATGTCTTATACGTCTCCTTAAACGTCCCATGAAACCCAAAGCTCATCGGCCCCGCCATCTCAGCTCTTCCCATCTCCGTCAAGTCCTTCGCGTTGAGCACGAGCAAGTAGCTCTTCTCCGCATAGCCGTCCAAGACCACACTCAACAGTATGCCATCGTCTTCTTCCACACCTTCAGGGTCAGCGATGAAGATCGCTTCGCCAGGCGTGTGACCATCAACTTCCCAGTAGATGGCTTCCTGAGTCTTGTTGTCAAACTTGACAAGGCCGTCGAAGAACGAAGACCGGAGACGGTCGGCACATCCATATGTGTAGCGATGGCGCTTGGTCAGGTATGCCGGGTTCAGCGTGGGCAGCTCCATCGACTTGAACTTGTCGGCCTGAAAGAGAAGCTCAGCGGGCATCGTAGCAGGAACACCAGCGTTGACGCTCGGAAGGCGGAACTGCGCCTGCATCGGAAGGCACAGCCTGCGCTTCTCACCCTCATAGTCAGGCGTGTCGATGGAAGAGATGATGTTGTCGTAGTAGAAGCGCTTGACGATGTCTAGGTTCTCAAACATGCTGAGCTCGGTGATGATGTCGGTCTTGCTAGGATCAGAAGCTGATGGCTCTTCCCAGGCGTTGATGCTGTGGAAGCAGAAGAAAGGCATGCTTTCGTACGTTGCTACAAGTCCCTTGCCTTCGCGGCGGTCGACAACGTACCATGTTGCTTTGGAGTTGGGGTCGAAGGGCGCGATAGAGTCGACAACGTTCTTGTGGTACATGAGCGAAACGCCACCCCATGTGATGTGACTGTTCCAGACACAGAGAATGACGTAGTTCTCAGTCAAGAACAGCGAGTGAATGTATGCAGGCGTGCCATGGAAAGTAGCGAGTATGTCTGTCTCGCCAGATGCTGCCGAGACGCGGAAGATGCGGTAAGTACTCTTGTATCCAAAGTCGAGATTGAAGTTGTACATATCACCCGTCTGGGGGTCAGACTTGGCGTGGGCGGCAGAGAAAGGCCCTTTCAACTCCGGGTGAAGGCGTTCTTGACGTGCATAACCGCGCGGTTCCAACGTCTCTGGGTCGATCTCCTTGATGGCACTAGAATCTGTTCGGGCATGAAGAGTCTCAATGCCACTGGTGTGACCGTTGGCAGTCGGTTTCGCGCCTTTGTTGAGTTTGTCACTTCCTGCCATATTTATGGAGAGCGTGACACCGACATTGCGCTCATTCTGTGATGCCTGGAACATACTCATGACCTACAGCGATGGGCGTACGAAGTCAGTGTATGTCTCACGTGCATCTCGTACAGTCAGGACTTACCTTCCAGAAGAAGCTCTCGCATGGATCACGCTTTGCAGCAAACGTGGTACTGTCCAATTTTCCGGTCGTACGAACAATCTCAAGGTACTCATCCACCGTGCGTCGCGAACGGTATGTAACCTTCGCTGGGCCGTCCGCGTCGGGAAAGTCGATCTGGAAACGATGGACACATGAGAATCCATCAAACCAATGTCTTGCTGCCCAGATCTTGCCGTCGTTCGTCTTCGCCTTGTAGCCGAGCGGACCTGTCCGATAAAGTACACCTGCAGCATGCCTTGGGATGGTGCCTTTGACGGTGAGCTCCACGGGCTCGTGCTCTTCGTAGTCCGTGTCGAAGCCTGCCGTGTTGGGCCAGACATCCGTTGTTGCGACGACCATACTGATGTTCGATTGACCAATTATACGGCGCGTAATATGTGGTGACCCAGCAGCAAGGTGCCTTAATATGCCGGAGACGAGAGATGTACGTCGCGTGAGGTAGAGATGGGCCAATCGTATGGCTTGGGGAGTGGCAATGATACGAGTCAGACAAGCGTCGACAGAGGAATGTGTTGAGTCGGGGATAGATTGTAGCCAAGTTGAAGTCGAAGCCAAAGCTGCAAGAGTATAGTAATCATAATGCGGAATTGGCCAGAGATATAAAGGCAATCCAATCCCCTGCATCGTACACATGTTGGACGGCCAGACCTGTGGACAATCGGCCCATGCCTTCCGCACGTATCGTCAAGCGGTGGTATCGCAGTCCATTCCCCATAGCGATGTTACACTTAGCAGCCGTGCCCTCGGAGGGCCTGAACGATTCGGAAAGCTTATGGCTGGGGTTGAAACCGTCGATTGGTTACCCTCTCTTGACAGTGTGGAGAGGAGGACGAATAAGGCTCCGAGTCTTTTGCTAACGGCCGTAAGGCGCACCCTCCAAGAAAAGGTTAGATATCATTGGAGACGCACCCTCCATCCAATACCCAAGTTTTGACTGGGTCCTCCACTCATGAAACCATTATCTACTGCAATCTTTCTCTCGTACCTTGGTAATGTCCAAACTAATGCGAGGTTTGAAGGATTGAGGTTCAGGCCTCCGGTCGGTGATATGATCAGAGCGAGTATGCTATACAAATGGGGCAGTAAATACGATGGAAGCGCGCGTTCAAGGTGTCATTGCGCAGACGTCTGTAAGACTCGTGCCGTGCTGACGACAGGAGCACTTCGTTGCATGTGAATGATCGCTCAAGATAAGCTAGGACCAACGCGGCACTAGCGCTCAGCCCTACAGCGGGCTTGCAAGTTGCATCATCAACTTGACTTGACATTGTCTTTCACCCGAAGCACATTTCTAGCGCCACGACGACTACTATTATTGCACAAGCATCGAATCCTTATTATACCGCAGATACCACTTCCCAATTACATGGACCGCTAGCGGTTTCCAATCACTACCGATCGGCCTTCGCGCGAAAACCCCACCTCGATTCATCGACTCAAAGGCTCCGTCAACGCGTAAACCTGCGCATTGACCATACGAACACAAACGTCACGATGGGGGCCATACTATCTCTTCCGTTCACCATCCTGAATCTTCTGCTGCCATTTACGCGATCTGGCACACCTCTGTCGCAAGATCTTCTACACACAGCAGTACTTTGCGGAACATTATATTTCGCCCCACAAATCGGCGAATGGTACAATGCGCAACGGCAAGCAGCACAGGCGGGCAATGATCAAAGAGCAAATAATGAGGAGACGAATCGCCCAACCGAACAAGGTATCAGGAACCCGGTTGGAGGACAGAGGGATGAAGGAGAACAAGCACCACTGGACGAGCGGTTAGTCCTTCAAGACGACGGCGTAGAAGCCGCGCGACCGCCACGGGCACCTACACCACCACCGCACCAAGCCCTCTTCGGAGACGTCCCCTTACCACAACATCAACAGCCACATACTCAAGCACAAGAAGCCCAACTACCCGACGATGCCTTCGCACCCGGCCCCGCAAACCCCCCACCACAAAACGCGAACCGTCCCCCACCAACCCAACGCGTAGTCGGCACCAAGAAAGCCAAATCGCTCGCTCGAAAAGACCAACAACGCGCGTACAACGAATGGCTACGTTCAGAAGCCGAGATGCGTCGTCTTCAAGAGGCAGAAGGCCGTGAAGAGCGCGAGGCAACTGCGGCAGCGGAAAAAGCTCGGCGAGCGGCTGTCGAAGAAGAGATTCGCGAGCGCGCAAGACAGGAGCGGGAGGAGAGGAAAGCAGAGGAGAAAAAGGAGGCCGAGATGGAAGCCGCACGACGGGAGAGGTGTGTCGCCTTTGTAAGGAATACAATGAAGGAGAGGGGTGCCGTGGATTTGGTCGACGCAGCGTACGCGGAGGGTAAAGATAGGGTTTGGGTCGAGAGATTGATCCGCGCAAGTGGGCTTATGCAGCAACTACAAAATGAAGGGGGTCACATCATGATCACAGGTCACGACTGGCTTGTTAGAATTGATGAGGAGGTCATGGCCAAGGCTTATGCTGAAGCTGAGCAACTTGGAGAGAAGAACAGTGGTAAAGTCGGCTTCGAAGAGTTTGGAGCCATATTAGAGAGGGCTGTGCTAGGGCGGGCGGCAGCATAGACATTTACGTAGAAAGTGCAAAGATGAGATACCCATAGATGAATTTGGATGTACTGGAATTCATCCAAGATCTAAACGACTTCCGCCATTGTGTTGTACATGAAGTGGCATTTCACAGCTACACGATGCCTTCCAACAGCGGGTCCGGCCTCCTCTCGCCTGTCGGTGGCAGTCGACATCACCTCTCACGCAGCAGCTGCTCATCTGAACGTGGTATCGTATTGTCCATTTTTGTCATGCAACCATGAAAGAGGTCTTAATCGCCTAGGAAAGCCATGCCATGCATAAGATCCCTCATCCTGTCCGATCAAAAAACGACCAGAACAGCCATTCGAAAGAACTCCTCCCAGAGACACCATGCACACCCATACACAGAACGCACGCCTTTATCGGTTGGACTTGGCGACACGCTCGAGCTCATCCTTCTTCTTGATGGCGTACGAGTTGCTGCTACCCTTGGCAGCGTTGATCAGCTCCTCAGCAAGGCACTCGGCAATGCTCTTGACGTTGCGGAAAGAGGCCTCACGGGCACCGATGGTGAGAAGGGAGATACCCTGGTTGACACGGCGGAGGGGAGAGACATCGACGGCCTGGCGACGGACGGTACCGGCGGAACCGATACGGGTGGAGTCTTCACGGGGACCGCAGTTGACGATGGCATCGACGGCGACCTGGATGGGGTTCTGGTCGGTCATGATGTGGATCTGCAAATGTCAGCCGTCTCCCGACGCGCATTTTATGCCATCTTCGCGATTCCGAAACCTGGCAGATTGTAGACGTACGATCTCGAAAGCGTGAGCGACGATGCGCACAGCCATGAGCTTCTTTCCGTTGTTACGGCCGTTCATCATGAGCGAGTTGGTGAGACGCTCAATGATGGGGCACTGGGCCTTCCTGAACCGCTTGACGGCATATCGGCCGGCGGAGTGTGAGATGTAGACAGGCGAGCGGATCTGGATGTAGTCGCTGCGGCTTCAGTTAGCCGAAGGTCTCGCAGCGTAATACAAAGTATCCAATGCCACCATTGTCCTTTTATACGGGTGTGCGGCGCGATATCGTGGGGGAAACGTACGTCAATGAGATGTCGCGGACCTCGACCTCCTCGTAGGACCACTGCAAAAAGTCAGTATTGTGCGCGTGGGCGGAAGTTGTAATAAGCCTGCCTTGTTGAACAGCTTTACGCTGCCCTGCTCGTCGGTGACATCCTTGGGGAGGATGGCAATGCCGGTGGGGTTCTCGACCTCGATTTCTCCGTTGTCAGACATGATGGCGGTTGTCGGTATGGAAGGGAGAAAGAGGGTTGGGCGTCGAAGTTCGTAGTCGCTGTCGCAAGAGATAATCCAGGTGTTCGAGTGCGATCAATTTCGACGTTCGCTTGGACCGCCAATCGTGCGCTAGCGGGGCTTGGCGGAAGTGTGCACGCCGGGGCCCGCTCATCTCGTCTCTTGAACACCACGCGAAGAAAATGGTCAATCGCTCTTACCAACCAACGTATCGTTTACAGAATTGACTTTGTGTTCAAAAATGACGGTGGTCACAAGCACAAATACCCATTCATATCCACAGCAACTTCAGCACAGAACACCAAACAAAGTTGAACATGTCAATACTCAATTACAATATCGTAAGAACTAGCAAGAAGCAAAACTAAGGTATATAACGCAGTCGTTGCTTGTGCAAAACATCTATGCAGACAGACAACGCCGGGAAAGTTCAAATGTAGCAATAGCCTCCAACGCCATGCAATGCCGCTAAGCGCAAGGTAAAGTCGCAACAGGAAATCAATGGTATCACGACTCTCGCTGCACCCTAGTCAGCACGGCAATCACCAGCCACTTCCACATCGTCCATCCTCGATCGCTCATCTCCGTATCCGCGATACACTTCGTACCCGAGTAACAGGCGCACTAATGTCTCTGCGGTCCTTTACACCCTCGACCATCTGCTTCATCGGGGTTCCGTGACCAGCGGCCATGCTTCTAGCACGTCCTCTACGCTCACGGATCGCTGCGAGTGCGGCTTCCCGGTCAATGCCTAGCTTGTTGAGTGACAGTTCACCCAGAACAGGGGTTTGTGCGTTGGCTGCAGCGTGGGCTACAGTCGAAGGAGTCATAGGCCCACGGCCAGCCTTGAACGCTGGAGTGGCAGGGGAGAAGTGAAGGGGGATGGTAGTTGTTGTGGTAATAGTGCGAGTGAGGTAGGGCGTCGTAGGCCCAGTAGGCTCCCTGTCGGGCGTCGGTGGTGACATGTCCTCGTCCTCGCTGTCGTCGTCGACGGCGTCTTCGTGGATGCTGATGTCTACAGCCTTGCTCTCCCTGCGGGTAGGAAGAACAAAGTCGACTCTCGATGCAGGACGGGACTGTGGCAAAGATATGTTGGCAGGAGCGACCGTGTCGGGCGCTGGTGCATCGGTCATCTCGACTACAGGTGATGGCTCTGCATGTGTGACGATGCCTGCTGACGGACGAGACTTCATAGGTGATGGCACAGAGCGGAAGGTTCCTGTGTCTGGAGAGAAGGCGACAACGGTCTCGGGCTCCTCAGACTCTGTCTTGACTACAACATCCTCAGGCGGTGTGATGGGACGCTCGTTCTCCACAGACTCTTGCCTGATCACTACACCTTCCATGACATCGTCTCCGTGGTTGCTGGCTGGGGGCGTAGAGATGGGTAGCGAGACCTTGATGCGCTGCATCTCGGCTTCGAGTGAGTCATCGTGGACGTAGTGCTTTCCCCTGTTCTCAGCGATGCGGCAAGAGCAGCACTGGAACTGGCATTCCATCTTCATGAAGTCGATCTGCTCCTCGGCACGTTCGCGAGCGCGTCTCTCTGCTGCCAGCTCCTGCTGAATGAAGCGCAGATCAACTGCGTTTTTCTTTGGCGACACGTTTTCCTTGTCGTCGTCCTCGCGTGCGAGGTTGCGTGGCTTGCGTGGCGATCGAACAGGTGATGCGAATTCATCAGTCTCTTCTGGGTCGGCCGATGGAAGCGGTATCTGGCCTTCCGCGGCGATGCGCAGAACCTCCTCTTCTTTCAAGCTCGTCTTAAGAGCGTCTCGCTCGCCCTCCACGAGACCAAGCTTCTCTTTCAGTGTCTGCACTTCTTCGTTCAGTCGGTTGCTAACGCTCTCAATCTCCACCTGCAGGCTGTACACCTCGTTCTTGTACTTGGCGGCTTCATCGGTCTTGAACTTGACATCTGACTCGGCCCGCTGCAAGCTACGCTGGATGCTCTGAATCTTGGCCTGAAGCTGCGGTATCATTGCGGAGCATCGGAGCTTCTCGTTGTTGGCCGCTATGTACTCCGCCTTACAGTGTCTATATTTGCCCTCGTAGGACTTGGCTCGCGATGCTGCTTCCGTCTGGAACATGTTAATAGGTGGAACTGTATAGAAGAGCATGGTATACTTACAGCTTTGGCGTCCATACTCTTCCACCTCTCTTCGTTCTCCTGGAAAGCCTTCGCCCACTTGTCAATGGCAGCTTTGCTCTCATGGACTCTCTTCTCAAATCTTTCCTTGGTAACGGCGTTTGCAAGTGATTCCTTTGTCTGCTCAAGTTCGTGCTTCAGCTCGTCGATGCGCACGTCGCGTCGGCTCGACGACAACTCATGGTCGCGCTCCTTCTTGGCATGTTCCTTCTCGATCTTGTTCAACTTCTCCGCGTGTCGTATCCTCTCCTTGTCCAGCAACTCCTTGAAGCGCTTGCATGCTTCCCGTGGGTCCTTAACCTCGAGGTTCTCGAACATGCCTGTGAGGGCTGTGACGGAAACATCGGAATCGGTTCGGCGGTGTGTGTGTCGTAGGGGCGAGTGGGGGCGGAGGTTGGGTGTCGAGGGCGAGAGGACTGGCGATGAGCCCCTGGAGTCGCCGTACGGAGATCTTGAGCCAGCACCGCGGTCGGGACTGGCTGGGAAGATGGGCATCCCAGGCGAGAAGGGTGCCTTGTTTGGCGAGAGAGGCGGAGGCGGATCCATCTGGACCGGGGATTCTTTGAGGCGCGCCAACTTGACGGTTTGGGGGGTTATGTATGTTGTCGAAGGGTAGCACCTGCTGTGAGTTTGGTTGTTCAACTTTGGTAGTCTAAGGAAGTTGTGCAGCACGTCTATGTAATATGTGGTGGTGCGAGCTCAGACGGTGAGCGGTAAACAGCACTAGCCGCCCACGCGACGCTACTTCCCTGCCATAGCAACGCGAAGACGCACGGACTTTTGATCCGCGAACCCCACGTCATGTTCTCTGAGCAATCCGACAAGCCGGGATTGTACCCTGTCAATCAGAAACGGCTACGCAGCTTTCGAACAAAATTACCTTCATGATCGTGCATCGCTTGGTAAACGAGTGGATTCAGTAGGTTTTCTAGATACCAGGGCAAACTCCAAAACCCAAAACATTACCCAAATGTCAACACGTGGAACAAAGGAAATTGATACAGGCGTACGAGTACAGGCCAACCCTAGCGTTTGCTGCTGCATCACCAATTTCAGTCCGTGGGACAGAGTCACCAGTTTCATCTCCAGAACACTCAGGTACCAACTCCAGCGAACCCTGCATATCCTCCTGTCGGTTGAGCAGGCGTGCCATACATGTTCGAGTTGGCGGAGGACGTAATAGCGCTGGTGATCATGGTAGTAGGTGCCGCTGAGTAACCTAGTATGGAGTAAGCATTTGAGATTCGACGATAAGAATGAAGGGGAATAAATACCGGGCTGCTCAGTACCCGTGGAGATCTCGGAAGCAGATACCACAGGCAATGCCGGGTAATCAGTAGCTACAGGCTGAACTGCCGAGTACATCGTAGTCATGCTCCCTGACACTGGCGGAAGAGAGGTGGCTGGGACATAGACGCTTGGCGTAGAACTGACAATTGGAGTAGGTGCTGCGAGTGAAGTTGAAGATGGCGTTGGCTCAAGAGGGGAACCTGAGAAAGCCGTGGGATAGCCTGGAGGAGCCGAAGATGAAGCTGGGAACTCAGGAGCGACCGAAGACGACGCTGGATACGCGGGAGCGGCCGAAGATGACGCTGGATACGCGGGGGCGACTGAAGATGACGCTGGATACGCGGGAGCGGCCGAAGATGACGCTGGATAAGCGGGAGCGACTGAAGACGATGTAGGCGCAACAGGGTAGGCTGAAGAGAGCGTCGAGGCGATGGGAAGGGCTGATGATGGCGTCGCAGACATCGGAGGAACTGAAGATGATGGCGGCGAAACGGGGTAGGCCAGAGATGATGTCTGCGAGGCGGAAGGGACCGGTACTGATGCCGAATAGTCTGGAAGGCCTGACGATGTCGGCGAGACAGGGTGGGCCGGCGATGCTGTCGAAGAGGCAGGAGGGAGCGGTGTTGATGCCGAATAGTCCGGAAGGGCTGACGACGATGTCTGGTACGAAGGAGGGGCAGAAGGCGACGTCGAAGGGGTGGGATGACCCGAAGGCGATGCCGGATAGTCTGGAGGGGCTGAAGAGGATTCTGGGTGCATGGGAGGGGAAGAAGACGATGCTGGCGAAACAGGGTAGGCTGAGGAGAGTGACGAGACGGGAAGCGTCGGTGTTGGCGAATAGACAGGAGGAACCTGTGTTGATGCCGAATAAACAGGAGAGCCTGACGATGACACTGAAGACACAGGAGGGGCCGGAGGCGATGCTGGATAGTCAGGAAGGGCTGAAGATGGTGCCGAGGAAACTGGAAGAGCTGGGGATGGCGTTGGATAATCAGGAGTAGCTATACAAAGTCAGCGGCACATACTGACGCGACTTCGTGATGTGCCAGTCAACAAACCTAATGCAGAAGATGTAGCGGACCGTTGTGATAAGTAAGTATCGCTTTCTTTCGGATACGGCAGCACGGTGCTTGACGTCGGATACCCCGTTCCAGAAGGAGGCTTCGATGTAACGTTTCCTGTCGGATACGGAACGTGGAGAGTTGGTGAAGTACCAACTGGGCCTGCACTGTGTGATACATGTGCCCCTTGGAGAGAGGTGATAGGGTAGGGTGCTACTGATGCTGTCGCAGGGTTGGTGGCATACGGCAAGGGCGTATCTATCACAAGGTTAGTTATCTGTGTTCCAGCAATCTCTGTCTGGGGTATACATAGTGGAACGCGCGAGTAGTGATGGAATTGAAAGACGTACTGTAGTTACTTGGAGTTGCGCTGCTCTCCGGGATCGCACTGCTCGTAAGCTTACTTAGGTGGGGGGAGACAGGCGCAGGGGAAGGGCCATATCCGCCGCCAGTGGACCAAGCCACATTCGAAGTAGGAGTGACAGCAGGATAGTCTGAAGTCGCTGGATTCTCAGGAGGTGGCACGGATGATTCGGCAGGGTAATCCAGAACGCTGCTCGATACAATCGAGCTTGACGAAGCAGCCGATGGCCAACCTGCAGTGATATCAGATGTTGCCCATCAACTTGAATATATTTTGTTCTCACCAGTGATGGTAGGGCCGCTCACGACAGGATAGGTGCCAATTATCGAAGCCGGCGGCACAATACTCGAGCCTGATAGCGTTATGGTTATGGTCCCGGAAGTAACGCAGGACGTACCAAGGGATGAGGCCTGAGAAGCCATAGAAGATGATGCGGCTATGGTGGTCGGATGGATGTATCCAGTGCCATAAGGCTCGCCATTTCCGCTGTACGCGGCTCTAGGTACGACGAGAGCAGATGTGAGGGTACTGTGAAGTACAATGGACGGAGCAACCCACTGGGAAAACCGGATACCCATGATGGAATCCGAGCTTCGGCAATGGTTTCAGGTTGGCCTAGTGTTCAGGAGGAGATGTAAGAAGAGGAAATAATGATGCGTTGAAAGTGCTTGGGGCAATACAAGTAGATTGACTGCCATACATATATGTTTTCAGGACCGATCATATCCAAGCAGCTGGGTAGAACAAATGTCAGGAGCTGTCAACATGTAACATCGACCCTTGATTGTTTCCCACGCCTCCTTTCAATGTCTAAGAATGTCAGCAGCTCTGTCCATCTCGACTGCGTGTTGCGCAACGAACTGAGGGAGGCGTACTGCATGGTCGCTCTCCATCGGCCCCAAATCTGCAATGGCAGGCTGTGGCGCGGGTTTGGGGTTGTAAAGATGGCCCCAGGCGAAGACCGTGAACACGGCCATGACGATGACATGCAGAAAGATACTTGTCATCAACGCAAACGACACTTTCGACGTTGATCATGTGTCTGGTTGAGGTTTCGAGTTGGGTCGAGGGCTCCAAAACGCCACGAGGATACAGATGCCATGACGACAGAGTACGAGTTTCGCGATGCATGCTGAGCTTAGAGATGGGGGCTCACTCGGCTGTGCTGAGGCTTTTCCTCTCCCAGGACATGGAGGACTCCATTGTGTCAGGCTACCTTTCGTCTTTGTCCGTTTCCAGCATCCCAACTCTTCTTACAGATAGTAACGTCTATTGAATGCGCCTTGGGTATTTCCGAGAACGAGAAGCTCCTAAAAAAGCGCGCCAGACGCCAAACAGCTGCATATTTTGGGTGAATAAGTCTCTGTCATGCTTCGAGAGCCACCGGTGTGCCAGCTGGGAAGTCCAGGTGGACGGCCGACGGACATTGCAGCACAGTCAAGGTGAACCCTCTCCACGAGACGTCAGCAGTATACCTAGGTAGCTGCGCCAGAGATTCACTTTGAAACAACTTGTCGACTCGACTGTTCCAGCACAACGGTGGACGTAGGCCCCAGCATGCGGCGAGGATGTCAGCTTAGGCAGACGATGTACCACCGCAACGCGTCATAAGGCAAAGCATGCCCATGGCTCCAAGACAACGGCCGCAGGTACCAAGTTTACCAAGCGAATGTAACGGTTCTAGAATTAGTGGTGGTCGTTCTCAGGCAGCGATATCGGCCCTCCCTGCTCGTGGTGGATGGAAAGTGTCGTACGATCTGTGAGGGGTTCGGTAACCGAAAGCTCGAGAATGGGGGCTGGGCCGCAGAGCCCCACACCAGCGCTAAGAGAGGGGCGTAATTTTAGCGTCACTGCCTTGCTCATCTGGGCAAGTGGTATCGAGGTCTTGACAGCCTGCATCTGCAGCCTTGACGCAAAAATGGATTGCATGGATTTTGGATTTGATTTGAACTGAAACAGACAACAACGGATGATGACAACGGATATCAGAAATACCGAACAATTTCTACAAATCGCAATCTAGTCTACATGGACTTGCAATCTGGCGCCGTAAACATAATGAGATGTAACATGACCCGAAAACCCGTACACATAACGCTCGCTTGACGATGACTATTATTGATAAAGATGCTCGGCTGATGACAGTCTGCAATATAACGCGATGAATATGAACGCCCGCTCGTACAGAATATGACAACTTTTAATTACGTTAGGAAGGTGACCAATTAGTATCGGAAGCATGATTCAACGACGGCCGTATTTGAATCGTACTCGTAATGACAGCGGCGAAGGAATATCGTCGGACTGGTCTGGAAATGTCGGAGGTAAGAATCAGTAGAGTTTCGCGCCGTCGTATTAAACCTCCCATGGCTGTCGCTGGCGGTTGACTGTGCCGTAGGACCTCGGCTCGTCCTCTTCGAGCAGGCTTTCCATGATGGAACCTACTTCGGTGTTTGTCACGGTAATGGCGTCTTCCTCGTCGAGTTTCTTCCTCATACGGTAAACCTGTACCGAGACATATATGACGAGTGCCGTGCCTATGACAAACGCCAAAGCAGCCAGAATGATGTTGATCGGGACTGGGTTGCCGTGCCACAAGCCCTTTGTCAAGGCGTCGATTGCAGTCTGCGACAAATTGAACAGACCGGACACGCAGATGATGGTCCCGTAAACTCGTCCAAACGTAGCGAAACCAAAGACCTTGGTCGCGTAGTCAGACATGGCGGAATAATAAAGCGGGCGCAAGAAGACAAATAGAAGAACGTTGACATATCCAGCCCAAAGAGTTGAGATAGAGCCGATGACTCCGATGGCGGCGATGATGACAACGAGGAGGGAGAGTACGCCAGGTGTGCTGACGTTATCGAGCAGTGCGCCTAAGAAGGGAGTTGCGACAACTCCAGCGACGGGCAGAGCAACGTCGAAAAAGTCGTTGACCTTTTCTGCGAGCTTGACTGATCCAAGCATGTACGTATACTGTTCGCGGATAGTAGCAACTGCGAAATGTTAGCAGTGTTCAAGCACACTAGAGAGATTTACTAACTGAAGAAGTTCATTCGCACCATCTGGATCACGGTCAGAATAGTGAGCAGTATGAACCAGGGCGTCAGCATCTGGTCTTTGGCAGACTTGTTGTGCAGTGCTCCCCAGACACCGGAGTTTTCCAATCTCTGCTCAGCCTTCTCTTCCCGGATCTTACGAGCCGCCTCATTTCCGATCAGCTCGTCAAGTCTGCTCAATCTCTCCTTACGACGCGAGCTACGGGCCTTCCTTCGCTTCCAGATCTCATTATCGGGTAGCTCATCATCCGAAGAATGAACGTCTCGCATAGCGTCCTCAGCTCTCTGGAGCTTCATTTCTAGCTGTGCCTCAGTCTTGTAGTTCTCGGTCGGTAAGAAGGTGAGCTGCGCGATGACGATGGCTGCTGGAACGATAAGATAGACCAGGAAGAAAGTTTGTGGCTTGAACGCCCTGTCGCTAGCATCGTACGTGAGCCTGTAGAAGAGAAAGACTGCTGCTGAAGCGTCGAATGCACCAGTAACGAGCGCAACGATGCTACCCGCATACTTGGGGAAGGCGTTAGCAATCTGGAAAGAGGGCAGGAAGACAAATGTGCCTCCAAGGGCAAGGAAGAAGTTTCCGATTGTATATCCGTCAAAATGCTCGATCTGAAACGCGAGACTCATTAGGATACTTCCAAGCGCGAGACAGAAAGAACCGCAAAGGAAGCAAAGCTTGGGCCCATAGCGATCGAGCAGGGTACCGACGGGGAGAGCAGAAACATTCGCCGTAGTCGATGCCAAAGAAAAAAAGAAGTTCAACCTGAGATCTTGCTCGAAGCAAACTTCAACGTCGGCATCCACCTCTTCGGGTGTGCACAGATTGCTGAAAACGCCTTCCTTGATAAGAATTGGCTTCAAAGCTGCAAAACCGAAAACGATGCCGCTAGCGAACCAACACGCAAGAACCGTTACGATAACCTGTGCTGTAATCGCATGTTAGTGGTCAGAAGGCGAATGCGATGCAGCCAAACTTACCGATACGCTTGCCCGTCGGCACCTTGTATGGCGTCAAGCCTCCAGGTTCCTCGCCCGGTGCGAGCTCCTCCGGCTTGGGTATTATGTCGTAACTGATAACTCTCCTCACGCTCTTTCCTTGTGCGCTCAAGAAGCCAGCTCCCGAGATGGCGCTCTCAAGAGAAAGCCGACGTTCCGCAGCATCCTGTCGGCTAATCTGGCGGTCGACAGGCGGTAAGAACAAATCTACCAACGCCTCCTCGCGATCAGTGCCCTCTTGCTGTGTAACATGCTGAATCAGCGACATGGGAAGTCTGCAGCGAGGCGCTCGTCGTTAGAAACGCAGGGCAGAGTAGACGTCTGAAGAAAAGAATCAAAGGGGCTGTGAGTGTTCGGCTCGTCGAGGGCGACAGAAGCTAGAAAAGCGGAGGAGCGGAGTTAAATTGATGCGCGTGCCCTGACACGAGACCCACGATCTAGACATAGCGATCGCGGGGGTCACATGTCACATGCAACAAGTTCCGGCATCACGGAGCCGTTGGCTATGTTGTGTAGACGTCAATAGACGCTCCTGCAACCCTGAGAATTGAGTATACACTGTCGGCGGGTACGCTGCATGCTCGCTTACTAGAGAAACGCCGCGAAACGTCTAAAATGGTCGGCGTTGTCGCGATTGATTGGTTCCGCGCTGGTCCCGAAGCGGAAGGTTCGTCGCCGATCTCCCCAACCATCTTCCCGCAGGTTCCATGAGTTGCAACCCTTGGATTGCGGCGCACAGGGTCTTGATAAGAGAAAAGCAAGCAGTTTGAGGCTTGATAAGGTCCACACCGCCAGTCTGTCAGGCGCAGTATTCAATTCTTCAGAGAGGCGATACACACTCAGGGTGTTCGCAGCCCTCCCCGTCGCATTCTACAACAAAATGCCGCCTATCTAATCTTTGTGGTATACGTTCGCATCGAAGTTTGTAGGAAATTGGTCCCGCCCTTCAGCATCGCTTCGCACCCAGACCGCGACACTGGTGCCTGGGCAGTTGAACAGTCCATAACCTTCGCTGTCTATCTCGACCTCACTCTCCTCCCACCCAAGGATGTCAGTCCACTTCTCACCGGCATGCATCTCGCCAACAGCCATCTTGATCTGACCGGGACCTGCGTTGCTCATCACACACGCCAGACCCGCTTTCCTGTCCCATGTTCCACGACGCACAAACCCGATGCAGTTGGCTTCGTTGAAGTAGTCCTCCTGTGTTCCGTACGCGAAGAGTTTTCGTGCGAGAATGAGATCAGCGAGCTTTCCACCACATGAGGCAGGGGTCTCATGCGGCTCTGAGAGACCGTAAAGATCGCCGTAGAATGGGCATGGGTAGCCTTCCTGCCTCAGCAGAATGAGAGCGTAGGCAAGAGGCTTGAAGAAGCCCTCGATCTTGGTCTCCATCACCTGCCCAGGTTGTGTGTCGTGGTTTGTAACGACCGTAACAGCATCGGTAGGACGCATTTGAACGAGTGTATTATCGTAGACCTTCCTCAGGTCCGCCGATTCGCTTGTCGAGATGGACCCGAAGTTGTTCAGGAGAGGCGAGTCGTAGAGAGCGAACTCGTGGTTCATATCGTCGAGCCAATCGCTCATCTCTTTTACATCTCCCGACCAGAACTCGCCGACCACGAAGATGTCGTCTCCACACTGTTTGCGCAAGTTCTTGATCCATTCATTGGTAAATCTTGAGGAGAAATGCTGCACAGCGTCGAGCCGGAAGCCCTTCAAGCCAAGCTCTTTAGTGATCCACACGCCCCAGTTCTTGACGTCTTCTTGAACCTCAGGGTGCGAGTAGTCAATGTCGGCAAACATCATGTAGTCCGCGTTGCCTTGCTCATCATCCACGGATTGCGACCAGCCTTTGTTCTCACCTAGAATCTTATAGATGGCTTTCTTCTCCGTGGCTTGGTCCCAATCGGTACCTGAGAAATGCTCCCAGTGGTATTTCATCTTGGAGTATTGCTCGCCACGGCCCGGAAAATCGAAGCCTAGCCATCCCTCGATTTCGAAGGCATCAGAAACCTCCTTAGTGCGATCATCTTGGTCAACTTCCACAACACGGCACTTCTCCGTTTGGTCGGCTCCAGCCTTGTGGTTCAATACGGCATCCCAGTATAGGCCCACGCCATGCTCCTTGGCGACCTTCGTAAGTTCGAGTAGCTCTTCTTTAGTTCCCCATTTGGTTCCCTTTTGACCTTTCTGATCAAATTCGCCGAGGTCGTACAGATCGTAGATGTCGTAGCCAACGCCCTGAGGGTTCGCACCTTTACAGCCAGGGGGTAGCCATATGTTGGTAATACCGATGGCTTTTAGCTTAGGAAGCTCTTCGGCAAGGCGCCGCCAGTGCTTGTGATCGTCCGGGACGTTCCATTCGAAACCCTGGAATAGGGTGCCATTCTCTGGTGTGGGCTTCCGTTCTAGGAATTGGTTAGGTTGGACATCGGGAACGAATACCGTTAGCACCCACCTTCGGAGCTCATTATGAATCTCAATATATATCTCCTGTATCAGAGAGAGTTGTTTCCAAATAGTTGTGGGTAGCAGAGGAGTTTGGTTGAGCAAGCAGAGTCTTCGCCAGTGCCATAGTCAGATTTAAGGAAAACACCATCGCTGATAGCGCGTGAATAATCCTGCGTTGGTAGGGGCTGAGCAGGTTTGTCTATCATGTACCCTGCGTTTGCGCTGGCTACCAAGCGTCCAAGTACGGCGCACGGGTGGTGAATGGGGCCTGGAAGCGGCGCTGTTCAACAATCTGCGCGGATGACGTCAGCGTTCAGCTTTCATCCCGCGGACTCCAGGGCTTCAATGGGGCGAAGACACGTCGCCAGAGTGTGAACGAAGGACGACGACAATCGCGGTACCATTAGCGCGATGCCACCCGCGGCTACCCAGGTAGTATGTAGTGTCTCTAGGTTGCATGCGGACATTTGCGGAAAGATCGTCGCTGTTGCGACAGCCGCGGCGGAGTCTACACAGGTCTCTGCAGCCTACATCAGGATTATTTTGGTAGACAGAATAATCCAATAACAACGTGACCTTCTGACTTCACAATTCGCGCACCATGTTCTTTCATCAAGTTGTAGCAGTCATGCCTTTGCGTTTTGGCGGGGAAGGGAAAGCCCTAAAGGCGCGATGGAGCTAGTCCGGTCCAGGGAAGGCGCACTCTACCTAGGTACACGGCGTGAGGGTGCAGCCTTACCTGCGTACTTCTGACCTCTCACCCATAATTTATACATTGTTTGCGACTTCAACATCCAATATCAATCGTATTCAACAAGCGCGCGAAAATGGTCCTGTCGGATGCCTCAAAGGCTGATCAGGCTGCGACCGCAGGCAAGAGCCAACTCATCGTCCGCTTCTACGACCCCGATGTACGCGCCAAGGACGCCCTCAGTCGGCAACTCGATGAGATACTGGCATGGCCAGACAGCAGGCTGGAAGCGTCCCATAACTATGTTCAGATGCTCTTTCCGCTTCCAGAGGGTTCTCCATACAACAGTGAAGTAAGCCTTCCCGTTTACTGATGTCGTACCCGGGAGGTATTCGCCATGGTGGAAATCCACACATGTCGAATTGCAGCCTCATGAATACCTCCAGGGTACAGCGAGAATGCAACGATGTATTCAATCACTTTGGCAATATGTTGACCATACACAGGCCCCAGTCGTCAACCTCGAAGTAATGCAAGCCTTCCGTTCACGGAGTGAGCTACGGCAGAACCTACGACGAAGCTTCGAGCGCATGCTCAGCTTCTACGGCTTCATGATATCCAACAAGTCAGAAGCGGAGGCCAAGCAAAGCGAATCGTCTGAAACAGCCTCTTTCCCACCAGGTGCCCACACAAACATCTCCGCATCCAAACCCCTTCCATACCACATCGTCCGCGCGCCAGATTATCGCAAGAAGTTCGCCAACTGGGCCATTAGGTTCGACCATAACCATCTTCGCATCACGCGCATCCTCCGGTGCCTTCGCGTTCTGGGCCTACAGACTGAGTGCATGGCCTTCTTTGATGCGCTCGAACGCACATTCGAAGACCCACAGATCAGCATTAGTGATAGGAGTATGGGTTATTGGCGGCTGGCTGTTACGCGTCCTTTGTATTTGGCTCCTGATGACTCCAAGTGCAAATGGTTGGTGGGTTGGGAGAAGGAACAGGAGAATCTCACCCAGGTCGACGAGGAGAAATCGAAGAATGAGCAGGATGGGGTGCAGAAGCAGAAGTCGGTCACGTCTGGCGATGGCGTGGAGGGTTGAGTTGCTTGCACTTCATGAGGACGTGGAAGCACGTCAACCTAGGAAAAGACTCAACACCCTGGAGATCCTTAGATCAGTCCCTTAGATTACATCACGCAGTATGGGGACACTGCTTGAATGGTTGCTCGCTCTGAATAGACTAGGCGACGATGTAGCCACTTCATTGATGAATCTACATAACCATGATGAAGTCCGGGTCACGGTCGTCACCTCTACCCTCAAACTCAGCATACTTCCCACTCGCCTTATCCTTATTGATCTTCCGCACCCACAAAACATTCGCAGCAATCCTATCGACACGTTAGTAGGGAGTTCCAACCAAAGCTAAGATCTCAAAAAACTTACAGAACCCAAGCCGCGCAAAGCAGTCCCAACATGATGCTATGACTCTTGTGGAAATGATTCTCCTTTTCGCTCTTTGGATACACGAAGCTGGCCACAAAACCACCTGCATTCGCAATAGCGAGCTGCAAGGCAGAAGTAGTCGCGCGCTTGTAGTGGCCAGCAGAGTTGTTGCTGTTCCAAGAGAGGATGCACGGTACAGTTGCGTACATGCCGGTTGCCATGAGGAAAGTCATGCCGTATTGGACCTTGGGGTTGGTGGATTGGCTGATGACGCCGTAGCCGATTATGGCAACAGGTAGGGTACATAGCATGATGGGACCACGTAGAGCAAGACGATCGGATAGGAGAGCGACTGCTACTGTAAAAACTGATGCCACGGCGTACGGAATTACGGTCCAGAGCTGTGCCTCGTTGGGGTCCTTGGCGAAGCCGTTGTTGATGATGGTGGGGAGGAAGAGACCGAAGCTGTATAGTCCGCTCAAGATGGCGAAGTAGGCCAATGCAGTGAGCCAGACTTGGACGTTGAATACTCCGCGCTTGACTTCTGCCCAGTCGAAGCGCTCGTGGGATGCGCTTTGCTCGCCGAGCCGGAATCGAGCGTGCTCTTTCTCGTCGGGAGTGAGGAATTTGGCTGATTCGATGGAGTTGGGTAGGAAGAGCGCGGAGCATACGCCAACGAGTACGGTCAAAAGGCCTTCCACAATGAAGATCC